>NC_140300.1:44182919-45601669 GCF_964211825.1 Aythya ferina | reverse complement strand
AGCCCCAACATCAACGACAAATTCTGACAATAAAGAAGGAATTCACTGAAAGTATAAGTCATGAGATGTATGGCAGGAGGAAAAGAAAAAAAAAAAAAAAGGGGGGGGGGGGACCAAAAACCAGAGCATTGTTTCCAAGCTCCTAGAGAAGCAAGACATGCTATATCCTGAGGACAGAACAAGAAACCAGACCGAGTTTATATAAAGCTACATGTGGAAACCTCCCCTGGTAACAAAATGAGCAATAAAAATCAAATATCAATGAGAGTCCAAACATTCATCTTTAAAATCACTGAGCAGTAAATTACACATCACAGACCTCTTCAGTCTTCTGGCAAAAGCTGCACAAATGGAAACTGCCGAACGCAAATAAAAAACAATGTATTTGTTTAAATCTGCAGCTAGAGAAAGGCTCTGTACCAGTCACATTTTCTAAACAAAGCACTTCTTTTGCCACCTGAATTTCAGAATGCCTTTGTCCAGCACTACCTATGAGGCATTTAATCAATCACAGTAGTAAAATGAAGATGGCAAATTCCTTCCTCTCTTGCCCCCAAGTGAAGAGACGGGCACATTTCCTAGGACAATTTGAAAGAATTTGTCAGACATTCTTTACTGAAACCCACAATCTTAAAATAAATCCAAAGGAACTGAGTGGGTTTGGTGTTCATTTTCCATCAGGAGCTTTTATTTTTCTTCACCCGGGGCTGGATTACATCACAGCCACACTAGCAGCAGCCTGCTCAGCAGTGTGGAAAGCAAGTTTGTGCTGTCGCCGTCTTCTCCTCAAACCAGAGCATGAGGAAGAGGTGGCTCTGTCTGCACCAGAGCCTTTTTGATTCAAATAAGCCAAAACTCAGCATCTCTCCTCATTATTCTCACATCACAAGGCAGCAGCAAGCCCACATGAAGGCAGCTGTTGGAGTAGTTTTTGCTCAGTGTGAGAAGTGCAGAATCTGGCCCTTAAGAAACTGGACTCTTCTTGTGCAGAGGTTGATGGACTACAGGGCTTTGGTGCCATCTTTATCCCTGTCACCACGTGTCAGGCCTATGGACCTGCACTCCACAGGTGCTCTTGTTTTCTCATGTTTTATGTGTTGGTTGATGGAAAGGTCTCCACCACCTGAACTAGGCACTGACAAAAGACCAATGCCCTTCTGAACAACTATTTATAAGACATCAGAAGGACCTTTGCATAACATATTGTTATTTTTATTGATTGGAAATAAGGCAGTATGTCATCTGATATTTTATGAAGTAATGCACAGATGCTCTTAATATGAGAAGCAGCAGTGGGGTTGCAAACCTTTACAGTTCTTTTAGCAGTTCTCTTCCCCAGGCTGTTAGAAGGTGACTAGCACAAAAAGCTATATTGATGATTATTTGGGTCTTTCCTCCCCTCCTCCTTTGGTGAGCTGCGGTGAAACCATGTGAAATGCCCATTTTTGGTAGCATTTAATTGTGGATGTTTGCACAAGACATTTTAAAGCTTCAGTGATAGATTATGAACCCTTTCTTTTAAACATGCCATTACAATTTCCCATTATATTGTTGCAGTGGACTGAACATAGCAGCAAACCAAATCCTAAATCCATAAAAGCAGTAAATTAAATGTGGCTCCAGTGGTTTTGGAGCTTGACCAACAAGTTATCTTTATTAATGCATTCAGGGAAAAGGTCTCATTTTATTACATTATTTTCTTAATGATAAAGGCAGTAATGGAATCTCAGCAGAACACACCAAAGGAATCTTAGTTTGCTGGCAGTTGGGTCAAATTTTTGTGTGTGCTTGGTACAGGGTTCAGACTTGGCAGTGTCCAACTCACTGACTTCTGTCTTGAAAAGCACAGTCTTTTGCTGCTTCTCTGTACTTGCTAGTTGACATTTTCTTGGCTTTAAATGAAATTTTGACACATAAATCCCACATGTCAAATGATATTGTAAAACAAGCATCCAAGTGTCAGCACATAGCCCAATAGTCTAGGGAGTAGAGAATAGAATAAGGAACACCTTTATGCAGTCTTTCATCTACATCCAGCCATCTGCAAGTAATTTGAAACCAGTTTCAAATGAAGCTAGGTTGTTTGGCCTGTTAACACACACAAAGCCAAAGCAGAAGTTTGGAGTCTTCATGGCTTTTATTGACTTGCTAATAAGTAGATAAAGCTTTTATTTTCCAAAACTGTTCTTTTCTCAGATAGCCTATTCCAAAGAAAGCCTAATTGAAATTACAGAAGTCTCTTGCAGAGTGCCACAAATTCCATTTTTAAATAGCCTGCTGATATTGAAAGGCTTCATGATGAGCCTTTCACTTGCAAAGCAGGACCGGTGGGTTCCCCACTGATGAGCTGTTTTGTTTGATTTGGGGAGACACTAATGGTACTAGGTTCCTACAAAACAAGAGCGACAAAGGAGTGCGGATTTACGTGATGATAGGCTGGCTCCGAGATTCATGTCTGAAATCCCATAGGAAGTCTCATGTGCCTGCCTGCTGGGGTGGGTACTTTGCCATACTTGGTTCTTTTCTTCATAGTACCACCAAAAAAACAGAACTGCAGGTGAGCCGTGATTTAACAGGAGATTCAAGGCCCCTCAGCTGCAGCAAACTCAGATTCAGCAGAAATAAACTGCACATTCAAAACGGTATTTTAAATATGAAACCTCTTAGGAATTTCAGATGACACAGAAACATGGACCTTGGAAAAAAAAACAACACTCACCTGTGATCCCAAGAGGAAAAGTCCTGTGCACCTCAATGTGCAGCCACTGCCAGTGAGACCAGAGAGGTGTGAAAGCAAGCATCAGGACATGAAAAATCCCAACTGAGGTTTGTGGGTTTGTAAATTTACCTGAAACATAATAAGTGTAAAGCTTGTGAAGATGTGAAGATCCAGCAGATTAGAAGTAACACATGAAGTAAATGCAACTATATACAGCTGTCAATCTGGCAAATATGAAATATAGTTTTTATATATGTGGATATACATATATGTACATACAAATCTAATTTTAGGAAAAAAAAAACTACCTGATTTTAGGAAAGGTCTGACTGAGAAAAGGATTCTTAGTAAACTTAACCTTGAAATACTTTTGAAGGGTAATTAATAAAGGGCGTTAAATTCCTGCAGGATTTTACTGCATATTATGTGCTGTGAGTGATTTTACTTCACTTGCAGTCATGCTGGGGACAGAGCAATGAGGTTTGGCAGGGGCTGAATGCACAGCTGTGATGTTCAGGCAGAGTATGCCCCGAGGATGGGTTCAGGTGTCTTCTGACTACCCCATCCCAGGCCTTAAAACACATCCCTTGCTCCCACAGGTGGCCTCCACCAAAGCTTGATGAGATCCAGCTACTGCCCTGCGACAACAAGGGTGCGAAAGGGACTGCATGCAGCCAGGTAGGTCCAGACTGAGAACAATAGTTTGAGATTAAACCCAAAAAGAAACAAGTGGAGGCTGGTGAGACAAATCTGCATGGATAGGAACTGGGGAGTGGTTTTGTTGGTTTTAGTTCAGTAAGGCCTTTCAGCTGCATTTGGTGTTTCCATGCTTAGGAAGGTGTTGGAACTGAACAGGACAACTCAACTTAGGACATGGAGGTAGCTATCCCCTCTTCCCATGTATTTTAAATGGTTATCTAGTCTTCATCAAGGGCCTGAGATTCCTCATGTTGTGCTGATCTTTTTTAAAAGCCAAAATCCACTTATGGCAAACGTGTAAGTGAAAGCAAAACAAATGATGCTGAATGTGACAAGCAAACAATAATGATATGAGGTTGGAGCTGAGGGGAATTCTTGTGAACTACTCACATGGCTAAAGCTTTTAGAGATCTCACTTCTGTTTGGTCCGATTCTTGGCTCTGTTTATTGTGCTATCTTTTAACTTCTTGGAGTGACTTGTGACTTAGTGTATGTGAGAGCAAGAGGGGAATTAGATGTAGCAATCATGGTCAGAGGTGGTTTCATCCTAGTCCTGCAGTCCTAACTTAATCTTGCACTGATGGCAGCCAAGCATTCGTTTGTTGTCCTCCAGCACCCTAGCAAAGGGGTGAACCAACTCAACCTCCTGCCTGATTGATCTGAAGGCAATGCAATCCCTCTCCTTTAGAGAAATTCGCTTTTCCAAATGTAGGGCCAGTCCTACCACCATCCATGAGATGACAGTGTCGCTAATGTGGGAGAAAACCCTAAGGAGATCCTCTTCTTCAGATCTCAAGTCCTTCTTCATCAAGATATTTGCCACAATGACATAGACAGGCATTACAGGAGCAGTTAAAGCAAGAGGTACAGACGTTCTTTGAGAGATGCATACTGGTAAATATGGGGCTACAAATAGCAGCATGGATATATCAATAAATAAAACACACCCAATTGACATCATTTGACAAAGACTGGCCTGTTCCCAAACTACTGAGTGCTCTTAGCTCCCAAAAGAGGGTGGTGGTAATGTTCAAGCTGCCTGTTGGGATGGTCTCTCTGGCAAGCCCGGGAGAACAGGTAGGGACTGCTACAACAACACAGGCAGATAACCTCCAGAAACATGCCCCATCTTTGTTTAATTTACTACTGTATATATAGCCTGTGAGAACATTGTGTGTTACCCCTGCAGAAATTTGGCTGTTTTCATCTTGGGTTAGATACCAAGCATCATTTTTTATCAGGTGCCTGGCCTTCTTAGGATTTGCCCAGCTATTTTATTTCAGAAACATCTGTCTTATTTTCAGAAACAAGTATTTAGATAACACAAAGATCAGCTTTGCCTTCTGTATGCCCAGTACAGCCAGTATCTCTCCCTGCTACATGCCAAATCTCTTTGTTCAACTGTGTAGTATGGTGATACATCACAGAAGACATTTCTATGAGAACTTGTGTAAAAGTATTGCATGAGTTGCTTTCCTTAGCATCTAGTGACTGTTAGTATCAAATAATTGGCCAGAAGCATTCTTAATGTCATTCCCCTAAAATCCACACAGTTACTGTTAGGGAATATTTTTATTCACAGATACTTATCTCATGTTTTTGCAATGTTATTTTTTTCAATAATTATGAATTTAAGATTCGCACTTTTAACATACTTGAAGCTGAGTTTGCTGAATGACAGTCCTGTTACATAATCATGTAGAAAGACCACAGAACCAGGGGTAAGATCTGGAATTTCGGACATGCAGAGTTCAACCCATTTTTGAGGATGACATAATTGCACCGAAAAAATGAATGTGATCCATTTTATAAGCTGATCTCATTCAACAGCTAGCAAATTTGTAAGCCTGCTTTCAGAGATCAATTCCCCTCTTTTCCAGTGAGCGGATATGGAGCTCTTCCAATGCACTTTGTTTCTCCAGTTCACAATGCTACAGCAGAAACTGGGTTTGTTTCATACCTACATGGAGCCAGCAAAGCATAACAACACACTTCAACAGTTTATTGACCTTGGCTGTTAACAACAGCATCACAAAACCAGTGATGCAAATTATATTTTGTGGAGTTTCAAAATTTTGTTCTTCCACTTTTTTTTTTTTTTTTTTTTTTTTTCTTAGCAATATTCCTAAGACAAAGGGGAAAGAGCTAGCAGAAAGGTATGTTTCTGCAACAACTGTAATTGTGTTAGGCCAAACAACTGACAGTTTTATGGAGTTTAACTAGCTTCACTCATTTTGCAATTAAGAGTTTCATCAATGCAACAGAGAGAATGTGGCATTTGTGGCCTCTTAAGACTTTGATTTGTTTTCATTGCAATGTTGATGTAGTCCAGACAAATAGGAGACTAACACTACTTCAAGGCATAAGCTTCTGTAAGAAATTTTACACTCTATCTGCTTTTCTCCACTCAGGGGTCAGCTGTGCATCGTATATATTGGTAAGATACATACGATGGTAAGATACAGAGTGATTTATTTACAAGACTTGGTATACTTCCATAGTAGTGAAGAATGTAATAAGCAGCCTGGTGTGCTTCCAAGAATTATTCATCATCAAAGACTTTCCTTATTCAGAAAAAAATTGTCCCTAGATTTTGTAGAGTAATAACAAAGAACTTTTCACATGCTGCCTTCTTGAAGATTATTGAGTTCATCTATATTTTGTTTGTATACATCTACACATAACAGATTTTGGAAAAAATTCCTACCACTTCTAGCTACCTGCTAGTAGCAGTGTGTAATGAACTACCAGTATGAGCAGATCAGCCACATGCAACATATTCGTTTACCTCACCAGCTAGGTTAATCTGCCTCTACTGCATTCTGGGCAGTTTTCAAAGTCACAACATTTAAAAAATCTTGTGGTTACAATGAGGTTTCCTTTCTTCCAGACTTGTTTCACTTACCATTAAATGTACTTTAAAATTCAGATCAAAATTTAACCCTTGCTCAAGACATGTTTGCAACTTTTGAGAAATACGTGAGGTTCTACGTGCACTGTGAAATACAGAAATGATGTAAATATTTTTCTTCCAGCTTTATACACAAACAGGTGGGAGTGTAAATTGACATGAATTACATTACATTTAAAAGAGGCTTGAGTATTTTGCTCTTTGTCTTGTTTGACAGTAGGACTTTTCCTAGTTTGCTGGCCCATGTCGTTCATTTTTTTTTCCTGTTATCCCTTCACTTGAGTGCAAAATGTAAAATGGTGGGTTTGTATGTCTTGTGGGGCAATGCACACCATGGGCTTTTACTGATCTGCTGCATCAATGAAAAACACATAGGCTATTCTCAGGAGCTGCATGAAATAATAAAGGAATTTTCTTTAATATCCCCGAAGGCACTGTGCTGAAGAGATATTTTTACTGTTAACACCATGACTAAATAAACCAATAAAATATGAAAAGATAATAGCTGAATTGGAAACATTTGCATATTAACATGATTTCTATTAAGTGCACTGATGCTAGCGACAGAGATTTGGAAACATTCAAAACTTAGTCTTGCATTCAGTCTGCTATCTTTCCTCAAAATTTTCCGTGCTTTCCCCTTCCTCCCACATCTAGTCATTGACCATGGGAATTCTCAGTTTTACACAGACAAAGACTCTTTATTGTCTGCTCTAACATGGCAAATTTTCTGTCTGCCTGTTGGATTCTAAAATGACCCCTACATTTTTGTAACAAGATTTAGCTTATAAGTTTGAGAAGAATGTGTACAAGAAAAAAGCATAATAATATAGCTTGGCCAAAAAATGCTAGGAGATGCTGAACATACTTAGACATTGGCCTGATCTTCATTAACATTATTCATGAGACTGTGGTAGGGAGGACTACATTTTAGTTCTGAAGTAGGAGAAAAAACATTAAGAGGCTACAGTAGAATTTGGGCATAATTTCTGAATTTAAAGCTGTGACCTTGAACAGCCACTTTCACCCACTCCATACCTTCATCCATTATTTCTCTCCTATTCTTCAGGTATGCAAGCCATGTTTCTAAGAGGCCAGATGTTTTTCCTCCAGGGAAGGTAGCACCAAGAATCCATAGGATTGCTCACAGGAGACCAAGACTTACACAGCTGGAAAAGGATTTCGAGATCTATTCCTGTAGAGTAGAACAAGATCCATTATACCCATGTCATTCTTGACAAAAGTCTTATTTGGTCCTGGCCATAGGGACCCCACAGACTACTCAATGCGGTGCTGCACTACCTGTCCTATTGGAAGGTCTCCAGAACATCTGTTTTGAACCTTCTTCATGGTAAGTCAAGCCCTCTATACCTTGTCCTATTCCCACTGATTCACAGAACAACATATTACTTATCCTTGCATCATGACGGCCCTTTTCGTATTTCGGGATTTTTACTTTAATGCTTTCATCACAAGAGTATTCCTGAGCAGCCTCAGTTTGCTTTGCCTTTCCTCTGAGGTCATGTTTCTGAGATCATTCCTGCTGGCCTCTCCTCTGGACTCTCTCTAGTGTTTGTGTATTTTATCCGGTGACTATTAAGACAAAATGTGGCGACGTAAAAAGTTGCTTTTGGCGCCTGTGGATGGTCCAAGCTGTGGGGAGATCCACATGAGCCAGGATTTCTCCACAGCTGTCTGGGCCCTTCTGTCCTCTGTGGAATGCGTGCGGTGAGAAATTGGTACACAAATTGTGCTTGCAGCAACGACGAATGCGGGGAAAGGGAACATATGTGAATGTCCTCTGACAGTTAAACAAGACAGACAGTGAAAGGATGCTTTACAGGGAGAATACTTATGGTAACGTGCTGAGAAAAAATAAACATATTTAATTCTCCTGGCAGCCAATCAACCTTGCAAAAATCTGTTCTCCTCCACTCAGTGAAGGCCTAAGGCAAGGTCAGTGGTACCCAGAAAGCAAAAAATGTTGAGTTTTGGAAAGAGATCACACTGTAGCAAACAGCTCTTGCAGCCCCCCAGGCTTCTGCTGCTCTTGAGTAGGAGGGAAGCCCGTTCTCCTTCCTCTTCCCCTTGGGGACACCACCATGTCCCATGTCCTGTGGCAAGGCAGGGGCCTGTTGCACTGTGTCCCCTTGGGGTGACAAAGCTGTGGATGCCAAGGGGGCAACCAAAATGTGCAGTGCCCCAGTGCAAGCAGTCAGTGGAGAGGATGCCAGCAGATGGTGCTCCAGCCCATGCTGCCTTGCTCTTTAGGTTCACAAAGGTTATGAAAAAAGTTATGGTCTTGTTTTGAAGAGCATCTTGCTTCCTGCTGCCCCCCGGTTTGGAGCCTAGAGGTCACGCTGCATGATTTAGGGGATGGAGTCAATCAGTGAGGACAGGCTGAGTTTTGGGTACCAGCTTTTGAACATGTGCAGCCAATGGCTAATGAGCAGTCTGTACAATAAAACCAGACATATAAGGGCTGTGACAAATGCGATGGAAAAACAAACAGTTTGAGGAAAACACAGTGTTCTTGTGGCATTACTAAGGACAGAAAAGGAACAGAATCAATTCTTTAAAAAAAAAATATACAAGCTCTGATTTATTTTCCTAACTCAAAGGAGATCTCAGGAAGTCCTGTGTATTTTTTCTTCTCTATTATGCTGTAACAGCTGATAGAAGCTGAGATTAAAAATGTTCCACACAAGCAACAGTGTTGTACAATAAGGAAACATATAATGTAAGTTAACAGAGTGATGTTATTTCCCCTGTTTTATGTCCAACATAGCTTGATGCTAGCTTTGTGGAAAGAGTGTGGTAATTCTCTAGGCAAATCTGCCTATGCACTGATCCACTGCTCACCAGCGGTTCCTTTAAAGTCAAATAACTCAATTTTTAGAGGCTGTTGGTACAGGAAACAGGGAGAAACTGCAAGCTTAATTCAATTTCTCACTAAAGAAGGGAGCAATCCTATTTTTAACAGGATAAAGTATATCAGTAATTCCTTGCTCCTTTGTATTTTTTTTTTAAAAGCTTTGAGTACTGAAGGCACATCCAGTGCATCTAAATAGCAATGCAGTGTAATCGACAAGGCTTTTTAGCAGGCAAAGGTGACAGATACTGCCCAGAAACGATTTTTACATCTGATCCTTCTCTCTCTGCCATTGCTTGTATTCTACTCTGCTTTATACATTTTATTCCATCTAGACTGTGTTCATACTGCTTAATCCACTTGGTTGAAACTGAAGAGTAAAATGAGCGAAAAAGGTCTTTTTGACTTGGGTAACTTTGTCTTTTTGACTTGGAGCATTTCAGCCCATGTCTTTCGAGATGCTATGTCAGGTCCATACTCTACATCCTCTCCACATCACGCAAAGCTAGGACGTAAGAAAGCTCTGATACTGGTCCCAGGGTAGCCAAAAGCTGAAATGAAGCTTCACATCTTATGATGTGTCCCTTTGATTCCAGGGGTGGGATCTCTTCCTCCTCAGGCTGCAGCAGGGTGAGGGCTTTTGGAGATAAATTCTTACCTTGGGTGGTAGCAGAGATCACACATGGCAGTAAGTCTGGAGGCTTGCAGGGCTGGAGTGTGGCAAAGCTTGCTCCCTGGCCAGTGGGTGTGCAATGGGCACTGCGGGCAGTGGCATGGAGGAGGTGAGGAGCAGGGCAGCGTGCCAAGGCAGGGTCAGGAAGGTGTGGGTGCCAGCCACATCTTCTGGGGCTGCCCCACTGCAAAGCTCTCACTCCAGCGTGGGCTCTGTCTTTCAGCAGGAGAGCATTAGCTTGTCACCTTCAGCCTCTCTCTTTCCCATGGTTTATTCCACCTCCTGTGCTGTTAGGGCTGGGATTTGAATGAAAACAGACTCATTCTACATCACACGCTCCTCTCCCCCATTGTCTCCCTTGCTGCTCTTGCTTATTTATAAAGAGATCAATGCAGGTGACACCTAGAAATTGCTTACACTCCTTAATCTCTAAGGTGTTTTTTGAATGCTTCTGCCCTACTGCTGTAGCTTGGTGATGCTTATTTAACATTTTCCCCCTTGCCTCTCACACACTTCATTTACAATGCTATTATTTCTATCCATACAAAATAGACTGTAGAAACAGGCAATAAAATCTTGTGAAGTATGCCTCCAAATGGAGGGGCAGTAATTTATCATAATACAAAGAAGCTTCAGTGTACACAACCTGAATCTGTGCAACTTCTACCCATAAACTTTCTATCCACATCGGTACCATGCAGAGAAATGCTCAGCCGAGGTATGAAATGGCCATCACATTCTGTATGCACATGGTTGGGGATATATGAAACACTGTATAAATTGTCAAAAATATTTGATTTGTTTTTCTGATTGTTTCTACTTTTATTCTTTAAATCAAATGATATTTCTAAAAGTAATGTTTCAAAACAAAACCATCAAAATGTTTCAATCTGAAATGATTGAAAAGAAAATGATCTGAATGTACATAATTTCCTTCCTCCCATATTCTCTTCTTTGGGTACAAATTACTCAGGAAATCAAGCCAAATATGATACTGGTTCTACCACCTAACAAAATTTTGCTGCACTCTGAAAAAAATTTCTCATCTTTTTCACATACAGCTTTGTGTTCAGCATCAATGCATTTTTCAAAACTGCCTCTGCAACTTTTATTCTTATTTATTATTTACATTAGCACCTGCGGGGTTAGGGGTCTGTCTGGAGATATCCTAAAAATACAGTCTTTGTCTCTGAAACCCCATAATTTTCAGCATCTCCAAGGGATTTCAATGCATGAAAAAATTCAGTTCTGGTACTCTCTTTGAATTAGCTAGTTAGTTAATTCTTTGAGTGATGTGAGTAAAACATTGGATACTGTGAAAGAGGCAGCAGGCATGACTCCTGAGGAACCACCCCATAATATTTACCAGATTTAGATCTCCTCATTTTCATAGTATCTCCAGTCTTGAGTAGTCACATGAAAGACAAAATGAATGAGCTATAAGAAATTCACACCATGCAGCATTACTATAAGTAATAAATCTCCTGTAGAAAAGGAATTTGTATAGAAATAATAAAAGTATCGGATGGTAAGAAGAAGTGAAACCAGCTGTGTAATATAAAAGAAAATCTTTATCCTCATCTCACTGGTGAAAACTAATTCAAACAAAATCCATTACATAAATCATACACTTGAAATTATTTACATAAAAACAGATGGAGAGAGTTCCTACTGTGATAATGATGTTTTAGCAAAGTATGTCTTCCACAGATCAACCAACTTTCTGCAAACAATGGAATTTATTCTGCTTTCGTCAGGGGTGTAAATCTCTCATAGCTTCCCTGACTTCTGTGGAGGCTCAGGTACAAGGCAGGGCAGTGCCTGCTCCCACTGCTGGAGCATCCTGCCGGTTTTGTGGTTACAGCCTGCAGAAACATCAGGCTGCACAGAAACACAGGTTTTGCCTGCTCCCCACTTTTGGGGGCTGGTGCAGCACATGCTGTCTGTTTTCACAGCACCATGCATGCTGCTGAGCATTACCCAGCTTTGCTATTAATTAGCCCAGTGTGTTTTTATACATTTTTCCATTTATTGTTTTGTTTCCCTCTCCTGCCAGACCAAAGGCTTTTGTGGGCAGACCAGTAGGACCATGTACCCCTTAGATGATACTTTATGTCCCTGCCTTTCTCCCTGCCTGCTGCTGTTCCCACCATCCTGGGGACCTCATCCCATGGTGGCTTGGGAAGCCACCTCCTCCTCTTGGCAGGAGCTTCCCAATACCAGGCCAATGGGGTAAAGCTTCCCTGACCCGCCAAAGGGCCCTTGGCACCGTCTGTGCCAAGATGCAGCACAGGCTAACCAGCTTGCAAACTTGCATGTCCTGTGTTCCCTTTTCTTTTTTTTTTTTTTTTTTTTTTTTTTTTTTTTTTTTTCACGCTGCCTTTTCCTATCACTCTTTTAACCTGGTAAGAAAAAAAAAAAGGTTCATGGGTAACCAGGTAATAATGGAAATCCTGTTTCTACTGACTTTGGGAACTGTTTGGAAGGTATATCAAATCAAAGAACAGATCGCCACGTAACTAAGATATATTTGATGGGTATTTGAAAAGGCTAGATAAGTTAGAACAAACCATGCTGGCCATGGATTTAACACAAGAACATCAAGGTGCTGATACTTCAATGCAGATGACACTGAACGGTCTTCAGCTTGTGTATGAGGCTCATTGTGCAGGATTTGAAACTTTTCAGCTTCTCCTGATTACTCTCCTTTAAGAAAATAAATAATACTGCAATTTCCACCTTGGTTTATGGTGCTTCTAACTCTCTGAATGACCCCCTGCCCAACAGAGCCCCCCCACCACAGCTAATTCCACCGCTCCTGCTCTACTTCTTCAACTGCTGTCAAAAATGGCTTCATGATCGAAACATGCTATTTCTGTCAAAATAACTGCCTTCATTTCTTCCACATGATGGAAATATATGCTGTCCCTTTAAAAATGTATCATAAAAATGAATGTTCGTAAAATATGAGTCAAGTTTCCATATACCTTAATCAAATTCTGGAGGGTCTCTGGGGGACAGCACTTTCACTGCAGCTGTGCAATGTGAAGTTTGTTCCAGTACTGATTGAAAATATTTTTGTGCTTCCTTCATTTTTGCCAGTGAAAACCCCAAGGCACTTTCTGCAGGCTGAAGGCGCCGTTATTTGGGGTGACAGTGATGGGTCACAGAAATGGTGTGGAGAACTAACTAGCAGACTTGAAACCAGCAGAGTCCCCAAACCGATTGTCAGTCTTGAAATCTTCGGAACAAAAAGTGTCTGTCTTTCTCATTCTTTATTTTTATTCCACAGGGGAATAGACAGGACCAGGTTTGCATGAGCTATGGAGGTTGTCTGTAAAAGCAATAATGTGATTGTGTGATTGGGTGTCACAGTTTTTAACATGCTTTTTTTATATTTTATTTTTATTTTTAATGAACAGGGTAGTATAGTTTCTTAACTTCCTCAATTTTTCCCCCTCTCCTCCCTTGTGTTCCCCCCAGCATTACCATTGCCTGTACTGTCAGGTTAGTATAGGATAGTCATGGCAGTACCCATGGTTTATCCAGACTGTTTGCTTTCTTCTCACTCTGAGTGTCTTCACACAGCCTTACATTTTCCATCAGGAACCACATTACCTCTTTGCTCTTTCCTGGTGTTCCCAGGGAGCTTTGTCTCTGCTAGGCAGGAATCTTCCTTCCTCTGGGGCCATGACAGTCTCTTCAGGGCAGCTCTAGCAGGGCATTTTCAGTGGAGGTCCTCTAGTCTTGAAGAATCATCTCTCAGCGTGTTTTAATTACCAACATGGGAAAGGTGTCCTCATCTAGTGCATTAGGTGAAGAGTTATACAGGACCTTCAGCTTCAGATAGATTTAAAAAAAAAATCAGCCAAAAATTATGTAATTCAAGAGCAAAAGCCATCTCAATCCTCCAAAGGCTCTGAACACATGCTGTCGTGCCAGTACCTGGTAGCCACCTGGGTGAGGTGGGGGTAGGCCCTGTTTGTTGAGGCTGATGTACCCTCTACCCCATCTGTTAATGAGGCTCCTGGGTGCTGGGCTGATCTCAGCAGGGTGAGTGCCACGCATACCTGCTCTAGACCCATACTAAACGTGGCCCGCCTGCATTCGCAGTCACCCTGGGATGTGACTGGTCTGGCATTGTGGAGTCTTGGCACCCAAACCACAGCAATCCATCAATTCCAAAAGGACATTGGTGGTGGCTTTTCAAGGAACTACAGGAATCAGAGATCTGCCAGTGGAAGATAGCTCTTCATTCACAGCATATTTTCCAGTGCATTGTCCAATCCAGCTTTAAGTGATTCAAGAAATTAGGCTTCCCACTACCATTTCCCTGGGGTGGATATTCCACAGACTTACAGACCTCACCGTTAGGACATTTTTCCTAATATTCTGCCTAAAATTACCTTTATTTTTTTGCTGTCTCAGGAAAACATCTTGGTCGTATGTCACTGTCAAATGAAAGAGAAAGTCAGCATTTTTAGCATCCAGCGCAGCCACCTCCCCAGTACTTGAGCTGATATTCGTTTTGCTATTCAGAATATTTGTCAGGCTGCTTCACCATTCCTCTTCAGGCTTGACTGTATTTTTATGAGCTACCAAACCCACCCATTTATTATTACTGGCAACAAGTAAGTTCCATCCATTCTCGAGGACATAAGAAATGATCCAGCCCTAGGCATTACCTGAGCAAAGGCACTTACTAAATGAACAGAAACCACAGTCAGAATCCCCACGTTTCTCTTCAGCCCGCCAGATAGTCACAAAATGAAGAATTTTGTAAAAGTGTGCTGCACAACAGTGTCAGACTCTTACTATTGCATTTCAAGTTTAGTGATGATACCGCTTTTTCCTGGTCAAATTTCCAGCCACACTGTTTTATGCTTTGACCCAGAAAACCTCTGCCTGTGGACCCCCATTTGCTCGCTCTCTGGCTTTCTGGAGCATCCTTCCCAGACTTGTGCATTTCGGGTCAGTGAGCTTTGCACCCAGAAGCAGTTTTCAGGTGGCAGTGGTGGAGACTGGCTGAAAACACAGCCCGCAGACTCTGTATTAATTGGCGTGCACCTCTCACGTACAGGTTGTGTCCAGAGTGAATGCTGAATCAAAAGAAATAGCACAGGAAAATATTTCATGCCTTGTCTACTGTTTCTGAAGCAAGGAATTATAGATATCTTTTTAATAGCTTAATTTTTTGCTCACTAAGGATGGCAAATCTCGCCCTTTCAAAACATACTTCTACTTTTTGGTAGAAATCAGGGTGGAAATGGAAGTATTGATCTCTGGTTCTTTCAGGTACCTTAAAGGAGGCTGTAGTGAGGTGGGGGTTGGTCTGTTCTCCCACGTGCCTGGTGACAGGACAAGGGGGAATGGGCTTAAGTTGCGCCAGGGGAGTTTTAGGTTGGATATTAGGAAGAACTTCTTTACAGAAAGGGTTGTTAGACATTGGAACGGGCTGCCCAGGGAAGTGGTGGAGTCACCATCCCTGGAAGTCTTCAAAAGACATTTAGATGTAGAGCTTAGGGATATGGTTTAGTGGGGACTGTTAGCGTTAGGTCAGAGGTTGGACTCGATGATCTTGAGGTCTCTTCCAACCTAGAAATTCTGTGATTCTGTGATTGATGGAAAAGTGTGCAGAGACTTCTTGTGAGATTTGTATTTCTTTATAGACTATGAATGAAGCTTACAAAGATGCTGAAAGCGTGTGAACCATGTATATTCTTCCTATAAAACTAATTATATCCAGGCTCAGAATAAAACCAGCTACTACAAAACATTGCTGCACAGACCCTTTCCCCATTAACTATTGAACGCTCTGAGCAAAAAGGCTGATTTTTCAAACTTTTGAAATGTCTCCTGTGAAAATATTCCAGGTGTCCTCTCAGAAGGTACTCTGAAAGAAGAAGAAGAAGCAAAAGAAGAGAGGAAAAATAGGGCATACTTGTGGTTGAAATTTGGATTTCCCCCGGAGTTCTTCTCTTGGAGTTCTGCTGGCAGCAAAGGATGCCAGGAGTGGAGATGTTTTTCAAGAATCAAATCCAAAGCTTGAAGGACGTGCTGAAGAGGGGGGTAAGCTGACCCTTCTGGAGGCATTGTTGAGGGTTTAAACACTGTTTACACCTCATAAGACACAGCTCTTTTTTTTTTTTTTTTTTTTTTTTTTTTTTAAAAAAAAAGTAGGTTAATTGCTGTAGTGGGGAGTGACATGAAGTACAGCTGTCTGGAGGTGCTATTTTACAATTCTCTTTGTATCTCACTGCAACTTTCAGTGGTTGTGGGTTGATTGGTTTGTTTGTTTTTAATGCTCAACCCCATCAGCCTGATCAGTGTCAGTAGGACCTAGTTTTGAGGTTTTGGATGGTTTTATTTCCTGGAGGTATTATTGGTCTACCACTTTTGCAGACCAAGAATAAGAGTTGCATGCTATATGAGGCATAATTCAAGTGATCGTTAGAAGTGATTTCCCTCCCAGCATGTTGAGAGGGAAAGAGGGTTGCTTCATTGTTTCTGTATTAGCAGAGTTGGTCTCACAGGAGTCACAAATAGAGCTGGGGAGAGGCTCGTGCATGTTCCTTCTCACCAATGTCATACACCTGGGAGCTGTGGGAAACTACTGGCTCTTCTGGAGAACGTGGAGATTGGATTCCTCTATGCTGGGTGGACATCCAAGGAAGGATTATAGCCATGCATTGTGACTGCTCTCGAGGAGGCAGATGTAGTGCTCTGTTTGATGTTACCAGGCATCTGTAAGTGAGCTAACCATCGACACTGAATGGGGTCATGATTGCTTGTAGACTTCATGATTGCTGTTGTGAAAAGCCTTGGCATGCTTACATGCTGCCTGTCAGATTTACATGTGTGCCTGCAAACCTATGGGCTGTGCTGAGCTCTCCCAGCAAGGCTGGAATTAATGAAAGGGCATCACTGAATTCAGTGGAGGTAAGCACATGTCAAACCAATATAAATACTTATCAAATCAGGCCTTGGGTTGCTTTATAAGACAATAGAAGTGTTTCAAAACCTCCCTGGTTCTGTAAATCCTGTGCAGGTAAAACTCTGGGATTGGGCTCTCTTTGCTTGCAATTTTGTATGTCTGAGGCACAAAGACTAAGGTCTGGCTTTATGTGATGTACCCAAAGTAATAGCTACAAAAGTAGTAATAGGTTATTTTTGATCCCACCCAGCGGTATATTCCTTTAACTGATAGAGACAACCGATGCCTTATAACTTGACCATCTGTTGTCAACAGACATCTGAGCCTCAGAATTAGTAGGGGAAAAAAAAAGGGAAAAAAAAAAGTTTGCTGATGCTTCTTCATACTTCATGTTGCAAAGTTGCCAAGGCCATGGGGAGAGGGGAATGGCTGTAAGATTTAGCATCTTTACACACTTGGAGCAATGTTTGAGGAGAGGAAAGAGTGAGGGGCATAAGCTGGGGACTGGGCTACAGCTGTCTGTTGAGGTCCGAGAAGTATGTGTGTGCATCATCTGTGAGCTATTAAGCACTCATTGCTTTTGCCATCTAATATCCTTGTTCAGGAATGTACATACTTCAAAATAAATTAGACAGGGATACGGTATCTTGTATCTGTCTTAACTCATCTGTCTCTGCAGAAGGAAATTCCCCACTCCTGGGGTCCAGATCCTTCTGGCTGCCCAGAAGCAGCAACAGCAGCATGTGAAGCCAGCAAGCATCCACTACGTGCACAGGAAGATGACAAGCAGCAACTACTCATGTGCAAATCGGTGCGTGGCTTGCACGGACCCCCTGTAGGGGTTTGTAAGACCTCCAGCGATCTGGCCTGGTTGCCTGGAAGTTGCCATTGACTTTCAGTACAGGTGGGGAAGGGGCCTGGGGCGCAGCCACCCACGGGTCCCCCAGGGCTGCCCCACAGCAGGGGAAGCCAGCAAAACATCACAGCCCCCAGCCAAGGCACCTCAGGGCTGCCCTGTCCCACTCCCAGTTAACGCTGATGAGGGATATCTCAGACATCTATTGGGCTGAAATTATGTTGCTCAGACTAAACATATTAAATGAATTACAGCAAATTAGCCCACGTTCCCTGGTGACTTGAGGCCTGTTAAAAGGCAGTTATGGTAGTTATTAGAGAGTTGCCTTTAGCTACTGCTTTGTTGATTCAATGTTCTTTGCATGCAAAAAAAAAACCCTCTGATCAGAGGTGGACTCCTCTGTGACAAGCAAGTACTTCTTACTGGATGAAAGGGATGAACACACGGCTGCACCACGGACCAGCAGACATGTCCCTGGAGCACCAGGTGAGCTCTTCTGGAGGGGCACTGGAAGCATGGGTGACTGGTGGGGGTCTCCATGGGACATAGAAAAATCACAGGGGGCTGAAGGAGGCTTTGATGTGGAGGGACCACAGCTGCATTAGTACAAGTGGGAGTAAGGCTTGGAAAGCCCTGCTGGCGTGGTTGTGTAAGTCAGTGGTCTTCCTCTTGAGCACTCTGGCATCCAAAAATATCCTCACTGGAGAGGGAGCGGGGAAGGGTGAGATTGGAGAAAACCAACATCTCGGACCAGTGCTCACCATGGTTTATTATTGCATATCCTTTGAGGACTGTGAACATTTACCAGGGTTTGGAAATGCACAGCTGAGTACATGGTCCCAAACCTGACATTTCCACATGCTAAACAGGACAAACCATCAGCAAAATGCCACAGATTCTGAGTCCTACTGTTTACATGCTTTTCCAAAAGACTATTTCTTGTGAAATCAGGTTCACCCTGGATTGTTGGAAAATGCACCTTAAGCTGCTCATTCAGTAACTGCAGCCCTGGCACAGGTTGCCCAGAGAGGCTGTGGAGTGTCCTCCTTGGAGGTCTTCAGAAGCCACCTAGACATGTCTTGGGCACCCTGCTCTGGGTGGCCCTGCTGGAGCAGGGGTTGGACCAGATGGACCTAGAGGTCCATATCAACTGTAAACAGCCTGTGATTCTGTAACAGCTAGGTAAGCGACTGCCGGCATTTAACCGTTTGGGTGAAATGAGAAGGTGTCTCAGTTCCAATTCCACTGCCAGCAGACCACCTCTCAGGTTGTACCATCAGTGCTGGTTACAATTGACCAAAGGCTGTTGAGGGCCCTGGTTGCCTTCCTGATCTTGGCAGAGGTCTGTCTTCAGGATAACTGCACGAATTTTGCACTACCCTCTGATGTTACGTACTCCCAAGTGCCCTGTGTTTGGCTGGAAATCCTGATGGTCTGGCTCTTCTGGTGGTAACTCTGTGTGTTTCAGGGGTGCAGTGGCACAGAAGATGAAAGCTGAGGTAATGAGAACAAAATTAGTATCCTTGTCTCTATGTTTTTTTATTTGTCTTCTTGGAAATAAGACACTGTCCTTTCTCTGTGTTTGCTCTTGGCTAATATTAGGCATATGATATGGACTGAATACATAATTTAATCAAGACTCAGAGTTGCTTGATTAGTGTCATTTGGATCACATTTTGAGGTTATTACCACAAAATGGGCTGGTTTTGATATTTATTAATTTTTATTATTATTATTATTATTTTTTTATGATGATACAGGTAATTGTGTTTTTTTCTCTTGTAACTTTAACTAAAGAGAAAGCTTTCCTAATGCAATCATCTAGAGAGATTTCCTGAAAAGAAACCTGCAAAGGTAGGTTAACGGAACATTTCACTACACCTACTAACCCCCCAAAATATGTTTCCATTTACAAATATTTTAGTGAAGATGCATTATGCAAAATATTTTACAGTCAAGCAGTGTAGCTGAGCATTTACCTTCTCATGGTGTGGTGGACCTCAGATGTTTATCATTTCATTTTTCAGTGTATAGAAATACAGTTGTTAGCAATATGAATTTAGAGCACCACTGAACCAAGACACACGGATTAAAATAGTTCTCCTGAAGAACAGTGTGATGCTCTAATTGTAAGTGGAAATGGGATTCTGGTCCTAGAAGGGCTCTGCTAGTTTGGAAAAGCTGCCTTTGGGCCCTGCATAGGGTTCCTGGGATAAGGAGGACCCAGAAGGTTTCTCTCTGGGCAGCTGGGTTTCTGCTTCATATTATGGTTAATTATACCACGTCCTCATGTGCTCCCTGGGATTCAGACGCCAGGAGTTCAGGTTCCTTCCCCAAACCTCCTACTCCTGGTGCTGCTGCTGAACCCCTGGAGCTCCAAGTTCATTCTGAGAAAATGTTCTGCAGCATCAGGAAGGGTTTGCAGGAAATCAATGTGATCATTAATGACTACAGGATTGCATTTCAGCTAAGAACTGTGCGGTCCTATTTCTAGGTTAAGAGCTAATTCAATTTGGGTGGATGTTTGTCCTTGGAGCAGCTCACTTCTCCTCAAAATAAGCTCCTCATTCTTCCCTATTCTGAGAAGCTCCATTCAGGTCCCCAGGTCTGGGGGCTGACACAGGAGCATTGTTCAACAGATAACATTTGGCTAATCTGAAATTCCAAAAGAAGGTGAATAGTGAAATAGGTCTGAGCAGAGGTCAGATTTCAGCTTCCTCTGGTGTGTGTATAAAGAGCAGATTCTGTTTCTCACAGTCAGCTAGGATTCTGCTCTGAGTGTGCCACTGGAGTAATTCACAAAATGACAGTGTTTTCCCAAGCCTTCACTCGAATTTATCTTTTGGTATTTTTTTCCCCCCACTTTATTCCTCACATCATTTTATTTCCTATTAAACAAAGTCATAGTGTGACATAAGCATAATAAACCTTATAACTTACAATCTAAAAAATCAGTGCTATTCCAGCTGAGAGTCTAAGAGTCATAGCATGTGAATGCAGCTTTCTTTTTTTTTTTTTTTTTTTCCCCCCCACGTTATGCTTTAAGAGGTTTCCTTTGCGAACCGTTTGGGAGCTTTAAGCTGGAAGACTGCCTTACAACCAACCTACATAGATACATGTACACATATGCGTTCATGGATATTTCACAAGCCAGAGGCCATGTCCATCTCTGACGGCTTGGTAGAGAGCATGTCCCTCATGCAGAGGTCTAATGGTGACAAAATAACACGTGTTTCTATTGCTGTGCAAAATGGGTTGCAGGCTCAGACACAGTGGGGTTACATACAGCAACAAAAACCCTCTGGGACGAGGGCTGGAAAAAGCCTCTGCAGGCCCTTTCCCCATCCCAGGCAGGATCACCTGTAACTGATGTGTTTTTTTTGTTTTTTTTTTGTTCACCTGGCTTTACTCTAAACTCTCTGGCACTGGGGCCTGAAAAAGTTTCCTGAGCAATTTATTGCATGACTCTCTACCCTTTCTGTTAAAATACTTTCCTTAGTGAATAGCTTAAGTCACTGCTGCTGAAGTGACAGCCTGCTCTTTGGTGTCCCACAGAGAAGGGAGTTGATCCCACCCCTCTGGGCAGTGAGTTTTTACAGGCCTCCCCTCTGTGCCCTCTGCTTGGGGTTTCATACCTCTCTGAAATTTTGTTCCTCAAGATTTCATTTTGGGGGGGGGGTTCAGTATTTAGGACTACAGACCCCAAACACTGACCGGGAAAGCAGTGCTGCAAAGCAAACCCCTGCTTTCCCACTGCAGCTGTGAGGCTGACATATCCCCATCTCCTAACACTACAGACTGAGCCAAAGGAGTCTCGGGGTGCCAATACCTAGGGAAGGTCTGCAGGTGTCTAGCTGGGTTTCAAATACACCATGCAGCCATGGGTGAGAACTACATCTTTCCAAAATGTAGTGAGAGGATGGGGAGATGCTGAAGTGCAGGAGCAGCAGCATGGATGGGACCACTTCTGTTGAACTCTGGCTCTTGGTGGAGGGGGGAATGCTGCTTCTCTGCCTGCCTCAGCCTCTGTCTTGGTGTCTAATGGAGTGTGATGTTATGGAGTCCTAAATGGCTTCTACTTTTTGATGAATCCATTTTCTAATCACTCCAGTCTCATGGGATTCAGGCAAAAACCAGTAACGAGGGTGGAACAAAAAATATCTCCAATACTCCCCTGGAGAGATGGTGCTCCTCTGAGGCTGTGAGGGGTGAAACTGGAAAATGTTGTGGGTGCAAGCTCTGCAGCTGCTCCGGCAGGAAACCCCAGCAGTGGTTTGCTGTGGGCAGCCCTCTGATCACTGGGGGTCACCAAGGCATTCATCACTGTGGCAGGGTCAGTGTCTGGAGGGAGGGAAAATGAAAAGAAGCTTGCCACTCTTAAATAGTTTGGGGATGAAAAAGCCACTGATGAAGAGTGCTGAAACCCAGTCTTTTAAACACAGTGATGATCTCGAGTCCCTAGGATTTTAAGCTAATTAAAATAGAACTGGATGGAATTAATATAAATATAGCCTCAAACCAGGCAAAGGAAAAACAAAACCCCATGCAGGCTGATCTGATGAAGATTATGGAATATAAGTGCCATTCAATTTTCTGGAATACCACATTATTTTTTTATTCTGATGTTAATAGGAAAATATTTTACAGACTCTCTCAATAGGTTATGTTGGATTTCATTCCAGTGTCTCCTTTAGCAATAATGCTAATGGCAAAAGAAATGCACATCAATGTTGTTTTAGCTGCAGCAGAAATGCCAGGGAACTCAGACCTATTCTATCACCTCGTCAACTGGTAAATTACTAAATCGAAATTTTATGAAATTACTCAATCAATATTTGTGCAGATGGCTTCCAGGAAAAAGCACTTGTGTCTGTTTAACTCTAGTGCATAACAGATGGCTACAGACAAGTAATTTCTGTTCAGCCAGGCTCATATTGACGTTTTAAGATAGCTTTCTTTAGATGCTTATTAGTTCTTGTAAGCCAGACACTAAATCGTGCCTTACATATTGCAGTTAGAATGAAATTCAGTCATATATAAGGCCTTCAAGCAATGTTATATAGCATGATACTTACAAGGAAATTAAGTGCAAATCATCCCTTCAAATTTGTATTTCATTTTAGCTTGTAGCACTTAGTTATTAGAAGTCAGCTATTTGTCTATACTTTTACTGTGATTCTTGAAAAAATCATGGATAAAAGCACTTTTTCCATTACTACTGACTGACAGATGTGACTTATTCTTCTCTTCTTCTTGCTACTCCAAACACCAGCCTGCCTCTAGGCAGCCTGAGAGGTCTCCAGATGGACCAGCAAAGAGAAAGCAACCCCTGATTCCACAGACTGGGACTTCAGTTGCTGTCTCAGGTCACAATGAGAGATGCATCATGAGTGAAGGTGCAAGGATACCTTTGTGGGGCCACCATCAGCACAGACAGACCCTGCATCTTGCCACAGCAGTTTGCAAGCAAGCCTCCATCTACAGCTCTGCTGCTGCACCCTCAATTTGTGTGCGCCATCCAGGTGTGAACATCCTCCTCCCTACTTGGCAATGCAGGTAAAGGTGGGAGACTTCCACAAGCCTCCAACCCACACTAATCACTGCGGTCACCTATACTCCCACTGCAGAGTAAGTAAGGTGTGTGCTGGGATCTAAATAACATTCCCTGTGTGACCCCAAGCATTTCCACTAGCCTCAGGGTCTGTCCCTTCTCATGCTCAGAAATGAATGCCTCTGCAAGTGTTTATCTCCCTTCCTTTCCAGCCTTCCAGGCCAGAATTCTGATTAGCCATGATTGCTAAGACAGAAGTCTTAGATTTTTAGTGGCAAAATGTAATTGTCTGTTGTTTCACACTTGCTTCTGAAATGTTGTGACCACAAGGGAAAAAAGAGGACAACACATTTCAGAAATTAATGACAGTCAGTGAATGTAAATATAATTTCCCAGAATATCCCCAAGCACTGCATATTTGACTTCAGTGACTCTTGGACGAGTCCTTAACCTGAACGCATCTTTGTTGGGGTTTGTACATTAACCACACACTCTGTAGACTTTTAATGTGCAAGAATAACTTTCCCAGATGCATATTCCACTTTCTGATATCATCCTGAAACAGTTATGAAGTGACTTAAACATTCACTTAAAAGTCTTAGCTTTGTGATAAAGAGTTGCTTGTCAGAAAACACTTATGATATGATTTAGTACAATTAACTGTCCATGGAAGAACTACTATTAAACCCCACGACAGCTGGCATTTCTCACTATCATTGCACCCACCACAGCTGAGACGTTAATGAGCGATGAACAACTTCTCTGCAACATCCCTTCTGTCACTTCTGAGTTATGCTTTCCTTGTGAGGGAGAGGCGCACCAAAGTGCTTTTGAAGTATAATTACCACCTCACAGTAGGGGTGAAGAGCAGTCTCACTGCACTTCTCAGAATGGTAATGCCATTCAGAGGTGTGTGCCATGGTCTGGATTTAGGAGGCTGAGTCCTTTGGGGAGCAATGGGGCTGGTGTCACAACGAGCATGCTTTTGTACACCAGAGATGCCTTGTGGAAAAAGAAAAAGAAAAAGAAAAGAAAAAAGAAAAAAAAAAAAACAAAAACAAAAAACAAACAAAAAAAAAAAAACAAAAAAAAAAAAACAAAAACAAAAACAAAACAAAACAAAAAAACAGAGTCCAAATATTTTGTTTTGTTTGATGAAAGGATTGTGAAAGAGAAGCTCTCTTGAGCAGCAGATAGTTTCACAAGCATTTCTCATCATCCACAGTGGAAAATGATAACAGTGGAATGCTCAAAATAAGATCAATTTTGGTGACATCTCACACCAGGAAAATTCTTGCAGAATCGTCTCATTATTTCAACATCATGCTAGCACATTAAACAAACCAAATCCTCATGGAGGTTCATAAACCACATTTCTCCACTGGAGTCCTTGAAGGTACCTCTCTCCTTTAAGGATGAGGCTGACTACAAGAAAACATCCTCCAGTGATGTCCACTTCATCTTTCCTCTCCCTCCTCTCTCCGTATCTGGAAGACAGCCACAGGATGGGATAAAGACTGAAGTGCTAAGGTTTTATATACATTATTCCAAAATGGAGAACAAATTTAGCGTGGGTGTTTGAAGTAATTTTATGTAATTTTCTACTTGTATACTTCCTGAGTGTATGTAACACTTTACAGCTAAACCCCCTGAGATTGCTTTGGCCTTGATGACCTAAGGATACAGCAAAATTTGAAAGGATGCATTTCTTTAAAATTTAGTTTTGTGTCTCCCCACAAACTCCGCCACCTCTGTAGAAATTTTATTAGCCTCTGCTGAGCTCCACTGAGTGCTTCCTCAAGAGTTCTTCCCATCTGCTTTTTTTTTTTTCTTTTTTTACCCAGGCAGCAGACAAGATTCATTAAGCAAATGGGCCTGGTTTTAATGGATTTGATGAAGAGGAACCTTCTGTTTTGGATATGGAAATAGCAGCACCAACTATACTGTGAGTACATCTCCATTTTCCATTTTCCAGCCTAGGGAGCTGGATTCAGAATTTTCTTTCACTTATTTAATCAGGATTTGTCTTTGAAAATAGCATGTTTTTGTCACTAATATCTCTTATTTTTAATAGTCCATCTTAGGAGTCTCTGTACACACAAAAAAGGCCCAAAACATTTAACATGGATAGGGCTTGCAAATTACATGAACTGCAGATTCATTTTCAGATACCCACTGGAAAAAAAAAAAAAAAAAGGCTTTTATTGTACCCGTTACACAGCTCCATACAGATATTTATACATGGCCCATATTTTAAAAATCCTTATGCTTGTGCTGAAGAACCTTTCAAAACTAAGTGAAGTCGATCCCTCCGGAGAGGTGGCCTGTGTCAGCAGACGCTCAGCTTTGTCTCTGCTCAATCACTTAGGGCACAAGGGGGCTTTGTTGGCTTGTCCCCAGGAGGAGCAGCCCAGCCCCAGATGGACTGTCTGCTACAAAGCCTCCCAGATTTCTTCATCCAGTGCAGCAGAATAATTGCAACTGGACCCTTTTCTGTGCGAGCCACTTATTTTCCCACTGAGGCTCCTTTGGCATGTACATGGGGAGCTTGTGGAGCCAGTGCTTGGCCGCACCAGTGCTTCCCTTGTTTTGGGGCTTGTAGGTGGTTGGAAGGCAATTTCTGAATTTCAGCCCATCAGTGGGTTGCAGAAAAGGAGAAGCAAGCCCATGGGCTGCTTCTAGAGCAGCAACACTTAATGCGGGTCAGTGCCAATTTATGACCTTTGCTTGCCTTTTATTTTTATTTTTTTTTCTATCAACACTTTGAAAAGGCAGCTGTGGTATTATTGTCCCATAGAACATTATTAAAGCCTAGTGGAAGTATTCATTTAGTACTGGCAAGCTGAGTATTTCACATAACTGTTACTTTCTCATCATGTAGCATGTTATTAAATGTGTTTTAAAAACCAACTGTGGATCCCATTTTACCAGTGGTATAACATAGATCCTTGCCTGTCCAAGCAAAGCAGCCCACTGCACCAGTCTACTGAGGAGACATTTATGTGCACAGGATTCCTGTTGGGCTAATGCTGGCATTTAGACATCAGTGTCCCCCAAGTCCAGGGAATTTCTCAGTTGCCCTTTTTAGAGACTTTTTTACAGCCTTTTGCGCTACCAGAGAAGCATTAAGGGGCAGCTCAGTGCTGAGGGAAAAGAAGAGTAGAAGCATGGAAGTGACTGCTTCCAGCTCTCCATGCCTCCTCCTAGGGGAGTTGGAGGAACCAGCTGCACCACTTCAACCACACATCTCCAACCCCACATCTTCATGTTTTAGGAGTAGATGCTCTGAATTTATTTTCAGCTCAAGCACTGTCAGGTAAAATATTGAGCTTTATATATTTGAATTGTAGACTTGCAGAATAATTTAGGTTGGAAAAGACCCTTAAGATTAGCCCAACCTTCAATCTAGCACTACCAAGTCCACCTCTACACCATGTCCCTAAGTGCCAAGTCGACACATCTCTTAAATAACACCAGGAATGGTGACTCCACCACTTATCTGGGCAGCCTGTTCCAATGCCTAACCACCCTTTCTGTACAGAAACGAAGATCTTTTTTCATGAGGAAGATATCCTGTCCCAAGGGCTTGTTCCAATGCCTGGCTCACGTGGAGTCAGCAGACACATTTTGACTATGCTCACTGCAGGGGATGCTAATGATAGTGTTGTTCTCTCTCTGCCACAACCCACTAGGTCATTGGGACTGCAATTCTCAAAACTCCTCACATCAGTGAGAACAAGAGTGTATTTTATTGCCTTGATGAGCAAAGGTGGTCCTTTGGGTCAGGAAACTCGCAGGTGGCTCCACAAAAACAAGACCTTGTGTCTTCACATCAATCCCTGTACAACTGGGACCCCATAAACTCCTTCCCCTGAGCAAGGATTAGTAGTGATTCATGCCTGTGGGTATACTGGTAGTGTACATAGGGAGGTTTTGCTGAAACTTAGAGGAAGTATGTGCCAAAGAACAAAAAACGTATGGTCTGTAATTCACTGGCGGTCATTTTGTGAAAGTTTATAATGCGATAAATGAGAAAAAAAAAGTTTCCTTTAATTAATATGGGATAGGGCAGAAA
This sequence comes from Aythya ferina, assembly GCF_964211825.1. Taxonomy (NCBI): domain Eukaryota; kingdom Metazoa; phylum Chordata; class Aves; order Anseriformes; family Anatidae; genus Aythya; species Aythya ferina. The sequence continues at coordinate 45,574,379 of NC_140300.1, read as the reverse complement.
ACTTTTTAGGCTGAGTACGTTGAATGTGTGAAAATGCATGCAGTTAAAGGAATGGCTTGTCTCGATGCCCTAAGCCCCAGCCTGAGGCCCTGTTTCTAGGCAGAATCATTTTTCCAAGGCAGAGCAATCAGTGGAATATGCTTCTCCACTGTGTGCTGCTAAACAGTCTGTTAACCATCCTGCTAGAAAGGTTGTGCTGAGCAGAAGAGCACTTGAAACATTGAATTGCTTTCCCAGCCTATTAAATTCAAAACTAACCTCAGTAAATCACTACAGAGTCCCCATCCTTCTCCGGGAAATCTGTGGGTGGGGTGGGGGAAATATTCCAGCTTACTCTGTTTTTGCAAACCAGCATCATAATGATGAGCTACCATCTGCCAGGGCCCCATAGCCCAACTACCATACCCTGGAAAAGAGTTCTGGAGGAAACATGCCCGTTCCCCTTTAAGTACCATGTAGTGTTGCATACTGCCTGGAGCCTCTTGAAAACTGTGTCCCGCAGGAAATTCCAGTGCAACATTTGGTTTCATCTGCAATTGCAACAAGTTCTCTAAATGTCCATTTCCCACAGAGTGGGGAAATTTCAAGAAAAACATGATTAAAAAATGGTCAGAGTGACCGATGACACTATTACAGTCTGGTCCACAAGAGAAGATGGCCCTGATATGGCTTTACGTGTATCTTCAGATGCATGTGCAGCCACTGCCTCCATTACAGGATCCACAGTGAGCAGGTAGATGTGGCAGCTGACCATATTTACGACGAAGCTGCATTTTGGGGCAAGTGCTGGAGGGCACGACGTCTGAGGTTCATCTGGTATGTTCCTGCATTTTTCCCTTTTTTGCCACAAAGTGAGTGATGACTTTAATGTTTGTCTTTATAAAGCGAGTAGGAGTTATATTGGCTATACTGCTACTTGGCAGTCTTAATGGCACCACGCTTACAACTAATAAGGAAGAACTATCTTGCAGTGCAGCCATAGAATGAAACGGGGAATTTCGGTAGCAGTTACCAAAGAAAATGTTGGCTGTGGGTGCTGTCTTTGGGCTATTTTTGCCTAACCAGACTACTGCAAATAGATTTTTTAAACAGCTCGAGCATACTCAAAGCAATGGCAATATATTTTATTAAAAACAGTGCATTGCTTGGTAGGGCAGAAGGAAATAATGGCTCAAGGGTCTGGGAATGGGAGATGGAACCGTTTACGTCTAAGTCACTCCTTCACATCCAGCCAAGGTCAGCAGTAAACAAGAATCCTATCGTTACCAGCTGGTGGCCCACAGAACGAGAAATAAATTGATAGCCGGTTTCCATTAACGGAGGCAAATATCACAGAAAGAGAACCAGAAGTGGAACTAATTGACACCACTGTTGGCTCTACCCGGGAAGCTGAGGACAGAGCCGCGGTGGAAACCGGACCTCCGGCTCTCGGCGCAGCGGGTGGTCCTGGCGGAGCTCAGGTGGCAACACACGAGCCACTCTTTGTGCTGTCACAGTGCCAAGGCATCCCATGTCCTGCAGGAGCCCAGCAGAGATGCTGAAACAAGCGACCTCCTCCTGGCAGGGCAAGGACATCTCCTCTGCCCTGGCCTTCCCAAGGAATTGCATGCATCCCAACAACACCCGTGCCTGACCGACCTTCAAGGGTATTTGCACAAGCAGTGTCCTCTTCGCCCACCTTCCTTTAATTACACGTCCACTTGAAGTAATAAAATTGTAAAGTGTAATGCGTGAGCCTGGACTGAGCTGGCAGCTGATGTTTATTATTATTTTAATTGTTTGCTTCTTCTGGATTTTCTGGTGTAATTAATTTATCTAGCCATAATATTTTAGAAACACAATCAAATGTCATTTTAATTTGAAGCCAAAAAATACAGACTCGTACTATATGAAAGCTCAAAAAATGATGACTCTTTTTTTAAACACCACAAGGAGAATGTCAATTTAGCATAATTGCATTAAAGAACAATCCCCTGAGAGAGAAAAAAAAAAAAAAAAAAAAAAAAAGAAAAGAAAAGAAAAAGAGAGTGAGAAAGGATTTGCCAAAAATAAAAAGACTGCATGGGTCAGTGGTCTCTTGATTACAATGTACACATTACAATATGTGTGTGTATATATAAGCACATACATGCTTGTACATAATCGTTTCTAAACCAGCATGCTTTAACACTTAGCTCCAAATTTATACTTTACAAAATGATCCTTTCATAGGTATTAAGAGAGCATGAGCTCCAGAACTACAAAAGGAAGTGTGATGGTTTGTTTTTACTTTTCTCATATGACAGGCCAAATATTGCCTTTCTTGACATTAATATCTGGAAATTTGTTACACAAGTAAGGTAGGGGGAAAAAATTAATAAATGGGACTCATTAAAGGTATTGCCAGAAAAAACTTACTAGATTTGGCCAGGACATTGATTTAATCAACATTTTTTCTTATTGAAAGCAAATGTTCAAGTGCAGTGAATATGAACCAGCTAACTGAGGAGTTTCAAAAAGCAGAAAATAAATCCGTATAAATCTGCATATATATACCAAATCTTAAAAGGAAGATAGCTCTGTCTGCATATCCTGGAGAAGATCCTGGGGAAAATAGAAATAAGTTTAAAAAAAAAAAAAAAAAAAAGGCAGAATTAAACTTTGATGTCTGCAAAAAGATGCACTTTGAAAAATGAAACTCCCCACTTCTTTTTTGGGGCTGTTTTATGGAATTCTGGCTATGCTACATGGATAAAGCTCTTGTGAAATGCTTTTCTCTCTCCTCAACATATCTGGTTTTATGCAAGGCTTCCTTCCAAGAGCTAGAGATGTATGCTGAGCATCAGTCTATATGGGAACACAGAAAGCTTCCAAGAGATGTTTTGCTGAGAGGGGACAGCTGTGCCTGCCCTTTGTCCTCTGAGAACTGTGTTTGGAGCTCCTGGTGGCTCCAGCTCCCTCAGATACCACCTGGAGCATGCAAGTCCCTTTATGCACCTAAATATGGCCTTATAGGTCCGGAGAGATCTAGAATGCCATCATCGGCTGGGTGCAGATGCCACCCCTGTCTGTGCCTGCAGGAGGGGCCTCTCCTGGCTTTCTCCACAAGTGTTGGGAGACAGAACCAGTCAACACCATCTTTCATTTGCACACCAGTGCAGGAACGAACAGCAGCATGTAAGGTAAGGCAAGCATTCTTGCTCCAGTTCATTTCCTTGCCCTAATATATTCATCAGCATTTACTCTTCATGCCATGTGACAAGTGGCACAAACACAGGCTGAAGCAGATGAAAACACTAAGCAGAAGCTCTGGGAAATGCCACATCTACAAGTAACCTACCACAAGGCAGCTGTGCAAAGCTAAATGTTTTCCTTACCTCTCCATGAGTGCAATCTGCACCTTGAGTCAGCTATGCCACAGACAAAGATTTTGTTTTAAGTACAGGAGTCTTAAAAATAGCCTTCACCTCCTGAACCTTTTTCTACAAATGTTCCTCCACTTAGCCACAAGCTGAAGCTAATTTTCACACAACATCTGCTGTAATCAAAACCGTCTGTGTGGCTACACATTCAGGACAGAGAATTTATGGCCCATGTTCTTCCCATCCAACACCGGGAAGCTTTTGTGTGCATTGTCTATACGTCTGCATTAGCTATATGGCTTTGGGTCCAGACACCCACCCTGTTTCTTTTTCAAAAACACTTTTTTTTTTTTTTTTTTTTTTTTTTTTAATCAGCAGATCAGCAAGGCATGCTCATTACTGAGATGCTAAGGAAGGAGCAAGTGATGCCAAGCCAGCTCTAGCAGAGATGCAGACTACTGTGCACAATTAGTTGTTAGGCACTGAAGAGGCCCATTGCAGCTTTTTGATCATCTGATGTGCTTTGAAAAGGTTCCTCAGCTTGGACCAGCTTTCCCTCACTATAGGTAATTAGGAAAGAAAAATAAACGAACGCAGGGCTCCTCTGGCTGCAGAGGAGTACTGTGCTCAACATAACCCCCTCGGCTGTACAAAGCCAGAGGGAGTTGCTAACAGCACTGACAGTTCAGGGAAGTGATTTATGAAGCTTTTCTTTTGTGAAAAGTTGGCATCTAGACAAACTATACCCCTGCTGCTGCCTGCGTACACCTCTGGCAAGTATAAAATGTGAAAGTATTCTGTAAACAGACCATTATGCCCAGCAACTTCTCTTAAAAAACATGATTAGAAACCAAAACAGCTTGATCTGCATTTGTTTGATATTTGTATAGGGGATTATGATATGGCAGCAGAAGAGCAAGAGACGTCTTACCACCTGGTAACACAGAAGATAAGTAACCATTTGTTTACTTAGATAAAAACCTGATTTTTTCCACTGCTGAACATGTATTGCCAAGCTGTATTGCCAAGCTACTCCATTTTACACATTTTTTTTACAGTGTGTTACTTATGTGCAGTTTCTTTGCTCATCTGGATGCAGCAGTGACTAACCTCAGTCCATGGAGCCCACGCCCTCAGGAGGATCACCCTCACTCCAGGGTGATCTCTGGCTCAGAAACCAGTCTGCAGAGGCTGCTTGTCCAGCCCTCACCCAGCTGCATCCTCTGAAAGGTGATGCGGCTCTCTTTCTCCTTATCCATCTCTCTGTTGACCACAGAGAGAGCCTAGAGAGAGTTGGCTGTTGGAAATACTCTCTTCCATTTCAGTGTACTCTGCTCCTGCTACAGCTGTTTGTGAGTTTAACTCCAGTTAACTCGAGGGAGCAGCATTTGTGGGCACAGACCAAGTGCCCAGATGATTTTGGGTACGTGGGGAAGAGAAAGTCCTAGCACATGCAGCCACACCGAGCAGTGCCTCACAGGACCAAGCACAGATAAAGGACACCACACTGTCATCATGGGAACATCACATCGGGTCACAGAAAAATTGTCTTAAGCTTATGTGGTAACTTTCAATCACCATTTTTATTCAGTAACACAGAACAACATAAAAATTCCTGTAGTGTTGGTGATCTGATGATTACACTGTATTTGTGACACTTTAAAGAGTCAGTAAGCTATTTTAAAGTAAGAAATTGCTGGGAAGTTTAGTTTAAAACAACACAAAATGAAAAGAAGAGAGAAAAAAATAAACACAATACCACCAATATTATATTTCTATATTTGATAGAAGGGATACAGTTTTCCTTCATGGTCAAAAATAACATAGTAATAAGGAGTTCTGCATTATCAGAAACCCATTTTCATGTGAGAACAACCACAGAGGCAGATGAGGAGTGCCATGTTAACCACTAAGCTGTGTCAAGGTTGCTCATGATTTGGATGAAAAGCAGTTACGAGAGTTTAAGGCAGCTTAAGAATAGGCTAATGTGTTTAACTTACAGATAACTCAATCAAAGCTTTCCAGATCCTGCTGTAATTGTACAACATGGTTAATCCAGTGCAAGAGACGTCATCTCTGCAGCCTCCTCGGAGGTGTTCCTGCAATCAGTTGAGCTGTTTTCATTAGGGTAAATGGATTGCACCATTACAATCAGGAATGAATCTATGCATGTTTCTGGTCACATGAGTTGAATTCCCTGTGGTAAAACTAATTTAAAAAAAAAAAAAAAAAGATAACAGTGATTTTGAAGATTCATTAGTATCAAATCCCTCCAACCCTTAAAGCAAATGATGTAACATAGCCTTTAAAATAAGGGGGAAAAATTCCTCAGCACAAAGGGGAACTGTAAAGAAATACTCTAAAGAAATCTCTGGAGATTTATCTGAGGAGGGCATTGAGAATTTTTTCCTCTTCCATCACAACGTTTTACTTTCACCAAAATCAGATATGGAGATATGGAGACATGCTCAGCTGGAGAGCTGCAGGAAAAGAAAAATGAGGAATCAAGGTGTGTGTTTTGGATGACATCCACAGTGGGGTACTGTAGTTTCAGTGTGCTGGTTTTGTCAGCTTTGCACCTGTCCTACCTGGGAGGCTGTGCAGACCTGCTTGATCCACACAGGCAAGTTTATTCAGGGCTTAGGAGGTCGCCTCCCTGCCAAAAATCTGGAAAGTTTTTATAATCTACCTATGCCATCACATCAGCTAAATAAACTCTCCTTGCTCTTTCTGGAGTGGTGACTGCATTTATTTGATCTCTTTGGCACCACAGATTAAATACAAAAGTGTGCATTAAAGGAGAAAAATTTTGTTCAGCTATATTTTAGGTGAGATGGTGCAGGGTGAGAGAGAGAGAAAGAAGAAAGTCAAATAAGCAAGGTGTTACATTAGAAAAAGTAGCCTTTTCCTTGGCACAAAGTAATTGGAAGTAGAGCCAGGAAATTATGATTCTAATATGTATTCTGTCATCTGATTCCCTGTGTGGTCTTGGGCAAGTCCTTTAACCTGCTTGTCTAATTTCTTCAACCTGTAAAATGGGGACAACCAACCACAAAGGAGTTTGATGAGTACTAGCAGATGTTTTCACAGCACATTGAAAAACACGTGAGAATCCATGGATGTGCTATTATTACTATTGCACATATATATATGTGTGTGTGCGTGCGTGTGCTATTATCGTTATTATAGTTCCCAGGAGTACACCTGATTGAAATGAATTTGAAATGAAATTTTCATATATAAAATACAAACAACAATCGTTTTTCCACAGTCTACAATTTTCTTTTATTTATTTTTGAGTTACAAAAATATCTTTACAAAGAATTCTTGCTCTGAAGCTCTCATAGAAATAGTTTGTTGAAATATTTTATCATTAGAAATCTGCTGTTTTGACTGGACCCCCAGGATATGTGGTATGTTTCTGTCTCTTTGCTACCTGAGTATGACTTTAAGGATTAAGTTGCTGGAGAAAATTACCAGAAAATTCAAAATTTGTTTAAAGTTTGCTCATTCAGGATAAAATTGAGTGGATCCTCTTTAAGATAGACACTGCAGGAAGCTGTGTTATGTCTTTTGGCATTTCTCCCTTCTGCCAGGTTTGACAAGAAAAGCCACTCCTCAAAGGCCTCACAGAAAAGAAGCACAGGAAGACTGTGCACATGGACATGTACTATATGAAAAATTGAAACAGGGATTCAGCAGGAACATGTGGTTAGAACCTCCTAGCTTTGCTACTTCAAGGTTTAAGTAGCTTTTACTGCACTGAGATGACACGCAACAGAAAGCATAAATAAAGCAGTCTGATAACTTGATGTCTATGAAGTATCATCCTCTGCTCAGTACTTTACTGCTGGTCTGATTTGCAAAGATGCTGACAGTTTTGCGGTCTTCACAGAAATCCACAGGAGCTGAGCAGGGATAAAAAGCACCCTTGACTAGGTACCTCCATCTAATAGGGAAACCTAACTCATTATGGCTCTGTTTGAAATTTCTGCTTTAAATTTGCTTTCAAACATCTGCTATGTTAATTCTAGCTTTAGTACAAATGAACAGACTCAGGGCTTTCTTACAGGCTTGAGACACACTGCAAAGCTCATTTCCAGCAGCCGAGGAAGGGGTTAGGGCTCCTTGCAGTGTGGATGTCAGGGTGTGGCAGTACAAACTCAGGCTAACAGAGCCGATCCCATTCAAACTTCAAGTATTTGCCATCCCCTGGAACAAGTGTTGTTTTGGACATGTTGCACAAGATGCTAGAAGAAAACTGGGACTTCGCTGCCATTCTCAAACAAAGAACATATTCATTAGGAAAACCATCTCCTCCGAAGCACTAACCCTGGGTTATGTTTCCTACAGACAGCAAGGGTTTCAAATCGTATCATGTGTTACTCATTTACGTATCACGTTAACTAGTGAAGACAGCAGAAGGCTAATATTACTTCCTACCAGGTCGGGATCTCTCTGCAGCGTATTAGTCACTTCTTCGCTCAGAGGACTTGAGCTGTGCTGTATGGTTGTAGTTAAGAAGTCACCAGATGGTAAAGAGTCAGCACTCTAGCTTTGGGTGTAAACCCAAACCCCACTCATTTCCTAAGCAATTGTGTATTTGAGAAAGGCACTTGCCTTGTACGCATGTGAATCCATCAGTCAAGATGTTCCTGCTGTGGCCCTGTGATGGTGCTGCTTGGCATGCACAGGGATGGGCCAGAGGTGGACAGAGTTCACAGTGAAATACCCCCCTAAACACACCTCCCACAGAACTGTGCACAACCCGCAGGTAAATGCATTTCTGAACTGACCTTGCTAATGCTGCCATGGCTGTATGCCTCAGCCTTATACCCACAGGTTGCTTGCTGCAGCTGGATGATCCCTCCTGAGCAAGAAAGGGCCTAACTTTGACTGAATGCTGACCCCATGGCCAGTAAAGGAATTTCACTGTCATTTAATAACAGGGGAGCTGCTCAAAGGTCCCTCTGTCCTGTCCTGTGCCATTGCAACTTAGCATGTGGGAAACAAAGCACTGCTCCAGAGAGCTAGGCCCAGTCACCGCAGAAACCAGTAACGAAGTTAAGGAGGGAGGCCTTACAAGGGGGCCCACTGTTTCCTTTTCCTTCGAGGTCTCTGGGAAGAATTTCACTTATTTTCCTGATGGAAGAGAATTGTCACAAGTACTGGTTTGATCTCTCACGTGGTACAGTGTTGGTTTCATTTAAACCACTTAGCAGCCCTGCTTAGGACATCTGTGTAACCAGCACTCCAGTGGTGCTCTCAGATCTCCACAGTTCCCATCCTGCTGTGCCAACAAACTGAATGGCCTCTCAGATCCAAAAGCCATGTATTCACAATGCCTGAAAAACAAGTAATTTCTGTAGCTTGCCAAGTAAACTAGGTTCAAGACCATTGTATTCTAGCAGTGGTTGTAGGGTATATGTCAATGGCTTTTGTTTAATGCAGCTTACTTGGACCATCATGTGGGTGATGGATGCATCAGGAAGTTTGAGACAGCTGAAGCAGATCTCTGCCTTGGAAGCATTAAGATACATGATTAGTCCTGTTTGTTAGAGTTTATGTGTTTCCTTAGGCAGGTAAATTTTTTTTTTATTATTATTTTTTTTTCAGGATCTTATGCTAAACCACTACAGAGGGTGAGTTGGTGACTTTACCTGGAGCTCCACATCACAACAGGTGGTGTAGCCACCTGAATTAGCAAGGAGTGACACAGGTGGACACCCTGGCAAATTTCTTCAGGGAAATTTACACAAGCTGTGCCTAAATTATACCTGAGTTAAGACCACTGTTATTAGCCTCTTATTTTGTCAGGCAAATTATTTCTTTGAAAAGTGCTTTTTCTTATAATAGGATATCAGAGGTCTTTTTTTTTCTTTTTTCATCAGTAATCACTTTTTTTGTGTTGGGATTTTAAATTAAAACCTTTTGCCTTGTAATTTTTCCACTTAGCAAGTGGATTATTGCCACTTAAAACAATGAGAACAAGCATTATCCCTCGTGTTACAGAATGACTGGAAGAAAGAAAGAAAAAAAAAAGCAATAGAAGTATGCCATCTTTTGTTTACACATGTGTACACATCAATGGTTTTCTGGTGTAGGCACATGAGAGGCGTAGGGCTAGGAAGAAAGCACCAGCATGATTGATTGCGTTTTTCTGTTCATGGTCATCTGTCTGTGTGACATACACACAGCAGTACATATGGTTATCATAGCAGTCCTGACTCAGTGTATTTCACACATATCCATACTAAAATCAAAGCTATGGTTCCTTGTACTTGTTTATTTTGCTGGTCTAATATATAGGGAAAGGCGACCCAAAGAAAACATAATGAATAATTCAAGAGAATTCCATTTTCACTCAAAACTCTGCGAAAACCAGACAAACTTTTCTGAAGCATAGAAGAGATGGGAGAGCACTGTGGCCACCTGACCTTTTTCCCATGGATGCTGTCTTCTCCATCATCAATCCTTTAACTTCATACCTATTTTTGGAATCTGTTCTCACACTAAATTTCCAAAAGCTGTTTAAACTGGGCTAGAATGAATGAAAACTGAATTAGATCCAACATCTTGACTTTTATATGGGTGATATATTTTGAGAAAGGACTATTTAAACCTTTTGTCTTGCAGAGAATGAAGCGCATTGCCGCTGCTACACAACCTGCCCATGAATAACAACTGTCTTCCAAAGCTGCTTTGTTTCTTGCCTCCAGCATTTTTTTTTTCAGGTTTATATATCTTTTCCCAGGACTGCATAAAGTGCAGATATGAAAGATATGAAATCACTGTGAGGGATGTTTTTTTGATAATATTTCTGTTCCTATACAGGGAGGGAAAAAAAAAAAAAAAAAAAAAAAAAGTGGGAAAGAAATTGAGTAAGATTAATCTGGGAATTTTACTGCTTAGTTTTCAGCTTTACACATGGAGTTCTTACAATTTCCTGAACTACAACCAAACAAGATTTCTCTTCTATCAGGACTTTCAGATTTCTTGAAACCGGCCTTGTTCTTATACAGGAGCACTCAAACACATATATATTTCTGTTACTGATCTTATATCAGCTCATAGACATGTCATTTACAGAGATCCTCAGTTTCCCAGTGGATTTCATTCAGATTCTGGATAACATGGCACTCCAACAGCCTTACGTTACCCCAGATATTAGAATCTGCTCACTGTCTTCAAAATAGACCTGTCTTTGTTTCTAGTTTTGTGATTCATTTATCAGAGAATAGATGGAAGATTTTATGCTCAAGGATCAGTGTGTCCAAAGATGTCTATTTTGCCCAAATACACATGAAAAAGGAATTGTTCATATCTCCTTTTACATTTTATTTATTTATAATTTAGTTTAAATTCATTTAAAATTAATTTAATTAGAATAATTTAATTTTATTTTTCTATTTATTACTTTTTTTAAAAGCTCACTCAAAACTGCTATCAAGAAGTGTGCTAGACCAAAACATGTCTCTTGTTTCATATGCAGTATGAAGAATAATAACTATTTTAGGAATAAAACTGATACTTGAACAGAATTCTGTTATACAATACTCCCCTATTGGGGAAAGAAAATAGGACATAACCACAGCCTGGCCACTTACTTTTTCCATTTCTAGTCTCTGTCTGTGTTAGAAACTTAGACAACATTTTGCAGAGAGAACAAAGTGCCAGAGAAGGGAATAAGAAGAATTTGATGGCTATCTGTCTTTCCAGCTGTGTGTTTTCTTGTCCAGTAGTCTCCAGCCATTTGTCTCAGTTCTGTCTGGGAGTTCGGTGTCTGTCACCCTGCACAAATATTGCTGCTTTGGGTGCGTGTTCTTAGGTGCAACTCCAATTGCACAGGATGCTCAATATGATAACAGGGATCTCTCCCACCTCTTTTTCAACGTGGTCAGGCCAGAATCTTACCAGAGGCATTTTGGGATGGTTATAAGCTTCATATACCTACCTTAACTGCACATGTGTCCCAGTCAGGAGCACCAGCAGCATTACCTTTCCCTAACTGCGCAGGCTCTTTGGTTTTCTCTAAAAAAGGGACAACAGATTATTTTCCCCAGAAAACATGGCTTGAATTCCCAGCCTGCACAGGAAGTATATGTACATTTTTTTCTGTGCTGAAACAACAAATCGTTGGGAGAAGGAAGAAGAATCAGGAGCTTTCACCGAGGGGCTGGGAGCCTGTACGGAGCCATCCCTACCTGCCAATGGCAGCTTGAATATTTGCTGGCATGTCAAAATGGTAAGGAGAGCAATCCAAGCCATGTCTCCTGCTCAGAGTGGATCAACACAAAAATGAGCCCTCCGGCTTCCAGGGGAAGGAAGAACGAAGGGAGCAATGAACCACCTCCTTAACAGGTTGCTGATTTCTGGGGGAAAGCTGGTGTAAAAGCAGAGCTTGTGGTGAGAGCAGGGCCAGTCCTGCAGCCCTTCCTCCCATTCTTAGACCTCGTTTTTGTCCGTGTCCTTTTTTTGTTCCCCTTCCATAATGACTAGAGTGGACATGTTTGCTGGCAAGGGCGTTTGCTAAAGCTGCAAGCTGGGAGGGAACGTTGCAGGCTGTTTGAGGAGAGCACAGGGTTTGTTCCCCAAGGCCACAGAATATGCCACGTGGCTGATCACAACCAAGCAGGTTTGACCAGCAGGCTCTTAGCAAGCTGTTCACCAGCTTTCCACAGACCACAAACTGCTTGCAGACAGTGAGCGGGGGTGGATTGTCAGTTGGTAATATGAAGCGCACGCATTTCTTGGAAATGCCAAATGAAAGCACTTGTTTTCCTTCAAAACGCAGTTCTGCACTGGGTGCACCTTCTGCTAAGATGTACGGCTGCAAAGAGCCTTCCTCCTCCTTGTGATTGCAGGAGGGTTAGAAACCACTGTTTTGCTTGCATTAAAGCCTCATCTGCCTCCTCAGGGAGTGAAGGAAATTCGACTTGGAAAGCTCACAAGGAAAGAAGGGAAAGAAAGGAAATTGCCAGATAAAGCCTTCCACTCATATGGTTCTCCCAGCCCCAGCCATAACCTTCTCCCACCCAGAATTTACTGCTGTAACCAAAATGTCACTGGCGAAGCTGTGGGTATGGTGTGTGAGAGAAAAGCTAGCCCCGTCCTGCAAAGAGGAGGGTGAGCCCGTGGCCCCGCGGTGGGGCCTGTATCATGTCTGCAGCGCAGACAAGGCCTGCTTTGAGGCCTCTGTCTTTCAAGACGGTCTGATAGGAAAAAGGTCCCAGAGAACCTGTGTTACACCAACCAAGGAAAACACCCGTAATTAAATTAAGGCACTTTTTGTTTTTATATCAGTACAATTTATAATGATACCAGTTTGACAGTTTCTAGGCACAGATATAAGCTTCATATTTTTCCTGGATGTAGCACATTGTTTTCTCAGCCAAAAAACCACGCTAGGGAGACCCTTGGGCACTGAGCAATGCTCCAGGCCATCTTCCTTGGTAATGGGAAGGGGTGGTATCTACTCTTAAATTGTGTTTCTATCTAATTAAATTCAGCAAGAGTGCCTTCTTTAACCAAAGCCAGTCACATGAAAGAATTTGGACCAGGGAACGCTGATATCTGATACAAAAGTTCACACCAGCTGTAACGCCTTTCCAAGACGATAAAATATCCAACCAAGCCATAAGCTGGACCATTATATTTTGACAGTGTGTTTCCTGCACTTGGAGCCTCTGGGTGTAGCGGGGGACATTTACAGAGCCAGTTCTCACTGGGTGTAGGCAGCATTAGGGGTGTGGATACACGCTGATGTGATGTGACACTAAAGTTGACAGCAAGACATGTCTCTGTTGGCACCTGCACATGACCATGACATTACTGTGGGGCAGAACTTGCTGGCAAGACTCCCCTTGCCTCCTACCTCAATACCATACAGGGCTGTTTCATTCCCACACTTCTCCCAGTAATGCTGAGTGCCGTCTTGTTCTGTCCCTGTGTGAAGCTTGTGGGAGGAAATATAAAAAAGTTTTTTCTGACAGATGCCAAGATGAAATGTACTCCTCTATGGCATTGTATTTTTTTTTTTCTTGGAGAAGAAGTGGAAATGAAAAACAAAACTCAAGCAGTAGTGGGAGTAGTTGTGACTCGCAGAAAAGGCTGTCAGCAAGGAGCCTGGCAACAATGGAGCGAGGGGCTATGACATGAGATTTCAAGGAGATCCACATCTGCCTTTGGTTTTAGAAGTGTTGTAGAGCCTCAGCAAAAGACTTAAGTTTTTGAAATCTCAGTTGTGATACACTGATTTAAAACTACTAATCCGTTGTACTCATTCTCCCCTGCTCCCTGAGAAATTTCTCCTTCGGGACGACCACATTGGTCAAGCTGGCATGGGGTGGGTGCCTCCGAGGCTGCCCCTCTTGGGGAGAAGGCAGCCTTCCTCCCAGGTGTGTGGGCAGGGAGGTGCCCCTTGCTCAGAAACAAGAAACATCCCTTTTGCTGAAAGACAGACACATGGATGTCACTCGGTGCCTGCTGCTGCTGCTGCAGCACTGAGCCTGAGCCCGGATTGGCAGCAGAAATGGCCCTGAATGAAGGCAGAGTTATTGCTGATGTCATTCATAAATTAGCATCATTGATGTTTAACAAAACTGGACATGCTGTAAATGAAATTAATATGTGTCATAAAATGCAATCATTGTCAATTAAGGATTATAGCAATAATCCCCAGGGGGGAATGCAGAACAAATGGGATTTGTCTTCAATTTTTAATGTAGGGGCAGATTGCCATGCCCTTGTTCACAGTGAAACAGTGACTAATGTTACAAAAATAATGTGCTCTCATAGCACAAAGGAGTGGAGACCTCACAATCAACCTGGCTGTGACATTTACCAAAAATAGTGTTTTTATTCATGTACTTCTTGGAATATTGGCAACAAGGAAAATGCGCTTGATTTCTGTTCTTACAGAGAACAAGCTGACCCAGTCTTGGTTTGTGCTGGTCAGGGTTGATGTTATTGGCTTCAGTGGGAGTGAGCCTCTGCCAGGTGTCCTGTCTATATGACCTTAAGAAAAGAAAGGGTGTCAAGGTTTATTTTGAGACAACCAGCCTTCTCATAAAGTAAAACTGGATGATCCCAATAACTGTAGTTCATTTAGTTTACAGCCTCCTACACTTGCCTGTCAGAGCATACTGTGATATCCTTTTGCTGTGGGAGTACACTGCACAAAATCTAATTGTTTCTGTCGAGCTGAAAAACTAATAAAAATAACTCAGGTAAAGGTTTTATGTGCAATGTTTTAATAATCTTATGAACTGATCTGTGCATATTGCTGTTACAACTGCAGCCACTAGAAGCTAAGGTCAGGCTGAAAAAAAATAAGGGCTAGAGATGGAAAAGAGTGCTGTCACAGTATTCTTCTTACATTACTTTGTCTGTTTTTCATTAACACACTGAAGGCCACTGAGTTACCTTAGAAAAAAAATACTAACAACTCCTAAAAGCAAACTCCTAATGATCTCAGATGTAGTACACACTGAGCAGAAAGCAGAGCATTTGACTTTTCTCTTTCTGTCTCTTGTGCTTTACATGTAAGCACATAGGGAAGGCCTTTGGCTTGAAATTATTTTCTCCTCCCTACACATTGTCTTTAGTGCCTGTGTTAATCCAGGGTTAACAAAGAGCTATTATCCTGAGGGGGTTGGAACCCATCGAATTAAGACCCATACCTGAGAGCCTTACAAAAATGTTATATTGCATGTAACCTACTATATTGATCCCCAAAAATTCCTATTTATGTAATTTGAAATTAATGAAAAGGTCAATACAACCTCATTCATATTGTTAGTTGATAAAAAAGAGATGTGTGAGGCCCATTCTGAGTCTGTTTTGTTGTTGCTTTTTCCTGATTTTGTTCTTTAATTTTTGTTTTGCTTTGCTTTTATTCTGTTTACTAGGATCATGATGAAATGCATAACTCACCACATCCATCACATCATCATCACGGTATTCATTTGGTCCTCTCTAATCAGGATCAAATTTTTAATGAGGAATTTGTACCTATCTGAAGATAAACCCCTTAGCTCTGCATATAATCTTTCTCTGTTTCCATAAAAATGAACATATAATTCATTTTTTCTGCTTCTTGCAGATAATTTGATACATGGTGTTTTAGAACATTTCTTTTGTATTTACATTTTGGCACAAGTACATCATATTGTTACATAGTTCACAGTCTTTCTATTGTCATTGCCAACTTCTTTTTGGGAAAATGAAAGAAAAGCTGAGACAAGATATATCAAGCCACAGTCATTTGGCTGCCTAATATTTGCTCCTTATTTCTTATTTCTTTCTTATTGGTTTACAGTTCTCAATCTTTTCATTTAGTACTTCTAAATAAACCATTCTTCTTTCTTGTTTGCTAAATAATTTTACAAAAAGAACTGTTTGAGGACATGTATCACAATCCTCCTCTTCAGGTCACACAAGTTAAAATACTTTAAAGAGTCTCTTCAAGCTATGGTTGACAAATGTTTGTTAAGATTTCCTTTTTATACTAGATTTGATAATATTTTTTTTATTTTTAATGTATTATAAAAAGAAAAAATGAGTTGACTTTCACTGGGATTTCTTAGAAACAACAATAAAAACAGAGTGCTCATAGTGTAACCAGTCTGGGATTCTAGACCTTCAAGTGTTGAAGTCTGCTGCCTCAAGAGAGACTCACAAGAAATGAATGCAGTTGCCCTTGTGTATCTATTCCCTCCAAGTGGTCTTACCTATAATTATAAGCCTGCGCATACTTACATAAAAACAATCAGATTTGAGGGGGAAAAAAAATTTTTTTTACCCACATGCAGTACCCACAGCCTTGCAACAGCCTTTCTGCTCTCAGGGCTTTCACATGTCCAAAGAAGTCTTCATTGAACTGCTTGTGCCAACCTGACTTATTTCACAAGCATCAGCCAGAAAAATAATAGTCATTCAAAAACTCTAAAGAGACTCTCTGCTGTGGCTTGGTTTTTGTATGTTGTTTCTCAGTAACTTCCAGCACAGCACAGCTCGTTTCCTAAGGATCAGTGCGTTTCTGCCTGTTCTCCCTATATTGAACTGTCAAAGCCCATTCGAACTTACTCTGAAAAGTAAAGGTATGAGGCCTGAAACTTCACTGGAATAGAAAAAGCACTGCCATGAGGGGTGGGAAAGAGGGGAAAAAGTGGGAGGAGAGGCAGGGAGTGATTTTCTGCTCGCATCCTACCTCCAAACCAGTGATGCTTCCCTTAAAAAGTGGTGAAAACGATTAACTCAGATGTCTCGGTGCATTATGAAGTATTTCTGCCTCTGATCTCTATAGGCTTAGAAAAGGTCCAGATCTAGGAATTAATTCTGGGGCAGCAAACCATAGGGGAAACAACAGGCCTTTGCCATCCCTCGTGTGATCAGGGATCTGCTGCTTTGGCCCCTGCTGATCAGGCAGGAGTGCAGCAGCAGGCACTGCCAGCATCAGCGGGCACGAGCTGGCTGCAGGCCTTAAACATATAAGACTAAATTGGACACAAGTCTGAAGATTTTATGTGGGCAAAGCTCCCTTTTGAATCTAGCTGTCTGTGTAGTCTAGTTAAATAGTCCCCTCAGGACCTCATTAGGCATTATTATCTTTTTTCAGTTATTCCAATATTATCTTTTTTTTTTTTTTTTTTTTTTTTTTTTTTTTTTTTTTTTTCAGTTATCCTCCCCTGGAGACTACATGATAATGTTGTTTAGTTCATATAAATTCATTTTTTAACCTTTTTTTATTATTTTGCTTTTTGCTGTTGTTGCTGTTTTTATTTCACTATATCACTATTTATTTAACAACAGGTTTGGTTCTACCCAGGCTTAATTAAGGTCTTTTTTTAATCTTTATCTTATACTATTGGCCCCTCATGATTTCATCTGCTTTCTTAATAGCTACTTCTCCTACATGATCATTGGCCTAAGATCTTTCCTTCATTTTGTTAATAAATAAATAAATAAACCACATTTTTGACTGTGAAAGAGGATACTGTGATGAATGAATAGGGAAAATAGAAGACATAAACTTAAGCATCAAGATGCTTAAGAGGAAACCCTGCCCTACAATTGTTAATGTTATTGTTGTTTCCTATTGCAGTAGAAAATGACAAAAAATTAGGTGGCAAAATAGGGATGCTGCTGTTGCAGATGCTCTGGACACAAGGTAAAATGGGATGATCTGTTGGTCTCACATCTCAGAGAGCTCACAGTGTCTGATGAGAACTCAGAGCACTGCCCCGGTGACAGATGATGTAATTCCCTCCTCCATAGTGAATCCCTGGGGATTTTAATCTCTCTGATATTACACTATATATCACCAAAACCCTTTGCATGGGTCCAATTCTGTACACAGTGGGAAGAGCACTTCAGCACATGCTTGATGCAAAGCATGTATTTGAGACCGCTAAAGTTAATGATGCTTAGGCAGATTTCAAAGTTAACTTTATGTTAAGGGCTTTTCTGCAGTTTCCAAGGGTTTGCCTGGAAGAAACTCCATTAAAGGTAGCTGGATTGAACTGTGTAGTGTTTTCACTGTAGCAAATTTGTTTGTCTTGAAAACATGCATGGGGAAGCATAAACCTCTGTACTAAATACTGCTAGAAGAATGATTTATACACAGTATTAAAAAAATATTGTTTCAATAGTCTGGATTAGTACAAACTCTTTAGGGAGACAGCATGCTTTCCTTGGGTTTTGCACAGTGCCTGGCATACAATGGATGCCAGAGTTAACAAAGTTATTAATAACAATAAGATATTTTTACTGACAGAGTTGATGCCAGCTCTTCCTATCATCCATGTGTCAGACATAAATATAAACTTGATCAAAGTAGCTCTTTGTGAGTTAGCAATTTTTTAAAGATAGGACTAGCTTTATTTCATTCTTTTTCTACCCTGTCTCCTTTCAGTCCAAACCCTCTTTTTTCAGACCCCTCTTCTTTGCAGAAGAGCTGTCTGCCTGAGACAAATCAGCTGGCCTAAGTACGAGAGCATCAGCCACTCTATTTCCCTATAGGAATAATGTAAAACAAACCCACGTGTCAACAGAGCCCAAGCTGTTGACAATTAATGGCTCTACAGCTCACATCTGACATTTTTTCGCAGTGTACATCTTAGACCTTAATTTGTCATAGGCAGGAATGTCTTGGTTCATGTTAACTGCCCGATGTAGTCTTTTCCCATTAATAAAAAAGTAGTAAAAGATTGGTGGGGCACCCAGTCTTGTAAGTGTGTGATTCTGACAGCAAGGCTTGAGGTATCGCAGCTGGTACGGCCTGATGCTGGAAATGCAGCGTTATGAGGTCTGGGGTAGTACACCAAGAAACACGGCATGACAGCAAGCTGGCTTGCTGTGAGATGTGAACAACTCCCTTCCCAACTTTTTGGTCTTATGCTGCCAATTGGTACCGGCACGAGTACTGCCTGCCCCAGCCTAGCTCTTGGGAAATGCCCTTGTGGTGTGTGGTGAAGACACCTAGAGCATATTCTTGGCTTGCTGCCCTGCTGTGCCACCCCAGGCAAGCTGTGCCACTGCCTCATGCTGCTAATAAAAGAGTGAGAACAAGAGTTGAGGTATTGCAAGGCAAGGATAAATTCAGAGCTCTTTTTTTTTTTTTTTTTTTCCCTTCTTTTTTCTTTTTAAGAAAAATAAATAAATAAATACAGCATCCCACCATTCCCGCAGTCCCAGCTGGGCTCTTTGTTCACTTTCTGATTTTAGCACATCCAAAGCACATTGCATGTTTTCAAGCTACTTTTTTCCACAGTCACAAGGGCTCGAAACTTGCTCTAAAAAAATAAATAAATATGAAAGCTAGGATTCCAGCCTAATCAAAGCACTCTGGAGGCTGAGACAATAAAAATAACAAGGAAAGTTATGAGAGCTGCTAATGCAGCCAACGTCACAGTTGTGCCCCCGCCACCTCCAGCTGCCTGAAGAGACAAGCGCTGAGTTTGTCAGGCACTAAGCTTTCTTGAGAGCCCAGAAACACTCACATGTTTTGAGGAAAACAGGATTATTTTGACATGGGCTGCCAGAAACTAAAAGGTTTATACATGTGAGGAACACTGACTCCTCTATTTACAATAAACGGGCCTAGTGTTTCCCAGCCCAGCTCCTAAGGGCTGTCCAGGGCAAAGGCACAAAGAGGTTTTTTGGAAGACTCCATGTTCTCCGTCTGCCTTCAGGCAGCTGTCCTATATTTTCTTGATAGGACCCTCACAGCTGAAGCAAATGTCCTTGGCCAGAAGTCAGGCATCCGGTGGTACCTCGGGGACCCTCTGCTGAAGGTGTAGGCCCATCCATGCCTTCCACTTCACAGCTCCACCTGCAGCTCCCAGCCCATTGCTTTTCTTCTCAAAATGGCCTGCAGCTTCACTGCCTGTGCTTATGGCCAAGCACTCTCCTGGGGGACACTGTCCCTTCTGCTCATCATGGCAGCAGGAAGACAGGTGGTCAGAAGATGAGGAGTGTGATGAAATGGACTTGCACACACAGGATTGTAGCTGGGGGTGCAAGGTTGGGAACTTCCACGTGACTGGGCCGTGTTTCACTAGACTCCCTCAAAAATACAGAGAAACAGCTGCAGAAATCACTACGAAACATCTGTACTCATCTTTCAGTATACAACTTCAACAGGTGGGGCCTGGGAGAGCAAAAGGTGAGGAAAGAAAGGAAAGAGAGTTCGCAGGAGAGTGACGCCTATTTGCACACAGCAGGCTCTGCGCAGCCAGGGTGCAAGCCGTGAGCGATGGGCAGGGCTCCTCCACAAGCGGACTCAGCCCATCACACTTCAGAATCTGCACTGGCTTTAAAAGCCATTTTACAAATAAATATATTAGCATGTGGAAAGTTGTCCCTGATAGAGTGTGTAAAGGGTTTTGGCACAGAAAATGTGTGTGACAAAGTGCATTCCAAACCAAAACCCTGAATTAAGTATTTAAGAACATCTTCCAACAGGGAAAAGGGGTGAAGAAAAAAAGAAAGAAAGAAAGAAAAAGAACCGAAGCAGTTGGCAAAAGCACAGATGAATCATGAAACTCTAGGTGGAGCTGCCAAAGTTTCAAAAACACTCTTAGGTACAATTTACTAAACCAACCAAGTAAGAGGTGCTCGTAAATTACGGATGTACGCAGATGTTGGTGGACTCCAGAATTAACTCTAAGCCTATTAAAACTTTAAACACTCTATGTGCTTGACTGTCAACAAAGGTTTTAAATAGTGTGTTGCAGTTTGCAGATCACCAGGGATTCAGACTTTCCCAACTGAACACCATTAGGCGGAGGACTCAAGGGCTGCAGCCCACTGTGCTTTAACAGGATGCAAACCTCAACAGGATGGAATGTACCTACAAATCAATCACATAATGGGAAGGTCCAGAGAGAGGACAAATCTATGACATTTCAGAGATTTAAGATGGAGAACCCTCTACGAACAGTTAACATGGTTTGGACATGGCATCTTGCTGAGTTCTCCAGTGCATCAAGAGCTACTTCGGTATGGCATAGGCAGCGGACAACCCTGCCTCTTCTGCTTTGTGTATGGAATAGGATTCATCTTGTAGGACAAAAAATTTAGTCTCCCTGATACTGTGCTGAGAGACCCAATCTTGTGCTCAAGCTGCTTCTGCTCTCATGAAAGCCCAGTTTCACCTGAGGTCTCTCCCTTTAGGGAGGCTTTCTGGGGAGGATGAAATTATTAGAGGACTAACTTATGAAACAGAAGATTTTTATGATGTAGAAGTCATGATTAGAGCATCAAACAATGGACTGCCATCTATTCTACTAAACAAATTTCTAGCCTTAAAATTAGGGACCATCTCAGGAGATGTTCAACATCTACAGTTTTTAGTAGACACAAGGAGAAAGACTGACTGCTGGTTTACATCAGTTGAGCCACTGGCCTCCAGATACAGGAGGGTCTACTGAGGCTTACTCTGTCCCCAGGACAAAAAGAGGAAAATAAATGCAAAGGCAGCATACCCTCTTAAAAGAAGTCCACCTATGCTCTTGGGAAAGGGTGAAGCAGAAATCCGCCTCCCTTGCCGATCTTGGTTTTCAAGCTCTTTTTTTTTTTTTTTTTTTTTTTTACCATCTGAACTTATTAAAACCTTTTATACACTTATAAATTCTTCTGTGGTACATACTATTTTTAAGGCCAAAATAATAAAAGAAGGAGAGTGTTTCTGCCCAGAGATCCTTAAATATTGAATGCAAATTTCCTGATAAAATCCCGGAGAATCACAACATAGTCTAGTGTACTATAAATTATACTAAATCAAATAAATCAGACTATATTGTCCCTAGCGGCTCCTACACAGTCTTTAAATATATTACCCACTCCTCATCAGTCCATTCCACTCAATAACCAGCTCTGTCTTCAGTCCCCAGGCCCGCTTTAATTTGAACAATATATTAGCCTTCGCAGCATAAAGGAGAAAGAAACCTCAGGAAGAAGGTAGGCCAGCTTACAAATGAATCTCCTGTGGCAGCTTACTCAGACGTGGAGGATGGATGATTATCCCAAGCAGTCTGTGTCCCAAACACAGCCAGGGCAATAAATCCTTCCCTGGACGGTGCTCTGGGACCCAGAGCGGTCCCCACCTCCGCCTCCCCCGCTTCTCGGCCCCTCAGCAGCACAAAGGGCTGCAGTGTCTCCTGCTCTGCTCCATGGGCATATTTCATTGCGGCCCTGGGAAGAGCGTAACCAGAAGTGGCTGAGCGGCCTCCAGGGAGAGGCTCTGGGCGGGTGGGCTCTGGTGTCTGATGGACATTGTCCTTCCCACATGGGGAGAGCCAGAGCCTGCACCCAACAACCCTGAACCATGGGGAAGAAGGACCTGAGCATCACCTCTCCTACGTCATCCCCTGACCGCATTGGTAGTCTGGAAGAGGGGATGCAGCAGTCAGGCAAAAACCTACTCCTCCCCGAGGTGTCTTACAGCTGGGGAGACCAAATCCCCCATGCCCCTTCCCGGGGTACAGCTAGCTTACGGCATGTCTGAGATGTGGGGTCACACGCTGAGGGCTCGTGGTGCTGAGCCAAGGCTTCACTTGGCCATCCCTGGAGGAAAGTGCAAACAGCGCTGCCTCTAGCATTGTAAAACATCTGGTAGGGCTATCAGGAGGGAGACTGCTGAGGATACAGTTTAACAGAGCTGCTGGGATTTTTTTTTATTGCATTTATTTTCACGAATCATAATAAGAAAAAAAAAAATTGGAGTTGGCTCAATTGAGTTAATGGTTTCGGAATTTTATTAATCAACGTCTCAGCATTCATAAAAAAATGACACCTTTTAAAACCAGTGGAGAGGAACATTTCCAAATACTTCCAATCAAAAGAAATAATTTTCAAACTCACATTACATGTATTTTTAAACCAACCCCTCAGGGATAGGGGTGTGAACTCTGAATTATCCCAATTAACTTTAGAGCCAGAGATCAAGGCCAAAAGATGCAAAGTCAGCTCTAAGCTTTCTGAGCAGATTGCTGAGGGTGCTCCAGTGCCAGGAAGGCAGCAGCCGTGCACAGCTGAGCTTTCTTCATGCCCTCTGTCCGGGTTTGTCCTCAAGCAGCAGAGCTTCGGTTCAGTACCACAGAGTGTTGGGCATGGCAAAGAACGAAATGGTGCTGCCTGTGACAGCTCCATCCTGACAAAATAAGATTTGCCTGGTGAGGAGAAAATGGAAACCGAATTATTTTAAGGTCCATAAAAAGATGTTTACTGACCAAGCAAATGCATTCCTCTTGTCTGGGCACACGGTTAGCATTCACTAAAGGGCAGACAGTTCAGTGCTGAATTAAAACCCCATATTTCATGCCCAGGGCAGGGCTGAGCATCAATATTTTCACTGTGAGTCTGTGAGTAAGTGAGGGGGCAGCTCATTAAATGTGCATGCACTCTACAATACCCCATGGGTGCTGTCCTCTCTACTTCTAAATGCCTGATAATACACCATGTCCCATTATTTACCTTGGAAATGGAAAAGCCAGTAGAAAAAACTAAATCTGGATCAGCAAAACTGAAGCCCAGGGCCATGAAGCAAATTTTTCCAGGGCATACACATAGCCGGTGGGACATTTGGGATGGGGGAAGGAACCAAACTTTAGTTTTTTGTACTTACATTTAAGAAGCTGTTTCTGCAAAATAGAAATTGCTTTTCCCCTCTCTCTTTGTCCTAAGTTTAACTTCTACATTTTTTTTTTTTTTTCAGTCTCTCTGTCTTTCTCAGCTGACTGCTTTGTTTTGCCCTTGGAGGTTCAGTCTCCTCCTCACCCCATGCTCCTGAGCCCTTTCTCCTTCTGCAGTATCTCCTCAGCCTCATTTCCCCAGCCAAGGCCTCTCTGCCTCTCCTGCTGCCTGGGGAAGAAGGGCAAATAAGTTAATAATAGCAAGATGGATGTGAAGGAAAAGGCTTGGTGGGCTGTCTCTAAGTCATGTCATGCAGCTGGAGCATGGAGGCAAAAGAGCAGCTCTAATCTGTTTTGCCAGAGGAGAGCATGGGTTGGATCAGATCATGATGAAAGACCAGCCCTATATTGGTGGCGAAGATGTAGTAACTCTCATGGGAACATGACCTTCCCAAAGCAGCAAGATAGGATGCAGAGCCATGTCTTGCAGCAGCACTCAGCAAGGTTACACCTCCAGGGGTGCTGCAGGACAGCTGGCTCAGCATGGCTGTGCTCTGCAGAGCCACTTCCAGCAGGTCCCACAGAAACCAGATGGCCGTTCAGTGCACTGACCCGTTTCATCTTGTGAACCCAGACGGTGAAAGAGGAGCTGACAGAAGGGAGTGGCTGTCATCAGCCCCACGAGATACAGGAGCTTTTTTTCTGACTCTGAATGAAAGAAAAGCATTCAGAAACTAGCAAGGCTCTTCATTCAAACAGATACCATTGAGCACTACTTCTGCCACAACGGTTTATTTAGCTAGAAGACAGTGAGGGGTCCAAGAGCTAACAAACACGGAATTTGATTGTTTTCAAGGGTACTAAGTTAAACTCAGAATAATGCCCCAAGAATGCTAATTGTTGTGCTGTTCACAAAAGTCCATTGTGAGCAGAAATTTTCATGTAAGCAAATGCTACTGTGCAATGTTTGAGCTTCAGTGTGACAAAAAAGGCCAGTCCAAGAGCCACTTAGCTATCTAGAGCAAAAGGCAAGGTTTTACCACAAGCCTCCATTCTTCAAAACAAGCTTTACTGTGTCAAGCAAGACCTGGTGGGGCACTGTCTGCAACAGCAGCCAAGTAGCCCATGATCCCTGAAGGGCCAACCCCGTTGAGCCTGTTCTTAAATTCAGTTCACGAAGGGAACTTCCAGCTGGAGTGAGTGGGAACCTACTCGCGTTGCAGCTGGTGCTGTTAAAGTATCTGGGAATAAGGAATTCCATAACTCAAAAAGTTGTTGGACCTTAACCAAATCCCATTGACTCATCTCCCAAATTATTCAGCAGACTGCAATATTTACAGTACATTGTTTTAAGAAAATTATGCAAACTATATGTCTTTGTCAGATAAATTATTCACAGTGAGTAATATGACCCTGCCGTTGTTCATAAATATAGCTCCTGACCCAGTTATTTCTCCTGTTGTCTAACTACTGCTTCAGTTAGCTCAGGCTTTTAAGAAGCTCTAAACTTCAGCAAAAATTACACAGCCATTTCAGTCCACTTAACTCTGCAGTTCCGCAGCTCCTTTGCCAGTGAGTCTCAGAGTGCTTTATAAGGAGGATTAGGATTGATATCTTCATTTTACAGATCAGGCAGCAGAGGCATGGCAAAAGGGGGCCTCCTATCCAGAGACAAACAGTGGCCAGTGACAGAGGCAGGAGCACAATTTGGGTCAGAAGTGTTTTGTCCTGTACTGAAAACCACAGTTTTATTTAAGATGTGAATTTGACTGTCCCACTCTTTCCCTTCTAGATACAGCCAATTTAGCAGCACAGAGCCCCAGTATCCTCTTTCAAAGTCAGTCTCGCCTCTCTGTCCATTTTCTGGTATTTGTCTCACCTCTCCAGGTTCCCCGGTGCCTGCCTTCCTCACATAGCTGAACATCTCCGATGAACTGCTGAACAATGAGAGGCTGGGGCTAGCCTATTTCAAGGCCTAGCTACCAGGAGAGCCACCAAGCAGCATGGCAGACCAAGGTCTCCTCTCTAATGTCCACTGGAGCCACAAGATCAGTGCCAAAATGAGAACAGCATGGGATGAAATGCTGGCATGTGGTTGAAAGAAATTTGTAAGGGCAGCCTTCATCTCTGCTTTGTGCGTGCTACATGAGTGAATAACCAGAGAGGTGTCTCTGCAGCATTTAATAATCCAGAAGTGCTCATTCCCTAACTGGCTAAAAAAAAAAAAAAAAGGTAAGTGTGGGAAGCTAACAGCTATTACTGTCATTTAGACAAAAATTTAGTCAGGACTACTTCTCAAGGGTATCAACAGTGGCTGAGTGATAGCAGGACCTTTTTATAACAGCACTAAACATTTCATCCACTGCAGAGTTAGCCCAAGAACAGATGCAGAAACTAACTCATTTTTTCAACCCCAGATTCAATCCCAAGGCCAGCCTCACAGGCAGGCACCCACAGCACTCGTGGGAGATGAACAGAGCACTCAGGCATCAGTCCATATTAGGGCAACCTGTCCCACTGAAACTCTGAGGCTAGCTCTGACCCTTTGGCAAACGCCCCTTACATTTTCAGGGGGCTGAGCTGCTGCTGAGCTGTGGGGTTGGGACTGGAGTCCTGGAGGAGAATGCCTGGGGATCCCAGCAGATTCCAGGACTGAAGCTGATGATGCTCTGGCCACCCAGAAATCCCCAGACCTCATCTGAAGAGGTTCAGCTCAGACTGTTTCTCTGAGCCTGAATCCAGGAGAAACTACATATGCACATACCCCTGCTGTGGCATTTAACATAAACCAAGCAGACAGCTGGCATTTGGAAAAAGCAGCCACATCCATCATAAGCTCGCCTTGGACTGTTCAAGTACTAGACGAGTGCCAGAAAGAGTAACGCTAACATTATGAGGAAAACCACAGGAAACAGGGTGTTAATGGCTAAAAGGCAGGTCTTACCAAATGAAGGAAGGAGAAGCAAGGAAACAGAGAGAAAGATGAAGAAGCTGTGAGTGCATAGGCTTTGCAGAAGGGAAAAATAAAAATAAAAAAGAACAAAAAAATTACCAGCGAAACCTTAAATAGCCTCATTTACGTACATTATTGAAATAACGTAATATGGGAAAGCGGAATTTTCCCCTCTGAGGGGAGAAGCCTCTGGGGAGGTGGTGGATGCCAAATGCTTTCCTGTGCTTGATACAAGGCTTTGGCAGGCACTACAGCACAAAAGGAGTGCACATATGCGTTCATTTGACAAAGGAGAAGACACCTCTTACTCGTGAGGATTGGAAGTCTGATGGCATTGGTGATTTGAATCAATGCATTACATTTTTGATGGTGTAATTGAAGTGTTGGTCAGAAGAAAAACAGTACGGCTCTGCAGAAGACTGAAAAACAAACAAACAACAACAACAATAACAAAACAGTGCTGGCCTAAAGCTGAACAAATAAAAATACACATTCTGTCTAATAGAAATAACATGACTAGGATTAAAGTGAACACAGCAAAATGAGTAGAGAGATACCGGGACTAGAGCCTAACGTCACTCTGGTTACTCCAGCACAGATGGGTATGACAGGACAAATATCTCTCAAAATCTAGAACAGGGGAAGTACACTCATGCTTAATCCACCTACTAGACTTGAAAGTGTGTCTGTGCAGATAGGACCATAGCGTGCTGGTCTCACTAAGGGGTCAGAGGTAGTTAATCAATGGATTGGAGAAGTTCGGCCCAGAGGTACCAAGACAATGAGTAAAAAAAACTGAGAAGCCCTTGGACTTTTCCTTGATGGTGAGGTCATCCCAAGAGCACTAGTCTCACAGATGCTAACAAAAGTGTGTCGCAATAGTGAATGAGGTTTTGCCTATGGTATTTGAGTGTCAAAGGTTTCATGTCTTCACCTACTGGTGGCTCGTCACAGCTGGAAAGGATATTTTGCCACCTACTGCTTCTGCTAACAGAGCTCGGCAGACTTGCCCTGGGAACAGGTGACATTTTTTTATTCTTAAGAGAGCCTTAGCGGGTGACAGCACCACTAAACAAGGGACTCATCTGAGCTCTAGGTGCACTAAGTGTGGTACACTTAGTGTAAGAGCACAGATGATCTGGAGTTTTAAACACATTGCAGTGATGCCCCAGACACACAGCTGCAGGCCCCCTTTACACCAACGCAATGGGCAGTGAGTGATGCTGTCAACACAATAAAGCACCTATTGAAAAAGGAGGCAGAGGGATAATCAGATCTGCATTTAGTACTTCTACATTACAGAATACCAAGAGGAGCATATGGGTTGTCAGCTGCAGACATCTTATTGAAAAGAAATGAGAAACTGAGAATGCCTCTGCTATTAGAAAGTGATCTCAGAGGCATCAGGGACTTGCTGGTGCATGAAGAAATATTTAGGGAGAAGCCAGGTATAAAACACAGTGGGGCATCCTGAGAGCTGCTCCCATGTCCTGGAAGCAATGCTGTGTATACCTGTCCATGCAGGAAAACAGAGGTGGGTCAGCAAGCATGTGAAACAATCATTCTGTCTGGACATGAATCCAGAAGAACCAGCATCTCATCCAAACCTCAGGCACAAGGGAAGATGAGTGTGCCCACAGTATTTCTGACCAGCAAAGACATCCACAGCAGCCTGAATCAGAGCTCCCCGCAACACAAACCAGCCAGAAATGAATGGTTTTGCTACTGCCCAGTGCCATGGGGCTGCTCACTGAAGACAGCAGCGGCCAGCTAAGGACAAGGCACCTCAGAAGTAATTTGGATGATTGTAGTTACTTTGATTAACAAGCAATTTATAGGCATTTCATATCCTTTCTAATCTCAGTGCTAACCTCAAAGTCATTACTGTAACGAAGCTTAGCTGGGAAAGGACAAGGTAGAGAACTGTTCATTTACGAGTCTCTGGCATGACCTAGTTGGACTGACTGCTGCTTGACACAATAGCAGGCATTTAAAAGCCCGGCACTGAAAGAAATCAGCGTCTCCTGAACTCCATGGCCTCACAGGCTTTCTGACCAGCACAGGAATGCCAACTGAATTATACGAGACCTGGCTTACTGCCCAGCCAGGACTTGTACTTCCAGGGTCCACTTGCTTCTCATCATTCTCCCAAAAGTGGAAGGTAGCAATACATTCAAAAGAGAGACACCCTTTGAGAATAGATGATGCCCAGAGAGAGCACAGCCATTTCCTCATGCAGATATCCCACCAAACATGCAGATCTCTAAACAATAAGGGACCTGTGTCTCCAGATCTGGCCTATCTGGCCCGACCAAGTGGAAGAAAAAGTCCAGCTTCTTTATGGGAGTTAGTCCATGGAAACCTTTTTTTGTTGCTTGCTGATACAAAAAAAAACCAACAAACTCCTACTAACTTAGCTTTTGTTTGACAGGACAGTTGATGTGAAGGTTTCTATCACTGAAGGATAGCTCTCTGAATTTCCAGTTTCCTACAGACATTTGCTACATCAAAAAGCGTCACCAAAAAACAGTACTGTGCTGAGACAGGGGTCGTGTGCTCCCGCCTGCATGCACAGTGATGTTAGCCCTTCTCTTTCCCTTCCTCCCCATCTCTCTTCTTCTCCAGCCAGCCCCCTCTAGACAAAGCCAGAAGATAATCTGGAGAAAGAAAGATGCATTTTCCCCCTTTGTTTGGATATAATAGCACATTTCTCTTTTACCCATTGAAATACAGATCTGTGCCATAGAGTCCGTGGAGACTCAGAACCAGAAAATACCACCCTGGGATGAGGGCTGATGGTTTGCAACTTGCGTGTGCCCATCTCTGCCGGGCTCCAGTCTCCACTGACGCTCCATATGCGGGCAAAGGCAGCCAGGCTGCTCTCCAGAAGTGGACAGCAGCTTCATTCCTGCCAGAGATGCCATTAAAAACAAGGTTAAAGAAAACCGTCTGGTAGCTAGTTTGTGTGTGTATAAAAAATATAATAAAGCAAATAAAATTCTTGGTGTCCAGCACAAAGTTACTGGATCTCGGATTTGCTGGCATTTGCTTTTGGACCAAAGAGGGAAATATCTGTGTAAAGTTTCCATTGATCTATAAAGCAGAAACATCTGCTGGAAGTGCTGTCACAGGCCATCACTGACTGCAGTCAGCAGGAGGCGAGCCTGTGGTTAATAAGCTTTCTCTCTCCCTTCCACAGTAGATGTCATTGCAATGAGTATGAAGCACAATAAGAAAGTTTACAGGATATGGGCTAACTCAGCCAGAAAATACAAAACACAAACATGGAAAAAAAGCATCATTGAGAAAACTGTCAACAGCTTTCAGATTAGTAATGTGCTCCTGCCAAAGCAACAACAGAACCACTGGACCAGCTACCCCAAACCAGCCCTGGGACTTGTCTCCATCAGAAATGCCATAAGGACCTTTTTAAAGGCTTCTTCTGTGATCCTACATAAAAGCACTTGCAAGGTGGGATTTAATTGGTAAAAGGCTGTCCAGAGCTCTCTGGCAGTTTTTGTTGTTTGTTTTTTGTTTGTTTGTTTGTTTGTTTGTTTGTTTGTTTGTTTTTGAGGGTTTATTTCAATTTGCAGTGCAGTTTATGCCACGTACCCACACCGAGATTATTACTTTCCTCAGTGATGCTAATTGGTACTCACTTCTCATTCAGCAACCAGCTTCCCACTGGTACCAGACAAGTGGAAGCTCCACAGGACAGAGGTGAGCCTGGGATCTGCTGCTGGTGGCGATATTGAAGAAGTCGGGCAAAGTTTGGGTTCCCTAGGGTAAAGCTTTGCTCCCTCCCGCTGGCACATCCTCCTTCCCACTGAAGCGAGGCAGGGTGCTCGGCGCACAGAGGAAGGCTTGTTTTGGAGCAGCACCCTGAGGTAAGCACCCCAGCAAGGTCCCCCCGTGGTGCTGCTGGTCACTGCAGTTGTCCAAAGGGCTGCAGGGACCTCCTGAGGCTCTGCCCCCTCCAGCACCCTGATGCCTCTGGTTCATGCCAGCACCTGGGTGAACGTCCAGCACATGCTGCCCATACAGACATGGCCAGCGCTTTTCTGAGGCTAGGCGTCTTTTCCCTCCTCCTGTGGAACTGAAAGCTAGCTGGTACAGAGAGCAGTGTGTTTAATAGCAGGAACAACAAGATTCTTCTTATTATACTGTACTGGTTATAGCATGTCACTCTGTCATCACCCTATCACCGCTCTGCTGCGCACTCTACTTACTCTGACTTTAATGGTGTTATACTTACCAAGGTTATAATTACACATTATAGTGTGGCTTTCCTATGCTTAAAAAGGACTAAACGTACAATTACACAGCTCATAAATACAAGGACATCATACTACTACATAAGTGCACATGCCCACATAAAACCTTTAATTTAGGTCGCAAATAGATTATAGAGATTTTACAAGCATTTCAGTTTGAATGTGGTAATTGTTAGCACCACCTCTTGGTGAAAACCTCAAACTGCATGGGACCGACACCGCCGCTGCTCCTATCTAGGGGTGAGGACTAGACGATGCCTCCTGCAAAGCCAGGCACTAACTGGAAAACCATAGTGAGAAAAAAAGGATTTACTGGTTGTTCTCTTATTGTTCCAATACTTCCAGATAACTATCTGAACCTACCTGTACCTCTTTAAAATGTTTTAGGATTTAGAAACACTTATTAACCTGTAAGTCAGAGACATAATCAAGCGAAAAAGCATGTGTGCCAGAATCAGTGACCCCTCAAAACTTTAACATTAGTGCTAAAGAGAGAAACAGATGGCAAATACAAATGCCTAGACAACTATCAATACCAAGATTAACTGTCACTGTGAGCAAATGTCATCTGAGAGACATCCTTTAAAAGCACTCCTCATTTGAATCATAAATATCAATCAGAGGGGACCTGAGAGCAAACTAATCCCATCTCCTATCCCCAGAGGGTTTCTAAGAGCAACACACTGCATTTTGGTGATGTGAAAGTTCACTATACAGCTAGGTTCTACCAAGAGGGTCTACCACACATTTAAAGATTTTTAACGCTCAGTAGTTCAGTCAAGATGAAACCATATTCCATAGTGTCCTGTGGTCTTTTTTTTTTTTTTTTTAGCCAATCCCTTGTCTCAGAGGCACTCAGAGCCCCACGTCCTGAAGGAGAGAGCACCAAGAGGATTTCCAACAAAGATAAGCCCTTTGCTTGTGCAATTCCCATGAAAAGCAGCAGGGCAGGCCAGGTAGATGTACCTGGGCAATATCATCAAATGACAGCCCAAGTCACCCTCTGGCTATGCGTCTAACAGCCATGTGTTTTATAGGATTTGGACAGTTAGATTTCATTGTGCATCAAGCATGTTGTCTGAACATTGAGCTCTGTGTCCACATGCACAGATTCAGCTGATAGCATAATAAGAGTGACATGACTTACATTCACAGGAAAGGCAGAAGAAGGAGGAAAGAGAGGAAGGAAGAGAAACTGAGGAGGAGAGAAAGAGAGAGAAAGAATGAAAGAGGGAGGGAAAGGGAGAGGGAGAGGACACTTTATTCCTTTCCATTCATTTCATTTGCAATTTTAATTGTGCAGAGCAGGCAAATAGTTACAAATGAACAACTGATGTTTTTGGAAAGGTATAAAACATGAAAAGTATGCACTTCCTTTAAATCAGCTTTTATATTAAATTACTTACAGCACACTGCTCTCAGAGTAGCTTATTGTGGTGTACAGAGCCCCATGATCTACTGAGAGGCATGAGATTCGGGAATGAAAACAGGTCACTAAAACCTTTTTCTTGTTTCTTTTTCTCACATTTAAGTAACAAAAGAAGGAAGGAGGAGAAGGAAAAGATCTCAATGTTTGTTAGCTAAGATTTCCTAGTTTTCCTTTTTTTCCTATGTGTATTACTCTTGCAAGGAAGTTCCTTTATCTCTTGTGCTTACATTTTCTACTTGGCTACAGTAGCATCTTAGTTTGCAGGCTCACACAGGCAGAATTAACAATAATATACTTGTATATACTAGCCCATGTAATTCTTAATCGTGGATATGGGTAGGAAATAGATGTGCATAAATAGGTTCAAGTCTTACTCTCCTTACTCATTGACATGTCCAGCTGAAAGTGCTTAAAAGAGGTATATGAAGTGTGCAGAATGCGAATCTGTGACTTGGAGATTTAAGAAAATTTCAGTTCCAAAAGTCAAATGAATTTGTTACATCTTTTGTATAACATCAGCAGTTTAAGTTAGCATTTTTAAGAATGATTTTCAATTCTAAATGTCTGTAAATGAGAGTGAGGCCTGATGTTTTTAAAGGAGTGTGATGATTTCTTAAAACCAAACCCCTTGCTCTGGGCAAGCAGTATCAACTCTCACTTTTGAAAAACGCCACATTTTGGCTGTGAAAACTCTTGGCTTTTGGCTGTCCTATTGGCTGTGAAGTTTCAGCCAAAAGCATGCACACTGACAATTTGCTCACCTTCCTGTGCAGGGTAAATTTCCCAGTCATGGCCCTTCTCTTGTTGCCGTTGTTTAAATGTTTTCACCTGCTCAGCTGAGACAAAGAATGAAGAGCCTGTGCATGCACAGAGTCACCTGGCTACTGAGGTTGCTCTAAACCCTCCTCAAAAAAGACTGCAGATGAGTTGATGGAGCAGGAATACAGGAGGGAAAGGGAGGAATTTTAGAGTAATTCTTTGCAACATGAATTAATTCTTTACCAGGGAAAATGATGAGAAAATGTACACATATTTGAGGACCTTGTTCCCTGGTTAGCTATCATCTGACAGAGATGAAAATACACAATCAACATCACACCTACTGTGTCCCTCTGTCTGAAAGGCCCATGAGCCTCCATTTTCTGCTATGGTGGAACAGATTTCTACTAGAAGAAGGACATCCTAGGGGGATACAGGAGAGCTTCGGTCAACAGAGACCTTGAGACCAGCACCAGTGGTGTCTGCTAAAGCAGGAATGAAGGGAAGTAGATAGGGCAGTAAAAGCTGATTAATGTCCTCTCAGACTTTTAGAGATTGGAATAGGACAATAAATAGGTAGAAAGCAGTCTTCAGTGTCTGAAGGCAATGGAGAAACAAGAAGAAAGTCCCTGAGGGGAAGCACAGTGATAGCATTTAGAAATGAGACATGGGAAAGAACTGGTTAAAATCAAATAATGAGGGACTGGTTCACTTGAACTCATGGGTGAATATAAGTGCCAGTAAGAGCTGTAGTAATTTCCAATGTTACAGGACATTCAGAGCACTGTGTTTCTTTCCAGGGGCTCAAAAACTAATTGTTCAATAAGACACAGCAATGGCATTTCTGTATCAGCCAAAAGAAAACAATACAAAAGCGCTGCAGGAAACAGGACCATTAAGCTCATCTCCCAAAGACACAATGCTATGCAGTTACTGACAGTGCCTAGAGAGTCACAATGAGTTCAGTTCAGCGCTTCCTAGGCAAAGAGCAGGAGCAGGCAGTCCAAGGCTGTCAGTGTTACAGAAGAAATAGCCAAACCTGCTGAATGGTGTTTACCAGTGGTTATAAGGCCTTAGCGAAAATGGAAGAGTCAGCATATATTTTGACCTAAATCAACTAAACAAAGTGCTTGAGAGAAGCACCATCCTATCCACAGTGGACGACATCTTTCCAAGATGAATGCCCGAGTTTTTTTCCCCTTTTAGATGCCGCAAATGGTTTTTGGCATATTCTTCTACACCCAGATGGCGCCAAGTTAACTACTTTTATTATGCCTTTTGGATGGTGATCTTTCCGCAGACTTCCTTTTGGCATCACTACTGCACCCAATATATTCCAAAGGAAATGACAAGGCTACTGCAGCACCTGGAAAGGGATAGTTGCTTGTATAGACAAAGTCCTGGGATATTGCCATTAAGAAGAGAAGAATGATAAAAGCCTGTCTAGATTTCTAAAGACACTTGGTATTCAGGTCTAAAATGCAATAAACATGAGGCTACATCAAAAGAAGTTGAACTATTGAGACAGCGTGCATAAAAAACTAAGCATAAGGACAGAGTGAGAAAAGGTAAATTGGCATAAGAAAGTAATAAATTAATGCAAACTCCTGAATCTATGTCAAAGTGAAATCAATGCTGGGTTATGAATGGCAATAATATATCCTTGGAATGAACTCCTGGAAAATGAAAGTACCTGATATTTGAACATAA
Organism: Aythya ferina; assembly: GCF_964211825.1. Taxonomy (NCBI): domain Eukaryota; kingdom Metazoa; phylum Chordata; class Aves; order Anseriformes; family Anatidae; genus Aythya; species Aythya ferina. The sequence continues at coordinate 45,539,778 of NC_140300.1, read as the reverse complement.
TACAAGAATATGTTTTCAACAGAAAGGAAGCCCTACCTGAAGCACACCCATGCTCCCTTCCCGTAACCACTCATAAGCACATGTATAACTGTGCTGAAGATTACTGAATTATTGCAACCAGGTCTGACTGGCGGGACTGCTACATACTGCTGATACTCTGGACATTTGCTGATGGTATAAATCACTCTCTGCAGACTGAGAAGTGTCTCACTGTAAAAGAAGCATGTAAAAAATGTATAAAAATGCTCTTCCAGAGAGCCATTTAAACTTTCGACTGACCACAAACCGCTTGTACCCCTGATAAATAGGAAAGACTTGGATCATGTGCCAGTGACTTGTCAAGTACTACTTAGGGTTTAATAAGGTACAGCTCACAGACATAGCACTGCATTGTGACTGGCACAGCCCTGGTAGTTGGTGGTACCCTGTCTCGATACCTTGTGAAAGTGATAGATGTATGAATATTGCAAATGGCTGGGGAAATTAAAGCTTTATGAGAAAGGTCTGCAAGCCTTAAAACCAATGTCTGATTCATAATTATAACACATCTGACTGACTACTAACAAAAATGTTGAGCTGCAATACTTGAGTGTGGGAAGAGTGACTGGCTTAAATACATTAGAAACATACCCAATAATAACTGGACTCTTATTCCAAAGAGAAGCAGCATTTCAGAGTGCAATGGGGCCAATGTTATCCCAGCAGAAATATCCCTATGGTATTTCATTAGGGAAAATTACAAATAAGCCAATATATCCTTTTAGTGGTTTGCTACTGGTAGAAGAAATTCTGCTTATTCTAGCTATGCCTATATGTAGCTGCCTGTAAAATACAAGAACTATCACAATTTCCTGCTAATGGCTGACAAATGTATCCCCCCTCTAAGTTTGGCACACACGTCCTCACAAGTAACTTCCTGACCCAGTTTCTTGACCAAAGGTACTCTGCTGCGTTATGACAATAGTATTGGAGTGTGCCGTGTGACAACACAATTACTTCCCATTTATTCAGAATTCTCTTGATTAGGGTATTATCCTTAACACAATGACTTCTAAACTGGAACACCCTCAGTCAAATGCTTTAAGGCTTAAGCTTTCCAGAATTGCATTGTACATCTTTATCTGACATATTCTCTCCCCCTTCCCTCTCCTGGAATTCTTGCTTTCAGCAACCACAACCCTGTTTTTTTTTATTCCTGGAAAAAATTCCCCTTTCTCATGGTGTCTTGCTCGATCATTAACATTGACATGCCAAAAGCTTCCCACCGAGATCTTGTTGGCTTTTTTGGCATCCCACTTCTCCACATCTGGTATTTTATATAGCTATCCATAATATTATAATTCTTGTGCCAGTAGGTTGTCCTCTTCATATGCAGACCATATCTCTCTCAGCTTGTTCCCCAAATCTGTGTCTTCTCTGCTCCATTAGCTCCTCTAGCCCCAAACAACCAAGCCGTCTAAAAGCTCTATGCTTTTCAGAAAACATAAATCATCATCAAGTCCCAAAATATCTGACAACCTTTTACATAACAAAATTCATGACCAGAAGTAATGCACTCACAACCTGTGATTGAAGGCCAATGAAAATGACACAAGGAACTTTACTTTGCCCCATGCTGTTGCCGCTTGACTAGCATCCAGAAACTTGCTAATGACTGATGCCCTCAAAAATAGGAATTGATGCAGTTTGTCAACAAGTTACTAGGATTACTCAGTATTTAAGATAAAGTGAGTTTACATCTGTAGACCTTAAAGAGATAGTGTATGCTGTTCCCTTTTGAATGGGGGGGAGATGGAGGGCACAACACAAACGAACAAACAAACAAACAAACAAAACAATCACTACATCTCAGATTCTGACCATTCTTTTACCACATCACAAAAGCTCTCCTTGAAAGACTGATGAAAACTACAAGACAGATAAAAGAAGTGTGATTCCAGTACAAAGGAGCATGATCAAAGGACCAGAATGCTCTTTTACCATATTCACCAATAATATGATAATATGAAATATCTTAATTACAGGAAGGAATTTGGATACGATCATACCTATCTGCACTTACTTGAAAAAAGATAAAAAATATCTTTATTGGATACTTACCAATCACACCCATTCTGCTAAAGTTTTGCTCATAAATGGTCTCATTTCATTTGCATCCTTTATCCCTGATTATTTTCTGATCCTGTAATTTCTCTTCAGCCTGCTAAAGCTAGGTTGACCCACAATACCAGTAACAGCTCAAAACTAGTAAACTAGTATTACTTCTACTCTTACCCTACCCACTCTGTAATGGTTGTTATATATGATCTCCCATACTGTCTTACACTTCATAGTTCTTCCTACTTGAAGAATTTATCCACAGGCCTACAACTGTCAGAGTAACAGCTCTACAATTTGTCTTATGTTATGGTGAAAGAGATTTTTTCCTATTGCCAACGTTTAAGCAAAATCAGGTAAATTTTCTGATCAACTATCACAGTAAAAACAAACCAATAAACAAACAAACAAACAAATCAAACCAAGCGGCTAATTGCAATTGAATTTTTATTGGGAAAACAACAACAGCAAACAAACAAACAAAAAACCACCAACACAATCAGAAAGAAAAAAATCATCACATTTTTGAAAAATGAGCAGAAAGACTGCTCCCAGCCTTTTCCAGGAATTGCTCAACATGAGAGCGTGCCAAGCTCTAGAAAGTAAAAGTCTGTCTCCAGGCACGTGCACACCAACCTGAATTTTAAAAAGCCTGAAGAGTGAAGTGTCCAACTCACACCTGGGCTTTGCTGGAAATCGGGAAATAGGTCTTGTCTTACCTGTGTCTTGAAAGAAGGAAGGCTAAGGATTCTTCTCATGGGTGTAGCTGAGCACCAGAAGAGGTCATCCAGAGAGGCTACAGAATCCCCATGCTTAGAGATGCTCAAAGCTGAACAAAGCAAAGCCTTGGGCAGCCTCATCTCATTCTGAAGTCAGCTTGGCTTTCAGCCTGGGTTTGGACCAGATGACATCCAGAAATCCATTCCAATCTGTTGTTGTTGTTGTTGTTTTTCTTTACTTTAATAATTTAATCATTAAATAAAAGAATAATCATTCCATAAATGAAAGAGTTCTGACATACTTCTGTGATAAGCAGCACCTCTGTTTTCACTACATTGAGATAACGACATCACAGCTATTGATCAATTCTGTTTTGCTTACAGAATGTGATTTCTACTCTGTAAAAATGCTGTTTCCATCATTTTATCATGTGTGCTATTTGAACAGGTTTTATCACTGTGATTCTGATAAATGTTTGTTTGACCAGAACTTCAAATTAAATCTTACAATAAGTTGTAAGGCTACACCTACCCCTGCATCCCCCCTGGGTACTGCTTTCCTTATTGCATAGGTAGAGAAAGATGCATAAAGGAAGCCTGCAGAGAGGTCAGCAGCTGAACCTTTCCTCCTGAATCTTTGTCTGTGGCTTTAAACACAAATCCACCCTTGGGTCATTGTATATACCCTATGGGCAACATCTTTCAGTCTGTTAGAGCTTCCTCTTGTAGATATAATGGCTGATATAAAGTATTCAATGGCAAAGACCGAAGTTTCATCCAAACTGCTCCATATTCATGGTGTAATTCATATTTTTTGCAGTATGTTTTTGAAATGCTTACAACTGTAGGCATTTACTCTGGTTGTTGCTTTTTAAAGACTTTGTACATGAAGGAGAAAGATCTGCTTCATTACAAGCCTCTGGAAGAGCCAATATCACCAAGATTTCCTGCCTGTTAGTGAGAAGGGTGACACTGAAAACACAGACAGCATCGGACATATGCTCGTGCCAGAGCCAAAGGACCCCCTGTGCAACCGCTGTGCTTCTGGATGCTCAGCACTGGCACATCCCCAGGGCAGAGCTGAACTGCTGTGCCAAGCATCTCATGCCTTTTCTGCCTCTCCCTGCTTGGTTTCTGCCTCCCATGGGGCACATCCTGCACCACACACACCCTGGTGACCTGCACTTCTCTGCAGAGTTTAATGTCTTTCTGTTTTTTTTTTGTGGCTGTCATTATTTTTGTTCGTGTCTTGCAGCCATTGCTAATAGCCTGAGTGCTGCTTTTGCCAGCTGTTGTGCAAGCTATATGTTCTGAAATGTCATCCATTTCAGACAGAGGATACTCTGAAGACACAGATGTTGAGCAAGTACCTAACTGCTTAGCTTTCCTGGTCTACTGAGTTGGTTTTTTGTTTGTTTGTTTGTTTTCTAAACTGCCAATATCAGAGCAACAAACTGCTGGCCAGACCTTGCTCACCCCCTGCACTAGTCCCCCTCCACGAGCTGGAGACTGTCCAACTCCAGTCAGGACAGGACAAAAGAAACCATCCTCTCTCCTCAAACCATGTTACCCCACGAAGGCATGGACATGCATCACACCTCTGAGTGTGTCACACCACTGACTCTTGGTATACTCATCCAGGCAAAAGCCCAGTCCATAAATGCCAGTGCTCAAAACCAGTAACACCTTTGCAGCAGTAGAAGCTGAGTTTCCAAATGCTTGCAAGGCAAAGAGGAGCAGTCTACATCCTGGCTGACTGTTGTGCTCAAAAAATCTGTCTTGCATGTGTGAGCAGCTGGGACAGGGCATGGTCTGCCTCCAGGGACATCCTCTCTTTGCATTGTTTTCCCTTTTTAAGAGTACAAGTGTTGGGAAGCTGCCTACAACTGTTGCTCAGTGAGATGAAATGAAATATGGTGTTATTAATGAAAGAAAAAAGTGACTTGCACAATAGAGAAATTCAGCTAGCCTTCTGGAAAAGGAAGAGCAAAGAAGCATTTCTCCCCACATCTCAGAGACATTCTGGGGTGAATATTTAGCTCATATAGCTGTATGGAGCTCAGCAACATGTGCCTAATTTACAGTGGGACAGGCAGAAGGGCCAGTGAGAAGGGATGCTGACAGCCTAGGAATGGAGTAGCAATGTGGTATTTTAGCAAAGATGAAAAGTGTCGCTCTACATCTGTAGATGTAGGCTTTGTTAATGCCGTTGCATTTCTCAGGCCACATAGCTGAACCATCAGTGGGTTTGGCCTTGTCACCTTGGTATAAGCAAAGTTTGATGAAATGTGAGTAATTTTTAAAAGAAAGCATTTCTGTGGCTTTGATTCTCTGTTTTGTGGTCATTGCCTTGGAAGAAACGTTAGTCATTTTGGGCTTTTGCACTTGCATTAAAAAAAAAAAAAAAAAAAAAAAAGAAAGGGAAAAAAAAGTGTGGGAGATACAGAAGGTTTTAGCAATGTCTATGTGAGAGGTGGGGATCCACAGTCAGAGGCTCACCAAGAGGGGCTGGCAGTTTTCCTCCTGTGGAAACCTGGGTGCCAGGCAGGAGCCAGCCAGGCTGCGAGCAGCAAAATCTCCAAATCCAAAGACAACATGACCAGAAGCACTTTGGGTGCTGTTTGCACATCTCTGACCTTAGAGTTTGCCTTCCCTCTTTAATGCCTGTGAGGAGCCAGGTGCCCAAGCACGAGTATCCCAGGAACCAGCAGAAGGAGCAGAAGACAGCAGAAATCAACCAGATGCATGCTTAAGGTCCAACAAACATCTACACTATAATGAAAGAAAACACCTACCTCCACCTGGGATCTGTGTCCATCCATTCCCCTCTTGAAGCTGGTCCATACACTGGACTCATACAACCCACTTTTTTCCAGAAGAGTTTACCCCTGAGTGGGCTCCTTATTCCTCAGCCAAAATGGAAACGTCCCTGTGGATCCCTGCAGATGCAGGGGGTTAAGGGCTGCACAGCTCCTTCTATGCTCCCAGGAATTCACCTTTGAACTTGCTGAAGTCTGTCAAATCCAAGACATTTCAGGAACCCTAGCATCTTGGACCCTACAAGCTGTGGAGAGGTTTCCAAAAATATTTTGATTTGATGGAAATTTTCCAGCAACCTCTAATTGGCAGATGCACAGCTGTGAGTCAAGAAGGTGATAGAAAAATTAGTACAGTCTTGCTTGGTTTGTAATTGCAGCTGAGTTTTTTATCTGTCCTAAAAGTTCTTGAACAATAAAAAGTTGTCTCTAATCCCTCTTCCCCAAAGGCAGCACAAGCTTTGCAGCTGACTAAGAATGGGATCTGTAACATGTATTATGCCATTTGCCACATTCCAGAAATAATTTTCCTATAGCCTTGAAGCAGAATGAGTGCAGCACACATAAACAAACAGAGAGCTCTTCGGGGCTTGATCTTTAAAGCTTTACCTCACTGTTCTTCCTGCAAAATTGGTACCTCTGGCACTGGCACTCCTGCAACAGATTTGAAAACAACTCATATTTAACTTTGTAACTGCTGTAAGTCATTGTTTTGATTCCCGTGTGAGCTTTGGCTGGCTGATCCCTTGGTTTAAAAAGTCTGCTCAGTTGTATTTTTCTGACAGGTTTGAGGCTTACAGCAGAATTGTTTTAAAGGACATGGTGGCTTCATGGTACTTGGCATTGCCTCATGATAATACATCTTTCCACAAGGAGATCAAGAGCAGCAGCTTCTGCCCTATGTACTGCTTATGTCCTGAGCATGGTGGCTCTGCTGAGAGAGATGCCTAGAATACCTAGGGAGCATAATCTTCTGAAGCAAAGACCACACTCACACATTGCTTCCTTGAAACTGTTGGTGTCGTTGAAGGCTTCTTTTCTGGACCCTTGCTTCCACCACAGCTGCCAGTGATGAATCCCGTAGGCAAAGCAAGCACTGTGCTGCAGGGAGAAGCATTAGTGGCCCTGTGTCCAGAGCCAGGGAAAGGGCAACTCCAGGCTGAAGACCTCAGTCCAAGAGCTAGGTTTCACAATACTCGAAGAGAGATGTCTCCATCTGCAGTGCTGGTTGTTTACTCGTTCCATCTGGAGGGCTGGGGGTGCTTTTCCCAGGAAGTAGCTTTGTTAAGAGCAGCACTATAAGGGAATGGAGCTGCCACAAATCATTCACAATTATTTACAATTTTTCCTTCGTCCTTAAGGAAGAAGGAGACCAAGAAAATCAGTGGAAAGGTCTGAGTAGCTGCCTTTCAGTTGCTTTTCCCAGCTTTCATCTCTGCCTCGGCAACTGCCTCCTGCTTGCTGCCTTGCAGATACTTTGATAGCAAGCCACAGAAACCGCAGGAGCAAGTACTTCACAGGTCCTGGGGAAACTCTCCAGGGGGAGGGGAAGAAATAGGTACGAAATTGTTACTCATTTTGCTCTCTGTGTTTATTTATTTTGGACCCATTGGGCTAGACCGCAACTAAAACTTTATGAACCTAATAAAATTCCCAACATTCTCAGACATGGGTCGTGATGTTTATATATTAGGCAGAATACAAAGGTGTATTTATGAGGAGACTGGAAGTACTTAAGGATGCTTGAGCTCAGGCAAGGCATAAAGCACACATGAGAAATGTTTCCAAAACTTAGTGCAGGTACAACCAAGCTAATAGGCATGCTTCCCACCTAGGAACATGAAGATAAATGGCATGACACATCAAAACCAGAAGCGTTTTGGAAACACTGTGCACCGCATCACAGAGCTATGCCCTGTTCACCACCACCTGTGAGGGGGAGGCAATCTCATTATTTTCCAATAGATATTATTGAGCTATTTATTTGCCTAGTCCCACTAGGGCTAAAACACAAGATAGCTCATTTGGATGTTGGTGGTAGTTACAGACACTAATAAATAGAGGAAGGGTACAATAGTAAACATCTCTTTTCCCTTCTGTCCTCATAAAAAATACTACATTCCCTGATTCCATAAGATATACTGTCTGACTGAAGTCAGGGGATAATGGGTCTTGGCGACAGATTAGGCTTTCCATTTTTATAAATATGAAAATGCTAGAGGGAATATACGCTGGGGTTTATTTTTGCCAGGAGCAAATAAACAGTTCTGTCAATACGCAGATAATCTGCTTCCCAGCTTCCCCCTTTCTTCTCTTGTCTTTGGCCATCTCCACTCCCTAAAAAAAATGAAGAAAAAAAAAGGAAAGAAAAAGAAAGGTTATGCGTTCATTCTCCTCCTGTCACGCATGATTTTTTTACTGATTTCAGCATTAACTTTTCTGGATACTTCCTGTCACTGGAAGACCTCTCCCTCCCCACAAGAACAGCATACGTTTTCAATTTAGATTATGTTCCCAGCAGATGTTGCAGGACGTGAAGGCCTTGCTTTCTCTTTCATTAAAAAGGCACTTGTAATACATTTTATTGTCTTGGATGGAAAAAAGACATGTATCGCAATCTTCAGAAATCGGTTGATGTGATTTCATAATCTTTATCCTAGCAGAAAAATAAAAGGTTAACAGAAAAGAATCAAAATTAATGTCTGTGTTGAATGTGTATGTATTCTGATGAGTAGATGTAAGCATCCCTCTAAGGGGTACTATGGCAGGAAAGATTTAATATCTTGGGGATAACTCTTCAACTCTAATACACAATCACCCTAAGAAAATTCCCATTATTTCCATAATATTTTGCATGACAACTCAGAGCACACGTGGGTGTATTTGATTCTCCACAAGGAGCTTCAGGCTATCTTGAATGCGTACAGCTTTATCTGAAGTAAGACCTGCTAACACAAATCCCCTCCGTTCTCAAGACGCAACAATGATGTCCCACATGGACCCTGCAATCTGTGTTGGAGCATAACATCTAGATGCGCTGCTGGGGGAGTTTTGTACACATGGTGCTTGCTGCTGGCCTGTGGCCACATAATCCGTGTCCTCCTGGAACCAGAAGGACCTTGTCTGAAGGGCAACCAAGTTAGGGCTTTGAACTTCCCTAACAAAGAGGGTACAGACCAATCAAGCCCCTACTTGCTTGCTTAATACCCACCCATGAGCAAAGCTTGACACGAAAAGAATTAGGCAGGTTGCATGAAAAACAAACAAAAAGCCACAGAAATCCCACGAGAAAATTAATATAACAGAAAACAGCATGCTACAGTCTCAAAAAATGCCCTTTAAAAATCTTTAAACTTATTTACACTGGGAAATTGCTGTTGGTAGTCCAGAGGATGCTCACAGCACCTCAAAAGCGTCTGTTATTGCCTGATCTCGCAAATACCTACTGCTAGGGATGTCTATGTGCGTGTGTGTGTACTTTACGTACACTCATATTTACTTATTCCGTCCTTTGTGTCGAAACTAGGAACAAAATGAGGTTATACCCTACGGCAAAACATACACAAACATAATGTGGAATCACCAGAGCTGCCAAAAAAGCCCCTCTGTGGAGAGAAGATCAAGTCTAACAAAACGGACAGCAAACCACAAGTTTCATACAGAAAGCTTGTTTCCAACACAGTTAGATTTTATCATTCTTGTTTCTTCCTGTATTATGGAATCAATTGTTTTTTTTTACCAAAGCCTAGGTATGTCACAGCCAGAAGCAATGGTCCATCTAAACCTACATTTGCGACTGCAAGTCATACAGACAATTTGATATCTCAGCATCTACTCCCAACCACATAAATCCAGCCAGTGGCTCTCTTTCATGTTTCCTCATTTTCCATAAATTTGTCTATCTTCCCTTGAGAAGATATGCATAGCTTTTTGCTGCTCACTTTGGCAAATTATTACATAACTTAAAAATCCTTTGTGAAATAGAAATTCAGCTTGAATTACAGCTCAGGTTGGTCATCACCACCTCTGTCTCACTGCATGGTGTGTTGGGTTTCCTGACTGTACATGCTAACTTTCATCTCTGTAACCACTGTAGGTTGTTTCTTAACAGTACCATGCAAACAGTGCCACTGGAGGTAAGAGCAAAATGCTTATTAAACCTCCCTGCTGCTGAAAACCTGAACCCAGGCAAGCTTTCAAGGTGGCACACCCTACTGAGGGCTTCCACATGGGCATGAACATCTGAGAGCCACTTCCTTCCTTTGGCTGGTGTTACCCAGGACCAGCGCTCAGTGCTCAGCAGTGCAGCAGTGCTCAGCAGCCTCCTGCTCACACCTGAAGCCCCCAGGATTGCTCCCCCATGGTTTGCCTTCCTATACTTTGATTTTTTTTTCCAACCCGGGAGCTTTCTAGGCAAGTGAAACCCCTCAGGAGACATGCTGAGCCCATCCTGACCCACCCCTCCCCATGCTGCCACAGGGACAAAGGAGATGACAAATTGACACTGTCCTTAAGGGATGGGACAGTTGGGTTTTGCCCACACTCATGGCATTGGTGGACCAAGAGGGCAAAAACAACCTGGGTGCAGCAGAAGCAGCTGTACACAGGGCTGAGGAGGGGAAGCCACAGGGAGGCAAAAGGTTATGCTGAGGATACAGCAGCTCCTCGCGGGCAGGACATCTGAACAGAGCATATAAACACTCCACGCTTCCCAGCATGGCTTTAAATTAACATAAACCCTTCTGTAACACCGCCAGGGAATGACTGACTGAGAAGTTTATAGGCCAGAGTGTCCAAGAACTCACTCTCTATTACCCTGTGAACATTTATTAAAAAATATAAAAATGACATGGAAATGTCCATATTAGGAAGGTTTGATGCCCTTGGTGGACACATATCTTTTATTTTCAGGAAAAAATTGCTTTCCTTCCAAGAAGTCTGATGGACTCAGAGATCAGGACTTGCAAAAATCACCCGTAATGCTATTCTACAGGGCTGCTTTTGTTTGCTGTTAAGCGATATTCTGTAGTTCCTCCACTAACTCAAGAGGCTGAGTTTGACTGGCCTGGGTTAAGCCAAAAAAGCCATAAATAGAAATAGAAAACCACAAAATATTGTAACAGATATTCAAAATCATAAATCTGTAATCAGCAAAGCAGAGAACCTCTGTTAACATCTTCTTCACGTAAAACAACTATTTGTTGAGGCATGCAAATAAAAAGACTTAATGAGACTAATTTAAAAAGTAGCTTTTGCAAGCCCAAGAGTTTTGGATTACTTGTTTAAATATCCAGATTGCTGAAAGCTGGGCTGCTGTCAAGAATCCCATAACCTTTTGACATTTCTGTGCCGCGCATTTACATCCCTATGAGCCGCATGGGTCCTGCCTGGGAAGAAGCAGCCTTTCGAGGGACTAGTCATGCATTTTCCATGAGCCAGCCCCTGGACAAAAAGCAGCACTAAACCCAGAAGCAGCCACCATATGTGGAGCCCCAGCAGGCTGCTGCCAAGCTCCCAGGGACAGCCCGTGCATGGGATGGGTGGTACACATCTGAAAAGCACCATGCATCAGGGTGCCCTCAGGCAGGGAGAGGTGTGGGGAATCTCAACATGATGCCCATAGAGATTTGGGAATTTGGTCCAGTGCTTCCCTCAGCCTTTGCAAACAGCTGGGGAAGTAGACTTGGACTTGTACCTTGTGCTGTCTCTCTAGGAAACAGCAAAATGCCTGAAAGGGTGGCTGAGATTCACTTCAGCCATGGATTTTTACCTTGGCTTTACACTGCGCTTGCAACTGGATCGATGAAATAAATTGGCCATAATGATGTCAAAATCTCTGAATGCTCTTCTCTGACAAATTCAATTGCTCAGTAAAAATGAATTACAGGAGAAAAACTTCATGATGTGCATTGCCTTGTATAGAAAAAAATATATTTTTCTCATTTTAAATCGTTTCTTAATATTGCCCACAAGGTGTTACTGCATTGATTTATTATTATCATCATCACCATCATCATTACTTTTATTTCTAAGCTGCTGCTTCTTCCAGATTCTCTTATGCACACTTTGTGCTCTTGTCCTAGGGTACAAGACTTTGCCTTTCTCCTGATCTTTTAGGAAGAGCTGTGCACCTTGGTGGGGCTAACAACGAACGTATAGAAACTGCGAATAATTAACCCGTAGATCAACCTCTTCTCACAAGTGCATGACCACGTAAGCTGGTAAACTCAGAAACATGTGCGTGGCTCTCAAAGGATAAATATTTCTTTCTGTGTGACGTATACTTGACAAACACCCAGCAAGTCTGGAAAAAAAATTGACTTTCTAGATGACTCCTTACAAACCTAAAAGCTTACCTCTTGACCCCAGTTTTTAAGCTTGATACAGCGCAAACATTTACCCTGAGAGTAACATAGCCACCAGCACCAGCACAATCTTGGCAGAAAAGTCCTTGCTGATACTTATATCACCATAAAATCCACTCATGCTGAGTGAATTAATTACTCACTAAGCTGATAGTTTTTAAGACAAAGCAAGATAAAAACAACAAAAAAGCCAAACAAATAAAAATCCAAATACAATCACAACGTCTGCTGAAATGTTAAAATAAGAATGGAATAATGTTTGCAGTGTTGAACCTTGGCTTTTGGATGAGTTTGTTGCTATCAGATTTCAAAACACATTGGCGCCTTCAGACTCATACAGGTTTCCTGCAGTGCTTTTCAAAACGCCTAGCAGCCAGTCCCAATAGGCCAGAGCCTCAGACCAACTCTGCAAACTATTTAGCACCTGAATCCCATTTATTTCCACATAAATGTCTCAGTTCCTCAATCATAATTTGGAAAACTGTACTTCTCTGCTTCTCAGGAATTGTTTGATGGAGTTTTTAAATAAGACTTCTGAAATCTTTTAGATATGATGGCAAGGAGAGAGCACAGAGATATCCTGGACAGACCAAAGTGAAATGAGGAATTAAGTGACAGAGATTGCCAATTGCAAGAAGAGCTTTGCTTTGGCTCCTGGATATAGATAGACAGATAGCCAGGCAGATAGATAAAATGTAAACACACTATTAAAAGCCCCAAATTGCAATCCATAATCTGTAAAACTCAGCTAACAGTGTGCACACTGAACCAGGCTCAAAGTTATTCTTAATTCATTATGCTGAATTTTTCCTTAGTGCCATTATCAAATCATTTCCATCGTACACTGGAACAGATAAATAGCAAAACTCAGCAATCCATACCAGAAGTTATATATATGGAAATACTGTCTAATTTTTGGAGAAAACATTTTGTACCAGCTCACTGGCTCAAGACAGATGGCCCCATAAACCTCTCAGCGATGTATAAAAGCTAAGGTTGTATTTGAAGTGTTCCAGGGAGCACATTTCACACACATGACCGAGTGCTGCAGCAGAGGAGCAGAGGCCATTCACCACAAGGTTATGGGACATGAGCTGAATGCCCCATCTCCTGTGCATGACATAGGATGAGACTGAAGTGAAGAGCAACAGCAAGTGACTCCATCGGTATTTCCTCACCTACAAGGACCCAGGGGGTGATGCTGAAACCACAGCTCAGAGAAGCTGCACACTTCAAGCACACTGAGCAGAAGAGCCCAAATTTATATACCTAGTGGTGTATAGCTATTTATATGCCTCCCTTCTCCATTATTAACCTATGCACTGCAAACATCAGGCTTGATATGACATATACTCGTTTACTGGCACATCTCAAGGGAAGCCTGTTTGCTTCAGTCGATGTATCCACAACTGTTGACTCATATCTTAAGAGACAGACAAGCTATACAATGCTAAATGATTATCAATCTTTTCCAGCTTCACAACATTTTGGACCTATCTGTAAACAAGCTATCATCCCCAGTGCTTCAATTCGTAAAAGCATAGCAGAAGGCAAAGTATAAATAAATATGGCTACCATATGGTACTTCACTTATGCCCTTGTGAATCAGGCACAATAAGCATTCTGTCCTCTGTCTGCTTTGGAAAGGCCTTGATTATTTAACAACACCTGGAATGCGCTGCGTTTGCACATCAAAATTAATCTCATGCCGTGAGACATCACTTTAAATTGGAAAAAATAAAAAATAATAAAAAAAAACATATATATGTGAGAGAGAGGGAGGAAGGGATGGAGGGAGAGCTTTCCACATGTCAACACATTATTGCAAACAGGGCCACAAGACATATGCTGCGGCATGGGGCTGGGAAGTGTGGACCTGAGGTTTTTGCTAATATTTCACTTGTATAAGAGATTCTTCTGTTTTAATAGAGAGAGAAGTACATAGCTGAAGCTAGCAACTCGCTTACTCATCGGTTCAGAAATTTCCCAGTGTTGCTATAAATGGATGCTACGGTTTCCTTCATTAAATAAACATAAAGCCAGAACATGCACCTGTCCAGCCGGTGCCTCTGCCCCAGGCTCACCTTGTGCTGGCCCAGTGATGCCTGCAGTGGTCCCTGGGCTCAGAGCCATGTCCTGCCGTGATGCTGGTGCTGCTGGGCTGGGGTGGCAGGAGGAGGCAGCCACTGGTCTGATGGCAAAAGGGCACAGACGGAGGTGGGGATCTAGGATGGGGTATTTCTGGACAAGTAGCCTGTGGGAAGAAGGTGGCATCACAGAAGTCTCTGGAATATGCTGCTCAGGTTTCCCCAGGCACATTGCTGGGAAAGTCAAATTAAAAATTATCCATGCTATTTAAACTTAGCCCTTACAGGTAAATCTTGCAGGGAGGGATGGTCTTGAATGCCACTGCTGCACAGCACATTTTTCTCTGACTCCACGAGCAGAGTGACTGGCACTACTTAATGAGCAGCAACAGCAAAATGTCCTGATCTCTTCTGTCGGCAGCACTGCTGGGCTCCTGCTCCTGCATGAGGAGACACGAGCAGAGGTCTGTGCAGGTGACAGCCCCCACACTCATTAGCTCTTGGCCCTCCAACTCCTGAGCTGTGTGATGTGAACTCTCAGGGACAGGGACAGGCTGACTGACAGTCATTTCCCCAGGCATCTGCTGGCAACGGATAAATGCTGAACTCAAATCTCACTGTTTTGCAGATCCTCAGGGCAGTTATGGGTTTTTCCTCCTAGTCCTGACTATACCCACTGATCTTCAGCTCATTTTCATCCCAGTCTGCCTCTTCCATCTCCATGGCCATGCCCCTCATCCTTCAGGTGGGGCCTGGCTCCCAACCCAGCCTGAGCTGGACACCCAACTGTTGTGGTTTAACCCGGCTGGCAGCTAAATACCACGCAGCTGTTCGCTCACCCTCCCCCCTCCCTCTCTGGGACAGGGGAGAGAAATGGAAAGTGAAGCCCGTGAGTTGAGATAAAGACAGTTTAATAAGACAGGAAAATAATAATAACAAAATAATAATAACAATAATAATAATAATGTTACAATGGTGAAATAGGAAAGTAATAATAATATGTACAAACAAGTGATGCACAATGCAATTGCTCACCACCCGCTGACCGATGCCCCGCCTAACCCCGAGCAGTCCGGCCCCCTTCCCCCGGCTAGCCACCCCTATATATTGTTTAGCATGACGTCAGATGGTATGGAATACCCCTTTGGCTAGTTTGGGTCACCTGTCCTGGGTCTGTCCCCTCCCAGCTCTTACTGCACCCCCAGCCTGCCTGTTGGCAGGACAGAGCAAAAAGCTGAGATGTCCTTGGCTTGGTATAAGCACTGCTCTGCAACAATTAAAACATCGGGGTGTTATCAGCACTCTTCTCATCCTAAGCCAAAACACAGCATTCCACCAGCTACTAGGAAGAAAATTAATTCTGTTAATTCTGTTAATTCTGAAACCAGGACACCAACCCACCCTCCACTCTTCTCCCCCTGTCCAGCCTACTCTTACTCTCAGTTTCCCTGCCCAAGTACTCCTGTTCTCTCCTGCCTCTGATCCACCTCCTTGCACAAGAGTTTCCAGCTCCTACCTAGGCCAGTGGAACCTAGCTCTCTGTGTGTGGCCGTGGCTGAATATTTCTTGTAGAATGGAGAAGAAATATTAGGAGATATATACTTCTTATACTCATCACTTTGATAGAGATAAAGAAACCACGTTTTTCTGTTGCTTTGGTGGCTGTAGGATATACATTCCACGTTTTACTCTCCCATATATATATATATATATATATATATATATTTCATCTGGAAGGCACCATCTCATGAAAAAAGGCATATAACACAATAGAAATTGAGTGTGGGATCTTGAGGACACTCTGGAAGACTTTGTGAGTTCAGAGTCATGAAAGCCATAAATGTTAATGCAAGTGGTCCACCAGAACATATTCAAAGTAGAAACAAAAAAGGATTTCCCCATTGTGGCTCGTGACTCACTACCTAGCTGTAGCCATGGTAGGCAGAAGAGCATTCTTGCAAGGCTCTACAAGCCCCCTGGGACTGCGGCAATGCAGGGGAGTGAAACTGCTTCAGAACAAAACATATTTTAGGAATTAAATAACTTCGGCCCTTGTCCATAGTATAAACATCCTCTTTTTTTTCTTTTCCTAGTGGTAAGGGTAAAAATGCCAGTAAAATGTAGAGGTCTGTTCAGAGTGTCTACTTTCATGTTGCAAGAAGGCTCACACAGTGCAGAGAGGATGGCTGGAGAGCAGAGAGGCCATTACCAGGGATAAGATAGACCATGCTGGATAGATCATGCCCAGAGAAGTGACATGAAAGGACGAGAAGGGAGAGAGAAAGTGATGAATAAAAGGAAAGGATGAAAATAACATTGGACTGGCCACATTTTTGAGGGTATGATCATTTTAACCACAGACTGTCAAATAACTGACTAAGCCAGAAACACTTTGACAAACACCCCAATACAATACATTCCTCAGTGTTACCTTTGATTTCAGGTCTTTAAAATCTGGTGCTTTAAGAATATATGCCAAGTATGATAACACATATAGATAGATTTCCATCATCTCCCTGAGCTGTTTTTGGCCTTTGAAGCTCTAATAACAATTACTGAGTGTCTTCTGGACATCTGAGCTGCTAAGTCTCACTTTACTCCACACCTATAAGCTACATTCCATGTAAAGTCTCACTGCCTTCTGGGTTGGTGAGTGTCACCTTTCCTATTAATGTCTCCTATAGACTCCACTTTTGCTCCAGCCATTAATAACAGTGATTGTAAGAAAAAAGAACTGGCCTGAATGTCATTCAGAGAGGTTCTCAGCCATGGGAGTTGTCCTCCAGCTCAATTTCAGGCATTTCAGGCAGCATCAGTGAGGGGTTAAGTATCTCACAGAGTAAGGACCACTGTGTAGCAGGAGTGACTTTTTTTTGGATGAGATTGCCAGGATTCCCTAGCTTAAAGAGGGTACCATCATTCTTTGTCCTTTTTTTTTTTTTTTTTTTTTTTTTTTAAACCTTGAATTTTCTGCATTGCCTGTTTGTTCGCTCTCTGGACACTGCCAGATATACATTTTTAAGCCCTCTTGGCTTTGAGACATCTTTTCTGCCTTAATCAGTAGATGCTTTACTGGATATAATTATGACCGGAAACCCTTATGTGCATGTTAACATAGTTTGAAAAGCAACTGAATATCTAGAGTTTGGGGGTTATGGTTATAACTTACTATCCTCTCAGTGATTAACAGGCTATTCCACATTTGCCCACAATTCCACTAATCTTCTTGTAAATGCCGCTCCACATCCCCAGATTGTTTTGCCTTGCTTAGCTTTAACTCATCATGGCTTTTAACTCTCATTTTTTCCTGCTAGCAGTAACTTAGGGAATGTTCTTGTGTAGCTGCCACCTCTGTTTTCCATTTCCAGAACAGTTCATTTGTTAACCTCAGATTTTTTGAGCAGTCCCTTGTGAAGCCACATTGGGTTTTTTCATGTTCTTTGCATATTTTTTTTTTTTCTCAGAGGAATTTTAATCTGTTGCACCCTAAATTCTCATTTCTTATTAGAAATCTCCAGCTTGTTTTCACACCCTTGGATTTGAGGTACTTCTTCTCATTGTATCCAGACCACTAAGACTCTGATTTAGCTAAGCAGTTAAGGATGTGCTTAATTTAAAGAATGTGTATAATCCTATCCCTGTTCAACAGCACACATATATCAACTGCTGCTCCAATGGGACAAAGGCACATGCTGAAATTTACTGTAAATTTGTAAAACTGTCTATTCCTGAAATCTAATCCTCCAGTCCTACTGCAACACCTTCTGGCTCCTAAACAGTTTTTCTTAATTAGACAAAAGGTGATTTTGTAATACTCATTTGCTTTTATCCTTTCATTTCATGGTGCTTGTTACTCTCTGACCTTTAAGATCACTGAGCTTTTTACATCCCCTAGAGAGAAGTAACCACATGTTTTACCATATTGGCATAACAGGCTATCATGCTCTTGCAAAGCAAGAGCCTCTTTATACACAGTAAGCAAAATTAAGCTGACTTTCTAGACTGATAGGATTTGCATTTGTGAAGGATCAACTGTGAAGGCTCAAACTTACATGTTTGTAAGGCTTTGTATGGATGCAGAAAATGCCCAGAGACAATATGCTCCCAGACCAGACTTTGCGTTTTTTCTGTAGTCAGGTGACTTTTTACTCTGTTGTAGAAAATGACACCTACCATGCACATAGAAACATGTTTCCATGAGATGAAGGAGCAGAGAGAGACCACACATGCCCCAGAGTGGTTGATCATCATTTCCATGCTCTCAGTCACTGCTCCCTGCAGTAATTTGTCCCCTCCTCATTGCAAGAGTCAAATCAACTATCCTGAAAGAAAGAAGTTGTGATTCAGTACCATAGTACTGTCCTGGTGACTTCTTGTTTTCACCCCAAGCTTCAAAAACAGTCATATTTGTTCTAATAGCCAAACGCAAATTGAAAAGAAATGGAAAAAGAAATGACAAGCAAATCTTTTCAGGAATGAGCTTTGCTTTATTAATTAAAGCTGATAAAGTAAGGATAACACTTAAGAATTTTGCACCTTGAGGTAATCAAGTAAGTCTGAGTCCTCACACTCAATCAGACGCACTACTTACAGCTTCATTGACTGTCTCCTAAGAAATATGTCACTTTGCTTCTTGGCTACACTGTTGACTCAGAGTGGAATGTGATTTCCAGGCAAAAGGCAGAACAGAACACAGACCTACTTGATTCCTGGCTTGATGTTCTGTCATTGGCTTAAAAAAAAAAAAAAGCTTTGGTTTAATTTTTTTTTTTGATGTTGTTGGATTTTGGAGGGAGAGGGTATGTAGTTTTGCCTCATTTCTCAGTATTATCTGTTAAAAGTATTGTGCAGCTTGATGCTATCACCCACACCCCAACAGCACTTTAGCACTTTATCACTTACTCCCTTTCAACCAGAAGAGAAATTTCTCTTGGTGTTAATAGAAGTGCAGTCAAGGGCTGCACAGGACCCCTCTGAGAAGAGAAGTACAGAGGAGTTAGTCTAAATTAGGGTTTGGGTGGTTTTTTTAAACAAAAAATAAAATATTTTATTAACTTAGGAAATGATTTGGAAGAATTTGCAGTCTACAAAGCAGGGTAATGTCCTTCAGATGGTACAATTACCCAGACAACTGGAAAAACTTGCATTTGCACAAATAAGGCATAACACTGAAAAGCTGATAACAATGTAGGAAGTTACAGATAGGTATTGCCCGTCTAGGGAATAAAGGGTGAGCGTATTGCAATCAGCAGCCAAACTTGGATAACATGATATGTAACATATTAAATAAAGATGTTTAACATTTCTTCATAATAAAGTAGAGAAGTCATAAATCACAAAGTACTGAATCCTTTGGGTACCACAATTCTACAGGTCTGAAGACAAAGAGGAGATCAGGTTTCATTCTCGTCCTCATTATAATCTCTGCGTAGTAACCCTGAGGTCAGGGAGAGAGGTGAGAGTCTAAGGAGGTAAGCCTTCAATGGGGAAGGAGTGATTTTGTTTTAGACTGCTATGATTTCTTAAAAGAAGATTCTGCTGCCTGAGTAATTCGGAGCATTTTGCCTCAGAGATCTGAAATAACAGTGAAATTGGTAATACATTAAGTAATTCATGGATTATTTTGTAACTGAGACTGCCCTTTAAATTTATCCACTTTCCCTGTAAAACGTTCCCTTCCAAGAACTAATTACTGAGTCATTCCATTCCCGTGTCATGTAAGTACTGTTTCTTTCCATTTCCAGGGTTTTTTGTGTCTGCATGCACCATTCCTGTTTCTCCACACTAGCACACTTTGGCTACTCACAGAAAGGTAGATGGGACTATTCAGACCGACTGGCCATCTTGCGTCAGAGGGGAATTAGCAAGCCCTGATAACTGCCTATTTGCTATCGTTCACCTAATCATTTCCAAGTACTTCTGAGCCACGAAAGCTTTAAAATGTCTCACGCGGTTGGTATTTTTAACCTTCAGTAAGAGATGCAGAAACAGCTTAGCCATCGTGCTGTAGGTCATACAGGCAGCAACAGAGAGGGACCCCAAAGAAGCTGATACAGCTGCAGCATTCCAGCCACTAGACAACACCACCTCCTTCTGGAAAGGAAAGTCAGCAACATGGTTGTCCAATGCAGGGAAAAAATAAAATAAAATCACTGCAACTCCTTGAAAACAGTTGCGACACAGCCTTCTTCCCTAAGAACTGGGAAATAAAACGTGAATTGGGAAATTCACCTTATGAGTCACATGCTATGTACATGTATTTCTACATTAAAATGAAAACAATAAGGTGTTTAGAACTTGTTCTAAAAGAAGGACGCATGAAGGATGTGCCTAGGGGCTCAGCTGGCCTGAAGAGCCTGTGTTTGAAGCACGATCACCGCGACTACAGAGAAACTGGGTAGGCACGTGAACAAGCTTTTTCTGGCCGATCAAGATTGAGTCTGCTTTCTGGTTAGGTTTCACAACCCATGAGGCTGTCTCTGGTACCCAGCCTAGCCAGTGCAGGGAGAGCTGTACTGAAGGGTATGTGTGAGCACCTCATCCATCTGGTCTAGTGCCACAGTGAGGAATTTTCCGAGAACACAACCTGGAGGCTGCTTTTGAAGTTTCAGACCTATGGGGAGCCCAAGTGAGCAGATTGTGTCCAGAACCCAGGACGTATGGAGCTGAGATCATTACAGTGTCATTCCTACCGCGGAGAGCACTGAAAGGAGTCCAGACTGTTATTGCATAAGAGTCAAGCGTTTTCCTGGCAGTGACAGCGAAGAATATGAAAATGTTGAAACTGAATTTATTCTCAGTTTCAACATCATCTCTCAGAAAGAGTCAACCAGCAATGGAATTTCACGGGGGAAAAGCTCCTATAAAACTAATAGCTTTTCACTCTCTCTCTGTCAGCAGATGATTAATTCCTGGTGCTGGAGGTGCATCTGAGTGACTTAGAAGAGCTCTGGAAGTCATGAGGAAGCAAGAGGGGTTTTGACAAAGGCTTAATCATTCTATTCTCAGGACTTGTCCCATCCAAATCTCCACTGAGTAGAAGCCAGCAAGAATTTTTCCTTAATAAAGGCAAAGGAAAACGTCAAGATAATCTTCGTTTGCATCTTGGGATCTCACATGAACAAGAAACTAAAGCAAGACAGATTAAAAATGATTTTTTTTTTCAGAGTCAAGATGCCTGATGTTAGGCACCTAAATACGTTTTTTGAAACTTGTGTGTATACTCCTGGTGCCAGAATAAACTAGCTGCTTGGGGCCTCTGAAATGTATGCCACATAGTCTGACACATTAATTTAGAGTCATGAATTTAATTTGAGTGACCCAAGTTAAAAAACTTTCACTAAACAATTCACCAGTGATTACAGGGGAAGAAAAAAGGAAAAAAAAAAAAAAAAAAAAAAAAAAAAAAAAAAAAAAAGTTCTATTTCCTCAATCTCCCTGCTCCTATGTTCTGAACAAAACAACACCCAAACACAAAACCTACTCTGAAGCCCCAGCAAACTGTGGCAGTTCTGAAAATGCATTCCCTAGCCCCCTTTGCTAACTTGTGGCAGTCACTGCAAAGTAGCTCTCAATATTTGTGATACTCCTATATCAAAAATAGTGCAGAATAATGGAGAAAGAAGCAGATTTAAAGATATTTCCCGAGCAACCATTTATATCAAGTACCTTCTAAAATCCCTCTGTGCTAGAGCTGAGAATACAGAGAATATGAAAACATACCATACTTTATCACTCTCTTCAGAATTTAAAAATATTAAGAATACAATATAGATCCAGCATGTATGGACATAGATTAGAATATTGTAAATTTTTACTCTATTTAAGTATTTTTATCATTTTTTAAACTGCCCTCCAAACATCTGGAAATTTTCTTTAAAAAAAAACAACACAGTCTTTTTAGCAAGCGGTAGAAGAGCCAAAGCTTTCTTGCCAATCAAAACATTCTCAAATACTGATTCCATTTTTTCCAAAATTTCATAAATATTTTTGAAAAATCCTCATGATCTTTCTTTCTTTTTTTTCCCCAAATAGAAAAGTTTGGTTTAAACAACACTGCCATTACAGACAGAGAAAGTCCTGCTCCTGAGGGAGATATTTAATAGTCCTCGTACACGTTAACCATTTTCTTTCTTCATTGCCCTTCATTCAGTCCATATGTTTGACTTCTACAGTGGAAAAAGCAGGTGTCCCTCAGAACAAATTGCCTGAAGCACCTTTGGAGTTGCTCTATCTGACATATGATCTATACATGGAACCTGGTTGACATGCTATGGAAAAAATAGCTTGTGATCACCTAATTAAATACTGTATAATCATGCAAGCAACCTTCACTCGGCACAGGAGGTTATACTAGGATGACTTATCAAAACCATTTGTCTTACCGAGCCTACTTCCTTGATCTTGATCTTTTTGTTGCTATATTTGGTCCCCTTTCTGCTGGTCCACCTAGAAGGTCCACCTATTTTCCCCAGGAAAAATATTTCAGTCCTTCTGTCTGCAGACAATGCCTCCAAACTCATTTCATCATCCCATGCTTTTAGCGTGCTGTGACTTCTGATGACAAAGTTATCAATGGGACAGCTAAACAGGAACACTTTCCAGATGGTGCAGAAGGAATGCCACAGCTCTCTTCCTCCTGCTCAACCCTTGCCCTTTCTGGAGGCAGATCTGCTGCTTCTTCTTTAACCTGTTCCTTACCACTTCACAGTTTGTGTAGAAATGCCCATCTCCCTCAGATTATTTCTGTCTCCCACACAACTCAGTGGTACTGAAGCCCTGCTAGACTAAATCTCTACATTTTACTTCCTCTAAAAAGGAATTGTCTTGTCAAGAAGTATCAGTTAACCTTGGAAAAATCATCTTTGATAAACTCCTGTTTTTTTTGTGTGTGTGTTGGGTTCTTTTAAGTCTATTTTCTACTTGCCTTTCTATCTCTGTTTTCTATTTTTTTCAAATCCTTGCATACTACTGAGGTCACACTAATAAACTGCCCAGATGATTTTTTCCTTACTTCAGTAGAGTGTGTTACAGGCACTATCCCCAAGTCATAAATTGCTACCTTTTAATTAATTGAATATTGAAAATCCTTTCTACCAGACCTGCAATTTCCTGTGACAGATCTCAGACCGTTATGACATGGACATTAGCCAGCTGCTCTTCCACCACAAACATGCTCATTTGTACTTCTATAGCTACTCCTGTCTATGTTTGTCTCCATAGTCTACCTTATAACATATAGCCTCATCATAAAATTATTCTTTAGTTTGAGGTCATACTTTGGACTACATTGATCTTTATTTCTTTAGCTGAGGGAAGAAGGGATTTCTTTTGCCCCAGCTTCTAAACAGACTCAAGAAATACACTCATTTTGTAAATGGTCTTGACAAATGGTCACGCATGTCTTCAAAGGGTTCAGATTGGCCGCTGATGGCAATGACCATACTCTACATTGCATTATGTGGCAGGAAGGTCCTACATACGTAAGCTCCAATCTGAAGCTTTTTTTTCCCCTAGAATTGCCCCAGAATGATAATCAAAAAACATTTGGTCCAACAGAGAAATTAGAATCATTCCAACATTGATTTCAGCTATTAATATATCTGTCATTTTGACTTCTTATGTCAATAGACTGACCAGAAACCATTTCAGTGACTATCTACCTAACCTGCTGTAGCATTCCCAGAAGAGTTCCATCTGAGTAGAAAAGCCTGGCTTGCTGACATGCCTGGGGCCAAACCTGGTATTTCTGCAGAGCACTTCTTCCTCTTCCAGTTCACCTGGAGCCTATGCAGACAGCACTGTGCAAGCGGTATAGCCCAAACCCACCCATCACCTAGCAGACAGGAAAAGTACACACAGAAAATATATGAAAAGTAGAGACAATTTAATGATCATTTTATGTTTCTCATGGGAAGGGCCATAGACAGCTATTCATTAAATCCCCAAAACTGTTTTCCAAATTTTTCTGTTTGAACATGTAAGGAAGATCCTCCCTTCTCTGTCTCATTCTCCTTCCATCTTCACCATGCCAAAACCCCAGATCAAGCTGCATTTAAGCAATATACAAGGAGCAATTTCAATCCACTTAATATGCGTAACCAAATAGCTCACTACTCAGTATATTCCAAAGTTTGGGAATGCTTGTGAAGCTGCCACATAGCTTTCAGTGCAATGCAGAGCTCCGAACTGCCAAAGAAACTGGAGGTTCTTGCCATTAAATTGAGGTCCAGTGTGTCACAGAGTGCACATTGTTTTGACTAATTAGAACCTGGAAACAATTTCTTATATATTTTTTTATTATTATTTTTATTTTTTGTAGAACTGGCAAGTAACCACTGAGAGACCAGATTCACTTCTCCGCATTAGTACTGAAAGAGATTTTCACAGTGGGTTTGGCCCTCTAAGAACCATCTGCCCTATGATACCATCTCCGCTCCTAATTTCCATATATTAAATTTCATTTTAAAACAGCTGAAATGCAGGATGCTTTTTTCCTCACATCACCCTTCTGAGGAAACCATTGCTTTTAGCTTCCATAAGGATTTTATGAAAGACTGAGAGAGCAAGACGTCCCCATGACAACCTCTGTAACACTGGTCAAAATGGCATATTTTTAGCCAGTGCCCAGCACATTTTATGTTTAAACTAATCACTATGTCTGTGAGCCATATTCCCGTGACAGATGCCTAATTTGGCAGCTACATGACAGTGTTCCCAGGTGCTACATGCTACAGCAGAGCTGGCAGCAGGCTTTTGTGTCAGGACCTTCTTGGCACAATCACCTCCAAGTGCTCCATCCCTCTAATGATTTTGATTGCCTCTCTCTGCATCTTTTCTAACTTCACGATGTACTTTTGACGAGAGCTACACAGCCTACTTGAGATGCAGCGTCAAGTGGGAATTTGGTCAGAGCGAAAATGGGAGCTGACTTAACAGATTTGTGAAGTAAAGTAGCTGTAAATAAGCATGTGCAAATGTGAATGCGCTAATACATTTGTCAGAGCTTGCTTCTCTCCTGTTGTTGCAACCATTGCAACAGAGCATGTTTTTTTGGATTGGTAAGGTATACCTTCTGATCATAAGCTATACAATCCTAATGACCAAACAAACCAAACTGGGTCAGTTTAATCCCTTGAGCTCTCCTCAGACAGGCTTCCTGATTACAAACAATAAGTAGGGCAGCACCTCTTCACTAGGAAAAGACAGAGGAGTCATAAATGAGCGTACAGAAGCCATAGGCTAAACTGTCTTATTAAAATGTGTTAAGCCTGGCTAACATGCATTATCAAGCACAGCCATCCCCCAGTGGCCTCAGGCATCCTGGAAAAGGGATGCCAGTGGGCTTCTCCTCCCACAGTGCTCCCCACCTCCCCTCGCCAACACCCCTCTGGGGGGACAGGCAGGGCTTCAGTACAGCTAGAGGGACAGACCCAGATGGCAGTCAGACACACCAACCCTGTGGTGAGGCAACCTAACTACAAATGCCACCAGGCAAGTACAAGAGTTGTTGTACTACAACCCAAAACAAAACCTTTTTTTATTTTTTTCCCCTTCTGGCATGGCAGTCTATATTTTGTGAAAAACTGGTAATTTGCAGGGCAAGCAGACAGGTTTTTTTGGTCAAAAACACAATATTTTTTCAAAAAGTGGGCTTTAGTGAAGAACATTTGACCAGACCTTCTTCCAATTTCCTGCTCAGAAAGCCTGTCTCTCTCTCATTGCCCCTGGACTCACATATGCCCGAGACTAGTGATTCGGAGCCACCTCTCACACTGCTTTCTAGCTTTGGTCTTGTCAGCAGAGGGGAACACAGATATGCAAAGAGAGAGAGTAGACAGAAAAATAGAACCCTTTAAAAAGAAAAAACAAATAATGAATCCACACAGGCAACTTAGAAATGAATTACTACAAAATGATACTGACAGATGTCCTCAGAAATAGCCCATGGTGGGGAACTGGCTAGTCATACAGAGCTGGCTCTCCTTAGTCCCGACTATTGAGCTGTTTTGAAGCTAAAATTGCATGAAATATTTTCCTAACTTTACTTTTCCATGTATATAATAACTATCCACACCACAAGTGTGTTTCACAATTGCAAAATGGGAAGAGGAGATATACACAAGACACTCTGTATTAAAATGTGATTCATGCTATGAAAAACAAATGAGAACCCTGGATCTGACCTAGTTGTGAAGTAATTTCAAGTGATAATAAGACACCAATGATGAATTTGTTAAATCTGGAGTACATGTGGAACTCATCTGAAGCCTAGAGCCCCAAAATAAATACACTAATTTCAAAAGTGATGCAATGTGACATTTGGCCCATAAGCAACTTGCAGAGGACAGTCTAGCCTGCAATTACATTTTTTGTAGACATAAGTTTGGGAAATTTTTAATGCATATTAATATTTCTTGTTTACATATTTGTTCAGTGAGACAGCATTCTCTTCCCCAGTTTAGAGACAGCAGAAGCCACACTGCTGGGTATAGTAAAGTATCTACCCAGTGTAGATGACACATACAGTGTATGAGTCTTTTAGCTCAGAATAAAGACAAAGACAAAAGCCTGGCTTTATGCACATGATAATTATTATGAATCAATCTAACATTTCTAATATCATGTTCAAAAAATGGCTCAGTCCAATCTGTACTATAATTGCGTTGTCAATATGTCCATAACAGGCCTAAAGCAGTTAATCATCTGAAATCTTTTCCAGCACTGCATTTCTATGATTTCATCCCACCAAGTATGTGCTGCCTTGTTCTGAATCAAGCTCCAATGTGCCCAGCATGTCCTTCATAGATTCTGTCTAATCTCTTCTTGAAAGACCTCAGTGACAGCAATTCGGCTACTTCCCAACAAAGCCTGTTCCAAAATCTAAGCCTTCTGGATACGTCTACACAGTATCTCTGTTTTACATCTACTACATATTTTGTATTTATAGTTCTTTGTAGTTCTTTGCAATATTCATTACTTGTTTTTATGGACATGATTTTGCAATAATTTAGCCCTTTCTCGTACTCTGAGTTCTGCCTATTCACTGGGTAATGAACTTATGGCTCTAAGATGGACTTCTTTATCCTGTTCCTAGAGCTAGGAGCATACAAGTCAGATGTGCTTCTGGTCAATGAGACTCATCTATACATAAAAGTTATTTCAGAAGAAGCTAGAGCTTGAACCAAAATTATTCTCTGATAACTCTTTGACTAGGCAAACCTTTGGTGGCTAAAATAGAATATCAGTTTGCATCAGTTAGTTTTCAAGAACAGGAAAGCGAGATGCATCCTCCTCATCATCATCAACAATATAATTTACTGTCAGTCTGCTTGCTGCCAGTTCTGTTTCTAAAAGGTTTTAACTTTACATAACTCAAGAACATTTGTCTGATTAAGTTAACAGAAACTTTGGTCTCTTTGTGTAGCCAGCAGCTGAAATACATGAATATTGCCATATAATATAGCTAATGTCTAAAGTTGAACCATTTTCTATTCCTTAGTTTTTACTTTGTCTCCACAGCATTGCTTCTTTTCTTTCCCATAGCCTAATATTAAAGGTAAGAGTTAAGCTGTCCTTTTATGCCAAACACTGATAATTTGTCAATAAAGGAGGAGGAACACAGATTTACTAAGGAGGCAGATGACAGACTCTAAAGTAGTCTGACAATAAAAGGAGAAGATTCTAAATTTTCAAGGACTTTTAGAAAGTTATTTTAGATGGCCCAATGCAAAGAGAAATCAGGAAGCAGGAGGCATATGGTACATTGCAGCCATTCACAGCACAAGGCAAGACAACAACCTAAGGGCAATGAGAAGATTTTTATACTGCTGAAGTGATTCACAAGTCCTCCAGTAAAATATTCCATGTCAGGACAACAGCCTGACTTGTTGGCCTCTGCTGATTCATACTCTTTCAAGTTAATACTGAAGACAAAACAATTGAAAACAAAGTTTTGACGGGTAATTAGATGTAAGCCTATGACTGTCTGGCCAAAACCCCATGCAACTCTTACTAAAAAATAAAAAATAAATTACTCCCTTGCATTTACCTTTCTGTCTGCAAATAATATGTTACTGCTGAGACTTAAATTCCAGATAAGCTTGTGGAAGGGTTTTCAGACTAAATTCACCTTTTTTGGATATTCAAATGCATGATATGTAATGAACGTGGGACCTACCTACCCTAAAAATCTCAGAAAAAAAAAAAAAAAAAGAAAAAGAAAAAGAAAAAGTCCATTTAATCTTAAATAAGTAACTTATAGCAATCATTTTCTTATCAGTGTTTTTCGGAAACTAAAACCTGTCTAAAAGAAATGTTTCTATTGAT
Organism: Aythya ferina; assembly: GCF_964211825.1. Lineage (NCBI taxonomy): Eukaryota > Metazoa > Chordata > Aves > Anseriformes > Anatidae > Aythya > Aythya ferina. Next base: position 45,511,366 of record NC_140300.1, on the reverse strand, counting down.
TTCATAAATCAGGAGACACGTTAACTTTAACATCATCTCTGAAGACTTGCCATGCCTGTAATCAGCCCTTGTCAGTAAAAAAAAAAATTCCCTGCCCACAGATACTTGATAAACACAGCCATTATAAATATGCAGTTCTATATTTACAAAGAACTTCACACAAGACAAGTATTGTGTTGCTCCATCACCCCCTGAAAATCTCTCTGTTCTGGAAACATTAATATTTCCTTCCTATAAAGAATATCTCAGAACAAATTATAATTCCAGTCCAGATGAAGTTTCAGAACAAACAGGTTTAGCACTGAAAGGGCTGAGGAAAGGCAAACAGTATGTTTCACCCTCATCTATATCAAGTCTCTTTTATTGTAATTTAGTATTGTACAAAAAACACAAAGAATTTAAAAATCTGATGTGCAAATTATCTTTCCATCCATACAAAGACCACTTTACTTTGCCAGAAGAGTACAAAGAAGACCAGGTAAATGAAAAGCAGCCCAGCATTTATATATGAAGTCTATCTCCTTTCTTCTTGTCAACAGGATGAAGCTTATAAATAATACCGTAAGACACATTTTTATAACACAAAGCCCACACGCATGCCTTTCTCTACATAGTTGTTTGCATTTCTATTATTATGACATATACAAGGGTAAGAGTCAACATCTCACATGCAGACATCATCCTCACATCCTCAGTTACAGGGATGTATGTTTAAAAACTGGCCTGGGCTCAGTATCACTCTCTGGATCTCCACAATTACTACACCAGAACTGCAAGCCTCGTCTCAAGGTCACAACTCTAAACCACTTCACTGCGTAACATCCCCACAGCTACCAACATACCAAAGACCCCACCGACAGGGTGCAAAGAGGCTCACATTAGTTTAAATTTCATGGGCGTTTTCTGCAAGATCTGCAGACTCGTTGTGAAGTCCAGAAAGCACAGAGTGCCCTGAAGCAGGACAACTACCTAGCAATGTGCACTACCCTCCCAATGGGATGGGATTATCCCCTCCAAACACAACCTCTTGCAGGAGGCCCACTGGAGCAGGACTCGAGCTGCCCTGTCCACATTGGGACTCCTCACAGTGCTGCCTTCTGCCTCATAGGCACAGCCACCACGAGGTGGACAGACTTTGCACGTGTCTAATAAGTCAACATTATGATGGGAAAAGTTCACCCAATGCCAAGAGCTCCAGCAGAACTGTATAACACTTCATTTGTGTGCTAAAAGCTCAACAGGGATTTAAATGAATTAAATCCTTGTGCACAAGAGAAAGTTAACTCTTGATGAGGAAACATTTTTTATCAGTAGGGCAGAATTAGATAGGATATAGTTCTTTGAGTGCGGTTTCATATGAATGAAAATAAATGACTGACATACCATGTCTCTGAAAGTTTCTTTTTCATAATTTATTTCTTCTCTTTTGTTTTATGAGCACACAGTGCCACCAGGGTCTTCTTTTTCTTCTGGGTAGCAAAACCAAAGATAAATTCTGAAAACAGAAGAAATAAATAATATTTCAGAACACTTAAATTCAAGGCTCTCTCTCTGGTTTGACTTGAAACAAACAAATAAATAAATAATAATAATAAACTTGTTACGAAGTACAGTAAAATTTTGCCAAGTCTCTTTAATGACCCAGAAACTGATTATGATGTACTGAATTTTGCAAGTTAGTAAATCTGCCCACATGCACGACCACAAAACAAAGTGTTAGGACTGCTACCACCAGGATTTTTGTGCAAAATTACTTAGATCCCATGGCAGAATGATTCCTAGGGAAATTTTTTGTTGGCTAACTGGATGACACCAACAGCATATAAATCAATTATTTGTAGACACCACCAGATGCTCCTTCAGCGGAAGATTTCTGCCAGGCATGCTGCAGAGGACTCCACTGTCACCCCCGGCTCTCAGAAAACCATGGTGAGACCAGAGGGCTGCCACCTCCTCTCACCTCTGTAGTCATCAGTATAATTGCATAGGAAAATAATTGTTCTTTTATGCTCCCTTATGGAGCAGAGCAGGACAAAGTCAGGGAAGTTGCTCTCAGACACATCATCCTTGTTTTTCGTTAGCACAAGACATAAGCAGGACCTAACCCAAAGTCACCACAAGCCAACTGATATCCATCCACTCAGTTCCCTGGGCTTTTGAGTGGGACTGAAGACAGAGTAGCACAAAACACAGCACCATTATTCTTCACACACCAGTACACCGACAAGAGGTCACAACTCTTTTAAAGACACTCTTGCTGTGTCTACCAAAACCAAGGGGTCTTAACCATAAGATAGGACTGAAATGGGAGGGAAACTGGTTGGAAAATGAAATTATATTTGCTATTGAAAATCCATTTTTGCTAACCAAGTTTTTCTTGCTTTCTTATTTAAGTGTTTTGTGTTTCCCTTGTCAGGAAGCACCAGACCTTGGGAACGGACGTGCCCTTGGGTAGACTCATGATTTGTGATGTTATTTCTGCAGCCTCTGCAGGTCTTCTTGACAAATTTCTGTCTGAATTGCACTCCTTTCTGAAAGAAATACGCTTGTAAGTCAGTCAGGGTTTACAAATATCTCACCAAGTCAAGTGAAGTCCAAGTGGGTGAAAGGCAGTTTTATTTTCCTGCTATGAATTTTTCAATCACACCTATTTTTATGTTAGCAGGGGAAACTGCTGTGATTTAATAACTACAAGCCATTTAACAAACATGAACTCAAACAAGAACTTGTAAAGAATAAAAACAAATGCTTCACTCCAAAAGGTATGTTTTCCTTTCAAACATGTCTTCCGTTAGAATAGAAACATAAATTTAACTGATTTTTACATGATTTTATTTTTTTTTTTTAACAAAAAGTTATTCCCTCCCCCCCATCCCAGATGGCTAGATGTTGACTCAGTGCAAGGAACTTGGGAGGTTATACAAACAAGAACCTAGTTTGACAATCCATTATAACTTGGCTAATACCCCTCTGTTGCCAATAACCAAGTCTCTGCTAACACTTTCATTCCTTTCTTTCTTATTTTTTGCTGAGTACATTGTGCTCTGCTCAGCTGAATCACCAGAACTTCACTTCTTTTCTTTTCTTTTCTTTTCTTTTCTTTTCTTTTCTTTTCTTTTCTTTTCTTTTCTTTTCTTTTCTTTTCTTTCAACAGGGCCCTTTCTTTTAAAGCCTCTTATGGGAAAAATACTTATTTCTCAAATGCAGCACTTGAAGGGGTTTGCTTCTTGCAGGTGAATTTGCAGAAATGTTGATTTTAACAGCGGTGGCAGGCATGGTTTTCCCTCTGCTCCCCCACTTCCAAATGGCAGTACCGTGCAGGGAACTGGTGCCCAGCTGTGCCACCCAGCTCCGCATGTCTGCCCCCCAGCACTGCTTGATCAAAAATCCCAAACTGCAAGCTGCTTTTGACAGAGATGCCAAAGTCTTGAGTCTGCCTTATACATAGTGCCTCAGTCCTAGCGGAAAACCTCCAAACAAAACAATCCTGCTAATTCAGACTTCCTCATAGGCTTCTTTATGGAGACCTGAAATACAATTTTTAAAGAGGTATTGTTGTGTGTTTTTTTTTTGTTGTTGTTGTTTTGTTTTGTTTTTGTTTGTTTGTTTTGTTGTTGTTTCTTTTTTTTTTTTTTTTACTTATTATTATTTTTGGTTTACAGGGAGGGGGGCACAGCATCAGCCTGCTGGCTCACCTTCTCCAGAACCTGAATCCAGGTTCTCCTGGGGGAAGCCTTGGGATCCCATCCAGACCCGTGGCAGCACAGCAAAACAGTCCAGCCATTGATTCACAAGCCGCATGGCCTCGTATGGAGAACACACAGTTCCACGCTGGCACCTGCCTGTTAGTCTAGGTGGCTCTGGAGAGGCTTTGGCAAGCTGTCCCATGCAAAGGACAAGTTCCCAGGGTCTGCCACCCCAGGAGCCGCGTCTGCAAAGGAGCCCGCCGGGGCGCTCCAGCCCAGCAAAATCCAGCTTTGTGGTCTGGAAACCTCCAGAACAGGCTCTCTAAACATATGGTGTTATTTTCACGGCACTTGACATTCTTCTAGGATAGTTCAAATGGTACATTCATGTTCCCAAAATTATGTCACTGCTTTCTGCATTTAATGGCTATAGTTAATCATCGCTCACAGCTCTCCCCTGTTCTTCTTCCCCTGTGAGAACACCGCGAGACGCCTCCAGCTGTGCATACTTCACCCAGGACTGCTTTGCACACTTTCTTTGCTCCCACTCTCGTATCATCCCACGGGGCTTGGGACTCATGAAAAAACATGCAGTGGTGGGGGCACGCAAGCCCTGTGCCTGCCAGGCAATGCATTCCCCCATGCTGATCTCCCTCCAAAGCGTGTCAGAGCTGTGCATCTATCAGCGTGCCTCACCTCATGCTGGGCTAAGGTAAGTAAAGCTTGGCAGGTTTGCATTTCCCTGCAGAGTATTGCTACTGCAGGCGGGAGTCCCTCCCAAGCTGATGAATGATGACTACTCCCGACTGGGGTCTCTTTGATGGAGCAGAGCAGGACTGAATAAATAAACTTGCCTCTGTGGGAATCAAAACACTTCTGAAGATTTTGTAAGCTGAAGTTGAATACAGGAGCAATGGTAACATTTTGAAGAGATCCTAGATGTTCAATGGAGGAGCTTTATTTATCAGAGAAGTGGCTTATGAGCTCTGAAGCTTATTCCTACCAAAGCCCTCAGATGTACAGTCTTAAATTCCTTAAACCCCTACAGTCCAAATGGCAGGAGGGGCAGCTCCCAGACACACCAGTGGTGCTGGGGACCACACTCCATGGGGCTGTCAGCCGGACGGGATGTGCTCCTAACTGCATGGGCAGAGCAAGTGCAACTTCTGCTGCAAAATAAACCAAAAAGGACCTACCTTGTGAGGCACCTCTGGCACCGTGGAGAAGGAGAAGGGTCCAGCTTTGGATGGTGGGAGCATCCTAAAGGGTAAAGAAAGCAGTGGTGGAGCCAAGTGGTCAGGGAGCCAGGAGACGTGGAGGGAGCCAGAGGAGAAAGCAGCATCCAACTCAGCAAATCCCTTAAGCATGTGTTTAAGTGCTTTGCTAAATCAGGACCGCAGGGCATCCACACGGATGGCCCTGGCTATCTTGGGCTATCTGCTAGCACCCCACAAGGGGAAGAGGGGCAGCTCGGTGCCCTACAGCGACGGGTGGCAGCAGGTAAAGACAGCGTGGGGACGTGAGCAGAGCCCGCAGCCTGCTGTAGCAGAGATGGTCTGCATCCAGAGGGCTGGTCCTCAGAGCAGTTCACTTCTGTGGGCAGTCACATTGAGTTATTACCGTGCGGTATCTTTTCCCTTTTGCCATGCATTTTGTGTGTGTGTGTGTGTGTGTGTGTGTGTGTGTGTGTGTGGTTTTTTTTTCCTTCCACCCCCCAAGGTTGTTTATTTCAAATTTCCCATATCCACTGTCGATGGTGGAAAAGCCGTAGCCTACATGTGTTGTGCAGATCCCTGGGCCCACCTCCCCCCTCCAAGGGTTTCAACAACAACTGGTTGTTTTCTGTACAGCAAGAGGGATTACAGCCCTGTGGTATCTTTCCGCATTCTTTGAAATCTTCCCCTCTCTCGGGGGAAGAATCTGTTTCTGATGTTAATGTGGTGCTACGTGTTTGTAAAGCATTCTGGTCCTGCCTGCTGTCACCACAACAAGATGATAAATTAAGAGTTTCATTTCAGTTTAATTTGCACATGCAGATTAACAAAGGCAGAGGACAGGGCAGGGAAGGACAACGGCAACACTAATATCTCTGCCTCACTCACTTCACTCGTGTGTGTCTCTGGGGGCTGTAATTGCTTTGTCCTAGTGTTGATACACAAAAAGCAAGAAAATTGAAGATTTAGTAGAGTCGGTATTATTTTGACCCAGATATTATGGAAGGAGAGAGTTTAGGGAAGACTTCTTGGCAGCAGAGCTAATGCAAATCCTTCCCATTGGTTTTAAGTTTCTCAGTGCTGCAGAAAGCACGATGTGCTGCCTTTCTGAGGTATGCCCCTCAACCTCATTGCTGAAGGGTGGTGGATAAACAGCTACCCCAGTGCTGAGTGGATGGGAACACAGATGTCAGCAGGCCCTCACAACGTGGGCACGAGCCCTCCCAGCGTGCTCGGAAGGTGACAACCCTGCTATTGCTGAAAGCACACTGGTCTCCAGCCCCACAGCCCATGGGGAGCTGGGAGGACACTATACCAGCCATGGTCACACTCACGGTTTCCACGTGGAGAGGTGGCCTCATGGTTCTTCTCAGGCATGACCTTTGTGGAGGCGAGCCAGACTGAGGCCTTGTGGTGACTCCTTTTGAAGGCAGCTCCGTGTGTCCACTTGCCACACAGAGGAGACCCCAGTCCCAGGTCTACAGCAGAGAGGAACAAAAGGGTGTGAGGAAGAAGAGGAAGGGCTCTGACAGCAGAAGGTGCAAGGCAGCCCTTAAGACCTTAGGAGACAGGGTTGCCTGAGCCCTCCTCCAGGTTTCATCCCCAGAGCGGTGGCTTTGGCTCTTCCCCTTTCCCACCAGACAAGGTGGTTAGGATGCTCCTCAGCTTGGGTGGAAGCAGAACACGGCAGTCAGGTGCTGAGCTGCTGTGTAGGTCCCACACCACACCTGTTAGAAGGAAGAGATGTGGCCAGATAATGTTATAAAGAAAAGGACCAGAACAGAGACCCCTCGGATCTCAGCACGACAGCTTAAATGGACCAAAGTGTTAAAAATGGAGGAGCCACGTCTTGGCTGCAATGTATAAAAACTGTGCTAGGCATCAGGAACTTTTCAAAGAGTGTTAATTTATAGATGCTTTTCTAAGGAGGACAAGTGAGTATATTACTTTTCTTTTAAAGTGCAGCTGCAACAGCAAACCACACACACGCTGTAGGTTTTATAACCTTGCTAATTTTCCATAAGTCTTGGGAGCTATTGGTGGTAACTATAAAGCTATTTTGTTTCAAGTGAAGAAGAAAAAGAAAATTAAAAACAAAAGGATTTGCTTTCAGAGTACAACTAATGGCTGAACTAAGGAGGTATCGACTGATCTCCACAGAATGGCCAGCAATAGCAGGGAGAATATTGTATATAATTTACTCAGCATTCAGCTCAATGAATTGGATTTTTAATCTTATTCCCATCCATATCAATGGGAATACTGGACACAAGTGTGCAGGGACAAATGACAACCTACGGAAATGCCAGATGAATCAGTAACCATTTTGGCTGCATGCAGAAAATCTGTAGCCATCAGAAGAAAGATCCTGGAAGTATTGCACTGGTTGAGGTACTCACATGGAGAGGAATCAACTCCCAGCTCTGCAACACATTTCCTTCCTTTCATATTCCTACTTGTAACACGGGCAGCTACAATATAAGTTAGTGAGGTGTGCAGGAAATTCAGATACTGCTCTGTGGAGGAGCACGTAGATACCTAGACTTAAATCCTCATCTTCTGTTCCCATCACCACCTAAAGCACCTACCAGCCATTTTATTTTGTGCCAGCTCTCAAGGCTTGGAATGATGCTTTTGTTCCACAGGAGAGGAAAACAAAGTTTGGCATGGCATCATGCCAAAATTGCTCAGCATCAAGGTACAGCATAGAAGACTTTAGTCCATCTTCCAATTTTACCAGCAGTAGAGGAAGCTTTTGATTTGAGTCAAGAAGAGCAGAGCTCTGACTGCAGGTTTGCCTAACTACCTGTACAAAAGGGGTGAAAGCAGCTTTCTCTGCAACTGAAACATTTGCAGGGGGCATAAAATGAAGATCTTCTGACCAAGTTCTAACCACAGTCCACATCTTTTAAGAAAATATTTTAGCTGTACCTTAATATGAGACAGGAGGGGAAGTCTGCACAGAAAGGTTTATATTTACCTTTAACAGACTGAAAATGGAACTGAAGATTTTCTCCCTTCCACTTCTCTGCACTTTTGTTTTTGCTCAATGGCTTCAGAAAAAAAATTAAAATTAAAATTAAAAAAATCACTGTCAAACCCCTATGGAGGTCCAAAATGCTGTTCATGTTCCAAAATCACCGGGAGAGCTCACATAATAAAATATTTGTTGGAAAGGCACCAGGGCATATTAAGTATAGAGAGGCAGCCTTAACTCTCACTTTCCATACTTTCATTTGCCTGAGTCAGAACCTTAATGTTATTTGAACTATACCCATATTTTGGATTTAATGTAAAGCATTTCTTCACCTACACAACACCATTTGTTTTTTAGTCCCACGTGTTATTATCTCATTAGTTGAGTTATTTTAGCTTCACTTAGCTTGCAGGTGATATTGCCAATTTGCTACCTAGTCATAAAACTATGTATCCTTTTATTGTCATTGGAGTTTTACAAAATATGTGCTAATACTACCATACCAAGATATATTTTACTAGCTGAAGAGTACATACTTAAGCATTTCATTACCATAATAAAAATGAAATTGTATGAAGAGAAAATTGTAGATTTTTGTATGCTATTCTCATTTTGTTCAATGTTATTCTAATTTTCATTTGCTTCTGATTCTATATATAACCTGATTAGCAAACATCACATGAGAGACTTAAAACTAAATGGTCTGGAAATGGGAAAAGGAGTTAAGTAAGTTCATAATGGCACCCACAGATCTGCCAAAACAGTTTTTAAACTGTTCCCGACCAAGCTATAAAAATCTGTGGCTAGCTATACTCATCAGCACAAAGGCAGTGATATCATCAGCTTGTTAATATATCTTCCTTTTTAGGGCTACCAGCAGTCAAGAAGAAGATTCAGTTTGTTGGTTTTGTTCCATAAATATTTATTAGGAAAAGCACCCAGCAGAATGAGGGAAGAACATTAATATCCAGGAACGAGTCCATGAAACAGCACCAACAAAAACAGAGGTTATACACTGTTTTGTCCTTAAACCAAATGATCATCCTCTGGCTCACAGAGAAAATACAACCCATGAAATGGTAAAGCTCTTGAGAACCTTCTGCTTTCTACCCTGTCTTAAAAGACACCACAATTTCCATCTTTATACATTTCCCCTACTTCTTGTTTAGGGAATACTTTGTGTAAGTATTCCTTGTAAAACACGTTGATACTGAGGTATTTCAAATAAATATGCTGGTTTTATTACATGCTAAGATTTGTTAAATTATTATTGTTGTACAGAGCCCAAGAGTTTAGGAGCCCAAGAGTTTCAGGTGAGTTTAGCATAAAAACTTAGCATACACAAAAAGAAGGTCAGAAAGATGCATGATAAAAGTTCAGAATGCTGACTGGAAGCTGTATCATTCACTAAATTCACAGAAAACTAATATTCTTGTTAAACTTTTAGAAATGAAAACTAGTATTCTTGAGGTAGTGCAGCTCATGACTCATGTTGGCTACTTCCTGCCCTTCATATCGAACATGGAAAGCTTTATGAACTTTATATTCCCTCCGTCTGAAACAGAGTGCTGCTGTGGCACACATGAAATAGGTTTCCTAGTCTACAGCATTTACTTTATATTCAAAAAATACTGGTTGATAAAAGAAGACAACTTAACATCAGGTGAGATGTCAAGTAACAAATTTGCTATATTACTTCACAGAGAAGGCTTTCTGTGTGCACATTGCTGAATCTTCAATCACAGTCAATTTACTTAATAGGACCGGTGAAACAATATGCAAAAACACATTAGCTCCTTTGACTCTGTATGGGATATACAGACAAATGACTCTTTGCCCCAGCCCCGTGAAAAGAGACAGTGAGACTGAGCCATGGTGACTGAATTCAGCAAAAATCCAAGTAAAATCAATAAGAAAATATCTTGCAGTGTTGGAGTGTAACGAGGGAGGGGGCTTTAAAATAATTAAAAAAGATAGACCACATATTATTGGTCTTAAAAAGTGTGAGGTCAGTCTGCCAACTCAGCTCTGCTGAACAGTAACTGATAAAACAGGGACTTCAAATAAGCAGCTACTAACTTCTGGAGTTAACTACTGCTCTAATGTACCTTTCTGTGAACATACACTGGAGAGCATTTCAGTGAAGATACCCACAGCTGTACACAGCACCCCTATTTCCAAACAAAAAACAAAAAGGACAATTACGGGGCTTTTCTTCTCCTTCAACCAGAGATACACATCTCACAGCTAGCACCCCTGTGGCTCACAGAAAAACATTAACAGCTGACATAGTTCTGCTCCCAAACAAGTGCTGTTACACCAGTGCCATCATCTCCAGCTTCCAGAATGTCCATTGCCAAAAGCAGATAAAGATCATGACCCTCACCTACCACCTAGGCACAAGTTTGTGAAACTACACATACCAGAGTTTAAGAATGATTGTGCAGAAAGCCATACCGCATCTTTTCTGAGGATTAGTAGTACCACTGTGGCACGGACACAAAAATCTATGCATGCCTCCTGTACATGTAAATGAAAACAGTACAGATCCTCGTTGTGAGTCCAGTCCTGCTCCCTCTTATGTATATCATCTTCACCCAAGCAGAGAAAGTTCAGCAATTATCCCTGAGTGAGCAAAACCATAAGGTTCATATGCATTCCTTAAACCCAATGAGAAACAGTGCTTTGCAGTGGTTACCGCACAAGGACTCAGCTGACTCAAAACCTGTATTTGACTTTTCTGCAGATAGATTGTGTGATCTTGAGTACCCAATTTCTCTGCAGGTTCTGAAAAACTACACACTGAGATGCATAGGAGCTGAGCATTACAGCTGTTTGTCTGCAGAACACAAACCTTAAGCACTGATTGCCATGGCTGTAACCACACTTCCCTGCAAGCGCTGACTTTCATTAGCACGGCATGGAATTACAGTCAGTGTCTGGGTGTGAAAGTCCCATAAGAACCATACATTTCTGTAACTTATAGGCTGTGCCAAAAGAGAAGAATTTGTTGGAAGAAGAAGAAGAATCTCTTATAAATGATAATTCTTCATTTCTTCTTACTGCAACTAATATTCAGCATTGCTTGCCAGTCATTTCAGAGCACCACATTTCTCAAAATGAAGTTACACCATAAAAGTCTGGTGAGGTGCAGCTCATTAGTGCAAGGTATCCTATTTTGTGTGACAGAGAACTAGCTATTAGACCTTGCAACATGCGTTGATTATTTATTTATCTTGACATTAAAGTATTTAGTGAATAAGCAAAAACTAAAATGTTGCATAGTATCTTAGCATCAGCTGTCATGTAAATTAGGATTGCACTGCTCCACAAACACTGCAATCCAGAGCCAAATGTTTCCTTAAGACTAGGTCAGCTGAAGAAATACCTCCTTTAGGAAGAAGGACAGCAGATAATGCTCTCTTTCATCTGATTCTGCAATTCCAGTCACCTTCTAGCTTACATGGCATGAGAAAGTGCTTTTGAGAAAGGCTGCTGCAATATAAGAAATGAACACTGGGAGTCTTGGAATTGCTTAAAAGTGAAATAAAAATGTAGCTATCAAATTCCTCAAAGCCACAGGCTTCAGCTTAGGGCTGTTTGAAAGCCCACTAAAACTAATATGAATTTACTGGTTTGCTTTAAGAGCTGCCTTTGATAGCCATTGTATGTGTAATATGAGCACAACAACATTTTGGATTCAGTGGGATATACCCATTTCTCTCACTAGTTCCAGGGGAGCATCAAGGACACTGCGTGATGAATGCACTTCACTTAGCTGCAATTCTATTGTCTCTCCATTTCTGTAGTGGATCATGCAGCAAAAGCTGGTTTCCATGATGAGGAGAACAGTTCAAAATGAGTAGAGAATAAGAGTGAAACAACTGTTATTAAATTCAATGTATATTTATAAGGCTATTGTTTCTATCTGGTCCCTTGAATATTCTGGCTCAGCAGACACCCCCAACATGTCATCAGTCTGACTTTTCAGCAGTCCAAACAGAGGACATCACCACTGATGTAATTGGGTAATGTCACATATTTGTTCTTGAGCAGGGTACTGTATAGATTTATGATACGACTGTATATTTTACTGGTTTATTACTAAAAAAGACATTAATCACCGTGACAGACATGAAGCAGTACTATTCACACCCTCTGAACAGAGACATCAAGTAGACCCATTGCTAATTAGGATGATGACAGCCAGGAATTACATTTAAAAGCCTCTGTTTATTCCCCATTTCTTATAACTATTCCTCTCTTCCATCCTTTTTGTTCTTCACAAATCTGGTAGTAAAACATTAGGCAGCCCCTTGTGTGACTCTGCTAAACAGTTCCTTGTTAGCAGACACATAATAACGATGATAAACGATGGACAAGAAAGCAGGCATGAAGCTATTAGGGCCTGGCTGTGCACCCTCCACTTACACACAGCATTCATCTAGCACTAGCTTGCTTTCCTACACCAGGAAAACAAAATGATGCAGAGCAGAAAATGGAAATCACCCATGATGTAATAGTGACCTGTGCGATGCCTTGGAAGTGCTTAAACAGACATTAGCATTTTCTTTGGAAAAAAAAAAAAAAAAAAAAGGAAAAAAAACACCAACAACATGACTCTGTGCTATCCTGACATATGAATGTCTGCTTACTTTCTTCAGGCCTTTTCAGAAGACATTAAAACTCTGTATTACTTCACACACCACACAGGCTTTAATGTCTGTCTGAGAAGACGCATCAATATTGTCCTGCACACAGCCACGCAGCCAGCAGGTTCTGGGGAGGATGGACTGAGCACTATGAAACATTATTTCTTTTAAGTTCTGTTTTTTAAACTTCTAAAAAACAGGCTAGACTACCAGTGAATTCTTGCTTGTGTAGAAGGAAAATTTAAAAAATGGAAAAGACAAAATAACTCAACGTGCTTCCACAGCGATTTGTCATGGGAACTTAGCATAATCTCGTGTAAGAAACTTGACTAGGAGTGTATAAAATGACTTTGGGTGATTGATATTTGGCTTGCTGAAAGAAGTATGACGATGACAAGGAACTTGTCACATCCACACCTGAATGCTGGAGACACTGAAACCAAGTTACACCAGAGAGTGCACTGGAGCTGTGAATGCTGCAGAAGAGCAGAAACGGGCAGAGTTGCCCTCAAACTTGTGATATCAAGAGGTAATCAGCAAATCCAGAGACATAGTTGAGGTGGACTTCTTTCCACAGATAGCCCTTTTCCTGCCTCGTTGGCCAGATTAATGAGCTGATAGGTAGTGATGATAAATTTCTTTAAATGGCTTTACTGGGAAAAAATGGAATGTTAACTTTTTCCTGTTTTCTGAAGTCTGAGGTTTGTGTGTTTGAGAAGTCCTGCTTTGAAATAATCTTTTATCTGAAGTGGCTGTGGATTTTTTCTTTAGACAAAACATTTTGATAACATGCTTTGAATATGTTTCAATAATCATTTCAGAACAAACTATCACTGACATTTTCAGGAGTTTAAGTGTTGAAGAAGCCTAGATTTTCCACAAGTATTTTTTTTTTGTTGTTGTTGTTTTGGAAGAAGCCTATCCTGGAATGAAAACATTTTTCTTACAAAGTTTTAAGACAGTCATCTGATAATTCTGGGGGTTCATTTTTATTTGAGATGGTGATTCTTTAGTGCAAGAAAGATGTATTCCATCAGAAGAGCTATCTAATAATAATAATAAAGAGGTAATTTGCAGCAGTGGTTTTCCTACCAAGAGCCCTTGGTTAAAAGTTCAAAAGGAAAAAGTCAGAGCAGGAAAGTCCCCTCTTCAGTCTTTTTGACCGAAGACCATACCTGTGTAGAAACTGATGGCTCATTAATATCCACACTGTATCTTAGAACAAGCATTTCTTTCTCCTATCTCATGTTGAAATTGGCCATTTAGATCCGTCTATATTTTGCACCTTTGTTTTGCTTTCTTTCAGTGGCTGGGTAAAAAACAGTTACAGCACAGCTGCATCTATTGCTTCCTTTAACCTCCATGTTATATTTACATGCTAATATTGAATTAACTTCAGGTTGACAAGAAGACATAACAGAAGAAAAAGAATTTTTCTGCCTAAAGTTAACTTAATATACAATTACAACAACATAATGAGAAAGAAACGGTGCTTTACAATGAAAACATTCTAATAGTTAAAATAACAACACACACATTTCTGCATGAAGAAACTAAAACCCTTCACAGGTAATCTTGGACCTAACCTATGAGTACAGAGCAGATAAGAGAGAATATCCACTGCCAGGACATGAACAACAAGGGAAGTTCAGTTTTAAAAGAGCCACAAGAAGAAAAACATGAATAGCTCTTAATGCTTCTCATAGCAATGAAACAGCCACTTAAATGGAAAATGGAAATTTAAAAAACAAATGAAGTGTAACTTCGATTAAGGATCTGTTTTTCAAAGGCATTCATCCACATTACACGACTGGTAGACTTCAGTCCCTGTAGTGCAACATGTTCATAGTCAAGCTCAGATTTTAGGGAGTACATGATGTTTTGATTGGAAACTGGATATAAGGAGATTCCTTCAAACAATAACCAAAATGAAGACATTGACATGAGGAATTCGGCTGTGGTTTCCCATGCAGCTGAGGCTGTCTAGAAGCTCACTGACCACAGCAGGGCTGCTGCTCTCCTTCCCGCAATTTCTCTGCGGCTACCCCAGACCCAGCCTTGCCCTGCTGCTCCTTGCCTCCACCACCACCACTCACTAGAAGGCAGAAACCAATGCAAGATAGCTGCTTTGGGGTTGTTTTTCTCTTTTACCTATGTTTAGCAATTTTGGTGAGTGGCAGAGAGTACCAGAGGCAGCACCAGGTACAAGTGGCATAAAGGAGGTGCTGGTGAAAGGGTCCCTGCTCCGGCTCCCTAGCTTGACACTGGGTTCAATTTGGCTAAACAGAGATGGTCCCACTAACTAAAATGGGTACTTGAATAGTCCCATATTGAAAGGGAGGAACACGTTCATCTTTGCCCATCTTTGTTCTATGTTTGTAGGTGCACATCTACGTGCATAACTCTTTCTGGCAGCCAGCCACCTCTCTTGTGGTGTATTGTATGCCTTGGTTAGGGAGAAATAAGGCTTACACTACATTTGTTATAAGAAAAAGCATCACTTAACTACTGAGAGTCCCAACAAGACTCTTATCTTCCACTTGCCTTCAACATCACTAGAAGGACCATTTGGCTCACACCCCACTGGCCTTTATGGCCAGGTAAGGCCAACAAGAAACAGCAGGAGTTTGGCAGCTTTAATTCAGGTCACAGCAACCCAGCCAAAACCAGAGCCCATCCTTCACTTCATGGAGAATTTCAAGCTATGCAAGGTTAATTACGGACAGCAGAAAGGTGAGAATGAACAGCAGTGGCACCCGTCAAGCTGCAAGCTGTGCTAGATTTATAAACAGGTTCTGTATTCAATTAATGCTCTTGCCTTTGGCGCGCAGAAAAAGTTTGCTCAAGAGCAGAAAAAGACTGCCTAATACAAAGCTGCACACTGCAGTGCTTTATTCATTTTTCTCACATGGAACTGAGGGCCTAATTAGTTACATTAGTGCAGAACTAATAGCACATTTGTTATAATGGCTGTTTCTTTCCTAAACGCTTTATGTAAAACTTACAAGTTTGATATTACTGTATGCTTTAAAAAAGAAAGAAAAAAAGTGAGAATATTCTTTTCCTCTTCTCTGCTCTTGATAAAACTTGGTCTGTTTAGGTTCATTTTTCTGCCTAGATGCTAAGCTGGAAAGATTTTCTCTCAGTTAGAATAAAAGATACCAGACGTGCTTATTATTCTATTTGTGAAGGTGGTCAGGAACAAATTCATTCTAATCACTGATGTTGTAACATTAGAGTAGCAGTGATTGTACTTTAGTTAGAGATCACATAGTTATTTGTAAAACTGGGAGCTCTAAAATGAAATAAAATTGTACCCACTGGTTTAAAGAAATTCAAAGGTCTAGAAGGAGAAACCCCAGACAATAACACTAAGATGATATGACTAATTACATAGTATGGACCCCAATGTTCCGAGTCCACTCTTCCATATTTTTCTTGGTGCGGTATTTCACTGCAGCCCTCAAAACTCCCCACAGCCACGTAGAGCAGAGGTAAAATAACCCATACATAGCACATGCCTAGCCCAAAGCTTCCACACAGTCACAGTTACTAATCGCAGCCATTGATGCTAACAATGAATTTGTCCAAAGACTTCCAGTAATATGCTGGCGCTGTTACAGCAAGCGGGTCATGCAACACTTGACAAATATTAATGTAGATTTCACCAGCCTCTCTTTACATAGGGTTATGAAAAAACAGCAGGGATGAAATGCTTCATGCACAGAAAGTGCTCTTTAAGCCAAGAAAAGAGTCTACACACTAGATTTGATTGCTCGACATCCCAAGCCTTTCTTTTAAATCACATTGCTGATGTTATCCGAGCGTACCTGGAGTGCAGAAATTCTCCCCACTCAATGCCCTGGCAGCCCTTTTCCCTGTGGTCACAGAGTTTGGCTCCAACATGAACAGGAGCATCGCTATCCCTCCTGAGAGCACCATGCTCCTGGGAAGATGTGACGTGGGAGGCATGCCTAAAACCTGCTGGACTCCATGCCACAGGGAAAAAAGTTACCTTACCTGGGCGTCAAAGGGACATGGCATCAAGAGCTGCCCAGAGGTGCAGAAACCTAAGCAGATTGACAGCACTGAGCAGCCATCTCCAGTCCCCTGGAATCTGGACATGGAGTACTGACATTAGGTTCTGGGCCTTTAAAACTAATAATTTGGAAAATAAATATACAGATAGAGTTTTTTTGTTGTTTTCTTCTATGTTTTTGATTTTATTTTTTTTTTAATCAAGATACAAATTTTCCTTAGAACGATTGCTTTGTTCTTTTATTATCTGTACATGAACTATTCAGGGCATTTGTTTAGGAACTGTAAAAATGTGTTTCCTATAAGCAGCTTGGCATTCTGTCTTTATTAGCTACAACAGTCATAGAGAAAACATTGTGCTATCAAAAAGAATCATTATTACTTCAACTTTATCACACCGGGTGATTACAACTGAGATAATTAGAAGCTAATTTGAGAGGAACCAAAGAGAAAGTGGAAGGGGAGCTAGAAGTTCATCAGAGTGTGTCTGTATAAATCAACCCTGGATTTCTTGCACAGCCCTTTAGAAAAGTTTGCTACTGATCTTTACTAAAGAGCAAAGATGGGACACTGCACACTTAAACATGAAAACACCAGCAAGGACCTCATGGGGAATGGGTAACTGGGGACCTTTTTCCAGACGGTCTCTGCATTAGGGACTGTTTGGAGACATTTTTTTCCAGCATGACCTCCTCAGAAAATCCTCCTAGTGGGTTGGTGGTTTTTATTTTTTATTTATTTATTTATTTATTTATTTTGCCAGAACACCATATAACAGCTCAGTGTGTGAAATAAGCTATTACCAATAAAAGCACTTTTATGGCAGGATAAGGGAAATTTATGCTAGGGCTTTTGCTTGTTTGGCAATGTGGCTGAGAGTAGAACTACAATGGAAAAAACACATTTGCTACACCTGACAAGTATGTGAGGCAGCTCTTGGCTCCTGTCTGCTTCCTCTGATAGCATGTCAGAGGGTTTGGGTCTGCAGGAGCATGGGTGCCCTGTTCAGTGGGGCTGATCTGATCCCTTCCCTTTTGCCTGTTATCACCAAGAGTCTGCCACCAGCGTGGCATTTTAATCAGATATTTTGGGTCTTCCTCCAAACACTGACCAAAACCCTTTCAAAGCCAGGATGTCTTTGCTTCCATGCCAAGGAGACCTCAGCAGTTTTGCCTGGTGTGCATCAACCCTTCCCTTCCAGCCCCCAGCCTCAAGAAGCCCACATCTCCAAAAGAAAGCCCTCCCATACATGCCTGCTGTCTGCAGGCATTGCTGGATTTCACTGACTGCTTGACATGCGTAAAGACAAAAGAAGCAAGGGCACGACCAGACACACAAGTGCTAGACACTTGGCAACTGCCCCATCTCTGTTTTCTTGCTTCCTGTTTAATAGGCCATTCAGGGAAGTTTATTGCTGATCTATGCTAGAAAATTACTCATATAATTGAAACATCAGTGTAATGTTGTTTGCCCAATATAACATTTTCTTCAGGAATTTCTGGATGCAATTATCCCTTGTGACTAATAAAAACAATGGTTTAATTGCAAATATATGGTTAGAAATGTCATTTTATGTGCAAATATAAAATACTTGTTGTCTCGGCCTTTCAGATCAAATGGACTGTCCTTCCTGGGAGCAGCCACAGGAATTCAAGGCACACAAACACAGCAGCAATGACCCCATCTCTTATTTTTTTTGATAAACAGTAAGCCTCCTCTGTCGCCCATCCCTTGGCTGGTCACACTCCCTTTGTAGCCCTCTCCATCAGCTCCTTCTGGGCATCCAGACCTCAAAGCATCTAATCCACCAGCAACAAAAGCACGGGGCCAGCAAAGAGGGCAGGGGCCCAACCACACCTCTGCCCTGCCTCAGTGCCCATCCTTCATCTCCCATCTCCTCTGCACACAACGAGGAGGAGGGCCATGGCATGGCCACAGGAGCTGCTCAGCATCTGTCCCCCAGTGATGGACAACACCTCGCAGAAATAACACCGTCTAAATTCCTGGTCAGGCCATTTTCAGTTTGTAAATTTGAGGATGAAATCCATTTGATTTTATGTTTTTATGTACACATCCCCCAAATTCTACCTACACAGGGATGTAAACACAAGAAGGAACCAGAGAGAAAATATCCCATTTTGAATCCCTATAAAATTCACCATTTGCTCCTTTTTAAATAATTGTGTTCTGTTAAAAAGAAGAAAACTGTTTTGCAGTCCCATTTTCTGAGAAATTAGAGCTACTGGCAAAACATGACTGAGGCTTAATAGCATTCAAACCTGATACAATCTGAACAACTTCACTAGTAACCAACCATAAGGCATTAATAATTTCTTTTCAAAATAATTTTAAAAAACTAGCACTCAGACAATGCCAGGAAGTGACCTAAAAATGGAAAGGTCGGGTACTCAGCCTTTAGCACTAAACATGAAGGTCCTTAGCTCATAAAGTGAACAAATCATGTCCTTCTGTCCCAGACAACATAAAAGAGGATTCAATATGAATAACATAACACTGTGTGCATGCATTGAAATGAATTCCCACATTATGTCATCAATAGGCTTTTTTTTATTATTATTATTAATTTAAAGAGTTGGAATATAATCCACTAATATTAAAGATAGGGAAAAAGAAAAAAAAAAAAAAAAAAGCCAGATCTCATACTAAAATAAGTGTTTTAAGCTCCCTCCAGTCTGTGAGATCACTGGAGCCTACATCTAAAGTGCAAGGATGTTCTCTCCTTGTAACAAGCCAAGACACCACTGGACTACACTGGAATCAGAAAAAAACTTGGATCCCAGTTCTTGTGCCCACACTTCCAAACGATTCCTGTCTTTACAATAGAGGAAAGCTGTCTCCTAGCTCTTGAGACCACAAAGCCAGAGGAAGCCCAGATTCACCCTGAAACTTTGCAGCTGATGCTTTTCCTTTAATTTATCATGCAGTGAATTCTCTTTGGGTTTTGAATGATTTACTACAAATACAGATTAACTGTACTGAAGCTGAAATCAACGTATTACCATGTATTGAAACAATTTTGGCTTTTTCCTAGTCTTCAGACAACATCACTGCAAGCATTGGCACCAGCCTCAGCATCAGCAGAATGCACATTTCGATATGTATCCTAAATTAAATATGTATGAGAGTCTGAGAACCACAATGACAATTACTGCACCTTGGAACGAGGCTTGGAATATTTCGTCTGGCAGAGTTCAAAAGACTTTTCAGCTGGGAGCAGCTGCAGCTCGGTTAGCACAAGAATGGATTGATTGCAATTCATAACTTGGAATATGGATTAATGCAATATTCATGGAAAGCTGCGTGCGCAGAGCTCCATATGTCCAGTACAGCTCTGAAAGCACTTTGCTTCAGGAAAGAATCATGTCACCAGAAAGCTTTTGTCTTCACTGCTTCCAAGTTACGAAGGAAGTTATTTTCCTTGCTTAGGTGCCCTACACCAAAAGAAGGCTGGAATAGCCCTGGTGGTCCCTGAAGTGGGGTCTGTTGTTCGGCTGCCTCCTTATTTACTCCCTGCAAATGACAGACTGCAGGACGCACTGCCTCTATCCTTAATGTCCTCACAGAAGCTCTGAGGGCACAGCCGAATCAGATCTGGTGTCCATATAGACCACAATGAAGACCCGGGCACAGCCAACAGGGACTGTCAATAGTAAGAAGGCCACCACACATCCAGCACACCCAACAGCATTACATAGTACTAATCAACACTCAGGTGACTGAACATGCCATCAAGCACATTCAGGCAGCCTTGGGCAGAGGAGATGAATGTGAAGAGAGCAGGCAGACTGCAGGGCTCACCAGCTTTCTATCAAAGGCTGAACAGACCATTGCAGCCTCCGCTATGCAGTATGCCAGGGAGAGGCCAGCCAAACTCACACACTTAGTTATTTGGCACCCGTTTTCTTGTTGCTCTGATGCTATGGAAGATCTTAAAGTCAAGACTGAACAGTGTATTTGGCAAATCTCACCTGGGGAGGCAAAACATGGAAGACAAAAAGATTTGATGCCAAACCACTCTCCTCGTTGGGTTCACATACATTCTTCACATGGCTTTGTTTCAAAGCACATCAGGAAAATATTAAAAACCAGGATTTATCCTAAACCACAGAATGGCTGAGGTGGGAAGGGACCTCTGGAGGCCATCTGGTCCAAACCCCTGCAGGACCACCCAGAGCAAGGTCCCCAGGACCACGTCCAGGGGGCTTTTGGAGATCTCCAAGGAGGAGACCCCACAGCCTCTCTGGGCAGTCTGCGTCAGTGCTCTGTGATGCTCAGAGTAAAAATGAGCCAATGAAAACAGCCTGGCTCCAACTTCTTTGCACCTTCCCTTCAGGTATTTTTACGCATTGATGAGATAATCCCCTGAGCTTTCTCTTCTCCCAGCTCTCTCAGACTCTCCTTGCAGAAGAAATGCTCCAGTCCCTCCCTCATCTTTGTTTCCACCTTCGCTGGACTCCTTCCAGTAGCTCCATGCCTCTCTTATGCTGGAAATCCCAGAACTGGACCCAGCACTCCAGCTGTGACCTCACCAGTGCTGAGTAGAAGGGAAGGATCACTTCCCTCGACCTGTTGGCAGCACTCTTCCTGATGCAGCCCAGAACACTGTTAGCCTTCTTTCCTACAAGGGCGCACCCACGGCATTTGTTCAACGTGGTGTCCACTAGGACCCCAGGTCCTTTTCTGGCAAGGTGCTTTCCAGCTGGTTGGCCCCCAGCCTGTACTATTGCATGGGGTTGTACCTCCCCAAGTGCAGGACTTTGCACTTCTTTCTGAACTTCATGAGGTTCCTGGATATAAGATGCTTGCTGCACAAAGATGCTGCTGTTGGAATGAGTAACGCTCATTTGCCTTGCAAATTTGGATCGTTGTGGTGGGTTTTATGTGCAAAAATCATTCTCCTTCCAATGATCTGAAATGATGCAGCTGCTCTAATACATGAGGCATCAATTTAATGTTTGAAATAAATAATATGCTCCCAAAGAGGAATATGCTTCTGCAGGATGAACTTGCAAAAAAGCGAGTGCAATTACCTGAGTTTGAACTGAGCCAGGATGCTGGAGTATGTCATAGGTCCAGGGGAGATCACAATTAATTGTAGCAATTAAAAATGCCTCTGGGAGGTAAACTTCAAGCAGTCAAGACAACCTCCCACTGCTTACCAGGGGCAAGCCAGTCTGCAGCACCTACAGCTCACCCAGTGATTGAGTGTGCCCAAACTGGGAACCTCAGCCCTTCCAAGAGGCATTGGCCCAAGAAGACCTGAGCAAAGTAGCACAGTGAGAGGAGAAAAGAGTTAATTACAGCAGCAGGGAGACACCTAATGCACTTCCCAGACACATATTCGTGGGAAGACAGTTAAGCAAACCACAGCCTATTTGAAAACATGCCCGTAGTTCCCATAGTTTCCTTTCTGTCAAGAGGGTTGTGTTCAGCACACTTTCAAAGCCTGATTACAGGCATTATACCACCCAACTTGCAATCCCTTTTAATGACTTGACTTCCATTAACACTACTGTGGCTGTTATCTTTTCCCTGGGTCGATTTTTACAGGGTGCATGGTGCTCCTTTGCATCTTTCTCTGGTGTCATTTAATCTCTTCCTCCTTTTCTGTTATTTCTGTGTTTTCTGATGAAGAGCTAACATACTGGTAGCACCCACTTGGTTCAGATGGGACTGTAATATCACATCCAAATTTCCAATAAAACCATAGCGTAGCTCAGAGAAACAGAAGCGTGCTTAAAGCAGCTTGTGCAATTTGCTAGAAATCACTCCAGCTATCACATGGAGGAAGTTATAATTATTGCACGCTGTTATCTGACTTTTGAGAATTTGGAGGAGTGCTGCTAGAAGCAGAACAAAATCAGTGAAAGATCCCCTGCCGATTTCAGAGGTCCACCAGTGTTCAGGGTTGATGTTCCCTGTAAGTTATTTTCCAGAGAATAAAAGTGGTTTGGGGGGGGGGAAATAAATCTCAAATTCTAGGACTCCTCCTGCTTCTCCTCAGTGTTGAGGTGCTGTGCATTTGCAGCCTTCTTGGAATAGAAAAGCTTCAGCCAATTTTCATGTGAAATGCTCCTGAAATCACACTTTGTGATATATGTTCTGCAACATCCCAGGCTGGTAGAGGTTGTGATGACTTGCTAGATCACTTTATTGTGCCCTCTACAATGACTAAATATCTTCCTCGCATTGTGTTCTTTAAGGCATACTGAAATGATCTGGGATCTGGCAGACCTGATTCGAGGGGACAAAATGATCAGACCTGATGCTAAACTGCATTCTGGCTTGTTCACCTTCTCATTCTTCACACAGTGTTGTTTCAAGGCTTTTTTTTTTTTTTTTTTTTTTTAAATAGGATCTCTCATAGATCCATGGATAAAGAAGTGTTGTGTCTTGTCTTCCCGGGACTATTCTACAACCACAAGCACCACCTCATGTGGGAATGTTTCACCAATAAATAATCAAGCTTTCTAGAAGGACGTCAAAGCCACCCGCCGCAAAATGGAGGTATATTTAGCAGTAGTGGAAAAAACACTAGAGGCTACTGGGAGATAAGGAGTGAGAATATCTGATCCCCATCAACCACAGAGAGAGGAAAATCTGCATTTTCCTTAAGCACCCAAGCCCCTATTTGCCTGTTACAAAGGAGGATGAAGAGCCTGTCTCTGTGGTACCAACATCCAACCCAGAAAGCCCAAAGAAAGGTCACCAACCCAAGAAAGGTCACCAAAAAGCACCCTCACATGAGGCAAAGACCGACACAGCCTGAAGTGCTCTCTTGCTCTTTCTACCACCCAGAAATTCAGCCAAATGAAAAGCAAAGCCTTCCCTCCAGGAAAACCAAACAAAAGCCATGTGTCTTGAACCCTCATTGTGTCCAGACAGGCACAGGGAGTTTGCCAGAGCAAACAAGCTCCAGAGTCAAAGGATTTCCGCTGAGAGCACTCTGCAACTGGTCCTCCGAGGCCTGGCCCCGCGCTTCCCAGCCAGTTCCCACTGCCGAAGCTGCGGCGAGGAGGCCTCCCATTGCAATGACACATTTGACAGCTTTGCCAAGAGCACTTGGTAAGGTGCCAAAGAAAGAATCACTGCACTTTCCTGAAAGCAGCAAACACGCCGGGGAGGAATACTCGAAATGCTCCTTCTAGTAAACCTGGATGGCAAAGCGCCCCTCCAGGAAAACACCTAGGGTTGCTAATACCTTGGGTGTCTCCCAAGGGAGAACGGGGAACTGGCTCTTCCTGGTTTCTCCTGCTCCAGAGCTTGCCCACCCATTCTCAGTAATGTTCAAGGCATCTGCCTTGAAGAACAGCCATCTCTCTTTGTGCTCAGGCCCACTTTGAAGACATTTTCACACTCTGAATTTAAAGCTAATTAATGCCCTGTGTTTGCCTTGCCTCAATTAGCAGCATTTCAGAGCCCCAGTGCTCAGCACAGGGCTTTCACCAGGTCTCCTCTTTACCCAAGATAAAGCCCCAGTCCTGGCCCCAGGTGCTCCCACAGCAAGGAGAGCCACAGCCACCAGGCTCTTACAGCCCACGAGGAAAAGCACCAGGAGAAAGCTGGAGCTTTACAGCTTATAGCCACTGGAGCACTTCTCATGGCCCGTGATGAAGATGCCCTCCAGAGGCAGGATTTTAAAGGAGTTATGGAGCAAAGCAGGACAAACAGCCATACATATACATGCGGGTGTGTGGAATGGGTGTATGAAAAGTGTGCTTATTAAGGTCTCAGCTATAGCTATCTGAGGCATCGCTCTACTTCTAAACTTGTATCTCGCGGGAAGGTTTTAATAGCATGACATAATCTAAGACATGTATTGACTCCATTTTTAAGACAGTTGACTTCTGTCTGGTTTACACAACGCCCTCTGATTTTACACAAAGCATAATGGAAGGCTCTTCTTCCATTGCTTTTATGTGCCATATCCTTTCTTTCTGTTTCTTCTTTAAAACACATTGTTTTCTTTATTTAATGCAGGATTGTGCATCCAGAGCCTTGCAGATGGAATGCATAATTGAACATTATATTCCACTCTTGAGAGACACACCATAAAATTAATATTTGAACCATATTCTTGCTGATCCAGGGGAAGGGAGCAAAATAGCACAAAGAAAAATATACTAAAGCAATTTGTGGCCTATCTACAGAATACTTTCCAGATATTAGCATAGTAAGAGAAAGACTTAATGTTAATAAAGAGGTTTTTAATTCACAAGCGGTGTTATACTGTGCTGGATTCCTTTGGGTAATTTTGCAGATAAGGAGTCAGCATGAACAGGGCTTGGAGGTGATGAGGAGAAAAGAGAGAGAGAGTGAGAAAAGGCCAGGTTTCAAGCAATTCTTCTTATCCCTATTCACCCCTCCCACCCTACCTCTCCCCTGAAACCTGGGCAGTGGGGAAATGCGAGCAAGAGGCTGCTGGAGCTCAAACCACATTGCAGATGAGACCATAGTGGGGTCAGAGTTTCACAGCATGGAGGTCCTGGCTCCATGAAAGGCATTTGAAATGCTTAGGACAAAAGATTATGAGTTACATTTGATGCAGTACTACTCTAAAGCCAAACAGAGGAGGGGGGGTGGGGGGTGGAAATGTATGAACTATAGTCAAGAGAGAATGAAGGTCAGGGGAAACAGAAAGGGGATGGCCATTACTAATCAGCTACTTCAGTCATTACCATAGGCATGAAACTAAGATATGAATTTGGAGTGAAAAGTGCTTCATATGGGGCTGCTTTGCCCTGGGACATTGGTGTGAACAAAGACATGTCAAGTCATTAAAGTTTGAGCTGATGCCAGATAGTCTCAGATTGCAAAGTTTCTATTTGTGTCCAAAGCTGTTTCTAGAAGTAGAAATAATGAATTTGAACTTTATTATAGGAGCACCGATGCTTGATCTTGATACCTACTGGCATCCAAAAACATCTGAGTTCTGTATAAGCTATGTTTTGTGCATTGTTAGGGCTCTATTTTTCATTTTCCCCAGACATTAAGGTTTTTCTTGGTCAAAATGTTAGGTTCTGGTATTCCTGGCTGCAGAAACACACCTCTAAAAGCATACAGTAGGCAAATGGCATTGGTCTGCAGTTGTAAACATACGGCTTAAAATGGGGCAAAAGTTTGCCTTTTTTTTTTTTTTTTTTTAAACTGGGCTGACATCTCTGCACTCCGTTAATGGACAAGGAACAAAGAGAAGGTGCATTATTTTATCATCATAAATAGTTAAAACACACAACCACAACCAGCAATTCTCAGAGTAATTAATACTAAAAAAGGTTTAAGGCAACAGGTACAACTGCACCACCACCACATCTGCGGTTCATATGTTTATTAGTCACCATTTGACATTAAAAGGTCTCATAATTGGCAAGGGTTCATTCCCTCTGATCTCATGACGTTTATAATCAGGAGGGCCACAGACACAACACGACTGATGTCTGCATCTCCCACTCTCGCTTCTGTCTTGCAGAAGGCACACACCGCGACGCGTAGAGCAGGGTGACGGCCAACACAGAGCACGTGAGCTCCCCACTACGGTGTCCAAAAACAAAGACTGAGCCCCCATCCTATCGCACCCAGGCACAGCAGGATGGTAAGGCACACAGGTGCCCCAGCGATTTGGCACGTGGACTCGCAGCCCGCTGGCGGGGCTGGCCACACGCGGAGCCGCAGTGGGGATGGCGCAGTTGGTCACCACCACCCCGCAGGGTGCCTCGCTCGCCCTGGCTGCCGCTGCCCCAGGAGGAAGCACCCTCTGTTGCGATGCCAGGGAAGTTCTGGCAAAGAACATTTCCAGAGAGCTGCACATTAGAGGAGGCACTTAAAAAGCCCAGACCTCTTTGTTTAAACTCCAATTGAAGACAGACCCATAAGCTCTGTATATTATTTATTAGTTATTGTCTCATTTAATCCCCTTTGGAAAAGCAACAATAGAGGTTTTAGTTATAGTTCTCTCTCTTTTTTTTTTTTCTTTTTTTTCTTTTTTTTTTTTTTTCCAAGCTAGTGATGTTATTCCTTCACTCAGAAGCACAAAGCAGAGCGTACCATACATTTAGCTACTAGCACAGATGGGTTACGTTGACCCACCGCATTTGTCCCTTTCCTGACTCACGAGTGGCCACCATTACCCAGAGCATCACTTGAGAACTGGGTGTTTTGCCCAAATATCTGAGCTCGATACCTGGATCCTTGCCCTCAAGCAGAAGTGATCTGATCTCCCATGAAGAGCCTGAGCCAAGCCAACATGAAATTCTCACCTCACAGCCAGCCTACGGGTGAAAACCAGGAGAAGAAACGAGCACGTCTAAAAGGAAAGGTAAAACTCATTGCCAACCTAAGCATGGTCCAGCCATGCTCTCACTGAGGAACACCGAAGCTGCCACTGATGTCAGAGATATGCCTGGGTTATCAATGACAGACAGAAGGACACCTCTGATTTTCACTATCTTTCTTTTAAAAGCAAGCTCAAAATGAAACAACAACAAAAAACATCACTACCCTCTCATGCTAGATGAAAGCCTATTAAACAAGCAGGAAAATCAGCAGACTTTCACCGTCCCTTCCGCACACTGGAGCAAACTGTCAGACACACAGGCTAGTTTACCCACATCTGCTGACATTTTTGTTTAGAAGAGACATTTGTTTTGAGGGAAGAGGTGAGTAAAAGTCAGACTGCACCCTGAAATCCGATTTTACTCCTTTAATGGTGGGCTTGGGCATCTGGAGTGTGTATGCGCAACAGCCAGCCTTCAGTTCAGCTTGTAAAATCTTGTTGTGGGGGGTAGAGATTTTCCCAGTATTTTTCATGTTAGAATAAATTAACTTAAGTGTGCATGGAAGGTAGGAATACATATGACTGAAATGAAAAGTCAGGCTAAAAATAGCACTAAACCAATTGCATTGTTCATAGTGAGGGAAAGGAAACCTGGGGGGAAAAAAAGAAATATATTTAACAGCTGTCTCAACATAATGTCAGATTTATTCAAGATTTCTAAAATGGTCTTTGACAAGCCTTGACTCATTGTGTAGGGCTGGAAAGGGTATTGAGGGTGGACTATTTCTTGTGATTTATAAGAGACCACTGTGACTAGTTTGAAAAACCTGCATACAAGTGCAGTAAATTAAAACAGAAGCCTACATAAGACGTGTACCTTACAGACAAAAGACTTAAAGCATTCTTCAGTCTGAATCACTAGTGTGTGGTTTGCAAAGGGAAATCAGTTTCAACAATTTCTGCTAGCCGAATATGTTTTCTCCGATATTTAGAACTAGTTTCTTCCATTAGCACATTCTGGAAATTATAATCTAAAATCACGCAGCCGTACCAGGCTTCCAAAGTCTCTGCACTTGGACTCCATATCAGGAACTGCAGAAGTTTTCAGTGGCGCATTAACACCGGATCACATAGTTTCATTTACTGAAAAGCTCACATGGCACATACAGCAGCCTCTACATGAGCACAACTTAAAAAGTACTAAAGCTTGCGCGTACAGAGGAGTGGAAAATGAAACCATGTGCATTTGATCAAAGATGGACGTGTTGGCCTTCCCCTTAGCTCCTAGAGATAATTGCACAAATTTTCATATAAAATTCGAACATTACCTAATCCATCAACAGAACCTTGTACAGACTGTACCATAAAGAAAACACTCCAGACATCTCTTCACTGGAAGCAATCGGAAAGCAAAAACCCCGCAGCTAGAGGTGCTCTGCATAAGAAGTGTATTAGTTTCACAGATCGAAGAGAAGTCAGATTGTGATCTTTCTTAAAACCCTGGTTTTCCCTCTCCCTCCAGGCAGATACTTGCTCACATTCCCCTGCAGAGTCCAAGAAATTACTGCACGGAGGTTCTCACCGGCTCCCGCAGCTCTCTCCCGGCCCTGCAAGTAAATCAATACAGGCAGCCCCTCTGGCTGCTACCGCAGGTCTGCAGAGGTATGGGATCCTCACCAAGCAGATTTGGAGAGCTAATATGAACCTTCATAGGCTCTAAAATGGGTTTGGATGGCCAGTAGGGCTGGACAAGCAGAAGGGCCACTTCTCCTGGGAAGTGGGAGACAGAACTGATGGAGATGATGGCCAGCCCCATCCTGAAATCCTTAGAAATGAGTCGTCATCTAGGGTATGCCAGAGCTAGCTAAGGTACTGTAGCTGGTGACATCCTACTGGAGTTTAAATTGGGAGTGGGGGGGAACAAATGCTTTGTTTCCCATTGCATTTTCACACACCAGCTGGTTATTTGTATAATACTTCAAACCACATATTGGAATTCAGGACCCAACACTCTACTGTGACAGATACTGCCTAGACTACATAGCAGACCTGGAGCCTCTGTGGCACCATGCAAGTTTTGGGACATTAGACAAGCGGACCTCTCAAACTTCTACACAGAGTGTTAACACCTTCTTTCAGTAACAGGGCTTTCTTAGCTGGTGTTTGTGGAGGAATGACCAGGAACAGACTAGCTGATAGTCCTAATGAAGGCCTGAGATCACAGCAGACTGGGAGCTCTTCTTTATGTAACGCTGTAGATAATACATTTCGCATAATACAACCAGGAAAGTGTAGGTGATGACAAAGGGCTGGCTCTTCATCATCTTCTTTTACACAGAGTATAACCAGAACACCACATTTTGGCCACTGTCTCTCTGATGTGACTATTACACTAGGAATTAAGTATTTTATTGACTACAGTCAACAAGATTTCTGTATTAAACCTTGGGCATAAAGGTTCCTGCTCAGTATCTAATTGTTTATCGCTCTTCCCTTATTCCACAGCAACTATTCAAGATAACATTACCAAACTGAGGAGTCGACTGTCTATAGCAACTTCCCCCTTCCTTCTGTGTCAGCTAAAATAAAGGAGCCTGATTTTGAATTCACAGACATTCCCATACAAACCTAGCTTCCAGTCAGTGCAGAAAAATTGCTGTAAGTGATTATAATCAGATGCAAATATCTTTTTATCTGCCGGACATTCTACACACTGCTCTGAAATGATGGGCCAATTATCCCAGCGCTGTGCTCTTCCTGGGCTGAACGAGAATGGTTAAGATGAGATCTCATCAATCACTCCAACGCGTATTGCTCACGCAGGGAGAATTGTTATGGAGAAACCCAGGTTCACAGTAACCAAACAGATAGATTCCAAAAATATGGGATGTTCTTGCAATAGAAACACTAATGAATTACAGGAGAAGAACACATGCCACTTATTTAACCTCCTGATTTTCTTTGAATCATTGCAAGGACAAACACACAAGTCTTAAAATAAAAAATAAAAAAGGAAAAAAGGGAAAAAAAAATGTAAACAATAACACAGCTCTGTTCTCTGTATTTCATGCAAGCTGTAGAGCTTCGTTCTACACCAGCACACCTTCCTGCCTCACCAAGCAATTCCAGGGCCTGGGATTGCTGCAGGAGACAGAGTGCTTGGTAGGAAAGTTGGTTACACTGCTTACAGGCAGATGTCTCTGCACTTTTGCACAAACACATATTTCCCCCCGCCTCCCCTCCACAAATAAAAGGGAAACTATTGTGGAGATACACTGTGATCAAGATGCTTTTTCTCTGTTTCTCTGGCTGCATAAAATGGGAAGAAAACACTTTCTGCATTCAACCTGTCCTCTGTGTGTGCATGCACACAATCAGGATACATATATGCACACACATACACCGATACGTTCACACACACACAGGGGAACAGTTAAACATAGGAATTATTGCAAGTAGATCCATGCACATGCACACAGACAAAACCTTGGCTTTCCAGCAAAGCTTGAGCAATTCAGTGTAATAAAAAAGGGCTCCTCACAGCAAAGCACTTAACCAATGGCAGACTGTGTCCAAAGGGTGCCATTACCCCAGGGAGCCGGGGGATTTGGCTGGAGCATGCAGTATGAACAAATGGCCTGAAGATTTGTTAGGGGAAGGACTGGATTCAGCACAGTCAGGGGGCTTCATCTCCTCTGAAACCCTATATATTTCATCCCCAGAGCAGACGAAACTGCAGTGTTTTTCCATGTTATTTTTTTTTTTTTTATTACTATTATTATTATTTTTTGAGAGGAATCCAATTTCTGAAAACATTTATGTCCTCCCAGTATTTTGAGAGTCAAATTATCCTCTTAGGCCCACTGGAGAAAAAAAAAAAAAAAAAAAAACACCTTTCATTTGAATTTATTTTCATTACTAATTCTGTTCTTGTACTGGAAAAGGAAAATTGAAAAACCTAATCAGACACCACTTTAACGTGCTATTCTAGATGCCCACTAGGGATAAATGATGGCTCTGACACTGGCTACCTTCTGGAATTCATCTTTTCACTTTCCCCTAGAACCCATAATTTGAAGTATTTGCAACTCCTCTTGTCTTGAAGCAAATATAATATTTACAGCATGTTTTCTATTCTGGGAGCTCAGAATTCCTCCTTGACTCCAGCTCATACATCACTTCTGTGTCGAACTCTGACCTCATCTCTATTTGCATTCCCTACTCTGATGGAGCAGCTATTTCTGATTACAGACTGGCAAAATAAATCATAGAAAATTGGAATTTCAAGGAAAAAGAACATTTCATGTTTCGTCATGTTGTTGTTATGAGACAGGCAGGCTTTTTTGTGTTTGATTGTTTTATTTTTACCAGGGGATGCTCAGTGCTATGCTTTATGTGCTCTCAGAATACAAGTCTGTGTATTCATGGTGCTCCAAAACCTCAAAAACCACAGTCAATTATAAAACTCAAGAATGGTGACTCTAGATTTCTGAGAACCAGTTTCTCCTAAGGTACTGCTGGCTGGAACTGCCCCGTTCAGCCATCCTCCTTGTGGCCTTAAAAACGCACAGAGCCACAGAATGGCTGAGGAGGGGTGGGAGGGACCCCTGGTCCAACCCCTGATCAAGTGGGATCACCTAGAGCCAGTTGTCCAAGACCATGTTCAGACAGCTTCTGAACTGAGCATTTGCTTGATATCCCACTCAACAGGATGAGCCATTCTTGAACTTAGACAAGGCGATCCTTGGAAAAAATTACCAGCTCTCCTGGACCCCTCTTCTTTCTAGGACTGTCTCCCACGGGGTTCTTCCAAGTAAGGCCCTAAACAGGCCAAAGTCTTCTTTCCTGAAGCCCAGGATTGTGTTCTTGCTATTTGCTTTGTTACCTCCTCAGGATACTGAATTCCTCCACCTCTGAGTCATCGCAGCCAAAGCTGCCTCTGACCTTCACATCCCTAAAAAAATCTTCATGTTTGCAAGAGTGAGGCCCAGCAGAGCATCTCCTCTCATTAATTCCTTCATCAGGTTTTATATTATCATCATAATATATGACATAACGGTATCACCCATCATGAACTACCAACCTACAGAAGAGAATAACTCGTGAAAAGTCAGTCCGGAGCTGGTGCCCACAGATGGGAAAAAGCTGTTTCTTGTTAATGCCCCAGCCATTCTATCACAAGAAGTCGGTCTCCTTTTTCATTTATGCACATCTAAACCAAAAAGGAACACACAGCTACATGTTTATATCACCTCCAAGTCAAGTCTGAACAAAAGGGTAACGTAACTGATGAGTATCAAGGAAATAACTGATGCACTGCCTCTTCTCACCATCTGTGATACCAACAGCATGATATTGCAGTAAGTGACCTAGAATCAAACATATGTTATGGTGTTAATGTTCCTGAAGTAGTTCCTAAAATCAGACCTGTGTAGAGAGATGCATCCACTCCTTCCTTATGAAATATGTACTCCATACAAAAGCTAAAGTATGATTAAAAATAGTGATTTGTAAGCAGCAGGGTGGAAACTTCCCTCATAGGCAGAATATACAGTGTACTAAAATAACACAGCTAAGGGTTTTTGTTTTACCTGTGAACATTTGTCCAGCCAAAACAGAGCTTTGCCTAGACTGATAACAGTGCTGAATGTGTCCCCATGCTGGGCTAAATAATAAGGTAAGTTCCAGAGCTCAGTACTGCAGGAGAATCAAAGGCCTTGAGGATGGGTATTAGTGAATTGACTCTAACAATGCCCCTCTGGGGCAAGCAGATTTTCATAAGCCCCTTTAACAGAAAACAAAACAGAGAGATGCAATGATTTCTTCAAAATCACACTAAATTAAGCAAAGTTGAAGACAGAATCCAGATTTTTTTCCAGCCATGTGTCTCCCATGGAGCCACTCTTCAACTTTCCCAGAACAAAGCAAGTTTTAGAGGGAGCATGTGCATACCCTGCTATAAAGCAGAGAAAAGTAGCTGGGATTTGCCACCATTAAATCAGTGAGATCTCATCTGCTTAATATATGAGGCAACATAAGAAGGGAAACCTCAACTAACTGTTCAATAGTCATTCTCCACAATCACATCGTCAAAGGAAAATCTTCTGATTGATCACAATATAAGTATTCACGGGCATATTGCAGATACAGTTAATAATATTAATAAGTCTTCTATAACTGTAAATAGGTCAGAGATGCCAGATGTTTTTCTCCCTTCTTCACAAACTCAAGGGGTCTAGCAAAAATCTGATTTCAGAGACACATCCCAAAAATAACAGCAGGCGTTTCAAATATGTGGATAGCTCCTATGGCTATAGGCACAGCTGCGCGTTGCACAGCATTACAGAATTAAAGCTGTTACCTGCACACATTTAAGTGCACGGCCATTAATGACACAGGCCATCTAGGAAGGATTAAGGATTAGTTATCATTTCAACCCAATGAAAGAAGATCTATATTTCTCTTTTAGACACGTAATTCACAGGAGAATCGTGCTTGCCAACACTCTGAAAAAATAATCTTTCAGAATTCTTGCAAACCCACTGTGTTATGATTTCATCTCATGAAATACAACACCTTTACATTAAACCTCATAAAACTAAATCCTGCTGGATCTCTTCCAGGCCCAGAGAATAAACAGCTATATCAGTGATGCCTAGAACAGTAAAATCTGGCCCACTGTCATATGGCATGTTCCCATTTACAGAGGGGAGCAGGTCTGCAAACAGCTAATTCACTTTGCTATTACAAAATCCTCACATATAATGAATTTCTCACATAACTGGTCTAAGAAATACTTCAAGGGGAAAAAAAAAAAAAAAGAATGCTTTGAACACCAAAATGCATATTTATTTCTCCTTTTTTTTTTTTTTTTTTTTTACCTAGTCCCTGACTTCCCCCCAATGAAATATGTAGTGCAGCCCCGCTCTGGTTTCAGGCGAGCCGAAGTGAGTTCAGTTGTGGCTGAAACCCTGGGAGATAGCAAAGGGTGGAAATCTGTTGTCAAAACAGTTCAAGAGCACAGAGGAGTACGTCCAATGAGATTACTTTTTAAAGCCCAACTATTTTGGCTTCGCAGTCTGAAGAGCTAAATGGATTCCTTTCGGTCTTGCCCGTCCCACCCGGAGCATGAGTAAGGATATTAAAATAACCAGCACAAGTGCACCGCGTGTCACAGCTCCAGTGCAAAAGCCATTCTGAGGAACACACAACCAAATACCGGTCAAATGTTCTCCGTACATAGCATGTGGCCAAAGAACAAAAGCAATGTTCTGTTTGAATTAGGCTCTTCCCCGCTCTCCACATAGAAGTGCGTTTCAATCCCCAGACCTGGGCAGCCCAGACATGGGAACTGCAGCTCCAGATGCAGATACGCACATCTCACACATTCCTGGAGTCTCCCAGATCACTTAGCGGGTTAATTACACCTCAGGCGAACCGCAACGAGATAATCTTCGGGGCCGAAGCACACGCTGTGCAGCGGCCGAGCCAAGGCTAACATTACCCGATACCACGCCTCATCCTAAGATTCCCTTCCTCACTTTTTCCATGTGGGCTGGAGTATGCCAGTTTTTAGTAGCCAAGGCTGGAAGATGATATTTCTATAGTAAAAGGAGGGGGAAGGGGGGAAAGAAAAATAAAATAAAATAATGCAAAAAACAAAGCAAACTGCCTTGAACCTTCCTGCCCATGCTCAGTGGGAGGTTAATGGTGCTGTAAAGTGCCCGTGGCCTAGCCAGTGACACAAAGCAGAGGGAGGAATCGCCGAGCTGAGGCCCCCAGCGGGCAAGAGCCGCCGAGGAGGGGACAAAGGTTTCCTGGGAACTGTCAGTGGGTCCTTTCTGATGGAGGCAGAAGAGAAACATCCCTATTAAGCCAGGCAGCGGGATGATGTAACAGCAGGGCAAGGCCGCTGACCCCGCCGCCAGGAATGATTAGGATGGGATGTGGGCCTGGAGCGCAGCTAACAGGGCCTGCATCCCCTGTGTGTGACATCTCCACCACCCTGGGGGGAGGCTCTGGGGGCACTGCCGGCCCTTCCCTGTGGTGGAGAAGGCTGATAACCCAAGGACAGCTCTCCTCGGGTCTGGGGCCATCCCAGCCAGCAAAGGGACTTGTGTCAGAAAATGCTCTGGGGGTGCTGGGCAGGGAGGGTCTCAGTGTGCGCTGGTGCTCTGGGCTAGGAGGAAGGATCAGCAGCTGTCTGCACCACAGAGGATGCCCTAAATCAGCTTGGCTAGTGACCCAACCCCAAAATCAGCTGCTTTTATTAACCAGACACTCTGGATGGCCACACAATACAGTGCCAGGTGAAACCCACACAACCACAGAGGCATATTGCCCTTAGAGAAAGAAAGAAAGAACAAAATATAGATAGCAGAAATCCAGGGTAAAGAGGAACTCTGACCTGACCTAGTATTACCATTCTTATGGTTTTATTCCGATATTTGAATCATCTTTTTAAACACAACTTGTGCCAAACCAAATTAATGTAGATTTGTTTCAGCTTCATTCACCTTTTTCCAGTGAGGACATTTTCAAGCTCCAAAAGTGTAACTATTAAGTAGCTAAGGATACGTGTGTGTAAACCAAGGTACTTGTATTTTCAGTGTTTATAGCATTGCTCTAAACAAGGCAATTTCAGCATTTGCTCACAGATGTAAACATTAATTCTAACCTGACCCTAATATACTCTCTGTTGCAACTCAACTCACAGGGAATACACAAACCGTGTTTGCCCTGGAACCTTATGGGGGAAAAAAAAATATATTAAACAAGTAAACCAGAGAATTACATTCTCACTTTTTTCCCCAAACACAAAACTTAGTTTTCCCTGGGGGCATTCAATCAAACCAGCTACACACTTTTTGGGCACATGGGCTGCAAGTCACAGCTTCCCTCAAAACTAGCACGGTTTCAACCAGACCGGAAAACCAAGAATCAACTTGAATCCCAAGGTCAGATCCTCTGGCTAGCTTTAATTCACTGTCAAATTTCAGCCTGCAGCATTTTTACATCACATAAAAACATGAATATCTGAATAAAGGTTTGAAAAAAAAAAAAAAAAAAGAAAAAAAACTGGCAAGTGAGATTTCTGTCTAGCAAAGCTGCTGTTCTAGCATACTGCAATTTCTCAAGAAGGAAATTAAGGTAATGAGGTCGGAGAAAAGCACAACACTTGTACCATGTTTGTTTATGAGAAGCACTTAGGAAACACACAGATCATCAAAGAAAACTTACACTGAGCAGCCCAGCACCTCCAAATGAGTAAGCAACCCTCAGCTGGGAACAGTTTGCAGAATAGCAAAGGGTGGGCACACAGCCTCTCCCATATCTCCCTGATGGAGGCACAACACTCTCCTGGGGCATTCTCTCATTAGTTTTAGTGAAAGGAAGCACAGTTCTTGGAAGGTTTTACTTTTTCCCCCAACATCTACCTCATACCACCCTTGCTGCACAATTGCTGCGTGTGAACAGCCCCACTAACTCATGCAGATGTGCCCCTTTGGCCAGGAGCAGGATTTCTACCTCTGCAAGGCCAGGACAAGCTTTGGGGTGGGACAGCGGTCTCTTCTGCAGGCAGAAAAGCCAAGCCATGGTCCCAGGCACTGTGGCTTATGTTTTAGCTTATGAACTATTTGGGCAGTCATCAGGGCTCAGCACTCTACTGGCTGTAAGTCTGCATTTGGGCAGAGGAAAGATGAGATATAGAACAATCAAATGGGTAACTTAGAGCTGAGAGTATTGAAAATAAGCACAACAGAAACAAAATAATAGGTAAAATATATTTAATAAATACATGTAAACAATAATGAATGTACCAGGTGGTTCTAAAACTTACTTCTACCTAAGTTACCTGTACGCCTCTGCATGTACTGAGAAAGAAAAGGGGAAGAAGAGTGTGTTTAAAATGCATTTCAGATGGCTTTTCCTACAAGCTCCTTCAGGTTTACTTTTCTTTATTAAGTTCAGAAAGGTGAAACTAGATTTGTCCTTTGCAAGGAGAATAGTAGAGGAAAGAAGAAATTGGAGATGATGACCAAAAGTCTGAATGTATTCCTTGCTGGTGGCTACCTGCCAAGTGACTATTGTTGATTTTTCAATCACTTCTGAAGTTCCTGAAAACTACTGATATCTTGAGCCATTTCACCCAAACAGGTCCCGTGTCAGCTTCTCCAGAACTGGCCTCGAAGACTTGGATTTTTATTTTTATTTTTAATATATGGAAACACCAACTTTACAGTCTGCAAATATACTTTAATTACCAATGTATGTGCCTACTGGATTGATGATTTAAATCGCCTCATAATTTAACTACAATTCAACACAGACTAATTTGTTGTTTTCATCATGGTGTCCAACTGATCTAATTGCTTTATTTTAAATTGGGTTTAATAATATTCTTAAACAGCACAGCTTTGGGCAACAGCCTCTCTTGATTTTACTCGTTTAAGAATGTTTTATTGCAAGTTATTATTTAAAAATTATTTCTCTGGACAACTAATACATGCCCAAACCTTGAGGCCATTAAACTAACTGCAAACCTGACCATTTCCCTAAATGGGACTGGTTCTGAAAATGAGTTTCTATGCCTGCCTCACTCCAAAACTCATTTGTAGCTGCTTTCTCTGGCAGAGAGATGGCTTTCTCCCCCATGCACCTGCAGCACTATGAGAGCCCCCAGCACACAGACCAAAGCCAGAGCTTAGTATGTGTCCATGGGGCAGGCAGAGATCAGCAAAAGTCAACTTGCACCTGGCACACACCACTGAGTTTGAAAATGGGTCTGCTGTTAAAATGCCCGCACACCAGCACCCATGGGTGCTCCCTGAGCAGGGGATGGAGACAAACACCTGCCTAGTGGAGAGCTGCTCGACATAGGGTGCAGATGACTGAAGGCTGCCTAAGTCCTGATTTGGGGAGTGTGATTTGGAGCTAGATCCCTCTTGACTTGCAATGACAGCAAAACCCTGCTGTGGACAATAGGGGCAGTATTCCTGCCCTGTGCCACCCTTCCCATGGGGAATCAATGATTCTTCTTCCCTCCTGCAGCACCCATCCCCTACCTGGAGCCCAAGCCCTTTGGCACACATTCTGTCTCTCTCTCTGTATGGCTCACGCAGCGGGGCCCCACTCTCTGCCAAAGGTGCTAGCTACTGCCAGGCTGCAGGAGGACGGGGGTGGAAAAACAATGGGAGGATGAAAGGAAAGATATTACATTATAGCTTTTTAAATGTAATACACTAGGAACACCAGGTACCACGCAATTGTTGTCCTCCAGGGCATGGTCTCCGCTATCTTTAATTGTCATCCAGCACTTAGATTAGGTAGATAACAAAGGGAACAGTAATCACAAACAGACCTTCTGCATGAGCAAAAATGCTCACCATGACAAAAACTGTAGCCAGATATAGATGTATGTCAGATAAATCTGAAAGATCATAACTTGCTACAGCACTAGCATACAAATAAACCTAGATTTATATACATGTGTGTGTGTAGTACAGCATCCAAGTACCTTTAATTACCATTTAATATAAGATGAAGAAAGTAGCATGCAACATTATCAAATATTATTCAAATCCTCTGTTTTTTTTAATGTTCCTATGGAAAACATTCCAAATTGGAAAAACTTGCCCGAAGATTTTAAGATAAATGCAAGGAAACTATTGAGGGAATGACCACTAAAATAAAGATAGAAACGCTAGGAAACTTGCCGTGACTTGGTTTTGTTTCCATTTGAAAGCAATCAGCCTCAGCCTGATCCTTACCCTTCGTGACATCAAACCCTGATTAAACGCGGTCTAGAGTTTCAGTCCCCGAGCACGGCGGTGCTGGAGAGGAGCGGCGGGCAGAAACACGGCGTGCTGAAGATCGATGCCTGGTGTCACCGGGCAAAGAAAAAACTACGTGGTGTGCACAAGCGCCACCACGAGGTTCTTCTTTCATATTCCAAAATATTATTTCCCCCTGCAACCCTCTGCACAACAACCTGTGCCCCTTGGGCACACGCCCAGCACCCTGTGGGCAAGCTGCTCACTTACACCAAGCATTGGCTGCTGCCTCTTCAGGGAGCACTGCACATGGGAAGCAAAACAAGCTAGATTATTATTATTTTTTTTTTTAAGGTTTCTCTCAGAACAGGGTGTGAAGGGGAAGATGTATCTACAGCACAAGCAGGTTTTGACAATGGAGCTTTGAAATGTTGCGGTACGAGAAAACAAGGCCGCTGCCCAGTCCTGGATCTGGAAAATGTTAAATCCCACCTTATCAGCCACCTAAACAGGCAGCAGGGATCTGCTGCCGACCTGCCTCCCATCAAAACCTGTGCAATCCTATTTCCCTGCCCCCCCCCCCAACACAATTGTGAGATTCAAGTAATAATAATAATCTGATAGTGGGACGCTAGAGACCATTTTTAAAGGTAAGCAGACATTTTCATCAGTTTTTTTTTCATCATGGAGTGAAAGCCAGTTTTGTCCTCACCACTGCCATTCCATGGGTTGATTAGAACAAGCTAAAAAGCCACAGTTTTTCCACTCCTCTACAACGCTGCTAACCAAAGAGTAATTGGTATAGCCCCCGCCTTGTGCTTACAGAGCCCCTGAGGTCAGGATCTCGCTAAGGTGCCTGACCAAGCTACCCCAGCAGCGAGCTGCAGTGGCTCATGGTGGCTCCAGACACCCCTTGGAGGAGAAAGCAGCACCCAGGTGCTTGGCAAACATGGGTGCTTCTTGCTAGCGAGGGCTTGGCTGCCCTCCGTGGATGCACATCCACCCTGCTCTCCCATCTTGGTGGGAAGCCAAACCGTAGGGCACCCAGAGATACAAAGGCCCCCACATACCGTATGCAGCCAGGTAAGGCAACAGATTCAGAAAAATATGCAAAGGACAGATTAACAAATTGATAATATTTACTGCTGCCTGTGTTGAATCAAGTCTTTCTTGGCCATTCTTTACCACACAGGCAAGCACCAATGCATCTCCCCCTGCCAACTGCTCAGCTTCCAGGACAGGCCAGAAGAGGTGTAGCAGATCTGAGCTCACACCAAGGCTTCAGACAAAAAGAAAGCAGCACCATGGCTTCAATGTAGATAGCACAGACCATGCACGCTCCTTAGGCAGCAGTTACATCTCACAAGCACCAAAGACCTGATTAATTTTCACCATCGCCCATCAGATAATTTTTACGGATTTTTTGAGGGGGCTGGAGGAAACCTTGTGCTGGCCCCAGGCTACCCAGTCATTACACACAGCCTCCACCAGTCCCATCCTCTATCCTGTCCTGTGGGATCTCAGGAGACAACAGCCAGCTCAGTGGGGCTCACTTCAGCATCCCTACCTAGTTTCAGGGGCCCCCAATCTCCTTTTTCTGGGCAGCTTATTCTCTCAGCTCACTCCCAAGATTTAAGGTGATTTAAACACTTCAGGATTAAAGGCTTACATTCCTTTAAGCAGCTAAGGTGGCTTAAACACTTACACCGCTTTCAGGGTTTAACACAGCTTAACCACCTATGCCACCTGATGAACTTGCAGGAGCTTAAAAGCTTACACTTAAAACAATAAAAAGGCAGCTTTACCATACCGCTGTGCTTCAGGAGCGATGCCTCTTTTGCTGGCCCCTGTTTCCCACTCCTGGGTCAAGCCAGGGGGCTGCAGGGCTTCACCCAGGAGGACGCCGGGACCACACCATGCCCTTACCTGCTCCTGCTGGCAGGACCGGGACAGAACTGGGCTCAGCAGGCACTGGGCGGGGGTCCCAGGGGAACCTCGTCCCACCCCGAGGTGCGGCACCTGGGGTGGAGCAGCTGCTTGTGTTCCTTCCCAATTAAGCATCAAGCTGCGGCTGTTTCTCGGGCGGGGAGAGCCCAGCCTCCTGCTCCCGTGCTTTCCCCTGCAAGGGCAATAATGATGGCTTGGGTCTGCAGGCTTGGGCTGGTGGTGTTTACACAATCTCAGGTCATTTCAGATTTATAGCCAATGAGTTCGCCAAGGGTGATTAAAAATGGAAATAGCAAGGTCTCGTAAAGCCTTATCTCAAATCAAAGCTTAATCCAGGAAAAGCAATGTGTTTTTTCCTCTTTATTTCCTGTGGATGGGAAACAAACAAGAAAGCAAACATTTCTGGTGAAAATAAAGTGAGCAGATTTCTGTCAGAAATGTCTCATCCTCCAGCATAGAAAACAGTTGTTATTATTATTGTAGCCTAAACAGTTTCTTCAGATCTTAGGCTCTTGCTTGCACATTGCACAGCCAGCTGGGTCTGTGCAAAGTTGTGTGCAGGGCTCAAGCTGTCTTCTGATCATGCTGAGCTCCAGTTGATGAGCTGTCAAGGATGCCAGAAAATGACAGAAGCAGTGAAAAAAAGGTGAGAGGGTGAGAGAGAGAGAGAAAAAAAAAAAAAAAAAAGTCCATTTACAGAGACCCGACTCAGGGTAAAAGTAAATGTGCTGGTAGGTCTCCTTTCACTGAAGAAGAGTTTGAGGACTAAGGCTAGGAGCTGGAGGTGACATCTCCTGCAAGTGGCAACAGATGCAAGCTCTGGCAGCACTCAGGACTTGGCAAAATGGGCTTAAATTGGGCACCCTAAGTCATCTGTAGGGCTCAGTGCCGTGGATGCTAACTGAGGCTGAGAGCTACAGGTA
Organism: Aythya ferina; assembly: GCF_964211825.1. Lineage (NCBI taxonomy): Eukaryota > Metazoa > Chordata > Aves > Anseriformes > Anatidae > Aythya > Aythya ferina. The sequence goes on along the minus strand of NC_140300.1, from coordinate 45,469,861 downwards.
TGTTGTTTAAAGGAACTAACTGAATGCAGACAATAAATGGCAAAAATATGTGGAGCTGTAGGAAACGGACTACTCTGAAGCACTTCCACAAGGGATGTTAGATACTCAGGGTATTTATTTTCCAGGTTTGGAACAACTTCAAGTAACAGAGAGGCTGGCCTGCAGGGAGATCACACCCGTAAGCACACCCTGCAGGAAAGCATGCTGAAATATTCCCCGAAACAGCGTGCACTGGCCTTGGCGTGTGCCAACAGCCAGCCTGGGGCAATGCTGTGGCCACTCAGCACAGCTGCCCCTTGCCCTCCCTGGGGACGCCACGGGTCCCATCCCTTTCCTGTGCTGCCAGCAGTGACCAAACCAGGCTGGACACTGGATGTACAGGGATTGTGCAATTTACAGAAGTCACAGCAGGAAGGCTGGCTTCCCATAAAACATCTCTATAAGAAGATCTATTCAGTAGCTGATTAATGAATGTGGCTTACCACAAAATGATACTACACAGGCCTACTCTCTTCAATAATAATCCCATAAATAATTTTACTAAAAATCCCAGAAATACCCAAACTGCGCTGGAGCTGCTTTGTGATCCCAGTGGCTAGCCTGTTGTTTCTCCCTTTTAGGCAAATCAACACCAACATAACTCTTGGAGGGAGTTTCTAGGTGAAGACAGGAGCGAAGGGGCAGGGACGTGCCTGCGGGCGCGGGGCCAGTCCCACGCTCTTGGCCCCTGAAGAACGTGCCAGGTGATGGGATGTCAAAAGCCCTTGGACACACACCCAGGGGAAACCTCCTTTTGTGGTGGAGGCCACCCAGGGGCTGCAGCTCCAGGGATCGCCCGGCTCTGCCAGCAGCACCCCTCTGCTCCTTGCAGGGGGGAGCCGGGGCTCGGTTCAGCTTGCGGAGAGGGGCGCTGCGACGGCGGGGGGGTGCCGAGAGAGCCGGCATCCCGCAGCCGCTGCCCGCCCTGCGAGCACCCCCGGGGGTCCGGGGAGCTGCTGGCTCGGCCCCAGGTTTGGGGAAGCGGCCCCAGGTTTGGGGAAGCGGCCCCAGCGGCATCACCGCCGGAGAAGGGACCAAGCGTGGGCACGGCGGGCCGGGGGGCAGAGGAGGGTCCTGCGGCTGCAGGGCAGGCTGGTTAACTGCAAAGCTCACCTCCAAGCACCCGGCACCCGAAAGCAGCCCCCCTGCCCGGCCGAGGGGCTCCGAGGGCTTTGGTGGCTCTTTGTTCGCGGGGCTCTCTCCCCCCTTTCCCCGTGCGCGCCCGGCACCGTTTCTCGCAAGGATTTCCTGCCAAAAGACAATCCCCCTGAGCAAAAGCAGAGCAAGAAAGTAGTGACCAATCCTTTCTGGATGGCTGTCACCAGGCTCCTCCCAGCCCCCGCTCCCCCTGCCATTTGCATACAAAAAATCCAGCAAACTCCCGTTTGCCCCCGCATCTCGCTCAGAGCCTCCGTCCCCGTCTGCCAGGCAGCAGCCCCGGCTGGGGCCCGCTCGGCACCCCGATACCCGGGCACCCCGACCCCTCGCCACCCCGGCACCCCGAGCAGCCCCGGCAGCGCCCCGCGATGCAGCGCCGCCTCTGCGCCCTGCTCCTGCTGGCCTCCCACTGCCTGGGCTCGGCCGCCGGGCTCTTCCCCTTCGGGGAGCCCGACTTCTCCTACAAGCGCTCCAACTGCAAGCCCATCCCCGCCCCGATGCTGCTGTGCCGGGGCATCGAGTACCAGAGCATGCGGCTGCCCAACCTGCTGGGGCACGAGACGGTGCAGGAGGTGCTGGAGCAGGCCTCCACCTGGATCCCGCTGGTGCAGAAGCAGTGCCACCCCGACACCAGGAAGTTCCTCTGCTCCCTCTTCGCCCCCGTCTGCATCGACGACCTGGACGAGATCATCCAGCCGTGCCACTCGCTCTGCGAGGAGGTGAAGGAGAGCTGCGCCCCGGTCATGTCCGCCTTCGGCTTCCCCTGGCCCGACATGCTGGACTGCAGCCGCTTCCCCAAGGACAACGACCTCTGCATCCCGCTGGCCAGCAGCGACCACATCCTGCCGGTCACCAGGGAAGGTAAGAGCCCCCTGCTGCCCTCCCCGCGCTGCCCCACACGCTCGGGGGTCCGGGAGAGCCCCGCTCAGCTCCGCCGCGGTGCCCGAGCCCCCATCCCCCGAGTTGGGGCTGTGGGGCTGAGGCTGGCACCGCTCCGCAGCCCCTAGCCTGTCCCCAAACCAGGGAGCGGCTCTGCCACCCCGCACTCGAGCTCCCCAAGCCGGTAACGGGGGCGTCCTCTTCCCGCAAAGATCGGCGCTCAAGCGCCCTGCTGGGATCTTTCCCCATTTAAAAAAACAACAGAAGTTTAGGGTTAGGTGTGACCCTAAAAGCAGCCCGTGCGCCCCCCTCCAGCGGCTTGCCGCCGAGGTGAGGGGCGGCCAAGTGGAAAGGCAGCGCAGGGTGGGAGAAGGCGCGCAGCCTGTCTGCCTGTCCGTCCATCGAGGGATGGAAAAGCCGCCAGGGTTTCCCCCAAGGGTCCCCAACGCCACCTGCTGTTCCTTTCTCCCCGAGCCTGACGAGCACTGTCCCTTGCGTTTCCAGCACCCAAGGTCTGCGACGCCTGCAAGAACAAAAACGAGGACGATAACGACATCGTGGAAAACCTCTGCAAAAATGACTTTGGTAAGTGGAAGCAGAGCCCCTCGGTTAAAAGTTGAGGGATTAGGAGCAGGTAAAACTCCCGGCTGAATCAGAGAGAAGTGCCTGAATAAAGACAGGGCTTTGTCTCGTCTGCAGATGGACCCGTCCGTCCCGTTGCGTCCGACCATTCCGGTCATGAAACGCAAAATTGCGTCTCCAAATAAAAGTGGCCCCGTCAGAGTCCTTTTCTGTGCGCTGCTTCGAAGCAGTGCTCTTTTATGTGGATGTTGCAGGCAAGACGAATAGAAAGTGAAATGAAAAAAAGGAATCTTTCATCTAGACTATTGCCTGGGGAGAGGTACAGCAAAGCTTCCCTTAGACACATCAGAAAGAGCTGCATGACCAATCTCACCGTGTAGCGAGAAAGAAAGTTTATCCACAGATTAAGAATGAAGCTCTATATATCATTTGACAGAGAAGGTAATGCACAGACAATTGGGGATATAAACTTAATGTGAAGATCTGGGGTTAGAAGAGGACAAGAAAGCCCCTTCAAGCAGACAACTGAACAGCACATTATCCACACATTAGCATTTCAAGAGAAAAGGGGAATAGGGAGGGGAATCCTTTTATAAGAGGTCAGTGTTTATACCTGGAGACAGACTTGTACTATAAATATCTGCAATAACTCAAAAGATTTTCTTAAATATTAAAAAAAAAAAAAAAAAAAAAAGGAACCCTGCTTGTGGGACATAATTGCTAAAACAACCAATAGCTTTGACCTGGCAAATTGCACTCAGATAAATCCTCCTAAAGCTAAACATGCCCCACAGATTCTTAAAGAACCTTGTATCCCCCTCCTAGTTATTTCACCAAATCGAATGCAGCTGTTGGACCAATTTGCCCTCCGCTGGATCTATTCTTTCAAAAAAACAATGCATGTGAAATATCATTTCCTTGCAGGTTTGCCTAAAATCCTCTCCAACCTAATAAATTAAGTTTAGAAGTTTTCAGCCACAGCAGAGATCAGGTTTCAGATTAGGTTTAGGTACTCGCCTCCCCACCTCCCCTTCATATTCTAGGGTTTCAGGAAGACGGTCCCGTCCTAGCAAAAAAAACCAAAAACAACAGAGCGCTGCTCAACGTAACAAAGCTGCCCTCTCTCTGTTTGCAAACAGGAGAAAAGCTGTAGAAAATATTAATTTAGAAAGGAAGGAAAAAGAGGGGGAGGGGGAAGAGGAGAAAAGAAGCCCAAAAACCCTCAGTCCTAAGGTTGATTCAAACTGAAATGACTTGCATGCCCTTTGTGGCTTTAGAAATGGAGCCACCTGCTGCCTCTTCTGTCAGCCCTGACAGTTTAATTAGCAATAGAGCACCTCCCTCCCCAGGTCCTCTTTATGTGCACTAATGGGAAAAAAACTCTCAATCTCTCTCCCTCATCCCACTCCCCCCTCCCCTCACTCCATTAGCCTTGAAGATAAAAGTGAAGGAGATTGCCTACATCAATGGGGATACCAAGATCACCCCCGAAACAAAGAGCAAGACCATCTACAAGCTGAATGGGCTGACGGAAAGGGATCTGAGGAAGATCGTGCTCTGGCTCAAAGGTGGCCTCCAGTGTACCTGCGACGAGATGAACGACATCAACGTCCCCTACTTGGTGATGGGGCAAAAGCAAGCTGGGGAACTGGTGATCACCTCGCTGAAGCGGTGGCAGAAAGGGCAGCGGGCTTTTAAGCGCTTCTCCCGCAGCATCCGCAAACTGCAGTGTTAGTGGCTTCGGCTCTGGCCGCCTCCAGCAGCCTCCTCTGTCCCGAGCTCTCCGGGCCTCCCGCACCTTCTTGCTTCGGCTCCTCTGAGCCTCGAGATGCCCTGGGCAGGAGATGCAGCGACCGTTCTCCGAGAGGGGAGGGAGCCCTCTGTTTCTGTACATAGGTTAAAGTGTAATAATAAAAAAAAAAAAATAATAATATCATGACTATTTTTGGGAAGTATTAAAGTATCTCACTTAAAGCTTTTTTTTTTATGGTTGCAAATGTGACTTTGGTCTGAGGTTTTCCCTCTTCATTTTGGTAATGCTGGTTCGTTTATATTGCTGCTTCTCTGTATACAAGCATATCTGTTGTGCAGAAGTAGGAGACGCAGAGAAGACAGTCACGTGTGCAACTGGCGTGTCACAGGGGGTACGACTCTTTCACTGAAGTGAAATGGCTTGCCATCTATATTAACACTATAAAGGTCATGTTATGACTCTTGCATGTGATACATAGGCATCAATAAGAGTATATTAACCATTCTCATGTTTTATTTTCCACAAGTCTGAGCCCTTCTCTCAGAGGAAAAAAAAATGAACAGGTTCTGGAGCTGGTTCATCTGAATGCAACTTTTTTTTTTCTTATTATTTGCAAATTAAACCATCTGTAGCCTAACTGTAATATACCTAGTGGTTAACCTGAAAGAGTTGTAAAATATTGCTTTAATTAACCTTGTAAATATTCCAGATAAATGTTATATTCTTGTATATAAACTTTACATCATAGTTTACCCATTGTCTTGGTCTGTTTTGGAATGAGTTCACTTCAATATATTTTGGGAGAAAGCTGACCAACTGGGCTTTGTCATGGCAAAGCACTATTTGCCCTTCCACCCCAAATCACCAACAGAGAAGCACGGTGAAACCACTAGTGCTGCAATCAAAAAAAAAAATTAAAAAAAATTGGACCTCATTTCCCTGAAGACCAACCCCTGAGACATGGGACTTGGGGTTCAGTTACCTCATCTTAATGTATTTCTGTTGAGCTCTTCAACACTAAGTGTTTTCTGTGGTTTCTTTGTTTGACTGCCTGCAGTTTCATCCCATCTTCTCAGAAGACCCTGCTCTTTGCTGAAGAGGAATGACAATGAGATCAGTTGTTTACAAATCAAATCCATTTATCTGTTCCTTACACTTGAAATAGTCATATCGAGAAGTTAAGGAGTAGAGTGAAAAATCTCATTTGCTACTAACAATTCACAATAATTTAAATGGTAGGAACAAGGCATGTTTTGTGTGTATGTACACTCACTATTCTTAGAAAATAAAACATCATTTGCACTACCTAATACCGTAACCAGAGCAATGTCTTTCAGCATGTTGTCTGTGGAAGAGCATTATGTGCTAGAACGTTATTGTATTTACCCTAGAAAAGTCTTGCTTCCCAGTGCTGTCACACATGTAAAATTCCTCTTACCCTCACTGAGAGAATGAGAAGCTCAGTATTTCCAAGAACAATGTCTTATGCTAACTGAAGACTGAATGCAAATCCAACCCTAGATTTTTTAAAAGTAAAATGCCATACTAATTTCATATATTTGGTGTGTTGTTTTTTGTTTTTTTTTTTTCCACTTTTTAGAACAAGAAGATAAAATCTAAAGATACACCATGTTAAATCTGTTTTAGAAAAAAAGTCTCATTTTCCCTTTTACAATGTCTTCATACAGTCACTACACCCAACACAAACAATGGTAGGGCTCTGTGAACAAGCAAGACAAGATCAGCCCTCACAAATGTCCTCAGAAATAAAGTACCAACAACAATAATAATAATAAAAAGCCCCATTCCAAAGTGGTTCTTTATTCTTTTGTGAAACGCTATCTCTATTTAAAGGCCAGTGCGTTGCTGAAATGTCTTTACAACTTTTCTTCTGAATGGACCTGGCCTCTTGGGAAACAGATTTGAATCTTTTCACACCAGGGAGTAACAATTTTAATATCAGTACCATGTTCATCGTCATCCAGATGTCACATAGCTCTACCCACCTCACTCGGCACATAATATCTGTCACTGAATGGGTCCTGGATATTTCAGAGGGAACAAGCTCACAGAGAAAGGGGAGCTGTCTGAAGACGAGCCTGCAGAAAATAAGATTGTGCTGCCTGGTAGAGGAAAGCACTTTGAAGAGGCAGCAGTTGCAACGCACACTTTGGGGACCGAAAATGAACAACCAGGACTGCTCAACTCAGCCTGCCCTGCACTAAGTCCTCCTGCAGCAACCATAAAATTATCTTAATTGGGCTGTCCTAGAAGGCAGCAGTACTGACGCTGATGAGGACAGACAGGTCACAAGTTACTCACTCTGGGGTCATACTGAGGCCAAGTCTACATAACAGAATTTTGCCAAATGGCTTGGATGTATGAAAAGACATTATCTATGACCAACATCGCTCCATCTTAGAAAAACATTCCCTTTCCTACACCACAAAATAAACACCGCTACACCAGCAAAATCCTGTTCCTGTCAGGACAAATTCAGGAGAACAAGAATACACTAGACCAGCAAACGTTCAATTTCACGAGTACTATCAGTGTCCAGGATTAGGAGCATTCTCCCATGCAGCATACCCCAGCTGATAAAGCCTTCCACGGAGGCCCTGGACTGACTCACTGGGACTATCCGCCCCCAGGGTGAACTGGCAGCAGTGGGATTACCTTTCAGATAAGCAGGATTTAGGCAAATGTCAGGAGTAATGGAGTCGCGTTTTCCCAGTTAAGTTGCATTATATTGTTCTAACAGCATCGTGGTAAAAGACGGGTAACACTCCTCCTTGCCAAGGAGAGGGAGTATCAGGGGTGGTGTTATACAATCCATTTCCAAAGTTGTACAAACCAGACACTGCAAACTATTCAACCAAAAATCAGAAATTCAAAGTCACAGCCTGAGGAAGCTTCATCTCACATCTACTGGTAAAGAAACAAACCCAGACATTTTTCATATTTTTATTCACCCAACAATAACTGAAAATCTTTGTGTCAGGCAAAGAGTGAACAAAACACAAAACAAAAAATTATCTAGACCTGTTACTTCTGATCAGAGCTTGGCACTTATTTTGGAGTTGCTTCATTACCTGGTATGGTATGGTTCAGTATGGTTCAGCAGAAATTTGTTTGCAATTGATGAAAACAGGCAACACACTGTTGCATTTTTCAGACACTTTTTGTCTTCCTCTAATTAAAAAAACATTGTTAGGCAGCCAATTATGTAGCTCCATTGTATTTGCTTTCATAAAAACTATAAAAGCAGTTGACTACAATGAATTAGTTTAAGAACAATAATAATGATACTTGACATTTATACAGAAGTTTCCATTTAAGTTTCTCAGACTGCCTTCACAAAAATAGGCATTAATATCCCAATTTTGCAGATCAGGAAAATGAGGCACATCGAGGTGAAGCAACTCACTCAAAACCACCCAGCAAGTCCTTTGCAGTCATGAAAAGAAGTGTATTTTTTGATTCCAAGTTTTACGCTCTAATCACTAGACCACAGCAATCAGAATGGTATATAATCAAGGCTGCACTAAGATCATAATTTGAAGTCATAATAGTATTCAAGGCTCCCTCCAACTTCTTCCTGCCCCCCAAGTGTATAAAAAAATGACTGCCTAAATCCGAATTTAAAACCCATGAGCAATGTTGCTTGCAGTCTTTCCCTTTCTTCCTTATTTATCATCCTCTCTATCCTTTAATTACTTTAGTCCTTTCCTTTCTCCCCCACTTCTCGTTCACTTCAGATACCCACAGAGAAGCCACTCAGCCTCTCTCTCTCACCCCCTTTCATGCAGACACTTTCTCCCCCAGTATGTTTTATTAAAGGACTCATGCGGCATAACTACGCACAAGCCACAAAAATCCTAATGACCAGCTTAAGCCATGAGAAGACCCATGTGGGAAATCCAGCAAGAGACATTTACATTTAATTAATGATTCTCTGCAAGGACAGCAGGGCGGTTAGATGCCACAAGGACCGCCACAGACATGTAGCAGTCACCGCAGGCACAGCCACTAGCCTTATTCTGCAACAGGTTTTTAAATAATATAGACTGCATAAAGAACATACAGATAAAGTACACCTCCCCTTGTGCAGCCAGGTCTCCCACACCTCAGCCCTGCTGTTATAACCCTTGTTGTCTCACCGGGACCACGGTGCACCTATCCCAGCCCTCTTCCTGATGTCTCGCTACCTCTCTGTGGTCATACAAGGCACCGGCCAAGAGCAGAGCCACCATGACCCCACCACATCGTCCCCCAGTGCCTGCTAGATCACGAGATACCTCCTTAAAAGTGGCAGGGCAGCCCTTTGGTTGCTTCTTCTGCTGCCACCCTCACCACACTACCAGCCCTGTGAACCCCTGTGACGTGTCCACTGCTGGCAACACCAGAGAAGAGCGATGGATTGATTGCTACCAGAGCAGTAGGCGGCCTCCTTCAGGTCGGGCAGCCCAAGCTTTTGGTTCTGGAGCCAGAAGCTCTCATTTCTAGGCTTCAGAGATATGCCTCTATGATTTATCTATGAGTTGCCTTCTTATCAGCAAATGTAGATTCAGTACTGCCTGACTGTCTGATGAAACAACCACAGGAATGGATCTTGTTTGCCTCCGGATGAAGAGAAGAGTGCAAGACATTCACATCATAGGAATCCAAGACCTCAAGCTGCCTCACAAACATAAATTAGACCACGCTGTATCCCTCCGGGGTAAGTTTAATAGGGTAACATTTTCCAAATGCATCAACCCCCTTCAGGGTGAGCTGTGGGCTCCTAAATCACCTAGATGCCTCGGAAAATATTAGCAGCTCTCCTCCCCCCCGAGTAAGAGGTGGTTGGCGGAGGTCAGCCAGCAAGGCTGTCACCCAGCCAGGAGGAACACCTCAGCAATCAGCCAGCCAGCCCATCGTTCTCACGGCCGATCAAAATAACCAACCTACACAGAAAGCTGCACAGCAACGCAGCTGATGGAGCAAACTTCGATTACCGCATGCACAGAAAAGCTGTCCCGTAAGAAAGACCAGCACAGGTTAGGAGGCGTGCTCCGTGTCTTGCAGACCAGACTCAAGGAAGAGCACATGTGCTTATTAAAAACCATGATAGGACAATGATATCAATGCAGCTCTTTCAAAACCTAAATGACTCAGATCATCATTTTGCAATAATTTTCAATCCACAAAGGTGATGCTAAAACCATGGCGTATTTTCTGTTTGGACACATTTTTTAGGGTTCCATTAGAGTCACAACCAAAACTTGCAACAACTCTTGGGAAAGATCTGAAAAGGTAGCAGAAATGCTCATTTAAGCACAAATGCTTTCAACTTTCCAGGTCTTTGTTTCCAGAGGTTAACCCCTGGCAGTCTTCATTAGACATTAAACTTTCCATATGGAACCACTGTGGAAGGACAATTTAGAGTTTTCCATTGATACCTGCTTTTATTAGGCAAGAGATAACTAATCCGTCCCTGACAGTTTCCCTGCATTGTTAGCTTGCTTCAAATCCCTAGTGCTGTCTAATTGCCTTTTTTTGTTATGTGAATCTCCAGCCATGCACAATAGTGAACCCTGGCTGGTTACACACTGAGACAGGTGCTTTAGTGGCTGTAGAGCTCACATCATTAGGCACACACTGAGCTATTAATCATTTCAGTTTACTCTGAGGCATAAACCTGAATTAAGTTAGGCCACTTTACTAAGCAAAACAATACCTTAATTGTAATAGGTAAAGCAAAAGACTTTTGAGAGGCAGAGTTTCAGGAACTAGAGCAACCAAAAAAAATCAGCAAGAGAAGAAAACACACTGTAATTTAAGAAGGGGGTGGCAGCGGTATTAATTTGCTTTGAACAAGAGAAGCAAATGATTTTGGAGAGAATCTTATAGCCTCACACAGCCTCTTTGTTTCCTTCAGGTGCTGGACTCTTCAATAGAGAAAGATTTTCAATACTCTCACATTCTGTGATCTGTGACACTGCAATCATCGCAGTGGTGTTCACTGTGCTTTTTCACACAATGGGGATTTTTGAAATAGAGTTTACAAAACTGAAGCATAAGCTCCATTTCCAAAGCATTCCTAGGTTTGATTTTAAAGTAAGTTAGACAATGAAAGGACCAAAAATCAATTTTGTTGGAAGCAGCATAAGAAATGTTATGTAAAATGCCATTAGGTGTTTACAGATGTTTATCCACTGCTTGACATATACATATATATTTAAAAACTTGGCTGCATCACATATGTCCCCAAAGAGTTTAGTGTATATGTCAACCAGGGTTTTTGGAAACAGGGTCTAGACTGTTGGAGATGTGAGCAAATAGAAGTATCATAATCTGATCCACAAGTGTGGAAGGTTAAAATTACCTTAATGCTTCTGCTCCATCATTTCACTAGAATGTATGACACCCTGGGAGAGCTGAAATAGGATGCCCTGGCTGCTCCATGGAAGCAGGCTTCAGATATTCATAAGATCAGAATTCCAAAACTAGCACATGAGAAAATGCTGCATTGAAGTCATTTCCTTGATCCAGAACTGAGCTTTAGAAGTCTTTCCGGAAGGTTATTATCCTTCTCAACTGCATACTGGGTCCTCATCATCAAGGAGAGGTTCAAGAAAAGATTTGTTTGAAAAGCTGCTTCCTACAGCACAACACAGTAGGAAATTACATTCATTGATGGGATTTGTTTGGTAACAGCTGCAATTAACTAGCATACAGCAAGAAGAAGGAATATAGAAGTCAGAAATACTACTATGATTAATAAAAGGTCTGTTATTTAGTGAGATTTCTCAAAATGGAAGATGGAACAGACACTGCATTTTCTCCCATATGAAACTCCAAAGGATCAGGGGAGACATCAAGAATATGGATTGCAATGCAGCACGTCTCCTGTGCTGGTACAACCTAGCTTAGGGTGAAGTTCACCTACCAGTAACTACACTTAATGTGCACATATTGCACCTAACTGTGAGCTGCTCCATACAGGCTCCATTTCGCTGCCCTCCCCTCCCACTGCGTGCTCCACCTACCTTCCTCAGGGCAGATGCAGTGATCAGACAATGCAGATTGTGCGTCAGCTCAGCTCTTTTACCCAACCCCAAGTCAGCCCTGAATAAATGCAACTAAATATGGTGAGTGGCCATTTCAGCAGCTGCCACCACGCAGTCCCATGGTTGCACCATGAGATGCAGGTAGGTCGCACCGAGAGCATCCTAACAACTGGACTCAACAGGAGGCCTTCTGATGACATTTTACTATCAGACTATCCGTGGGCAGGGCTCAGTATGCTTGTATCTTGGACATGAAGAATATACCTTTTTGGCTTTATGGTAATCTTGATAAGGCCGAGCGCTGAGGCCCAAGCCTGCTGCATTTGCAAACTGGGCTCCTCCTGCTTGCCTGTCTCCCACACTCATTCTATCTTTGATCCTCTCAAGGAGAAAAAGGATCTAGGAGAGCTTGTGGAAAACTTTACATACAGCAGCACTCGAAAAAGAGATAAGAAGAAGGTGTTGGTGAATACCATAATGGCATAATCTACTTCAATGGGAGATTCTCAGCTGGCTGATGTATTCCATTTCTGACACACGACTGAAAGGACAGTGCAGAAACAAAGCTTAAAGAACAAAGAAACAAAGAAAGAGAACAAGATTTGCCAGGGAATTTGGTACCAACACACTTTCTAGGTAGACTTTATGAAGTGTGAAATGATGGCCTAGAGCTGGAAATCAGCGGTAAAATCCTACACGTGGTAATAGAAGTAAAGTCCAGTATTGACTATTGAAGAGTCTGACTCTTCAAGAGGAACAGTATTTAATTTCCAAATGTCATGTTATACACAAATTAAGAACATTAACAAATTAGAAGAGGCACTCCTGCTCAAAATCCAATGAGAAGAGAAACATTTTGAATAGATCGCTACTGAAGCCACTGTTATAAAATAGTGTTGATGCCATAGCTGACTACGACTGAATAAAACATGTACCTGCACATAAATAAAACAACAGAAGCTATAGGGAAGAAAAAAGAGCAACCCTGACTGTCACTGCTTCAGCACACAGAGGTAGACAACAGGCTGTGGTCAGGATGCGGTCACTGTCACCATATAGCATCAGGCAATGTCTGAGTGCAGCGCTGCCTGAGGTTCGGCAAAGTCAGCCTGGTGACATGTGGAGCAGATGCTGAAAGTCTGACAGCTGGAAATGTTGGAAGCACTTGTCATCAGGAGGTGGCAGGAAGCTTATGTCAGCTGGAAAAGAGCCTGGATGCTTGTTGCTAGGGCAGCGGAGAGGGTTTTGACAGATAAAAGTGTTGGTGAGCAACGACTAGAGATAAGAGTGCAGATCTCTGGGACTGCAGAGGAGGGCTGGTTCTTCACATTTATCTTTAGAGATAGGGATACAACAGGTCACGCTGAACCCCCAGTTTGAGGCAGCGGCTTGCACAGTCCTTAAGTCATCTGCTGCCACCTTAACCCCAGAATGGAATCGTTAGTTTGATGTTTCGTGTTCATTCTCTGTGTTACGATATAAATACTACAGCTAGCAGGGAGGTTGCAGATAGGGGAGAAGAAAATATCTTTGGGAAGAGTCAGATTTGCTGGGCATGGCCTTGAGAACCTGAGTGACCAAAAAGTTTGCATGTGCTTAGGTCTGCACCTGACAAAGTGTCCTCTTCTTGTATCCTACTTGCCTCTCAAAGCATTCTGAGTACAACAACAAAGACAGCAGATATGTCTTTACATCAGTCCTATCTGGTCCTGGAAAAAATAGAGGGGGAAAAATAGAAGTTATTAGCTGAGATTTCTAAAATGCAGGAGGAAAACCTGGGGGCTATAAAAAATGCATAGTCTTCAGAAAAAGTTAAAAATGAGACCTTGTTAGCAGCTGCTTTTACTCCAGAGTCAGTAAAAATTCTAAATAAAATAAAATAAAATAAAAACTTGTAAAAGACTACTTTCTATTTCTGAACAAGTTTCCCCAAATGTACAATATTGCTTGGAGATTTCCCAGAGCAAGAATCTCTTGGAAAAAAAAAAAAAAAAATGTTATAAGAGTTATAGCATTGATAGGGGTTTCAGGTAAATTGAAAACCCAAGGTCTGTCTTGGTCATTCTTCACACTATGAAAAGTTCCTTTAGCCAAGCACAGCTTGCTGAACTTATTTTCATTAAATTGTTTATTGGTTTGGATGACACAAATAAATTCAAGAAATTTGTGTAATAAATTTATTTTCCACTTCCAAGGCTGTGGGTTGACATTTCTGAAATTAAAAATTCCAATTTTGGTAGCAGATTTGCACAGTAATCGCTGGCATTACCTATACTCATACATGCTCAAAGAGATACGCGGGATAAGATGGCAGACAGTTGTCCAGGCTGTGGGAGGACTGGGTTTAGACCTGTCCTCTCCTCCCTTTTGTGCTCTGCGTCCCAGTTTAAATCAAGAGCTCAACCACTAACCAGAGGAATTGCCAGCTACACACTTTACTGGAGAGTATGCTGGGTGTTTTATTCTTGACCTTTGCTACTGAAGCTTTTCCAAATTGTATGAAATTATAGAAGAAATCAGATAGAGAAAGAATAAGCCTATGGCCTAATGACTAGGTTACTCAACTCGCACAGCAGTGAGAGAGCGTGAAGTAGGGGGGTTAGAGACCACCTCTGATCCTCAGCCTCTCTTGACCCTGTAGACGTGTGCCACGGCCCCATGTCAGACTCATAATCAGGGGAAATTCAGCATAAGAAACTTGATCCATGTGTTCTGATTTTGCTTGGTTGATCTGTTGGGGATATTTTTTAATCTAGGCATCCTATGAAAGAAACAGAGCTCTGTTCCAGCATACTTCCTTTCCAGTGGTAAGGCCTTCACATGAGTGTTAGGTGAAACTAACTAAAATCTTGAAGTGCTTCAGAGTCTTAAATTTAAGTTATTAACATCCCAGGTAAATTGCCTTAGCCACTCAACTAGTGGATAAAACAGGAGAGCTGGGACTACTTCCCTCTCATGTTTATGATCTAATCCTTTGCTTTTATTAAACGTACCTGAAAACCAAATGAAACAGTTTGCCAGGTGTTAAAAAATGTTTCTATAACCCCAAACCAATCCTTGGTGATGTGCTGACAATTCTAAAGAAATGAAGTTTCCATTCAGTCCATAACAATTTTTTTCAGTTCAGCTGCCAAAATACTTTAAACCCCGCAACTATTTGCACAGCCCTATAAATTAGGTTTACTAAAGGAAACAATTAGCAAGCCTGTAGCCTACAGGAATTTCAATTGGTGCTGCTACAGTGCATTGTTTAAGTAATTAGAAAATGATTCCAACTATTGTAAGTATTTGCAAAACAAATGCGGAGCGCATAGATGCTGTCCTATTAATAATGGGAGCTATAAAAAGATTGAAAAGCTAGTCTGCAGAGGAGGTCACATGCTTATTAATCTGATGTATCCTTTTCATTGTCACTGAACTACAAGATTAAAATAAAATACGAGCAAACAGGGAGATGCGTGCTTCCACTGCTAAATTTGTGAGAAATCAAAATGTACAGATGTGTCAGTCCATTTGAGCTTAAACAGGTGAGCATCTGAATAAAGACATGAATATAATAATTAGTGAAGTTAAGGAATATCACTGAGCTAGAATTCTGTGTGAAATAATGAACAGATCTATCAGATCAGCAGCAAGATGCTGTGAAACCAAAACGAGTTTCCAAATGAGTGTCTGTTTCCAAATGGAAATAGTGTCAGTCATAAATGTTGATCTTAGGAAAACTAATTTAACAGGAAAGGTCAGCAGAGGTGCTCAAACCACAATTTAATACACTCTAACTCTGAAATGCAATTAATCTGCTTAAGACTGTAATACTTCCAAGTAATAATTTAAATTGCAGCCTTAAAAAAAAAATCTGCACCTCAGATTTAGCTATTAAGCTTTAGAGATGGGCCAGCAGCCAGATGTTTATAAACTCTTTTCAGGTTACAATTTAGTTACGGTTACAGGGTTAGACAATGTACTCTCATTTAGTCCTTCAACTGACTAGCTTAACCATTATTTGTCCCTACACTAGGCATATGCACCCTGCTGGCTGCTACTGTCCAATGCCAAGTCATCTATTTCCCCGCTACTGCTTGGCTGAGGCCGCCCCATTCATCCCCTAGACAGCCTCCTTTCAGGGGAGCATTACAGGCTCAACAGACCTCTTTGTTGGAGCTCTATTTACACCACCATTTTTTGTTACTCGGATTGTGAAAGGAAACAACAGGAGATGGAGAGGAGACGGACCGCTAACACAGTAGACCAGAAGTCATCGCCCTCTGTTCTTTGAAGTGATACGCACAGTAAACATGGAAACTACACCGATACGTGAAGTAACCTGGTGGTCTAAGTTCGGTTCCCAAGAGACACGTGTATCTATATCTACAAAAAGCCAGCACCATAATCAGCAACAACCGGCAACCTTCCCTGTCACTTACAAAGAACTGCAGTGTAATTATTCACCCGGCTCCCATTGATTATAATGGGATTTGGCTGGATAAATCCCCATGTAACTCTTTGAAAATTTGGGAGCTTTGGGGCAGTCTGCTCAGAGGCGCAGAACCGAGCAAGCACCAAGTTGGAATGTGCTCTCTTTTGAATATAGCTGAAATGCAAAAGCAAGTGTTGAGAGCATTTGACTCAATTGCTTCTGTCTCAAAGCTATTTTTTGAGACAGAAATTCACCTCCCTGCATCTGGAAAGCACAAAGACCATGTGCCTCCCAGACACCAGCACCAGCCCAGTGGCTCACCCATGCCCAGTAAAACACCGGAGCACAAGAAGAACTTTGAAGACTCGTTTAATTCCTTTTGGCCAGCAAGGCTCAAGCACACGCGCAACTGCTCTGGGGTATGGATGTCAGCGTGTGATCCAGGACGTAAAATGTATGGCAGCGGTCTGCGGGCCCTGCAGTGAATTCAGTTGTCAGGTTTTAGCCCCAGAAGCTGCTTTGCATACGCACCATGCTGGCAGCAGCTGCCTCTCCATACACCATGGGCCCGCCTGCTCCCTGCCGGTGCTGCAAGGGCTTTTGCAGTCTCACCACTTTGCTCTGGTGATCCATCCCACTGACTTCAGTGGAAGTAGCACCCTGCATTTCAGAGAGCTTTAGCAAGACCAAGGCTTTAGATGACAAAGTGAAAGGCACAATATGTAGAACTGCAAGCTGAGCAGGCATAAAGAGCTTGGCTTCAGTGAACTCTGCTCCATTCACAGACAGACTTCCTACCCCATACAGGAACTCCACCAAGGATATATGAACATCACTTATATCTTGCTGCACTCTTACTGGAATACAGCAGTTATCCCCCTGCCACATTATCATCTTTTCTTAGTGCAGCACCTTGTGTCTCAGCTTCAGCTTCATCTCCATCCCTCAGCTACCCTACCTCTTTCTGAGCTTCCCTGAAAGGCACCTCCATGCTACTTAGGTTGCCACATTTTAAATTTGTAAATATGTGGCACTCTGCTCTCACCGGACATGGTGCCCATCAGCCTTCCTAGAGCCTTCCCACTCTGTTCTATCCTCTGAAGCAGTGACACCTTAGACAAGATAAACACCACCAGAGGAAAAAGTAATGCTGTTTTCTCTGTAATAATTATTTCCCACTTCTACAGTAGAACCAATGCTAGATACCACTGCCATGTATCACTGCTGTGACAGTTCCATGTGTTGCTTTTACCACAATTCCACTGCAAGTCTTTCAAAACTTTTTATTGGTCCCCAAATTCTGGAGTCCTGGGATTACAAAGGTCTCACTGCTTTCATTTTGTAAAATGCATATTTTTAGACTTTTTTTTTTTTTTTTGAGAAAAAAAAATGAAAAAGAGAAAGCTAATTGCTAAAAAATTAAGAGACTAAGAAAAAATGTAATGTTACTGTTGAAATTTCCTTTTCATAAATGAGTCACGTCACTAAGAGAAGTAGGGGATCAGCTCTTGAATTTCCATTATTTGAAGTAAAGATGTTTACTGCACTAACTTTTGCAGATATGAGGAGAAACACATTTTCATATCTCGCTTTACAGCAGATTAACTTACTACTTCTCCCTTGTCTGCTGTGCTTTGCTGATTTTTAAGAGCACCTCCCTCACAAAATAAAAATTTTCCTCTTTTATATGACAGTATCCAGAGGCTGGACATAAAATAGACACTCTACAGAGCACAGCATGTGCATGCATATTTCAGTGCATAGAAATTTGCACTTTTAATTTTATTCAGTTCAAATGACAATTAAAAGCAATAGCCTTTCAACTTCTGCAAGAAGTTGAAGAATTGTTCACATCGTTGCATTTTACAGGGTATTTAGAAATACAAAATTTTACTGCCTGTATAGGGGAACAATTTTCAGTGATTCAAGCTTCTAGTGAAACCAGCTGATGTCCATCTTGCTTTATTCTTTGATCATAAATGTTTCCAATATTTTTATGTTATTTTACTTTCTTGGTAAATTGCGTGCATCATCAGATATAAAAAAGTATGCTAGTTACTATTATTTTCCTAATGGTTTTTCCTTTCCAGTACAGCATTGTATTGTAGTTATCACATTGAGAATTTGCCAAAGTTATCTGACAGACCTGCTCTGGAGCTTCAGCAGTTCTGACATTCCCACAAAAGTTAAAAGAAAGAAAAAAAAATCCATTATTTTTTGGTTCCCGGGAGTCACAGAATCCAGCCTAGTCAGCCAGAAAGAGTTGTTTCTTTCTAAGGCCAAAGCAAGTCTTTTAAGCATATCAAGTTTATGAAAACACAGCCGAATCCAGTAAAGCAGTCTTTAGGGGGGAACTCAAAGAATAAAATTTAAAGAGTTCGTTGTGTTCTGTTGAATGGTATGATAAAACTAACAACCAACAGTGCTGTCTGGTCATCAGGAGACTGAGATTGAAAGGCAGGGCCCCAAATGTTAATTGGACGTGTCACGTAAATTGCTATGATTCAGTTTATGTTATCTTACACAGCTGCTTGGCTTTCATTAGATTTCTGTCAAGCACTCTGAGCCTCTTTGCTGATAAATGTTATAAAGGAATAGTATGTGAATATTGAACACGGGCACTATTAGTTCCTGCAGAAACATTCTTCTGTTACCTACTCTTATTTCTGGCTGCTTAGCCCCACTTGTTAAAACAAAGAAAGGGAAAAAGTAGGATGAAAATATATACACATTTTCATGTGAATATTTCTGCTTTGTCAGAAATAAATGCTGATTAGGCTTCCAACTTTTGCAAAAAGAGATGCCACTGGTGCATTTTAAAGAGCACTTAGAAATGCAAAGCTACTACTATTATAAGGGAACAATTTTTAGTGACTTAGGTTGACTGTGAGGGTTTCGATGCATATTCTGGGTTAAATGGCCAGTATGGAAACTATACAAGGAAATTACATACTATTGCGATATACAACTCACTGTATTTACATATATAAAAATTATATATATGCACATATATACTTATAGGAAAATCAGATACCACCACCTTTCCCAGATAAGGCTTTTCCCTCCCACCAGCGGCTGATATTACTTTTATTATTGTAGCTCTTACATACTAGGGGGTGCACAGCTCTGCAATGTACTGAGAAGTTTGTGGCAAACATTGCACAAGTCTTACTAGCAGGATTTAGTTTGGGTATCAAACAGCACTTGCCCCTGGGGTCAAAAACCTAAAGAAGGAATGAAGTGAAAACAATGAGGGCACACTTGAAACATGAGTTTTAAACAGAGTAAAGTGACTACATAAGGTCAGAGTCACCAGTATACTGACACTTAGCCCATCCAATATCACAACACAAGGAGACAAACACACAATTTTTTGGTTATGCTCTACCCTCCAGCTGGGGCGGCAGCCAGCTATCAGGGACCAATCTGTTAGGCTGCCATGCCAGAACAATGCTCAGCTGAAAGCTCAAACCCAAACTGCTTTGTACAAATACATAATTGGGCCAATGTTGGGTGTCTTCAGGGGATGTCCCATGACCAGACTCAGCTTGCTGCTTCCCTTCAAATCAGGGCTGATGTCAACTGCACGTACAAAATAACTACTCATATTTCTCTCCCCATACAACATAGCCGTCCTAAAAAGCCTCCTCCCCCATCACACAAAAATGGAAGGACCACGTGCAAGCCCCCTGTAATTTTCTGGCTAAGAATCACACAGAATCACATAGATACACAATAACACTTCACAGCCATTTCGGTACTTGCATGGATCCATCTCTATAGGATCCTTGATACCAGACTCAGGAAGGGCCAGGAGACCACAGACGACCTCCATTTTGGAGTCTCTTGTCACAGAAAATAATCTAGTACCACCAAACAGCTATACAGTTACATCAACAGCTCAAAGATCTTATTATAAACTTTAAAAAATGTGTTTTAAAAATACACCTGGCACAACAAGGTTTAGATGAGAGAGAGAAGTCTTTTTCAGTCCTCACTGCCAAACACACACCAGCCATGGCTGTGACCACCACCAAGGTCTGGTAGCTGCCACTGAGGAGGTACCAACCT
Organism: Aythya ferina; assembly: GCF_964211825.1. Classification (NCBI taxonomy): domain Eukaryota; kingdom Metazoa; phylum Chordata; class Aves; order Anseriformes; family Anatidae; genus Aythya; species Aythya ferina. Next base: position 45,449,910 of record NC_140300.1, on the reverse strand, counting down.
AGGTACTATTAAAAAACCTTGCCAAAATTCTGGTTCTTGGACTTTTGGTGGGGCAAGTGTAGGGGAGAAAAATACATGTCTACTTTATTGCATCTATCCCTCTCCCACTGCATTTTTCCTAAGCAGCTCCCATTCCCTGCTCAGTCTGCCACAGGAAGGCTTCATGCAGCCTGCCACTTGGGGAGGTCTAATAGGAAGGACAATAAAAGACACATGTCCTTATATTTAAAGGTCATCTCATGGGAGATGACCCACAGCAGTGGCCTAGACTGCACACACACAGCCAAGGGTGAGGGTGGATGGAGCAAGGTGCCCCCTTGTCTCCAGGGCCATCAACTCCCTGGGTGAGAGGGCAGGAAGGAAGCAAATCCTTGTCCTGCCCAGACCTTTGCCAGGGAAGCAGCCTCTGCTGACCAGCAACTTTGCCAGCCATCCAAGACCAACCCCCAGCGCCTCCATCTTGGGGCTCTGCACAGCCCCTGCTGTGCCACCACCAAATGGCTGCTCACCAGCATGGCTGCTGGGGGTCCACAGCAACCATCACAGCCATAGCTGAGGGCATGGCCGTTGCCATGGCCATGGTGTGGGTGCTGGAGGCTCAGCAGCAGCAGGGCCAGGGGCAGGAGGAAGAGGTGGCTGGAGAGGGGCTAGTGCTGTGCGAGGGGCGGCTGGCTGCAGCCATGTGTGTACGTACACAGACTGTATAGATACAGGTGTGTAAGAGGTGCTGTTGGTGTGGGCTGTGTGACAAGTAGCTGCCTCTTCAGCCCTGTCACACTGCTGGTTGTGAGGGCATGCAGGCCTTGGGGGACACCCAGGAACTCACTACATCTCCACAGGAAGGGAGAAGGACAAACCCAAGTCTCCACACACTGCTGCTGCCTGCCTCCTAGCCTAAGGCACCTCACACCACCAAACTGAAAAGGAAGAGGCCATCGGAGGGGACCTACGTGGTGCTGAGCCAAGCAAGGAGGACTGCTCCAAAGGCACAAATCTGGTAATGGAGGAGGTTGGGAAAAGCAATGTATAAAGGCATGATCCTCCACACTTCCAGTAACTTGGAAGAAAAAGAGGGGGAAGGAAAAAAAAAAAAAAGTCTATCCACCTACTCTTTGTATGTTTTGTGTGTTTGTGTTATCACAGTACGTCCCAAGACCTTGAAGCTGTTTGCAAGCACTAAGTTCAGAAAGCATTACAACAAACATCATAGAGCCAGATGTGAGGCATTAAAAATATTGTAATAATTTCCTCTATAATAAGAAACTGGATTCTCTGTCCTCCCTGTCTTTTTAGTTGCTATCTGGGCCACAAACCTTCAGTTGTCCTTTTCCTGGGGGCCAAATAAAACTTTCAGCTGTCTGTACACCAGAACAGGGCTTCACTGACCTTTCTCAGCTGCCATCATCCACTATACGCTCCCTTGCCATGCAGCCACCCCCATGGCACACACCCAGCCTTCACAGACAGGGTAACTGCACACACAGCATCACTCTGTCTTCAGTGCTCCATGATGCTGTGTAGCATTTGCCTGTACCCATAATACTTCTCCATGGCCACCATCAAAATATTACACTGTGCTTCCTCACATACATCATTTTGTTCGTTCTCCCAACACCTGTGCCACAAGTCACTGAACCCAGGATTTCATGGCACTTTTCTTACTCCCTCCTGTCCAGTCCTTCACCCTATGGACCTTGGACCTTCCTAGTCACTCTGCTATGACAAGCCTTCACCTGCTGCTCTGGTGTTTCCCTCACATAGCACATTCTCACTCATAATACAGGCAGCCTCCAACACCAAGCCATTGACACCTGCGTAGGGTAGGATGAGAGTGATCAGAGGTTAAAAAGGGAAGTCTGGAGATGACATTTGTTTGGCATTATCCAAAATGAAGTTAAAAACATTTTTTACTCTGTAATTTTGTTTTCACTTTTTAGCTGCTACCATATACAAATTCTAACACAGATAAGCTGATACTTGAAGTGCCATTATCAGCATGTTTTGGAAAAATATACCGGTATTTTGTGGATGTTCTTCCACTTTAAGAAGTTGGAAAGAAGTATGCTAATACAGTATGATGAAATACTGGCAAATGGTCTGCCATCTTTGAAATAAATAAATAAAACTAATTTTAAGTCCCACTATCCTTCCTCTTAAGTGCAGCACAGCTCACTGCTAAGTGTTACTGTGAGCAATGTTGGGAAAAGTGAGATATGAAGCATCCTAAGTGTATCTCCAGTTTTATTACAGAGTGACAGCAGAAATCAGATTTGATTATCAAGATACAAATATTTTTTCAGACTCTCAGCAACTTGTTAACTGGTAAACAAATAAATAATGCAGTGTAAATTGCAATTCATTTCTAGTCTGAGCTATGTAATGTAATCGTTGCAGTTTAATTCACCTATAATGAGATCAGAGTTTGCAGATACATGGTCCACTACATTTATAAAGGTGCATTAGCGTACGTATGAACTCCACCAACAAGTCTCAGTTTCACAGTATCTGCTAAGACTAGAATGTCAGAGCCTTTACTTGACTCTACAAAAAGTATAATGAAGACTTTTTTTGCTCCCCTCCAATTTGCTTTATTCCCTCAATTTGATCCTCATGCCCTTCAAAGATAAGAGATCAGGAATCACTTGCCTCTTCTGTAAGAAAACTTACAGAAAGAGCAGGAGCTGAGGAAGCAGAGTAGTAGCAAGGCATCTAGATATGCTTGAAGTTTCTTCTAGGTTCAGCTACATCCTTTGGTACTTAAGTAGTTCTAAAATATTTACTTTTCTCCTCTCTATGTGAATGGTGAGTTGGATTCCCAGGCTCTTCCTCTGACTAGTGGAAAGTGCCATTCACTTATATAAGGCAGACTGCAAATATTTAGCATATCCCACAGTATTCAGAGCATCATGCAAATACACATTCCTCATAGTGCTAAGATGTACATGGAAAAAAAAAAAAAAAAGGCATAGAGTGGCATCTCAGTATTTGAAGTTATATGAACAACAACAGACAATTTGGCCAGAAAAAGCAAACATTTTTATAAATGGAAAAAATATATATCCCCTGCTAATTCTGTTGCAGTGATTTTGTCCATGTGTATTGGTTAAGAAAGAGACTTAACAGCCACAGTAGGCCTGGGGGGGGGGCGGTCAAGTCTCTGTCCATGAGGATAATCCTAACTGAGCCGTATGTGGCCCTGAGCAACCTGGTGTCACTCCCTGCATTTGGCACTGGAGGTCAGAGCAGGTAACTGTCCAGGCCCCTTTTGACTGAAGTTATGGAATAAACGTAGGTCCACGCAGCACATCCTCATCCCCGTTGGTCTGTCACCCTGAAGAGATTAACTAGCAGCACCCATTTTACATTGCAGCAACTGAAATAGCGTAACCATCACCCTCAGCACAGCAGCAGGTTTCAGAGCAGCTTCGGGGAGAGGGACGGGGGAACTTGAAGACCCCTGGCCTGTGCATCCAAGTGCAGCAGCTGCCAAGACAGAAGGGGTGGTAAGGGTTAAAATGAGGAAACCCATCTGGCTGTTGTTCACCGTGAAGTTATAATATTTGTTTTGAATGTCTTTCAGGAAAATGATTTGTTATCAACAGAAGAACAATGGAAATAACGTGATTTAGTTACCACTTGCAAACGCTCTATTAGATGAATTGCACATTTATAGCAACACCAGAAGCCTTTGTGTTCACAGAATTATAGTTAATAAAGAATTTTATTTTGGAAAAGAGTTTACGGGAACTACTCATTCTGTCAGTTTAATCAGTTCCTCAGCAGAATAATACAGAACAGCTTTATAGCCGTCGCAGCACAACGTTTCCCTGTAGGTACAACAAACGTACTGCTTCATCCCCTTGCAGGTCCCATATCAAGAAACACTGCCTTAACCACCGTCTTAATGCCTGCTCGGGGGGGGGGTGGAGGAGCAGGGGGAGCACATTATATCCCCTTCCCCTGATTCCTTCCCCTTAGGACACACGTCCCTCCGGCTCGGGAGCGGTGCGGAGCTCGCAGGGCTGTGCCCAGCGCCGTGCCCGTCAGGGGGCACCCCAAGAGCGGCCGAGGGAGGGATGCAGGGAAGGAGGGTGGGAGGGAGGACCGGGTGCAGGGCACGGACGAGCTGCTTCGGGATGCTTAACGTGAGCAGCCCGTCGGCAAAGATGTGGTGCTTCTGTTTAGTGAGTTACAGAGACGTGCTGTGCGCGTGTGGCTTAAAAATAAAGAAAAAATGAGTAAGAGCCACCATATACAAGCGCTGTGTACGCATAGATCTAGAAGCCAGGAGGTGCTGTTGAGTCCTGGAAAGTAGGCCTAGAAAGCCCCAGGTCAGAGGAAAACTAGCGTCCAGGTGGATATGAGTCAAGCTCAGATGGAGATCAATATCCTCGCTATAGGGATGCAAGGCTCAGGGATGCAGCCTCACTCAGCTTTAGTTATGAAAGAGGTTGATTTGTAGCTCTAAGGCAATCCCCTCCTTCTTTATGGCTCCAGGGAAACTCTCATTAACCCTAGAAGGAAGATAAATACCAGTTACAATTCTCACTTTACAGGGAAGGAAGCTGAAACACAGGGGTTTAAGCCCTCTTCTGAGTTTGCATTTAGCTTGGGCTGGAAGATTTCAAATCTGAGATTATAAAATGTCATCTTAAACTTCATAGGAACTATGGTGTGTGTTTTTTTGTTTTGTTTTGTTTTTCTGGCTATATGCATATTCTGAGTTAACAGGGAAAAAAAAAAAGACAAGAGACAGCTCTTGCCCATTAAATTAATGGGTGGACATAAAGTCAATGCATATTTCCTTTTCAGCATAACTGCTCCAGTTATGGAGACCCAACTGTTCTCATCTAGCTTGTTACCTTACCTCTTCATGCATAAGAACACATTTCCTACACTATCTCTCATACAAAGCCTTTCAAAACAATTTAAACTTTTTAAAATTATGATTACTTTTTAAATAGTAGCATGCATGTTTTCTTTTCCGTTTGCAATATCAGAAGATGCATGCAAAGTACCATGGCCACAAATCAATGCACAGGGAGATAGTTCTTGTTCTCGTTGCAACCTTGGTTGTGGCCCAGATTTTACTTGTTCAGTGGAAGCAAAGACACTGTCAATCGTACTATGCAATTAGCTTGTCAGAAAGACAGCTGTTTTGCAGCTGCATTGCTTTATGGCATCTATTTTTTCTCAGTTTGGAGGCATGACTTACTCTTAAGGGTCTGCATCTAGCAAAACAACTGAGCCTCTATGGGAAGCAGTAAGCCATGATTCCCGGTCAGGTGGAGGATAGCTTCAATAGTTGTACAAAACAACTTGTATTTTACTGTCTGTATGTGCATACTGATGCTATGGTCAGTCTTCAGGAGGTTACAGCTTTTAAAGAAAAAGCTTTCAGTTTTCAAACAGCTGTCTAATAATGGACCAGGTAGAAAAACAAAGTCACTACCCTTATCTAGCTGATAGTAAGGCCACAGAAGTTTTACCGTGAGAATCCGAGGCCCCTACTCATCAAGTTATTCATACACATAACATAAATTGGAAAGTTAGTCTCGTGGTTGAGGTGCTAAAACTGGGGCTTATGATGCTTCAGCTCACTTCCTTTCCCTGCCACAACTTCTATGCAAACCTGAGAAAGCCAGAGTGACATGATTTCCACCCCTGAGCTCCCTAATCAATAGCTGGAACAAGTTAGGCACCTCAGAAAGGGCCAGTCCTTGGAAAGCAATGTGGGTTTTAAGTAAGCATTAAAAGAATAAAACTACTGCATAAATGGGGAATGCACAGATATTTGAGACAGGCAGAATTTTAAGCACGCAAGCAGTTTCTCAGCGTTTCCCCCTTCATAAACTGATGAGCACCCTAAGCCATCTGTAGGTTGATATTTCTTTTTTCCTGTTAAGAGCTTCAGTTGCAGTGACATCGATAACTGTCTCGATCAGTTCTTGATCCCCTGGCAATTGCTCCTCAGACCCTGCAGGATTTTTAAGACTGGGAGGTTCAAACCCACATACTTCTGACAGGTCTGTTAAACACAGAAGAATGAAGCCTTGATACAATTTACAGAAACAGCTTTAGGAAGGGATATAAAAACAGCCTGGTATATGACAGTTTTACGGTTAGTGGAGTTTCACAGTGGCATAAAATTCTAGCAGAGAAGTTGTGAAACAGACTCTTCAGCTGCACTTCACAAAGTTAGGAACCAGGGTGAAATGTTAATCATTTTAGGTTCATGTCACTAACTCTGCCTTTACAGGGGCACACACACTCCTAACCCTGAGCACATACAGTACAAGCACGTGCAATATGACTTCACTTTGATGTGCTCTTTAATTTCTCTTCTAGACCAGCTTTGCTGTGTCATTCAACCATTTTATGTTCATGCTAGCATCTCAGACAAATGACTTTAGAGCTTCTCATCTGCTTCTTTCCTTCCAGTTTTGCCTTATTGATTTTAGCAGGCATCTAGAATAAGGAGCAGAATACCAAAGTGACTGCAGTCACGCAGACAGTCCGTGTCATGGTCTTCCATGAGACTGGCACCACGTCAGTGCCACAACACGCCTGCAGTCTAAATGTGCATGTAGTGATGAGCAGCCAGGAAGGTCTCTGGCTGCCCATGGGAGTCTAAGCAGGATACACCAGCATCCTACAAAAACACCAGCAGCCTGTGCTTGCCTGTCCTATTACTTGTCTAACTTACTCTTCAGCAACTGAAGCTTCATTCCCAACCACTAGCTCACAGGAGCAGTCAGAACTAAAGAGTGACATAACTCTTACAGGGGAAAATAAAAATAAAAAACTATACTTTTAAGTGCAGTTAATCTAATTTAGGAATGCTCCAGTACAACCACAAGTGTTGCAAAGCTTCAGTAAGACTTGTGATGGTTTTTCTGTTTTTGCAGTGAGTTTTAAAATAAACAAAGCTGAACATCTGCAACAGAAACACATTGGGACTTGAGCTTTAAGTGTAGAGCTGTGTGACAGCAGTGAGGCCTCCTTCAGTAAAAGAGGAAGTGAAGCAGAGCCTCTTGCAGTAAAAAATAGTGGCACCAGAAGCTGAAGTTAATTTTGGACTGAATTTTGGCAGTTCTGCTTCACGCTCTGTTGTGAAACTAATATATTCTCACGTCTACTACCTTACCCATCTATCTATGAATTTACTTTGTAAGAGAATGCTGCTGATCGTGTCTCTGCCAGTAGACAGTTCATTGAATTTACACCACTTAAGTTACCCAAAGAGTGTTTTTCACCTAAGCAACTTGCAGGCTAATATATTCAGTTATAGCTGCCCTCATGCTTTATATCTGGATATTTGTGTGTCATTTTTGAACACATCATCGATCTCATTGCGTTAGTTTGCTTTCTCTAAAAGCACGTCAGTCAGCAGTGTTAAAATTATGGATTTTTACCAGTGCTGTAACTGTTAAAATCTTCTTATCTACTGTATTTTGAAGACTAACCAAATAGAACAAACATTAAGATACAAAGTCGAGGTAGGTGCAAAAATAAATAGTACACACTGTTACATGAAAATATAGTTACTGATAATGAAACCATCTAACTTAGGAGGGGAAGCTGTAAAGGTGGTCACATTTAGTATTTAAACAACTTGGTTAATGCAGACAGGAAATTGTCCATTTGACATTAAAATAAACAACAATAACAAAAATCTACTGCCTCGCTAAGTACAGGCAGGTCTAGATTTCTGCAGCACAGTTCCTCCAGGTGGCAGTTATTATGCTTACATTCATGTGCATATCATTTTTGTTTGATTTGGTGGGAAACATTTAAATTAGTCAAAATTTGAAAAACAACCACATGCTTGCTAAAGAGAAAACAGCCCTCGACTTTTGCTTGCTTATGAGCTTCTCTTACTTGCCATCCAGCTTTTGGCCACTCAGTTTATGCTTGTATAGTTCACACACGGGTTATGCACAGCATAACCAAACATTTTCCTGTGTTTGTAACAACATGCTTGCATCTTTAGGAGCAAAAAAGAAGGGAAATGGGACAAAAAGACATAGAACATGTTATTTTTGATTGGGGGTGTTGTTGGTGGTAAAATAAGACTCCTTTTCTCTGAGCAAAAAAGTGCTTTCATTTTGATTTGCTGCCCAAGGACATCAACAAAACAAGCAGCCAGCCTTCCATTCCACATCAAGGCTTGAAAAGCAACAACAGCTAGCAGACCTTTCTGACAAATTCTTTGAGTTACGGATGGGTGCTTGGTCCCTGCTCCAGATACCCATGCTGTTCACAGACATAGAGCTCGGACAGAATTGCACAGTCTTGGTAGTAGTAGAAATAAAGCAAGGGATTGCAGTGATTGACTCCCTCCCTCCCCTTTAAAGTGCTTTGAAAACGTGAAAAAAAAAGAAAAGTTTGGTTTCTTTTTAAAGGAAAAAGGAAATGAAGGCCAAGGGGAGCATAAAAACAGCCCTAAAAGGAAAGGGCATTCATTAGCTTGCTCAAAAAGAACAAAAAAAAATAAAAAGCAGCAACTACTTACTAGATGCAAGAGAAACAGCAACAGCCTGTAGCTTCCAAAAGAGCCTTATCCAGGCTTATCGAGAATGTAAAATGTCTCCTGATGAAAAAAGGCATGCTGGGGAAGGCTCCTATTTCAAAGAGGCAAGAGCAAAAAGTTGCAGCAAAGCAACCAAGGCTCAGCTGTGGATAATTTTGGCAAGAGGGAAGAGATTGCCCCTCACCAGATGGCTAGGTATAAAGTAACATGGGTGTAATCCTAGCAGAAAGCAGGGGGAGGGAAATAAGCAAGAGGTTTTGCTAGTAAGACTTGGCCTGGAATAAAATGTTTGTGGACCACTCTGACAACTGTGCCCCCCCCCCCCTCTTTTTTTCCTTCTAAAGGATAGGTGACATTTTGGGGTTAACTTCCCTAAGATGGGGAAGCAAGTTAAATCATCATTCCTCTATTATTTTTCAGAATTTCATCATCGTTGTTTGAGATTTTTGAAAATAACTATGGAGCCTGCAGTCTGATAATTCACATTGTAAAAACACGATTTTCAATAATTGGCATCTGTGCTGAGATAACACTCTCATTTCCCCATTTCGCTCACAAATTTTGCGTTCCTATAATACGCTGAGGTGGAGGCAATTATGTGCTTGCAGCTGTATTATGTGCTCTGGGACAAGGGGTGGCAACCACAAATGCTACTCAGAGAATTACGATCCTTGGAAAACCATTCCTACCCTATCCTAGCCTCTCCTATCCATTTTGCTCAGCATAAGGGCAGGAGTCTAACATATCAAATGGGAAAGGAAGGAAAAGGCTTATTAGTGTTCTGACTCCGTCTTTTCCCAAAGGAAAATTCTGACTATCAGGTACTCAGCTGATTCTTATAATGCAATTTGCATGCTGTTGGAAGCTGTCCATTGATTAAAATTAAATAAATGTGATATATGCGAACAAAATTGTTCTCCCCTGGCATAACAGAAATCTTAAACTATCTGAGGTAGAAAGGCAGATTTGTCATGGTCTCAGAACAGTTTCAAACACAAAAAAAAGACATACTTCTGGTCCTGTAGGTGATTGCCCATTTTACTGATTATACATCTTCTATCGTGTGGCGATCATGTCGTGAGAGCTTACTTGGAACACAGTTCCTAAAAGAAGCAGCATACTTCTGACAGCATTGCTTTCTATGCCTAAGCAACGAGGCTAAACTTGAAAACAAGGTTGTGCGATTTGCTTGATATGGAAGTCTCTGCCAATTTCTAGTGTGCTATCAAGTATAAGCATATTAATTTAAACCTAAGGAAAACCCAAGCATCTGATTTATTACTTCTCTCATGCATATGTTTTTGAGTATTTGAATATGTCTACATCAAAAGAAACTAGATTTTTAGAAAGCCAGTTAGCTTGTGTTGCCAAGTTAACGAGTTCTGGTGAGGTCAGTCTGTCACAATAAATCTAATTATTACACAGTTATTTTCTTTATGCATGCAGTTTTCCCCATGTGCTATAGGATGGGAAGGACAGTAGGGTAGTGCTCTTCTGCTGAGTTTGCTTGTGATACGCTTCCTTCCTTGCTCAGGGCGGGGGTATGTTGCGAGGGAGGCAGAGTACAGATGGACATTTTGCAGTTGGTGCTTGTGTGACCTGCTTAATCTGCATAATTAGAAAATGGGAAAGTTGTCTATGACGCTGATGCTGACTTCACTTCTAGGTCTTTTTGAGCTCATTTAAAGTACGGTAATGAGAAAAACATTTTACCTTTGGGCAGCAATCTGATTTGTCAGGAAATTCCTCTTGCTATGATGGGTGGATGAGGAAAATTTGGAATAATATGATCCAGATGTTAAAGCTTCCATTTAGCAGCAATGCATATGTATTATTTTATGGAATTGTCCAGATGGTGACCTTCAAGTATTAACAATAAATCAATACTTGGGGTTTTCATCTGTAGGACTAGATCCACATCTTTGTCCTCATCTACATGACAAAATATTGCTGCATTTCAAGTGAAGGATAACAGTATTAAAATTAACAATATGAAAGATAAAATTCAATAAGAAATTTTGAAACAGTTACGAATTGCAAATAATACATACCAAGTGATCTGCTTTTAGCGTCACCTGAGGTTGTGACACCATCTTTACATTAACGAGGGCTCCTTTTTGGAGCTAACGCTGTAATAATGCTCTGTTATAGATTTGTATTAGAAAGTAGCTGATTTACAGAAGATGCATGTCCATTCTGTTTTGGCTCTGCCACTGAAATTCAGACTCCACTGCCAGCCTGCAGGGAAAAGAACCCACACCACAGTCTGAAAGCACACCAGAGAGGGATTGTGCTAGACAGTGGCAAGGCAGGTGGGCAACAGGGAGCCTTTGGTGGCCTTGGTGCAGGCCAGGAGAGCTCAGGTCAGCTGTAGGAACTGCTGGCCTGTGGCAGGCCGGGAGGGCTGTGTGACACAGAAAGAGTTCAGACACTTTTCTGGACACGAGCAGCAGAATATGGTCCTGTAACACCAGTGCTGCAGGGTCAAGAAGTGAGGGCCTGCAGTCATCTTCTGCAGGTGTTTCTGTTCATTTATTTAAGTTTACATTGCGGAATACCAGTCTGCTCAATAGTTGCATGGTTTATGGGTTGGGGGAGGATTTTGTTGGGGGGAGTTACTCGTTTTCCATAGGAGAAAAAAAAAAAAAAAAAAAAAAAGAATCTGGCAAAATTCTTTTAGGTTTCAGAAGGAGAAACACACGTTCCTTCAGCATGCTACTTTTCAGGTTAAGAAATGAGATTTATCTTCCACAGAAATAACATAGAAATCATGATCTAGATAGATCATGCTTTTTGTTTGCTTTAAAAAAAATCCCACTGCCCCACACCAAATGACATTTAAAACTATCACCCCGCAGATATTTTATTTTTATTTAAAATGCAGGAGCTAATGCTACAAACACATTCTTGTTTTATCTTTCTCATCATCAAGCTTGGGCAAAAGTCATGGGGAAAACTGACATTACGGGGCTTTTAACTATTTAGGAGGTTTCAAATCCTGCTTATGAAAAATAATTAGAATATTTCCTCATGACAGGCAATTTGAGCAAATATACTTTATTAAGTTTGATATCACCTAGATTTAAAAAAAAATAAAAAAATCAGTAGTGTGGTCATGTAGCTGAGCTGCATCCCAAATTAATGCAGCTGAGCATGCCTTTCTCTGACAGCGCATAGGAGCATCTTCCAGGCTCAGAGGCCAAACTGTCTGCACTGATTTTAGAAGTTGCTCCCAAAGCTTTAGCCATGCAGTCACCACCATGTGTAACTTGAGTTAGAAAATAAACTTTAATGGTTGTTTCAGTAGCGTTGGTTGTGTCCAAAAGACACTTTGGCTTTTGAGGGCAGAATGTGTGGGTCTGGCAAGTTGTATCTCAGTGTTATAATCGTTTGCTAGACTGGGATTACTAATTATTTATGGGGTGCAAGACAGACTAGCATTGTTGTTCTAGAGCCAAAGGCCCTATTGTGTCGGATGCTGTACAAATCACATTTTCGTGTAAATTTTGCCATTTGGCAATCTTTTAGTCAAACCTAATCATGCAAAACGGAGCTGTAGGATGTCAGTACTTTGAAATGACTGTCTCAGTTTTGCCCACAGCCTGTCACACCGCTGCAGATGGGGGTTGTTCCTCGGGTTTTGCTGGTGGAGATTTCTGCCCACGTGGGGAGTTCTCAGTTCTTACCAGTTACATCATTTTCAGAGCAACCCACAGGCCTCTGTCAGGAAAAACTCCATGGCCTGTTCTTTTTTGGTGGTTTGTCTTTGTGTAGGTTTTTGTGCTCTTTTTTTTTTTTTTTTTTTGGGGGGGGGGGGGGGTATTTGTATTTATTTATTTATATAATTTTCTCTCAGTTTTGTTAGTTGAAGAAAACCTGTAGATGGAGATGATCAAATTAGAATTCCCCTGCACCAAGTCTTCACAGATAACAAATGGGGCCATTAGCAGTTGAATTTGAAGGCTTCTTACAACTGGAGCATGAATAAGTTCTCCTAACCTAGTGCTTATCAAATAGGCCGTGCACATGAATATATATTAAAGAAGAGTTCAAATTAAATCCATCCCATCATGTTTTTTTCATTCTGCAGTCTTTTACCAACAGCAGTCATCTCAGGTCTTATTGAGCCTGGAGAGGAATGCACATCAAATAGTCTGAATTTATTTCTTAAAACCTCATCTGACTCCCTAAAGAAAGATCTATTCTTCCTTCTCCAGTCTTCTGGAGTTGTATCTAGTTTTTCTATCTCTACTATTTTTCACCTGTTCTGGCTTATGTCTTCCTCCTTCACAGCTCCTGGCTGTTTTAATTACATTATCAATCTGTTCACCATTACCATTTCTTGTGAAAACTGAAGCAAAACAAATTGTTTCTGTTTTTTGTTTGTTTGCATGCTTGCTTTTTAGTTTGTTTTTTCTTTCCCCCTGAACTTTTTTCTGTATTACACATTTTTATCCACATTTAGGTAAGGGAAAAATATAGAAGTTTAAAACTTCAATGGATTTACACAAACACTTCAGTATGAGTCACATATTCAATATAACACTTGGCATTTTGTGCCACTCTGCTACACACACAAAGTCTTAGTAAACCATATTTCCTTTCTCTTATCCATAGGTTGCTCTACACAGGGTTCATCCTAATCTATAAACTGAGTTATGCAATCAGAGTTGTGGGCTATTCAGCCATGATGTTTACCATGTTTGGATTTAATTTATTCTTTGGGTCAGCATCTTCAGGTAAAATTGGGATTGGCATCTGTTATGAATTCCTCTTGGATAGATTTTTATTTTATTATTTATTTTTTTTTAGTGCAATGGCTCCAAACTGGTCTTCTCACCACCTATCTCAATATATTAAATTCTTTTTTACATTGTATGGCAGCAGGTTGTCTTACTCCTTGAATTTTATTGTCACTTAATTGGTCTGAGGTTTGATATTTAGTCAGTTTACAATTTGTGTCTGTGGTGCGAAGAGAGGAGGGGAAAAACCTGAAAGTTCATACAGCCATTGCGTTCACTGACTGAATACCTTAATTTAACTGCTGAGTAAATCCTCAGTCCTTCATTTACGTACCTGAAAAAGATGAGACATAAAAAGAAAACATACAGGATACAAATAGTTCAGCACACTCATATCAGAAACACATTATAGTTCTTTCTGATAATTGTGCTTTCCCGTCCTCCCAGGCAATAATGTTGCCAGGGGGGTCTCCTCTTTTTATTTTGACTATTTCCCAAGACAATACTTTATGTACAGATGGTTCTAGACCCAACCTCTTGATCCAGCAAAAATTTTTGTCTGGGTAGAATTTGATATTTGTGTGCGTGTGTTTGTCAAGGCTTTCTGCCTGCCTTGCAGCAGCCCTGTCAGAGCTACCGTGCGGGGCTCTGTTTGAGGTGCTGCCTGACCAGAAATTCCAGGCATTCCTCAAGAGCACGGAGATGGACTACACAATGCATCTGCTCAAAGACCCACACTTCTTGGAAGTATTGGAGATACTTTCTGCACGTACATAAATCAGCTGTTCTTTTAAGTGCCAGATTTATTGCCCATACGTTGTACAGTTGATTCACCCAAAAGCACATAGCTCTGTTGGAGCGTTTTCCCAGCAGAGAAGTAACAGCCTTGTCTTACCAATGCTGCAGGCTTTGTTCCACTGAGGTAATTTGTGTAACCACCTAGCTTCCCCCACCTATTTTAAATTCCCCCACATATTTTAAAAATGCAACTGCAATATTTGCCAGGTCTGTTTTAAAGGTTCTTACCTTGTGTCCTATTACAGCAGGAAAGACAAGCCTTTTTTAATGTTCATTGAGAAGATCTGCTTTTATGAGTAACCCTGTTTTAGACTGCCAGGACACATAAAATCTCAGATAAATGGGAATAGATGAGAGCATTTTTGCAGACTGTGACTATTATTTGAGGGGAGTGGGGTGGGTGGGGAGGAGGGTCATTAAAAACATCCTTCTACAATTTAGCAAAGATTTTATTCAGGAGGTCATTGTCGTTTTCAGCTGAAGAAACTTAGCATTTCTTTGAATGGCATCCTACACTATATTGAGATTTGGCTGGTCTTGTTGCTTCTGCAAAACAATTAAATATACTTAATTGTTGTGTGTGATAAGACTCTCAGCAAACTTGCTTTCTAAGAAAATGTTTTGGCTTGACCTTCCTGTAGCAACGTCTAGTATTTGTGGCTTTAAAAGTGGTCTTTACCTTCACCTACTTTCAACATTGCTTATCAAGCATTCAAGCATACTGATGCTTCAAGTATGAGGGTGTTTGTTGCTGAAATAAAATAAAATAAAACAAAATAAAATAAAAATACCTGCAGTTTGAGGAAAGTAGGAGGAATCTCTTATGCACCTGGGCTCATGAGAAAAAGGTCTACCAAATACTCTTACAATAAACTAATCTCACTTTCCCGTAAGGGGAGCAGCTTTTGTGCCACAGACAAACTGTTGAACTCCCTTGTTGATCTTATCATTAGAAGATTAGACTTCATGAAGTAGCAGCCAGTGAAATATGCCAGTATCTGATCTGGGATTTCGAACAGGCTGGTCCCTATGTACAAGAGACTACAAAATTTCCTTAATGGCCATGGGAAGACAAGCTTCTTCCCCAAAGTCTGTGAAAGACACGTTCTTTCCTTTTTATAGTTTCTTCTTGCATAGTTTTTCTCATATAGTTCTTACAGTCTATTTTCCCTTTCTAAATAAGGAGACCATCTTAACACAGTACTCTTATGCTCTTATGTCTCAATTTCTTGAAATCAAGCAGATTTTGTTGTTGTTTAGCTTTTTTTTTTTTTTTCTCTCTGTAAACCTGATCTTGGCATTTTTCCAACATTAGTGGCATACCAACCAGAAATGTGTCCAACAACATCTGTGGGGTATGCAGGCAGAAAATATCTGCAGCTATAAATGAAGAAAGAATCACTGAAGATACCTACTATATCCTTTCCGTGTAATTTTGGAACTATTGTTTTCTCCTCTTTTGTGCTACATTAAAATTAGCAATAACAGTAATAAAAAACAAGGGAAAGAAAAAAGAAAAAAAAAAAAGGAAAAAGCACATTCAGAAACAGCACAGCACAGGAGTAAAAATAGGTTCTTTGAAATATATTTTGGTTCTGTGACACAAATTGAGTTCCTGCAGCTTTCTGATAGACAAACCCATGCAAGAATTGCCATAACCCTACAGTTTTATGCCAAAATCTGCCTTCCAGGTACTTTGTGCACAGGCTGTTTGGTTGTACCTGGCAGTACATTTGACCACCCCAGACGTGCTGGCCCATCAGCCAGGTCTGCTAACTCAGGATCCCATATACTGCAGCCGATTTCCTCTGCCTGTGCCTGGGCTGTGTTTGAAGAGTTCCTGTAAAGCAGCTGTGGAGCCCTTCTCCAAAGATGGCACATCCATAGGCGACAGCCTGGCTGAAGAGCCCATGTCTGATACTCAGGGGTACCAAACAGCTCAGCAATTTGTATTCCAGAAACTAAAGAGGAAGGTACCGCATACGTGCTGGAACGCTGTTACTAATCACCCCCTTCTGCAGTTCATAAGCATCTTGGCTTCTTCTGTGCTGGAAAATATGAATACTGGTCTGGATGTTCAGGCCATTGGCTTCAACTTTAAAATATTTCTAAGTATTCTAAATATTTTAAGTCATTTGAAACTGCTGGGTTATAAAACAAGGCAGTATCCATAATCAGTCATTAAAATTATCTGTGGATGGTTTGACTAGGTTTGCAGATGAATATACTGAGTCTTGTTTACATCTGAAAGATTTGTTAACAATACACCTGATACCAGGTTTCATGAATCCTGCATCCGTGGTTGGTGTACTGCTGGCAAGAAAGAGGCTTCCCCATACCGCAGTGAGAAAGTTGATTTGAAGAGGATGTTAAGTAACCCATATCCTTTCCCTCACAAGTGTGCTTTTCATTTGGATTTTCTAAACTGTACCCTGATTACTTGCTAATTCTTGTTTTGATCTGCAGTGGAGGGATGAGATGCCCACATTAAATAAATGGAAATACAATTATTATTAAGGAGCAATTATATTTAGGGAAGATGATAGTTCTGTTTGGCTTTATCTTATCTGAGACTCCAAGCAAGTTAAAAAAAGAAAAGTGCATATATATTTTCCTCCTTGGTTTTAAGACATTCGGAAATCATTTATATAATGAGAGGAACATTTTAAAGAATGTAAATCATAGTTTTAGAAAGACCATGCAGTGGTATTTGCTCTTTAAAGTAGTAACAAGATTGATATAATCCACTTTCAGAACAAGTGATCTTTTTGTTTTCCCTCCTCTTAGTAGTTAGTAAACTTCCTTTTTTCTCTAGCAAATGAAATAACAATTAGAGATCTGCTGTTGCATCAGTAGAAACCTGCCTGAGTTGAAGCAAAGTTTGGCTTACTTCTTCGAAGCCTATTTTAAATACGTGTGAGGAGGAAATTCAAATTTAGCCTTACCCCTAAAAAATACATATATAAAGTTTAAAAAAAAATACATGAAGCAAACTAGAAGAGTTAATGTAAACTCAAAAAAAAAGAATACTTTTGCTTTGATTCTGGCCTAGAAAAGCACCAAGATTTATCTATTGATAAATTTAATCCCCAGTTTTCTTAACAAGTTAGGTGGGAATGCACACCTGTATTGTATGGGCAACTTTTGGACTCGCTCTGCTACCTGATGGCTTGGTAACCAGTAGTTGTAGGTAAAATCAAGACATTAATTACTCTCTGGGTCTAGAACAGGACTAAGATTATTAGTAAGAACACACACTATTGAATATTTACCTGTGTACAGAAATATGCATAGTATGTTCTTAGTTTTAAAAGACTAGAGAGAGTAGTTGGTTGAACTCTGATGTGTTATGCACACTTATTACAAAATAGTGCCTCTTTTTCATTAAACAGCATGCTATTAAAGCATTGTTTATTTCCTCATAGAATTAAAAGAAGTGAGAAGATTATGCTAGAAAAAATAATTACTTATGTATATCCCTAAAAAAAAAAAAAAAAAAAAAAAAAAAGGAAAACAGTGTCAATATTTAAAGCCTGTTTCATTATTAAATATATTGGTAATGGCTTCTAGTTGAAATTCTGACTACAGAAAGTAGTGTAGCAGACAAGGAGAATTTTAGGTCTGATAATGGCTTTGTATACAGCAGATTCTGAAACACGGCACCCAAACAGTTTCATCACTCAGTTAATGTAAGGTAATATAAGATTACCATTAGTTTTTTTCATATTTTTTCCCCAACCTCTTTCAAGAACTGCTGTGTCATAATTCCTACATCTTCCAGTGGCCATCTGTAGAAAGCTCCAACAGCAGCAATGTTTACGGTGTGCATGGTAGCCAGATAGACCTTCCTAACATCTGAGATTTTGGCAAATATTTTGTGCTGCAGAGTTAGCTGGGGATACATGGTGGCAGGGGAGACGCTCCAATTGCTCGTGCTGTGAAGGCAGCAAAGGATGCAGATGATTTTTCTATTTTGCTTTTTTATGCCCACAATTGTTCAAGTTTTCAGTTAGTCAGTTACAAACTGGCTTAACTTCTAAAAATTGAGCCGCCCCACACACACCTTTTTAAATTAATGTGTGTTCAGACATAGTACAGGTGCCATTGACCTTACTGACAAAGTGTTTTCCTCGCTCGATTTCTGAACTGCTGCAGATAATACATCACAAGTAACTTCCTCCTACTTACTCTCCAACAGAGAGGAGCTGTTTTATTTGGAAGGGATTAAGTCCTGTTTGACTTACTGTCATCATGCTCAAAAGGCCCAACTTCCAATAACCAGATTCTCAAACACAGGAGGAGGGAGTTATAATATCTAATCACCTATTACATCTGTTGTTTTTGCCTTTTTAAAATAAATAAATAAACAAACAAACAAACAAACAAACAAGCAAACAGATCAGAGTGGATGCATGTCTTCCTGCTTTAGCAGCTGAATGTTTGACTTCTAAAATACCCTGATCACACCATAAGGAATTGAAACACAGTTTGTTTATGCAATAATAGCCAGTTCTGCTTAGGGGTCTGAGAGGGTAGTCTTAGGAGCTAATTTCCCCAACCTTGCTAACGTAGCTTTTGAACTCAGATTAAATATGGTCAGTATTTTAAGAATCTTCACACTGTCATTAGAAGTGACAAATGCAGGTTATCTTTACTTACATCTTGATATATATGAGAATAAAGCAGAGATTGTACGAAGCCGTCTAAGTGAAGGTAAGTTTTAGATGCTAAAAATAGTAAATGATACAACTGAAAAAAAAAAAAAAAAAAAAAAAAAAACACCTTAGGTAAATGAAAGAATGAAAGTGAGAGTAAATATTAAGTATATAGAAGGCAGGTGGCTTTTTGCTTAGATGAACTAGCAAGGTTAGTAATTTTTGTAACGCTTTAAGCCTGTGTTCATATATGCAAAAATGGATGTAAATAAATCTTTCTTTTTGTGTTACACTGATAGAGTTGCCTAATTGTGGATGAAATGGAGGAATGTTTGTCCTCAGTCTTCTGTCTGGCTAGAAATGGACAAGAGGACTTCTGCTCTCACTGAAATACTGTCTGCACAGAGAACCTCCTATAAGTAACACAAAAGGTAACTAGCTATGAGATAAGAGTTTTGGAGTTTAAAGTCAGATGCAAATACTCAGGTGGCTGAACACAGATTTTGTACACTTAGGATGCCAGAGACTAAAACACAACAATAAAAACATAACATGGACATGATCTATAAGGTCTTCCGATGCTTAAAGGGAGCCTAAAAGAAAGATGGAAGAGACTCTTTACCAGGGTTTATAGTGATAGTGAATGGCTTAAAACTAAAAAAGGGTAGATTTAGATTAGACATTAGGAAAGAATTCTTTACTATGAGGCTAGTGAGGCTACTTTACAGAGAGAACACAAATGTGGGAAATGCCCTTTTCATGCTGATGCCAAGGCTGTTGATTAGAGAGAAGCGTATGGTCTTGAATTCAAAGACTATATATATATTAGTGTTTCCCACACTCTAAGTGAGCACTCAGAGAGCTACATTTAAGCAAGTGAGAAGGGTGTTTGGACCCTACTCTAATGCACCTGTTCCCATGCATGGTACAAAGAAACTATACTGAAAACATCCACAAGTGCCTATCGCCACAAAAATTGTCTGCCATAGAACATGTCCATTACAGCAGCCAGCACTGCAGTGTGACGGTGCATTTTTAGATTAAAGTTTATAGCCACGATTCTTAGAAGATTTGGACATCTAACGTACAGTGATTGTGAAATACTGTTGATAATATGTCATCTTAACTAGGAGAGCTAGGATGAAACTTACATTCAATAAATGCAGTAATAAACTACTCCATAAACGAACCTTTATTGCACTTGATTAGAAGTAGTTTATACAAAAAATACGGAAATACCTTTGTCTAGGCAGGCTCTTTCATACAGCTATTCAAAGATAAAAGTATATAAACTACATAGCCATGTATCTAAATAACTTTTCATCATTAAATATTTAAATGAAACTGCTTTTTTTAATAATGCTGGTTAAAACACGTAGAAAAATCATGACTACAATGACAAAAATAAAACAATTTCACAGCAAGTAAAAGAAATTCCAGTAGCTCAAACCTTTGTTATACAGACACGGGTAGATGATGGACAAAGAGGCAAGGGAAATGAATCCAGCAGATATTTGCTACATACTCAGCCTTAAATGTCTCTGACTAGGATTTCAGAGCTACTTTCAAGTTTTCCCAAAACATCTCCTGCTGCTCTTCTTCACGAGGCCACTCCAGGTAGGTCTTTGTGTTCATTATCTTCCGCAGTTTGCAGAACCTCTTGGGAATAGCTTGGCTCTGGATGGGCTCCAGGAGGATGAGAATGGCCGCATCGTTGTTCTCGTCAAACAGACGGAAGTGCGAGAAGTCCAGCTCGTACTTGCACCACTCGCTCTGCACAAAGTGCTCCGACAGCACGAAGAGCGTTTTGTGGCTCTTCTCGATGGAGTCGATGATGTTATCCACAATCCACTTCCCGGGCACAAAGTCCCGCTTATGGAGGCACAGCCGAAAGGGGGGACATGCCTGCTCCAGCTCCTGCACCATGACGTTTTCCACCCAGTTGGAGTCATTCTCGCTGTAGGAGACAAAAGCATCGTAGCAGATGTCCTTGGGGGGGGCTCTCCTGGGCTTCCGCTTGGCTCGGAGCCATGCCCACGTCATTCTCATGTACCAGACTGCGTGGTACTTGTACCCAATGGCCACCAGGATGAGGATGACCAGGAAAACCACAGCGCAGATCAAGGACACTGCAAGGGACCGGTGACACTCCATCAGTGAGAGATGAACGGCTCCAACCTGAGCCCCTCTCACCGCCAGGGGAGAGTCGCAGATGTAGCCTTCTGGCCACCCCACAAGCATCTGTCCTATCCCTGCCTGGTGCTGAATGAAGGAGAGGAATTCACAGGAGCAGATAAAGTTATTGGCGCTGGCATCCAGCAGCTCCATTTTCTTGAAGGACTCCAACTCTTCCTTGGAGAAGCTGTTGAGCTTGTTTCCTCTGATTGACAGGGCCACCAAGTTAGGAATGCTTGTCGCGTCAGGCAAGGCCTTCAGCTGGTTTTTTGCAAGGTACAGCTCTTTGAGAAATGGCAGATGCAGATTAAACTCCTTCAGGTTGTTTGCACTGATGTCCAACACTTCGAGAGTTGAGGGAATGCAAGCCGTTAATTTGGGAATTTGAGTCCTAGAGAGATTCAAATATTTCAAATTTGCTGGCCACTCACACACATCTGGAATCTCACCAAAATTGTTTTGGCTAATGTCTAAAAGAATTAAGTTTCTTAGATGAGACAAGCTTTTAGCTGTCATTTTAAAGTCACTCAGTGAATTCTGACTTAAATTTAAAGTTTGTAGTAAAGGCCAACCACCCGGACAGGCTGAATGTTCCAAACTCTGATCTCCAAGCAAATTTGCACTAAGGTCAAGATATTCTAATGACAGAAGTTGTTTTGAAAGACTGCATGGTACCAAAAAGACCTTGGTATTTTCAACTGTGATTTTGGTAAAGAGAGACAGTAGATCTAGTACAGCCTGAAGATCCGTAAACAAATAAAATTCCTCTATAGATAATTTCTCAATTGTCAGAACTCTCAGAGACTGCGATTGGTTTGCTTGAATTTCTAAATCCCATCGTCCAGTGCCCAAGAGTCTACAGTCTTTCATCTCCACCTCAACTAATCTTGGCATCTTTTCTAAAATAGTGACAATACCAGGCACAGTAGCATCTGTGAGTAAGACCTGTTTAAAAGAAATTTTCTTTGCAAAAGACAAAGATAAAACGATCAAAAGTTGTATTTCTTCAGCTATATTGAATGCTATTTCTCTAATTTCTAACCAAATAGCAGAGTGCAGAAGATCATGAACAATTGCTGAGAACAGATCTACCCTTCTTATGCTTATGATCATGTGATTTATCTTCTTAATTGACT
This sequence comes from Aythya ferina, assembly GCF_964211825.1. NCBI lineage: Eukaryota > Metazoa > Chordata > Aves > Anseriformes > Anatidae > Aythya > Aythya ferina. The sequence goes on along the minus strand of NC_140300.1, from coordinate 45,427,871 downwards.
TCAGACTTCCAGGCTCATACACACTGAGATTGCTGCCCTCGATCCACAACTGGTCGAGAAGCGTAATGCCATCAAAGTTTCCTTGCCTTATTGTGGAGAACTGCGGGTTGCCCAGGTGGAGAGAGCTCAAGTTTCTCAGGCTAGAAAAGGGAGAACTTTCCCCCAGGTCGCTATAGCAATTGCCGTGAATGTGGAGGTGCTGGAGCGAAACAAGGTGATCAAACCACCCTGGGGACAAGTGAGCCAGGCGGTTATTTGACAAGTCCAAGAGCTCCAGCTTCCCCAGGGAGACAAACGAGTCCTCGTCTATGGAGCTGATTTTGTTGGACTGCAGCAGCAGGGTCCTCAGGTTCACAGCCTGCTGCAGATCATGCGCTCGGATGTGCTTTATCCTGTTGCGGGCCAAGTCTAACAGCGTGATTTTGTCTGTGAGCCCCGAGGGAATGAAGTCCAAGCCCATGGAAGAGCAGTTGCAAGACTGAGTGGCATCGCATGAAGGACAGGCCTGCTTCAGGGCTTGTTCCTCAGAGAGACTGACAGCCAAGACCACATACGTGGCCCACACTTGCCAGGTATGTGTCAACATTTTTTTGCCTAAAATATGAAATAGAGAAAGTACAAGATGATTACTTAGTTCTGAAGTAGCTACGTTTTGGATAATAGCTATAATATAACCCTTACTGTTCCTTTTAAAGACACTATATCAGTTTTTAATGCATTTCAGAGATTACATAGCTTAGTCAAAAATGGGACTCTATATACATATCCCACAATCATTTGCTAAAGGCTAAGTATATTGAATTCTTTTTTTCTTCTCCTAAGGGTTCTAGTTTTGGAATTAGGACTATCAAGTTAATTAATAGTTGTACATATTTTTGAAAGATTTAGTTAAATATCTGAATAATCACAACATTCTTACTAATATGATCCTTTGCCTGTTTAGAAAATAGTCCCCATATATCCCACCCCACCAGCACCCCAAATCCTGTCTTAAGTAGTTTTCCCCTGGAGCTGTGAATATTACTTTGTATATTCATTTTTTACTATGAAGTCTTGCATATGTGATTCAAATCCTGGTCACATTAAGAAGAGCCAGTGTCTTGTGGGAAACAGAATCAGAGTATCCTGAGTTGGAAGGGACCCAGAGGGATCACCAAGTCCAGCTCCTGGCTCCACACAGGACCATCCAAAAATCAGACCCTGTGTCTGAGAGCGTTGTCCAAATGCTTTGAACTCCAGCAGGCCATGACCACTGCCCTGGGGAGCCTGTCTCAGTGCCCGACCACCTCTGGGTGCAGAACCTTTCTCTAACCCCCAGCCTGACCCTCCCCTGTCCCAGCTCCATGCCGTTCCCTCAGGTCCTGTCGTTGTCCCCAGAGAGCAGAGCTCAGCGCCTGCCCCTCCGCTCCCCTCCTGAGGGAGCTGCAGGCCGCCTCCCCTCAGCCTGCTCTGCTTGGGGCTGAGCAAACCAAGGGACCTCAGCTGCTCTTCATATATCTTCTGCTCTAGTTCCTTTGCCAGATTTGTAGCCCTCCTTTGGAGGCTCTTTGATAGTTTTATGTCCTTCTTATATTGTGGCTCTTACATTGTGGCATCCAAAACTGCACACAGTGCTCAAGGTAAAGCCACACCAGCACAGAGCAGAGCGAGACAAATCATTTCCCTTGCCCAGCTAGCCATATGGTGCCTGATGCACCCAGGGTATGGTGGTCTGCCCTTTTGGCTGCCAGGGCATGCTGCTGACTCATATTCAACTTTCCATCAACCAGAACTCCCAGATCCCTTTCCACAGGGCTGCCTCTCCTCCCCCAGTCTGCACATACAGCCAGGGTTGCCCTGTCCCAAGTGCAGAATCCAGCACTTGCTCTTGTTACACTTCATGTGGTTTGTGATTGCCCAGCCCTCTAGTCTGTCAAGATCTCTCTGCAAGGCCTCTCTACCCTTGAGAGAGTCCATGGCTCCTACAAATTTACTATCATCTGCAAACTTCATTTCAAGTCCTGCTTCCAGTATGTGATTCAAATCCTGGTCACATCAAGAGTTAGCGTCTTGTCAGAAATAGTAACTTTCACATTTAATATTCATACCAGCATGTGTCTAATCTGACTTCTGGCAATAAGGAGAAGCTGATTTAATATGTTTCTGTCTCTTTCTTCTACCATAGGCTATTCTGGGTGTACCTGTGCTAGGAGTTGGGAGCTACATATTTGCCTAGATGTCTTTGTAGGCCATCATTACCATGCTGTGATCAGTCTGACCTTGACACTGAAACTTAAACTGGGAAAACTGACCACTGTAAACAACTGACTCTTAGTTCTTCCTTTTTACTGCTACATCTTCCTCCTCTGCTAGGGGCTTTTTCTGCTTTAGGTCTGTGTGGCAGATCTGGCTGGTCAGGCCTAGATGGAAGGAAGATCCAGCGGCTCTTGGAGCTTCTTGCAGCCAGATCACTTGGCTGGGCTAGATCAATTTTTTCTCCACCCTCATAGCCTGTTCCTCATCTTCTAAACCAAAATGATTCAAAAAAATCCACACAGTTGTAAATTCTGTCTCACTTCTCTTTTCCCTCACATTCACGCCTTTTATAATACTGATTTGAAATGACTTTTTGTGTTACAGAGCTTGCCATAAAATCTAGCCTGGCTTCCCTTCCAACAGAGACGTTAGATCTTCTCTCCCTTTGAGGAGTTGGAAAAACGATTCTTAAAGCCTGGGAGGGCTGTTTTCCTTTCAAAACACTTATTACATATTGAGTTATAAATCTTTTTTGTTTATGCTTTCTTGGCAAGGATCAAAGAGCACTTTTAAAGCATGAGACAACATTCCTCAGTGTGTCCCAAACCCCTGGGATGTAGGTATTTTACCAAGGGTGAAAAAAATGAACTAACTCCAAAAATGACCAGAGAACATGTTCCCAAAGGTCATCATGAGGTCTACATCAGGTTAACTGGGTTAGATGTACTCACTGAGGAGAATTTTCTCCTTCAGTCATCCCACTGAGACTCTGTGCAGAAGATCTACTTCAGTTTGAATTCATACTCTAGTTTGTTTTAGAATAGCTGACCCACAATAGGAAGATTTAGGCAGACAAGTCCTACCATTTCTAGTTGCATTATTTTTAGCCAGAGTTGCTTAAAATCTTTCAAAAGGGGCAGAATTTAAGCATATGGGAAGAGGAGAAAAGGATCTGGATATTTTCTTTCAGTCCTTCCATCTTTTCCCACCTAAAAGACTACAAGCATTTTGACCTCTTCTGCTATTTCCTTTAATCTCTCTCTTTCTCTGATGTGGAGCTTTGGGTCCTGAAGGACACATTCATCTCCCCGGACTTCAGATGCCCTCAGCTGAGGTGGTCTTTCACTCTGTCCTCCAAAGTCAATCAAGATAAATAACAACTTTTAGGGGCAATTCACGTCATGTCTCTTAGACACCCACATTAAGATCTGATGCCTCCAAGAGAAATTACACCACCAGCTTAAAATGGTTTAGGTATCTAGATATTTAAGCAGGTGAATCCCACCCAAAGAGTTACGATCTGTAGTCACAGTCACCTGCTATCCAGCTGAGGTTCTTTTACAGGGCTTCTTTGGTCACACGAGGCTGCCTGGATAACACAGTGCTGTAAGCCATAGGAGAAAAGCTGTGGTTAAGATTGGTTTCACAAGCAACACAATGAAGTGGAATTTCTAAAATGAATAGCAAGCGCAAGTTGCCATCAAACCTCCCACAGTTAGAAAACAAGCAAACAAACAGAAACCACCAGGCAACACAGTCCATCAAAATCTATCTATAGGTAGGTTATTTACAGATGGAAAACTGGCAGAGCAGAAAGTAACTGGGCAGGTACTAACTACATTGGAAACACCAGCTGAGCCCAACAACTCTCCTCCTTACCAGCAGGAACTGAAGTAATGACCCCAGTTTGGTGGTACAGGAAGAGATTTTTCTTTGTTGTCACTTCCCTGAGCATCTGTTTAAGGTTGTTTTGCTCGTTTGTCACATGGGACAGATCCCTGGGGAAATTCCATTCCTACTCTCATTCATTTTCAGACATTCTTTTCCCCTTCCCATTCCTGTCTAATAATGCAGTTTCCTGACTTCCAGGGTCCTTTCAGGCCTCTCCACATCTGCTCATGAATACAGCCCCACTCCATATCATCACCCTATCAAATAATCACTTGTTCCCCATTGCACTGGACAGAAAAAAAATAAAAATAAAAAAAAAATTGCCACATAGAAACTGAAACACAGCTAATATGCGGAAACTTGCACAGATATGGTTGTACTGTAAGGCACAGTGATGAACTAAATTTTCCAAGTGTTTCTGGTTTATGGACAAAGGATCCAAGCCATCAGATGTGCTCAGGGTTATCTTTCCTGGTCCAGGCCAGTAGAAGTATATGCACATATTCTTAAAGAAAACAAGTATCAACAGAGCAACTGTGTTAAACACTGATAAAGGTGAATTTAACTGCATGCCAACAGCATGCAAATTGTTTCTGATTTGGGAAAGAGTACCAAGCTAAAAGAGAGCTACTAACATCTAGCAGAGCTGCAGTCTGAGGGGCCACTGGTTTGTGAAAGGATCAATCCACAAGTAGACTGGGGAAGTTGTTACTTCCCACTTGGTTGTGTGTGGATTGCTTACGTCCTGGGTATTGCCCACCAGCATTTCCTTAAAAGTATATATGCGTATATACATACATGCATGTACTCACACATGGCTGTGCAACAGGGTGGAGTGACATAAGTAGCTAGCTGATCACACAGCCCCAAGACCAGTGCTTACTGAGCTCCTTCCTGGTTGTATTCCTAAAACAAAAGCAGCCCATATTCACACCTAGCCTTCCCTGAGCAGGTGGTAGTGACGTACAAATGGTGCAAAACAATGAATAGGACAAAACACACACAGGGCACCCTCCCAAGAGGAAACTGAGACGAAATGACACAGCCTGACCCAACTTGTCTTTTTTTTCATGTGCTGCTTTCTTCTGTCGCCCTTTCCTGAAGGACGTTGCTCCCATCAGCATGTCCCAGCTCTCCCAGGGAGCCTTCCCTCTCACTGCCTGCCATGCAGCCCCACCAGCTGCCTGTGATTGCTCCTGACAGGAGTCAGAAATCCTCCCCCCGTCCTGCTCTCCCACAGGAACCAGCCCACGCCCAGCAGCCCCAAGCATCCCAAATCTCCCATGCAGAGAAGGATGACATGGTGGCAGAGATTAGATAGCCCGAGTGCTCCATCCCCACTTCTCACTATGGCATTGCAGCCTCACTCCCTCCCTGCGTCTCCAGCCTCCACCCACCTGCAGACTTACCTCCATGTAGAAAACATTCCCTGGTGCTCCAGCTCTGGTGCCTGCGTGCTGGTTAACTTATTTCATGTTTCATCTCTCTCTTGGTGATCACTCTTCACTCAGCTACCTCTCGTGCTGCTGTCTCCTTCCCACTTCACTTCTCAACTTGGGCTATTCAAGCAGGGGAATTCCCACCTAGAAGATCTGATTGGCATAAGATCAGTAACGCCGTCGGTCTTCTTTAAATGTCTGAGCCCATAAAATTCTGTGTCTATGGTGAGAGCATACCACATAAAAGTCAAGGCTTTTCTTACCTCTGCCTGACCTTCTCTGAAACATTTCCCTCCTTACCTCTAGGCATGCAGCCTCCTAACCAATCTTATCTGTGCTCAGTGTTTGCTGTCAGATGATCCACCCATCACTTACCTGGAACTCAGATTTGATTAGCCCTTGAGCTATTCTGATCCAAGAGGGTGACCAGAAAAGTTCCATTGTAGACTTCGGACTAACTCTAGAGATGTCATTATAACAGGAAAGTAGAACCGAAAGTGGAGTTTGCATGCTAACCCCCAGAAGCTGCAATCTTGTGTATCTATGCATACACACGCACACAGAAGTGTTAATATGTACATATTAACATACACATACACAAATATATATATATGTGTGTGTGTATGCATATGCCTGCAAAGACACACGTATAAGCAAATTTCCTCATTTTTCAGCCACTTACTTGGACTCTCAGTACATACATCAAGACTTGCATTTCACCACAAAATAATTGCATGTATGAAGTTTAATCAAGATTCATCTATGCTCTTCTGTGCTTACACTCCAGCAACACAAGAAAAGTGGAGCATGGAAATGCTGAGTTATCCAAACCACATATAAATTTATCCCTCCAGAGACAATTCAGCTTTCCACAAGCAGCTCTAAACACAAGAAACCCACAATAAATCCAACTGCAGGTACTCAGGGTGAGACTAGCTATCAAAACATAAACATCTATATCTACCTGCTTGTCACTATTCCCTTTACAGCTGTTGAAGAGCAATGCAGTATAACCAGGACATATTTCACAATGAAGTACAAAAGATGAATTCCCTCCTACCAGTGCAGGCTTTCTGCACTGGTTACAGAGGTAAGCGTGTAGGGGTGCTTGGCCCAATGCTTAATTAAATGTGCTGTGCAAAATAGAAGAACAGAAACCAGTCTACAGTACCATCCACCCCACTCATTAGAAGCACAAGCTTGCACCCCACAAAAAGAAAGCAACTATTTCTATGGGTAGGTAAGGACACGTGGTAACCACAAAGGAGGAAACAAGAATCCACAGGGAGAAAGAAGACTAAGAAAAATAAAAAACAAACATACGTTGATTTAATGCCTCTGATTTTCAAGTTATTGTACATGGTGCCAGAATATGTCCTTGACTACTATTGAGCAAAACCCAACCTGTGCATGGTGGTATGGATTCTGGCATGAGTAGCCAGAAAACCAGTCTTACAAACAGAGACGTACATATTCAGTACTGTCTGTTTCACATTCTATGGCAATGGTAGGGCTCCAGAAAGCATATTTTGATGTAAACTCGCTTTTTTTTTTTTCTCAGAATTAAATTTTAAAAGCGTTCTATGAATGGTGATGCTGAAAAAAAAAATAAATGAAAGAACAACTGACACAGGAGTATTGAAGCACTTCGATTTATTTCCAATTGTAAACCACAAAAGGATTGTCAGGAACTAATCAGTGATATGGTGATAGGAGGAAAGAGTACAGAAAAACACTAAATTCAGATAAATGTATTTAGAAAATATTTAAAATCACGCAAGACTTCCAAATATCACCATTACTAGCATGGAAGATCAGAATATCAAATCACTGGAAAGCCTTTTGTGGCTCTTTTTCACTTATTAACATGACCATCCACAGGAAAGCCAGTTTTTGTTAGGCAGAAAAATAAGACAGATAAACGTCTTAGCAGGAAGAAACACTGACCTATATCCTTTGGGTAAATACACTGAAACAAGAGCTACTATCTTCTCCTATGATTTCAAAGCTGCTTTCAAGTTTTCCCAAAACATCTCCTGCTGCTCTTCTTCACGAGGCCACTCCAGGTAGGTCTTTGTGTTCATTATCTTCCGCAGTTTGCAGAACCTCTTGGGAATAGCTTGGCTCTGGATGGGCTCCAGGAGGATGAGAATGGCCGCATCGTTGTTCTCGTCAAACAGACGGAAGTGCGAGAAGTCCAGCTCGTACTTGCACCACTCGCTCTGCACAAAGTGCTCCGACAGCACGAAGAGCGTTTTGTGGCTCTTCTCGATGGAGTCGATGATGTTATCCACAATCCACTTCCCGGGCACAAAGTCCCGCTTATGGAGGCACAGCCGAAAGGGGGGACATGCCTGCTCCAGCTCCTGCACCATGACGTTTTCCACCCAGTTGGAGTCATTCTCGCTGTAGGAGACAAAAGCATCGTAGCAGATGTCCTTGGGGGGGGCTCTCCTGGGCTTCCGCTTGGCTCGGAGCCATGCCCACGTCATTCTCATGTACCAGACTGCGTGGTACTTGTACCCAATGGCCACCAGGATGAGGATGGCCAGGAAAACCACAGCGCAGATCAAGGACACCACCAGGGACCGGTGACACTCCATCAGTGAGAGATGAATGGCTCCAACCTGAGCCCCTCTCACTGCCAGGGGAGAGTCACAGATGTAGCCTTCTGGCCACCCCACAAGCATCTGTCCTATCCCTGCCTGGTGCTGAATGAAGGAGAGGAATTCACAGGAGCAGATAAAGTTATTGGCGCTGGCATCCAGCAGCTCCATTTTCTTGAAGGACTCCAACTCTTCCTTGGAGAAGCTGTTGAGCTTGTTTCCTCTGATTGACAGGGCCACCAAGTTAGGAATGCTTGTCGCGTCAGGCAAGGCCTTCAGCTGGTTTTTTGCAAGGTACAGCTCTTTGAGAAATGGCAGATGCAGATTAAACTCCTTCAGGTTGTTTGCACTGATGTCCAACACTTCGAGAGTTGAGGGAATGCAAGCCGTTAATTTGGAAATACGAGTCCTGGAGAGATTCAAATATTTCAAATTTGCTGGCCACTCACACACATCTGGAATCTCACCAAAATTGTTTTGGCTAATGTCAAGATTATTCAGTTTGGGTAGATTAGTTACATATTTTGCAGTCTGGTTTAGAGATTTTAAAGAGTTTTTACTTAGATTTAAAGTTTGCAATGAAGGCCAAGCACCTTTACAGATTGTCTCACTTAAGCGATTATTTACAAGCAAATTATCATGAAAGTCAAGATACACAAGTGATAAAAAATTTCTTGCAAGTCTGCATGGTACCATGAAAACTTTAGAGCTTGCAATGCTGAGTCTTTTCAGTTTACTTATTTGTGACTCCAAACCTTCCGGGTCTAAAAACATATAAAAATGCAGAATAGTCATATTAGTTACTGATACTATTTCAACAGAACTTTGTCCACTTACTTCAATTAATTTAGTATTCCAATTTCCATTCCCCTCAAGCACACTATCTATTGACTCTAACTCTCGCAAAGATGTGATTTCTTTCAATAACACCATTATTTGGCTAGCATATTTATCTGAGAATGAAGCTCTGGTAAAAGTAATTTTTTGTATTGTTAAAGGAAGTGTAGAGTTCTGCACCAGTTTTTCATTTTCAATGTCCAATTTAATTTCTCTAATTTCTAACCAAATGGCAGAGTGCAGAAGATCACGAACAATTGCTGAGAACAGATCTACCCTTCTTATGCTTATGATCATGTGATTTATCTTCTTAATTGACTTCAGACTTCCAGGCTCATACACACTGAGATTGCTGCCCTCGATCCACAACTGGTCGAGAAGCGTAATGCCATCAAAGTTTCCTTGCCTTATTGTGGAGAACTGCGGGTTGCCCAGGTGGAGAGAGCTCAAGTTTCTCAGGCTAGAAAAGGGAGAACTTTCCCCCAGGTCGCTATAGCAATTGCCGTGAATGTGGAGGTGCTGGAGCGAAACAAGGTGATCAAACCACCCTGGGGACAAGTGAGCCAGGCGGTTATTTGACAAGTCCAAGAGCTCCAGCTTCCCCAGGGAGACAAACGAGTCCTCGTCTATGGAGCTGATTTTGTTGGACTGCAGCAGCAGGGTCCTCAGGTTCACAGCCTGCTGCAGATCATGCGCTCGGATGTGCTTTATCCTGTTGCGGGCCAAGTCTAACAGCGTGATTTTGTCTGTGAGCCCCGAGGGAATGAAGTCCAAGCCCATGGAAGAGCAGTTGCAAGACTGAGTGGCATCGCATGAAGGACAGGCCTGCTTCAGGGCTTGTTCCTCAGAGAGACTGACAGCCAAGACCATGTACATGGCCCACACTTGCCAGGTATGTGTAGCTGTTGATTTCTGTTTTGGTTGGTTGAACATTTTGCTGTAGGAAACAGGAGATAAGACAGTATTGATTTGGGGTTTGGACAGCAACTGGCAACAATTAGAATCCTGTGCAGTTTTATTAGCAAGTCCATATTCAAATTTTATCTTGTATGAGATACCATGCAACATCAGTCCTATTTGAGCTGCTGAAACCTTGAAACACGGCATACTTATCTCTGAGGTACAGCCATATAGTGTCTCAACAGCCATAAAGGATGACTCTTAAAGTCCTGCCTTCTCATACACCCACCTGCTTCAGCTCGTCTCCTACATCTTCAGCATTATTCCTCCTCTTTGGGATGAAGCTACGACTGGATGTTTCAACATAAGAAGGGGAAGGCTGTTAGAAACACACCCTTCGCAGCATTAAACCGTCCATCGAGTACAGCTACCAGGAAGTCAGAAGCCAAAAAACAGAAAAGGCTTATGACCATCTGAGCGGTACACACTGGCCCTCTTGGCCCAAAGAGCAGGCTGTGGCTTCCTACACTGCAAACCTCTGCAGAAGAGACCCTGAGGTCTCCCACAGCGGAGCCTCAGGGCTTCTAAAAAGCAAAGCCGAGTACACTTTTGGCACGCCCTTTTAAACACTCTGCAAGCAATTTACATTCTTTATCAGAAAGGCTGAACAAGCTGATATCCAACCCAACAAAACTATCACCCTTTTCTGTAAATCAGTGCTGGGAATAGATGAGAATTAGACATTACCGTCACCCTATAAACAGTGAACGTAATTAGAACAATACTGATTTTAATTTACAGAAGGGCTGTGTTTCCTGCCATCGGTGCCAAAGAACATTTCACCATTAGCTACACCAGCAAATAAGTCACTTATTAAAGCTCACAAGCTGCTCTAAATGGTTTCAGTACTGACAAACAGCATCGCCCAATGCTGAATACACAGAGAGTCAATACTTACCTCGGGTACTGCGCATCGCACTTCTCTCTTCGTGTGCCGATATTGTACAGTCCAAGTAGTCACCTCATACCTGTAATTGCAACAAAAGCTTGAAACCCTGTGGCAGGTCTGGAGCTAGAAAATATTTCAGCCTGTGCTCCTCAGACAAAATCTTATTGACATCTTCCCAATCTCCACTAACTACTCAGCCAATGAAGCATACTGCTGTGCATGGCTATTCTTTAGTGGCTCCTCTCCGAAGGAAATCACGGCTTCTGAAGAGTTCAGGATGGTCCACCACGCATGACACTGACCTTCAGACTCACAGTCTAGCAGCATAATACATTTTTGTACCCTCCGCTCCGCAAGCTGAAATTCAGCATCAGATCCCTCTCCTTCTGACAGGCAGCTCCCATTGCTCAGAAGGTGATGCAACCATTTAGCGCAAGTCACTCTTTCCCAATCACTTCCTGAGGAAAAAAGTGCAGAAATAGTTTCAAGGCAGAACAACATTCTACTCCCTACCTCTCTACTTTTGGTATTTATTGCTTGGTATGTGCTGGGGGCTGTTAACTGGACTGAGCAATGGAAGATCTCAGCACAGCCAAGATGTTCTGTTGTGTGGGTTCCATAAATTGTTTAAATATATATTTATAAATAATTTGGAGTCAAGCTGTTTAGTCAAAAAGAATAATGGAGAAACACTCAGCATCATTTCATTTCCTAGGATGCTGCGGTCATAAGTTATCAACAACTACAAAATGCATAAAATTGGAACAATACTTGGTCTCAGAAAGAAGACATAGCTTGAAAGATAGTATCCTGCTGTAAACATCCAAGACAACTGTGGTGGTTTTACCGTGCTGGGCAGCTAAACCCCACAACCGCTCTCTCACTCCCCCTCCTTTAGATGAGGATGGGGAGAAGTAAAGCAAAGAACAACTCACGGGTTGAGATAAGGATAATTTAATTAAAGGGAAATAATTATAATAATTAAATAAAGACTACCATGAACTAAACAATTTAACTAAGGGGAAGTAAAAGGGAAAAGGAGAAAAAGGGAGGAAAACAAACAAACAAAATAAATGAAAGCTATATGGAAGTGCAGAGGAAAGAAATTACTCTCTACTTCCCACAAATGAGCGATGATTGACCACGTCCTTGAAGCAAGGCCTCAACGCACGCAGCCGGTGTTCGAGAGGAGGACCGACGTCTTCTCAACGAGAGCCCACCCCTCCCCTCTTCTTCCTGTTTCCACCTTTTATTGCTGAGTGTGACCCCACATGGTATGGAATATCCCTTTGATTGGTTTAGGTCAGCTGCCCTAGTGATGTTTCTCTCCTCACTTTTTGCCCACCTCCTAGGAGGGTTAGAGAAAGGCCCAATGCTGTGCCACTGCTGCTCAGCAGTAGACACAACACTGGTGTGATAACACTGCTGTTCCAGCTACAAGTACAGAGTACGGCACTGTATGGGCTGCTGCCGGGAAAGTTAACATTCCAGCCAGACCCAGTACAACAACTTTGAAAGGGAAGGCTTGATGACATTTATTTTTGCCTGACTGAATGGAAACTCACATCTGGTCAAATGGCCAAGCAGGCTGCACCCATGAAGGGGTAGGAAGCCTTCTTACCAGCACTGAGAGGGAAATCCATTAAATTCAAACTCCAAACCTTCTGACAGCAATTTCTATCTTTTTTTTTTTTTTTTTTTTCTGAGCACAGAAATTGCCACAGTCTGCTGCCCACTTGTTGCAAGAGGTACCTGCCTGAAAGCAGACAGACACAGTGACTGCGGCCACCTGCCCAGCCACACGTCAGGGGCCCAGCAGCATCTGACTGCTCAAGGCTGACGAAGCCCAGGCAGAAGCTCAAGTGCATCTGAGAGCATGCTTCAGTCCTGCTACCTTAAAATTAGCATTGCACATAAGGTTAAAAAATTGCTGAAAGTTCCCTACAGCTGTCTCTTCCCTCTTGCGCCTCTCATGTGGAATAGCTCTTGTTTTTAAACAGGGGGAACTTTTGGTTTTCAAAACTTTCCAAAATGTTAATTCTGAGTTTGGCATGACTCATTCCTGGGTTTTCATCATCAAAATTGCAACTCTTCAAAAAAGTTAAAGAAGTTACATTTGCGAAGAGCCTTCAAGATACACAAGAGGCTATGTGCTTCATTTAGTGCCTAACAAGCACTCTTCCTTATGTCTTATGGAATCACTATCATGCATTTGTGGAGACTTTAGACTTTAGGTAGGTGTCAGCTTTTTTTTTTTTTTTTTTTTCTGAAGCACCACCTTGTCTCCCAACATTCAGGCTCAGCCTGCTCTCATCACACTTCTAAACTAGATCTTGGGGGTGTTTCACTTGTTCAGAAAGCATAGGATGATAATACAGACCCTGAGCTTGCACGCAAGAGTTTAAATGAGGCATAGGGATGTGGTTTCTGGTTTCTTCCAGAAAGAGAAGACTGGAGAGACTCTGCCCCTCTACCTTGGGGACCTTTCCCAAAACAGCTTGGATCAGCAAACTGCTTAAAAAACTGAGAAGTCAGGATGGGTGTTCTGCTTGTTTCCATCTGTAGGGGAAAGAAAAATAATCTACACAACTTCTCTCACTCTCATTCCAGGTCAAATTTTCGGGATTTCTCAGGTTACCTGGAGTCAGGAAGGTCTGACAGTTCACAGTGTGGCCAGAAATACTGGAGACTGGGCTCAGAATAACTTCTTTCAAAGTCAAAGTAGGAAAAAAGTCCCGCTTTTTAAGGCAAGAATAAATTTCATCTCATCTGCTTTTTCTCTAGAGCAATCACATGTTCTGCATTGAACAAAGCTGCGTCTGGTGAGTGCTTTCTCTCTTCCTCCATGTCCGACTTGAGACTGTGATTCTGCTTCCTCTTTTGCAGTGCTTCACAAGGGTACGTGCCTCCACCGACCAGCACACTACATTTTCCCAGCAGAACGGTGCAGAGCTGCAAGAAGCCTGTGCTCTTGTAGCTGTGGCTGTTCCAAGCAGAGACCCCACACTGGCCCTTGCCAGAATATATGTAGGGCTGAGGGAGAGCTGTGAAGATCCTTTCTCAAGCTTGAAATGTCACTGTGTATCTGATGGCAGCAGATATCTGATCTGTATCTGATGCAGCACCCATTTCCCTCAGGTGGCTATGCCCTGGCACCCAGCCCCAGCCCTGGGCTCTGCATCGCTGCTCCAGCTGCAGGGACGGGCTCCTGCCTTGTCCCACCTCCAGGATTAAATCGCTGCTGCTGGGCAGGGCAGCCACACACGGAGGGGAGGACATATTAGATGGGTGTGGACCAAAACAGACAAAAAAATGTTTATGCTTTTTTGTTGGACAGAACCCTACGGAAGTAGGTGTGCTGGTCAAACACCATGAACCAAGCAACACCAGACCGCGGGGGAGCTTGGCCTCGAGACCAGGCTCCGGCTGCCAGAGTCCTGCAGCCCTCTCCTCCTGCCAGCCCTGGTGCCACCCCCCACAGGCACGTCTCTCTCTTTTAAAGTCATTTCCTCTTCACAGTCCCATGGGAGAGGATCCTGTGGCTGGTCCCCTCCCTTCCTCTCTGTCCTCCTGCATCCACACTCCCAACTGCTCTTGTTTTGCTCTTCCGCTTCGGAGATTGAGAAATGACAAGCGAGCAGCATGGGGGGGGCCTCACCAAGGGCAGGTGACTCCCTCCCCAAGCCTCTGCCTCGAAGAAAACACAGAAATAGCAGGGCAGGGAGGGAGTTCATGAATCCACTGTCCAGCAGCAATATTAGCAGAAGTGCCTGGCGAATTTTTACAAGCAGTGCAGAGCTCCTGCCTGATACTCACCCCGGTGACCAGGACACGCCAGCTTGTCTGCAGCAGCGCAAGCTGGGCTGAACCCGCAGCGCTCTTCTCCTGACCCCCCCTCGGAAATGGCTGGTGAGGAAAGGTGGTCAAATCTGTGCCTGCAGTCTCTGGAGCAGGAGGTATGAGGCTTGTGTAATTGGAAGCAGGAGGTTTGGCATTGCTTCACGGTTCTGCAAACAGAGCCTTGGCATGCACTGCTGGTGCCTATGCTTTAATCTGACTTGCAGCACTTCAGGTATTCATCTTCAAACTAAAAAATAATAATAATAAAAAAGCATTATAATGAAAAATTATGAAAAAGCAATTTTAACTCCACCATGTTCCCTATCGGGCTTACATTGACAGCAGCCGAATCCCGTGGTTAGATCTGCAGATGCAGCTTAAATGTAGAAGAACAGATTCCCCTTACTTTTCTTCTGCAACATCCTCATTCATCTTCTTGTTGTGGCAGAGTGTGAGACAGTGTTGTGGAACTGACTGCACATACAACAGCCAGCCTTTTGGAAATTCTTTGCCAAGGAAGCAGGTTTGTGTTGTTTTTTGTTTTGTTTTGTTTTGTTTTTCTTTCTCCTCCTCTTGCTCATATCCTTTCTGAAAGCTCTCAGTCAGAAACGAAGCTGATTTGCTGCCTAGAAGAGGAGCAGCTACCAGGGAGGATTTGCAGGCTGTGACACAAAGGTTTACGCTAATAACACAGAAAGTTCTGCCTTTATGGAATAGCTGCAACAGTGTGACTCAACAGGGGAAACATCCGAATTTCTCTGAAAATAGTCCTGTTGATTTTTTGACTCCCAAAGAATATGCACCAACACAAAGCAACTGCATGTGAGGCACCGCTAAACGACTCAGCTCCTTTCTTGCTTTGCATTTTAATATGTAGGATTAAAACATATATATTTTTTTTTCCCTGACAGGAATGTTAAGATTTGCAGTTGATACACAGCTTTAAAGCAGCAAATACTACGGCAAATTTTGATGCCCTTCCCTTACAGAACACCTCGACAAATGCATAAAACCCTGTTACCAGTGTCACACAAATTTGTTACTCCAAAACGAGACAGCTCACCTGGCATGCTGCAGGGAGCCAGGCAAGGTATAAAGCAGGTGCCACCAGCCAGGAGGCTCCCTTGGTGTGTGTGCAGGTACATCAGGTTACGTATGACCACATCTGAGCACTGCCTGGGACGCCCTGCACCCCTGAGAAAGGGGCCTGGTGCCCAGGGAAGATGCAGGGATAGGGACTGCATGCACAGGCAGGCGCCCGAGAGCCAAGACGACAGCTTTTCCTACAGGCTAGCTTGGCTGCATCAACCCTTACTTATATTTCCCATATCCATAACCCAAGATCCCCACATGTGCTCCACAGGGAGCCTAAACAGCCTGTGGGAACACAGCCTGAGGGCTGGGCTCCCCCTTAGGTACCCTGCAAGCAACAAGCTGCAACACGGGGGACACGAAGGAGAGAGGAATCGCATCTCTTACGCTTGCTGTTGGGCAGCTTCAGCTTCATTTCAGCTCACCAGGAGGGAAAATATGCTGTCACAGTCCGCCGGGTGCGAGCCATCACCAGCAGGCTGTCGTTAGGAAGTGAGGGTTTAACATCCCAGCGTTGGAATTTCCCGTGAAGGGGAAAAAAGGCTTTCCTCCACTCCAAGGAAAAGCTTTTCCAAACATGCTGGGCAAAGGGACACGCATGCCGGGAAATGTCACTTTGGGAAATGTCCAACAAACTGTGACCTGCCTTGCTGAGTGGAGATGGGTGCATGGACACGTGTTTTCTGCCTAGCCCTGCCCTGATACACCAAAAAAAAGTGCCCTCTTCCCCCACTCCCTTATTTTATTTATTTTTTTTTACGTGGAAGAGAAACATACTTGGGAATGGGACCAAGTCACCACATATGCAGCCAGAGTTTGTTTCCTGCACGGAGATGGAAAACGCGGTGCTGGGATGCAGAGATACATTTTTAAGTGCTTGTTACACAAAAATAAAATAAAATAAAATTCTGCTTAACAGTCAGGCAACAACCTGAGCAGGAAATGAATCAGGTCATTATCATATACCATAAAAATATCGAGATTTTTGTATTTTTTTCCAAATGAGACAATGCCAGGATATATTTTACACAGGTAGCTCAGGCTTTGCATTCAGTTGCTGCCTCCCTCTGTCTCTGATGCTATGAAGTATTTCAGATGTGACAGTGCGTTTCAGAAAGAGAAAGCCAGCCCATCCCAAATCCTTGTTTTCAGCTTTTAAAACCTCAGAAACTCTTTCTTTGGTGCAGGCACCTTTCTTGCTTTATCTGCAGTCAAAGCACCAGATTTTTAAAAATTAGGCAAAATCTAAATAGCTCTTCCCAAGTTTGTGTGTACTGGAAAAAAATGACATCTTTCATGAGTTTCTTGCAAGAATTAATTCTATTGTGTTCTTTTGCATTTCTATATTATTTTTAACCAACTTTTTTAGGAGCTTGAATACAGCAAAGTTTTAATCAGCCATGAAAAATAAATTTACTTAAAATGAAAATCTTGATCATAAGATGATGTTAATAATTACTTGAAAATTGTGTGTCGAATCTGATAGAGCCACCAGAACATCTTCAAATAATTAGATATTTCCACTATCTGACCATTCCCTGACTTTCCAGACTTGAATATGATTGAAAATAGACATCCCAAGCTGATTTTCAAGTACGCACTCAGCTATTTTAATCATTCCTCCTAAATTATCCTCAGATTGCATTTCTTGCAGTACCCTAAGTGTGAGCGTAGCAATACCAGCCTGGTAATACGGCAGTCACAACTCGCCCTGTAGCTGTAGTTCCTGTACCCATTGTGCCTCTTTGCCTTTATCCCAGTTTCCACAAAGCAAAAAACGCCCTGTGCTAGAAGAGAAATCCCAAAACAAAGTGCTGTCTAATACTGTGAAGTACCCACCTGAACAAATTTTGTCGAATTCAGCTCTAACAGCCAGTTACCCAGACCACTTCCACAGGCTGGGCAGCGGCAGCATGGGCTTGTGAAGGAATGGTCCTATCTCAGCGATGTCCCATTTCCCCAGGAGCGATGGTCCAGAAGCACTGCTGACCCTTCAGACCTTTTAGCAGGACATCAGACCTGTGGCAGAGACCAAAGCCCTGGTGTGGTAGATGGTTACAAGCACAGAATAAAAGAAAAGAAAACCAACCCCCCTGCTCTTAACTTGAAATCAAGTAGACAACAGGGGCTGTAGTGATGCTGAAGACTTTTGCAGGTCTTTAATAAGGACGTGTGGGACACATGGTAGCACATTCTTTTGGGTAATCTGATTCCTAATTTGCAGCTTTTGGATGGAAGAGATATCAAAGGAAGAGGAATCGCAGGAACTATAGGCAAAAACGTGGTAAAAAAATCAACCTTCATGACAACAGCTAGAATTATAGGGCAAGGCTAAGTTGGTTCACGGGTAACCATAGGATAACAAAATCTTAAATCCACTCAGCTGTGGGAAAGAGCATCTCTCTCACCTTGTCTCAACGCAGGGGATACTCCTCCGACCCTGAACCCGTGATGAGGTTTGCACCTGCAGGCACAAGAAGGGCTTTGTTTCTCTGGGTCCCAGCATCCAGCACTTAACAACTCTCACCCAGCATGCCGGCCACCTGGTTGGCTTTCAGCTTAGCACTTACCCAAGTGTCAGCGTACAGATTCTTTTTCTATTTACAGAGGTTATGCTACATTTGTGTTTCTTTCATGTGCTGTTATTATGACATCATTTTAAATTAATTTCCTGTCTGTTACATGATTAATAGTCTCAGCAAATTGCCTCTGGAATCAGTACTTCGGAGCACCTTATTTCTCTGGGGTTGGTTCCTTGAGCTCTTTGTTCCTGGCTCACTTCTAGGACCAAAAGGCCAAGCAAAGTGCATTGAGGTGCGTGACCCTCTGCTGAGAGGATTCCCTCTCGGTCCTCTCTCTGGTGCCTCCACGTCTCCATCTGTGATAGTGCCTTCTCTGCTGTCTGCACTGCCTGCCAGCTGAATGCTGTCTTCTAACAGCCACTAACAAAAAAAAAAAAACAGTGGAAGATGGGATGGATAGTGCAAAGGCTGGCTGGACTCTTCTCCCCTACTGTTCACAGTTCTCAACTTTCCTGTAAAATCAGTTTTCCTTACACTTACCAGCACAAAGCACAGCCTTTGAATGACTTTTGCTCACTTTCTGCAGGCTGAGGCTTTGGAAATCCTGTCCCCAGGCCAGGCGGCCCCTTCTCTTTCACGGGGAACTCTGCAAGGAGCTGGAGAGCTGGCCGACTAGGCAAAAAGCTGTGAGCTCGTAACGTCTCATCAAGTAACAGGACAACTTTGATACCACTGACTCACTGTGGGTAGGTCAGGTCTGCAACTGCTGCAAGGATTAAGGGAGGAGGGAGCGCGGTCACCCGTCCTGGCTCTGTGCACCTCCTCCTGCACAAAAAGCCTCCCGGTGGAGAAGAAAACACTTTGTGCCCTGCTCTGCCTTCTCTTTCCCATAGGAAGTCCCCAGAAGAAACCCCCATCCCCCAGAAAGGCAACTGATCATAAAATAATCCCTCTCCGTTTGCTTTCCGTGACGCTGCTGGCACAAGAATGAATACGAGCGCTGCCAAAATTAACAAGCAGGCATGGCAATCCCGCCTCTTGCTAGAGAGCCTTTCCAGACCTGCCTGAGCTTTCTTCTGGTGGCTGCACACAGAGGCAGGCTTGAGTCAGAGCCTATCTGCAGGAAAGAGGAGAGTGAGCACCTAATCTGACGTGACTAAAGCGCCCGAGGGCAAGGTGCCAGCTTTCTGGGCGGCTGACCTCTCTGCTCACAATTTTTCATTCGGGTGGTTTGCTTTGGCTAAGCGTCTTTGGTAAACATCGCGAAACACCAAAACCAGGAAATAAAAATTATTTTTTTTAAGGGAAAAAAAAAAAAAAGGAATCAAAACTAGTAATAGATCTTTCTTTGTCCTTCCAGGAACCAGCTTTACCCAGGCCAGCACACACCATCTGGAGCAGAGCAGGGCCTCCTCGGAGACCTGCAGCAGCGCTAGGGTGCCCAGCCACCCCACGGGGATTTCCAAATCCCTGGGGATTTCTCGCTCCTCCGATCCTGGCTTTTCCCTGCAATTCTTGGCATGAAATAGAGCAACTTCAGAGCACCAAAGTCTTTCCCATCTTGTGGCTGTTTACTGAAGGGCAAAAAGGCATGATCTGGGAACTGGAGTAAGCCTTGCAGAAAAGATGAGTAGAGGAGATGGATACAAGGGAAAGCTTAACCACAGGGCACAGGCAGGGGTGGCTGGCACCAGTAGCATTGAGGTATCCTGAGCATCCTCAGAAGGGGTAATGCAGAGGAAGGGTACCACCAGCAGCAGGTCCAGGGATTTCATAACCATGCTCTGTATATGTAACTACTGCCAAAGATGTGCATTTCAGTCAAGCCAACTACAAGGTTAGCCTCCTTATAAACAAACAAGCGCGCACACAATGTACAAACCAGGCAAACAGAAGCCCATGTCCTGAAAGGCCGTATTTCAGTGAGATGGCTGGAGTTAAGAGTCATCGCGCATGTAGCGGCATTCCCCTGTGATATTGTGGGCTTTGGCCTCAAGAGCAGAGCAACGAGGCTCCATCTGCAGAAAGAGACAGACTTTAAACTAACGTTACATGTTTGTGGAAAACAGAAGCAGCTGTTTTGCAGACAAACTAATAAAAGTCGGCATCGCTCGTAAGAACAAGATTTAGCTCAACTATAGCTCTAAAATATCTGCGCTCCAACATGCTTTGGAAAAACAGCCTCTTCTGCCTTCAGAATAGGTTGAACAATCAAAAAACTGTTTTCAAAATAAGTTGTACAGCTGGAAAGCCGCTTTCTGAGTTTACTGAAGCTGGTACACAGCATTTCTACCCGCTGCTGGGCAGCACTGCAGTTCCTGTGGGTTTGATAGCTTTAGACATGATAAATACAACCTGTCCAAGAGACCACGCCGAGCTCTGAGCCAACTTGTACCAAACTAAGCCAGGTGTCCTGAGGTCTTACTTCTCCCCATCACCTTCTGGAAGTTAAAACAGATATCTGTGATAAAGTGGATTGCCCTAAACACACAGGGATGGTGATATAATTAAGATATCTAGGATATCTACAGATTGATATCTGTAGATCTACACACAGATCTACAGGCTCTCCCTCTTCCTACCATGAAATACATCATTATCAGGCTCTTTCAGACCTCTAACTTTCAGATTTTTCCTCTCTTCTTTTCATATCTTCAGTATGTTTTGAGGCAACACTGAGTCCACAGTAGTTGTAATTAAACAAAAACCAACCAAACAAACAAACAACAAGCAAACAAACAAAAAACAGAGCAGTCATTATGCTTTATTCACTGCAGGAATAGATGGGGGAATTTGAAATCACCATGTCAGTCCCATTACTGTATGTATACATTTGGTCTGTCATCTATTAAAATGCATGACTGTATGTGCCTGGCAAGTGCTTCAAAGTTTTTCTTTTGATCTTTACAAAGATAAAACTGTAATATTTTTGTAGGTATATAAGAACATTAGTTACTGGACTAGTTAAAAACCACTTAACTTTTGAAACTGGTGCCATCTGTTTCCTATTTTTATTTATAGAATAAAATACTCTGCCTCTAAGGACTTCTCTAACAAGCCCTCTCATACGAAATACCAGTGATGTTTTGGCCAAGACAGCTGAGCTCCTGCTCGACGGGTTTGTGGATGGGGCTGGCCATCCAAACAAAGGACTGCAAAAATGAGAAGGCAAGGAGAAAGTCAGACAGCAAGCCATCTAAGAGCCTTTCACTCATCCCTCAAGTCAGCTCATCAGCAAGAACACTACCTTGGTTAGGCTTCAGGCTCCTCTATTAGAGCAAACGGCATATGAGATCCTTCCAACCCAACCCAAACCTGCAGCTTACTGAGCTTTGTGCAAGTCCCTCTCAGCGATGCAAACAGATTTATACTCCACTGAGAAAAACAGTACGTAGGAATTAACAGATTTGTTATATTGGTACCTCTCCCTTATGAATTTTGAAATGTTTTTATACACAGTTACTTGCAACAAGTTTTAGTCATTAAACCAACAAATTATCAAAAATGTTTCAAGTGGAAATAAAGCTTCATTTCTCAGGAATAAAAGAAATAACACCATTAAACCAACAACCTCTCAACCAACAAACATTCAGGGCATCTCTCACAGGTACACAGATACCTTTCCTTAGCGACAGTGTGAGCTGAGGGCTTGGCACACTACTAATTGCGACAGCACAGCAACTGCTGCAAGTTGCATGTTGCTGTAGGGTATCAACCTGCATCATGAAGTTCAGCTATTACAAAGGAAACCCAGGACTTTGCCTACGAATACCTCTCTGAAGGCAGAAATCCCTCAGGCTTGGGAAGGCAGGAAAGGCTCGTGCCCCTGCTAGTTCAGGCTGCCCACCATCATGTCCTTTATTCATGTCCCAAACTGCTATTGCCATCAGAAGCACCCCAGCCCAAAAGCCATGGGAAGTTCAGGCCACGCAGACATGCGATGTTCAAGGCTACAACTGCAAGCAAGCTCTGCAAGCTTACAAAGAGGAAGACAGCTATGAGGAAGAAAGTGACAGCAACATACTAGGAGAAGGTGACTGAACGATGTTTGTGCTCACCAGAGTGACGGTGCAGCAGGGTGCTGGGGAAGTGCCCGAGCTGGGCAATTGCGCCTTGGTTAAGCAGAAGATGCCTATGGTCTGGTTTCTTTCAGCCCCAGAAAGAGCATTCATTGCATGATGAGGATATACAGACCAGAAAACGCTGAAACTTGGCATTCAGAGTCATTTGGAGAGTGCGTGACCTCAATGCAGTACTAGCAGTGGGAGCCCAAAGGCAGATGTAGGCGTAATGTCCTTAGCTGATGAGAAGGGGTGACAGGTGCAGCACACCATGGGTCACAGCCCTGAGGAGAGCAGAGAGGAGATAAGGGCTTCCCTGCTGCAGGGTGCACAGGGCAGCAATGAGATCATTTTCCATTTGCTCACAGGCGCTGCCATCACCCTGCTTTGTCCCTGCAAGCGCAGCCAAGAAATGAGCAATATGCTCCCACGGCCACGCTCTCAGTGTCATCTGAGGAGTGTGATGGAAAGGTTACCGTGTTTTCTGTTGCTTCTGCGGGGTTTCTTTATCAATTTTGACATCTGGCTTGCATGCTCTGGTGTTGCACGTGTGGCACTGCACAACACCTTGACTTTAACAAGGCCATGCCGTATGAATGAAGTGAAACCCGCCTCTCACTAAAATCAGAACCAGAAACCCCAGCAGGCCTCGTGGGGTGTTGATGGCCTCGCTACAACACCCAACACACCGTCCTGCACGAGAAGAAAGTTGTGTTTCTAGTTTCGAGACAGCCCCAACCCAGCGCATCCTGCTTCCCCCGGATGCCGCGGAGGCAACCACCTCCCTTCCACGTAGCCGCTTCTGGAAGCCGTAGCGAGTCCAGTGTACAGGCTTCCCGCACATCTGTGCTACGGAGGACGTGTGAAAGCGCTGACTTCCCTCCACAAACTGTACATTCAGTCAAAATTAAAACCAAACAACCCGCTCCCAGCAAACCAAGCATTTTGCCAGCGCGGTTTGAGGAGCAAGGTCTGGCTGAGCCCGTCACACCACAGGCCGGGTCTGGGGGACGGAGCAGCGCCGTCCCGAAACCACCGCATGGGTGCTGGGTTTGCTGAGGAGCAGCTCTGCGGTCACTCCCCGAGACAAGGCACCTCAGGAGGTGCATACACACGTGTACAGGCTCGGCTGCGAGCCAGGCCTGCCTCCTGGTAGAGTGGCTGGAGGCAATTAAATGTCCGGCTTGTGCTGGACAAGCAGCTTGGTCACTGGCTCACCCAGCACTGGTTTGTGGGCTGGGGAGCGCTGTGGCTGGGGTTGGCACAGTCCCTGCTCACCCAGGCCACCACCAGCCTGCGAGCAGCAGTCCTGAACAAAAGCTCCAGAGGCACGCAGCCCAGCAGTACCACCCTGGTACTGTTGCCACCCTCCACAGCCACCCCAAAATTCAAAAGGGTTTGAGGGCTTGGGCCGCTGCGGTTTAAGTGACCGGAAAGAAATGAAGCAAAGCAGAGGCCGTGGAAAAAGTGAGCCACATGGTGTGTGAGGCACAGTGACAAGGGAGGCTTTTTTGTTGGGGAGGCACGGAGAGAGAGGAGACTTCTGCAGGGAAAGCCACCCCAGGGATGAAGGGATGAGCATCAGCAGGGGAGCGCCTGGGTCAGTGCCTCTAGTGACGACCACAGCAGTGGGTGCAAGCTCCCAGGACCTCAGTTGCAACACCTCTTTGTAGGGCTGGGACAAGAAATCCTCCCCCGTGCTACTCCATATCCCCCAGCTCGAGGAGATGGGGAACAGTGCCAGGCCTCTCGCCCACCACAGCAGAAATGGGCAACTGCTGCCAGAAACGCTCGGGCCTGCTGGGACACCCACCTCCACCAGGCCAGGCGAGCGAGCCCAGCCCCCTGCAGCCATGCTGAGTGGGCAGAGCTGCTGGTGACACCAGCCCAGCAGCCCTGGGGACGCTCAGCCCACCAAAGGTGCTGTGGAGAGCACACAGTAAGCCTTGCCAAATGCAGGGAGGCTGACCCAACAACGGGATGGGGCAGAGGAAGCAAAGGTGCTACCAGAACGTGGCTGTGGTGACGAGGACATGCCACCCTGCACCTGTCCCACAAAGAGCTTACAGCAAAGAAAGCATGTGGAGAGGGCAAACAGGGTGACTCAGGGACAAGCACAAGCAACGGGCGTTGCCCGAAACTGGAAGTGAAAAGAGCAAATGCTGGAAAGCAACACCCCATCCGCCACCGCAAAGACCAGCCTGGCCCGTCCGGGTCCCTCCCCGCAGGAGGCAAGCCCGGTGGGGCCAGCCCCACTTACCGGCAGGGTCCTGGGGAGCACTGCATGCTCCTCTTCCCTCAGCTCTCCAGCCCAACGCTGTGCAGGTCTCACCAATCCTGCAGGACGGGCTAGGACAGCTGAACAGACACTCACCGTCTCTCACAGTACCTATAAACCTTCACGAAATGCGCCAAGAGTATTCCCTGGATCCAGGATGGAAACCGGGGACAAACTAGGCAGACTTGGCCAAGACGCCTGGCACAAATCAAGGACAGCAGTAACTTCAGCCTCAGTACCTCCAGTCCCCAGTGCGCGTCCATGAAGCCACAAGGCTGCCTGGAGAGGGAGCAGGTGTGGCTGGTGCTTCTCCAAGTCTCTTCTTGGGAAAACGATGAACATCCTGAGTTTATGTAGCATTCACAGCAGGATAGAAATCCACACTGAAAGCTTGTAACTGCCCCTGATTTCCCCCCTCCCTCCATAACCAAGCACACTAGTGAACTGTGCAAGATACTCTTTTATACCATGATTCTTGTTTTTCCCTTTGCAAACTGAAGTGTTTCTTCAGTTTACTGAGAACTTTCACAGAAGAGTCTCAGAAAAATGGTAACAGTTTCACAGACATTGGCAAAACTCAAGACCCTGCTAAAAAGAATTCCTGGCACAAGGCAATAAATTAGAAATTATTTTGCTCAAGACAATTAGATGTCTTTATAGCTATCCATTTAAGCAGCCTCTCCAGTTCTACTCTAGTAGAATTACAGTAATTTTGGTACAAAGAAATTTGTAGTGGAATTTATTATTTCATCTTCCCCTTTACTGTAGGGGAAAGATGATTTTTAATTGAGCCCAAATCCGCTTGTATGCCGTGGATTACTCATTAAGCTATAGATGTCTCCTGATGGCAGCAATTATTCCTGGTAACCTTAATGAGCCTGTTACATTCCTTTGTTATTGTTATGAAAAGTTATATGAGATACTTTGCCTAATACTACCCAGCTCCTGGGGGAATTACTTCTTGATCTGTTCTGGTTTGATTAAAGAGAATGATTGTTTTCTTTCTCAGCAGTATTTCTCAAGTTGTTTGTGGCTCATTTCCCTTGTCTGTTGCTGGCACTTTAACCACTCTAACAGAGTTTTTCATAGAGCTCTTTTCCAAACATTTCTAATTTTTGTTGTTCTCCCTGAACTCTCCAGTGTCTTTGCTTGGATTATTGTGTTTGTTCTCTCTCTCAGCAATTTATTCAGCCTGGAACATAACACGCTGCTTAGAACAAGAACTCGGTGCTGATCAGAACTCTGTGGGGGGGTTTTGTTGGTGTTACAGTTTGTTGCAAATGTAAGAAAAGCATCTCCTTGTACTGGTGCTTGAGGAAAAAAGCTTCACTTCAGTGCAGGCAACATACAGATGCCATTAAAATGATGAAGCTAACAGAACAAATTGGGTATGCTAACCAATGGCAGCTCTGAGCATCCTGTGTTCTTTCCATTGCCTTTGCACCTCCAAAACTCAATGGGCATACAATAAAACGAGCAACATTATCCAGGGAATAAAGAACTTCATTGCATTTCAAACCAAATGATCAATTGATTTTTTTCCCCATGTTTATTGTGTATGCACTCCCGCTCAATTCCTCCCGAAGTCTCCTGCCATGGGCAATAGGTGCAGAGAAAACATATCTGTGGTTATGCCTCCTTCTCATGGCTTTGCACTGGTTCAGGAGCATCAAAGTTCGTATGAATATGTGAACTTTCCTTCAGAATCGCAAGCAATTACTATTAAACTCCATAGTCACAGAGTCCCATCCAGCAAGACACATCATGGAAAGTGGCCAAAGACTCTTAGTGCTATTTCCTGATAAAGTCATTAAAACACCCACAGTTTTGAAAAGCATTCAGTGAGGATCTCACTTTTCTGACACTGAAACCAAAGAAAGGCTTAGAAGCTCCTTCCACATAAGCAGCCAGAGCAGTTAAATGCAGCAGCTTCCTAAAAAGCCACCCAACCACCCTTTCAAAATCTTCTGACCAACATGAGCATGTCAGAGGAGCTGCTCCGATAGCTCAGCATGATGTGACTGGCAGAGCCAGAACCGTGTGGGCTCTCAGGTTGCTGAGGAGCCTTGCATGCAGGTTTATCAGCTATTTCACAGTGCCTTGGCTGCTCTACCTTCAAATAAAAACAAACATGAGCACTTCAGCATTTTGTTGTCTAATAACGCTTGTCTGCCTGTCAGGCTGAGTTCAAAGGGCAAGAGGAAAACAGGTGAAACAGCAAAGAGTCAAGAACTTGCTGAAGTTGTCAAACTCCTCAGAACAGCTGTCAGACCCCAGTGGTCTCACCTCCCACATGGAGCAGGACTGTCACTGCCACTAGAGCAGGCAATGCTGCGACCACCTCTGAGATGTACTCACTCCTCGGGACAACCCGTCCTCCTCCTGCTCCACCTGAGCCTCCCAAGCTGCAATCTTTGACTGTTGCTGCCAAGCCTGCAGCCACCACACAGGCTCTGCTTCTGTCCTCTTCCTAACTCTCCTTCAAGCAGCGGGGAGAGGCTGCTGCTGGATGCCCCTTTGGTCTCTCTTTCTCCAGACTTAACAAGCCCTCTTGCAGAGGACATGCCACAATCCCCCTGCTGTCCCCTTTCTTTGACACCTGAAGAGTGAAGACACCCAGCCACAGCCTGCAATGCCAAAACAAAAAGCTCTGTGGGGATGGGCAGCAGAGACAGTTTGCACGATGGAAAGATTCAGCCCTGAACAGGGTCACAGCCCTTCCTTGGTTGCCTTTCCCAAAGATTTGGTCCCATAATATGAATTAACACAATGCTGTTCTGGTTTGGAGAGTGGTGTGAACTCCACCCTCAACGGAAGGTTTGTTCCAATTCAAGCACAAGCATTTTAAACAAGGGCAATTAAGTGCACTGGAAACGCTATTGCAACATGAAGGCTAGAAATCCAAATGCAAGGTATCAGGAGTCACTAGCAAGGAAAGCTCCTGAAAGAAGTGCCCACCCACCCACACTGCACAAGTGTAATATCGTCCGACTGATGGTTTGCATTTTGAAGCCAGATAAGCAAGCCACAGTTCAGCCATTATTTTTCTTTTTTACTGCCAGAAGTTTACACCCACAAAGAATTATGTCAGCAATAAGAGTGGCACCACATGGAAAATATCTGATTTGCATCAACAGGTCCCTAGTGTTAGTTTGGCATAGATGCAATTATTTACAGGTGTAATTATGCACCTACAAATGCTAAAACACACCTAGTTTATACCACAAAATGCAAACTCCAGAAGAAACACGTGCAGTATGTGGTCATGGATACTTCTAAGAACCTAACACTTTTTTCTTGAAAAATTTTGGGGTTTAAATTTATAGCCTTCACCTGACAATAACAGTGTCCTGAATGTTTTGCTTCTCAAAATGCACTGAATGCTCAGACTTCAGTAAAAAAAATTTATTTTCAATATAAAAGTGCCAAAATATCCACCAACATTGTAATCTATTCAACAACCAGCTTACTCTAGTAATCAAAATTGCAAGCATCTTTATTCACATTTTGAAATCAAATTCCTTTCACACATTTCCACAGTAACCCGAGTCCCTTGAAAGTGGGAAATTTGCATTTCGGTTGGCTGCTGTAGTCCATATGTCCAAGTTCATGTAGGCACGGAACGGGTTAAACCTTGGATAGTATTCCTGCTTACACATAACTGCCTGGTTCTCAACATGGGTTGAGTGCTGGGTTGTGGCACTAACAGGACAGCAGCTTTCATAAACATCGCTCTGAGGTGCCCAGATGGAACCAAAAAGTCCAGACATTGGAGACAAGCTTCGGGTGCTCGAGAGGTAGGGCTGTAGAGAAAGATAAAATCATCATGGGAAACTGCAAAATGGCCTGTTTGCCAAAGAATGGATGGAAATGTACTGAATGGGAGGAATCAGCACTTAGGCAGAGAACTTGGGCAACACACAAGCAGAAAATTACACAAGTTTGCAAAGCAATATGGTTGCCCAAAAGATTGCAGCAGCATTAGCGTGCATATGGAAAGGCACTTCATGAAATGAATCCGCATGAGCTGCTCTCTACATGGCACCAATATCATTGTAACAGGAATACAATGCTCAGTTCTGGTTGGGTTGTTAAGAAATACAAGGAATAAACAGACGACACGTGAAGAGCGCCATGCATGGGTTCAGGAGTTAAAATTAAAAGAGAAGGACAACTAAGGAAAGAAAGTTAAAGGGTTGAAGTATGTGTCAGTACTGAAAGATTATGCACACCAGAAGCAAAAAGGGATATTCAGCATGGAAAAGAGAATATAACTGGGAGCCAGGGAATTCAGTCAGAAAAAATTTGAAAGCTTATAAAGAACCTCCTGGAGAGCAAGATGTGTTAGCCTGTGAGGAAGTCTCTTGGAGAAGGTCATGGAAGTCTTGGGACTTTTAAAACTGAATGAAACACTGAAAAGTATTGTGGGGAAAAGCTCAACAGGGAAATGAGCTGAATTATCTAATGTATTTTCCAATCTCTACCTTCTGTATTTCCTGGCATTCTTGAATAAAATATGGCATAAAGTTACATTTATTTCAGGAAACAGAATTCTACCAGTTTTGCCACTTTTTAAATATAGGTGAATTTTCATTTTTGCAGTTAGAAATATTTCTTGCTTTATTTGCTTAGTTTTCTTCAAAACAAGCATACTGTAAGTACAGTTTTTTCTTCTAATATATAAGAAATATGAGCAGAAGAGAAGGTGGTTGCAATTAAAGACCACCTTGAACTGAAGTCAGCCATACATTGCACTATGGGATGACATAAGCATGGCTAGTCCAGAGCGTAACAGGTCAAAGTCAGCATTCAGAAATCTGCACAAATCCAGCTTAAATCACTTGGATTTCCTAGCAAAAAAAGACTGTCAAAGTCACTGAGAGCAGCTGTCCATTCAGCCCCACCATTTTCAAATCTCTCTGGGTTTTGCTGTCAGCACTTTTTGTATTTTATCCTCATCTGGAAAGGTTGATTTTGATAGGGAAAAGTCTCGGTAGACTACATAAGTCCAAAATGTTTTTCCATATGTAAAATGATTTGCATCAATTTTCAGGCAAAAAAAAAGTGATCTATCTTGCCATTTAATAGACAAAGCTGAGTAACAACCCTGACCAGCAAGTGGGAAAAAGCCGTGCTACCAACACCAGCACCAAACACGTACATCAGGCTACTTGAAGGAATCACGAGGAACATGCAAGCGATAGGTAAGGGACAGACGGGCATGCACTGAGAAGGTTTTTGAAGAGGTGCACACAGAGACAGCCTGGCAGTGACAATACTCACCGTGGAGTTGACATAACTGGCGGGCTCCCAGGCGGGCGGCATGTTGGGAGGCGCATTCCAGGTGGAGGGGCAGCTCTGGTCAATGAAGGCTGTGTTCTGCACTGCGGCCGTACCTGGGAAGCCACTGGGGTAGTTCATGTTTTCTACAGTTTATAAAAACGAGGAAGACAAAATAAGGCTTTTGCAATGTAAACACTGCTAACGTTTCTGTGGAGGAATGCTGAATCTTCTTGGAGCGAGACATGCTGGAACCAACCTAAGCTTTTGGTGACTTAAGGCAGCTTCCAGGCAATGCAGCAGCGAAGCGTAACAACTTCTGTTAACAAGGCTACCATTTTGTACCAGGCACCCACTAACAAATTGCTATCAGGAAGACGGGGTAAAGAGTAGGCAATCTCTTTAATGGAGAAAGGAGCCTTTATTAGCTGCAGAACGTGCATGGCAGAGCCTACCCTGGCTTCACTGCCAACAGGCCTCAGCGCTAAGCACCCGAGGGAACACCGTGCTGCCTGTGATACTGTAGCTTGACTTTTAATTATTGCTTAGGTAATGCTAAAGAATTTTAGGTTCTTGCCAGTATGCATCCCAAGCCAAGAAACTCTAGCCTGGAAAGGTAATTGGTCACAAGAGGCCTTCTGTTTCACACACTGGAAGGCAGAAGCCTGCCAGAAGAGAAACAAAGAAAATTGTGCAAAAAGAATTGTGTAATATTGCGGTCACAAGCACTTCTCTCTATTCTGTCTCAGAGTAAGGACTGTATGCTGGATTTTCAGGCTTAAAATGTCTATACAAAGATCAATGTTCTCATCTACCACACACAGATTGTGCTTTTTTTTCGATAGAGCACCCGGTCAGCTGGAAAGTGCAACGTTTGGTCAAGCAATGAATGTCCAAATGCTTATAGACAAACTCTTTTTTGTTTCAAAGAACAGAGAGAAAATATGCTCAGTGATAACTTCATTTTTACTTCATCTCACCTTCTGGGAAAGCACCATATTCGTTCATCTCTAATGGACAATACATGTTGGAAAACTGGCTGTCACAAGTTGCGTTCCAGTCAATGAAGCTGTCCCGAGAAAAAGGAAAAATCTGCTGTTAGAAGCAGTTTGCAGAACTTCTGAAAATTATTTAGACATACTTATTTACTGTAAAGCTGTTGGGTGTAAAATGCCTGTAACTCATGATTAGGCTTTTCACATTCCACTTGCCATACAAATCCTGCCAGTAACCACTCTCTGCCAGTATGTAATCAGAGCGATTATCTTGCTGAGCTCTTTTTCCCTCCCAGGAGGATGAACAATTTGCAATGACAGCTACCAGAGTTCTGCAACACCTAGTGGGGCTCAACTTCTTCCTCCAGAAAAAGAAAGTAATTCTATTTCTTTTCAACAACCACAAGAGTAGTAGATAGAAAGTGAAGTGATTTGAAATAAGAGGAAACGTAATGCATTCTCTAGCATTTCTATGAATAGCACTCAATATGGGCATTTCTCCTGTCCCCACCACAAGCATGAGAGCCTTGTTCAGCAACGTTTCCTAAACTACACATGCTTAGTGAAAGGATTATACTTATTTTCATTAAAATAATTCAAGTATTTCAATAAGTCTTTCAAGAGCAATTCTTAAAGATCTGACTTAGAGCCAGACAGACTGCTGGCCATTATTCCAAATCATCAGGACTGCGGTTTGTTGACACACCAGTTTACAGTTGAGGTTAGCAGCCTGGTTAGAAACACAAGATCGTCACTTGGGGATTTCTGTGTTACCACTCTGTCGTTTTGGATGACAGGACATGACCTGAAGAACTGACAGCACTGCACTGCCAGAGTATTTCTTCTCCCTAGTTTGTCGTGAATTTCGCATTAGTAAAATTTACAGTGCAGAAAGTCTCTAGTACAAGAAGGACTCAAGTTCACTGCTGTACGAAAATTGACTCAAATCTACACAGAGCCTGATCAAATAGCCCAACCAACTTTTTTTCATATACCATCTTCACACTGGGCTATTTTATTTTATTTAACAATGTCTGTTTATGCCATATAACACAAGTACATACTGCATAACATTCCCTCTGATATACAGAAGCCATGTGTTTAGCAAGAGGAAAGCAAACCTAAAAGGCAGGCCCTCTGCCTGGTCATGCAAAAGAACTGGAAGAAATTAAAAATTTTCCAGCAAGTATTTAATTAAATTTGAATAGAAGTTCTGGAATATCTACACACGAATAGGAACACCAGTGAATTTGTCTGAGCAAAATTAATCATGATGTACTAATGGAAAGTATAAAAAAACAGGAGATAGTTAAAATCAAATTTGTGCTGTTGCTTCTATCATCTGCCTTACAAATATTATGAAGTAGGCTTAAGTGCAGTGCTCTGTATCACAGAAACCTGAACAAAGTGTTAGCCATACTGTTGACATGAGACATAACTTGCCTGTTGTGGACCGAGGGTGTTTCTTGGATCATACATGGTATATTATTCTCAAGGTTGTAGTTTAGGCTGTTTGTCAGGCAGACTGGCTGGGCAGGCCACAAGTCTCCTGCTGGGTAAAGACCTAAACAGGGGAGCAGGAACGAAATGGAAAACAGGAAGGAAGCTTGCATAAGCTCTGAGAATCAAATGTCATTCGTGATATTCAGATCCATGTGAAAGATAATCCAGCGATGCCAATGAACCTATTTATGTGAAAAGGCCAATTTTTAAACAAAGCTCAAAATTTCTATTTGTTAAAAAAAAAAAAAAAAAAGGACCTGAACCAAGAATTTGAAATTCCACAAAGCAGGGCAAGAAACTCCTGTGAAGAATTCTCAAGTCATTGATCATCGGTGGCAACACAGCGCCCTTCCACATGATCTGGGGACATGATCCCCACCAGCCTCTCTTTTGCCCCCACCCTTCATTCGGTAACCAGGTCTGAAGTACAGCCACATAAATGCAGCAGGAACATTCAGGTTTTTAATGTATGGGCAGTGCTGCCAGAGCTATCCATGAACGAACATTAGGTGAACTTGCTATGGCTGCATTTAGCCTGTAGAGCACATATTCACCGTGGTGCTCTCTACAGTCTGAACACCTAACTGCCCAAAGACATGTTGTTCCTATCAACTATGAAAACATAGCTGGATAAAGGAAAAAGATCCAAATTAACAGTCTTTATGAGACAATGGTTGCAAAGTTAGCTCAATTTCATTATTTCACATGACAGCAATTCGTAATATCTACACCACAGAAGCTTAATCAGCCTTTGTACCTTGCCAGACATGTTAATCCTACAGCAAAAGGCACAGCTGCAGGCAGACGGCTCTGCTGCTTAAAGAGCTGTGTGTTTTAAACAGTTTTCAAACTCCACCTCACCATGTAGAGCCTTTTGCTGTTATGAACTCCAGTGAACAGGTCAGAATTGAATACAAATAAAACAGAAACAATAAAAACTCAGAGTTTTAAAAGCCTGATCCAGTCCTTCTTCGTTATTCCTTTCAAAAAGGGCAAGTCCTTATTGTGGACATTTGGAGAGAAAAATGGTCAAATTCGCTTTGATGCTGAACTTCATTTTAACGTAAGGATCAGTGTTATCTCCCAACCACATTACTTTTAGACATAAACCTATGCAAAGCAAGAGAAGAAAAAACAAAGAATACCTAAAACATAAGCTGAAAGCTAAATGCTGTCTTAACACAGAGAAGATTCAAAAGAACATCAAAGCTGTAAGACTGTTTGCTAACTTTGATCTTAACTTGCTTAGAAGTCATTCAAATTCTAACAACATCTCTATGAATTTTGTGTTTACATGGGTTATTAGCAACATCATTGAAACTGCTTGACAAATAGTGTGCAAAGCCAGCTTAAGTTGCTAATTAAGTAACTGACCTTTGTTCTTGTCAGGATCTGCAGCTATGTCAGTGAAATTGGGACATAAGGTTTCAGGATACTGGGGAATGCTGTTCATGTCTCTGCTAAATGAAAAGAAAATTTCATTTCTTAAATCAAGGCACTCATGTTTAATAATCCAAAGTACTTCACAGGAAAGATACAAAAATGTAAAAATATTCTGGTGAATATCATAGTTGCTATTGCTTTCCCAACTTCTTTCCTGATTTTCCTTAAATTACCACTGAGCAATTTTTCAAAATTGAAAGCCATCTACTAATTACAC
This sequence comes from Aythya ferina, assembly GCF_964211825.1. NCBI lineage: Eukaryota > Metazoa > Chordata > Aves > Anseriformes > Anatidae > Aythya > Aythya ferina. The sequence continues at coordinate 45,394,003 of NC_140300.1, read as the reverse complement.
ACACAAAACAAATACATCTTAATTATCCCAGGTTTGTTATCCAACCTATTGCAACTTAATTCAACACCTCTCCTCTTGAAATCCGAAACAAAGCTATATTCCATTAAGATGAGTAGGATCTCACATGATGTTTCAATGCTCCCAACAACTTTCAGACAAGTTTACTTTTATGTGCATGAAGACACACAGACACATATGAACACCGATTTTGTATTCACTGAATGCCAAAGAAACTAGTTAATGTGAGTGGAAAGGCATTTTTAAGAACCAGAATCCCAGAGGAAAAGGATTAAATTATTTCTGCTAGTGAAAACAGACAGTCATGAATGAGAAGTGAAGCGAGGATTCATAGTAATAAAAACTGTAGATGCTATCTCTACAACAGCAAAGAAGTAGAAAGGAATGTGGGGTAGGGGGAAATCAATTTTCATGCTGTATATCCTAGAACATTATTTTCATTAAAAGAATAACATCAACTTGAAAGTCTCACTTCCATTTTTTTTTTTAAACAATTATTACTTTAATAAAACTAAGTGCCAAAGGAAATGCAGTAAGTTGCTAAGATCTGGAATAAATTAGAGGGGAAAAAATCACTTCCTTTTTTCCCCCAATTTCATTTTACATTTGGAAGTATTTATCATATTACCCCAGCACAATCCATTTTCTGTCACAATTGTATAGATCTTCTCACATACTGAAGAAGATTCTTCTTTTTCAAATAGAAAGTCCAATTAGAGGATCACAAAATATAGTAAGACAACAGATAGGTATGATTCATCAAAATGAGACAAGTTTTCAAGTTGATGGAGTTTCTTTAATGTCTTACAGGTGTAGATTCAAATTTATTTATTTTTTACCTGGTATTGCAGATGTTATGAGACAGATTTAAAGTGATAGGAGTTTCAGATGGAAAATCATTTTGTGAAATATTCTCTCCTAAAGAAAAGAATGACTGTGAAAAATCAAAGATCCTAAAAAAAAGAAGTATGCACAGAATATTCATTCACACAGATGAACTCAATGGTTTTAACCAGTTTTTCTTTCAGACTGGAGTATCACTAGCTGCAAAGTGTGCTATTTCCCCAGGGTCTTAAGCGTATTTTGTGACTTATAAGTGATTACCACACTTAATTTTAATGGATAGATTCCTTGTTACTATCATATTCATTTTGTATTTGGAATGACTTTTAAGAGGCAATACAATTTGAAAGTATTGCCCACAAATCATTATCCATTGCATCACAGGTTGAGACCCATCAAATAGAAACTTCATAACGTCAGGTTTTGAAATTTTCTACACACACAAATATACATAAAAATGTATGCTCATTTTTAAGATTATTCAAAATAACTTCTTTCAGGTACTCAAAGTGATTTTTACTTGTGTCACTTCAGCATTTTAAATCTACTTCTATCACTACAGCAATCTGGCTAGCAATGGCAGTGACAGAATTTTGGACTTCCAACTACGTAAATGGTATTCAGGCGTTCAAAAAGATGCAGTGATGAACCATAGTTGCCACTTCTCACGCCCCATGAAGTGGCTCAGGCCTCCTGGCTACTTCTACTTCAAATATGCCTATCCAATCCCAGCACCCTGAGATTCGTTCTGAACTGCTTTCACACGTTTCTCATTTGTGAACTTTCTTAAATAGCTCTAACAAGAAGATTGCATTTTTATGAGATTGATGTGATGTAACGAAGTCAAAGACATAAATTGCTTTGACTAGTCACTCTCAGTTCCATGGAAACTAATTGGGCAGCTCCTCAGTGCAGAGGACACCTCCTCTGTATTGTTCTGATACTCTCTGTAGCCTGGACAGCTCATCCTCATCTCCACAAAACCTGTGATACTTCCCTCCCCCAATACCAAGCATCTGTCCTACTGTTTCTGAGAGATATTTTCTCCTATAAAAGGCAAGCTACATACTCCATGCTGTGGAAGCCCTTCCCATTCAGAAGGAAGACAAACTCTCCCCACTATTGTGCAGAGGTGATGTTTGCAGAACTTACTGGATGGAAGAAAATGCCTGGCAGTAATCATGGGCTTTTTATCTCCGTCAGAACTGCTGGTACTGCTCCAGCTACCCCAGCTCCCACGACTGGCACGAACGCTTCCTGATGAACTTCCACAATCTGAGCTTGAATCAGAACAAAACTTCTCCAAACACTTCTTTTTGGACCGTTGATAAAAGCTTTCTAAAGAGGTTTTGGAAAAAAAGAGTCTTTCAGTTGAAGTGAAAAGCTACTGAGACGTGATTTTTCTAAATTTCCTGATAGCAGGACAGAAATCAGTATCTACTGATAGCCTCACCAAGATAAACACACCAGGCCCTACAGCATGAGGAGCTTATGACCTGACTGAGATCCCCAGCACAATGAACACAAGTCAGGGCACTGTGCAGTTACAGGCAATAGTTATGAAATAGGAAGCAATACTGCTCATTGAAATACACTGTTATTATCTGAAACAGGAAACATTCTGACTCTGGGAACATGCACACTAAAAGCAACAGAAGTTACAAGCAATGAATCCGTAAGTGATAGATTCTCCTTCCTTAGCATCTCATCAGGGAGACAATCTCACAGGCCTTAGGGAGCCTTACACCTCCTTCAGCCTGCTTATTCCAGAGGTGGCCTCAGCAATACAGCTGCCTCAGTTAGCACCAGCAGAACCTGGACGCACAAGCCAACCATCAGTCCTTTGCCCGAGAACAATCTGCTATGGCTTCAGACCGACATCTGCTGATTTGTGCTGAGAACCACCCCATGGAGGAAGCACACGGTGCCCTTCAGAAATGAGCAGGTATTATCACTGCTGGCATTGGTCCCCCTGCCAGCCCTGCCATCTCAGTGTAAGGGTGTGAAGCCAAGAGGGGCAAAAAGGTCTTAGGAAAGGAAAACTATTCTATTGCCACAAAAATATCTCACATTTCTTCAGTCTGACAATTAAGATTGCATACCTGTTTCTCCCTGTATAGACAAGCTCCCAGATTTCTGGTCTGCTTTGCAATTTTCCCCATCACCCTGAGGACACCAGGCTCTTATTCCAATATTAGCTCTCAGATCCGGTCTTTCATATTCGCTGCACATGTGCTTCAACTCACTCTGCTCGGGGACCCTAATACAACCACACCCAAAGAAACACATTTGCACATCACATTTCAATCGCACTTTTTCAGGTATTAAACACTTTAACTCAAAAGGCTACCAAGTCAGAATGCGGGGCAAGGAAAAGGACAAGGAGTTTTATTCCCCAACTTTACAGAAACTTAAAAAAACATCTGTTAAGGCTTTCCCAAAATGCTATATCCCTCATATGGACTGCTACTTCTCAGCAGGAGGAGCAAGACTGCATGTGTATGTTTAACTCCGTTCTCTAATGCACTTGCAGAAGGCATTCATACGTTACAGTAATAAACACAGTCTAGCACCGTATGGAGATCTAGGTTCACAGGAAAAATGTGCCTGACATCTATTTCATTGGCATAATTATAACCAGAATAATCTGGTTGTAAGATCTGAAGTAATCTCAAGGTTGTGCTAGTAAAATTGAAATATCTGGATCCAATCAGAGTATTAAGGGAGAAGGAATAAAATCCAGCTGTCAAGTTTCTACAGGAAGGATATGGCTACATCTTAACTCAGAAAGGGGCAACTACTGAATCAGATGAAGGAACAATCACAAAATTTCAGTGATTTCATGTTTTATCCTTCCTACCTGCAAATGTCTGCATACTGCAAGGAATTACACATAAGCAGACTTCCCCCAATGAATATTAATTGGGTTATAACAATCTCTTCAGATTTTGCAATCTCCTTGTTAAGTCCACTGACCTCAACAGGACCACTCACAATAAAAACGAAGTCAGTGAAGGCTTTGTAGGATTGTGACCTTAATTCAAAGGACTGTGGGAAGAAGAAAAGGATTTTCTCCTAGTAAGCTTTTCTGTCCTAGCACTAATTTACTATTTGTATTTTTAACAACACTCAAAATAGCTTAAACTTATAAAAATATGAAAAAAACATTTAATATAGTAGTTTACAGTTGACTTCAGAAATGCATTTAAATGAATCTCGGGGGGGAAAAAAAAGCAACTTCCCAAGGCGATCTCGAAATACTTTTGAATTTAGTGCTGCTCTAACTTGTTAATGCTTATCTACGAAGCCCCGGTGATACTACACATCTGCTTCCCTGAGGTAGATACTTCTTAATCATTATGGCAAAAATGAAAGTAACTTTATCTTGTCTTCCTCTTTCAAAACTACCAGAAGACAATATTCCCTAAGTTACTCAATACAGCAGATGATTCTCCTGACAGTGGAATAGTTTTAACAATTTAGTCTTCCTTTTTCCACTGAACAGAAAACACGACTGGATCTTATCCACACAACACAATAACGGAAAGGAAGTTAACCATCCAAACCTCAGAGACAGCAAATTCCAGACTGTACCAGAGAGCAACCACTGCTACGCAGAATGGGGTGCGTCTATATACATACAGATTTACAAATGGATAAATATTTCTTTTGCTGGCGATATTTAGTAGTGCACATTCTTAACAATAAAGCCTCAAGCCAGGACTACAGAGTGTTTATTTAACAAGATAAAGCAATCTGCCTAATGTACTATGCAAAACTCAGCAAAAGCCTGCGGAAACATTACAGCAGCTCTGGATTTCTTCATGACTTGGTGAGGCAACACATACCTTGTAGATATATTAACATTCTTTTTCTTATTCTTTCTAGATGTTCTATTTCTATTCCAATTTATGTTTGACACATTTCCTTCCTTCTTCTCCTGAGGTTTCTTCTTCCTAAATGCATCTTCTTGCTGAAGGTTTAAAAAAGAGAAAAAGCTGAGAATACATACCGAGGTAACTTCATTTTATACGGTAAAATGAACTCTATCAGATTTTCTTGCTAAATTTCACTGGACAAAACAACTCAACCCCAATTGCATAGTTACTATATGATTTAGTATCTCTCCACAGCACTTCCTCTTTCCAACACCATCCACTTGATCAGTCTTTCCAAGACTCTGTCCTTCAAGACACCAACAGATGATGAGAGAGAAATTTTTGAATTCCCAATGTTAGCATTTCACCCCTCACACCATCTAGCCCTGACTTCCAGGGGAAAAAAAAATACAGGGAGAAAAAGGAAGGCAGTCAATAAAATCCCCAACGTGCTAAAAACAAAAAACATCTGCCAAATTTATGATCAGTTTGTGTGCAAGTTCAGCAGCAATAAATCCTCCCTTTCCTCAGCAGCTGGGGGGGGGCATTCATTTGAATTACAACTGAAGAAATTATGGGGTAACTTAACCAACAAAGAACAGTGACTAAGAAATTCGGGAAACAAAAAACGAGCACCATCAGCCACACACAAGGAGTCTGTAACAATTCCCAAAACAAGACTGTATCCCATCTTTTCTCGTACATATTCCTCGAGCACTAATCATCATTACACTTTATTGTCATGCAGCTCCTATCCAGTAGACAGAACACACATAAACCAAATTCTTGGATTCTTCTTATTAATTTTTAATTACCAGATGAAATTTTTTAAGTGTTTTACACTGCCCATAACACATGCAATGCATATTGTTTATCACGTGCTCCAAAAACAAGGATGGAGAATGATCCTTCTCAGCAGCTTCACAATCTGTCATGGGGCTTCTGCTTGCTCTGTTCCTAAATGCAAATTTCTTACACAAAGTCCTATATTTGCAGATTAGGTGTCTGAACGAAGGGAAATACACCCATCTAGACCACTTCCTCTCTAGGGTTTGCTCCCACTTCATTATCATGGCTAACAACTGGCATTAGATCCCAGCCCTTCTGTGCCTGCTCTGGTAAGGAAGAACATGTCTGGCTGTGATACAGCCAGTATCACAATATAGGGGCTATTTTAACTTTTACCCAAATGGCTCATCATTAATATGCATGGGATGTGGGACAGTACAACTGCATTACTTCCTCATTCATCTGATTTGCAGGGTTTTAGACATGTCTCCCCGTACATAACAGTCCCCACATATACATACAAACATACCTATACGTGCAAATAAGTAACAAGGAGATTATTTTAAATTTAAAAAGCAGAAAGACAGCAATACAAACCTCAGAAGAAGTAATCTCCTCTTTTGCACAGCACAGAGTCTCTTCCTTAGGTCCCTTATTAATCTTTTTCTCAGTGGAAGGCTTTAGGTTGATCTGCTTTTTTAAGGTCTCACAGTTTTCAGTTTCATTCCTGAGAGGCACTTGCTGGTTATTCCCTACAATTAAAAAGTAACACAAGTTTGCTTGGGAACTGAATGGGCTCCCAATCATAACTACATTAGTTTCTACTTTCACTGTGGCCTACCTCCTTAAAAAAGAAAAAAAAAAAAAAAAAAAAAAAAAAAAAAACACAAAGGGAGCAAACTAAAAAGCATGACTTGAGTTGTTTTCCGAAACACTAGGGGACTAGCACCTAGGCTGATGATGTTGAAAATTTCAAAATCAACAGCTAATGCTGTGTAAGTATTCTGATAGCAGCTACAAAAAGTACCTCTGTATCAATTCATGCTTATGGGCACACTACTCTTACACACACAAATTACCCCATCCCTACTCATCTCATCCAAGTTTGAGCTACTCGGGTCCCAGCCATGGACTTTGGAGGGTAGAACTGGAAGCCAGAGAACTTTGGGCTTAAAAACAATCAGAAAAACCCTGCAATCTTGTGGAGAAAACTTCTAAAAAGAGGGTAAATCAAAGTAAGGCCAGCCTTTATTTGGATCTTCAAGACTCCAAAGTGTCCTCGGCATCCACTGTGAAGACAAAGGGAAACCACCCTTTCTTTAGGATAGTTGCAGCACTAGAAGTTTCTCTTCTTGAGGTGCTTATGAGGAAGTACTCTTGTGTAACGAAAGCAAAGAGGTGAAGAAAAAATAAGGAGGCCATTCTCAACAGCTGGCTGAGCTGCCCAGCTGAGCCACTATCCTCTGCTGGGATCCTTTTTAGGCTTCATTGACCCTACCAAAGGAAATAATCAAAACCCTGACAGTGCAAATACATAAATACAACTGCCAACAGACCCTTCAGCAGGTTACCTTTAGTGCTTTACCACTGATTACAAAGTATTTGTCAGTACTGCTTTCTCAAGGTGGAATTTGTGCTGATGAAAATAATTGTAGTATCTCCCAACTGGTTTATGTATGAACATGGTATCTGCAGTCTGTACTCAAAGTTACCTTGCTATGTACATAAAAACAGGTAAGATGTAATTACTGATTTTTTTTTTAATTCAAAGCAAAGAAGGAGTAAGTTTTTGCAGTTTAGGAATGGATGAAGAATCTCAAAAAAATTTTGTAAGTAAGAATAAAATTACCCTGCTTTCACTCCTGAGACAGCACACTGGTACCTGCCATATCTAACAGGTAAGGACACAAAGGGTAAGCAACCAGTGCAGCCAACAGAAATACACTACAGCAGGGCCCCAAATCCCTGTGTTACATACAGTTCATTCACAAAATTAACTGCCATAGACCAGAGACACCATAGCTTCAGAAAACATCAGTTTTCAAAATATAACTACTTTGCTGAGCTCCTAAGTCAAAACAAAATTGCAGAAGAAACATCTTCCTGATCTACTTTCCACTCAAAGTATTCTTGTGATTGTCTTAAAATTTTTAGCTGTGAAGCTAAGATAGAAATTAAAAATAAGAAAGATACCATTATTTTTCCTAGAAATTTCTTGCAGTTCTGGCTGTTGCAGAGGTGAACTTCTTGACAAGTGACTTTCAGGTAGCTTCTTAGACATCTTCACAGGACAGAACTCCTGTTCTTTGAGCTCAACTAGATTTTCTGGAGCTTTAAGGTTAGTTTCCTTAGGAAACATACATGTTTGAAGATCTTCCTTCAGATCACACTCTGAAGAAGTATTTTTAATGAGAACTGTATTTTTCAGTGCAGTTTCTTCTTTGCCCAGAAAGTTTTCTGGAAGAGTTAAATTCTTGTTAACATTTATGCCATTTGCATATTTTAGAGTTACCCAGTTCTCACTGACAACATCAGTGCAAATGTCCTCTTTTGGTGCTGAGATTTGGTTCTCCGCAATCTGATTTTGCTTCTCATCAGTAGCTGCAATGGCATTGCCAGCTGCTGTGTTTGGCTTTTGCTTACTGTAGTAAACTGAACATTTGTGTTTCTTCTGAGAGTGGCTGTAGGTCGCCGGACTTCTTTTGGCTGCATTTTGACTTCGGCTGGACGAAGTGCCTACAGACAGGAAGCCCTTCCCTTTGCCTTTATCTGATGAACTATAGGAATCCATAAATGTCTTACAGCTTCCCCTGGGGAAAAAAAAAAAAAAGACAAATTGAGTTGCCTTTTTGTTTTTTAAACATCTATGAGACTATCATAAGTTGTTTTATGGGATATTTTTGTAATAAAATGAAAGGGGGCATATTCACAAGCTGAGATTTTGTTAGGTCTTCAATGTATCATACCAGCTACTCACATTCTGATTTCAGTGGAAGTTGAGAAAGACTAAGTATGTGCTCATACTTCAAAGACACTTACATGCTTGAACAAATGCTTAACTGACCAACCAGGAGGTCAGGTTTGAGGGCCATTAACATCATTTGCCATTCTTAATTTTGTAAGGCTGCTGCGTATGGTGTATCCATTAATGCTATCGCACAACTTCTATCTTGTGTACTACTGACAATTTACAAGATGAATAAACCCTTGAGTTCTTCCATTTCTCTTCTGAAGAGATAAATACATGCTGCAACACTGAAGCTCTCTGAAGGAGGTTGCTTTGAACAAGACCTAAATGACTCCACAGCAATGTCAAAGTACCAACAGACAGAAAGAACTACTCCATATTAAACAGGTGCAAAAAATGCAAATCAAAAGAAGAGGAAAGTGTTTTTACTTGTAGGAATCAGAGCTGATGACATCAACAGAGTTGCTGTTCTGCTGGGATGAAGAACTAGGATTTGGCCTCTGTCTTGATTTCATGAACTCTGCTAGAATATACTGGGCTTGCTGGAAGGCTATCAGGATCACACCAAGCAGGGACAAACTGTCAAAGAAAAACAACAAACACTGGTGTCTACAATTTTCAGGAATGTTCAATGAAAGTTACAAATCTCGTAACAAGATGCACTTTTCAAATATTTTGTTAGTAATTTTAAAGAAAACAGCTGATAGGAAAACACAAAATAAGTAACAGTTCCAATGGTTCCCCTCCCCCTTTTTATTAAACATCATGGCCCTAGCTAGTTGTAGCGTGGCAAAAAGTAACTCAGCCTTGAGCTTCATAATGAAAAATCTAAAAGAAAAAAAAATAGAAAAGAAAACCAACACTTGGTTTAAAAATTAGTTAGAAAGAAATCTCACTCAACACAATGACAACATACCATAGCATGACACATCTACAGAGTACATGTCAGTTATATCACTAGTTTGTTATTTATTTACAATTGTCTCTTCTGCTACCTAGAGAAAATCCTGACATAAAATGGGCTACAAATGGCATTGTTCTTCTGAGGTAAAACTGAAGCTGCAAAATGCCTTCTCTTTATCTCTAGCACATTAATTACACCAAACATAAATCAATCAGAATGAAAAGCTCTGTAATTCATCAAATGATCTTCTCACATAGGATAAATTTTGTCAGCTGGAAAACAGAATGAGAAACTCCTGATTTTTCAAATCCCTGTGGTATCCTTCTGTTGCATCTAGAGCCACGTTACATGGTTACTCTTACTGTTCAATTGTGCTCTGTTTCCAGCATCAAAACAACAATGCAAGCCGAACAAGTGTGCATAATGATCTCAATTATACATGCACTGGTATGTATATAGATCACCATGACATTTGTGTTCACTCCTTGCTGGTCCTGATGGCAGGAATTCAGGGTTCAGTGCAATGAAGACATCAGAAATCATTTGCCACAAACAGCATTCAACTCACACTCACAGTATGAAAGGTTAATAAGGAAGACAACAAAAACCTAATTAAGAGCAAAACCCTGAACTGTTGTACAAAGTACAGGCCTCCTAAAACAGTTTACCGTGTACAAGCAATGAGTTAGCTAATGTAAGACAACTCTTTCTGGGGTAGCATCTTTATCAGTGTTCGTAACAAGAGCCAACAATAAGAGATACATATTTTTTAATACATGAAAGGAGGAAGCAAAAGGAAAAGCAGGTCCTTACTCAGGTGTCTGAAATCCCATAAATATGTTAATTTTCCAGAAATACTTTAAGATAAGCCATCAGTCCGCTCCATTCTACTGATGACATGCAGGGACTAACAGGTTCCACATGCATCTCTATGGATGGGGAAGTAAATCTTCTAGCAAGAGGGGTACCCTCTGGCTCTTCCTGTGGGAATACCTAACCCATCTTCTTTCCAAGCCTAACATGGGAGTTTATCAGCAGGAGAAGCATGAAATGCTTGTCAATTCTACCACAGGCAACTGGATCACACAAGGTCCTGCAGACAGCTGGCAGTACTCCCAAAAGACTTAGACGCAGCAGACATTTAGGCCCTATCATCACATCTACCACAAGCCAGAAGTGCATGCTGATTTCTCACAAGTGGGTCACCAGAAGCTCTGAACACATTACCTTACAAAGAGGACAGTGAGCCGCCAGAAAGACTCCTCCCAGCTGGGTCCTGGCACCACATCTGCACACAGGGGTAACAAATGGTGAGGAAGAGTCACGTTGAGGGTGAAGTGGAACTCCAGATCCGCAGCAGTCACCAGGGTTAGCTCCCGGATTACCCACGAAGATGTAAAATCAGGAGTGAATCTGTCATGCAAGCAGACAGAACTAGTGTTATTTTTCCCATTTGCTAGGCTTAATTTCATTTTCTGAACTCATACTGATACCAAAAAAAACATACAGCATGACTTCTGATTTAATAGTATGGAAAAAGACAATGAAATAAGCTATCACTGTATGCTTAAGACTACGCAGGTGCATTAGCACCTGTTTAAGAGGTTAAGACTTTGAGGTCATCCTCAAGCAGTAAGATGCGTGTACGCATACACACAACACATTATTGTAACTTACTGAAAAGCGTACTGAAGCTTATTTTCAAAGCTCACCAAATTTTGCATGCATGTGTGTTACTGGAGTGTCTGTTACTGCAACTAATTATTTCAAAATTCCACTTAAGTTAACTTGTCATCAGATTTGTTAGTGCTTACACAATGCTGATCTCCCGTGATGAGTTCTGAGCCAGGAAGAATTCCTGACAGTCTAACACTTCAAATCCATATCCTTGGCAACTGTAACCATTGATTTTCATTGATGAAATTGTTATAGGGAGAGGCCCAATATTCTCTACTTTGAAGTTCTTTGTGATGGACAAAATTTGCTTGCTGTCTTTCAGTTCTTAAAAGGAAAAAAGAAGAACAATTATTTTAGTGCTTAAAAAGACTAATGTTTAGAAGGAAATAGCTGCTTTTACTTTCAAATCAATTAAATACTCAGAAGCAACCAAAATTTTAATACAGACTATTTTGCAGCACTGTATTTCCAAAATCTGTAACTCTTATCAGCCAGTATTATGAGACATCAGAACCTACAACTCTTACTACCAAGTTCTTTAGTTTCTTTACTTCAATATTCTGTTTACTTAACATTATTGCACATTATCATTACCACTATGGAGTAATGCAGCCAGCTACAAAATCAGAGACCTGTTTCTTCTTACTCACGTCGTCTGCAGTCCATTAGTGTAGCTTCTGGCACCTTGAATCTAAGAGATCCTCCTGTACCTGGCAGTCTTCCCCCTACTTTAAGTAATTCTCTGGCTCCATAGCCTTCTACATTGACCACATCCAGAACAGTCAAGTTGTTTCTGCCACAACATAAAAATCAAATGATCAGCCATTAAAACACAAATGAAGTTTGCAACATCGTGGCTTTGCTATCTAGGTGCCAAATCAAGACAACAGTGTGTCAGTAACAGAATCACTAGCCACATCTGGAAAGGCCTCCCCTAAACACAGGTAGGATCACCTGTGAACCCTTCACTGCTGCACTTCACACAGTGAAAGGGCAAGTTTTGTTACCATTGCCACTGGATAATAGTGCCACCTGGTAAAAGTAGTTGTTCCTTCCAATTAGAAATATGACTCACTGGTCTCTTAAATGCTATCACTATGGAATTCAGTTTAAAATAGCAAAGCCACCCAGCAGGAAAAGGCTGTTGACGTGCTGACTGAAGAAGGGCCTCGATCATACATACAGTATATATTCATATGCATTTTCTAACCCACTAATCCAAACCACAAGGAAAAAAAAATCTGAAGTTCCATATTTAATGACCTAGGTAGGCATGAAGTACAAATACCCTTCAAGCAACTTTTATTAAACTGGAGGTATTCTGACTTGTAGATTTTGACTATTTGACTTTGCTCCAAGATTGGGCAAATTCATTTTCACATTTTCTTGGTTGCTTCTCACAACTGAAACCTGGGTTACCTGATTAAAATAAGTGAGGATACTCTTTTGTAGTCAACTGGAGTAAAAATTACAGCAACTTTTCTGGTTTCCAGCGGTTGCAAATTTAACCGAAGCAGCTCAGAACTGCATTTCTTGTTGATAAGATCCTCTTGACGTGCATTCTGTTAAACAAAAACGCACTTATTTACTCACAGAAAATGTGTGTTTAAAGATCTTAATAAAAGAAGGCACTACATCTTTCCTTAGCACCACGTATGATATTTTTGGCAAGGTGCAATGACTCCTAACTAACTTGTTACAATAAAGTCTTTCAATCTGACAACATAAAACATCAGATAAGGTTGTTTATTTGAGCAAGTGTTCATATTACTGCACTTATTATTATGAGGAATGTATTACTTCATTTTTTAAAACAGATTTTATTTGTTCAGATGGAAAAGAAATTACACTGTGTCCTTCATATTCAAGAAATGCTGAAACACTTCACAACACAACTAGAACTGACAGTATACTGATTGCACGGGGAAATGTGGCAACCGTTATACCATCAGTGTAAGACTTGCAACTTGATTTCAGTGAGAAAGGGACTGTTGGCAAATATGTTGATCATTTTGAGTCACTGGAAACAAGCCAAAGTGAACTCCCTACCATATTAACTGAAGACCAGCACTACCAGAAGCTAAGTGAGTCTAGAAATTATGTAAAATATATATGTTTCTTAAAAAAATTCAATACTGCTGTTTATATTTTCCCCCCATTAACATAAAAAAAAAAAAGACAAAGAGAAAGCAAACAATCCTAAAAGTTTCTCTATCAGAATTGGGGGATCTCCTCTTAGAAAATCATGATTGAACACCCATAGCAGTCAAAATAACCACAAACATCACAAAAAGGGTTCTTTCTTGGTTGTTTTTAAAAGCTTTTAAAAGGTTGTTTTTTTCACAGCTGTTGTCCTAGTGTTTTTTCTGATCTTTTCTAGACCAAAGTGTTTTTAGTCTATTTTATGAAAAAAAAAACATACAAAAAAGTTTCAGAACCTTCACTCAACAGTCAATATTCGTTAAAAGCAAAACACGTATGGATTTACAAACTTCACCGGGTCACTCTCTACAAAGGTGCACATGCACAAACGTGAGACTAACCACTCACTACACATGCATATAAAGTAACTACAAAAACGACATTCAAAAGTGTAAATAGTGATTTGGCCAACAACAAGCCAAGGTCGGTCTCATATACAGATATACTAAACGTCTACGTAACCATAGATGCTCCCATAGGTCTTCAAGTCTCTACATGAAATAGAGGCAATACACACACTGGTGTAAAGATCCACCACTATTTTACAACCACCCTTCACTGTCGACAAAAAACAAAGGTCAGCTTTGATAAGTTTAGCAAATGTATTCTTTTGGTTTTATAAAGTACCAGTCTTTCAATAGGATCTTGAGGAGTGTTTTTAGAAACACGTTCTTGTACAGAGCATTAAAGATGCAGCTGCAGCATGTACAAGCAGCAAAGAAAATTTGTCAATTCCAGGCTTTCACGCAAACTAGAAATATAAGAATGAACTCTGCTGGTACCCTGGACAGTACTCTGATTGTCAGACTGTGCCAACATCCCTGGAAGCACATCTTCTCTCTTTCTATTATCCACGACAGAACACCTGAAGGTATAATCTCAGCTCAGCGCTGGCATATGGCACAATTAAGTGTCATCACACTCATGTTAAAAATGAGGTAATGGAAACCACAGACAGCTGTGACATTCCAACCTGAATCTGAGAGTTGCAGTGAAACTGAGGTGAAACACAGAAATCCAGCTTTCTCCTTTGAACTACTGCCCAGCACTTCTTTCTGCTGAAAATATTATCTGTTAACTTCTGAGGTCACCAACAAAAGTCTTACACCTTGTGGACAACATAGGGCTAAACTGAAGTCCCAAAACAGAAAGCAAACTGTAGCCTTTTTGACACATACAGGCATGCACACACACTCTGCAGTTGTTTTCAATTTGGAAAACAGCAAACTCTGGAAAGAAATTAACTGCAAAAATACAAGCTTGACAGAGAATCAAGAAAACACACGTTGTTTTAAATAGTACTTAGTAAAAACTCAGATGTAATGTAGCTAAAAAAGAATTTTTCTAGGGTGTCATTTTTTTTAATCAAAATTAAACATCTTACCCTGTGAGAACATTCATCCATGAGCCTGAACTCAGTGGTGGTGAAATTAATAGCTTGGACATTTACGCCAAACCTAAATAAACCAAAACAAACAAAAAAAAAAGCATTGCAAACCTAGTCTGTCAGAACTAGACTGACTTATTTTTACATAGCGGCATTTATTCTTCAATGAATTATATTTTCACAATTGCACTTTGGCAGATGTGAAATACTGGGGAAATGCAGATCTGCATTTTAACAAAATATACTACAAATCTGTTTAATGTGGATTCCATGCATTTGGAAAACAGAAAAATGCCTAGGCATTTCAAATCTCTCAGTATGCAATATTGAGAAAGATAACAATCAAGAAATATTTCTAAGTTGTATATAAACAGAAATGTCCCACAGCTTTTTCTGAAACATGCCTGTTGAGAAACAATCATTACCATATCTCAATAATTTACTCATATGTCCCTCTTTCTGCTCACAATTTGTTTGGGACAAATTCATATTCTCTTTCACATACTTTGCAAATCAAAATCCTTTACAGAAACTGATAATTTGTCTAAAAGCAAATTTTAAGCATGTGATACTAAAGGCATTAGGAATGGACAGAAGAAAAACAATATGTAGAATTTAGGTCATAGAGGATTAATGGACCTTCAGCCCTGGAATTGGAAATTCACTTGTCACAAACTTTTTATATTAGCTTGAAAAGAACCAGTCAGTGAACATGACTGCTGGTAAACCTAGATCTGCAGAAACAAATGCGAAAACAAGGAGAAAATGTAATTTCAAACCACTAGAAAGAATCTACATGGAAATGATATTTAGTATGCAAACATATGTAATTACTAATGTGCCTATCTTTGTATATACACACACACACACCAAGATATAATGTTAAAGAAACAGCTATACAGGGACTGGTACCTCAAATAAGCAAGGTACACTTAAGCATGTAAGTAGTCCCACAGACTCCAAGCAAGCCAATAATTACTACCAACTGCACATGTATTGCAGTTTTTCCAAAGTTAAGCGTGACAGTTGGGGCTTATTTTGGTGAACTCCATATCCCTTTACACTCTCCATCTAACTCTATCTAGATTTCTCATTAGATCTTCTCATTTGTAACGCAGAAAGTTCAAAACAACGTTAAAATATTTGTTTAGCTGCCCCTAAAATGTTTATGATGGGGTTCCTGGCTCTAGACCCGCTGAATTTTTCTTTCCAGCTCCTGTTTCCTCTTCTTAGAGACAGGGCTTTTACCTAAGAAAAAGCTAAGAAAAAAACAAACAACCTTTTCCTTAAATTAGGTTCAGTTACCTTCCTCCTCACAGACTGCAGCCTACAGACTGGGTATTTCCCAACCCGCTTTGCTGGGAGCAGCACATCCCCACTTGTGTGAGTTGCTGCCCACAATTGCATAGCCTGCACAAGATTGCAGTAGGCCTCAGATCTTAAAAGATTACATAGTTTGTGGCTGGCATACATAAACTTGCTGCAAATATGTTCAGATAGTTTTTTATCATAGATCAGGTGCATTACACAGTCAGGTGTCACACAGAGAGCTGCCCTGAATATCAGACTATCTTCCAAAACGAGCAGAATGTTGCCCCCACTTCAGTTATGCTTTGAGAAATTGGAACAAACAATAAGCAGCATTCATAAGGCATAGCAAATACAACTTTTTAAAGGGAAGACAATATTCTGAGACAGTTATACTAATTACCATTTGCTGAGCAGACTCAGTGAAGCTTGGGGATCAGGGTAGTAAGAGAGTGGCACAAGCTGCAACGCAACTGGGAAGGATGATGGGTTTCTTAGCATGAAATACTTCACCTAAATAGTTTGGAGGAGAAAAGAAAAGTTAGACTACATACTTGATAATAATATGAACTGCATTTTCAAGGAAATTCAGCCTGGCTTCATCAGTCTTAATGCAATATAATCACATGCATACAAAACTGCATGGAACAGCAGGACATGTCATCACAATGCCATCATTTGCAGAAACAGCTAAGAGCATGAGGAGTGATTTTGCATGTGCAAAAGTATAGTCTTTCCCCCCTCAAAATAAACATTTCATTTGTATTTTGATTTGCACATGCAGACATAAACAAAGCTCTTCCGCAAAAGAAGGTAAGTTAGTAAGGTGCCACCTTTTCGTATAGAAGTTTGAGTCCAAGTAGGTTATGTACATTACTATGACAATCAAATGGCATAAATGGAATATCAAGGTAATTCACAACATGTGCATATGAGAAGCATCTCGGTATGACTGGTCTGTGCCAGACCAGGTTAGTACCAAAGTCTGACAAATGAAGAAGTAACTGTCAGCATAGTTGCAAGACACACTGCACTGCTGATCTCTCAGTTTTCTATCTTCAACATTTTATACACTTCTGTTATGTAAGGCTGTGGCAGAAGCAAGGCCACATATCCTGTATGCACAATGCATCATTAATGACAGCACATTCTATCCCAAGTCCCTTGTTCAATTATTTTACCACAAGCATGTAACAGATCACAATGTGAGGAAAGTTTTAATAAGCACGAAGAGTTGTTAGTTAATACCTACACTGCTTTATTCCTCTCCTTGTACTAAAAATACTACAATTTGATAGCTAGAGAATTTATCGAAGAGCCAAAGGGATAAACAAATTTGGTGTCTTATATTAGACTTGTATGAAGGTTTCAAAATACCAATCTAAAAGCCATATGAAAACATCACCAAATACTAACTGCAGATTCTGTTCTTTAAAGAAGCTAAACATGTATCAACTCAGAAGTGTAAGAAAACCATCCTTACCATACTACTTTTAACTGCTGTGGCACTGAAGTTGAGTGTAAGGCCAGGCTCTGCAGTTAATCGTGGCAAGAAAAAGGCAAGGGACTCCTCTTCAGGCTTCTGGTGAATAATGCGAGCTGATCCTAAAATACTTCTTCTGCTTTATTGGCAAAAAAACAGAAAGATTTGTTTTTCTCTTTTTTTTTTTTTTTCTTTGAAATCTAAGAACAAAAGATGATGATTTGCCAGGACCTATCAATTATATCAACTAATTCTTCCTTGGAAATGTTCTTCACAACACAAAGCCCACAAACATGTAATCTAGTCATAGAGAATAATTCAATCTCCCACTTTTCCACCTGCAACACAGTGACTATTTTTTGCAGCCATACTTCTCTGTTCTGGAAATTGGGTGATATCACTGATGCACTCTCTCTACAATTACTCAGGCACAGTGACTGCTTCCCTCCCCATGTCCCAAGTACATAGCATCCATTAGGTCAGGGAGTAAAAACCTTGAAAGCTATTCAGAGCTCCTGATCCTAAAAAGACTGCTATGGGACCTGTTGACAAAGGATTTGTGCAGCTTCATAACTGATCTGGTAAAATGTGCTTTGACTGCTTTCAAACTGGGTAGCCGTGGTGGGGCTCAGTCAAAACATTATTTACATTCTAGAATTCAGGCATCTCAAATGTTTACTTATTGCTGGCAGTGCCTTGAAATGGAAGTTAAAAGTGTTTGGGATGCTCTGAAATTCCAGATGCTTCAAGATAACCAACTTACATGCAGCAAGGTCAAAAATGTTTGTTCTAATTAAGAATACTTCAGAACAGAAATATTCCCCCTTACAACATTGTACTGGCTTGTATTAAGAACCTCAACGGATTCTGTACAGACCTGCAGGCTTCCCCACGTCTTATTTTTTGCCATCTCTCATAAAGTTCACTTGCAAGCTCAGAATCCACATCCCAAGCAGAACGGTCCAGAGAGAGACTCTTCTGCCAAAGCAGATTTGCTAAAACGATAACAGATTTTTCATATTTTAAGGAGGCAACATTTGCTCCTTTCATCAATCTACTTCTGAATGTGAGCAATCAGTATCTGCAAAGGGTCCCAACACAAAAAGAAGTAAGGCAAACCAAATTTTCCCTTCCAAGCAAACATGTGTGAAGGTACACATACTAAGCAAATCAGATGGGGACAATAAAGACATACATTCACAAAACTGCAGTAATTCTACATGTAAAGAGCAATATGGGAATTGCATAGATTTCATATGCTCTGGTAAGCCCTTTTTACTGTTGCTGTTTCTCAAGGATGCTATTGAGAAGTCATCAGATTATCAGTAGTCTTTACACAGAACTATCCACTGATATCAATGAAGTATCAAGATCATACACTCTTCTCTGTGCAGCAGTACAAAATTGTAATATTACAGCACAGCAGGCAGCAAAACAAATCTCCATTTTGCAGAAATGGTGTTTCTATTTCACCTTCTCTTTTCCAGGTGCTGACTATTTTCTCAAATTCTACATAAGCTAAGCTTCCAGGCTTTATATCAGTCCAAATATTAAAATCTTTTTAGAAAGTTAGATTCATGCTGCTTTAAACATTTTCACACAGCAGAATTGAGTTAAATAAGCAAATTTCTTTTTAAAGAAAACAAAGCCAGATTATTTTGAAAATACAAAATGCCATTTATTGTATTATCCTTCGAGTTTAAAGTAATCAATCTAGACTAATGACAACTTGAACAATCCAGCTACAAGTTGTTCAAGGCCAGTATTTTCAGACTTTCCTATTTAAGTACCAGTATCCGAAATTATATACCTATATACAAAAATCTGATTGTATTATTAGGATAGAAAGTAAGCAATCAATAAGTATTTACTTATATCAGCAATACTCTTTTATAAGGTTTTAAAATATATCTTGCTTTTAAGATATTTACCTAAACGTGCCTATGTATTAATAATTCTTCAAACCCTGTGTTTCTCTGTCACCTCAAATATCCTTTTTATCTTTGACTGACTACTATTGCCTTCTTCATATCCTCATACAAAAGTACATTTTAAGAAAGCATCATCTTGAAAACACATTCAAGAGAACAAATATTTAGAGCCTACGGTACCCAGCTGTCTAGTGAAATTCCTTCTTAAGCAGAGATTTTTTTAATTATTGTTATTAATTAAAAACACTATTCTGAATCAGCCTTCCTCAAATTATAAGGACACAATACTGCCTCAGGAATGTATAGCATCTAACATTGTGTTTCTGTAAATGTTAGCTAGGTACTTAAAACATCTCCTAGCATTAGGGAATCTAGACAAATCCTGCAGTTCCAGAAAGAACAACAGCACTTTGTTTTACATGACACAGCTTTCAGAGCTGTTTTATAAGCCTGATAAATGGTCTTTTGCAGAAATCTGTGAAATTACTGCTGTGGGAACAGATAGAGAGAACAAGTTCAAAATTAACTCTGGCTAATGGTCGGATATTGGTCAACATGTTTTTGTCCAAAATTGTATTACAAGACAGAACAACATTTAGCAAGTGATACAGAATTAGAGGTCTGAAATACTGCACATTATACTCAGTACGAAGCCATTTATGTCAGTAATGGTCTCAGAAAAGCTTATGTTTTTAAAAGACAAAATTAAATAGTTGTATTGACAATCTCAATATTCTCATTACATGTCCCGTTACATAGATTTTTCTACAATACTGTCATTAGATGCCTAAAAACGCCCACCTGAATCAGATTTTCCCAAGTAGCACTGAATATCACAATGGGCAATAGCTTCAAAATGAAGATCTCCTTGCTGGAAAAGAAAACAAAAAAAAAAATCACTTTCCATGTGACAAAAGAACAGGAAAAATTCCAGTTTTTCAGTGCATAAATTGGACAAGTCAAGGAAGAGAACTAAGGTTGCCTAGAGATCTGTAATTCCATCACTGTTTAACTCTGAGTGCTTAACTTTTTGAGCTAAAGAATGGTCCGGTATTGAGCATTTTCCAGGACTAAGGGACAAATTTCTGACCAAAAAAGGAAGCTGCTGCAGTTTGGTTGGCGGTACATAATAATCATTCAGCACAACTTAATACAATACCTTGGACACAGTTGAATATATCTGCAGAGGTATTTCAAACATCACTCCCACATTGGTGGCCAAACAAATACTAGAAAGCACATTTGTTACAGGGTCTTTCATACTGAGTTTCAGAGAAAATACATTCCAGCAGCCTGGAGGTAGAGTCAAAGGTTCAGCAAAGTTCAGAATCTAGAAAGAATCAAATGACACCTGAATTAAATCTGGAATGGCATTTTTAGCGCAAGCTGTACCTTGAAGAGCATAAACTTTCCATTTCTTTGTGGTTTTGCTGTTATTGCACACATACACGTGCCCATAACTGATCCATAGTGTGCACATAGAAATCTCCTATCTAAATACATGAATGGCCAACTAGATGCTTACATTATGTGCTTATTCATAAAACTGAATTGCCTGGTTTGAATCAAGCCAATGTGCAAGTAAACTGTTGACTTCGTCTTCCAAATTTCAAAACTCATCTATGTACTGAAGACTTCCATTATAGCCAATGAAGAAACACTCAATCCTATGGAGCACAAACAATACACACAACAATTCTGAGAACTGAGCAATGTTCTATAATTTGATGCATCTGTAGCTGCAACTGAAATGAAAAAAAAAACACAGTTGCTAATAAAGCGATATAAAAACAAGCCAGACAGTAAATAATGCCTACAGAGAGCCCAAGCTTCTCAGTACTTAAGTTACAGGTGCACAGCTACATTTATTTTTTAATTGATTTCAATCAGTACTGAGAGCAAGGTCTGTGAAAGAATCTATTTGTATGTCAAAGGAGCAAATCCCTATATCAAGGACAAGACACTGTAAGAAGCCAAAATAAACCTTACTTTTAAAATGTTCTTTGTTTCTCTAGCAATGTAGACTTCATTCAGTTCAATGCTAAAGTCAAAGTTGTTTGTAAACCATATGGACCAAAATCCTGAAGTATTATGGTGTGGTTCTATATGAAACATTGCTGCAGAAGGATTGACATCAAAATACCTATAAGTAAAAACAGAATGAAAATAAATACAACTGTAATTGCTTTTGAGCATGCACAAGCAGTCCACAGATAACTGTGGCATTCTAATACAATGAAGTCTCCTAAGGTTTTAAGGAGAAAGGAAAATAATTTCCTTTAAAATACTTACATATAATACCAGAGTAAAACTTGACAAGAACAATGTGAAAGAGGTAGGCAGGTAATCATTCCACCCTCTCGCTATGCCACAGTACACTGCCTACTGCTTTGTGATAAGGTAGGTTGGATTAAATTGGCAAAAGAAAGCTGAAGAAATGTTTGTGATTTTTCTATCACTACCCTGCTTCCACACTGGAGGAGCAAGGATGGTAGAAATTTTATCACAGCCTCTAAGCAATGTTTATATGATGTAAGCTGCATATGTTTTTTCCTGACTCCTGAAATTCTTACTGTATAAAATACAGGATTGTTACTTGAAATGTCAAAGGTCTGCTTTGGCAAATGACACAACAACAGGAAGAAGCCTCTTCACCATCCTTAGAATTGCTCCATGATGAAGCAAGCTAACTTTGTTTCTTTGAGTAGGTTACAATATTCTTGTAGTATCAACAAATGTTAAATAAAAATCTACCATTAACATACCCTTCCATCACAGGACAAGAAAGACAGGCTTTTAGTGTTGTAGTGCCTTCCAGTAGGTTGTTGTTCTTGTCATCAGAGTAAGGGCTTTCACTGTCACAGGATGCAGCTGGATAAGACCAGACACAGAGGAGAATACATCATTAGCCAGAAGAACAAAAGCAATGATTTCCATGTGAGGATCCCAAATAATGCTACTATGGGGAACATTTGTGTTCCACTTCTCACACAGGTGCACAAAGAAAGCATCTATTGCTAGTGTCCTAATTTTCAGAGGTTTGAAACCTTGATTTAAGAAGAATTTATGAATGCTAAACATTTTCATAGTACACACCACACACAAGGCTGCTGAGAGCAACGTCACCAACTTTAACCACGTGTCATCGACACAGCATTCTTATTTATCAGAAGATGCTGCCTCCTTTCAATAAAAGAAAGCGTTCTGAAAAAACACACCACTTAACATAGTTCCTTTCTTTCTCCTTACTTGCCTTTTTGAGGAAAAACAAGTGCCCATGTCATTATGAAAGCAGCCTGTTTCAGAAACATTTAAGTCTATGCACTGCAGTCTAGTGGACAGAACAGGAAACAAGCTGGAGTCAGCAATGCCTAAATTTTAATCTTTGCTCTTCCACAAACATGCCTGGTCTCGGGCAAGCCTCTTCAATGATCTTGCCAAGAAATGTCATAGAAAATGACCACCCAAGCACAATAGCCTTTCAGAAAATATATTGGAAACAGAAAAATAACCACAAATTATAAAAGGATGTTGAAAAAGCATATTCAATAATTATGCTTATTTTAAAATCAGCTAACAATTTCAGTATATGCTTTCTTCTTTTAGAAAAATATATGGCTTAGAGCCTTAGATCAGCGTAAAAAGAAGCATATATACACAAAAATGATGGAAATAATTAACAGAAAGAATTCATCCTCCTCTTCAAAAAATTCCTATTTTTTTTCCTGAGATTTTTCAAGATCTGTTTGCTGAAAAAAGCTACCATTGTATAGATGATTAGACAGGGTTTGATTATAATAAGTATATGCATGCTGTACCTTTACAAGAAATAGAAGCAACTTTTGTAAAGTTAGTAGATGATGAAGACAGCAGTACTGGCTCAAACTCCACAGGTAATCTGCCATTTTGAGACAACTGTCGTATTTCCTGCATGAAGACAAGAAAAGATGATCCTTGTAGCACTACCATCATTATTATTGTACCTCTCATATTAGTGTATCTTCTCGTCACATTTGCAAGCCAATATCTGCAATTTTCTCACAACTTCTAAATAAACCCATGGATTTTTTATTCAAAGATAGTAGCTCCTACGTCTTAAAAAAAAATCCATCGATGGAAGTACAACTCTAAAAGATATATTAAGATGTCTGGGTACAATGTAGAAGTACAGACACGTAACATTTGCCACCAGCAAAATCCCATCTGAAATTAGAGAGTAAGCCAGTGGGTTAGTTAGTTCCCTAATCAAATTCAACAGCCTAAAATATGGCTTCCTATAAGCCCATACTTACCTGTATATGCACGTGGCTGTTCCCAGAATGCAAGATGTACATATCTACCGTGGAATCACCTGTTCAAAAGAATGAAAATCGAGGTAAGCTCACCAAGGATTGAAGCACTCTTGCTGAGCCAGACACTCATATGAGAAGCAATCAAAATTTAAATTTAAAAAGCTTTCTGTGCAACAGCTGCCCTTGTAAAAATGAGGAGATATGCGCATCTGAGGCTGGAAATCCTCTCAAACCACTTCATAAAGGAGCAGAAATCCACTTAAGATTTTTGGCCTTAAGTATGAAGGCAAGCATCGACAAGATATCTTCCTTCATTATCTCCTAAATCCAGGATGGAACAACTCCTCTTTCCTACAGGCAGGGAGACAAGAAGCTCGGCTGAAGGAAGGATGGGTGGCTGATGTTGCTACAAATTTTTAAGGGGCCAAAGCATCAATAGCACGTGACAGTCCAGTTAAATACAAAAAAAAAAAAAAAAAAAAAAAGCCTGTGTAAGCACACAGCTATAGAAGAGCCTTGATCACCTGCTCTGAACCACAGGCATTCTCAGGAGACAACGCAAAGCTAGACTTGGTGCCTTACACCTTTGGTGCTTAATCACCAACTATCGTAGTAATTTTCTGACCTTAGCAACAAGACATGGATATAAGACAGCTTTCACCTGCAGATAAGGTGGATTTGATTACCACCCTTTGTCCCTGCTGAAGCTACACTCCCAGTCACTGGACACTACAAAGATCTGGAGGACCAAAAGAAGAGCCACGGGACAGACAAGACATGGCTATTACATCAGGGTGGTCGTAACACTTCAGTGAAGGAAGGAGACCTGAGCTCTTGCCCTTGCTTGTACCTGAAGTAAGTAAGTAGAGGCTAACAGTGCATCATTCTCCCAGTTTACCAGGTAAAATTTCTGTGAATGAGTGTGCTTTGCTCAGCTGCCCGAGAGCATGACTAGAGATGCCACCTTCCCAAAGAGGGTTCAAGATGTTGATGCAGATGCTCCATATACCCACAGCTGTGAGATTTAAAGCCCACACTCATCTACTACCTTTCCAGCTGGCAAGTTCCCCCATGCAGTCCCTTCCTACTTGCTTGTCCCACTCTAATGCGTGTTGAGCAAAGAGATTAACACAGCATCACATTCCATTTTGTTACACCTTCCCCTCAAGACCGTGCTTAATTACACAAATGGAAGGCAAGCAAGCAAACGCTGCTGTTTTGATATGGCACAGAACTGGTACTCATGGAGCAAGAAGTGGAACTTCCCACTGTGAGCAAGTCCAAAGGGATTACATGATCAACCTTTAATCCAATGAACATTCATAACTGCATTACATTTAGCAGAGAACAGCCTTAAAAACATACCTCCAGCACTTTACCCATCAAAAGTGTCAACAGCGAACACCCTTGACATGACAGATGTGAACAATTCTCTGCCAGCACCAGAATAAATGTACATCCACAATTCAACACCAAGTATCGGCATCCCATGGGCAGGGAAAATAGGTTTACAGTGGGTATTTCAGTTTCAATTGAGTAAATATCACATCATAGGACAGGCACAGGGGAATGGCATATAGTGTTTTGTGACTGGACCTTTACCTGAACTTCTCAAAAGACAAAACAATCATGCTCTTTTTATTAGCAATAAAAATTACTATTTGAATGTGGACTCTTAGGAAGTCCTTTCTTCTTCAGAAAGTAGAACTGGCAGAAATGTCTAAAAAACCTAACCAAACAGACCGCAAAGCTCTATAAATAATTTAAAACCCCTTGGATTTAGAAGATTTGTTCACCCAATAAACGTAGCATAAAGAAACTGTAAGGAGTTGATTGTTTTGCCTGTGGCATTTTAGCTTAGAAGAACAAATGATGCACACATCTGTATTACCTCATTACCCCACTTTCCACAATATCCACTATTCTGAGTACTGTACAAACCATTCTGCCTTCACAGTCCTATTATGACTAATTTAATTCCTGGGAAACTAGGCACACAGTTGTAGAAATCAAAGGACTACGATATCTTTTCATACCATTTAAGCAGATATGTTAGCACAGGGAAAACAGCAATGAAGCTTATGAAGACTTAGTTACCAATTGTTACCTTTATAAAGAGGACTGCACTTAGAGCAGCTCTGCCATAAGCGATTGGCTGACAAGCTGTATTTAACTGATTGTTCTTCCTTATTTGCAAAAACTTTATAGTGTCACTGAAATTGATTCAACTTAGCACACCAAATTATAACATATGTATAAAACCAATTTCTATTACAATTAACAGTGGTATTTAGGACTTACCTGAGGTCTTCGTTTTTTCCATTGCTACATAAACTACAAAAAGATTCTCCAGTAAGTATTGTCTGTGCTCCACAAAATCTTGTTGGGCATTTTCCATTCTTACCGTTAAGCTCATTTCTAGCAGCATTGGGTCATCGGACATAAAACAGCAACTCTGGAGCGAGACAAGGGGATACAGTGTGTGTGTGGTGGGGGAGGAAATGGAAAAAAAAAATCATTACAGTAAGGTATCTTGAGAAGTTAATCAAAGGCATTATCTAACAGACAAGGTCTTCAGCACGCAAGTGCTGATAAACAGGAGTAATTAGGACCTCTGCTAAAATTCTCAGCAGAAACCAAAGACAGTGCAGATACAGACAGCACAGCAGAAACAAAGACGAAAAACAACTAAAAAGGACACTGAACCTTGAAAGAATGCAAATTTATAAACTGTCTCAGTCAGTCTCACCTCAGGGACTGCAAAACAGTTTCCTTTGTTAAATCCTCTGCCTTCAATAAAATGTGCCATAAACAGACTGATGCATGTGTCTTAATGGTAGGAAGACAGTTCATGTTCACTGGTCTGTTTATAGTTAATTTTTCCAAATCCTGTGTTTTTTGTCTCCATTTCTCACTGAAGTAATTTTAAAAAAACAAACATACATGTACAATTCTTAATAGAAAACACTGTCGTCTGGCTAGAATACTTCAGATAAATACAAATAGGATTTTATTTCCTTGCTAAGTAGTGGCTGCTGTTAAGACAGCTGAGTCTTAGCAACTACAAAGACACAGACACCATTTTGCAAAAAATTAAACGCAACAAGCAAAACAAAACTAGACAATCAACAACGAGTAACAAATTTGTCCTGCATCACACAGTGAAAGGTCACTAAACTCAGACTCTGCTGCTTTACCACAGGGACTACTTTGGAGGCAGAAGAGAAGACTTCCACACCTGACACATAAGAAGTGCTCTAGTGAAGGGGCAGCAAACACCTTCAGTTACCCTGAAGCTCCACAATGAGATGTAACAGGAGGGGAAGCATCTGTGGATGTTGGTTCCCTCCTACTGCATCAAAGAAACGCTCAGTACTTGCAATAAGCTACCAGAAGCACAAAGGATGCTGCTGTAGAGACTCAAGCATAGGGGTGATGTGCTTTTGGGAAGCTTGTATCAGTGAGTGGGCAGCTATACTACATGTGATCTTAAACTTCCAGATGCATCTCAAGCCTAGCCTTGTTTACCATGCAATGCAAGAGTCAAATATGGGAATAAAACGGTACGGGATCACTATGATCTGTAACGTACAGAAAAATAGCTATGAAGTTTTGACCTAGTCATACTTGATGAAAGAAAGATGCTGCAGACCACAGCTCCAACCTATAGATCTGATCCAACAAAATACCTGATTGAGTGCCAGCATCACTGTGAACCATTACTTATTTACTGCGTAAACTCTTTTGAAGACAAAGGAGAAGATGATATTCTGCTGGCACTGCCCAGGAGTAGGAAATCTAGTGCTTTAAGTGCTTGCTCAGCACTTTGGAGGGGGCTTTTCTGCAAAAGGATTCGCCCCTCATCAGCTCCGCTGAACATCAAAGCCCTGTTTCAAAGCCTTTTGGCAACACAACTCAGGCAGTCCAGACTTCAGACTCTCATTTCATTGCTCTTTCGCCAGTATGAACTAAAAATTTGTGAAAACGTTTCTGGAGAAAGAAAATTCCAAGAATCTAAACTATTACTAATATATTGTTCTAATACTTTATTTAAATGATATAACATGCATTACAATGCATAGCTGGATAGGAGTTTTGGAGGAAGGGAAGGGTATTTATTTATTTATTTATTTATTTTTACCATTTCACCTTCTCCTAATGGTAATAGTGTGGTGTGTGTAACATTTCATTTATACCATAAGCTACAGTTTTATAGAATTGCAGTTAAAAATCATAACTCTTTTTTTAAACTGAGACATCTGAAACTGCAATGTTGCTAAAGATTGTAAAACTCTGGAAAGCATCCCTCTAAACATGAATTAAAATTAGACAACTTAAATAGACGTCACATAATAAAACATACCTTAATTTGCTGATATGCATCATTAGGTAAACTGCATTCAAGGTGAACACGTAAGAGACTAGCATTCATAGTTTCTGCCTGTAAGAAAGAAAAATGAAGAAAATGTCAAGCAGATTGCTTCAAAAGATGTTACCATAGAAATCTGATTCACACACCACAGTTTATAGATAGTAAGACTGTCTCCACACATACATGACACAGCAATGTAAGAAAGTTGTAAAAAAATATATATATATTCTGTACTGTAGGTCAGCAAACTCCAGTTCTCAAGAAATGAACTCCATTATTATCTACTTATCAAACTATTATTATACATGATTACTAAATATTTATACAGTATCAACACAAGAAAACCTTATAAACTTTCATAAGACAATAAACTGTACCCAACACAGCCTTTTTGCTTAATACAAAAGCTTCTTTTCTTATTTTCTGTATATTTCCTCTGTCAGTTGTATACTGAAATACAGTTGCTAAGCCAAGAATGTAATGCCTCTTGGATATGGTCTTATATGTAGGTTTCATGCCAAAATGGACAGACAGAAAATGCTTGCTTCACCTTTTTATTGATTGGAAAGGGAAAAGGCGGTGATTGTGCCAGCTTGTAAATCATTCATAAACCTAGTGGGGCTACAGCACCAAAGCCAAGCATAGTTCATGAAAGCTGTTTGGGAATCTGAACTGCCAACTTAACTGCACATACTGCTTAACCAGTATATGTTAATTCTAGGTAATAATTATTAAAAAAAAAAAAAAAAATATGAGAGTTCTGTCACTCTACTTGTAACTTAACTACAGCAAAATTACCTGATGACTTTGAGACTGATGTGGAACCCCACTCAGTTTGTCTTTTGATACCCAACTAAATCAGAACAGGGTGTCTGCAGGTGCAAGTTTCTGAAGGTGTCAATGCAATTTCTTTTAAAGAATTTAAATAATTTGATGCTGGGAGGCAGAACTGAGTAAAAGGTTTTAAAGTATCTAACAGCCTACTTCATATCTCCATGGGACAGACAGAAGGGAGCAGGGTGCATCTGAACAGAGAGGTTTATCACATTTCATTTATATGCTGGGGTATGGTTTTAGAAAAGTACAGCCCAAAGGAAGCCGATGCAAAGTCAGCAGTCTTAGTCCAATTGGATTTCATACTGAAATGACTTCGGCTTCACACAAGGGGGCGATCCAACCTCTGCAAAGGTTATATTAGCAGCACCAAAACACAGGCACATGCTTCCAGCACAGCTTGCTGGAGGTGTACAAACCCCAACC
This sequence comes from Aythya ferina, assembly GCF_964211825.1. Lineage (NCBI taxonomy): Eukaryota > Metazoa > Chordata > Aves > Anseriformes > Anatidae > Aythya > Aythya ferina. The sequence continues at coordinate 45,364,691 of NC_140300.1, read as the reverse complement.
AGCTCTCTTCCTGCAAATTCTGTTGTCCTCATCAGTTTTGCAAGCAGTAAAAACCATTTGGCTCCAAAACATGCACCGCTTACCGACATCTCACAGCCACAATTGCTAATGGAGTTTTAACATGGCAGTCAGAGATGAACAGCAACTTTGGGGATCGCTTTTTTATCAAATAAACCTTGTTACTTAAAATTCCCTTCTCAGTGGTTTCAGAAAAAACACTATAATTTTCATGGCGATAAACAAAGAGGTGTTAACACTTATTCAATGCCATGGCAGACCCCTAGCCCCATAAAAATTCAGTTAAATCATGTTTTTCCAAAGTTTTATTTGAACTTCTCTTCTTGACCTGTAATAGGCCTACACAAGAATCTGCTATTACCTTAAAGACTGAAGCTGCTAATATAACGCACAGTGAGAGACACATTACTGGGGTGTATTCAGTGCTGACCTGCTTTCTATTGCAATTCTTTATTTCTCTTTGTAAAGGTTATCTTCAGAAAAGGAAAAGGGTTTTCATTTATCAGAGCCAGACAGATGCACAACTATTGTGCCTACTGTCTCAAAACACTGGTATTAACCATAAACCATAAAGACAAATAAAGAATCTGGGAAGAAGATGTCAAGCTGAGTTTCCCAGACAACAAGCCCATGACCACGTTCACTCTTCCAGGGGTGGAAGCATCTCATTTATACTGTGAGCAACACCACACAGGAATCAGCAGAGTGCTGAATTTCACAGTGCACGTTCACACCAGAGGCAAATTACAATGGGAAAAGTTAGAAAAAGCACTGCATAACACACACAACCACTGCTGCTCCTCTGGTCACCAGAAAGTTAGATGGTGCCTCTGTTTTGTATTAGATATGCATACATACCTGCACACACACAGCACCCACAAACCCTGCAGGAACTGTATGGACAACTCTGATGGACGCCACTCAGGTGAAATTTTGGCATGTTCTTCAATTAAAAACCAGAGAGGGACAGATGCCTCTTTAGAAAAATAAATACATTCAACCATCTGATGTGCCAGGAGTGCCATTCAGCTGGAGAAGGTCGAGGATTCTTGTTGGGGGACAGAACAGTTGGCAATGACTCAGGAAATAATTAACCCATCAAAAGAGAGAGAGCCTCAACAGGCCCGCTGGCACAGGCCACCTCAACAACCACCACACAACTGCCGAACTGAGGCTGCTTTTAGGGGAAGGATTCCTCATTCTGCCCCAGATACCCTGTCAGCCAGACACGGCTCTACACAAGATCTTCAGAGATATTCTTGCATTAATATCAGGACCTGTAGAGTTCAAACCACTTCCTGGAGCCTGACCGTATTATAATCTGAAACGAACAAACACAGAACCAGCTTCCCCTTCTTTCTGAACGTTGATACATTAAAGTTTCCTTCCAGGACAGTCCTGAAGAGCCATGCCTCTGTTATAAGTGAAGAACTGTTAATAAGCTGCTCTTGTAACAATGATTCAGCAGAGTTTCATCAGCTTTCTGCAGGCAGTTATCAGGATGGCACACTGAGAAAACTCTACTATCCTACCACAGTCCCGCTCCACACCCTAACAACACACTGCACAAATTTGCTTCTGTCGCTTCTGTTCACCTGCACAGAACATAACTTAAGGAGTCTTGGGAAGCCAGGAAAGCGATGCCTGTGTCTCCTGTGATAACACATCCCTCCCTGCAGCTCACTCCTCCATTGACATTTCCAGCCTGTTTGCACAGCATTTTGAACACAACGAGGCACCGATGTAGCTGCCTGCTAAGTGCCACGCAAATATTAACCAACACCCCACAACAGGCAACTGGAGCAGAGGCTGTATCCAGAAGCTGGATAAACAAAGATGACCTACATGTGCTCCGCCATCTGCCACGGCTTAGCGGTAACTAGTTGCTGCTGAACGGCCATGTGGACACACTATGAATTCAGCGTTGGATACAGCTCGCTTCCTCCCAACTCCTGAGCCAGAAATACCAGGATCCAGGACCATAGCCAGAGCGTGCTGATTATGAACCCTCCACAAGCTGAAACTTTGAAAGAAGCAGCTGAAAGAAGGTGAAATTCAACAGCAGACGCAGCAACTTTGTCTTTCTTTTTCATCCTAATTAACCACAAGAGCTTCTGGTTAAAAATATGGGGGAATAACAGAAAAGCCTGGGTATCTTCGCTGAGTTCAGAACAATTAAAACCCACAAACTCAGTGCAGCATGGAGGCTCGTCTTCCCTCGAAAGAGGGGAAACTTAATCCATACCCCTATGCACAATTCTGACCACTCATCTTCAAAAGAAGTTGTTACTAACTGGAAAAGCTGCAGAAAGGCATTGTCAGCTTGGTTAAGAAATGGCCAGCCCATCAGTGGAAAGGATACTAAAGAGCTTGGATTGCTCAGCTTAGCAAAAAGGAGGCTGAAAAATGTGATGCCACCTACAAATCATTCTGGGTTTAAGTGTCAGAAGCATGAGCAGTTTCCTAAACTGAGTGTGCATCATAACAAACAAATAGAAACTGGCAACACAGAAATATTCAGACTGGAAGTCAGATGTAGGTTTTGACTGCAGAGTAGTAAGAACAGGTGTTTGAGTTATGGTGACAATACATCCAGCAGTCATGGGAAGCCTTTTTACTCATCACCACTGGATTAGATGAAGATTTTACCTTTCCAGCCTTGACAACGATGGATGATGCCACTTTCAGTATTAGCAAGCAGCTTAAACACATCCATCTTTAAAAGAAGATCTAGTAGATGGGGGGAAAAGACACAAGCCATGGAGACCTCACTGACCTTTCTCACAGGTTTCCAAGCAGTGTCAATAGACTTTAAAGGCAAGGATATCTTTAGCATATCCAAGTGAGGCTTATGCTACCCTGAACTTAGATTAGTATTTCACTTCAGTTAAAAACAAACTTCAGAAGTAAATGAGTGATTAGGTAGGTATGGGTGGTTTGTTTTGAATGTTTTTTCACTAAAAAACTCCATTGTTTAGTGTTTATGTGTCCTTAAGTTTGTGTGTATGTAGTCACTCAAACGTCATAGACCTCTTCCTCACATAGCTTCTAAGCCTATGATATAAACTGGACAAAGAATCACACCAGCTTCTTTGGGATCCAGATCAGACCATTAGTGGGGTAAACTAAAAGAGACACTACTGGAGCAGATAGCTATCTTTAAAACAGCAAGAAGGGACCCAAACTTGAGCCACAAGCTCCACTTCAGTCCTCAGATCTCACCTACCACCTTCAACAGCCGAGGAAACTGCGCCATTGCTGCAGCACTTGCGTCCAGACTGGTAACACAGTGAACTGGAGACTAATTCCCCAGTTATAGCCAGGCACTGAAAAATTACACCCAGAGCTAGGAGAACTGAGCCAATACCCTCTCACATCTCATGTACTGAGAGAAGAAGGGTGCCAGGTGGTACCATCCTCCACTGCCAAACCACCTCAAGCTTGTACTGTAGAGAAATAAAGCAGAGGAAAATGTTCCTCACCATATAATAACACAGACATCAAACACTCCCCACAACTTGTCTAACTCAGGCATTCAGATAGAACTGAATGAACAGCAGAGTCTCCTTTCAATCCTCACATGGTACCTGATGATAATCCATCAAGCTAGTTGAGAAGATGCAGAACAACACGTCATAAATAGCATCTTCCTTCCCTCCACCACAAATTACTAAACCTAAAGATTTTTGGTTGCTTCACAATTGTCTGCCTACACACACCCACAAGCATACATGCAAGTATGTATACAGGAAAGACTGTTACTGAGGAAAAGAAGGAAAGACAAGGAAATTGTGAGATATCCTTGGGGAGAGGTAAGACATCTAACATACAGAAAGCAGACTTAAAAAGAGAGATCTAAGGTGAGAATTTCTCTCAGGTAGAAGAAACAGAAGAAGGCATCATGAAGGCAATCATTGCAGGTTATGTTTAGATACAAGATTAAATTGTTATGTGGTATAATATTCTAAAATACATTTAACAAAACTAAATACATGTATTATACAAAAGGTTTTATCCATAAAAAATATGAAGGAAATAATAAAAGATCGATTTTCCAGTACTACACAGCCTGGATGACTATGAAAATACCTGCAACTGCACCTAAACCTAAGAAACTGTTAAAGCTTCTCTTCCAATTTAAATAGTTATGCCTTGCAAATCCACCTTGCTGTATCCTTCACAGTTCCCTACTTTAGTCAAGCTGAGGTAAACAAAGCTGATGTCTTCAGCATTGACAGAGGTAGAAGGGGATACACCAGCCTGACTCTCAGCACTTCTCACCCATGCAGCACGCCGCACTTTATAATTCAGTGACAAACTGTATGTATCACAGCTCTGACCTGGCATGGGGAACAAGTTTGAAATAAAATGGGTGGGGAAAAACAAACAAAAACACACACAGCCCCTCTAAAGCCACTCTCTCCCCCCCCCCCCCCCCCGACCCTGTAAGTGGATTCATTTATTTTCAAGACATATCAGTTCTCCACTCTGGTTCAGAGCAAGGGCACACAGATAGTTTTGTTGGCACAACTGAGAACAGCACAGCACAGAAGCAACACTCAAGAACAAGTGGAAGTAGCCTTAAGGCCAAAGGCTTTTGTCTCATTAAAGCCAGGACACCAGCTCATCACGATACCCCTGTATCTGGTAACCCCTCTCCTGCAGTCACTGGTACTTGGATTTTCTGTTAACATTCCTTGTATCCCAACAACCTGAGGACAAAAATCTTTTATGTCTAAGCAGATTCATGTCTCACTACTGTTTGAAATGCATACTGTACCAGTGTTTGCGATGCCTGGATGTTTTGAATATGCGGAAGCAGTAAATAGGCGTTTGCTAGCTGCATTCTAGGTTCTTCTGGAGCAGACGTCAAAGTTCCCACTCCAAAAACCTTTTGTTAAAAAAAATAAAGTCATTATATCAACATACAATATATCAGTTATCAGAGTAATACAGAAAAATATTTTACTAATAAGAATCCCAAGGAACAGACTGTTTTTTAAAAATTATTTCAAAGATAATATACATATTAAAATGAGTTCCACTGAGCAGAGTAAATATACACAAAAGTAGCATGTTAGCATCTTCACTCATTCACTATCACATTTACTTATCAGCAGAGTATCAGGGTCTCTCATTAAAAAGCATTTAAACTCTTGCTGTTCTTCAGGCAATTACAATAGAAGTATCTGGATATACTAAATATTTGGAAGCTCGCAATAATCCATATTTTAACCATTTTTAACCTTTTAACTAAGCTAGTTATTAAACCTTTTCTTAATGCAAGTGAACAAGAGGCATTATCTTTCAAATTGTCTTCACAAATGATGGAGTAAAGCAGAACTGTTTTTAAAAAACTACATGCAGTACTTACACATACCATGTAGTCTTTGTTGTCAACAGGCTACTAAGTAAAACAGGAGGCTAATGGCCACATCACAGCGTTACGGTCACCATTTGACTGTGCGGTAATCTCTGGAAAACTATATTTCTAGCCTGAGGGCATACTGAAATCAATGGCTTTGACTTCAAAATTAAATAAAATATTTTTGATCACTTTGGTTTTTAAAGCCTGCAATTTTCAGAGCACTCAAGATTTGCAAGTTTTGTTTGTTTTTTTTTTTGTTTTGTTTTGTTTTGTTTTGTTTTTTACTGCATTTATATTTTTATATTTCTTATTTTTCTTATATTTTTATAAGAAACTATTTATTTTTCTTATATTTTTATATTTTTTATATTTCTTATTAATATAAAGACAATATTATATTGTCTTATAAAGACAATATTATATTTATATTAAAGACAATGAGATGCAAGATAACCTCTGATGATTTTATTCTTTCTCTCAAGAAAAACCCATTGGGGTTTTTCACTTACTTGTATGAAAATAGATCTTTAAAACAGAAGAAAAAACATGTTTTAAATTAATAGAATAACACAGTATTCACTGCAGACCCTCAGGCATTGGATAGAAAATACCCAATCAAATGGAATATGGGGAATTTTTATTTATTTTTTAAATGGAGACTGTTACAAATACTTTTTACTGTAACAGTGGTAATCCTCCATTTGGGAGGATCTGCCATACATACTCCTCGCATAAACACATTAGAAACAAGCGTATTTCAAGGCTTTTGGGCTCTCAAGAGCGCTGTAGCTGTGCATTAGCCACTACAGTTATGCCCAATTTTGAAGCTCTTAAACCTAATGCAGGCTGAAATCATGGACAGTCACTTCCTCTGTTACAGATGCCTGGTAAACTGTCCGTGAGTAACAGTGTGCTACCAATTCCAGCAGCAGTCCAACAGAAGACAAACCAATTTTCTGGTGACACTGACAACTGCTTCCCTGCAACTTGTTCACAAAAGGCCCTGGTTGAGCTGACTAGGTAACAAAAAGCAAGGGGTCAGGAGTGAATGCAAAGAGGGGAGAGATGCAAAAAGAAAAGGTCAAACACTCTATAATGCCGTGTTCCCCTATCTTTGATGAAAAGTTCCCACAAAATTTGGCATTACCCCTAGTACGTGCTAGACAATGGCAATATTTGTATTCCAAAACCTGTATTTCACTGAAGTTAACTATGCTTCATTTCAAGGTCTGTTTTCCAGCACAGCATCAAAGTATGAGAATGAAGGAGCTGGACGGTTGATTAAAGCTGACATTGTTTTTAAATCACTAAATTCAGGTTTCGATTTTTCTTCTACAACTTAATGAAAGTGAAGAACTTGAAACGCGTAACATTCCTTATAAAAATCAAATAACTTAAGACTCGCTTGAATTCCCTAGGTAATCAGACAGCAGATGGCTTCAATGTAAAACCTGTAACTTCCACTTTCACGTTTCACATATGTTTTGCACGACAAACAAATTCCAGCACAGTGCATTCTAGACAACAATATTACATGGAGCCACCCAGTACTGACAGGACCATGATCGATATGCTATGTACAAACACACACTTACTTTAACTACCACAAGTAGTCCCCCTAGCAGTAGTTATTTTAATGGTATACAAGTACGAGGGATCATGAGATCAGCAAAATCTGGTAATAGGGATGAACTGTACAATGTTACTCCACTTGACTTGTATCAGGAATTCAATGAACATTACGTTCGAAATGCATGAATTGCACTTTTAAAAAACACAAATCCAAAACGCAAACCAAAAATAAGCAAACTTACCTGATATGAAAGTACTCCATGAGATGAGGTATTTATAAATAATGAGCTTTCAATATTGCCTTCTTCTGTTGGCAGAAAAAGCACTCTGAATGAAATTTTTCCCATCGCTGGAATCACCTACAGAGACCACAAAGAAGCTTGCTTGCTCAGTGCAGTTAATCACAACACCCACCGTTCACCCACAGACACTTCCATGTGTACTTCTGTATCCACAGATCCCACTAGCAAAAACTCAGCCCTACGAAGTTTCACCTGTCCATAACTCTTATCTCTTGGAATGCAGAAGAACAGAGCACGCAGCAACTTGCTGTATTATGGCTGGAATTTCTCAGCTAGCTCAGGCCTCATCAATGTTCCTTTTTGCACAAGTTCATCGTGCAGAACTAACTGCCTCCACATCCTTTAAAACTCTTCCCCGCACATAGATACTTACCACAAAGCAAGTCAATCACCTCTGTGACACATTGCTACATGAGTCAAAGCCAAACTTGGGCAAAACAATTCTAACCAAACAGGCCCGTCTAACCAAGAGAGCAATAAAGTTTGTCTGCACAGTAATATCCATTCAGGCATGGTGGGGGAAAAAAAAAAAAATACGACACCAGACAAAAGCATAATAAAATGTTTTGCACATCAGCAGAGGGTAAAATCTGGGCTTCATCAAACTCAGATCCCAGTGACTCATTCTTAACATGTGTTATATTGTTATACATCATAAAAAAATCTGAGTTAAAATAATGGTCTTAGATCCTATGGCAATTATGCTCATAATTGCAACACAAAATGCATAAAACATTTCAGTATTTATTTTTGTTTTGGTTGAATATGCAAGACCATTGAAAAGACTGAAAATTCAAGGCTGTAAACACCCACATGCCTGTGGATGACTGCATAATGCTGCATATAAGAGAATGAGATTTAAACAGCCAATTTAACACTGAAAAAATCTTTTCTTTCTGAGTTACTGTAAAACACATTTCCTACTGTAGGTTTTGGATGTCTTCTCCCTTACCAATCTAAGTAAAAACGAGCAAAAAGTGCTAGCAAAAACAGAAAGAAGTTGGAGGTCCTAAGAAAAAGCACGAAGAGAAAACACAGAATGAAAAGTTTAGGCCAAAGGAAGCATGAAGGCTTGGCACTTGGCCATTACATAGTTTCCAAAAGTACATCAACACTCACCCGGTTATGAACAGGAGACACATGAAACTGTCTAGTAGCTGTAAACACTGAATTCACCACAACTTCTCTATCTCTACTAGGGTTGTAGGCATGCAGCATTTTAGCTCTGGGTAACCCCAGTAATCTAAAGGGGGGAAAAAAGAGAAAGAAATTATTCACTTTATAAGAATAGGCAATGTACGAAAAGCATCCAAACAAATCACACCAAAACATGTCGATATGAAAATTTCCCAGATACGATTATTCTTTGGAAAAATACCAAACAAGTTTTGCCGTTTAACTTACAAAGACAAATATATAACACTGCAATACAAGAGGTGCACATAGCCAAAGCTTACTTGGGTCACTCAGAGTTAGTTTGTTCTTGTTGTTTTTTTGTTTTGTTCTTTTTTTTTTTTTTTAATGTAACCTTTACTAAGCACAAAGCTTTCAATAAGAAAGTTCAAATAACCGAAGTCTCGTTTTGTTTTGTCAGCTAAAACAATGATCTCTTATGGCTTGTGAGTTAGCTAATGTATCTTAAAACCAGCAGCTTACATATACATCTTCTGAAACATTCCTTTAACTCACAAGGGTACAGTGTTTCTGTTTTGGTTATTGACGGAAGACAAATCATCATTTTAAAATGTTGGGGTTTTTGTTTTGCTTGTGTTTTTTGTTTTTGTTTTTGTTTTTTTTCTTAGAAGATAACTAAAAATCTCAAGTAATCTACCAGTATGTTTTGCCTCGGGTATTCTGGATTTTACTTTTGAAAGCTAAAGGTAGCAAAAAGCTCTTCCCCCTCTAGAAAGGCAACTTTTCAAGAAAGGAACAACCAGCATGAGGAACTGATTTAACACACATGCAGAATCACCTGAGAAGGCCCTTCTCTTCAGTATCTACCCAGAATGCGTTACAGTTCCCAGTTCTTTTTTCCTCCTTTCTAAAACTACATTAATTTTCATTTACCAAGTGCCTCAAGGTACAAAACGATTCCAACTCCATGGCAGTTACTTACTATTTCTCTTTTTTTCAGAGGATAGAATGATCTCAGCTAATAATCTTCACCCAAACACAGCCCAACAGAGTTGTTCCTCCCCACTTAATTATTAATTGAAGTAACAATAACACAAGACACTTACTGCATTCCAAAATGCAGGACTGACGGGTGAAAATGTAAAGCCTTCCCATTTGGAGGCATCTTTGCTGAGAAGCTGAAAAAATAAGAAAAGAAGACAATTAATATTTAGTGCACATGATACTATACACAGCAGGGAAAGAAGACATTACAGGCTGTAGGTCCTTGTATTCCTAAATATGCTGTTTCCAAACCTTTTCATACATTCTTCTCTCTGTCTTAACAATGACCTTTGAAGAAGGTTTCTGTACAATAGCACATGTTGGAAAGCTCATGCTAATAAAAGCACAGCTTGATAAGCATTTCACTCGAGATGCAATGCTGTCTTGAACAACCTCCCTTCCTTGAAGGTGTCCCCTCAGTCATACTGATTCACCTGGTTACAAGGGTGTGTAGGGAGCCATGGAGAAGTCATTTAAGAGAGTCCTGAGGAATGAAAATTATGTCAGCATGGAGCAGATCCCCAGTCTAGTCTACCTGGCATTCAGACAAGCACTTGTACTAGCAGAGCTGAGAGATGCACAGGTAGAAAAGCAAATAGCAGCTTGTGAAAAACTGACATCAAAGGAAGTGCTTGCCTAGCTGGCTTTAACACAAAAGCCAACTCATTCCTTATAAGCAGAACAGAATAAGAAAGAGCATGGAAACATACACATCATCATCTTTCCTTTGCCCTAGGAACATTTACAATGAAGTTCCCATCGGTTTTAGCACATTTTTAGCTTATTTCAACATGAGCCGAGATACCCTTAACGTAGACAGAAATCCCAGGGCACCTTCACCACTTTCTCAATTAAAACGTGTTCTCCACAAGCCTAAACAGCCATAGTGGTGGAAAAACAAGCCCAGCACTTGCTCGTTACAGCTACATACCCAGCACACCATGCTGTTGAAAACCTCCCCAGCAACAGTCAGAACCAGGCTCATCACTGCTGGGCGATGCCAACAAGCATCCTAGCAAGGGCGAGTCTGAGGCAGGAGGGAAGGATTGTGCTCTCATTTGTTATCCAGCTGCTTTGCATAACATGCGGTAGTGCAGTTAATTGGTTCCCAATTTAAAAATGCAGTTCTGTAACATTACACCTTTTATATATTAAAGCACCTACATAATTCTGTTGTTATAGCCCAAACCAATACAGCCATCATAATTTATTACCAATCAGGTTTATTACTATGAAACCCACAACTTTTATGACAACATTTCTCAGAGGAGGGAGTCAACTCCCTTGCCATTGTAGCAGGAGAAATGTGATACATCCAGGTAGTGTTTTGCTGGAAAATAATATAAGAGCAAATTATGCAGAACTATGAAGTCCGAGTGAATGACCAAGTCTCCTTCCAACCACCCCCAGCCAGCTCCTGTCCTGCTCCCACAGCATCTAGCACCTTCCAGGCCTCCAAAAGTCATCCTCCTGGACATACCCAGAAAGAAAGTCTGAGCACTGCTGTAAACATAAGTAAATAAAAATTGTCACTAAAATAAAAAGTCCCTGACATGTGAGAGAAAGCACGTTTCTTACAAGTACTTAAATATACATATTTAAATGCATATATATATCAAAATAAAAGTTAAGCCATACAGCATATGTATATAGTATCACCTTGAACCCCCTCATCACTTTTCTTAGGTTTTTAGCACCCTGAAGATACTACTGAGATATCTTTTCACACCTGAAAAACCTCTGCTAAGAAGGACAAGAAGCCGAATACTCCTCTGTGCCAATTTGTGTAATCATCAGCAGCTCTCTAAGACTTACTAATCTGTCTTCTGGGGAATTCAGGCAGCAACAGCCTTTCTCTGCCTCTCCATCTATGCAACAGGCACCCAGCGCTTTGGGGATGCAGGAGACTGCATTTCACTGAGTTCGGGAGAACAAGGACGTGACATAGCAGTGGTTCTTCAAAATGCGCTAGGTTGCTGTTCAGCCAACAACCACAGCCAGCCCTCTAGCCACAAAACAGGAAAAGCCCCATGAGAGCAGCAGCAGGGATCCCAGCGCCGGCACCCCATTCATTCTGGAGAAGGCAGCCTGGACCCCAGGAGGTCCAGCTAACAAACTCCACAGGCTCTGAGCCGGCTTCTGCACATCACCATGGAGGTAATTTCTTCCACAAAAGCTGGGAGCAGTCCTGGATCCAGCCTCACCCCTACCACACAGTGTCTCTGCAGGGAACAGCTCAGCTCCAAGCGGACGAGCACTCTTCTCACAGAAGAGAGACACCCCTACATGGAGCTACCGAGCATCTCCATGCACTGCTCCCCAGCAGCCCTGGGGATGGGACCCTGGCTGCACAACAGCCAGCTTCTGCTCTGCACCCCACGAGAGCTGCTGAAGTGCTCCAAGCCCCAGCCTGGCCCCGAAAGCAGAACAGCCACATTCCTGCGGCACTGCGCTCATAACCCTGCCCAATGGCCAGCTCCAGGGCGTCTGCAGCGCTTATCAGCAGCTGGAAGCTGTGCCAGAACCTAACTCGAGAGCTGAGTTTATTCGACGGCAGGACTCACAGAAAGAGAAATCTACTGTTCTCCAGCTCCGATTTATTTCTTTTTTCCCTCCCCAAGGGAGAAAACAACAGATTGGAATAGGAGGAATGGGCAGGGGGCCATTCTGCCCTCCACACCCAAGCCACCACTATACATTTTAAAAAGCCCACTGCAATGAAGAGAAAGGGACAGGAGTTCTTGTCCCTTGAAAGGGACAGGAGTGAGGTTCTCCAACGTGTTAGTGGTCTCTCAAAGCCAGCTAGAGGCTGGCACAACACTCTTCTGCATCGCCGCCTTTCCAGCTCAATGCAATGCATCCAGACCTCTGCAGGGGAACTCACACAGAAGCTGAGTTTCAAAGGCAATTTATTAAGATGCTTAAAAGTTGAAGTCACTTTTAAAATAGAACATTTAAAGAACCTCATCTCACAAATGGATTCACCTCAAGTTATGCCAAAAAAGCTCTCTTTTGGCTGCAGACTACATGCCCAAAAAAGTACACGGCACATTTCACGAGAACGTTACAGCCCTGGGAAAGACCCACAAATATCAGCCTAGGAATGGAAGTCTTGAAACAACAAATGTGGAGAAACAGTCCCCTTTGCAGAGGAGAAAGCCTGGTTTCCATCTCCTCCATTGCCCTCTCCAAGCAGCCAGCACCACGCCGAGCAGTCTGTCTAGCACAGCTCAGCTCCACGCTCCACTTCGGGGCATCTCTCAGTTTTTTTCAGGCTCACCACCTTAACACCAACTTCCACATGATACATTTTGACAAAACAGGCCAATTCCAAAATTTCAGGGGCCATGTTTAAGCTCAAGTGAACAGAACTGGAGAAAAACAGGAGGAAAATAAAAGAGGGAAAGGGAATTTCTGGCAACTGCCTTGGCACCTGAGCAGTTTCAGCTAGGTTTGCACTCATCTTTGTATCAAAGAAGTAGTTTAGTTGCCTCCATCACCACTGACAATTCAATATCCTTCCTCCTTCTCTGGCTAGCCCAACCTCACCATACAAATTAAAACGCTGACAGCCTGAATCATCAATCTCCAAAGGAAAGAAGAAGAGCTGAAGGGATGGGGAGGTGGACAAGGGACCAGCACAGTCACCCAGGGCAGACGGGAAGAGGCAGACACTCTCCTTGGCGGAAGAAGAGGGTGGACCCGAGAGGTGCACCTCTTTATAGCAGCATTACTCACACTTCACAGGCCAAAAACAGAAGAAAAGTGCTTACCCCCTAAAAATGCAAACAAAAGCCCAAACCTACTCTGAACAAGTTGTTTCTTTTTAGAAAACTTCAAAAACCGAGTTAATCCTTCTGACTATATATACATACGTATATAACAACCCAGCAATCCACAGAATAAACAGCAGCTAAGCAGAAGTGTGGAGAATTTTACCCCAATGTCTCATTTTCTTTCATCAGCTCCTCCAAACCTTCCTTGTACCCTTATTTCTTTGATTACTTCAGATTACCTTAGGAACCACATTATCTGATGATTCATAAAGCAACATCTGTAGATGGAATAATCATAACCGTTACTTAGTGAACTTTCCCCATCCTTCCTTTTTGTGCCCTTTGTTGACAGCATATGGAGAAAAAACAAAGGCAGGGCATTTTATTGTTGTTTTTTTTTTTTTCCTTTGTGGTTTTCTTGGGAACAGCAGGCAAAAGGGACTGGATTTTTAACATGCAAGAGGTCCTTTTAAGTGACTCTGCTAAGGTAGAATTATGCTGTTTTTTATTGATAAAAATAAAATCCAACTTTTTATGTTTGGCATTTTGGCACTTCATGTGTTCAATGTATGAATACTAATGAACCCACAGAGTGAGGCTTTGAGATACAAAAGCATATACATGCTGTATATGAAAGCACAATTTTTATATGTAAACTGAAGCAAAGAAACAAAATTCAAAAATCTCATTCACTGACTGATTTTAGATTCATTCCTCCAGACTACACCTGATAAACAAAAAGACTAAGGAGATTGACACATACAGAAACAACCGAGCCCAAATACTTTCAGTAGTGCTGACTACAGCTGATGGGAAGAGATTGTGTTGACAAATGAATAAATTGTTAAGGGAGAATTAACACAGATACAGAAACAGATCCCAGCAGCCACTGAACCAAAGTCTTCTGCAAAGACTTTGTCTGTCAGGTCACCTAGCTCCTCTCTTCTCTTTTACATTTATCATCAAGCCAACGCTCTTAAAAAAAAAAAAAAAAAAAAAAAAAAAAAAAAAAAAGCACCTGGAACATTTCTAACTACGGGGTGGTTGCATTTTTTTTTTTTTTTTTTTTGCAACCACCAAACTTAACATCTTTCCTAATGGCAGAAAGAACCACCAGAAAACCCATCTGCCCTGCTACAACCCTACCAGGCTCACGGGCAAAGTCCTCTGCAGGCTGCGGCACCTGGAGCAGCGCTGCTCCCGCCTGGCTCCCCATGTCCTCACCACCACATGCTCTTCTCAGCACCCCAAAAATCACGGGTTATTTATTTTTGTAAATGAAATAATGCCTAGCAGGTAAAAGAACAAACATGTGAGTTTTAAGCACTGAGAACCTAGAAGGCGAAATAGCCTCCGCTATTCTTAGTGCTGCATTGTTTAGGGAAGAGGGGGAGGACTGACTCACTGCTTCTGAATGCTTGGGGACAGGCAATTTGTCGTCAGGATTCCTTTATATATGCTTTACAAGAGCGCTGTGCTGTCTCTGCAAGACGGGTGGTGGTCTTGTTGTTCTCTGAGCTACCCCACGGACATCACAGACCGATTTCAGAGCGTGGAAGGCAGGAAGGGCCAAAATGGCATCACCCATCAAAAAACACTGCGTGCAGGCCTGCTATTTCGCCCATTTTGGCTAAAAATAGGAAAGGGGAGCTAAACCAAAATAAATCAGTGGGATGGACAAGACAACTTCTCTCCAAAAACAAACTCCATGATTTACAGCCACAAGTCATGACTTAAGGGGACAGACAGGTCAAACAACTTTTTCTTGGTGTTTTTCTAAAGTTGGCAAAACAGCATAGAGCCAGAAAGTTGCAATATGGCTTATTTTAGAAGGTGCTGAGGTAAAAGAGGTAGGTAAGCCTAGAGAAACATGAGAGACACCAGCCGCTCCTCACTACTTCCAAGCAGCCCCTGCGCGCAGCCTCCTCTCCTCCAGCCTCCGGTTCCCACTGCCATTCATGGTTCTTCTGGGTAACCTTTGCTCACCTTGCTGTGAAATCCTGCAATAATGTTTATAGAAGCTCTTAGCAGAACAGCTAGCCAAGCCAGCGCTGCTTTATTTTCACTTATTACAAAACCACAACTGTATCAAATTCATAAAGATCAAGCTCATAGGATCTGACGGTAAAGAGCTTACAAAGTCTCATTTCTCAACAGGATGCGAATGTAAGGACACGAATCTGTTTTTTCTCCCTGTCCTCACACCCAAACAGACTCCTTGAAAAACGTCCAAAAATGTTAAAGGCAGGCCATGATAAAAATCAGAATAAGACCCGTGAAGAATTTTAACAGAGAAGATGGGCAGTTAGACATGAAATCTTATAATGAATATCTTGGTGAAAAGAAAAGGCTTTCTTCTCCAGATGTCTGTGCGGTTTATATTTTAGCAGCAGCAGCACAATAAAGTGTGTTTAACAACAGAATGGAATTATTCTCTCCCATAAATCAATCCTCAACTTCAGAAATAAATGAAACCTGTACTAAATTAAGAAATGAGTTTACAATGACTTCAGTTCATTTGAAATTGTTTTCTGAAACCTCTTCTTTCAAAATCCTTCAGCCACCCAGATTTCAAGCAACAACCGAAGCTCTCTAGAGATGGTCCAGAGGGAGCTTGTGTCTTTCAGGCATCTTGGACAGTTGCTTCAATAAGTAAATAAGAGCAGAGATTCTGGAAAAGGCAAAGAGGTGGTGCCGAGAGCATTAGCAATGCTTCAGAGCTACTTCATTAAGCTTGGCTTTCCAATTGCTTTTAAAAACAAAGGGCACAAAATCCTGAAAGCCCCAAGCTCAGCTCACGGAGACCACCACGTAGGTTCCTGAACAACACGGGTCACTCCAGCATGTAGTCAGGGAATCAGGCATAAAAATCAGGTATTCATGTACCTGCGGGGCCTAAATAGAACCTGAAACTACTCGTGGACACACACACACAAAGATGTTTTGTTTCAGCCAGGCCAAGAACTATCTGAAGTTATTTGTTTTGGATGAGCAGACTGGGCCCACTTGTTCAAAACGCACATCAAACACTTTCCTCTGAAGCACCTCCGTTACCACCAGCAAAGTCTGAGCATCCTGGCAGGCAGAAGGCCTACCTTCATCCTCCCTTTTTCTTCTTACAATGAAATAATTGCTTGTTCATTTTGCAATACTTCAGAAAGCGATCTTTAAGTACCTAAGAGGATGGTAACTGCTCTGAAATAAAGCCTTTAATTTACCTTCTTTCCACATTTTCTTAAGTTCTTAAGAAAACAACAACAAAAAAGAGTCACTTGCCTAATGAAACAAAAACTTAAGCTCCCTTAGAAGCCCAGGCATTCTTGACGTTTCATCCTGAATTACCAGGTCCTGGAATTCAGGGGTTATGAGAAAATGCTGTATTTCAGTTCCGTTTAAAGAATGCTTCTAGCCCATGAGTATGTGAAATAAAAACACAAATCCCAAAGGCACAAAAGCAGTTCATATGTGTGTGTTTTGTTTTTTTTTTTAAACCTCAGAGCTTTTCAGCCATATCCACTCTCCTTCTCTTCCCCCCCCCCCCCATGTAATTTGCTTACCCTGCAGTTGCCAAATCCTCCAAAAATGTAGAACTGCCTGCACAACCCTGGTTTGTTCTTCAGAGCCTGACACTGAGCTCACAAACCATTTCTAAGATGCTAACTTGTGTTCATCTGACTTAGTGAAGAACTATTAAGGAATCAAACCTGAAATCACCCTGGTCTACTTTAGAGGCGTAAATAAATGTCTTTCTGAAGAAGGCTGATCATTCGCAACCCAAAACCGTTTCAACAGAAGCTACAGGACTCTGTGCCTCTGAAAAAACACGGATTATCCCAGCTCCTACCTAGAGTCTCTAAACTGAAAAAGAAACATTTTAAAGCCGAGATGTGTTGCTCACAGTCTTTTTCAGACATCTGAAAACACAGCTCAAGAGTGAAAGAGTACACAGAAGAACCTAGCAAAAAGAGAAGGCTTGTACAATACCAGCACAGCACCTTCTCAGGCTAAAAGCTGAGCCACTCTAGCTGCAAGTCTTGAACTGGAAATAGCGTGACATTTAAATGGCTGCTCCCTACCCAGTTTTCAAAGCATTTCACTGGAAGCAAACTACACAGCACACCCCTGTGAAGGAGGTAGAACAAAAGATTCTCAAAAAAGGCAAAAGGTCGACCACATGCTCACCTACCTTGTACCTAAGGGCAGCATATTTCTTCCCGCACACTTCTGCGCACCAGGTAGGCTAAATATTGAATTCTGCCCTTGCAACACTGAAACCATGGCAGATTTTAGTGGCAAACACTGCTTTTAAACATCATCCTGTACAAATGTAATTAGGCATCTAATGAAGACAGAGAATCAAGAAAAAGAAAGTACTGATTCTACGACACCTGCCTTAATTAATTCACTTTAAAATACCAATAAACTCATTTTCTCTTCCTGCAGAGAGTGTCTATGAGGGGAGAAAAGATGCTGAAATTCAAAAATGAAAATTAAGGAGGGACCATGAACAGTACAGAAGGAAGAGGTCCCAGTCCAGCCTTTGAATGCATCAACTGCAATTCCAATTTTACTGAGTAATTAATTTTATCAAGCACATAATCTCACTCAAAAATCTCCCTAGGTGCAACAGCAAAGGGCCAATTTCTGTCAATTCAGCAGCAACGCCACTTAAAGCGTTTCACTTTCATGTGTAAGGGCGCTGCAGTATTTATCCCATGTAGCAGCACATCTCTCTCTGGTCTGAGAGAATGGGGGAGGTTATTGACAGGAAATACAATGGGGCTGCAAAGCTCAGAGTAATAGGAAGTTACATTCTTGTTAAATATCATTGCACCCAACCATTTCCTTTTTCTATTTACAGCTGCAGCCAAAAATTTCCATCTTGACAGAAACCATTTCAAGTTAGAATAGTTCAGCAAAATGCATGAAAGAGCTCTGTGGTATCTGATAAGCTTGACCTGCTTAATATTTAAGAGTGATAATCTTCCTGCAGTAGCCGTCTCTTGCTGTTTCTTCATTAATTCGAGCATTTTAGTTTCTTCTCATAATGAACGAGCACAAACCCTTAAGACAGCTAAGGTTTGCATGGTAGACCTTAAGGTGCATAAGAAACTTTCACGCTGCATCTGGTAAGCACTAAAAATCCCCTCCCCTTTTTTCTCCCCATGAAGCAGAAAAAGAACATCAGCTAAAAAGGGAAACTAAGCAACTACAAGCAAGCTCGGACCCAAGATTTAAGAAATAAACATAATTTCTAAAAAATCTGGGTTTGATTTATTGCCTTTGGTCTGGACAATGCAACTGATACCACCTGCCCCTGAAAAGAAGCCATGGAAAAGTCAGCAGGCTGAGATGCCATATAAAGCTGCAAAATCCAGCTTTGACACCCAAGTGGAAAACATCAGCCTGGACTGCACGTCTCCTATCTTTCATGAATTACAGCCCAAATATTTAAGCAAAAAGTATCAACTTTAAGCCAGATAGCTTCAAATGCTACTACTGAGGAAAAAACAAACACTACACTGTTTAGATGGATTAGGCAGCAAACATTTACAAACTCCTAGGACACTGGGCAGTCCTCGTAGAAAACAAATACAGGCACCTCTTTCAAAACCCTTTCACCAAGCTTTTGCTAGAGTAACGCACCAAGCCCAGCTCTCTGTGCTATGTTAATTTCAGTTTCATAAGGGAAAAGTTATAGCTGCTAGTGATTGCCTGGCTTATTAAAATCTTAATTTTCTCTGCCAGCAGAGGAAACTTCATGCAAGACTTCCTCAGGCATGTGCAAACTATCCAGAATTTCAACAACACATGCTAGTTCCCTAAGAATATCTGATTTTTTGTCACCAAATAGCATTTTCACAAGCTGTATTATATGACTGTGGAAATACAATTTAAAAGAGAAAGAAATTAAAAGAGCAAGGCTACACTATTCTTAAAGGTACTTTAAGCACGGTGCCGCAGAGTCAAATTGCGATTACACAATCCTCCTCCACTCACAGCAGGCTCTAGCAGCAGCTGAAAATGCCGCTCCCCCACCCCATGGGCCACTACAAAACCTCACTGGGGAGAAAAGTAAAAGATAAGCATGAGCCAGTAACCAGACCGCAACATGGAAAAAGTAGCTTCATCCCAAAATCACCACCTCTCCATCTCCCAGAGCATCATTCTGTTCTTGTGACGCGTTAAATCTTTGCTTCTCTCTCCTTCTTCTGGTGCCACTTGACAAAGCTTTTTGTTCTGGTGCAGCAACCTACCGGATTCTACAGCATCTGACAGAAGCACTGCATGATATTATTTATCATGCTTGATATGTATTTTCTCCAGCAACACTTATTTTCTTCTCATGAAGTACACTGATTTTCTTCTCATGAAGTACCTTTTAAAATTTCAATAGTGAAAAAAAAATGCAGACTACTTTTAATGTTCATTCATATTTTATTAACTGATTGCACTATGCAATTTCATCTTCATCCGTACGCTTCAATGCTCCAGTCATCTATACCTACCATCAAATTAAAAGCTTCTGCTTTCCAGCTCCCCGTATAAGACTCCAATTACGCTTCCAAGTACATACACCCCCTTCTGCGGACAGAAAAAGGGGGAATCCTCCGCAGCGTCAGATCATTTCCACATTTTGACCTAAAGCAAAGAAGCCACTGCAGCGGCAGGGCACCACGCAGACAGCCTGCAGAATTCCCCTAGATGCAACCTTTTGAAATACCCAGCTTGCCGGTCTGTCTTGTGTCACTCAGTGCTCGCGGTCATGGCATAGAAAATGGAAAGACAGTGGTGTGATTTAGTGCTATTAATAAAAGGAAGCACTCTCAACAGCATATTTGTGACCTACTCCTAAGTACTAACAAATATTTATACTTTATTAGATTATGTTGTTAAAAAAACATACAATATGAAAAAAAAATTATACCAGAAAATCCAAATTAGCAAAAAAAAAAAAAATGGTCACTACTAGAATCAGTAGTTACAATGCTTATTGCAGGAATTATCAGGTCCTTACAAAACATCTGGGATGCGTTGAAGTCAATGCACAGCACGTACTCTGAGCCAGCTTCTTCTGATGTATAAAATGATGCAACACTCTACTAAGAAGGAAAGCAGAACTATACGAAATGCACCCCGTTTCACAGGTTTATTAATGAAACATCTACCACCAGAAATCTCAGCTATGGTATAGCTGGCACATCAACCTCTGGAGCTCTGCTGTCCAGCAATGGGCACCTTGAGCCTTTAAGCTAACATTCGTTTCCTACAGTACAAATTAGTATGGGAGGGAAGAGGAGAAAAATGAGCTGGGAAAAAAAACAGCAGGAAGTCAGCTTTTGGTACTTTGTATCAGTTCAAAAAATATATATTGCAATCAAGTACTATATTAAGACCTCACCCCCCCCCACCCCAGATTCTAGTATTTCCTCCTTTATTTCAAAGCCAAGAAGCTAATCAGAGTTCAGAGAGTTCAAATGTCAGCCCATCGCTTTTAACTCCTTATGGTCAGCAAGAAGAAAGGGAAAAGGAGCAAGCCTCAGAAAGCACAGCTTTTTTTTTTTTTTTTTTTGTCTCTAAGGACAAAGAATCAGTAAAGCTATTCTTAACGTCTTAATGATCCTCAAAAACCAGAAATTTGCTTCAAGTGAAAGAAAGGATGTGCTTCGCTGCTGCACGCTCCACAAATTAATCTATTTAATATGGAGCTTCTCAAGCTCCCTGCATCAGGAAAAGCTGCTATCTGACAGACCATGGCCTTCCCTGCGGCGTGAAGATGTATTTAACATGCTTGGCTGTGCTCCTCTCACTGCTCCTTTCTCTACAAGGTTGCAGGGATGTGAACATCCCTGGCCCAGCTGGGAACCCACACCTGAGCACATGCCCACTGCAGGCAGCAGGGCTCGATGCAGGGGGCCTGGAAGTCCAAGGGACCCGTAGCATTTGACCCATTATTATGACCACTTTGAATGCATTTGCTTTCGTTCTCTTCTCAACCTCTAACAGGCTTCTTCCTGTCACTCAGCAGTGATACTGTATGCTAAAAAAGTTTGGTTTTGTTCACAACTCACCCACCAAAACGCAGCCCGCCGCTTCAGTGACCAGAAAGCATTCACCGTGTACAAGAAGGGGGAGGAAAAAAAAAATCTGTGCAAGACTGAAAGCATGGGGATGGCAGTGGGGGGTGGTGGTGTTTGTTTTAAAGTGGCTACAAGCATCTGCAGGATCAGGCACGTTATCCCAGCAACACTGGGACCACTGACAAAGGGCAGAAATGCCTCCTTTTCAAAAGAAGAGTTTAAATGCTCCAGAAAGTAGGTCACCAATAGGCCAAAGAAATACCTAAGCAGGCAGCAGGCATCTCATGGGTTGCAGGCAGCAGGCTTGCAGCAAAGGACTTGAATGAAAGAGAGCACACCAAGACAGAAATGGGACAATAGCTATTGAAGAAAGGCAGTTAATAGCAACAAAGCACGTAAAGCACGGGTCAAGGAGTCGGTCAAGTACAGGCCCTTCAACTCCCCACCCTCCTCCAGTTGCCAGGAATCAAGATTTAGACACAAAACAGCGATGCACATGGCACACAGCACTAGCAGGCAAGCAGGCACAAAACCAGAAAGGGCTCAGTAAAGCCACAAAATGAAAAGGAGCTGCAAAACGTGGTCTACATGACTATTACATGACTACTCATTTCCTAAGGGCAGTGCAATGCTTTTCATTGTTCCAACCCCAGAAAAAAAAAAAAACAACAGGAATTACACATTTATGCTTATAAGGTTAACGCATTCGTTATCTCTGTGTTTAGGTCATAGCACCATTTATTGGTGCTATGTTTATTGCAGAGACCTTAATTGTAAAATGCCACGCCACAGCTTCAGTCAGTGAGACAATGCAATTCAACATAAAAAACATCTGTAGACACAAGGTAAGAGGTGACTTATGATGTTGCTCATGAGGTCCAACTTGTACCTTGTGTAGTAACCTACACGGAGGGCACACACAGCAGGGAAGTTGCACACTTTTGACTGCCAGAGAGGGGAGGCTCTTTTCAGCTTTGCATGGACTCACACTCGTTGTATGTGAACAGCAGTGGTTACACACGGTACAAACAGTTATGAATCAGTCACTCCCTTTTTTTTTTTTTTTCATTTCACTTCCCCTTTGCTGTTGTCTACCTTTCCTTTAATCGTCAGATTGCTATCTGCTGTTGTTGTGCCTTATCATTTTGTCTATCACTTCAGATAAGCTAACCTTCATCTTTCCCCTTCCTACCAGTATCTTCATTCACTAGACATTTTTTCAATAATTTTCTTTTTTCTTTTCTTGGTGTTTTTGTGATTTGTTGTTGTTCTGTTCTGCTTCTGCAGGGTCTTTTTCCCCTACGCAACCTTCGCCACCGTTTCTTCTGTCACAACGCTCTTCACTCCCGTCTTTCCAGCAGTCACCCCCCAATGCTTCCCCCACTGCTGAACTCCAGGCTCACCATCACATCTGAGCAGCTTCCGGAGGTGCACTAGAAGCAGGACATCTCACCAGTACCACGTGCGATCTGCTCGTGGCCCAGCCCTTCCTGAGCTGTGCAGCCATGCGTGGACGGCAGCCTCCTGCTTCTGCACAGTTCTGCCTCAGCCAGCGAGCTTGCTGCTCCGAGCCCCAGCCGGAGGCTGTGGGACAAGGAGCTTCTGCAGAAAGAAGGAGCCAAGTGGGCAGGACAGGCTCGCTGGGCCAGTCAGAAATGCTGAGGGTTCGGAAAAATTGCTGTAACCTCACCTGGCTTCTTGTCCTGTCCTGCAAGGGGAAACCACACGGGACAGTGGCAGGCAGGCAGGCTCCACCAGGATGGGAGCAGAGCACTCCCTCACCTCGGGCTCTGAAATTGGGAAACCTGTCCCTCCCACCTCCCTCCGCGGGCATGGGAAAAACAGGCCTCTCCACAGGCACCTCAGAGAAGCTGAATTAAACCTCTTCCCCCACACACACTACAGAAGGAGCCAGAGGAGACCAGCCTTCCACCACCTCAAGCTTTGTCCCCAGTCAGTGCCCAAGGCGGGCATTTCACCACCGCTGAGATCACCTACCCGTGGTGTGGACAGGTCCTGCCTCTTCCTCAGTGTCAGCTCCAGGTCATGTGGGGGGTGAACCTTGCCTGTTCTTGCATTGTTTTGATTTTATTTTTTTTTATCCTGACTGGTGCAACCTGGTTACTGTAACACCTTCTACACTGACCTGCTCTCAAGCAGCAGATGGGCAATGCCACAACAGCACTATAAGTGTATGGGACACCACACTATAATCAGTGGCAGCAATACCACGGTGTCCTGGGGCCCCTGTAACACAGCAGATTTCCCACATCAGCCACTACTTGGCTGTCACCTCCTTGCAGCCCCACAGACTCCGGTACCGGCTCCCCTCCAGCAACTCCCTGGAGAGGGACAGGGCTGCTGCACCTCAGGGTTTGCACCTCCTGGGTCATTCACGATGCTGAGTGGTATTTATTAACACCGATAGCACTGCTGCTCCAAAACACTGGGGATCTGTGGCACTGCAGGAAGCGAGCTGCTAAGGCCCTGCTCCAGCCACTGCTGCTTCAGGCCCAGGGGCTAGGGCTGATGCCCGGCTGCACCAAAAATGTCCCAGCCGCTGGGCCACAGCTTCAGCAGGACCCTAATTTCACTCTGGGTGAAAACACAAACCTTTTACATTTCAGATGTTTGTAATACATAGTCTTTGTGGGCTGTTCAACTTCTCAAGCAGAGAGCAAACAGCTTCACATGGCAATTTCTGCGTTAATCCCAGAAAAGACAAGCCAGCCCTTCAGAACAACATCCAGCGTCCACAGCTCCAGAATTCCTCCAAAGTACATCTTCACAGCTTAAGCACTGCCTCAGCAGCAACACTCAGGCAAGTATAATTACTTTAAACTTTAGAATTACTGCTTTTATCTTCTGCCATACATAACCATTTTTTAATGAATTACAGCAATTTACCCTTGAATAAAACTGTCGTATCACGTCAAATAATTGCCTAACAGAACCCGACCAGTTTTGCCTTTTATCCTGCAGCTCTCTCAGGCTTCAGCCCCCTTGTGCAACGACAGCTGATAACACCACAGCGTATGCGAGGATGGCCTCCAAACCAAGCAAGACGTGCACGCAGGCCCCACCTGTCTGTAGGACGCCCTGTCTGAGACAGATGAGGGATTGGCAGCTTCTACAAGGAAGTTGTCGAGGATGTGGTGCACTTCGTTGCTCTGAGTATAGCGGGCTGGACACAGAACAGACAGCAGGTCCGAGCCTTGAGAAGCGTGCACAAGCACATTGTCAGCTGGTTGGGGATACTGCACCTTTTGTCCAAGAGCACCACGGCTATGGAGTTAAAACGGTGGAACCTCGAGACCTTGGACACCACACAGAGGATCCTCCTCACAAATAGTACAAAAACAAGAGCACATCTGTTTTTTCTCTCTCTGCAGTGCTAAACACATCACACTGAGACCACTGGCTCGGAGTCAAGGAAGTCTCCACAGCTGCTCATTGTTCCAGGGGTATTCCCCACGGCAAAGCACCACGCTGCTCAGGCAAACGTGGACCCACGTCCCAAATGCCTAGGGACGGTGTTCAAGCCCATACACTTGTGTGCATATGGCCTAAAGTTTGCTTTGATACGTGACTGCCAAACCTGTTTTCATTCTCGCTAGTACGAAGCAAACACCTACAGCCCTAGGACTGCAAGAAGTTGCCCGACCCCACCAAACCCACGTATTGCCTGTGGAGGAGCTCTTCAGAAGTGCTCACCAGGGCAGGAGGCACCGGCGGAAGGAATATGCCAGGTGGCAAATTTATGGCTTAATTCTGAGAAGCAGAAGTTGCAGAAACAATTGAAGCAGCTTCACAAGGAAGGTAGAGACCTCAACGTACCAACAAACTTTAAAGACATCAGGCACTAACATTTGGATCCTCTGCTTGCCAAACACTGTCAGCTCTGAACAAATCCTGCAGGAGTTGACAGCAGATGTTCCAAGTGGCTCAAACCTGGTCCCGAAAGCTACTAGAAATCTAAGGCTCTTTATTAAAAACAACTCCACTTCAAACCCTCTTGTCTTGCAAGAGGGAGAAGACCCTCAGTAAATCGGTTGGGGGGGGGGAAGGGGGGAAAACTGCAGTGTAAAAACATGACAGCATTCAGAGTACACAGAGAGGAATAAAGAGCAGTAAAATAAGACTTAACTTTCCACTAGATTACATATCAGCATTCACGCATGACTTAAAAAAAGCTGGGAAAGTCCCACTCAGAAGATAAATATACATGTGCTACCAACAAGACAGATAGTAGCAGAGACTCAGATAAGCAGAATAGAAACTGCTCACTTTTTACTTTGTTTTATCCACTTTGTGAAGCTGAGGCTGCCTATCCATTCTAATTTAAAGGTAACTTACTTTCATCATTGCTGAGATACCTGACAAAGGGATTACCCTTCAGTCTCTCAAAGAAAATAACCAGGTGCCAGAGAGAAATACTAAACCAATGGACAGCAATATATGAAATAAATAATGCTTTACATACACAGAAGAAATACCAAGAATGCATGTCAGATCAGTTTTAACTTCAGGTCAATTTTCCTTCTTTACATATACCACTTGGTTTCTGAAAGTCTTCCCAAGTAGAGTGAAGTTGGTGAAATTATCATTCCATCGACGTACAAGCCTCTCCAAAGTCCAGATCAGCTTCAAATTTTAGGAATGCAAATGAACTGACATCATGCACAAAGAAGGCTCAGCTACATGATTGCAAGTGTCATCATCAGCCACCATCCCATCATCTGAAGGAACAGTTTCTAAAAAAGCTAGGCTTACAAACTAGAGCTGTTTTCTTTATTTCTCATGTTTCCTGAAGCAGCAATGCTGTTGTGAACAAGTATTTAACATAACTTTTTCTTACTCGCAAAGTTTGACCTCTAACCCAAACACAAGAAAATCAAGAACCAGGGGAAAGACACCCTGAGCTTTCAACTGCATTGAATGGTTTGCATTATTTTCACTTTCTCCTTTCTATGTCCAAGCCCTTACAGCTTCTTCATGTGTCTTCACAGGGTTGTTTTTTTTTTAACTGTAAAAAGTCAGCTTTTACAGGCAGTAACAAAACCCATTATTTTGCACTTCAAATTTCTTAATTTTGATGTCTGTGGATTTCAGGTATATGGGCGGGTTAGATAGGAAACTGCTGACTACTGGTTCACAGGGTACTGCAGCAGATGCCTTGTACTAGACAGGGAGCTGTCAGAAGTCAAGAGGTTTGCAAACAACAACAACAAAAAAAAAAATGAGGGCTCTCGCTATCCTCTTGGAGAGCACTGCTCTATTTTGAATTCTCAGCACAAAACTTCAAGGCGATAGGTTCTCACTGAGAAATTATTGTGTTTAAAGCTTATATAAAGCCCATTTGTTCCACAGAAAACAAGCTCTGCAGAGTGTACAAAAAAATGGTTGGCCTTGTCTAATTGCATTTCCATTGTACCTTCTACAACTTATCAGGACGAAAAAAAATGCAGCATTATTTATACATCGCTTTGGAGGAGAGAGAGGAGCGGTGACCATTGACACAGCCTGGCTTTGCTCTCCAGCTTCCATACCTCAGGCAGCAGCCTGGACATATCTAAATTGTGAGCCCCTCAGGGGACAAGACAGGCAGCTAAATTAATCACGCTGCACCCACACTTCTCCTTGGCTTACCTGATGAAAGCACACTCTTGCACACAAAGCAAGTATTTGCAGTGAGTACTCAGAGTCCTGCAAAAGCACCAACACATATCACCGCCACATGCAAATACCGTATCTGATAGACTTGTCCTGCCCCTGACACGGACAGGACTGCTTTGTCCCATCAGGAAGGGGGAGCTGGCCGTCCCTCAACAGCCACCACAACAAAAGAAGTCTCTGCCCTAAGCAGCTGCCAAAGAAAGTGGATCAAAACTAACATGACGACAACACAACAGAAGCAGTTCAGAACTCAGGCCTGAATTTATAACCAAGACTGAACCGAAAGCAGTAGTGATGACATTTGTTTTGATTTCCTGTCCATGTTTCTACCTACATTAGCGTGGCAAACACCGCAATGACCGGAAAGGCTCCTTCACCCGATTGCTTCCAAGTCACCACCTGGACCCACAGCCAGGGTGGGAACTCCGCTTTCCCAGGGCACATTTCCTATTCAAATTGAAATACGTCAGTGTTACAAGCTGGGCTGTATCACCTCTGACTCTCTAGGAAGATGGGAGGAAGGTAACAGCACTGCCCGTTAACACTTCACCACACTGCTTCGGAGACACTCCAGGTAACCCCATATTCAACTTACTGAAATCAAGCCCACGTGCTGGCGCTGATGATTCACGAGTAGATTGTTTGCAAACTCCCAAAAGCCAACAAGCTGCTTTATTTTTTCTACTCTGGAATGATTTGCCAAATCTGTAACAGCAGGAAAAATAAGACTCCACATGCTTATAGGGTGTCAATTTTCAGATTGCTGACAATGGGCTATTATTCCAGATGTCCATCTTTTAACTGCATAATGCTAAGATTAAAATTACTCAGAATTAAGCCCTCTTAAGGAGAACTGAACAGCAGCTATTAGGGAAGCAAACCTTATTTAGTAATAATAAATGTATAGATATAAAGCTAAATCTTTTGTGGCCCACTGCCCACAAATCACAAGGATTATCTTGAAATTAACACTCATGTGAAGTTCATTATTAGTGTATTAAAATGTAAAAGCAAAAGGATAAGAAGAGAGTTCCTACCCTGAAGTAGGTGTATTACAGAAGTAGCATGCTTGGGCGAAGGTGACACCGAGATTACGACTGAGACAATGACAAACGTGCCACAGCAGCTGTTTGCTTTTGCTATTTTTCCCCCCCCCTCTCTAAACACACGGTGCCCTTACGTCCCTTTCTCCAAAAGCAGGCAGGTTAAGCTGGACAAGAAGGACATCTGGGTACCAGGCTGACTTATGGAGTGCTCACAAAGATCGCACATTTGGGGGCAGACTCTTGTCCCAACATACAGGCTATGCATTGCTTAGCAAAAAAAAATAAAAAATAAAATAAAATTAAAACCACCCGTCCAGGCAGCAGGAAGAAAGAGGAAGACAGGACAGAGGAGACCGCAGAAGCAAGCCAAGAGGTCAGGTCCAGAGCCTGGACGAGGAATGGGCTTGCCAAAAAACCCGCTCTCCTTGGGAGGAGCGCAGTGGTGATGCTGTCCCCTGGGGGAGCGCAGCCTCCACACACAGCTCTGGTTCAGAGGTCCAGCACAGCCAGAGGAAGAGCCCAAGCAAGGAGTGTTGTGCGTGTTTGCAGCTGACACTGCTGCAGGAAGAACAGCCCCCAGCAGCCCCCACACCATACACACCCTTCTGCCACGGCTGCAAAGGAAAGCAGAGAACAATCCCAGGCTGATGTTAACCTTGCAAAAGCTAAAGCAAAGAACTGCTTTGAATCCAGAGGTGTCTTGTGATCCGACATGTAGAGCTGCACAAGGTAGGGGACAGTACAGGGAAAACAGAGAGGGCAAGACAGCCTCTTTCTCTTGCTGTGCAGGCTTGAGACTGCAACCATTTCAGGCATGGGCTGGACAGGAACTAAGAGAAGCAAGAAACGCTGTCATAGTAAGATACGCAAAAGATCTGTGGAAGAGACAAAAAGCCAGAAAGTGGGAAGAGAAAATGAGGAAGAAATTAAGAGAACGAGAGAAAGAAAGAAAGAAAGAGATGGGTCACCACAATGTGAAACCCGGTTCATTTCTCCGTTTCAAATGGGTCATTACAGGCGAGAAAGTTTCCTCCAGCAGCACAAATACAGCTTCTTCAGAAATACTGATCTCTGTGCAAACAATAACCTCACAGCCCCAGCTGGGAGGAGACCATCACTGCCAGAGCAGAAACGGGGAGAGAGACAGCCTGCATGGCTTCTCAAAGCAGCATAAACCATATGAAAGCACAAGTGTTAATTCTCAATTGCTAAACCAAGACTGCCTTCATTTCTCAAAGTCAAATTGCCACCCGTAGATAGGGAAGTCCCCTCTAGGTCAGTGTACAACCTAATGTATAGGTCAAGCTCTCACTGTCCTGATGACGGGCATCTTTTGGGCCACGAGGGCTCACAACAGTGGGCTCAAATTCATAACCCACCAGTTGTTTTTGGTTTAAGTTCAAAGAAACAATGCACGTTTGAGATGTATGGCAGTGTACTGCCGCAGTGTGTCAAAGACAAATTGAACCTGGTGATGCATCACCTTTAAAATACTCCAGTGAGGGTCAAATAGGAGCCGTGCCGCAGACAGGAGTTTGACAGATCTTTGCAAGATGCAGCAGGAGTGCCTCATCTGCCTCTAGCTCCAGCTCCAAAGCAGCCGTGGCATCAGCTCTTCAGCCTGGTCTGAAACAGCGCAGCTGCCCGGCTGCTGCTCTCATTTCAGAAATGGTTGAAAGTGACTCTGAAGTAAATAAATAAATGGGTAGCTGACTCATTTGCTAGCACACAGCACTGGCATGCAATGAAGTGGGGGAAAAAAAGCAGGTCTTTTACTCCCTGTGTCAGCAGACAAGCAACACAATTGCAAAAGGAGCGACATTTTGGAAGAAGCAATGCACATAAGGAATGCAGCTGTCCCTAACAGCACGTAATGCAAAGTTCATCAAGGCAAAGTTCATCAGTGAATGAATTACAACACATAAATCAGAGATAAAAAGATTAAAGAAACAAGAGTTCAGTATGCCACCCTGGCCATGCCTGGTAGAAGTCTAACAGAGTAGGAATATGCTGATAGCTCCTTCCAAAACCCTTTGTTTCTTCATCTACAAGAGATCCCTTAACTTTGTCAACCTTCCAACAAGTTTCCCCAACAAGCCTTTTTTATTCCAGCTTCAAGTGATCCTCCTCAGTCCCTACAGGGAACCCAAACTTCAGAGGTAGGTGCATGCATCTCATTTCCACTCCCTGACTTCCACGTTCATTTCTTTATAAAAGAATAAGTTTTAAGTTTTATCCAATAAAACTTAAAAGATGATGGTCTCTTGGTGATTTGGTGAAGTTGTAAGATACAACAGTAGTGACATATCAATTAAACACAAAAGTTAGCAAATACCAAAAGTATTTTTGGTGCAATTCAGTGAGAACACCCATGCTATGCATACTGTACAAGTGTGTTATTTTACGCGATGGCAACTAAAAAGCCTTTTCCCAAGAAGACTTATCTTTATACATATAAATATATACAGACATGTACATGAATAGACACGGATATATATGTATATACACATGCACAGATGCCTGATTCTTTCTAAAAAGTTCAAAATAATTTAAAATGTAATAAAAGCAATGCTCAGTATTACGAGTTAGGACCAAGCATGTATGCCAGGAAGTCTTCCCCTACACAAAGTATTTGAAAAATTAGTTGAAGGGGTAAATTTAATGGCAATCTAAATGATTAGTGGTACTTGGTACAAGCTTAGGTTGAAAACACTGCTTTAGGATGGTGCCTTTTGAACAGTTTAGGATCATACAATGACATTCCCAAATGACTTTTCAGCTTTTCCTTCTGAAACAATTTCTGAATGGATACTAATTTTAATAAAAAAATGTTTAAAAAGCAAGTGCCACACAAAATAATGTTTTGTTCACATCTCGACATTTGTTTTGATTCAAAAGCTTTTTTTTTTTTTTTCCCCTTTTCAGTAAGAAGTAGAACAGAAAAATAGGGTTGATCCTAAGCTATTTTTCAAACTTTGTTTTCCCGAGTTAGCCACCACCAAAGCTAGTTATCTGGCTCACAAACTTAATACCAGCCCCATGCCATTACTTTCCAAGAACCAGACTGTCATATTATGGCACTAAGATCACAGGCTTTTTTGAAGGATGAGTCACACACAAGTTTTTGGCTCTCCAAAGTGACTTAACAGACAGCCGTCAGTGCCAGACTCATCTGTGCCTCTCGACTGCAGAAGGGATGAAGTTGTGGCCAGTGAGAAATTGCCACATACAAGCTTGTAGGGTAAAGCTTGGCTAATTGCTGCAGAAAAAAATTATCACTACATCTCTTAGGTATCTGCAGGAGTGTTGACCACCTGAGTAATTTTGCAGTTTGTTCACCACGTCTGCATTTCTGTCTCATGGTAAACCCTGGACTTCCCAAATGTTAGTTCAAACCTGTCCAGATCACCAACTTTATTCCTCCTCAGCAATGTTAAACGTTTCACTGATCGACACCAGGAAAAGGCAGTGGGTCCTATCTTTACCTTCCCATTTTTCCTCCATGTCTGAGGCACTGGTTCCACAGACAGCAAGAAATGTGGGTTGAGGAGCAATGCCACTGCACAATCAGGAAAGGTGAGAGTGCTGGGCACCAGCTGTGACTCCAGTGGCTGGAGCATCCCAGCAGCAGGGACCCACCTGAGCCCAGTATCGCCAGTGAGCAGCTGCAGTCCCCTGGTCAGATTCTTGGAAATCTAAGTCAAGCAGCAATGCATGACTTAACTTACTGGATCACACTTGTAATTCTCCTATTAGTTGATACCTATCTACTGAAAGCAAAACATGCTTCAGGTAAAGGCTGCAGAATGTCCTCTTACTAATTACGCACCATACTCTTACTGTCTCTCTCTGCTTTCTCTTTCTTCACATGCCACAATCGGAGTACACAACAGCATTTGCTCCATGTGTTTTACTGAGTGAAACCCGGTACAACTGTTATTTAACACGTCAGCTTGGAAACTGGATTCTCAAAGCCATCCCCCCACCCTTGAAGTCCTCAAAACCACAGATTAAGAATGTCAGATGTATTAAAACATATTTCCTCTTTGCTTTTGACAGTCCAATGTACTTCTTGGATGCAGAAAGTTAGACAATTCAAAAACATTGTATATATCACTGAATAGCATTGTACCTTTAACTGTGCCTTTTGACTTACTCTGCTGCTTTAGCAAAAGCATAATAAAGTAGTAAGCACTTAAATCTTCAAAATTTGTTAACTTCCAGCTGCAGCAAGTGAATATTAAAGACTGTGGCCTGAAGCAGTACATCCAGCATCTATCTACTATCCATCATTTCTTATTTTAGAGTCTGATCCAGAGAGACAGAAAGCAACCTGTGGCAGCAGACAAGCAATCAGAAAGGCAGGAATTGCAGACAGGAAATTAAGGAGTTGCCAATTACCCTTTTTCACTCAAGGCACCAGGAAACCTATGGATCTCTGTATCAACCACTTCCCATTCACCTCTGAACCAGCTCTTTACAAAAAAATGGTGTTTTGGCAAATGGCTCGTCACTTCCACACAAACTTCTCTATTTAATCAAGTTCAACTAAGACAGAAATGATGAGACAACAACCATCCCTCCAGAGCACTCATCACAGAAACAACAGCAGAAGACCACCACGCCACACAGAAGATCCTGTGATGCACGTGCAATACTCAGGAAGCCAGTTAACAGGCTGTTAAAGCTTTACTATTTTTTTTTAAAGTAGGTTAACAAGCTCCCAAGAGAGCCCATTAACTTAGAATTAAAAATTGAATAAAACAATGTTTTGGGAAGAGACTTTCTCCTTTATGCCCCAAGATGCTGAACTCTCTCTGCTTTCTTTGGCTCTGGGGAAAATTTTGATTTCTCTGTCTCCATTAACGTTTGTTCACACCACTGCTCTAAGGTGCTTTGCTTCTGGTGCTCCAGGGGCTCCACATCAAGCCTCAGTATCTTCGGCTGATTTCCCTAGGGCATGCTGGCAGACAAGGAGATGGAGATAACGCAACCGCTCAGGTTCTGCTGCTTTAGGAAAAGGAAATGCCCATCATTTCAGCACAAAGTAACATAAAACAAGGGAATGAAAACTCATCTGGAAAGAAGCTCTTACCCTTCTAACAGATCTTTGCTACATACAGGCTACACTCTAACATTCCTTTGATACACATAGATCAGTGTTTACATACTCCAGCCATTTAAAAGACATACAGAAATCAGCATGTGTTTAGGCGAGTTTCCTGAAGCATCCGAGTGTATGACAATAGAAGGATGTTTCCATCCATGTAACAGTGATCCTTGGAAGCCTTACTTTCAGAAAACAAGGTCACTAATGGAAATGAGTAATTACTAGAAAATCTTTAAGCACCTGAATGACAAAAAAAACAAACCACTTTTTCCTATCTGAGGATCAAGAACTATTTATCTCTCAACTGTGTTTTTATTATTGCCGTATTAGACAATCACTCCATCCACCTCCTGAAAGAGGCAGGTGTAGGGGTTATTTTCCCCTAAAACGCATCTCTTGCTACTAACAAAAGTCTCAGTAACCACCTTAAGCACAGCATTTGAGGCTGTTGTCTTCTGACTATGTCTCAAGAAAGAGAGCATGCTTAGGCATGCAGTGAAAATTTTGCACCAAAACCGTAGTAATCCCCAGCTGAAAGACAGAAGGTTCTGTATTTGTGCAGGTAAAATGCCAGCTTTCAACAGTTTACCCCCTCCCAATCCTTTCCCCAAAGAAAAAAAAAAAAAAAAGAAGATTCGTTATTTTTGTTCCCTGTGCAGATATGAATCAGAGGATGTAGGTAAGCACAAACTGTCAGTGACACCTGTTAGAGGCAGCAATAACGCTGCCATCCTGTTTCTACACCACCTTTCTCATTTTCATGTAGAGAGAGCCCTAAGCTGATGCTGGGTCCAGGAGATGGTGTTCCTGATGGGGCAGTGAGAGGGAGAAAAAAGCTCTGTGAAGAAGTACTGCAGCGCAGGACCAGCAGATGAAAACCATCCCCTTTTTACTCCCATGCTTAGCCCTGCTGCCAATTCCCAGCACTGCTTGCGTTTTTATCAGATCTACTCACTCTCAAACCCTAGCTAAGGGCAAAGACAGGAGATAAATGAGAAAAGCATTTCAGGCTAACTACAGCCGTCAGAACACGGTGGTGTTACACGTGTTTATTTTAAGTCTTGTGATCTTTGTGACTGGCATGGCATGGAAAGCTGTACCCACATTAACACATACCAAAGGAAGGAAGTGTTTCACTGGTAGATGTCCAAGCATTTTAATCTGGACACTTAGAGGAAACAAAATGTGTGCTCAAAATATAAAATCTGCAGTGCTATTTACCCAACCCTCCAAAACAGAGGAGGCCTGGTATTAAAGGAAAGAGCAGAGCTGAAGGCTACGTTTAACAGCTTTATTACTTATCTGATTTAAAAAAAAAAAAATAAGAAATAAAGCAGGCTATTTATTGTTCCACAGCAACACATTAATAGGTCTTTGGCTTTAAATCTTCCTTATCCCCACAGTACACATTAACACTCCAAGACTACTTACGTTTGCAAGTTTTGGAACTGAAAATCGTCCTCTTGTTTAAAGAAATGACTTACAAAATATACTATAAAGCAGAACTGGTGAACACAGTATTTTTTCTGCGTAAGAGCAATGAAAAGTAAACGCAGCTTAGAGACGGAATAAAGAGAAACAGATGCAAGAGGGCACTTAGGTCTTGCATACGTTGTACGCTGTTTTCTGGCTCTGCTAACAAATTAATTTTAACATTTGTTGAGAAACTAGTAAGTCACATGTACTGAAAATGTATTTAATACACAGCAGAAAAACATAATTTTTAGTAATCCGCCTAATTACACTTCAGTATTTCCTAAAGTAAAAAAAAGAAAAAAATCTTCAACACTTGTTTCCATTTAAGTTCTGCTTACCTTTGCTCTTGTGGATGTTCTTCCACATCCTCCTCAGAATCAGCCTAACAAAGACAGAAAATACCACGTAAGCATCTCAGAATTGCAACAGCATGCACCGGACATACGCACCATTTCTAACCCCTCTGAAGCTGGACTCCATTATAACTTGTCTGGAAAAAAAATCAAAAATCTAAAATTCCTCCAATGATTCCTTCATGGTCCAAGTAAGGTGGATGTTGGCCACCCCAATTGCGGTTACAGCTCATTTTGCCACATAAATGGTGTTTTATCGTGGCTATTCCATTATTTTTTCAAATGTTGGTTTAACAGACTTATTTTCCATTTATACAAAGGCATCTAGGATTCTGTTCATACATACAATTTCAATCTGAAAACATCAATTGCCCTCAAGCTACAGGAAGGCTGATTATTTCCACCTTCAAATTACGTGCCCTGTGTAAGTAAATGTCATTCACCAGTATCCAAGCAAGGATGATGTGTAAAACCTTGAAATTCAGGTCACACAGTAACGCCGAAAGCGAAGGCAAGGCAGCAAGTTCCAACTAAGGCAGCAAGATCCCAAGCCCAGATCTTAACAACCATCAGCAAAACGTCCAAAAACCATGCAGAGCTTAAGCTGTGCTGTAAGCACAGCAGCTCAGCTCAACTGCTGGACAAAGGTAATTTTCAAGACGTGCAGGAAACAAACCATGGCAGCTTGCAGCTGACCACTAAACACTTTGAACTGCCTACAGAAATGAACTCAAGCGTTGGTTCAATGAGCTCCCTGCAGGAAATCCATTTAAAACAAGCAGGTAGCTGTGTTCTGGACTGGCTGAAATTTCCAGGAGAGCTGTAGGTATAATTCAAAGCGGAGCGTGTTACAACAGCCCAATCTGCTCTGATGAAATGAGGCACAACTTCAGGGAGATTAACATTTTCGAGACGAGGTCAGGGCTCTCCTGCCAAGCACAGCTGGTAAGCTTCCCCAGCCGCTGCAGAAGCAGGTGACGGTTCCACAAGACACCAGATAAAGACTGTAGCAATGAAAAGGTAGGAAAAAAACATGAAAAAACAACTTTAAAATTAAGAGAGCACCTTCCACCACTCCTCCCACACACTTTCCATTGAAGTGCATCACTCACAGGCCACAAGACACTAGTTTTCACCAGCTTCTGTTTTCATTACACGATGGGGAGAGAAAAAATAAATCACTTTGTTGTCCAGGTCCATTGCATGGTTCTGCAGCACAGACACACCTGGAGGTCCTGCGGCCAGCGTTCAAGGAGGCCTGGCAACCTCCTGCAAAGCCCAAGCAGGCAAAGGTTTGCTAGACCCTACCTGAAAAGCACAACACAAAAGCATCACCCATTTTCCAGTTTCTCCAACATTTTGTCACATTTCCAGGACCTCGGTACCATAACACCTCATCCACCTCTCCCAAGAACAGCTCTTCTGCCACACAGGCTGGCAATCTATCCTCATTTTAAATGGCTTAACTCTTCCTTTAAATGGTTTAACATCTGCCAGGCATTAGAAACCTGGGACTGTCATTACACAGTGCTCACTCTCAACACTCATTATCTTAGCATTGACTACTTCTCTTCTTCACGTTTTGTTAAGCAACGACGAAGAAAAACGTTCCCAATCTACGGCACAGCCACAGCATGAAAACTCAACTGTGCAAAAAAATATATATATAAATAAAACCACGCTTGACTTAGGAGCATGCATGCAGAGCTCCATTTCCAGCCTTCTCCTACCTTCTTCCCTCTCTGTATATGTCACATATATGTTATGCTACACACAGACTGAGGATTTAAAAAACAAAAAGAAAGCAAAGCCAGGAAGCTTTATCCAGCTACAATTTTCCCATACGAGTACAAGGGGCTGAAGGAAACAGCTCCTGAGGACAAAACGCAGGCCACAGCAGCATATCCATGACAGGAAAGAAAAAAAAAAAAAAATCCCCTTTCACCAAACCTCATCCTGAATACAGGCAGGTGCTTATCTTGTGCCCCGAAAGAGCCTCCCTCATGTCACACAAGGCATGAGAGCCTGGTCTGACAGTTTCTGCATAATCTGCATGGCCAGCCAGTCTCAAGTCATATCAGCACCATCCAGAAGCTCAACTGGGAGGCTGGAAGAGCCTTTTAACAGCCCAAAGAAGAACATAATCCCACCCTAAGTCTGTCTCAGGCTTTCACACAATTTGTGTGCCTTCAGACAAGCCCTGCTTTGAAGTAGGTGACTCTGTATATTTAATTTGTGCATGGCTGATAGGATATGCCTCTCTTAATGACACACTGCAGTGCCACATATCTCAGATACATATGCAAGATCAAGGTCTTCATCAGCTTTCGCAACTGGCAGACTAATTAACCTGATTAGCCCCTGAGCAGCACTGAAGAACAGGAACTGAAGACAAGGCTCTACTACATGGGCCAAAAGGAAAAGAAAAAAGTATGTATCCTTCAGACCTAGGCAGAATCTTTATGGTGAAAGCCCACACAGCTCGGTATCTGCCCCGTGCCTATCACTGACTATAATACAGCAAATAGTGGCATCTTCCTTTCTCTCCAAAATTCAGTACCTGAAACATTATCACGATAATCTTAAAATCAGCAGTCACTCTAACTTCCTACATGCCTGCAAAGAAATTCAAATGTACTCAAGGCGTTCCTCTAATGAAACATCTTGCTCATGTCCTACACACCACATGCATGGATAGGAGAACACCCATTACATCAGATAGACACAGACATCAGGAAAAAAAAGGCTGCTACGTATTACTTTTGATGCCTTGCTGTCATTTTCAATCATAAGACCTCAAATTTAGCCTTCATTATTTCACTTTAAATTGAAGGGGCTAAAAGGAAAGCACTGAATGTCCTCCTCCATATATACCTAATTGGCTTGGCCCTGCCCTCAGATTCTCAGGATAATTACCACAGCAGCCTCTGATGGAGATAATCACACTACATCAGCTCCCCAGAACCTCTTTTAAGTGGTGTCCATCGTAAATAGCAGATGGCATTTGTGTCTCTCCTTTCATTTTTTTGTGGCTGTGGATACAGAAGACCAGATCCCCTTACCATGCTTCTCCTGGAGTTCTTCTCTCTCCTCTTTAGAGGAAAACAAAAAGCAAAAACCACACGTGACTAACTACACTGCAGTTTTGCACTGTTTGACTTCGTATTTGGAGCTCTTTCAGCCTTTAATGGTGAAGGGCTTGAGTGTCAAGTCCTACCCAAAGATCTCTTCTGAGCATTTTAGTTACAGAAGTATTAACAAGTTACATACAACCAAGCCCATAAAATAGCAACGAGTTTGAATAAAAAACACAACTGCTTTAATCAAGGCTCTCCCAATTGATATCTTCCATGTCAAAAACCCACTGGCTTTCCATTCATCTCCCAACCATCAAGGCAGGCAAGACTTCATATTCTTCAGCATCTGTGACAAGTCCCAGGAAGCAAAACAAAAATCCAGTCACCCTGGAGACGTTTTGTGTCATGATGCTATAAAAAGGAGGTCGAGGAAAAGGAGGAAGAGGAGAACACAGGAGCCCCTTTGGCCACACTACCTTTGTAACGAAAGAGGAACTCAGTCCAAAGGGAATACCGACACTACTTCAGGCTGGAAAACTGAGCCCATTTCCAAGCAAAAAGGGGACCCAGGAAGAAATACTAACATTGGGGGAAGACATATGGAAGCACACTATCCTCCCTGAGTTCAGGGGCCCACGCATGCCCAGCCACCCTTCAGGCTCGACCATGGGCCAGCAGCTGCAGGTGAGCCACCACCCCCTGCAGTCAGGGCGTTTTCAGAGGGAGCCAAAAGCAGGAGAAACGCTCCCAAGGAGAGGGGAAGAAAAAAAAAAAAAAAAAAAAAAAAAAAGGCGTGAAGCGACACACAGGAGGGAAGTTGGGAGGGGGCCTGCAAACAATGAGAGGGAAGCAAGAGGAAACAGAAGGTAGAGTGACGAGGGTGGAGGCGCGTAGGCCGCCGGCGGCTCCGCTCCAGCGGGCGCATTTGCAGAGCACACGCAGACGGAGTGATGCTACGAGAGGCCTGTGGAACGACTACAAAGATGGAAACACCTCCCCCTTCCTTGTAACATGATTTCTTTATTCCGCTTGTGATCTTGAAAACAAAAGCAGGCATAGGCAACTTGGCAGCTGACTGGGCGACTGGCCGATCTCATTCCCATTCTCAAATGCTGCATGCAGCAAGAAATGCTCAAAACTGCTATGTCACAGACAGTTGATGATGCATGGAAAATAAGATAATAGTGCAAAGCCACTACAGAAAGGGAAAAGCATCGTTCAGACAGTGCTGGTAGCCTGCCAAAGCCAGGCAAAAGGACTGGACAGACAGGACAAGCTCATCTCTACCCTGTCCAGAGCTCGCGACATGCAGGCAGGGTGGAGGCACACTGGGAGAGTGGCACGCATGGCTCCTTCCTGGGATTCTTCCTTTCTGCATGGGAAGTCCTTGCTCTTGTGCTGCACGCCTTCCTGTCCGTCTGTCCTTCCTTCCCTCTCTCCTCAAGAGAAGAGAAAGAAGCCGATCGAGGAACCAGGATGCTTCCCATGCCCAACGCCTTCCCCTGCACCCATCTTTCAATACATGGATGAGGCTACTCCTGAGTATTCACCATCAAAAAACACTTCTCACCCACTCAAGAGCCAGGAAGTTATTCATCCTACTGGATCCTTACCATCACATCACCACTGCTCTGGTCCAGTGACACTGGCAGTAACTGCCTGGGTGTCCACATGGCAATGGCTGCTCTCGCAAGGAAGAGAACATGGGCAACCTCCTTGCAGCAGCAAGTCAGATCCTCTTCTTTTTGTGGAGCGTGGCCACCAACAAGCAGTAAATCTCTTGTGAGTTTAACCATCCCTCCAACAAAGGAAGGGAAATCAAACATTAACAGGTGAAGAGGTTTTCTGAATCTCGAGAGCTAATGCTAACACCCCTGCCAAGCTCCTCGCTGACCCAGAAGGGCAACAACACTGAATTGTTTTCACTAGCTCAGACATAGTGAAATAAGTACGTACCAAAGGTGATCGAAACAGGGCAACGCTTGGTCCCTCAGGAGCTCAGAGAAAAGCTACAAACAGCAATAGCAGGCCAGTGGCATTGCTCCTCACTAGAGGAGTCCATCACTAAGGAGATGGCCCATCAACACATCCACAGGCACACAGAGAGGTCTCCTTTCCTCTTCCTGCTGACTGGGAAAGGCAGCTTCAAATGGGTCATCCAGCCACAAGCCTGAAAAGAGCTAAGTAAAGCCAAAGCCCACAGGGGAATAGAAATTTGAGCACCAGGGCTGGGCCTGGAACCACGCTTTGGTTTTAAAACCTGACTGCGGAACCTCCTGTTTCTGCTTGAGCAGTGTCCTACTAGGCAGATGCTGCTTGCACCTCCAAGCTCCAAAGAGAAAGCTACGTAAAGCAGTCTTTGCACCACCAGTGCTCACAGACACTGGTTCATCTGTCTCTTAACATTGTCTTATTTCAGCGAGCCTATAGGTGATTTCTTCTCACTCTGTTGCAACTGGAATTAGGTCTGTTTGCTTTCCTGCATGCCCAATGCTGCATCTACAGAAATGAAAGAACAGCCTCATCCTTTTTACTGCTGCAAGGGTTCAGCAAGCCCATGCACTAAAGGCGACAAGTTCCAGGGCCATTCACGACTGGTTTTAGCTGCAGCCACACCGGAGCTCGTTTTTTGAGGATGCTCGAGAACAAAGTGTTTTCCAAGAGGACCCAATCTCCTCGGGAAGTAAACATTACGTAATCACCTCTCTGCTATGAGGAGCAACTATAAACAACTGCATTACGTGGTCCTACATCTAACGCATCTTAATGTCTTCAAGGTAAAGGCGAACAAGCAGGAGGCAGACTTCCCTGAGCACCTCTGGCCACGGAGACTCTGCACCTTCCCCCAGCTGTTACCGCATCTACACTTCCAAATAGCAGCAGGCAAATTCAGAACAGCGTAAGAGATAAAATAAAAAAAGGGGGGGGGGAGGAGTGGGAATATGAAACGTACAAGAGAAAATGCTTCCATAATGCTGGAATGGAGGAAGCTGGGCCCCAGGAAGCTAGCTGCGGTGAGAAATAACACTTGTGCTGTTTTTCCCCCCCGTTGGTGGGTATCGGCAGTCGGGCACCAAATGCAGAAGGGTGTAATGGCTCGGGAGAAAGGAAGTGCTCTCGCACAAGACGGCGTCCCTAAGGGCCTGATTCTCCCCAGTTATACGCCTGGTGCCTCGCAGTCTAGGAAGGCACGGCTCGACATATGGCTGAGTCCGTCACCGCGAGTTAAATGCCTGCCTGAAATGCCATAAACTCCAGGCCACCGCTGCCAGCTCTGCTCCTCCCGCACAGGCTGCG
The DNA here is from genome assembly GCF_964211825.1 of Aythya ferina. Classification (NCBI taxonomy): domain Eukaryota; kingdom Metazoa; phylum Chordata; class Aves; order Anseriformes; family Anatidae; genus Aythya; species Aythya ferina. The sequence continues at coordinate 45,323,361 of NC_140300.1, read as the reverse complement.
CCGCGCATTTGCACCCTTCCAGCTCCTCGCCCCATGCAGATCGCTGCAGCTTTCGCCACCGCTCCACAAAAGGAGCTGAGCAAAAAAAAAAAAAAACAAAATGTGCCACGACGGGGGGAGTGACATCCTAAATGAGGTGTCATTGGAGGGGGGGGGGGGGGGGGAAAAAAGGAATAAAAATGGCTTCACCTGAGCGCTGCTGCGAAATATAAATATATGCAGGGTTACTGCGTGCGCATCTGGCGCTTGCCACGCAAAGGCGCAGGCAGGCAGGCACGCTCGGCCTTTAAAAAATAAAGGGAAAAAGAACAACAAAAAAAAAAGGGAAAGTGGAGAAAATGAAGCTTATGAAGCTGCCCCCCCCCCCGGGGGCAGGGGCGGAAGGCGTGCAGGGGAAGCAACCCCCGGGAACATGGGCGCCGCCTGACAGCACAGCCCCGGCCAGTCCCCCAGCCCACACCCCGACCCCATACCCCCCCCGCCCCCCCCGGCCCTATAAGCGCCCTCCCGACCCTCCTCACCTGCGCGGGCAGCAGGAGCTCGCCCTCCTCGGCCTGCCACAGCTCCACCACGCCGGGGATGGGCTCGATGGCTGCGGGCAGAGAGAGAAACCGCACATGTACCCACCGCCGGGGGGCACGGGGCCAGCCGCCGCCGCCCGCCTTTGTGTCCCCGGGCTGCCACCGCGGCAGCGCCCCGGGGACGGGGGCGGCGGCCCCGCTCTCCCCCCTGCAGCAGCAGCAGCAGCAATAACACCAGCAGCAGCTGCAGCAGCAGCAGCGGGGGCGCCCCCCCGGCGCTCACCTTGCCCCTGCGCCTCGCCGGGTCGGAAGCAGGGCAGCAGGACGTGGAAGACGCCCAGCAGGAGGTTCATGGCCGCGGCCGCGCGGCAGTGCCCGCCGTGCTGCGGGTAGCGCAGCCCCGCCATGCCGAGCCGCGCCGAGCCGCGCCGCGCCGTGCTGCGGCTGGGCGGGGGCGGGGGCGGGGGCGGGGGGCGGGGGGCGGTGCCGCGCCGGGCAGGGCTCGCCCAGCGCCGCAGAGGCCGCGCCCCCTCCCCAGCATGGCGGGAGGCGCCGCCGCCATCTTGGCCCCCCGCCGTTTGGGGCAGCCAGCAGGCTCCATCACGGCCCCAAGGGCACCAGCAGGCTCTGTCCCAGTCCCAGCCTCACAGACAATGACCCGCAGCCACTGCTGGGGCTTGTTGGCCAGGCGCCGCGCACGCCCCTGGGTGCTGGCTGGGCTGGCAGCACGGCCATCATCAGCTTGCGGCTCCTGGCAGCCCACTTCGTGCCACAGTTGACCAACATCGCGCTCCTGTTTCTGAACAGAGTCACCACCGGCTCCCCCTGCCTCCCCAGCCTCATTAAATACAGCTAGGGGACCTACATACTCACCTGCCCTACTTTGCCATTTCCCCCCCCTTGTGCATTTTTCATGGGAGGCTGCCCAGCAAAACACACCTGTACAATCGCACAAAGGACTCGATCAGTACAGGACAACACTGAGTTATTCCCATAGTAGAGCCCATCAGTGATTGAGAAAAAAACAAACAAACAAAAACCTTTAATTTTTATGGCTAGGCAAACCATTCAAAAAGAGGCACTTCCTCCAACATCTCAAGTAAGCAACTCCCAAACTTCCCTGAGTACCCAAAAAAAAAAAAAAAGGCAGCAAGGACAGCTAACTTTCTATTTATTTATTTTAAAAGGCAATGTTACTGTTGCAGTATCCACCACATGCTAGGTAATTCAAAAAATATGCTGACACACTCTGTCCTCTCCTTGCCCTGCTCTGCCTACATTTTTTAGCACATACACTGCATCCACTTGAAAGCGTGGTGGATCCTTGCACACAGCAGGATTTGCAGCCTCCTGCGGGACCCGCCGCGTTACAATAGCGTTCAAAGCTTTATAAGCTTCATTTAGTTTCAGAAAGCCTGTCAGAGCATTGTCTGTGCTTAAAGAGGCATTTAAAACTAAAGCGAAGCTTTGAAAGCTTCAGAGACAATGACGCTGGGCTGCCGAAGCCCACGAGCTCGGGACACGTTTTGAAGAGATGGCATCATGTAGCAAGCATTGCACGCGGGGCTCGGAGCCCTGCGGTACCGAGGAAGGAGAGAGCAGCGAACAGAAAATGTGGACTGCACGCTGCGTTTATGCAGCTACGGGTCTGTGCAAAGTGTCTTTAATCCTGAACTGTTCCTGCCCTCAAGATCAGCAGACATACATATTTATTCTCTGGGTCTGTAACAATTTCCAAGCCATTGCTATGTACATTTCTATGCTGTAAAGGATAACAGACGACAACCCCTGGAGCGTGCATGATAGAAACTGCCCGAGATGCAGCAGCCGTGCCCGGGAGCTGCTGAAACCTGAGGATTTGTCCGACTTTGAATCCTCCTCAGCCCTGTGACACTGGGTTTGTGTGGGTGCCATGCACACCCCTCGCGAAGAGGGCTTGCCCTCGGTCTAACCATGCTGACCATAGCTTGAGCCGAGAGGAAAACATTCCTCCAAAAACAAACAGTAGCCAGTCCTCAACCTGCGGTGGCACCAAGTCCATGCACGTGGGTTTGGAAATAAGTAAGTGCCTCTCTGCTACACACCGAGTCCTGCCACTGAAAGCAGCGTGCCCTCACAAGGAGGACCATCGCCGCCAACAGGCTGCCTTTGCTTCCCCAGGATCACCGTCCTTCCTCGGGGCTCAGCTGCAGGCGAAACGCTCGATGGAGCAGAAAAGGAGCCAGTGCGAACCACAGCGGAGTTGCCATGTGGTTTAATTTTCAGCTTCAGATGGTTTTAATATGGGCGAAATGCATTTCTACTTAATGTCAGCCCAGCTGGACTATTTTTCACTGCAACCAAAAATTAATAAAACAAACCAGCTGGGGAAAAACAAGGGGCATGGGAAGCGTTAGCTCAAAGTGTTATACCCTGATAGAGGCATAAAGCAACTGGAAGCAGTCAATGCTGCAGGATGTCAGGGAAAAGCTTGGCTGTCCAGGGTGCCAGCAGTGCCATGTAGGTGCATTTGAGGGAGGAAGATACGCTGGTCACATGGAAATACACAGCACAAAACTAAGAATAATTTCAAAATGCATTCAAATTGGAAAGACTACTGTTAAAAAGACTACTTTGATATAGAAAAACTATTCTGAAGCACTTGTTTGAAATCCTGAGGTGCTGCTGCTATCCCAGACATGACACTGCAGAACAGCACTGCCAGGCTTCCATGTAAGTGTGCGAAGGATTTGCCCAAGCTGGCCCCGCAAGCCAGGATGGGTCCCAGACGTGCTTCTGTTAAGGAGCCAAACGTGTTCATTTCTTCATGGGGTAACAGAGGAGAAACTGCAAAGCTGCAACCTGCAGTTACGTGACTGAGCAACTGCTGCGATGAAAAGGTGCCGCTGTGCAAAGCTGCAACCCCCCAGCTTAGGCAGCAGGCTGGGTTTCACTTCCACTTGAAACTGAGGGGGGAATTTAGGAATCTTCGAAAAACACCGTAAGGAGCCAGGTTTGTGAAGTACCAGGGGTTTTTCATGCCACAGGCTCGAGACCGGCTCTATTTGCACGCACCAGGCAGAGCCCCTGCAGCCAGCCCCGCTGGTTTGATGTCATTTTCTTTCCTCAGGAGTCTTCGCCAGAACTCTTGCAGCATGGTGGGGCTGCAGGGAGGTCCGAGCCACCCAAAGGAACACCAAAAGAGCAGCTTTTTTGTCTTATTCCTACAGCAGCCTAGGTAATTAAGACATCTTAATCACCTTTCAGATGTTACACAGAGAAGCGCTCTAGAAAAATCAGACAACTTGGACACGTTGAAGATCTTACTTCCCAGAGAGCAATTTTAGACTTGGTGGTGGTTTCTCAAAGAACATCTGCACTTCCCTGCAGCCTTAAGTGCTGTCATTTTCTTCTGAAAATGCCACTGTCACTTAGACAGCATCCTTCCAAATGATTGTGTGTACTTGCAGTTCCCTACATGAATTGTCCAGCGGCAGCAGCTGGGCAGGAGGTGCTGCAGGCCAGCGCACAGCCCAGCTCCTATCGGCTGCAGCAGCCTCCTGCCTCCTTCTCCACACACTGTACTGGAAATGTGCTCTGCAGCATGCCCGATGGCCGTGCGGGGCTGCTTTTCCAAACAAGAAAACCTCTGAAAACAATGCATCCAGCCTAGGAAATACGTGGTGGTTGCTCTAATACATTATGTGTTTATACCCAAAATCTGTTTAGGTTCCAACAAGAAATTAGAAGGTCTCTAACGTATAAAATTTCCTTTAGAACCTGCCAAAACGGCCATCTGTCAATTGTGCAAATGCAGAAGGACTGGGGCTTTCTTTAGGATACTGAAGCCCATCATACAAATAATAATAGGTCGAATTTCAGTGCAAAACTGTTCGCTTTTTAACATTCAGCTTTGCATGTGGCTTTCAGAAGCATTATTCCGTATGCACACTTGCACTTACATGTTTTCTTATTTTTTGGCTCACTGGAGCAAGCAGTCAGCTTTTCCCTCATTCCTGAGGGATATCAGGTTACAGCGAATGTTGTTCTGCTCTTATACACTTACCCAGTGGCATATTAAAAATGCATATTTTTCCATTCGATTTTCTCCTTACCAGAGCTGGGTTTAATGCCACTTTTCTTCTCCCACTTGCTAGGTACTGTTTACAAGCCACGAGCTTACTCCCAGCTATAAAAGCGCAGGCAACAACGCAAACCCTGTTTCACCCCAGCTAGGGATACAGTCCCTGCAAGTCACCGAAGCGCCAGCTCATTTTTAACGAAGGAAATTTACAGCATATCCCTGAGGCTAAAGCATTTTTTCAGCAAGTTTGTTTTGCAGGAGGTCAGCCGAAGACCAGCTCTGGGGGGCATCGGGGACCCCCTCACTTGGGTTTGTTCCAGCTCTGAGATGCGTTGTTACAGTCAGGCAGCAAGCTTGAGGGAAAAAGAAAAACCCACCAGAAATATGGTGCAGGCTCGCTTAAAGCTGCCGAGTTCTGCAGGGTGGTGAGCTTCCATCTGCCTGTTCCTTGGCTGCCACTGCAGTGGCTCAGTTCAGCAGTTTCATCTATATCCTGGAAGAAATAAAAATCAGCATGACATCCAGCGGGGTAAGCTTGGCTCCCCTCGAGCATCCTCCTGTGCTACTCCCTGAATGCCTCAAGGCTCTTCATTTCACCAGAGGAGAAGGCCAAGCCAGCATCTCCCCTTCCTGCCCCCATGGAGCAGGGGGCTGGTTGCCCCAGCCCCTGCCCTCAGGCCAACACACCTCACGCCCGCCTTGATTTCCCAATCTGAACTGCCCCCGCAAGCTCCTCTCACAGAAGCTGCCTGCTGATTTTGAACAAATTCTGCCCAGGAGAAAGAGTGCACATGTGGGAGCCACTGATCGTCCTGTTCTCAGTCTCCAAACGCTCCAGGAGCAGGTTAGCAGGTTTGCTTGGCTTACTGTCCTGCACAAGTGTGCACTCATCATTATTAACAAGAAAAATATTATTGACCTTTTCTTTTTTTCATTTGTCTTCAATCAGGTTAAATACATTGAATCATTAAGTGGAGTTGATGCTAATAACATTCTCTTACAGATGTGCTAGACACTGCTAGTACAGAACACTTGAGCAGCGATTTATCACTATTGTAATTCCCTGAAATACAAAGAGGGGGGCTGCTCTTTTTCCGGGAGAAAATGATGAAAGTCTCAGCTGGAAAATATATTTGTGACTTGGTAATTGCTGTGCATGAAGAGCATGAACTAGAGGACTAGACAGAAAAGGCCAGTAAATCATATGGATGTAAAAGCACGTTACCACTCAAGCTAGAAGCACTCTTTAAAGGAATTATATTTTCTGATGGCACAATATTTTATTTTCTCTTAACTGAGCATATAAAGAAGTAGATCACTGCTCAGTGCGATTGTGAATCGGCACCTCACTATGTGGATTTATCTATGGCCATGTAATTGTGCACGATCAAAAACAATTACATGCCTTTAAGTAATGATCTCACCAACACAAAATATATGATGCTAAAAAGTTAAAAGAGTCAGAGGAGAACATGTTCTAAAATTATTTATACATTTATATTCTAATACGATGTATAATAGAAAGGGGAGAACATGATATTTCTTACGTCTTTTTTGTGTGTGTGTGTGTGTAAAAGTAACCAGCAGTGGAAATAAGGGAACCACGTATTCCACGATCCATAGTCCCAGAAGCCAGAGGTAGAAAGTTGGCATGCACATACCCTAACTTTTAATCTGAGGTTACATCTAGGTTTTATGCTGTCTTGTGCATCCTCAGCAGAAGAGCTAGGTTATCTTGCTTCATACAGATATAAACACATAAGGGATATCTGTTTGGAAAAAAAAAAAAAATCAGAAGAGACTTTATTTAGCATGACCAACACATGCAAAGAAAACAGAGGTTGCTTGATGTGACTTGCTCAGGGAAAAGGAGAACATCTAAACCTAATGGTAAATGTTACCATCCCAAAGCAAACAAACAAAGAAAAATGAACTAAACTTGAAACTTGGTTTGTTTCAGTATCTATTTTAAGTAGTCTAAGGTAATACATCTGTCCTTAAAAAGCACTGAGAGCTGAAGATGATTCTCAAACTGTAGAGGGATAAGATTTCTGTCAATTCCAAGAATACTTATTCAGAAATCTACTTTCCTGCCCATCTTTGTTAAGATTCTTCATCCTATCAAAGGTATTTGGGCTCTGCAAGCAAGTAGTAGGCAAAATGGCTTTCTTCTAGACTGCGTAATCCTCCTGTACCCATAACTGGGCTCAGTTGCTCCTGCAGTAAAAGGGTGATTCACTCTCCTGCAGCCATTGACAACGGGAAGCTGAGGTGAATGAAAAATTCACAAAATCGCTCTCATTGATTTAAATTCATCTAGCAGTCTGGGGTAGTGGCCCAAGACTAATTCAGAAAGGTTTCTATGCTGCCAGAGATCTCAGCCGACCTGAAGACAGGCAGGTCCACCAGCAAGGTGCACAGCCCGAGCATGACCCCAGTGCGAATGCTGAGCACACCCAGCAGCCTTCCGAGGGGCCAGGAGGGAATGTGTTGGAACATCCCAGACCTTCTGCAAAATTGTGTTTTTGAGGTCAAAATGAGACTCAAGCATAGCAGCGTTAGCCAAGAGGTCAGATGGAGGAGAGTGGAGACACGTCAAGGAGTCATTCAGTACCTGCGTGGGAATGGAGTGGAAGAGGGACATCACGGGAATGGTGGTGAACCCCAGGACACAGACGGTAAAAGGGAGTGGAGGGAAAAGTCCGGGTCCTCCAGACATAGATAAGTTTCAAATGAAAAGGGAGTTTTACTTGGCTAAGCATAGGATTGCTAAAGGAAATTATTTTCATCCTTTTCATCGACAAAAAAGATTTTTCCAGTAACAGCATTACCATGGAAACTGATTTTAAGAATAACAAGAAGGCATTTATCATAGAAACCTTATTGTAAAGAAGAGCAAACCCGTAGCATCTCATTCCCTAACCAGACTGATGACTTGGTCAGAGGGCCCACAGAACTACAATAATCCATTTCAAAGTGCTGTGGAGCAGCAACGCTGTATAGACCCGCAGCAGAACCCTGTCACTGCCTGCATGCCCTCTGAAACTACAGGTGGACAACTCGAAAGGAGGTTTCTCCCAGGCCACAGCAGCTGCCTGGCAGCCTGGCTGCACACCACGCCTGTGAGCAAGTTGAGCAATGCTCTGCCCCAGCTCGATTAGCCTGCCAATTTCTCTCATTTCATTCACTTTTACTGACTGAAAATTCAGTATGGCTGAACAAAAGGGCACGCTTGGCAGGCTGAAGCTAGCTAAGAATATACTGTTATGGTCATATTTTCCTGTTTCACTTCCTCTCTCTGCCACAGGGACGAGGGAGGCTGAGAGGTGCTGGCCGCCCCAAGGATGACCGTGAGGCCCGCTGCATGCAGGCCCACAGCCATGGTCATCGCAAGCGTGAAGCCACCAGCACCTAAAGTTTACACTCCTGTTACACGGAAATGTGAGCAAATAAAAGTAACTTATATACATCGTCCCCAGGTTTCCTGTCCTGGGAGTAGCCATGTGAGGCTGCAAGTGATAACACTCATATCCTCTGAGAGTAGAAAGCCTGCTTTACACTGATCTGGGATTCGAGCACCAGTTCGAGATAAGAAAAGGCATTTCTAGGGTCTCTCTCCTACACACAACATTAAAATGCTGACTTTGGGTAGATGTCAGCAGGGCTTTTTTCGCCCCCTCATTTTAGTCTTCAGCTCTGTTTTGTATTTGCTTTCTATTTTTATTGCTTCTCCTAGAGCTTTGGAAGCTGTGGGATGAGAGGGTGGTCCATATTTTAGACCTGTATGTGAATCTGTATTTCAGACTCAATTTTATATCATGTTTTCTCAGAATGAGGACGTATGGCCTATGCATGTTTTGTCCTAAGTTTAGACAATCTTCTTATCATTTAGGGATTCAATAATAAGGAAAGGGCTCTTTTCTCTTAAAAATAAATAAAAATAGACAGCCACAAAGCTGTAATAACCAAATTTTAATAGAACATTTTGATTTGAAACTTTGATTTTGAATTGCTTAACTCTTTTCATTTTTACCTCTTCCAACCCAAGGACAGAACAGTAAACCAGTATTGCTATAACACCTTTAATTGTAGGGACTTGCCTTTCACCAGATTAAATCTTTGATTTGTAGTTCTTGGTAACACTTTTTTCTGTATTGTTTCTTATATATCCATCTCACACAGATACAATATTAATGGCCATGGAATAACAAACAGGTCTGCTACAGAGCCTTGACTTTTGTTGTTTTATTTACTGATCTCAGGAACTGACTGGCTTTTTAAAAATATTGAAAAGTATATTCCCTAGAACATATTTTAGGAGGAAAAAAAGCCTACAGAGGAATACAGTTTATTATGATGATTAATTGATGTCCATGCAAAAAAAAAAATAATCAAAAGCATTTTTGCCACTGGGATTATGTTTTTATCGAGTACAGCAGGCAAAAAAAAAAAAATCTGACTCAATAGCCAATTAAATTTTCTATGAAATGGAGAACAAGATATGGAAATCTGACTTTTAGCTTCCTTCAAAAATCCTCCAGATTGCTAGAATCAGGCAGAGGCATTATTTTGCATGGCTAGTAGTGGTAATTTGAGAAAACGATGCAATTGCCTTCTTTCCTGCCTCCCCCCCCCATTTTTCTTCTTAAATGGACAGAAGAAGAAAAAAACATTTTTTCTCCACTGTAGGCTTTAGAAAAGAAATAAGACTTTCTACACCTCAGCATAAAAATCTTGTCTTCAGAGCCCCACAGACATTCGGCCTGAAGACAGTTGTGAGGGCCAAGGCAGCCCAGTTGCAGGTGAATCCCTGCAGAACCCTGACTCGACGTGCAGGTGGTAGCTCAGCCCATTCTCACTTCTAACACACCTCCTTCCTCTGCTGGCTTTCTGTAGGGGCCTCCGTTTTTAACAGCATCCCTTTTGCACTTCCTCACCAGCACAGTCCACTTTCACCGCCTGACCTGACAAAGGTGCCCCTCAGACTGGAGGACTTGCTTTAGAGCTGGTTGCTAATATACCAGTAAGATTTTTAGAAACTGAAGGCTGGATTTTTCTTTAAATGAAGTCTCTCATGTGGAAAGGTTCTTCTTTTCTCAGAATTACTTCGGTTTTCAGAAGAAAAAAAAATGAGACAGGAAATTGCCCAGCAGGTTTTGGTTGAAAGCTGTTGGTTGTAAACATTTGACTGGGAATGATTTTTTTTTTTTCCAAAAGGAAAATGTTATTGACTAGGTAGGGTGAAGAAGTAACAACTGATAGCTGAACTATCCACAGGGTGAAGACTGTTTTGGTATTTCTGAGGCACTGTAATGCTTCTGAAGTGACCCTGAAAGGTTCAGAAGTTCTTGTGGTGGTGTTCACAGATGTTTCTGCCCTCTACTCTTCTTGAGACACAGCTTTCTGCAAATACAGCTTGAAGAGGCAAGTCTAACTTGCAGGTGCCTGCTTTCCTGTGTGGCTGTGTAGGGGAAGGTGTGTGTGCTGACGTGCATGTTAGCGAGAGGAGTAAGAGAGCCATCTGTATGTGCAGACTGCAGCACCTTGCTCGTCCAGCCTACGTCGTTTCTGTGAGCACATTTGAAAGGGAAATGACAGTGGAGGAATGGAAGAGTAAAAGCAAAAGGAACATGGAAAAAGGACACTGAAGAGTAAGGCTGCTGCTGCTGCAAAGGTACATCCCTGGAGCAGATGAGTGCTTACACAAATGTTGTATCTTATTAGCACCTGCATGACACTGAGCGCTAGCCTAGGACCTGGCTCTTCAGGCCACCAGACATGCACACTTCTGGGGCACACCAATTTTCTAGAGCAGGCAAGACATCCCATCACTATCTCAGTAAAACCTCCTGCAAACTTACAGTGCCACAGAAGCCCAGCCCGGTAACCACAGCTCCATGAGCAGCAGAAGTAACAAAGTCTGTCTGCCAAGAGACCGGTTTCCTAGATCCCCGTTCCTTCCCCCAAAATGATGCACGTACCATGTCCAACCTCATCCCTGGCAGCACTGCCAGACCCTCACCATGAACTCAGTCACCACCTGGCACCAAAAGCTTCTAGGTCTTACACAGCTATCACCAACATTTTCCCTTCTTCCTCCCACCTCTGGCATGCTCTGTCCCTTCACAAGTCCCTGAACTAGCGGGTGGGAAAAGGAAAGCCTCTATTTATCAGGCGGCCGGCCAAGCAGAACAGATAAACTGCGAGCTCGCACTGCAGCCCCTCCAGCTGTATTTGGCTGAAATCCAGTGCAAAGTTTAAGAACGCTGTAGGGAAAAGAAAGAGAAATGACAGATGTAATCATACAGACCTCAGCTCTGCAAGAAACAAGGTAAAGACAAGTACCAGCCAGATCATCCAGCTGCTGGGAACATTTTGGGTGACAGAAGGGCTCTGCTTGAAGGAGCTCTTGCATCCAGCACCTCAGCCACCATGACAGGTCGGGTTTCTTTTCCCATTGCTCTTTGGGAAAGTTTCACTTCCAGCTTTGCTGCTTAGTCACAGCATCACCATGCCATTTGCCTCACAGCCTGGATTTTCCCATCTAAAACACATAGGTTACTGCACTCCAAGCTTAAGAAAGCGAAAGTAATGACATTTCAGAGGGCGCATTAATGAAAGATTTAGCAGCTGAATTACGTCAGAGGACAGACCCTTTTGACTGCTGACATTTTCACGCTGTAGAAGCGAGCACCACAAGAGAAGCTCTAGGGTTCATGCGTGGTGGTGTACAGAGCATGCACGTGGCTAGGTGAAAGAAAGCTGAAGAAGAACAGGTTTTTATCAGGGCAGGTATAAATCAGCAAGCTTTCTTTATACAGATGAGATTTGCAGGTAGAGTGGATGCAAACAAATATTTTATCCCGGGTCTAGGTTTGCCTCACTGTGACTAATCAACACCAGTCCCAAACAGTAGGTTTACCCATCACTTCAGCCTATTACTGTATCAATAAACTTATCATGATAATACTTTGAAAAAGCTGAACCTGATAGTCCTCCTGTAAGAGCTGGGGACTGATAGAAACAGCTGCCTTTGATCTGCACACTTTGCATTAGTAGCTGTTTCAGTTATAAGCCTGAATTTTAGTAAGGGCCTGACCTCCTGACTTAGCTGTAACAGTTGAAAATATCTACCTTACATGGGCAAAAAACCTACAAGGCAGGAAAAAAAAAAAAGAGGAAGACATATACATAATATAGCAGTGACATAACCACAAGAGTGACAGCAGAATTGAGCATTTTAAAACCACCACTTTCATGTTAGACTCTTTAGAAATATCCCAGATTCTATGCAAGGAAAACTCCGAAGAAACAAACCAGGGCACAAGATTAGATTGATTGTTTACATTTTTTATAACAGGCTAATAGCAAAAAACATCTCAGAAGGATTATCATTTTAACTGTTGGTAACTTTTAACTCATCAGAAAACAATTCTCTGCTTCTCTAAAAACTCCAAGTGAACAAACATATCTCCACATAATGTAATCACACATGGTTCCATACTATGGGGTTTAGAAGCCTTATCATTTGACGAAGAAAAGCTTCTAAACGTGATGCAGCAATGTGTCTTGGAATATTCAAATCATAAAAATTATCAATTTGTCTCAGAAGGGAACTTCATTTGCTTTTCCCACTGAAAGTCACCTGCATGAAAAACGTAGAATCATGAGAAAGGTAACATAAAGTAAGTCATTTCCACTACAGGAATAAGCATCAGTTTCTGATAACGTAACTCTTCTTCACTGCCTCTTTTTAGCTGAGAAATTTCTGTCTTGGTTGTTCCAAAATGGTATTCTTACAGGACGAGATACATTCTCACCTACATGCTTACTAACCAGCATCAGAAGTAGAAGACAGGAGAATGACTGCACTTCTGTGTTCTGTTCCGTACCTGCAAAACGAAACAAAAACTCTACAAAAATATATTTCTAAAAATTCTTTGTGCTTCTACTAAAGTTTTGCATCCAAAGCATTAGAGCTGCATTTGATGTTTTAGAAGTATTGTTCATGCTGGCTGAGGTAGACTTGCTTAGAGATGCTGCAGCCAATCACATTTATTTATCCATTATATTTGTTATTATATTCTTTATTGCAGTTCACAGCGCTTTCACCCTACAGACAGGAAGCCACAATATTGCAGCTAAACTTACATAGCTGGTCATCTTCATTTCCTTCTTGAATTTGGAAAGCAGCCAAAACAGTAGAACTCCTTAAGAAACCCTTTTTCCTGCAATGTAAGCCAGCTGTTCCAGGTACCATAGGAAGTCTTCGTGCACCAACAGCTCCAGACCATAAGTTACTTGAGACTCCTTGGTGAACAGAAGCTCATCCATGTCAGAGCGATTCTATAAGGTAAGCACCATCAAAGAGTTCATGTGCTCTGCATTCCTTAACACAAGTAAGCTTTTTGGGTCATCACCACCTTGTGTGTGGCAGATCCATGCTCTCAAAGGCAGGTGTGCACACACTGATATATTAGTAATAAAATCCTTCCACATGCAGAGACCGAAATGTCTCCATTGCAACAGTGTTGTAAGCACAGTGACATTTTACTACGTGCCAGGCATCACACACATTTTCCTTAGGCAACAGATACCTTACCATGCTACCTCTATATGAGAAAAATTTTCCACTTGGTATCTTCCCAATAACTTCATAGAAGTAAGATGACAATAGCCAGGGGCACACCTGAAATCCTTGGATCTAAACATACACTGAAACGGAAGCTCTTTAACTGGAAAAATCACAAGAGACAAGCTTCTGAGCATCTCTCTCGCTACATGTCACCTTTCCAGCAATGCTCTCATCAGTGGTTACAAAAAAGGCAGACCCTTTCTAGTGATACATGCATCTCCCTTGCAGCAGGCATACCTGCCTTCTGACAGGTGTAGCTTATATCCTCCGGAGTTGCACAGCAGAAATGTGGTCTCACAATCCATAGCTTCGGGAGGTACAAGCCCAGTCTGTACTCTCAAACCTTCTTTTTGTAGCCATGCACTGATGAGAGCTAGAAACCAGAAGCAGATTATGAACTTGTGAAAGTTCACCAAACAAAAATGAGACAACCTGAAACTTGATATTATTTTGGTGGGCTGCTTTTTTAGTTTAAAATTGAAAAAAGCCTGTAAACCCAAATAGCCCTACCATGCTCAGTTTTGAACAGCAAATTGAATTTGTCTCTCACATCCCAGTTTAACATCCAAAATCTCATTGCAATGTGGTGTGAATGGACGCACAGATTCTCTCACCTTCTTCTTCTACTCAGTAAAGGCCTTGACCAGAGAAGTTTTCTCAGCATGACTGTTGTCTAATCCAGTACATTTACTGGAGACGACTTAATTCCAATGAGCTAGTCTTTTCCAACAACAAACAAAAGTTTGTTGTTAAACTCCCAAGCAGCTCTAGCAATGCAATAAAGAACAACTTGAAATTAAACATCTTTTCAATTCACACTGCTACTGTCTCAGTGCTTGCCATTAATGGGTTTTGCCTCTTTTGTATTTCAGTTTCTAGATGAGGAAATATTCACTCTATTCCACATTTCCCAGTGTTTTCCATTCCATTTCATCCTGTTTAAACATAAATCTCTCAGTCTTCTAGCTCTTAGTACTTAGAGCTCTCAGTTAAGCAAAAAAAAATAGTCTCAGGACTTTGTGATAATTATCCTCAATAACCTCTCTCCATTCTTAGTCTGTCTCACATGAGTAACCAAGTGATTTATTGTCCAGAGAACAGGAGCAAAAAAATGAAATGCAACAAATATTTTTAGTATTTTATTAACTTTAACAAAAAACTACAAATTAAAGGGTGATCAGTCATTTTGGTGAGGATTCAAGCACACATTTAAATGCCAGCTGAGAGATATTTAACAAACTATGTACAATTATGTCAGCAATCAACTGCCGAGCAACTAGTCAATGTAATCAAAATCTTCTGGAATTCCAAAACTTTTATCAATTCTGCTCTCTTCAAATCCGAATTTACGCTTGGCCCAGGACTTTATTGCAAAGATGTTATCTGTAAACAGGATGGAAAACATACAGTTTTGAATGTTTAAGGAAGTGTGACTTGTGGTCTTGCATACACCAAATCCATTTGCACCAGCTCTAGAGAAAGGTACATGGTCAAGAACATCACTATTAAGTAGATTTGGAACAGAAAACAGGAGCCTCACTTCTCTAAACATCTTGATAACAGCCTGTCATCAACAATACAAAGCCGTGACAACTGCACCCCCAAAGTTATTTTCAAAATACATAACTTTGTCTCTTCACAAACAGTAAAAAAAACAATGAAAATGAAGACAGAGAATAGTAATAGCCAGAAGCCTATGACTACTATAGTCAGCTGCACTTGGCATAACAGATAATAGCGAGCAGTCCAGCAGTAGTAGATGAATTCTAAACAAAAAATTACAAACCATATTCCAAATAATTAAAGAAAAAAGAATGGATGTACATATTGCTTGCTCTGCAAAATGGAAATATGAAGCAACATAGCTAAGCTAAGCAACAGCAGAAAATTGAGTTAAACTTCCATACAAATGTTACCACAGTAAATTTCTATAAAACTATGCAGCATTTCTCCTGCACGTCAAAGCTGATGAATTAGGTTAAAAAATCCCTGCTTTATATTAGCATCCATCATATGGTAGCAGCAATAACGTTCCACAAAGCATTCTACTCTTCAGAAACAGATGAAAATTCAGAGAAGAAGAATTAAACTTTTTGGATACCTGGAATTATGACAGTGCCAAACTAAACACTGCCATTTCTGGTCTCTTTCTATTAAAGTTTTCTCATCTTAAGAGATTTTAACTCAACCAAAAAAATGAGCTGTAGGCTTTAACATAGCATGGAAGACAGCACCAGAAGAAAAGATTTATTAAAGTGACATTAAATACATCTAGTAATTAAACTGATAAAATTTATTCTTTTTTGAACCATGATTTATACCCAAATATATTTCTGTATGCTTTTTAGAAGTGAGCACTATCCTGCATCAAGCCTAATAAAATGTAAAATTCTTAACATCAAGTAGGTCTTTTACTCAAATTGCTCTAGTGTGAAGCTAGGCAAGATAAATGCATACACACCAGTCCATCTGTTGGCTGCCTCCTTGGCTATTTTGTTTGTTTGGCCTGGAATAAAAGAAAAAAAAAAAAAAAAGAAAAAAAAAACATAAATCAGAGTGAAATCATACAATAGTTTCAAGATAAGGAGATTATTACATTTTTATTGATGCCATTTTTAGGGAACCACAAAATATAAGGAAGTTACTCTATTGCTTCCAAAGCCTTCTCCTGTTTTACAGTTTTAAGGTTCCATCAAGCATGAAGCTAAATTAAAGAAAATCAGGAGCAAGGGAGCATAAAAGACACTATATGAACAATTATGAGTTTTAAAAGTGTATTTTAAAATAAAATCCTAGTTTGGTTTGCCTGGGGACTTAATTGTCTGTATCCAGATTGGAACTAGATACATGGCCTAAAGGTACTAGAGGCAAATGAGACTGAAAATATTTTATAATCCTCTCAGCATGTAAACTATCTGTCACATAGGTATGTACGACTCTATACAGATAAGGAAAATGACAAGAGTAACGGTCTATCACAGGAATTTGCAAACATATCACATAGCTCTGGAAAGTCCCCTGAGCTTTGAGAACCCCCTCTATGAAATGAAGGCAAAATAATGCTCCTGGTTATTAGCCTTGACTTCCCTCGCTTAGCACAACTGCAGATTCAAAGACCTAATAGTAAATTGCCATTACTACAAATGGCTTTTATATAGCTTCCATGAGGCAAAACTGTATTAAGAAAAAAAATCCTCTTAGATCACCTTGCTCCCATTAAAAGTAAGTACTGAATCAGATCAAACAGGTTGGTTTGTAACGTGGGAATTTATCAGAATCATCATGGTTCTCACGCCTACACAGAACTCAGTTAGTCCCAGTCAGTCTTGTTAGTACTTGCATGATAATATTCATTTGAATGGTCAGCATGAAATTTGTCTCCAGGGGTACTGAGAAGTGAATATATGATCAGGTATCCATTGTTATAAAGATTATACTTCAGGCAAAGTTAAATTATCTTGAAAAATCATCTGTTAGCACGCAAGAAAGTAAGCACTCATTATTCTACCCTTCGGTGTACCTCAGTAAGCGATGTGGAAAATGTTTAAATGACAGTAAAATACAGTTTTAATAACTGCAGCTTCTGAGGATGGTATACAATTAGAAAGCTTGGACATACCATAAAGAAAAAGTAAGAAAGACGGGCAGAAAAGGGAGTGGGTGGGAAGATGGCATTTTGGATCATTTGCATACATCAGAAGTTCAAGTTATTCCTTGCTGAGCAGATATACTCCTTATTTTCTTTGCTGACTTCTTGTTGCCACCTCCGCTTTTTCAGTTCCATGAATGGCAGCACTGCCATCACACTGGCAGCCAAGGACGTTTTGAACTGTGCTTTACCTGATGCTACACAGAGCAAGTTTGCGGGATAAGGGCTTTTACTGGTCAAGACTTTAAATGCATTAGCAATGATACTTAACTCATTTTTATTTTTATTTTTTTTAATGCTTGAGTACAACCTAAGGTTGTATTTGACTCCAAGTCAAAGTTTGAGTGGCAAAAGCTAGGATGGCATCAAACTTGCTGGATCCAGAGCTGCAAGGTAACAATACCCAAGGCTGGGATGTGGCGACCACCTTCACGGTGCCTACTAGGGCTCTGCAGAAAGCTCTGCTTTGCTGGAAGCAGCTAAGCAGCCAGTTCCTGCGCTTCTGCATCGCACAGCAGCTCTACGCTCCTGCAGCTTTCAGCACACGGCCCTGCGCATAAAGCACAGTGGCTGTACTGGTACAGCGGATTTGAAGAACAGCAGCAGCATGGTGCTCCATCACCCTTCAAGCACTGCTTATGCGTGTTAAAATACACAGGTGCAATCGTGTTTCAAATGTGACTTTTACCTCTGACTAAAAAGGCCGAGGTGACCAACAGATGCAGGTTGGGCAACAGTGTGGCTAGGATGGTGGTGGCTGCCTGTAACAGAGCTGTGGCTAGAAATAACATCATGGTAGCATGGGCAGGAAGCTATGCGGGGAAGCCCACAGTGGGCAGCACCTTCAATGACTCAAAGAACAGGAAATAACAAAAACAACAAAAGAAAGTGGAGATTGAAAGTATACAAACAAAATGGTGAAAGATTTTAACCACATCATTCTTGCCATGCACCACCTGGGACTGATCACAGACTGACAGCAAAGCGTCATGCTGTGAGAGTGGAAAGATGACAAGTGGAGGCAGAACTTCAGGACGAGGAAGGTGACATTCAAACAATCTGGCTGAATACCAAAGAAAAGGCTGCCCCAGTCCTCTGGAAGCTGCCAACACGCATCCCCCACATTACTGACAGTGAGCTTAGGGCTGGGGAAACCAGAGCCACTTACTTCCTCAGGCACAGGACATCTCCAGAAAACGCATCCACTAGAGGCTGGGGCAATTCTCGTTGCATTTACACTGGCTGGCATGCAAGAGCATCACACGGAGGCAGATGCGGGTTTATTCTGCCACGCCTGAAGTTGCTTAAGCCAACAGCCATATTGTATCAGCAGCAACGTCAGCTACTTTGACAACCTGCAAGGCAGCCACGTGCTCCTCACGTCCAGCCTGACCAAGCTGATGCAAATAAGACAGCTTGCACCGCCTCGTGTCCTCAAGTGAGACGAGCGCTGCCACTGCTGCAGGATGGCGCTGCAGTCTGCTCAACCACTAATTCCTTCACTTTCCCTTTACATTTCTATTTTTCATTTGGGGTGGGGGAAAACACACCTCATCCATCTCCAGAAACCACTGCATTATTCACCATAGCTATGGGCTGGGTGAGCATTTAGCTATTTGAAGTCAAGACTAAAATGCCTTGGGACATGGTGCAATTCCTGCCTATGATTCCTCTGCAGAACCTCGTCTGCCTGAAAGAGGAACAAGATATTGGGAGTCACGGACCTGCATCACCCGAAGACACCAGCTGCATCTGCATTACCACCAGCATCTTCCAGAGGCCCCGACGCCATCACAAGAACTGAGAGGCACGAAGGAATCTGCACCTGGACTGCTTTATGGAAACCTCTTGTAGTTGCTTGGTGGGACCTTCAGTGGTTGCATTATCTGCACACGTGTGTGTACAAAGGGTGAGGGATTGGAGGAGGAGCAGAACAGCCATCCCTGCCACCTACCTCATGTGCTGCTGCAATTCAAAGCCATGCTGCTTCGGACTGCCTGTTCTCCAGCTCCACGGGATCGTACAGCCATCGGCCTCCCACACAGTGGGGTGAAGTACGTATTTACTTCAGTTCCTGTGACAACTCATCGATCGACTTGCCTGCTCCCTGCCTGCAGGACACAAGGCGTTTGCTTGGCTGAGGCACACACCTGTGTCCTGGGCTGACCAGTTTCGGGCACTCTCAGCATTTTCTAAGCAGGTAAATAGATTCTCTCTCCTGAACCAAACGAAAGCCATCAGTGCAGGACCAAGGGGCAGCACAGCTTGCATGGCTTTTTAGCCTAAATGATTCGATGACTCTATGATTCTTGCAACACTAGGCTGTTACATTAGCAAGACGCACCTGGAAATATGCCTTAAATAGTGAAAGGCTATGGGTCAAAGAGTTAGTACTAAGCAGTCCTTCTGGAAGTCTCTTCTTCCCTCAACCCTACGTGTCCCTGCAAACCTGCAGGGAACTCAGGAGGCCCACATTCTGGGAAATGAACTATTTTCCAAGCAGTTTCCTTACCACAGGGACAAGCCTCTGAATCCCCTTAACAGAAAGAAAAGACAGGGAAAGGAAGGCCTGAATGTTTAAAGAGAAAGTGGAGGAGGGCTGGAAACACGCTCTTTAATGCAGGCAAGTGACAGCCAGATGGTGACCACAGGGATAAAGGAGCAGAGCAGGAGACTGCCCTGAAGAAAGGACACGTGGAACAGCGGCAGGAGGTGCAGCAAAAAGCCTCCTGAGGCAAAAGGACAGCACCCGACCAGGAGTGACGTCCAGTGGCACAAAACGTTAGTGCAGCAGTGTTTCTAAACAAATCTGCACTGGCAGCATGTACTGGCTCAGCAGCAGCGTGGTCAGGCCATGCTGGTTTTGATTCAGCTCTGGAAGCCCCAAAGCCGCTCTCTACATACTGCAGAACCACAGCCTCCTCTTCCCTCTCAGCCCTGCTCCTGCCCCCACATTCACCCACTTTTTCCCTGGAGGGGATGGTGGTGGGAACTGAAGGTCCTACTTGTGTTCCAAAGTGAAAGAGCCACTTGAGGTTTTCTAAAACCCCCAAATATTTCCACAGGAGGGGAAATCCACTAAATGCCTCGTCTACACAATATGCTCCAGGAGACTTGGTTACTCCTTCTGTCAGACTTGTGATACTTCCATGGCTGAAACACAGTTACAATAACAACCACATCATAAATATTTCCAAACCTACTCTCAGGTTCTTCCCAAAAGCTTTTTTTAAGTCCTGCATCTATCACTAAAGTAACACCATTGAAGCAGTCACTGAAGAGTGTTCAGAAATAAGACTGTAAAGGTAACATATTCTAGCTCCAACAGCTATAGTGAAAAAGCTCTCAACAGCCTCAGCCAGCTCACAGCCAGCTATAGACCTGGAAAAGAAGAAAGCTGTAGCCTTCTTTTCCTCTTCTCTTCTTCCTCACTTCTACTCTGACATTTTTAAGATAACTTTAAAGGTTATTGAAAGCAATGCTTTTATGCGTAAACAAAATTTCCAGGACCAGCCAGGAACCTCGATGTCTACAGAATAACAAAAGCTATCTATATTTATAAAACTAGCACAAGTCGGTGGTGGTTTCACCTACCAGAACTAACACCACAAGAGGATTGAGTGGATTTCCCACCTGGAAGATGCCTGGAAGAGAGCTAGCAAGGCTAGCTCTCTCCCTTTCAAGGAGACAGCCACCCATCAAGCTGTGGGACTGTTACGCAGATACTTGCTGAAGTCTGAGGTTGTATTTTGCACGTGGCTGAGGGAGCAATTTCACAGCGTGAATTGCAATTCTTGTGTATGAAATGCAGAGAACAGCTGCAACTGTTCACACAGGCCAGTGAGGATTATTAGCCCAAAGATTGCCAGCCTCTTTCATGAAACTGGTCAGGGTAAATAAGTTGCATTATGGGGATTTGAATTCCAGTAATAACTCTGCATCCACTCACACCAAATTTAAATATGAAAAACTGCAACAAATGGAAGAAAAGTCTATGAATGTGACTCTCCAATGACTGATTATTTATCGCATTCTGCAGTTATTCATTCTCATGCTCTCGGGCCACCCTTACTTTCCAGAAATGTTGTTTACTTTGCTATCACACTGGAACAGATTTATGTTTCTCTGCCCCTTGGAGAAGCATCTTTTTAACACCTCGTGATGCACAATTGCAAAAACCTTTCCCATAAAAGAAAATGTCTCATGCAAATAAAGATCCCATCTCTAAAGCCCAGGGTAGAATATGAACATAGAAATTCACAGAAACATCGAATTGCTTGGGTTGGAAGTGACCTTAAAGATGATGGAGTGCCAACCCCCTGCCATGGGCAGGGACACCTCCCACCAGACCAGGCTGCCCAAAGCCCCATCCAGCCTGGCCTCGAACACCCCCCCGTACTATAGGCGACCTGTTCCAGTGCCTTGCCACCCCTGAGTGAAGAATTACACACCAGTCACCCACCGAGTACAAAAGCTAACTACCTAGCAGCTCGTACCCACACATCCATCCACAAACCAACACCAGAGCCCCTGATCACACGATGATGTGATCAAGTGGCTTCTTCAAACACCTGAAACTAAGCATCCTTGAGAGGAAGTAGCTTGCAACGCTGTCAATAGGGTAACTCAAAACATAGCAAGAATGGTTTTAGAAGGATGTTTTGTAACGAAGTGTTAGGCAGAGATCCTTGTTTAATGCTATGTGCAATTTTCACCTTCCCCCATGCTTCCCAAAGAGGAGTTTCCACCTATAAGGAGAATAAAGCGCTGTTCTTTAGAAGAATGAGAGCACATCAGAATTTTGTCAGCTTCTTTGAATCCAAAATAACACATCATTCTTCCCCCATACTTCAGCATGCCACATAACACTTATCCCCAGGATATTAAGCAACAAATCACAAGGCTTCAGAATTCATAACAACTGAATTCAAGTCAATGAAAAGATACAACTTCTCATTTAAGCAACATCACAAATTCAATAGAACTATTTATACTGACATATTACTAAATAATATTGAGGAGTATCTCTTTCTTACATGTAGACTCTGAAAAAAAAATCAGAACTACGGGAAAACAAGTGTCGATTATTATGATTGCCACCTATGGATCTACGACTATTTTTAAAAGCATGGAACACAACACAATAAGCCTCTTGTGATGGAAAAGCATTCAAGGAATTTTAACACACGAATGAATTAAATTAACAATTCTGTTTCAACAGCTGTATGTACATATATATATATATATGCTTAAAAATAAATCTGAGCACATGCATAAGATAAAGCCACTCATTTATACGGTGAGACGCACCAGCGCACAGTAATGCTACCAATATGCTGATCCACATCTATGAGAATATGCTTTTAAAGGGTCTGCAATCTTTGTTGGAAAAAAAGTGTCAAGCCTCATCAGCAAGAGCTCCCTCTGTCCTATATGAAAAGGTCACACTGTCAAATTTCATCAGTAAGTACACAGTGTCTCTTTGAAAAACGTCCAACAGAATTTGTCAGAATCACTACCAAAAGATTCCTGTGTGCGAAATAGATGTGCTCGTGCTGAAGTTTACTGTATTCACGGACCCACAGAAAAAGCTCACTTACCTTTCAAGTACGCTACCTGAAAACCCATGCTGAAATCCTAGTGTATAACTAAAATGCATCTGTTCTTATCCAATTAACAGAGCAGAAGTACTGTTCTTAGACACGGGAAACAAGCACAGCCGCCTTCTGATTCAGGGCTCCTTTTCCTCTCTTTACTTACTGGTTGAGCTGTGCTGCTGAACTGCATTGCACACAAAGGCCCATCCCAGAGCACTTGGCTTTTTGTCACAGCTGCACACCTCCTGTGCCACAAGAGTTGTAGAGAAATGTCTGCAAGGTGTCTCAGGAGAGCCTCTACTCTCTGCACACATGACTTGACACGTGTCCAGCCTTACCTATGCCATTTCAGAGCTGTTGGTAGCCTGTTTTGAAGTTTTCCAGTATTAGGGCTTTTATGACCTCCTCAGGCAATCTAGTTCTGTGCTTGATCATTGCTACCATTAGAATAGTTTTTCATCCTTCTTTTTCCTGCTATTTAAAGCTAATTACTTATTGCTCAGTTCTCCATGAACCTGAGCAATGGGCTGTTCCTTTCCTTTTCTGAAGCAGAAATATGTATCTTCTTTCAAGCCCTTTTTTTTTTTTTTTTAATCTTTTCCCCTATACTGTGGTTGCCAGACCTCCAGTCTTTTTGCTGTACTCTGAATTCTCTCCAGTTAGTCATACATTTTAAAGTAAGATATCCAAAACTGAACACAGTGTTCCAGCTGAAGCCTCACTAATGCCAACATGAGTAGAAAGATTATTTCATGTATCTTATTGCTGGCTACACTTCTGTTCCTGTATCATTGTAAGGCAATTTTGCTTCACAATATGAGGATCTTACACTTGATGTGTAAACTACTGTAATCCTGACATCTTTTTCAAGCCCTCCCCCCTTTGCTAATTGCTCCAGATTGTGTGCAACACAGTAACCTCGAATGCATGCATGTCCTTGCACTTGGCCACTACTGAATTTTATCCAGTGTTTCTCTGTTTTGGGAATTTGTCACACTCATGTTGTCCTCTGTCCACACAGGCTGTCCTGGTCTCACCTCATCTGCTAATGTAACAAAAGCAAATCTTCTGTTCTATTATCCAGATCATTAATAACAATACTGAGCAGAAACAGACCCTATTAGAAGTTCTTTGAATGAACCTCAGATTCTGATGTTTATATTACTAGTGAGTAAACCCTGAGTGTAATAACAAAGTATTCCAGTTTCATCACGACTGTGTTTCCCTTCTTTTCTTATAACAACATCATGCAAAACAACAAAGCAACTTCTCCCATGCCACAAAGGTCTCTTAGACTACCAAAGATAAAATCTGTTTTCTTCTATGTATTCCCAAATTGTTTCTCTTTTCCATTTTTTTCTTTTTTTTTCCTATTTTTTCCACTGAAATTAGTTCACAAAATACTCAAATGAGGAAGAGAAAAAGAAACAGCAATACTCTCAAATACACCACCAATACTATAATTAATTTTACACTGATACAACCTGCCTTGCAAAATGTCTGCAGTTAAATAGCACTGAATGAGGTACCTACGTGAGAAATATACACTCCTAATATGCAGTCCCAATCAGGTTAATTGACTGGGACAAGAGATTTTTCAACATGTGGGATTGACAACACTTTTTTTTTCCTTTAAACAAGGACCTTTGACTTTGCACTGAAGACAACAATTTAAAAATCAAAAATACCTTTCCTGACTTCATTTTACCAATGGAAACCTTGAAAAGATATAAGTATTTATTTATAATTCCTTTTAATATCATCATAAGTTTATCAAAACAGACTGAATAAACGGTACCATATAAAACTAACCTCCAACATCAAACGCTGGGAGACAAGCAAAATAATCTCTCCACAAAAGCTTTTCTGGTTTCTTATGAATGATCTATAGACGACTTCCATTTGAAGCTGTCTTCATGGTTTTAAAACACAGGCAAATGGATTGCTGCCAATCCATTTCTAAATCAATGAAGATCATAAATGTAGTCATAAGCAGCCATTTTCTACATCACAAATTTTATCAGGTGTCTACCATACTTAAGGAGCCTAACAAATTTTGCCATAAAGATTTACTAGCTCAGACATTAAAATCATTCCCATATATTTCACCTGTCTGCCCCTCACACAACATGTTTTTTTCTGCCATTCCCATACAAACAAAAAAAGAAAGAAAACAAACAGAAAGAACAAAAATAAACCTTGTGAGCTTTCTAATTTAATTTATAGAGCATGGAACTTGCCAGAGTAGCCAGTTTATTTCAGCAGGGTGTCACAAATGCTAGCTAAAGATTTGATCTTCCAATTGCCTCTTTTCTGAATCTGTAAGTAAAACTCCACTGACAAAAAAAAAAAAAAAAAAAAAAAGAGTTTGCTTTGTTTTGTGTATTTTTTTTCTTTGTTTGTTTGTTGGTGGTTTGGGGTTTGTTTTGGTTGGTTGGATGTTTTATTTTGGCTTAACCAGATAAGCTGCAGCTCCATTTTAAAGCAAAGCAGCAGAAGTTCAAGCTCTGCAAGAATAATAATCTTGCCAGAATGTGTTTGAGGTATAAAACCATAAATATGCCTGTGTCTGTACATCTAGGACATTTTTTTCATGGCAGAGTAACCTCAGCTGGAGTCCAAACTTTAGGTCAAATGCAGAGTATCCAGAGTTACTCTGAAATACCGAAAATTAGGGCCTTTTGCTGAAAGCCAGATGGCCCTTCTGCACTTCAGTTTCCCAGATTCAGTGAAAAGCCCCACGTCACCTCAAGATTTGCACCTTTGAAATATATGTGCAGATGCATCGAAAGCCTCAGCAGTCTGTCCTGGTGGTCCCATGCTCGTAATTCATAGAACCATAGAATGTTTTGTGTTGGAAGGGGCCTTAAAGGTTATCTAAATCCACCCCCCCTGCCATAGGCAGGGATGCCACCCACTAGCCCAGGTTGGCCAAGGCCCCAGATTCTTCCTGGCTGTTATATTCGCCTTTCCTTCTAAGTGCCAGTAGCTGCTCATTTACCTCCTCCTGATCCTCTGTCATTTAGTCCTTCCCAAATCAATTCTCTACACTGTTCAACTCACCAAGAGTTCAGGAAAATGCCCTTTGAAAAATTTTTACCTGATGTTACCTAGCTAATCAGAGGATACCGGATCGCTCTTCAGGACGTTTACCAAGAGAACGACAATTCTGGGAAACACCTGACAAATTACCATATGTATGAAAGCCTTCAGAAGAAGCAGGCATAAGTGCTCAGCAGGCTGGCTGGTCGGTGGAAAAGGAGGTTTCAAAGACCTCACGAGACTCTACCACAGGACAAGGATATTTGCATATACCATCAGTTCCTAACTCAAACTGACAAGTCTGACTCACTTGCTGTTATCACTGGCAAACTGCAAGGCAGGAATGAAGGGCCAAGGTGGGAACTTTTTAATCTACTTCTGTTGGGAAGGTCCCTAAAGAAGCACTTTACAGCCTCCAGCAATCCCAACCAGATTCTGCTGTGCAACTGGTTGCTCTGTCAAAGGAACGGCACTTTCAATAAGTGAACTGCAGACTCCCTTAATTTTCAAGAGAGAAAGAAAAGTTGAAGGGATGAAGATAAAGGAGCGGAAGTACTGCAGAAGCCTGCAATGCCTTCTTGCTTGCGATGATTGCTTGAGGAGCTTTGAGCATTTGTGATCAAATATACATTTGCAATTCCACTCATTAGTACCTTGTTCCTTTTTTAACTTTACTTAGCATTTAAGGTCTATTTTTATTGGTACTGTGTATAATTATGATTACACACAAGTACTTTTATCATTTGTAGAAAAAAATCAAGAATAAAGATACCTTTAGTTTTGATTTCGCTCTGTCGTTTAATGCAGCTCTAGAATGGGTAAACTAGTTTTTCAGCCTTCCAACTGAATAGGATAGGGAGTGGGGTAAACATTAAAAAAAAAAAATCTTAGCTTGATGCAGTTAGTGAAGTAAATGTGTTCTTACATTACTGGTACATATCTATATGCATTCTTGTACGCCATGGTGAAGGAAGAAAAAGGAAAAAGAAAACAGGGGGAAAAGGGTCTTTTAGGGTTTGCTTCTATTAGTAGCAAATAGCTGCCAGATAGGTATAAAAGTAGGTATTGTCTATTTCCTGTAATATACTCATCCAGATCTTTAGGAGATGAATGCACTGAATATGTAATTCTACAAAAATTGAGACTAACTAAAATATATATATACATGTGTATATATATTGGGGGAGGGGGGCTGATGTTAAATCTATTATTTTTCTACATGCTTTTAAGTGCATGGTTCACTCCAAATAAAGATCAATTTAACCCTCTAAGGCTAACATAAGTGTGGGTGGAGACTCTAATCTAACTTCAACAGAATGACTAATTTCTAATTGCAGGCTCTTTGTTAATGGTATTGACGCATAAACCATAAAAAGCACAGCTTGCCTCTCAGATGCCAGGTGCATATTTCAGGGTCAGTAGCTAGAAAACATCTTCTTAATTGAAAACTGAACATATTGGATCTAGAGGTGATTGAAAAAACACTCTCTCTATAGGCTTGATCCTATTGACCTTGGTGGAATCTAGACTGTGATTAGAATTATTTGGAGACATTCACTTTCCTATGTGAATCATTGCATTTATAAACACAGCTATTTAAGTAACAGTTTGTAAACAGAAAGCACTGGTAATCCTCTAGTTTAAATAATCTTTCCGATACCTTTTTCCAAACAATAGAAAGACTTTACCATAAAATTGCCCATTAAACCATTTTGTAAGTAATTGGTGTTTTGGAGAATTTTGAGTAAAACCAATGCAGATAATTTTAAAGCCTCTCCATTAGCCAGGACAGTCTTTTCTTCATTTTCTTCAGTACTGTTATCCCCCTGGGAACAGGGACTTTAATATGAAGCAATCCCTAAAAGAATCTAGTAATTGATAGTAAGTTTCTGTAATGTCAAATACATCTGCGTGCATAACATGTTTTCAAAACAATCTGAATGCAACAATTACAAAATAATACCTGGGTGTATCAACAATGAAAATCCAAAACAAACAAGCAAACAAAACCCTAAACCACTCACCCCACAAATCTGATTTTTTTCCATGTCTAAACAAATCAGAATTAGAAACTTTTGAAGCATCTACAGTTTGCTATCAACAGTGCAATCAACATCAACATCTATCAACAATGAAAAAAACAGCACTTTCAAATAAGTAAAGCGTGATATTTTTTGGTATTCAGTAAACTCTAGTTATTCTCCTGACATTTATTTTTATACAGCCATATAAGCATTAGTCTTAGAAAATAATCTAGACCTCAAATGGGCTGATAGTGGTGCCTCTGCGATTACACTTTCGGAGATTCAAGAAGATAACTATGTGGATATTTGTGGTTAGAAATGCAGTCCATTTCAATCCACTGATGCCCCTTGCTACAAGATAAAAATAAACAAAGAGAGAAGTTTGACATCAGAAATGATGCATTACGTGTGCTGTGCTCGGTAGTTTGCTGCTTTGTGAGAATACAGTTTGTCCAAACACTTTTTTAAAGTTAAAAGCGTAAGACATAAAAATTATCAGTAACTGGGCATTCTAAAAACATGCTAAATAAACCAGGAATGCTGACAAGCAACATCTAGAAGCCAGCCACATAAATAATGGCACTCATACCCCAGTGGACACACTCACTTCACTCGGTGCATAACTATTTCTGAGCTTACTGTCCTACCCAAAGCAAGCAAGGCACAGCTACTGTGAAAAAAATAACAAAGTTTTGTTTAGACCCAGCTATGTTTTAACATAATATAAATTAACATTCCTTTCATCAAAGTAGAAGAATTTTTAAATTCTAGAAACGTTTTTCATAGTACAGTGAATACTGGAAGTGTTTGTCTGTTTCTGCTTGTAAACTGGTTGACAACTAAGAGCAAAATCAGTATAATTTATATACTTCAGCTGCCAGACAAACCACTCTGTAAAATTAATTGTCAGAATTTTATTTATTTATTTTAGCTCCCTAACCTCTCTCTGGTGGGCAGAAAGAATTAAACTTGTGTAGCAGGTTAATCTTGCTGTTACATGGAGGCTTGTCAGCCTTATGCAAATTTAGATAAATAATGAACTACTGACAGCTTCCATTCTCCATGCCGCTGTTCTCTACCATCGGCTTTAGGGAATCTACCAGCATCACATCTGTACACATGCAATCTGTATACATACGCATATATAGGACTATATACATATAGTCCTTCTGCTGGAGGAATAGGGAAACTCTTCTCCACAATGTCTGCTTCCCCATGAGAATATCCTCTAGCCTACAAAAATCTGCCTCTAGGTTAAGAAACAACGGCACAGTCCTGTGCCAACTGAAGCAGGATTACATGTCCAACACAGAAAAATAAAATCCCAGAACTTCTGTTTTTACTGCCGATGACTGTTGTCAGTTTTACTGCCTGTAATGAGGAAAGATCTGTAGCTCAATCCTAAATTACACTAGGTGGCTTAAACAACATTTCCGAGGATCAAACACAAGCTTCCAGCAATGAACTACAAAAGTCATTAAAAAAAAAAAAAGAAAGAAATCCCTGTATTTTTGCAAATTTAGATGTAGTTTTACAATACCCTACCTGTAAAATGGAATTACCCATGCATCTACAAGACCAGACTATTATGTAGCTTCCTCTAGTGGCCAGTCCCTAAACCTTGCTTCTGCTGCCATTTACCGCAGTTGTTTAAACACAAATGCTGACGTTCTGTGTTCAAGCACTGTAACCTTGGGTAGGCATTAGAGTTTATATTTTAGCTCTCCAGTACAAAAGCCAAGGAAATTAAGGTAAAGCATATAACAAACCATTTGCTATTTATATTAAAAGGACAAGTGGTAAAGCCAGCAAAAAATTGAGTTATTATTTAGTTCTCTAGTTTGCTCCCTGGTGAATTCTAGTATATTTAGTTACATCATCAAGCACGACTTTCTCATCCCAAGACTGAGGAAGCAAGACAGATGTTCGGCTTTCATTGCCTTTAGATATTTACTACAAATCATCCAAATTTCATTTTAACCTTGGAATTACTGTGCACATACACGTGCTGGTGCGTGTTTTAATGAGGCTTATTGCTGTAGTATGTAAACCTAACACACACCACTAGGTTTGCTTCTGCAATATTTTTTATGAGGGAAAGAGCAATTAAAAAGGCACAGCAAAGTATTCACCAAATTAGAAGGCCACTGAAATCAGAAGATAATTTGACATACCCCTAAAATATCACAAGAAAATCAAGGCTGCTCTGTGATACAGGATTGGAAGTTACAAGTATGAAATTTTATACTAAATATCAGAAAAATTTCCTTAGAGGTTAAAGCCATTTAAGGAAGGAAAGAGAAAACCTAAATGTAGAATATGCCAACAGCCCATTACAAAACATATTATACTGAACAATCCAACTCTTAAAAAGTGCATTATGTAACCTAACAGCCATTTCTGATTTCTGACTTAAAATGAAAATAAATTAATTTAGATTTCGGAATCCACTCATTGATCCAACCGAAAATAATCATAAGGATTAAGTTACTGCAATTGTATAGCTAGTGGAAAAATACATATCACTCGTGCAATTTGAAAAAAGCTTTAAAAATCTCTGAACAAATAACTGTGATTATAAGGTTGTTCGGGGAAACAGCAGTGGTAACTTTTATGTCTAAATGAATACCTTCAATTGCCTGAAATTCTTTACATCTTCTTACACTAAAAACTATAACTTCCTGCATCTTTTATTGCCTTTGCACTTCCCCTCACTCTGGAATGAGAGAAGTCGCATCCCCATCCCCCACCCACCATTACCATTATTATTTAAATCCTGTGAAATTCCATTCAGCTTTGACAAACACATTAATTCCCCCAAACTGACACTTAGCCATTTATACACTGCTAGCAAATTTAGACAGTGCAACAATGACTGATAAAACATATAATAAAGCACCAGCTTTTTAATTTAAGGTCAGGGACAAATTATTTTCAGAACACTACTGTACATTCCTCTGGGAATGCTGTTCCCCTGGGTAGCCCTACAAGGCTCACATCACCAGCTCCCTTAGACGTTCATCCCTCCATTGCAGATGCTTGTGTGAACCTTACACACGATTCAAAGAAGAGAAGGATGTGCCTGGAGTAATTAACGATTACATTTCTTCCTCTCTCTTCAGATATTAGTCCCCATGTTGCCAGCTAATGCACTTGTGTCCTGCCATTCAGGCTGTGATTTGTTCCCTTGTGCCTAGTATTTATGCACGTGCTTGTGGCAACTGCTTCAAAAGAGGCTCCTCAACACCTTCAGTGCAATGCTTACTGTAAGGATACCTCAGCACTTTCAATACCTGGAACTACGAATCCTCTGGTGTTGGTATCTGTCTAAATTTACTCATTTCCACAGCTGGAATGTGTCTGTTATTTCTCCTCAGGAGAGCACACAGCAAAGGATTTACAGTACTGTAATCTCAGGTCTCAAGTTTGCTTATTCCCTTTCATACCATTACATCCTCAGGGAAAGATAATGCAGCTGATGAAAAATGTCACAGCCTCTCTAAAGAAAGAATATCTGTCCAATTGGAGGGTGTGCTGCCAATTGTTTATGTTCCTGGCTTTCTCTCAGCACGTTTCTAAAGCTGGACTTTAAGGAGGAGGAAGAATAAGGAAAGCAAAAGATTTAGTCAAGTATTTTCCTCAAAAAAGGTCTGTGCTGGTTTCTCATCACTCTGTACTGGCATTTTGGCATTAGAGCAATTGAATATGCAGTGGTGTTTGGGTAGCAACCTAAGAGCCTAATAAATAAAACATGAAAGTAGAGAAAATTCAATAAAATTTCATGCATGCTTTTCATTTTTCATGTTAAGGATCAGAATATTAAGTACATTTCACTGGTCAGTTCTGTATTAAATATTACAGTCACTCATTATTCCTTGTATTCTATTTGAGTTAGAAACTTCAACCAAACCCCACAATTTCAGAAAGTACAAACATTAAGTCAACAGTGTAAAGACATACTTAAATATAAATACAAATTAAGTGTCTCTAATGAAATGCTTATGTTTTAAATAGAAAAGACAAAGTGGCATCTTATTGTATCGGTATAGGATTGAAGGTAAATGGGAACCAGTGAATACTTGCCACACACGTTAAGATTCAGTTACAGAATTATTATGGCACCAGAAAGAATGGTCCTGGCATTAATCATAATTATCAGAATTATTTCTATTTTAGGATTGTTTGTTAACAGCTCAGTTGTTGGCAGCGTAAATACCAATTTAAAATAAATCACCCTATATAGTATGACAGAACGCGAAAAGAAATGGTCAGTGTACCTGTATTTTATTGCTTACAAATTAAAAAAAAAAAAAGCAGCTATTCATTGGCTTATCTCTGCACACCAGCTTTTAAGCTAAAAAAGTGCAGACATTTTCCATGCAAAAGTTCACTTCAAACAATATTGACTTACGCATTTCTTCAACAACGTCTGGATCACATTCTCTGTATTTGTCTATTTCTGCCTTTAGCTGCTCTTTTTTCTTCCGAAGGGCTGCAAGTTCCTCTGTCAGCGCTGCACGTTCTGCCTGAGGATTCAAAGCACGTTGGGAGATAAAAAAAAAAAAAAAAAAAAAAGAAGAATAAAAATCAAATTATTGCAGAGAACATTTTTCAAAAATAAAAAGATATAAATTTGAAAGCTGTTTTCACTACTGCTTTCCATCAACGAACCAACTGAGCATTTTATGCACACACAACTCTTAGTGACACTCAACTTTCTTCCTTCCTGTTTGTATTCAGTATCAATAAGGTTAAAATGGATAAGCAAAAGAACAAATTCCTACAATCTTTGAACTCAGAATGGTTTAACAAACTCAGGTTAAAGAACATTTAAGATCACTGGTCTTGTCATTAAAGACTGCACTTCCACGTATCTGGATATTATGTATGAATGCCGTGGTAATGTATTTTTCTTCGTGTTTGTTCCACAGTGTCCAATTGTAGTAGTCTCAAAAATAAATTCAAATATTTATGACACGGTAGTCTTTCCTGGGAGAGCATACCCTGTCTACCTCAAATGTTCTACTGATTAATAATATCTGCAGACACCTGACTCAGCATGAGCACTCCCGTAGCCAACTCAGCACATATTTCAAATTCATCCTGTACTTACAGTCAACCTCTGGACCTGGCTGAAGACTGGGATATTCAAAGATCTCATGCCAGTGCACCAGGCAGCCTCAGACAGACAGGTAACACAAGTTTGTAAACTGTCAGGTTTTTATCCAGTGACAATCTCCACAGCAGCCTGGCAGTCTGAAGCATTTTTGAACTTCCACATTTGCAAAGCTTCTGCCTGGATTCAGCCTATTCTGAAAACGCAATACGGAAATCAAAGGCTTCCAGACACTGGGGTATGGAGGCCAGCTGCTCAGACATACATCCTGATCTAGATTTCTCAGGACTTTTTCCGAATGTTTAATCTGGAACTGAGGTGTTGGAAGCATCAGGCAAAACAGGATTTCCAGGACCAATCGCTTCCTGTGACAAGGTCAGGCCACATGGTGGAGAAGCCCAAGCCTCTAAGTCCATCTGGAAACCTGACAAGCACAGCTGTATGAGAAACCTGCCTGTGTTTCACTGATTATGGTCAAGCTCAGAGTGCTTCTACAAAGCCTTCTGGATTCTAAGATACGGCTCTTTCTTGCAAAATTCCATCCTATATGAAAACTTCTGTCCGTCCCTGTTTATGCATTTACATATTGGAGGTTTAAACTAGTCTACAATGAGCATCTCAAAACAAATCAGCAGCTAGAATACCATATGATTTTCTTCTAACATACTACTTCATATGCATGTTAGATGTGAAGCCTACATATTATTTTACAACGTATTTTAAACAGCTTCAGCATGCAAAGAGCACCAAGCTTAACTGACTTCTCAGAATAATAAATTAGAAATCCAGATTACAAGTAAAATGTAAAAAAAAAAAAAAAAAAAAAAAAAAAAAAAAAAAAAAAGTAGATCCCCAACACCTAAATTCACAGTTACTAGATTTGGCAGTTCAGCAACCATTGGCAACTTTGGCATATAACTGTGGGTAGGTCAAGTTTAACAATATCTTTAAATCTGAAAAAAGCTGGAAAACTACCAGACTTCAAGCATCTTGGAGTTGTCAATATTTTCCTCAGTAGTACAAAATAAGACCAAATAAGGAAGAATTTAACATTTAGGAACATCCTATTTTTTTTCTCCCTTCCTCATCTTCAGTACTTCAAAATCTTAATGGATTTCCAACAACTCATACTATTTGCAAACTGGGAATACTTGTATCCTGTTCCCTAATAGGATCGCCTCCACCCCCAAAGCAACTTACAGTATCTTCCCGTCCAATTTTTGATTTCTCAATGCTTTTCTGTAGAGCCTCTTTTTTCTGACTGCTTTCAGCAAGCTGATAAAAAAAAACAGAATAAAATCAACCTATTTCAGTGACATATATTAAGCATACTTATGAAAGTGTGTATATAGAGAAAATATTAAAACAAATAGAACATACACTTCAAGTACATAAATTTATATATATATATATATATTTATAATACATGTAATAAAAATAAACTCAAAATAAATACAAAACCACACAAATATAAGTCTGGGGCTCTGATCCACAGAAAACAATAACAGGAAGCAAGTTTTTTACTCCCACACCACGAAATCTTGTTACGTGCTGCATGTTCAGCATGGGACCAAAATCCTGTTTCATGCTGTAGTCTGGGATCCCTATGCAAAGGCCTCCATGACATGGAGGCTTTGGACTAGATAATTTCTTTTCATCCATTTCCAGCCCTTTAATCTCTCCCATAGCCACTCCCTTATTCCCTAGACAGGGTGACAATAGCTGTAGCAAATCCACCTGCTCAGCTGCTGATAGCAGCCTTCCCCAACTTTGCTACGCCATTGGCATTGCCCCAATCCTTTTTGCATACTGGTGAATAGAAGTCTCCATAGCACTAAGGCATGTAAAACCATGGCCCTTTTTCCTATGGCTTGATTTCTGAGTTGCCCTCCTTCCCAAGTGAGGCAGGGGCACCTTTCAGAGAAGACCCCATCTCCAAGGCCAGTACAGTGCTCCCTGCACAGTCCTGTCACTCCAGGACGCATCAGTTATGGAGAGATCTCTCTCAATTAACCTGCCGCCCATCCTGCGCCACGTCCAACAAGTTTAGTTGGACGTTTTCCAAGGACACTTTGGAAGCTGAGCCGGATGCGTGACTCACCCGCTGCTCCTCGGGGACGCAGTACTCAGCATTAGCCAGAGCTTCTTGAAATACCACACAAGATGAAGAAGAATGCAAAAAAGTTCTAACAAATATGTAGTTTGGAAAGCAATTCCTTAATTTGAAACCCCCTCTCACACACACACAAAAAGGAAACACTGGGATTCTTTGTAAGAACTAACTCTTCAGCTTAACTTTGAGATGTTCTGCGTATCAGTCAGGAAGAAAACTGGTATACCAGGTTAATTGCAAGGAAGATGGA
This sequence comes from Aythya ferina, assembly GCF_964211825.1. Taxonomy (NCBI): domain Eukaryota; kingdom Metazoa; phylum Chordata; class Aves; order Anseriformes; family Anatidae; genus Aythya; species Aythya ferina. The sequence goes on along the minus strand of NC_140300.1, from coordinate 45,288,351 downwards.
GGTGGCTCTGAGATCCCATGTTTCATTCTTAAAAGAAAAAAAATAGAAATAGAAATAATTCCAATGGCAATGCCTTCCTCCCAAACTCTCACGAGGCCTCCACTTCTACATTCCCTTTCTCACTGAGGATCGCGCTTGGTGGAAGGGCATTCCCAAACATTTCCTGCAATCCCTTGCCTTAAGATTTAATCATATTTATATTCTCATGCAACTGGAATGCCAAGACCATGTTAGTCTTTACATGAAGAAGCGTTTCTGCAGCATGCTCCTCTCTGGGTGGACTACATGTTATCACATTGCTTACAAGAATTCAACTTGTTCGTACAATGCAAACAGAGCTGCTTTGGAGCTATAGCCACGATTCGATTTCTATTTAAACTTATGTCCAGTATGCATTTTCAGAAATACGTGTTATATATAAATGCATGAAAAGTATGAGGCAGACCTTATTGTCAAATCTTAGATATCGGACATAAAGGTAAAAAGAAATCCCATACTGGTGGGCTCTGTGGATTAAGCCCCAGACCAAATGCAGTTCACTTGGTTTGGGGAAGGGTCTGTGTGTTTCTTCTGTACCTCAATTTTTCAAAACTACCTCCTCTTTCTGGATAAGTATGTTCATGCATGTGTTATAAGATGAATGGCAATGCATATATGATTTGGGGAAAAATACATCCAGCTGTTTATTCATTGCACCACTGAAAGTAACCACCTAGGCGGTGTGGGTTTCAGTCTGTGGCTTGAAGTACACCAACATCTTAATTTTGGTGGGGAGCTAAACAGTACTCTTTCTGGGGTTTCCACAAAATTCATATAAAATTAAATGTGTTAGTGCCCACATTAAGTCTTACCAGGCAGAAGTACACAGTTCAGCACAGGACAAGCACTTAGGTATAGTTTTCAGTTTATGAAGCCCAAGGAAGAAAAATACCAAAACACACATCATTCAGCATCTCTGAACAAAGAATTTGTCTGGAACTAAACTCACAGAGGAAGCAGAAATGCCAAAGAGCTTATCTAGGTCTATATAAGTGCATGTGCAAAGAAAAAGACAGTGCTCTCTGGAACATAAAGCTAATAAAGCCATAAAGCTAATTCCTCTGATTTCATATTCATAAGGTTCTTTAAAAACAAATCTGCATTCTCTAAGATGGAAGCACAGGAAAACTTTTCAGAGAGGTGCAATAAAATAATACAATCTGATTACCAGCTTGAAAGCATGTTCCTCACTATGGCATCTCATTATTTTCTTGGTCCTCCATATTCCAGAACATTTAATTATGAAAGAGACAGTAATGATAAGCACTGAGATGTACAGAAATTTCTTTGCCAGGACTAGATTCTGACCTACATAATGTGCAAGGTTACCATGCTGCAAGACTAGAAGATCTTCCTCAGCCTAAAAGCAATGATAATTTTTATACAGTTTTATTGAAGATTTTTGCTTTCTTCTCTCATGGATTTTAATATCTTGTGGGATATATATATATATATATATATATATATATATATATATATATATATATATATATATATATCACTATCAATAATTCTAGAAGTTCTCTTCTTACAAAATAAAATGAACCCCCTGGTCTCTATGGGTTATTCAGAAGTCATAGTGGGTGTTCCTATGACAATAAAAGATAAGGGAAAGAACTGCAGAAGGAGAAGAGAGATTGAAAAAAAACAAACATAGGATGAGAATGCAAAGGGCGAAGAACAGATGGCCAGGGTCTGTGTGAGGAATCTGTGAGGATGGAAGAAACAGGAAGGCTTGGATAAAAAGGCAAGAACACAGCTGAAAATAACTGCACATGAAAGGAAAAAAGATAGTTAAGGATAAAGGAGTCAGATGGAGGAAGGATGAAGACAGATGATACAATACTTAACTGACAGGTAAGGGCAAATGGTATATGACAGGTTACAGGGCATTAAATGGAAAGAAAAAAACATGCAGAATTTGCAAATGCTGTGTATGTATGTTAGCAGAGGATCACATCTGGCCAAATAAAGCAACTCACCTTCCCACTCACCAGCTGTAGAAAGGTCTGATTGTAAAGGAGCACAGTAGCAGATGGAAGATTTCAATCCTTGGAGTAGTCATGAGACGTTTTTCAAGTGAACTGACAAATAATTTCTCAAAGAACATTAACCACCCTGAGAGAAGTCTTACTCCTGCCAATAGCTGTGGGATTGATCTGGAGGAAAAGCTACTTATTACCTCCCTCTACATGTGTCAGGTCTGACACAAGAACAACCTTCTGCCACAAGTGTAACTCATCAGATGTGGAAATAAGTGCAGAAAGATTTTCTGCTATACTGTAAAGTGTCATGTCTCCAGCCTGTCTGTTCACAAAGACCTCCTCAGAACCAGCACACGATTAAGCAAGGTACAAGAAAGCAGGAAAAACTGTCAGCTCACACAAAGCTGTTTAAACAAGTGTGTGGGGAGAACAAGACTAAATAATGAAAGTAAAAAGTCAAGGGGAAAAAAAAATCTCCACAAGAGTATTTTCAGTGTTTGCAAGACATGGTGGGAACCTGCAAGAAGGCAGATAAATGAGGTAATTAACATCTATAATAGAGGAGAGTTGGGAAGCAATTCCTTTAATTTTACAGACCTCTGTGGTCAATTGACTGACCACTGGCCTAGCCCTGACATTAATTCAATCCCAAGTCCCCCAGAAGGATGCTCGTTCTTGCTTTGCAAGGGACTCAGAGCATTTAGCTATACATTTGTGCAGCAGTTTGCACATGTTAAGTGCTACATGCTGATGATAACCATCACCCCCATCAGAGGCCTGGGGGTCTGGTTTGTGTCAAGGGATACAGATTAGATGTGCACAGGCGATTTATAATACGTTATGCACGCACCATTGCTAGGGTTGCACTGTAGCAAGTCAGTGATGTACATTCGGAAGAGGAACGTGTAACCCTGACACACAACAGCAGCAGGTTTCAATCCTCTCTCTCCTCCAAATTTGCCTGATAGGGCTCTAGCTCCACACTATTGGTATTTTATTCTCCAGAAAATGTTTTTGTTGGTCGTATTCCTTCTGGTTTCTCATTTCTCAACCACTGCAACCACCGGTGTCCCACCAAGCACGTAGCCTGTCTTCCTAGCGTTTTAAAGTATCTACAAACCTGGTGTCAGCCATGCAAACGCAGGCCCTCGTATGTACACTGGATGTGGATCAAACCAAGGTCTCGCATGCTAACCACCAAGAGTGTTCACAGATGTTATCCCACTGTCATTATGGTCTTAGGGAGAAATATCAGACGCTTAGTTTTCTCCTGGCCAAAATACTCAACCCAAAATGGTATTAAAAAAACTACTGCTATTGTGTGCACCACTCAACTGTGGCACCACAGAAGAATTCAAGACATCCATTTTTTAATTGTTCATAACTTTGCTAAACTATTTACTTGAGTTTTGAAGTTCTCTATGCTTTGTTTCAGGCCAGAGGCAAGCACTCTTTGCTTTTAACTTAAAGAAATGTGGTCCGAGAGTTTTGGGGTGACATTTGCAGCAGAGCAGTATATTTCTGTCCTACGTTAAATCTAATTCACCACTGAAAAAGTAAGTGGAATTGACAGAAGGCATGGAGACAAAGTACTTCAAAGCATTCCTCTAGATTTTAAAGAAAGATTAAAAAAAAAAAGACTGATAGCATAGAGAGAGTAAAAATGCAAAGATTAACAGCCAAAGCACAATCTGAAAATATTGAAAACAGACGCCTTGTGTTAAAACAAAGGCACAGCACTCCACTAAAAGCAACCGCTCAGCAATTGCTGTTGACTAAAACAATAAAACTTAAAAAACAGAAAGGCACATCGACATGCAGAATTGTTTTCTAAAGTACTGCACAAAATAAACATACAACTACTTTTTACATCAATTCTTGCCAGGGCCTCCAAACACACAGAAGTAAACATCAGGCTCGCCAATCACGCTACTAGCACGCTCCCATTGGAGTAGAGAGAGCATCCACCACGACCTGCAGCCCTGCCACTCCTGCCCTGCTCCCAGGCCGCAGGCACACCGCTGTTGAAATGCCATTTTGCACATACACGAGTGAAGATGGGGCAGGCCCCAGGTCCGCTGGGTCTTGTGTCAGGGATGTTACACACTTCTAGTGAAGCATAGACAGAAAGCATATACTTGAAACATAAATACAACTAAATTACTTTTATTTTTTTTTTCTTTTTAAATATGATTATGAAAGGAAGAGAAAAGGAACATGTAATGTCTTAACCAAGGTCATTACAAGTCACTTGAGCAATATGAAGTAGGGAACTATGGTTGCTGGACTTGGAGGCTATGAGAAGCACCTGGGAGACAGCAATAGTTAAAGAAATACAGGCAAGAGTAAGCATAGAGATGAAAGCAACACAGAATAAGACTTAATCCAGAAATCAAAGAATAGACAGTAAGATTTTTACAGGAAGAGAACACCATAAAAGAGATTAGCAGCATATTTTAGAAAAAAAAAAAAAAGGTAAATCACAGCCCACCATATTTCTGTACTTAAATATTTCTTTTTTTCTTAAACACTGAATTATGGGTATACTGGAGAAACATTCAGTACAAGAATTCTCTTCTGTTTATGCATGCTGAAAATTTTACCATAAAAGATTACCTCAACTTTAATACAACTTTTGAAAGAATCGGTTCAAAAACCTCCAGAAGATTGAGAATAAATACAAATTTCTGGAGAAAAAGGAGACCCAAAACCCCAGGAGAAGTTATATTTGCTATTCAAAATGAAAGGCTGGTGCACCGATACTTTTAAGTGAATAATACTTTTTCTAAAATATTATGTTATTATTTCTGCAAGTTATGTCTTTCAAAATAATTAACATATAGGTAATCAGTGAGTATTTTTCTAAACTTTGGATTATAACTTATGGCAGAGATTTAAGTTTAAGAAACTCAAGCTAAGTGAAGTTTTTTGGGGGAACCTAACTGAAGAGATATCTGACTCCATACATGTATAATTGTCTGATGAAGCACTGTTAAGATCCTAAAAATAAATAAATGAAAACTCTAAAGTTAGGTCTGAGCACTCATAAGCCGTATTTATGTTTTGCACTAGTATTGATGTGGGTAATACTGATGTACTTATCCCTCCCACAAACATAATCCATTTTGTGTTCCAAGATTAAATTTAGGCCTATAATCCTGATTTATTTGGCATGCTAATAAAAACTGATATATCCCACAGTAAATAAGGTATGGCTGTGTTCTCAGAAGGTACCGTGGAGTATACGATGAGTCCTGCCTGCAATCGCTTTCGGATAAAGAAAATTGAACGGGCCTCAAACGTGGAAGAAAGCAACGACACATTCTGCCTCCAATGGAACCTTCACCCATCCACATACAAATAGTACATTGCTAATTGCAGTTCTTTTAAAGATCATTCATATAAAGTAAAACACTGTACATTTAAGTGTTTTTTAATTCAGTTATTTTCTATCCATTTAGATGGAAAATCCACTTAGATTTGCCTTAAAGGTTAAGCTACAGTTTACTCAGAGAAGATGTCTTGCCACGAGTTTTTGGTTTTTGCATTATTCATTTGCAACACCATTTGGTAAGTACTGGTTATGCAACGAAAACAAAAAAAACTCCAGGCCAACCCCTTTAATGCACAAGAAGTGAAGGAGACAGTTGTGCAGGCTGAATGAAAGAATTGAATTTCACTGGCTGCTTTCAGAGCTGGCATAATTGGAATGAGCTGAGGGGCAGATGGCTGTCCTCTCAGATACAGATACCAAGTATGCCAAATCAACCTGGAAAAAAGGGGGGAAAAAAAAGAAAGAAAAGAACAAGGAGAAATGCCTCAGTCTTCAACCCTGCCTCACAAACGCAAGCAATCTAATAAGACATGCTGAAAGAACCAAAAGGCACCCAACACAACTGACAGAAACAGAGAAAACACTAAATCTGGACATGAAGGATGCTTGTAACTGTGCTTTAGTGCATTTACTTAACCAAAAAGTGCAAAGTGATTGTTAGCAGGTCTGTTCAAAGGAAAATAGAAACAAAGGGTAAGAAAAGAAAAAAGTTTTATTTTATCCCCAAAGGGCGTTTAAAAATTGCTATCCTAACCAGCTGGCAATGCCTTCAGGGACTCAGCACAGAGCCCCGAGTCAAAACACAATATCCATCTGATACTCCCTCAGCTCAAGTCCTGCCTAAAGATTACAAGATACAGTTAAAAACTTTATTCCAGAAACTTTAGAAAAGCTGAAATTCTACTTCAAGGTATTAACAGTAAATAAAAAGCCTCTGTAAAATACATTATCAAATATCCGAGTTTTGACAGCACCCTTGCATATTCACTTTTTATTCCAATTTTACAGCTTTTAAGCAATGCTCAAACAGATAACCAAGTCATCTCAAATTCCAGATACAAGGAATCGTCTTTGATGGAAATACAATGTGTTCAACAACAATTTGCTGCATGTCTGTGTCAGGAAAGACTTTTCCCGCAAAGTCCCCCAGCTTCAAACTGACTTCACACATTTGGTTTTACACTCCAGTGAATAAACTGTTTCTATTTCATCCCCTCCAGAAGAGAAAAATGCTATGAAGTGAAACTTAAAATATAAGTGCATGACAGGATTTTTATTTCTGCATGTGTGCTCATTTTCTGGGTTAAAATACGCTATATTAATCAAATGACAAAACTTGAAGGTGAAAGTTCAGATTAAATAAGATTACAACTCACCACCTCCATCAAACCCAGCTTTGAAAGGCAGTACTGCATCTGCCTTATCCCCAGGCTGGATGCTCCTGGCCTTACAGCAGAGGCAAACTTTCACGCTTGCCACACAGCACACAACATCTAAGCCCTTAAACTTTCTCAGGATGCTGGGTTTCAGCTAATGTGCTGAGCTGTCACTCAAGATATGCAAGGCACAGGGGTGCATCTGTGCCAGATTTGATAAGGCTTTTGAGAGCGCTCTATGTTTATTCCCAATTTCTTTGCATTTCAGATCAACAGTTTCACCGCAACGTCAGGATCAGGAATATATTTGAGCCAGCAGCTTGTGTGCAAACCTCTTCAAATAGGAAAGGTAAACCATGTGAAGACATAACGTGAAAAAAACACAGTTTCACAGAACACACAGTCAAAAAATACTAGTATTTTTTACTCCATTAGAGCAGAATGAATATATAGCATACACTACCAGGACACAGTAACAAGACATCCCTTTTAATAGAATAGGATTCCTCCTCTAAGCCTACTTTATAGTCTTTACAGGTACTACAGAGCCAGCTCAGAAAAAAAAAAAATAAAAAAATGCTCTTAAATCATGCCAGTTTTAGCTTATGCTCACCAAGGAGGCAGGAAAGGAAAACCTACACTGCACAGTTGCCATCAATCTAGTTACATATTAACAGCTAGTAAAAGGAAAAGCATGAAATTCTGCTAATGAACACCAAATTATGAGGTTGCTTAATTCTAACAGAAGCCTCCAGAGCACCATATTTTTAGAAGTCTGCCATGACAGCAGTAACTAAGCATACCCTCCAGGGCTTTGTAGCATGCCATTAAACATAATCCAGAAGGCTCTAATGAGTTACAGCATTAGAAGAGTATTCTCTGCTAGACATTTTAGGACTTACTAAATTCAGAATCATTTCAAGGCATCAACATTTTTTAAAATGCAAGATGCAAATAGGTGAGAAAAAAACCTGAACTGCTTCAAAGAAAAATTTATTAGCATCTTCCAGAAGACTGATTCAGGAAAGAAGCTTTACAGGATCAGCAGATGAATGAGCATAATGCAATCAACATATTATCTGTTTAGATGACGCAGATTCTCAGGCACTTGCTTTTAGGATACTTCTTACTGCTACAACGCCCACTGGATAGTACAAAGAAGCAAGACAGACACCATACCAGCTCCACAGCTGTACGTTTCTTTATGTATCTAGTCCTTTATTTCAAAGGAAATGTATAGGTCTGTAAAAGCCTGAAGGCTGAAAATAGGGAAAAATCACTAATTGCCTCTGTTGGGAGGATCATCACTACCCATAAAAAAAAAAAAAAAAAAAAAAAAAAAAAAACAGAAGGACAAAAAAAAAAAAAAAGAGTCCCGATGGCTGGGACTGATGATTGTCAAAATGGCCAGGCCAATACAAAAAGAACAATAAATTAGCAAGTAGAATCCTAAATCCCCTCAAATACAAGGGGAAAAAGGGAAGCCCAGCATGGATATTGAAAGACTACCATAACTGCTTAATCGACACATTGGGATCCTGCGTATGTTTTATAATGGGCATTAAATAGAGAACTCTTTAACAATTAGACTTTAATTTTTCCTGGAAAGGGACAAATTAGTATGCTTTCCACAACTGAATAAAACAAAATTATAAGCACACATATAAGAGAAAGATGTCTAAATGAATCATTCCTAATATAACTTGCACACATTAGTTGCAAAACTACTGACGTAAATCTCTGGTTTTAAAGGACAATTCCTCAGTATGCTATCCTAACATTCATAAAAATCATACTAAAAGTACAGACCCAAGCTTTTCCAGAAGGTATTTCACCAAACTTCAAGGTAAAGCTATTTATCTTATTTATTTTATTACAGCTATTCAAGTAACATGACAAACTGATAAACAAAATGAACAGCCCTACAAAGGGCAGTGGGCCATGGATTCCAGAGGTGTTGCACATGTACATCTAGGGAGACCCTGCATTCAAAGCCGCTGACAGAGACTGAAAACCGAACGAGAGATCCAAGGGGCTCTGCTGAAGGCCGATATAGCGTGTACTGAGGATACCACTGAGAAGTGATGCAAAAAGCTTTCTTCTAGGTCTGACGGGCCAAGCCAAAATGCCAGCCACGGTACACGGGGCCTGGTTGTCAGCAGCATGACCTGAGCACCACGAGGCCATTCCTTCCCCCTCACGGGGCGTCCACCATGCCCGCCGGGGCATCACCTCAGGTCAGCCAGCGCTGAGCGCCTGCAGCTACACGAAGCCAGAGCTGCGTGGCGGCACGCTGACATCCCCATCGCTTGGCTGGGGAAGGAGGAGGTTGCTCAGCCCAAAACAAGGTGGACAGCAGAGGTTTCTTTCACTTCAGCCAGTGGCCTCAGGCAGTCACAATCCAGCAAAGCTTCCATGCAGGAACCTAGTCACAATATTTGAGGAGGAAAAAGGTATCTGGCTAAAAAGGATAGATACAAACCAAACTAGCTGGTGGTTCAAACCCCAATTTTTCTGTGTGCATTCTGAACAAATAAGGTTCTCTCCTTTTAGCTAAATTGCCAAACATAATCCAGGAGGCCTCAAGCCAGATTACTCACCAATATGATTATTTTTTTCCATTAACTATTTTCAAACAATGTGCATTCCTAACAAAAGCACTTCCTAATATAGCATTCCCCAAGCATTTTTTAAAATGCATTAAATCCCCTATTTTCATATTTCAATGTTCCTAAATACAAACAATTTAGTACATGTGAAGTCACTATTTCAACATGTTCATTCCTGAAGAACTTTTTTTTTTTTTTTTTTTAACTAACTGCCAAAAGTGAGTTAGGATATACTGACTTCTAAATTCTTCCCCAGGCTCAATAAATGAGTCATGGGAAGTGAAAATCCCTCCTCTTACCAACCCTAGGGCAGGGATTTGAGGAATGAAACATCAACTAATCTCTTCCATCTTAACTAACACTTGCCCAATGCAGTATTTAGTGGGAAGAAAAAGAGAAATTGCCAGAAACTCTCCCCAAGTCTGTGTTGATCATGTGTATCTTGAACCGAGGTCATGGACCAGCATAGAAAGTCCATCCAATATTCCCCTCTGAAAAGATTTTCATTAATCTTTGTTGCAGTAAAAGGTGATACCATCCTAGTCTCTGCCTCAGAAAAAACAGGAGCAATAACACAGTCATGTTGCATTTTGCCCTTGCAAAACCTAAGAACATAAAAGAAGAACCCACAAGAAAGCAACATTATGAGAAATAAATTGCAATGATTGACAATAAGATGGTGAAATAAACCGTTTTGAACTGAAGAGAGAAATGAACCATCATAAAACCAGACTGGGGAAAGGAAGTAAACTTCTTGTTTCCCCAAACTACTAAGTTACGGTATTTCCAGTACTGCCAATAGTTAACACTAACAACAGAAAGATCTCTGTTGAAGAACTTGGTCCCTTAAGCCCAGCAGTAAGTACTAAACCTGTCCTGGGCAGCTCAAGTAGAGAATTCCTCACTTTGTCTATTGTAGACAACATGCTGGAGAGATAGGATGCTCCTTACAGCTTCTGAGGGTTGTGGTTCACAGCCTGGTCCACCCTCAGGTGAAAAAAGACCTCAGTGTTAGCAGTTACTTTAATTAAGGCTTAACTCAAGCCACTATAAAGCAAAATGCAAGCAGGAATTAATTCACCTTATCTAAAACAGACAATAAAATTGCACAGGTATTAAAAAACACATAGATAATGAAAGAAGAAGAAATTAAACAAAATCTAAGCTGAATCTCTTTATACTAAGGTTACATCAGAAAGGTCTCTGTTTGCCTCACTCACTGATATGCTGTTTCCTTCCCAGTAAAAGTGCTGTTAGGGTTTTGCTGCATATGTGCCTTCTCATCTTCAGCAGGTAATGAATCCTTCGCAGTCATATCCATTCGGTAGGCAACACATCCAGCAGAACAACACACAAACCCAAGATGCAGTGTGTATGCGATACATTACCAACTCTCGACTGAGATGGAACGTGACTGTGAGTAACATGCCAGAGCTACTCATCTCCAATCTCCTCATTTTATGCATGCAATGAAATCAACAAAAGGCAGAAGAATCCTCACCAGAAGATGATCTTCCTGCTTACACTGCACAGGTCACATTCTTTGCTAGCTTAATAAAACCCCTGAGCTTCCAGTATTGCTAAGCCAAGAAAAAACAACTCATTTTGTCAAAACATAATTGAACATAAGTAATACAAAACTTCAGAAACTGACTGCCAGGAGAATATTGGTAAAGAATAAAACTGCATCCTTCCACCTTTTTTTACGGGAGGAAAAGAACCAACCCCTTGAGTAAAGCTTCCACAGTTCTCTCAACAGAGGTAGAGTTCCATTAAAGATTTCTCCACTTATAAACCTTGTTTAAACAATACTTCTCAATCCACACCCTCACTCTGGTTTCACAATCTCATAGCTGTACTGATGCCATAATAAACCAGACCTGCAGAACAATCTGATTTAACCAAAATGCAGATTCCACTGTCTTTTTCAATGGTTCAATTCCCAACTGCATAAGCATAACTGAGAGGTGAAGAACAAGCATCTGGCGGAAGGCATAAACCTTTAAGAGCAGACATGCCACTGCACAGCAAATCAATCCAAAATCCATAGGGACCTACCAAGCAATTCTTACTCTGACCTACTGGAGAAAAAAAAAAAAAAAAATCAGCAGAAGCTACACAAAGCAAAGGTATTTGTGGTAATTGCTTTTCAGAAAAACAGGAAGAAGCCCGAAGAGTAACTCTGGTTTGGAGAACAGCACTAAGATTGTAATCCTAATGAAATCAGCACAGGATTTGCCATCTATGTCCCATTCAGGGGTTTGCAGCCTTATTCAAACACATGCCCTAGAAAAGCGTGCTGAAAAACAAGGAAAAAAGAGCTATGCCAACAGAAACAACTTTAATTCAACCATTGTTTTTGAATGCCATATCTCTGCACAAGGAGATCACACCAAAGACGTAACAAATCCTTCCTGGAAAGAAAAACAAAACAAAACACAACAAAACCAAGGATATACACAACAACCATGAGGTGTAACTTTTAACACCCAGGCAAACATGGCATACTCTTTGTTAGGAGTAGTGAGTCAGACCTCTCTGCTACTGTCTCTCTGTTGAGGTGTGGCTCAATCATCACTAAAAAAAATGAACCAAAATTCTGTTTCAAGACTCCCCACAATCACGTACTCTGTCAGATGCAGTACGCTATGAGCTTTAGCTTTGTTAAATCGTTATACAATAACTATGTCTGCAGTCAAAAGATGCTGTAGCAGGCCCGACTAGTCAAACATAGGCCCGGGCTCCACAAATTAACAGGAGAATTTGCGTTATGAAGTAGCTTGTTCTGTTCCGTTCCTCCACATTATTTTCAGATGTCTTGGTTCAGCATGTGGAATCACCCTTTTCCCTCAGCTATTTACCCATGCCCTCAGCAAACAAAGGTACTGCCTCTAGGTTTAAAGCCTTAACTGTGGATGAACTAGACTGCTGGATTTTTAAACTTCTGCTTTAAGTAAAGCACTCCAATCCCAGCTTGTAACTGCTGAAGAAAGAGACCAAATGAAGCAGTTAAACAAGTGATCTGGACAAGAGGCAGAAAGAAAACACTTCTCACAGCACGCCACAAGCTGTGCATGGAAATGATCAAAGACAGGCAACGTGCAGCAGAAACTGTACAACAGCTTACTCCTTCCCTCTGCTTCACATGTTCCGACAGGACGTTTTGTGATACCTGGTGACTGGATTTTGAAACCCCTTCAGGAAACGTGTGTGTGTTCACATAAAGAATAACACAAACACTAAATACAGCCGAGTTAAGCCCACAGACAGTATCTGTTATCATCTTGTAAAAATGTTCTGAGAGCTATTCATTTGAAAGTGCCACCCCTCCACTGTGTCAACAGGGAAAGGTTTGGCTACTGGAAATTGTTTCCCCTGAAACACTGAAACGTTTCCATTCTCATCAAAAAAGCAAGGTAATGAATAAAAATATTTTTAAGGACTTACAACATGTTTTAAAGAAAATTCAGGAAGCCTATATATTAAAAGTAGGACTTGGGTTTGCAAATAGGGTCTGGTAACAAAACGTCTTCTTTCAACTGCAACAGTTTTAGTATTATGAAACTGTTTATATCAGCACAGTTATTTATAAACAGAAATAACCACAAAATAACATTACACTAACTGCATGACTATTATAATACCATAACAATAGATGGTACTATGCTTAATAACGTAATAGTACATTTAAGGCGGCACAACGTGTTCGTAGACAACCCCTGGATACTTTCAGTGGAACACTTTATGTTCATTCTGCAAGGCATTCAAAGGAAGATACTGATCATGGTATGCTAGAGGCTTTCTTGATCAATTATCTTGAAAATTCACGAAGGGACTGGGCCCAAGGGCAAACACAAATACCAGTTCCATCATTCAGCTACTTGGCTACAGTATGTCACACAATCAAAACCCGAAAGAATCCGTGAGCAAACCATTGGCATTCAACAAGACTAGGGTGTTTGGTGAACAAGTACACAGAAGTTTATATCCATGACGCTAACAGGTCATCTGTGATGCTGAGAAAGGTACCCAAAATAGAGCAAGTCAGTGGCAGACCCTGAAATGAAAGTATCAATAATTCCAGTGACCCAAACAGTACCACAGCAGCTATCTCAAGCAGCACTCTTCAACTCATCCAAAGCACCTGCCTGGAAGGCTGTCACCACGCAGTTCCAGTTAGTGATGATCAGGAGTGCAGCCTTCCACAGCGCTTCCTCCTTCAGAGCCCTGAAGACATCACCAGCTCACAAAAGCAACACAGATCTGTGAATGTGGTAAAAGGAGCCAAAAGTTCTGGCAAGTCTCATTTTTAACCTTAAAAACTGGAGTAGATGCACCAGGCATGTGACAGAGTACGGGTACTCCCCTCCCTCTGCCAAATCCACACAAGCAGACACACAAAACACCTTGGGATGCCTGCCTAGAGCATCCAGGCCAGTAATTAATCTACCCTTTCCCCAGGGCAAGTGGAAATGACCTTATGTTGGTTAAAAGAGAGCAGTGGAATGGACTCTTCCAGTTAAATCATGAAAGATTTACAAACAGTGACAGCATCGCCAAGGACAGCTGACAAGGTTACCTCTCAGCTGTTCTTACTACACTCTGTGCATAAAGAAGGAACTTCAGCTACCAAATAACTGCGTTGATCAGACTTTTTACTTTTATCTTGGTGAAAAGACTTCAGATTCACAAAATACTTTTTCAATTCATGTTGGGGAAAAAAGCATGTTTTTATACGTTTGATTTGCAGCACTAACAAAATAGCTCAAGTTGACATACAATAGCAATGATGACACCAGAGCTATGCCTGAAGAAAAGTGTGTGTAAAAATTTCCAGATGCTACAAATAATTTTCTATTAATTCAGCTAATTCTTTGATGAATGAACATAACCCTATATAAGCATGGGAAAAGCTGGCAGGGTTGTTGTGCAGACAATAAAGACCATAAAACTAGTTTATTGAACTTGTTATCATTTACTCCAGTTGCAAACAAACTGATGAATAGATGCTTTCCCGCTCCAATTAGGAGAAGCAAGAAAGACACTTCCTAAAAACTAGTAAAGCCAGATCAAAAGAACAGCAGCGTTGCAACAAAAGATGCCTTGCTCTTCTGCAGGAGATCACGAGTGAGCAATTTGTTCTTCTCTCCTAATAAAAGTGCAGTACTGGATTATAAAAGTGCACACTAATTAAGCTATCAATAAGAACAGATGTGAATGAACAACGGCCCTAAGTAGAAACCACATGGATTTGGGATATCCATTTCAGACCTCTCCTGGCTTTCAGAACATTACCACATGGTGGCCTGTGCTATATAAGACACATAAAAGCATATGTTGCCTAATTATTTAAAGGAAGTCCTTAAATGATGTTTTCCATCACAAATAACATGTTTTCACCAGCAAGTGGAAAAAAGTCTTCTCAAGCTCCAGCAAGATTGGCTTCCAAGACTTTTCTGGGGGTGCTGTCAAGATAACGAGAAAGAATCTCCTATCCTGACTGCCAAATGATTCCCACAGGAAACTAGGGGTATGTGTGTGGGGGTGTGTGTGCATGAGAGCAAGTGAGAGGATCAAGAGGGTGTAAGAATAAATTCTGGTTACCAGGTACTTTCCTTAAAACCGATTTACCTGAGACTGCAGTTCTTCTAACTTGCGCTTCCTGGCATGAAGAGCTTTACTTGGAAAAGCCCAAAAATAATTGGAAGTTCCAATTCTGTCAGTGTCCACCATGCCATCGTCAACTAGGCTTTGCAGAATCTCTTTCACTGACATTGAAGCTAAGAAAAACAAAAATATCACATTAGAACTGCATAGCACCGCCACAGAACCACGGAGAATTATTAATACAGTTAGACACCATCTACAGTCATCTGTATGAATAATTTACTATAATGTCAGCTAGCTGGAAGGTTCCAAGAGGACACCATGCTTGATGCTTCACTTCAAAGAACGAATCCCTTTGAAATCAGTGGTTTCAACATAAAGGCTGCTATTCAATGCAGTCTGCTACCAGATGTTTGTAAACTGCTCACAGCTATCACAAAATATACATCCTTATTGCAGTACAATAGCGTGACAAACGCGTGAGGGGGCATTTGTCTTGCAATCTTAATTATAACATGGATTAATTTATAATTTCTTGATTAGGACCGTGATTACATGTCACTTTAAAATGCTTACCAAAGCATTAAACAGCAGTAGAGGCACTAAACCCACCTGCATACAGGCTCAGGAGTGACAGATTTTGCATTTGATTTTAATCCGTTCCAATACAGAAAGTTGTTGTAACGTTATATACGTGCAGTAATTGTTCATTCTGTAGCAAATGTGGGGTACAACTCACCAATTTAAGAATTATTCTAGTTCCACAAAGGGAACTAGTTACCATCATCCACAAGTGCTGCAAATACTTCAAGCTAATTCGTAGTTTTCAGTGCCTGACTTTCAGTTTCAAGTCTAACAGGGACTAAGGTTTTGTTTTGGTTTGCTTGGAGGTAGCTGTGGCATCTCAGTAATCTCTAATTTTGGCACTATCATCCAATATAAGTGACACAAACATTAGCAAATAATGACAGGAAAATTCTGTTGATGTTACACCTGCAGCCCTGCCATTGACCACTGTCTGCTTTTCCAGATATTTTTCCCATTGCTGTTAAAATAACAAGCCTACGACCAGAATCAGGAAAAATTACACTATTTGACCTGTCCCAAAAATAATTAATGGCTTGAGAGAAAAAACCTTTGTAAATACTTACTAATCCCTTTTTCTTTTGGAGCAATCTTCTCTATATCCTTCAACTGGAACACATCTTTCTGTGCAAAACACAAAAGATACTTCAGCTGTAAATGACAGCACCATCTAGGCCTGTATGGTTTTTACACTAAATCAATGCCAACAAAAGCAAGCAGGAAATACACTGAATGTTTATCTTTTGCTAGGGAAATGTGATGTATATCCCTCAATAGAATTAAGGCATTCTGAGAAATTTAAACAAAACAAAAAAAAAAAAAAGACTATTGCTGTCTCTAGAGTAACAAAAAAAAAAGAAAAAAAAAAGAAAAAATGAAAGAAACAAAAAGAAAAAAAAGAAAAAGAAAGAGAATTTTTTCTTTGTTCCAAAAGAGTCACCAAATTTTGCCTAAAATTAGAGTGAAAACCCCTTTGAGGGCACAGAGTCAGGGTTAGACTGTCTGCACCAGATGCACTGCACTGCATTGCTGAAGTACTCAAAGGTGACAGTAAATGTTTTAATAACATCATGCTGCACATATCCCACCAGTATACCCATAGGTCTGCTTTTCAGATCTCCAGGTTTCTTCTCCCCAGTGACCTTTCAGGCCTGCTCTGATCTCTTATAACACTGAGATTTCTCTCGCCTCTCAAAGTCAGCAAGATCCTTCCTAATCTCTCACTGTTGTTCTTATGGTAACAGACTCAACACGAGAAGATTTGGCCCCAAGAAAGATGAGCACATTGAGTATTTAACAACACCTGTGTATCTTTATGCCACTGCTCCGTCCGGGGACCAGCCACCTGATCCAAAGTTACACAGATCCAGCTCCATCCCAGTAATTTATACAACAACGACACAGGGCATCAATGAAAAGCAGATGTATACACACAATTCATCTACAATTAACCTCCTTTTAGGGCCTATCTTCCCACTGAATGTAAATGCAGGACAATTACAAGAAAGTGACTTACTGTTTCAAAAAAGATCTCCATCATGCGAGCTCTCTTCTCCTCAACACTCAGCCCTTTTTTCTTGGACTAAAACAGGAGAGGAAAAAAAAAATAAAAACATTCTTCCATCTACATAAACAACATTTGCTCAGAATTCCTACCTATGTACCTCTAAGTTATATTTGCCATCCTTTTAAATACCTTACCACTAACCTTTCACAAGGAATCATTACACCAAGCTGACCCACCTGCAATGTATTAAAGTGCTGGAGCTGTACTGTGAGTTAGGAGCTCACCTTTCATGCAACCTAATCAAGCTCAAGCCTCGAGGTTTCCTGGCATAGCCAAACAGTTTGTTATTTTCTTTGAATGTGATTAAACGTGTATTTATGTCTATTCTCAGTAACTTCCCCAAACGTTTAATAGCTCTTAAAAAGATAAGAATGATTGTCTCTTGCTTTTTGTGTTTATAATATTTAATCTTGAGCAATGTAAACACTAATGTGAAAAGGGATAAAGTGCATTTTCAGGTACTAGGCCTTCAGATTTCCCACTCAGCTTCCTAATTTCAAGGTCACGCTTTGAAAGCTGTTTTTCTTTCACTTCTTCTCTCTGTAGCTGTGCGACCCAGCTGTATAAAACATGGACTGAAGTACAACCAAAGGGCAGAAACACTAGGACATGGTAACGCTGGGATACAGCCTCCCACAGACAGCCAGGATTTGCTTTCACTAGCTGCATTTTCTATAGTTTTAAAACGCATTATTCGTGTTTCCCCGAGCCCCCCCTCCGCACGGCCGCCCTCCGGCAGGCAGCGGCCGTTACCCGCCGCAACGGAACGGCCCCTGCCCGCCCCGCGCCCCTCAGCGGCCCCCGCCCCGCTAACGGCGCCGCGGGGTGAGGAGGAGGAGGAGGAGGAAGGCGGCCCCCGCTTACCATGGCCGCCTCTGGGCTGTGTTTGATTTGGGCGCCAGGGCAAGGGCCGCCGGGAAGCCGCCTGTCAGCCCGCAGCGCCGCCTGCCGCCCGCACCCCGCCGCCCGCCGGCTCCTGTCAGCGGCAGCGCCCGGGGCTGGATGAAACCGCGGGGGGGGAAGGAAAAAAAAAAAAAAAAAAAAAAAAACGTGTAAAATTACATCCTGGTTTCTGCACCTTGTGGAGTCAGCCGAGAAACAGAGCCTCGCGTTTGAATAAAGCAGTTTCCATACAACAAACCCACCTCTATTTGAATACCACTAAGCAGTTCATCACTTCAAATATTTAAAATACCACATTTTTTCTTTTTTTTTTTTTCAATTATTATTTTTTTTAAACCTGAAATCGTATGCCCTCGTAGGCAGGTGAAGCAGGTTTTGCCCCTGGCTGGCTGCCGGTCGCAGCGGGTGCAGGTCACGCAGCCCGTTAAGGCGCAGGGGCCCTGCTGGAGTTCCTCAGGTGGCATTGCCCAGGCTTTGCCGACAAACTACATTCACCCTGCCCACACTTCTCAGTACGCATCCATTTTATATTTTGTGTGGAAAGTGCAATCTTCTTGACAGATATAATTGCCGTATCTTTGATATATCTTTGCAATGCTGAAATTTATTCACTTCCACAATACAGAGCCTAAAAAATACTTCAGATCCCACCACCGCTGGCTCCAGACTTGTTTTTGAGTCTCTGTTTACAGCCATGGGTTTGAGAACCTGCAGGACACGTGCTGTGTGCCTCCAGATAGCGACACCCCCGCGACGAGGCGTTGTGGCCTATGCACTATGCAGCCCCACATACACACTATATCTTACTTCTTCTCCCAGGCCCAACAGCAAACGTAAAATACAGCTACACTAACAGTGCTATCGCACACATAGCCTGGTGAGGGAGGATGTGGGGAAGCAAAACCCCTCTCGACATATGGAAGCAAGGGTCTTGGGCACATCTGGTGTTGCTGAAACAGTTGTTCGTCGCGATGACTGTTCTAACAACTTTAATTACTCACAGTTCATTGTAATTATTAGTTGTGCTGTAAATTGCCTTCCTTCAGCTACAGCGGTCTTGAGAAATTGCTCAGCATAGTAACAGCAAGGGGTTTCTATCTACCATACTAATTGTAAACTCTAATTGTAGAGTTTAAGTTCAGGCAAATAAAAACATGCCAAATGAAACGTTCAGGTAGCCCCATAAATATTTTTCAGCACTTTTATGAAGTGTTCCCTTTCCTGAAACCTGAAGCTCTCTTCCACACAGACCTAGCAATGATCCCATTTTTCAATGTGTGCACCGGTGTATTGCTAAAAATGAAATGCAAGTTTAAAAGGGCATTATTAATATGAAGTGTAATATTTATACTAAATACAAAGCTGCTTGTTTTCTTGTTCTTCCTTGTGCATCACATTTTCAGCTTGTTAACCTGCTGTGAAAGCTGACGCTTCCCTTCAACTGTTTTTGATGGCTCCTGCCATCAAACTCCTTTGAGTCTAGCCAGCTCTCAAAGGGTTGGTTCCCTTCCTGGGGCTCCCAGCAGCAGCTTCTTCCCTCCTGTCTCTGCACCCTTCTCTCCCCCAGGACATCCTTCACAGCCTGAAATGAAACCCAGCTCCGCTCCTCTCAAAAGGTTGCTGTGGCACTTGCAAAGCACCTGCTGCAGCGTGGATTTTCTCTAAGCAACACATGCCAGTAGCAGAGTGGGTGTTGGAGCTAAAAATGCCACAGGGAGATGAGGAAAAGCGTGAGAGGAGGGCATTTCAGAGGGCACTCACTCTGAATTGGTTTGGGGCACAGGCCTCAGTGTCTTCTAATTGAAACTAACTAATTTGAAAGATGACCAGGTGGGAGAGGTCCCAAACAAAGAGAAAGTACACAGGAATATCTCCTGCTCTGTTCAGTGATTATTGTTTTACATTACTGGATAAAGTCTGAAAGAACCACTCTTAAAATACAGAAAGGTCTGACATTTTTATGGGCTTCAGAATGTTTAGATGTAATTGTTTAAATATAAAATGATAATGGATGGAAAAACTGTGGAAGGCTGACACATAACTGCTTTTCTATTAGAAATTTGTCGTAATTTCTGTGTGATTTTCTCAAGTTCTAACAGTTCGGGCAGAAATTTTCTGTGCTTGGTGTCTGAGGGAGATGTCTAAGCACTAGCTGCAACAGTTTTGCTGTTTCTGAGATCTGAGGCAGAGAAAAAGACCATTGCTTTGTCAGTGTTAAAATATGCTTACATGAGATAGATAGACCTTGTACTCCTTCATTTTGCTCTTAAAATTCTGTAACTGAATTACATTCACAAATACTGTTTGAAAAGGCATTACAGCGGTGTTGGAAGGCAGGAAGGTTACGTAGAAGAACAACAATTGCCTGTTCTACTTCGGGTTTGTTCCTTTTGTGCAGTCTTCACGAGCTAATTTTTTCAACAGAAGGAAGGAATTCAAGTTGACTAGCAGATGAATTCATTTCCAGAAATTAATAGCAAACCTTCTGGGTCCTGTGGGCTACCTTCTACAACATCCATATGACTGACACAAGAAGGTGCTGCGGTGGAGCTGGAGGCTGGAAGAGAAGGGGAGCTCTCGGAGCCACTTGCTCATCAGTGGTGATACCAACTCCTCTGCGGGCCCAGCAGGCAGCACTGGGACATGGCTGGGCATCGGGACGCAACGTAACCCACAAGTAATCCATGCGGTGCAGTGTCTACAGCATCTGCTGCCTCCTGTCATGCTCAAGCAAGTGTTTGGGCTCCCAGCCTGCAAACAGGCATTCTCTCTGCAAACATCTGGCCCGGTGGGAGATGCTAGCTGGCCCTACGGCAGTGATCACTGCTGCCACAGCTTTGCTAGCGGACCTCTGAAGTAGCCACTTATCAACTCGATTAAATGAGTAGCTTAACTACTAGTTTTTTGGTAATGTGGCATTTCACATTCATCTGACACACGAGAGGGTCAAGAAACTTCAACTGTATGAACGGTAGAATGGTAGCGAGGAGCAGCAGACAGTGGGTCACTCTTCCACCAACACAGCTGGTGCCTGGGGAGAGCATCTGTCCGCAGAAATTGCATTGACTGTATTGACTGTTCCAGTTCGGGGAGTTATTTTTGTCTGGTGCAAACTAGGGAGCATTCACATGAACTGTCAGCAAAACTATGGGGATAGTTAACTGCGGAGCAGTGCAGCTGCTTGTGAAAGAGAATTTTAGCCTAAGGAACAATGAAACAGTTTTGATCGTGTAATTATTTATAAGCGGTTAGCAGTCCTTAAAAAGAGAGATTCTGGGTATCTCAAGATGGGTGCCCAGAATATATGTACCCTTTTAAATTATTTTGGCCCTGCTTTCCCTGACATTATTTCTTATTTGTGAAAACAGAATTCCATATTCTTCTTCACAGGATTTCTAAAAGATCACACGCTTATCTCTGCACAGAATTCAAGCAAGTACCACAGCAAAACCAAAGAGGAAGTTGGCCATTTGCTGCAGAAATTTCCTGGTAAAGAGCAGTGTTCTCCAATGAAAATGTTAATTTTGATCACTGAACTTTTGATTACTGAAATAGAACATGGAGGACAAGGAAGCCCACTTCTCTGCCTGCTTCCCAAGAGGATCTAAGTCCCTCTTTTTTTTTTTTTTTTTTAGATAAAAGCTGAACACCTGTGAACTAATTACAGTTTTCTTGGCTTGTGACCTGTGGTATCAGAGCTTCCTTTTCAAAAAAAACTTACCCATCTTGCTGCATTATGGAGATATATTTAGGGACAATGAGTACGAAACACATGAAAAATAAAATCTCAACGAGAATAACAGAGGAAACAAGCTTTATTTTTATTATTTGAAATTTTTGTGCGTGGTAAAGGTACACATTTGACTCTGATTTTCCTACATTTCCAAGACAGAGTAATTTTTATTTTTATTGTCGGCTAAAGCATCAATAATACCGTGGCACACAGGAAGCTAAAACTACACACACACACACACACACACACACAAACACTTTGATGCGCATCTTTCATCCTCGACCTTAAGGAGACAAAGTTTGTGTTTAGCCTCATAGGGATTCAAAAACAAAACAAAAACAAAACAAAACTGACAAACAAAAAAAACGCCACCATCACCAACAAAAAAAAATTCATCATGAGTTTCAACAGAGCGCAAGACTTACATAAGACTTACATGTACACAAAACATATGAAATGGACTTACAAAGGTGGAATGTACAAAAAGCTTTAAAAAAAGTCAAGAGAAAAGACAGACTCTTGGAACCGGAAAGCTGCAGCGTATCAACTGGTAGAGATTTCTAATGGGGGTACTGCTGTACACTGTGCAGCTCAGGGAACATTCCCATGTCATAAAGCCAAAGCAAAATTGTCCGGGTTAAGGCCGTGTTGCTCACAAACATCACTGAAGTGCTGTACATTCATCGGAAATAACGCAACCAGTTAGGAACCTTCCTACTGCGGAGCACAGATACCTTCCGTGCACTCTCCACAAACATACCAAAACAATCACTGCTCACAGTTCTTCAAGAAAAGTCTCGATGTACACCATGGTTTCATAACTAGCTGTCACCCACAGCTGGAAGTCATTTCTTTATAACAAACACAACATATTGGGCACTTATAGTTCTCATTATGGCAACACTAGATCCTTAATTATAAAAAATAGTGACGTAAAATTGAAAACCCTCTAGCTTTTACAGAACAGAAGAGCATTTACTAATAAATAACTCTCCGTCTGCATTAGACAAATGCTTTGCCTTAAGCCATTTTCCTTTTCCTATTCAGCTACGTTGCTGCTGTTTTAAGCTAGGTAAAAATCCTCTACTATTTGTAGTGGATCTACCTGAACAGATCCTTTTATTCTGTTCACAAAATAATGAAAATACAGTTGGCTAGTTTGTCCTAAAATACTCCAAATTACACAAGATCTGATAACCTTTTGCGATTACTTTTGAGTGGAAGATTAGTTAAACGAAGCACATACTTTCACCATTCATGCTGCGCTGCTAGTCAATTAGCATTCCAGGGAAGTCAAGGGAACATTTGGTTATACCTGAAATCTGGCAGCAGAATGCCTGTAAAGCCTTTAATGAATGCTAACAACTCAGTAAATCAAGTAGTGCAATTTTGACGTTCACTTAATTGAATGAGAAAACAATCTGCCAGGTTTTTTAGAACAGAATTTCTGCTTTGGTTGTTCTTTGTAAGGTTAGTAAGCCAAGCATTTTAGCTAAGTTGACTTGAAAAGCACACTGCAAAAGCAACATGTTCCTCAGTTTTCCTGTGCCAGGGAGATAAGGTCAGCCTTTGGAAGGAAATAGCCTATGCCACTGAATTTGAAACTGTAATTTGTAGCATTTGCTATCTATCAGGAGGAAATCCAAATCAGTGCTATTTTTCAAGTGCCCTAAGTGCTGTTCTAATGATGTCCGAAATATCAATAAGATGGAAAACCCAAACCACTATTCAATCTTAAGAAAAAAACCCACATCACCCCTAATACTGCTAGCTCGGTAGCAAGGGGGTTGTGTGCCGAATTCCACATTTCATCAGGATGCCAAGGGTTGACAGAGGCTACGTAAAATCCTGATGAGCAGCACGGTGTCAAATGAACTGAAAATCTCCAAGTAAAGTAGATGCACGGAACAGTACAGTCCTAAGTATACGTTTTGATATATGGGTTAGGGTCTGATTGCTGTGGTTCTCAGAGTTCCTGGCAATGGAGGATTTGGCAATCTTTCTTTAGAGGAAGCCACGCAAGTTTAGTAAAATGTTATTAAGAAAATTCAAATTTGGAAATAGATTCAATCAGTAGTATCCATAACTGACAGCAACAATACAGTTTTCGTGTTCTCTTTTTTTTTTCCTCTCAAAGAACCAGTGCAACTCTTTTTTTTTTTTTTTTTTTTGTTAAGCAATATAGTTAAAACACTATGTACCTTTGTTCATTGATAATTAGCCATCTAAGGGTATTCCAATGTTAGAAATTGTCAGAAGGCTTCTTATAAGGACACTTAGAAGAAAATTACTTGATCATCATAACATTTGATTTAAAACTTTGTTAAATTTTGATGGGACAGCTTATTGTCTAATATCTGAGGTAACTATCATCTTAGGAATTTTAGGACAAACTCAGTTCAAGCAGAGGCTATTTTTTTCTTTTGGTAATAACAGACTTGATTTTTAACATTTCAAAAATGTTACTACCAGTTTCTTAGCTGCATTATATAGTCCAAAGCTTATGCCTTATACACAAATATTTATTCCAATGAAATAAGGAAACTTGTCTTTGCATGAGAGTTTGTAAATTGACTCTATGTGCAAAAAAAATAAACAAGGGAAAGAGAAAAAACAGTAATTAAAAGAAATAGACAATACTACATATAAGAATTTGTGGGTCTGCATTTTTACAAGTCAAACATATCTTTCTGAAAAACCATTCATTTCTTTTTTTTCACAAATTGATTGAAACAACTTTAACCTTTTAGAAATAAGACAAACACCTGTAACAAGTCATTTAACAAAGGTTTCTTTCAATTTTGCAAATATGCTTAAAACGTTCCCCTGTTCCTGACCCAATGCCCTTTTGTTTCAAGGCCCTAAAAATTAGAAGAGAAAAATGCTACTTGTCACACTGTTTTAAGCATTGGCAGCACGCTCACCAGTTCCTCGAATGAGGTTTAAGAGTGAGCACCACTGTTTCTACGTTAGGCTATGGTAGCAATTCATCTTTTGAGCACTGGATGTAGAATTAAGAGTAATGCCAATACTCCTTTAAAAAGGACAAGTACACACTTTAAAAAAAAAAAAAAACTTTAAAAACAGAACCAAGTCATGTGATTGTAAGCATTTCCAATTAAAATAATACTTCAACAACGAACACAGTAGAAAGATCTGGCAGGAAGGAGGAGGGACATTTTTCAGAGTACTGCCATTGTCAAATGGCACACATATGTTCCAGTTTGCTGAAATAACATACATTTACTTTTTAAATTGTTTTCTGTCAGTCAGTCATACATACATACATACAAACAAATCAGAACAAATCTCACAGTCCTTATTTTATCCTCTAACAAAATTCCCTTTGATGAAGGACTTCAGGAATTGGTTCAAATTCATTCTTATTTGTAATGTGTTTTTTCCTCATGTAAAAAGAAATAGCTTTGGTAACCCTTGGCTTTCCTATACAACCTCTGTTTACCACAGTTCCTTTGGTTGTATAATGTAGGTCCTCCATAGGGGTACCTTCTCTGGCTTTCTGTCCTGTGTGATGCTGCATTTCTTTTATTTGTTAATACAATGAGTTGCCTTAAGGAAACATGGCAATGAACACATACGAAAGAGTGGCACACATGAGGTTAATTGAGTTGACATTGTAATAACCCTGATCCTAATGAACTAGTTTGGTGTCAAAAGGTCTGTCGTTATACAGAAATTCAGCTCTCACTAATGTATCACTACAATTAAGCTTTTCCAGAGCTTTAGAAATGTCAGGTCTCTGCAAAGTCCTTCCAGCACACTGAGCAAGAGGAAGAGTGAAGAACAAGCACATGAAACGATCCTTCATTAATCCCACAGGAGCTGGGAACTTGCATTGATTCTCATAGTGCTAAATGTTGAGCTGCGTTAGGTCTGACAGTTAGAACTAGACTGATTTTGTGTGACTTAACTTTATACTAAAAGGACCTACTTGTTATAGATAGTAAGACTTAAGAATGTTAAAAGTGTAATACCTACCATGATAATGACATCTAGAAGATTCCCAGGATCACCTTTGGGTGAAATAATGCATAACAATGACACTTTTTCAAATTTGGAAGCTCTGAACAGGAGCTACCTTTCGCAGTCTTCGAATAGCTTTGGGGATTTTTCCCCCAAATTTTCTCATTTTTGCCTAACTAGTTAATTCCAGTTCCGTAAGTTGCAGTTTGTGTTTAATATCACATTGTCTCTATGAATTCAGTTATAGAGGATTCTGTGTATTAACCCTTACAACAAAAAGTTGAGTGAGGAACGTAAGAGGTGCAAGTTCTATGTAAACAAGATTAAGTTTGGAAATTAACATGAGAAGTCCATAAGAGACTCCTTCATAATTAAAAATGAACTCAAAGTAGGAGACATCCTGCCTTGGGTCTCTGGGACCAGTCTTTGCTTACGGGTGGAGGATTATCCATCTCCAGAGCTCGTTGTTACTGTAAGTATCGATAGACCTTGAAGCAGTGATTTCCAGAGTCTGCAACTACAACGTGGCCATCTGAAGTAAGGGACAGACCTTGGGGGCCATAAAGTGGGTCAGCAGATGTGTTAATGTAGGATAAAAACGATCCGCTTCCATCAAAGACCTTTGGGGTGATAAAGCACATATGAAAAGTTATGAATAAAAAAGAAAACTAGCAGACAAAAATCTGCTTTCAGTTATACCACTATTCTTATTTTTGAAACTGTTGGCATACATACATACATACCCTAGAATAAATATACACAGAATCTGATCTGTTAGTCTCATAATATGCAAGTTTATATACAAATATATTTCCTTATTAAAAAGAACTAATTAAGGCTACCAGGATCTTTGGCAAGAATTAAGCATGCAACAAAGTAATAATAAAAAAAAGCATCTTGGCTGTTCCTTGCTCTAAAAATAAACAGCTAGAATAAAACAAACTCAATCAGGGACTCAACCAACACCTTGTTTTCCTAACAAATCTTACTGTTGTGGCTAGCATGAATCTTAGGTTCCCACACGGAGAAAACCAGGAATTTGTTTACACTGTTGACAGTGCTTCCTGAGAACAGCTCACGAGCAGCTCCTTTATTTTCATATTCAGTGAAACTAATGTCTACATTTAGTTATTTATTAGATATTCTTTGGCAAATAGGAAAGAATTTTGTGATTAGCACTTGAATGATAAAAAGAGTGCAACTCTCTTAACATAAAAGCAGAATATTTTTCTGACATTTTAAAAAGATGATAAAAATCTGCTGTATTTGCCTCAGGGTATAAAGAGATCATTTGTGTTTTTTGTTTTTTTTTTTTTTTTGTATTTTCCACCATGTCTCCAATCTTCTGTTATGATGATTATTATAAATTACTGTAATCTCAGTAAAGCTTGTAAGCCTGAACTCATCAAATAGCTTCTGGGGAACTACTTGGAGACAAGAGCCTAAGTAACCGTCAGACTTGCCAGCAGTCACACTGGGAAGTCCATGGTCTGACACTACCACTTCTAAAAGTGGACAGACCAACAATGAGGCATCGAAGAAAAAACGCTGTGTTAGAAACCACATCACTGTTGCTGTCCTGCTTCTTGGGAAGTCTGAAGACTTTAGTGACCAGAGTTATCAATCCATTAGTTTTCCTAATTGAGCACCTTTGAAATACACAAATCTCTACCTGTATTCGGCTGTTTCCCCAATCTGCTACAATAATATTTCCATTAGAGTCTACAGCTACTCCAGTTGGTGCATTAAACTGTCCATTGCCTTCTCCATTTGATCCAAACTTCAGTATGAATTCTCCCTCTTGGTTAAATACCTGTATGGTTTTAAATAAGAAAAGGAAAAAGCATGACATCACATCAAATATTACTGATCTACTACTACCAGTTCACTTACTAACAAAATTGGGAATTGAAGAATTCCAAGCAATATTCTCTGCCTCAATCACTCACTCCCCCTCTCTCTCCCTCCCCATCCTTTCTCAGCATGGACATTTATAGTTCTCCTATTTTGCTCTTATTTTAGAAATATTTAGAAATATGATAAAAGAAAAAAGAACTCAGTGACAATGCCAGCACCAGCCTACATCCTGAAAACAAGCTAAGCAAAATAAGAAGCATTCCCATAATTAAAAAAGCCAAAGTATTTAGAAAGTGAGATTCAGGATGTTTCATTTACGTAACATCATAACTATCTCCATTTATTTTCATCCATCTTGGACCCAGGCCCAGCTGTGCCACGAGGTCCAGCAGTGTTCTTAAGGACCAGCTGTGACCCAAACAAGAAAAAACAAAGACCTGACAAGTGCCAAACACACACCGAGGTGCTAAGAAGGGGGGAGGTGAGAGGACATCAGCCTCTTCCAACACCCACAATGGACAGAGAGAAAGCCTTTGGGGGCGGAAATGAATGAAGCACCAGGGTGGTGCCTCAGATGATGAAAAACAATAGGAAAAAAGTCAGCTAATAAGAAAAAACAGGCAAAGATAATTTGCTCTCTGCCCGGATTAAAATGGGGTGTCAGTGACAGAACACGAGAGAAGCCTATACTGAGGAGGATTTTGCACAGAAGATGCCTGAAATGAGGAAAAAGCTTGAAGGTTAATGGCAGAAGGAAGATAATGCTTTGCAGAGTGAGGATGTGTAATTCAAGACACTGGTGGCAGGAAGGATTTGGGAGCTATAAGAATGAAAATTGTTTCTGTACAAATGTATTTACTATTTAAAACAAAGTTTACTCTTTGCTCTTTTCCTCACCATCTAACAAAAGATAACAGCATGATTCAGTTTATAAATAACTCTCAAAGTGTCAACAACTATCTGCATTGATTTAGAGAACGCTACAAAAATAAGAATCCTTGCCAGTTAGTACCAAATTGCAACAAATAACATTTTTATCCCCCTGAGTCACACCAGACACAGACAGGACGCTCTGTTCTCATTAGCGACGCAATTTATTTTAATTCACTAAAACGCCTCATTTCTTACATCTCTTCACTTGCTTTTGTTCGTTTTAGTTGGCCCTTGTTGTTAACTCTCTCCAGGCATCCTTGTTACCACAGTAAGCCCTGCTGGTGGAGAGGTAATTTATGGAGCCACAGGCCTCCTGCTGCTAAATCACGTAAACACTCTGCGACAGGGCTCCTGCCACAGCCTTGGCTTTACTGTCGTAATCCAAACCACATGAGTCGCTGTTTCTTCTCATGTTCCAAGAGCATACAAAAGCAAGATCACTGCTCAAATGCTAGGTGATTCAGCACCACTATGGACATCAAGCTGTATATGCTTAGTAGTAGGCAGACAGAAATTCCATATTCCACGTAAACATACACAATTTATCATTTTAGTAACACTGATGAACTCGACTGAGGCTGCATCTGTGCAGAGTGCAGAAAGTGCCTGAAAGGGTTTGTCATGTCCTGAAAACAAACACAGGTGACTAATTTCTGAAATGGCCTGTAACTCCTTAACATAAAATTTCCATCACATCTCAACATTTACCCTTGTTCTGGTTTATTACTGGGACAAACACATATACCACCCAATCTTACCATGACTGTTTAACAGGCCATGAGTTGGGACTTCCCCTGTGAGTAAAGACTGGCGGACACTTCTGCCTTGTGCAGGATGTACTGGATAAAAACTGATGGTCTATCACACAGTTGTTAAGACTATCATGTGATAAATGGATCCAGAATAACAAAGCTTACAAATATGGAATTAAAGGCTGTCAGGTATCTTCACTTTGTTATACCTGTATTCTACTAGAAAAGTGGGAAGATTTTACTGGGGTATTCAAAAGCAGTTATCAGTTACCTAAAATAGCAAAGAACAATAAATAACTGGCTTGGCAGACAGCTAATCAAAAATAACCACAGTGATATAATTTATCTCAGGTATAACTTATGTTTAAGCAATTGAATTAAAGAACATGACAGTGAAACCAAAGGCAACTGATTGTATCTCCATTAAGCAATGCACTGCATGCAAAGGTCTCCAAATGTGCAGTCCTCTCATCAGGCCTCATACATAGCGAGCATCATCTCTTTGTTTTTAAAGATACTTTATTTTCCCCAGGAAAGTAACATGATATAATAAAAGGCTTTCCAAACTGCTATTAATTCACAGTACCTTGACAGAATGGTTATGAAAATCTGTAACGATAATTTCATTGTTGCTGTTTACAGCTGCAAAATGAGGACCTGCAATACAGAAGGAAAAAAAAAACTAAAAATAATACCATTAAAATAATTTTTAAAATAAATACATCAAAATATCACTATGTTTGCTTTCTGAACAACAAACAGTTAAACAGGACAATCCATTTCAAATTACTCATATTTGAAAGAATAAATCAAATTACTCAATTTGAAAGAACAAATGAAACATGAAATTACATTTCATGTTTAAAAAAGCTCAGCGTGCCTTTTTGTAAACAAATCATTTATTCTTCAACCATGTCAGCTAGTGCTATCATACCAATTAGCACTGTTTGTTCCTTCCTCTTCCTCTATATACGGATGACTACATAGATATTAATATGCTTATTAAGACAGCGCAGTGCTTAGGGATAAAGTTGTATATATAAAATGAAAATAGTACTCAAAAAGTACAGCAGCTTTAAATGAAATCTTCCATCATTTGTTTGCTTGCTTCTTACAAGCTCTCAAGGAAGCAAGTTTTAGGACAAATACAAAAGTTAACTAGAATAATATTGCTAGGGAAAAAAAAATACATTTTTGTTTTCTAGTTTATTAAACTATGTGCACAAACTTACTAAGAAACGATAACTTGAAAACAGGAAATCACCTGAATCAAAACACTTGGTGCTATTTTGTGTTATTAAACTGGAACTCGGTTGCAATTTTCACAGTTCATCAGTATACAGTATAAAACAGGTGAAGACCTCTACAGTGAAAACATTCCAGTAGTGACAATTCACCTGTTCTGTGTCGCCTACCACCAAGAATAGATGATACATTGCGCAAATGCACTGTTACAGAGTACTTGCACACCTATTATCGGGATGTATTCTTACAAATTTTAAGATGAAAGAAATTGGACCTACCCAGAAAATGTTGGTGACACTTGGCTGTGTTACAGCCAAAGCTTTCATAAATTATACAGTTTCACTTTATAAAATTATTTTACTTATATAGTTTTACTTTTGCCATGAGATACTGAAAGAGATCTCAAGAAAGATGAGAGCTGTTATATCATTTAAGCTATTTCTCTCTTACGCTGTGAGCTTGTCAAAACATCAGACTAGTCTATAACTACTTACTGTAAGTGACCAAACACCTGCAAAATGACCTGCATATATAATCTGGTGTCTTTGTTTCAAATTCTGAAAGAGCTTTTCAGTCAAAATATGTATCAGTTTTGTTGTTTTTCTTTAAACCTAATTGCATGTTCTCATTGAGAGACACCATGTGCAAGTAGTCAGTTGAATATATAAGTGGCAATTTCCCCAGACTGGCGTTTCCCATTTGCATAACTGTGTCTCCCTGATCTCAATCTTAACACTGTTCCATTATGCCTGTTTTCTAATGGGAAGATACTACTTAGGGCACGGGTTAATGTGTATCTGACCACGGGAAATACAAAGCATGATGTCTGAGTTGATTATCATGAACGGCTTAGCGTGGGCATTGCAAAGCATTTATAAAATGCTGGTTAAGATCAGTCTTTCTCGGGTCAGTGATCTGAAATGCTTCCAGCCACAGAAAGGTAGATGAAACAGCCCAGTTACAGCTACATTTGCAGAACAGATGTTGCAGTCTTCCCGGCCAGATAAACAAATGGTGAAGTGAACAGAAGCTGTGTGTTTAGTAGAACCTTTCCCCCCTCAGGAAAAAAATGAGTAGGATAGAGCTTCTTCAACATGCTCAAACATCATGCAAATGTGAGCAGAAGAGGCAAGAAAAGGGGATTTACATATTACCATCAAGTGTACCTGCAAACTGCTTGTCACCATTTCCTCGGCTGCCGAACCGGGTGACTATTTTCCCATTTGGCTGGAAGATGAACACGCAGCAAGCTTTATTGTCCACCACAATGATGTGTCCATTACGATCCACAGAAACGCCTTTAGGGCCCATGAGCTTTCCAGACCCAATTTTGGCCTAAAAGGGAAAACACAGAACAGGAAAATACATTAACGTGATAGAAATAAGTTAGTACTGTTCAAAGATGTCCTGTATTACAGACACACAGTAGCACGGAGAGAAATTTTTGTTGGCAAAAGTTTGCCAGAGGAAAGTGATTGCTTTATCAACTCAGATCGTGTATTTCTTCATTATATCTTCAGCCAAACAGAAAGATTGTTTTCTGTATGTTCTTTCTGGGGTGGAAGATCTGCTACCTCATTAATCTCCGTGTCGTCTTCCACCAGATCTACCTGGGACTGCTTAGACACTTAAAGTGTCAGCTGAAACCTGCAAAGGAGTTAGGATCATGCTGCCAAACTGCAAATGGAGTAA
Source organism: Aythya ferina (assembly GCF_964211825.1). Taxonomy (NCBI): domain Eukaryota; kingdom Metazoa; phylum Chordata; class Aves; order Anseriformes; family Anatidae; genus Aythya; species Aythya ferina. Next base: position 45,256,150 of record NC_140300.1, on the reverse strand, counting down.
TTTCTGAAACACTAAAGAAATCAGAGTTTGGTCCTATCTTAGGTGAAATAAAAATACTTCATCATTTTAAATAGAACTCGTGTCTACCAAAAACATCTGCCAGTATAATCAGCACCAGGAAGGGAACTGTATGCAATATTGTACCAAGGGAAAAAAAAAAAAAAAAAAAAAACTTCAGTGGAGATAATGTGGATCTCACACAGTGAGTTATTTAGAAAGGCTGGAGAGCTCTCCAACCAGAACACGTTAGAAGGAATGGGCAACTTATACACCTTGTTATATGTTCATAACATGCATATGTATGTTTTTATATACACTATTATAATAGATATTACAATATAATTTTACATACATATGTATGAAAATACTTCTTTAAGTAGGCTAGACGTATACATGGGTATTTACACAACTGACTGCAATTGCCTTTTATTGGGTTTTGTGCATTACAATGGATTAATGGCAGGTCAGACTGTAGCTTAGCCTTCCTATTCTCTTTTTTTTAGTTATTATTCCTCTTAGTTATTCCTTTAGGTTTAAAAAGAAAGGAAGAGGAATAATAACTAGAGAGGCAACTGTTGAGCTCAGCCTTGTGTTCTGTGTTTGGTCAGACCTGCTTTCTATTCTTGTCACCAATTACAGCTCATCCTCAGGGCGAGGAGCTGTGGGAAGCTCCAAGCTGCCCCTCAGCAGCTCGGAATATTCCAGATTGTCCTGTTAGCACAGGCAGGCCTCCTGGCTGAAAGATGCAGGTACCTACACCAGAACTGGTGAATGTTAGATTCCTCTCCCAGACCCCAGGAAAAGCCAACAGAAGTTACAGCCAGCACCTCTCCTTCCAGGAGAAGCACACAGGTAAGCCACCACTGGCCTAGACATATGCTTTGACTGCCTCTCAAAAAGCAGGGTGAAGCTAATGGGGACTACGTACAGGATCTACATAGTGGGTGGCTCTAGGCAACAGCATCCCACCTAGCCCAGGGCAAGCAGAAATTCAGGCAAAGCCTTCACAGAACCCTTGAGCTACCCAGGCGTATACCCAAGAAGATGCTGTGATCACCTCCCAAACCATTTCACATTTTTCACCATTCTTCTTTTTTATCTTTTTCCCCAAGCAGATCCTAGAAGCTGGTTTAAACTGCATACAATCAGTCAAGTTTTGACCTTTCAATTAAAAAGAGAAAAAATAAAATAAAAAAACACATTATAAAAATACCACCAAATTGTTTGGAGGTTTTGTTGTTGGAATGCAGCAACTTGCTTGCTGGTTTGGGAGGGGCTGGGAGGAGATGGGCAGCTTAAATGATGGGCAGGTTTGGAAGCAGTTTCCCAGATTGGCTCCAAAAGTCTAGGCTCCTGCTGGCCTTTTTACCGTTCTGGACAGGCAATCCTGGCTGTGCTGGAATTATGGATCCCAGAGCTTCCAGTCCCTGTAGTAATTTGTCAGAGATGTTCTATAAACATAATTTTATGTTTCCAACTGAATTTAAATGAAATAGATAGGAAGAGATTCATATTCTTTATGAAAAGACCATTTTTCACTGCGCTGCCTTTGCAGAAGGAACAGATCACCACTTAGAACAAGTGATGCATCTGCCTTCTGTGTCTGTCTCCCTGCCCTGCTGCAAGTGGTGAGGAATTTTCCCCTCTGCTCAGCACTGGTGAGGCCACACTTGCACTACCGTGTCCAGTTCTGAGCCCCCCAGTAGAAGAGAGGTGTGGACATATTAGAAAGAGTCCAGCTTAGGGCCACCAAGATGATCTAGGGACTGAAGCATCTCTCATGTGAGGAGAGGCTGGCAGAGCTGGGACTGTTCAGCCAGGAGAAGAGGAGGCTCAGAGGGGATCTCCTCCATGTGTACCAATACCTGGAGGGAGGACGAGGAGAAGACAGAGCCAGGCTCTTCTCAGTGGCACCCAGGGACAGGACAAGAGGCACTGGGTGCACACTGTTACACAGGAGGGTCCCTCTGAACAGCAGGGAGCACACCTGTACAGGTGACGGAGCTCTGGCACAGGCTGCTCAGAGAGGCTGTGGGGTCTCCTCCTTGAAGATCTTCAGAAGTCACTTGGATGTGTCCTGGTCATCCTGCTCTGCGTGGCCCTGCTGGAGCAGGAGTTGGGGCAGGTGGACCCAGAGGTCCCCTCCCACCTTAACCACCCTGTGATTCTGTGAGTGGCTGAAGGTCTCTTAGTCCATGACTGACAAGGCAGGACAGATTACAGGGCATGGAGAAGATCCATCGCCTAACTCATTTTGCTCAGTTCCCAGATGTTTTTTAAGCAAACAACCAAATTAAGATATGAAGGAGCTCAGCTGTCCTTAGGAAACCCCATGTTCCTACTCGACCGTGCATTCTCATGGGTGGGGTTGCAGGTAGAAGTAGGAGCCATCCCAAAATAAAGGAATCCAGATTCCCTGAAGCTGTCTAGTATGAAGTCAAAAGCATTACTGCACAACCTCTTTCAGTCTCAAATAAAGAAAACCTCAGGGAATAAATCTTGCAGCTTAAAAGACTACACTTAGCTAGCATGCAAGGATCATGTGTCTGGTTTATGTTCAGATACATATGCTCTTAGAAATTGCTCAATATTTAGACAAAAAACACCTAATTAAATCATGCTAAAACATCCCCAGGAAAAACTATTAAAAAAGACTGTGATCACCAAGGGAAAGACATGAACACACCTACAAAACGTACTCAGGTTTGCGTAACAACAAAGCAACAACATAAACCAAATGCAAATCAGTAGATTTATTTCCTCTGGGGTGATTAAATCATACTCCCTTTTTTCTTCTGGGATGCCTGGCTGTTTGTCTGCCTGTGCACTGTACCACCTCCTTACCATCTTTCCAGGATTCCTATGGAAAAATGACTCAGACTCATGAGTACAGTGTCTTCCTGACCATATGAATACATAAGAAATAATAAAAAAAAAAAAAATCAGGAATAAATCACGTACTACAATAACGGGCACTCACTGCTGAGAAAAGGAACAAAAATCACTATCCTTGGGCCAGGATTTAAAACACAATTTGCAGGCAGCAATAAATTATGTCCAGCTAGAGCCTGAAGTTCTTTATACTAAGAATCTCTGTTTCCAGTTTAGATCAAAATACATTAATGACACGTCACTGGGTCTGGCTGAACATATGCTTTGTGTATTTTTATTTCAGAAGGTTTCTTAGAATTATAGGTTTGATTATTTAAAACAGAGTATTATGAAACCCAGTCACTCCTGTTAAGTTTATGAATGGAAGTATTTTCAGACTTCTCTGCCATTAGAAATGAATAAAGTATAATGAATCATCTGAATCCTTAATACAAATACTGTGTTTAATTGAATTCAGTCAAGGACATTATGTCCCTTATTTTATAGGCACTTATGAATTTAGATTGGTTTTCAAATATGTGTTTATAAAGCCACTCTACCAGAATGGAAAAATATTCCACTCTGGGATATTCATAGAGGTGTTTTTTTTATTTTATTTTATTTTTTTTTTAAAGAGACAGCTAGGCTATATAAAAAATGAGCTAGACACTCTCTCTCTATATATATATATATGTATATATATAAAATTATACAGACTTTTTCACTGAAGTAGTAGGTGTGTTGGGGCTTTAAGTTCATTTCCACCAATCTTGTTTCTGTCAGAAAGGTTCACAATTGTTCATGACTGTCAGGAATTAATTTACAGACTTAAAATACACCTCTTCCTGTTCCAGAACTTCGCTAACATGGAGATGCATCATCACCACACATTGCAACTTCACACGATAAATGGATTTATCATTCACTTGACTGTCTTAATAGAACCATGACCACACGCCACACTCCACAGAACTATTCCTATCTGAACTTGCAGCCAGCTTCAAGCAGCTCCCTTCTTAGTCCCTCTAATGAGACAAGAAGAAATAAAAGTCTGACAGATCAGGTGTTTCCTTCCATCTTTTCCCACCCATCTTAACATGATGTCTTAACTTGATTTACAGCCCTGGTAGGCTGACAACAGGCTGTCTTAGATGTGACCCTTCAAGACTAGAAAGAAATAAATCTTGTCCTCAGAGAACCACAAATCCTTCTTGTGGTCCTAGCCTCCAGTTCCTTCACTAGGTATGAACACCACTCCTGGCACAGAGGCTGAAACATCTGCTTCAGCATGCGTTCTCTCTCAGCCTAGCAATTAAGACATCTTTTATAACACTTTTCTTAAGCAATCTGAAAGTAATTTACAGAGGAAGCTAGCCTTGTTACCCGGTTTTTATACATGAGCAAAATAAAGCACTAGGAAATGAAATGGAAGATCAGTAGTCACCTGTGAGACCCATGACATAGCCAGAAACAAAAGCCCCAATTTCTAAGACCCTATCAGATGGTTCATTGTTCGAAGGATAAGGTAGCCTTTCATTTTAAGAGACTCATGTTTTGGTGTAACTTTAGCCGAGGGTTTGCCAAGCTCTGCATTATGCCAGCTTCCCAGCCTTGAGAAAACGGAGCGCTGTCTGTGTTGCCAGCAGCGACTGAGGAAGGTGACACTTCTCTGCCTGGCAGAGCCTGCTGGGGTGAGTCAGCCCCCTTCTGTAATCAGGGAGGTGCCTGGGCCTGGCTCCAGGAGAAATCCGCCTCCTGGCTCACACCTCTATTAAATGCTGCTAAGCTAAAGGAGAGTGAATACAGAAATAACAGATCAAGTACAAAACAGGCCCCTGATAATGCTGAGTTAACAGCTAGCAGACCCCTGTATCACAGATGATACAGTGTCTTGCAGGCACAATCCTTAGAGGTGAAACACCATTATCCCTTTATTTATCTGTGTATCTTTGCCAGCATTGCCCAGCTTAATCTGACAGAGCCCCCATAAGAATGCCATTAATACTATGAACACCTAAGAATTCATGCAGCTCTTCCCAGATTGCCACAGGCTAGACCTGGTAAAGCTGTGTCCTGTGCTTCAACTGTGTGACTATGCCTTCCATCCGTATATAGCATGCTTCCACAAATAACCCCGTGTTTTTCTCTCACAAATATATTTTGTTGCGTGAAATCTAAAAGTACTATTGTATATTGATAATGTTTCATCTTTCGTTTAATCAGCCTAGTCCCAGGAACTACGAAGTCCAATGCACTAACTAGCATAACCCACACAAACATTGCTGACTTCATGTAGCTTCTGCAGTCCAGCAAAAACATTAACTAAAAGTGAAGCCAGGCTCCGTGTCTGAGGAACTACCTTAATTCAGTTTGTTCAATACTTGTCGCGCTGCAGGTAGATTATAGTATGCAGGATCATGGCTCCTCCAGAGCCATGGCTTTTTCCTCCAGAGCTGACACCATCCAAAATGCTGGATTTACAGCCTGTCTGCAGAAGGAAGGAAAATGAACCCTCCACCCTCCGTTTCCAGATCAAGCCAGCTCACACTGAAGATGTTAAAAATTATTTATACCACACTTAAGTTACTCAGAGTATTTGGATTCTTAACTACATCTTTGTTTCCTTCTGGTGTCTTCATTTCATTCAAGGCCTTCAGCCAAAGCGTTCCTGTGTACAGTTTGGAAACTAGTCAAGAAAGATCATACATTCTCTGCAAATGCAAATATTTTTTAACAGCTGCATTACATATTAGTGCTGTTTTACTTTAGCTTGGAGTCTACATAAGATCTGGATACTTTTAAAAGCATACAGGTGTCTGCTTCTCAGAAAGGGATCACTGAGGACCCTGCAAGCAGAACTAGCTATTTGCTATACCATTTGTCACTTTGGAAAGTCTAATAAAGGAAGGCCATTTCTTGGCAGCCACATGATCATGTCAGGACCTGAGCTTTTTGGTCATTAGGCTGTCAGAAAATGCCAAACAGGTGACTTATCTCCAATAGAAGGCTCTAGAACTAAGTAAGTGTGGTAGAAATTTCCCTGCAGGTTTTTTATCTCACCAAACAATGTGCTGCTAATTTCTGCTAGAGATGGCTATTTCTAGCATGCATTGCCAGTCTTTGTAACACGCATTCAGAGAACAGCACCAAATGAAGGCAACTTTTAATTCCCTCTGGAATTGCAGCTGGCTCCCAAACATGAAAAATACTGCAGGTTTGCAAGCCTTAGTGGAGTACAGTAGCTGCCTCTTTATTTTACTCCTATGAGAATCACTAGAGCTGCTATGAAAATAAGAAGTACACTCTTCTCAGAAATTCTTATTTCGGAAGCCTGACATTATTTCCTGCAGTTTTTCCACTGCACATCACCCCAGATAAAATACTCCTGACCATGCTATAGCACTGGAACAACCTCCTGGGATGCCTTTCCTCGCATTTATTACCAGCAGGACCATACGTGAATTATGCACCTGATTTGTTGATACATATGGAGTAAATAGAGGAAGTCACCATCAGTCTGCTACCTTATGTTTCCCTTCCATATGTTACTGAAGACTTCCCATAAGTTTTTATGTCTGTCTTGTGTGTAAATACATATATACACACGCCTTTTTGTATAATCAAAATACTAATGATATGATGTGGTGAAGCTAGTCCAACTACACTTGATTACATGAGCTATTCTCAACTGTGAGTTGCAGAAAGGCATCCAAGCACCCAGTGGGAAGAACTGTAGAATGGAATGTATCAACTCTGTCTGTTATTACATTGGCATCACAGCTGTGACCTCTTCCTATTTATTATACAACGTGGCTGTTCCCACATTACAACAACAAAACTTGGACTAAGTTACAAACTATGTAGTTTCTTCACACAAACACACACACACCAAAAAAAAAAAAAAAAAATTCCTTTGTAATAAGGAAAAAATAAGGAAAAAGCTCAGCAGAGCTCACATGGTAACTCATACCTTAAATTTTCCATCTGATGAGAATATGCTAACCCATTTGTTATCATAATCTGCAATAATGATGTCACCACTAGGATGCACAGCCACTCCTGTTGGCCGTTGCAACTGGCCAGGAGACCTTCCTCTTATGCCAAAGCGACTTTTGAACTGGCCATCGTTGGAAAATATCTGTAACAGAAAACATTAATTTTAAAACTAAGTCAGCATAAGAACATCATCTATTTCTTGGAGCTTACATTAAGTCTGAACACTGTAGTAAGGAAAGAGTTAGGCACGTGAAACACTTTACAAAATCCATATTTGAAAGTAATAAGCCTAATTTAAGAAGAGGCCTCAACCTGGATCCTGATTTCCTAATAAAGATTTTCTCAGCACTTACATTGTACTGTTTCAGAGATCTCAGAGTAATTTACAAACATTAGTGAATTATACTTCACAATGTCCCTCTCAGGCAGTTGGAAAGAAGTGGTGTTATTCCCATAACAGAAATGAGGAAAACAAGTGTCTCAGCCACAGTCAAACACTTAGACTTTAGAAGAGATAGGAGCAGAAGCTGAAAGAGAATTTCAGTATGTAATCATTTAACTTCGGAATAAGTACTGGGCCACTTTCTGGGAGATCTGTTAAATTAAAGGCTGCAAATTACCAAGTGGGAGGGTACTGATGAATATTTGACTCTGTCTCTTTGAAGAGGCCTGAAAACAAGTTGTTACTGCATGTGGCTTTCTGGTTCTGATATACTAAGAACGAGCCACTCACTTCTGCCTTGTTCATTGCTACCACATGAGCAGCCTGAAGAGCGATGACAAATTGTAAATGGTTTAAAGGACACACACACAAAAAAACAACAACAACAACAACAACAACAAAAAAAAACATGGCAGGCAAAATAGAAAGCACAGCTTGATTTTCACACAGGTTACAGGAGCCAAGAAATCACGGGTGTCAGGGATGCTTGCACAAAATATTTTATCATGATACCAGACAGAAAAATCCATTAGGCAGACTAAATGTCACTTTAAAATGACATTTACCCTTTTTTTTTTTTGTATTTGTGCTCACTTAGGAAATGATACTTGTGGCACCTTGTCCTATATTTATTTTGAAACACAGGCTGATAAATTTACAATGTAAAATCATATTTACAAAAGGGCATTTTTTCCAGATTATTGCACTGTTTGCTTTCTTCAATCAATGCCAAACATAATAAGGAAGGAATATACTCTGATATACATATTAGATACAGTGCAGATATGAAAAAGATAGCTGCAGGTCAAGAAGATGGGATGATAATGAGTGATGTTGAGATTTCTCTGAATTTACATGTCCTTGAATTGTACAAAATCTGTCTTTCCTGGAATACAAATAAGGCAAAGGTAGGGGGGAGAAACAGAAGAATACTGAAAGTGGCATATCCTCATACCTGCACACACTGGTTGTTGCTGTCTGCTATTAATATTTTTCCATTTGTAGATGCAGCTACACCTTGAAGATTTGTAAATTCCCCTTTGTTTCTTCCTTTGGTGCCTAAAATTGAACACAAAACACATAACAAATTAGGTTAGACAGGACTAATCAGTTAGGACTTAAATGCCAATACATGCATTTATTACATCCTTGATGTATGGATGCCTATATTGAAGAGTTCTTATCGCTGGTACAACTTCAAAGAACCATCTCAGTAACAGATCCCAGTTAGGTACAAGAAGAGATTGTCCTTATTCTTATCAGAGGAATTACCTCTGGCTTTTGTGGATTAAGGTGTCTTCACAATTTCACAATTTGCCTCTTGTGAGAGGTTACAAGTAACATATTTTTCATATGTTTGACTTTTTTTTTTTAAATATGGATTTTTATTCATCTGAGAAGGCAATGAAAGAGGCAGTACTGGGGGAGTATACAGATAGTCTAAGATAAGAACCTGGATGGATGGCAGGCGTTTAGTATAATTAGCTAAATCTCCTCAGTCAAGTTATAAAGTCAAGGAAGAAACATACCGGTCGTTTCTTTGGATGTGGCCTTTTCAAAACAGGGAAGTTTGCCATTCACTCATACAGTTTTCATTCACAGGATATAGAAGTTCCCTTAGATAGGAAACTGTGATGAAGAACTGTTTTTGAATGACTGGGACTTGTGGACCAATGAAGACCAATACCTGGAGACCGAATCTTTCTGCAAAGACCTTTGATAATCCTTATAAAGCAACACACACACACACACACGGGTCCCATTTTTATCCAGGACAAATGCAATAGCGATTTACACAGAACCGTAAGTCTTTTCCCCAGAGGGTCTAATGAGATAAAGAGCAATAAAAAGTAAGGTTTTCACAAAAGTTCATTAAGTTTAGGTGCCTCATCACGTAGATGCTTGTTCTGAGACGTTATGAGGAGAACTGCAAAGCAAACTGGTGTCTTTAAAAGGTCAGCACTGAAGTGTCTGGTCCAAACTACACCTGGAATACAGTAACAGTATCCAAATTCTGCTGTGTTTGTAAAGAAGGCTCAGGGGTCTCTAGACAAGCTGGAGTTATGATCTTGAACCACAAGGTTATTCATAATGATTGAATGAATTTCAAAACAACAAAAAACAATTCTATAAGCTGTTCTTTCTGAGACTTGGATGCAGAGCTATTTTTCCCCAGTAAAGTATTTTCACAAGCATTCACTGGCTGCCTATCAAACATTAATTGGTTTCAACTGAAGAACTTGTATTTTACTGTAGTCAGTCCAAATATCCTGGAGCTCAACGATTAAAACTGTTCTGACTGTGACCCCCAATAGAAGGCATCCATATTAGCTCTAATTTGTATTTAGCTTTCATTAGGGATGTGCACACTCTTAAAACCCGTTCCTTCAGCTGTGGTGATGGATGTGGGATGCATATTTCCTGTCACTGGCCAACAAGCAACATTCAACTCCTCGTCACCTGGTGCTGACAACAAGTCCCTTTGTTCCAAGGCTTGTTTTCTTATCTCTGTATGCTTACATCTTCTCAACAAGGCAAATGCTCCTCAATTTCTGTAGTCCAAGAGGAAACTACGTGGTAAGGGAATAGTGAGTTATGCACCAATTATGTTGCCCACACTTGAGCCATTTCTGCATATTCTTTTACTGAGCAGTGCCTGAGGGATGCCTGCAGTAATTTTTTTCCACCATATGTTAATGTTAAGTTTCCTTTTTGCCTTTTAGCCAAAGAGAGTGGATGAAAAGTAAGAAGCGTTCCTTTTAATACCGAGAGAAGAGGAAAAACATTTGTTAGAAAAGAGGAGGTGCAAGCTAGAGCATCTGGAACCAACTAGCACAACCGTTGTGGAATGTATGCGCTTTCCCCTTAGAAAAATGTTCATTTTTAAAGATAAGTGAGATCTATATAAAGAGTTACTCAGTTTTCTTCACATATGCATCAAAGGAGGGGGCAGGAGGAAGGAAAAGAAAAGAAATTACCCAGGAATGCCACTGTCACATTTCACAGTAAGTGTTAGATACCGTATTTTACTAGCACAGTGTGCAGATGAAATTACGCTCCATGAAACATTCTTGTTAATAGCACTTTGCATTTATTAAACCCAGGACACAGGTCCTAATTTGCACACAGGCTCCTCTACAGTCTCCTCTGCAACGGGGCAAATTTCTCGGAAGAGTTCAGCTGAGGCTAGTGAAACACACACCTTATTTCTTAAATTATGTTCAGGAAGAAAACAGATAACCTTGAACTTCCTACTTTGAGTAATTCACTATGCCAGCAAAGATGTGTAGCCAAGCACAGGCAGTGGCAGCAGCTCGGTTGAGAGGAAAGCTCATAGTAGAGTATGTCCACACTCTGGGAAAGCAGGATCCTGCAGCCCTGTAATACCAAAGGATGACGGCTCCTCCCTGTTAAGCATATTCCTGCCTTACAAACACCTGCCTGAGAGAGAAACTTCAGCAAATCTTTTACTGCAAGGTATCACCTCTCTACACAAAGGCAACCAATGCTTTGTCTTCTGTTCTCCGGGCAGTCAGTCAGTCTGACTGACCCCAGCCCAGGGCTGGGGCTAAAGGATGCACTTGTGGATCCTTGTTGCAGGGTTTCCCACACAGCTTGGCTTGGAGATAAAAACCTGCATCTTTCATATTTCTTGTTGCCCAGCCTTGCTTCCCTTCTGGCTCTGAGCTACTGAGGGGCACAACGGAGGAAAAAGACATTTTACTGCAATTTCTGCAGCAAGTTGCTTGGGACTGGGAGGGCGGGCTGAACAGAGCCATTAGGAATCAGATCCACGGAACAGCTCCTTTCAAACCATCGCTGTATACAGTTCTCCAAATAAACAATCAGATTGGATTTAGCCCTGTCTAATCCCGGCTGACATTAATCATTGTACCCTGCACAAACCAATTAATTTAGCTTTGAAGATATGCGTTCAACAACTGAGTAGCCATTTTTCAGCTCAAGACAATGCAGCACACCCAGAATGCTGCAACATTTCAGTCTTTTGTTCTTGCACAGTACAGGCCAAGTTGAATCTCACCAAAAAGAAGAAAAAAAACTAGAAACCTATAAAAATCACAGGGGTTGTTAAAAATTACATCACGTACCTAAGTCTGCGGTGTAAGCGCAGGGCATCTGGACAAACCTGCTGAACAATGTTCATTTTTGATACTCATAAAAACAGAAGTTTTTTTGTTTTTATTTTGCTGTGTTTTACTGATGTGAATAATAACCTCCCTGATTGCTAACCTAGATTTACCAGCTTCCTAAAACAGAAGGAAAATACATACCACTCCCCCCAGCAGAAAGGGAATGTATTCAAAGAGACAAGATCCCTGCAGAAAGATTAGAGATTAAATGGGAGACTGAGGATGCAGTACCAAGAGCATGTTGTTTAACTACCATTACTTTCCTGCCTACAACACCAAATACTTCTTCTGGGACTGTACTCTACATGGTATTGAGAAAAAAAAAAAAAAAAAAAAAAAAAAAGGAAAAGATAAAACTGAACAGCATGGAAAGCCAGCATGGAAAGCACAGACAAATATGAAGGAATTGCTTTCTTGTTTCTTTGTTCCTTAGCTTCATTTCTTTCTTCTCTTAGAGGGCCAAAAGATATTTAGTCAAACCCTACACATTATTAGGATATGCCTCTCCTGTAATAGATAAAACTGAAACACAAAAGGCTTTGTAGCAAAATTGTACTAAATCAGATTTAATAAACTACATACTTATCGTAGAATAAACATCAGTGTTACTAATCCAAGTTATCTAAGTTTTAAAACCAGTCTGTTGCATGAAGGCACACAGTGTTTGTAACCTGTAAAGAGGAATTCAGTAGGAACTCTGGCAGACACACATACTGTTAGTAGTGGAGTTCGAGCTAATTTGTATTCATTTGCTTGATGGAACATCTGCCCCTAAAAGCTTGGCAAAGAGCTCTGCCAAGCCTTGCTTGTGCGACAGAGCCCCACCGCAGCGAGGTGTACATGGGTCCTAGGGGTAGGTGCACCGTATGCCACAGCTACAGAGCTGCTGGGACAGCAGCAACATCCCAGACCACAGCAGGCAAACCTCTGTCATCATAGGTCATTGCCTCAGTCTGAGGCATCAGAGTTCTTCGGCCCCAGTCCGATACAGGTATGGCTGCAAATCTACACGGCGTAGGTCTGGCCAAATTTCACACTGGCAGTCACAAGCCTATAAAGAGTTCATGACTGGCCTCAGAGGGATTTGAGCTCATAAACTGGAAAATGAAATTCTATTTGCCCATTACAAGGCTTTCCGATTTCTACAGAAGTATAAATTCTGTATAGAAAATATATCCTACTGCTTCTTAATTGGTGTGTTCCTAGTTTCTGAAATGGAGGATAGAAAACAACTGATGAAAGCGTGTCAGGAGCCTCTGCACATCTCTTCCTTCCCCAGTGCCCTTAGCCTGGCCGTAACGTGGATAGGGTTGGACCTCCCTGCAAAGGTTGGGACAGGGGAATGGATGAGCAAGTGCTGCTTGCTATGGGGGAGCTGGGATTCCTCTGAGCCAGGCATACAAGGAGGCTCAGTTAGAGAAATAGACATATTTCTCTATGTCAGTTAGAAAAACAGACATATTTTCAAGATATCCATGCAGAGAGCTCACTTTTATTTTTGTAATTGCTTAAGAAGTTTATACCTATAGGCAGCCCTCTTTCTTTCAAATTGGACAATCCAATACAGAATGTCAGGCTGAGGCCTTCAGAGAAAATTTAAATACCAGACTAAGAACAAGTCCCCTAAAAATTTAAACATTTCCCTAAAACCAACTCACAGCTCCCCATTCATTATTTGTCAAATGTAAATCTAACCCTTCTGCTCCCCCTGAGCCTGCTTTGAAACTGCACTCTTTATCAGGCTACCAGCTATTATTACACAGGCCTTCTTCATGAGCTCATATGTGGAATAAATTCACAGTAAGGCTCCTATTTGGTTTCAGCACTGATAACAGCCCAGATGATGACATCCACACCTAGTAAGGAAGCTGACAGAAAGCACTGTTAACGGCTTATTTTCAGTCTTTTTTTTTCTTCTAAAAAATAAAAAATTAAAAAAAAAAAATGCAGAGCAATTTACACCCATTAAACTTACCAGCTAAACTTAGCTGCTCAGTTACATGGTTGAACAGAGAGCTAAACACAGTCTGAGGAAAAGGAAAATTGAGCTTTCTAGCAGAGAGCCAACTCTCCATCTGGCTGTGCCTGATGCCAAGTCCAAGCACAAATAAACGAAGAGAAAAAGAGAAAAAGCAGTTGAAGTGGGAAATGGCACCACTACTGCTAAATACCGTCAAAGAACCCAGTCATGAAAAGTGCCAGAAAGAAAAAAGAAAGAAAAAAAAAAAAAGGAGTACCAAGGCATACAGCCTGGTATGGCAGAGCTGGAGCACAAGACAGGGTCCTGGGCAGAGGAGGAGCTATCTGATGCCACCCATGGCTCTTAACCCTCCTTTGGAGGACCTGGAAGAGGCTTACCAGGGAAGGTGGAAGTGGCTGACACTTCCCTCACCTCCACATTCCTCCACTCAGTGTGGGTTTAAGGCACAAAAGCTGGGTAACAAAAGAGCTTTTCCTCTCACAGTAATGCTTCCTACCACTTGCAGCAGTAGAGAAAACCATCGTACAACAATTATGTTCTGGATATCACAAACAACGTCTTGCTCGTGTATGTACAAACTAGGTACATGCCACAGAGATGGATTTTTGTTAAACTATGGATTTACTTGTTTCTTTTCATTCCTGTAGCAAGTTTAGCAGGCTGTAACATTTAGAACATGAGAACTGCATGGACACACTCTTACAGCTCATGCCTGCTTAAAAAAAAAAAATAATAATAAAAAAATGTTGAGGTCATAAATTATTGAGAGAGAAGAAGAGGAAGCAAGAAATACTCTGGTCTTTTAAATAATGAATTATATAACTGTATGAACGTGCAGTCAATAGCGTGACCCTAAAGTGTCTAGATAGAACCACAAGCCTTTTTAAAAGCCATGAATATGACGGAATTGGCAACGGATGCAATGCCCAATTCCCCATGAATGAAAGCACTTACCTGCACTAATGTTGTATTAATATTATTTTTTAATACCGACACAAGAACTATCTCCTGCTAGGAGCTGAGTGATTTACTTGTGCATACAAGTCCATATATCAGCATATATACAAGGGCATGCTCCATATATCCAGATGCCCAGAGGAATATTACAGTATGATTCTCCAACACAGCTGTACAAGCTTCTGGCAGCCCAACTACAGGCTTTATCTTGCCCAGTTTAGAACAAAAATCCAGATTTGGCCAGGCTATCAGAGCTCAAAATAAAAATACACAGTTGTGTTGGAAAGCAGCAATAAACTTTATTTTGCATGACTTCATCAACAAATGAACCGAAACTCAACTTTTCCAAGTGCGTTGAAACTGGAACTGGACAAAATCTTAAATCCCTGAAGGCTATCCCTGTGAAAACGTCGGAAGTTTTACCTGTGTTTATTAATTACACATATGTTGGAAGCGTGTAGAAAGCTAGAGCATTGCAGCTGCAAATACTTAAGAGACTTTTCAGATGATACATAACCCCACAGGGACATCCCTATGCAGGATCAGTCTGTCAAATGAGTGGCTGAGAATGGAACGTGGAATGGGATGAAGCATTACCCTCAGTTCAGTTTTTTTAATAAAACAGCAATCCTTATATCCCAAATGTGGAAACTCATGAAGGGTTTCAACAAGCTAAAGCTCTAGAACTAGAGCTATGCATTTCCTTTTTTTTTTTTGTTTTTGTTTTTTATTTTTTGGGGGGAGGTAGGGGACACAGAGCAAGGAAGACAGCAAACAGGGAGGAGGAAAAACTCTGAAATAAAGAACGTAATCTATTTCATCACAACAACAAAAAAGGGCACTGAACTTTTCAAACAACATTCAAGATTGTTTTAGAGATTATGGTGTATTGGAGAGAACCATTTGGACAAAAGGAAAAAAAAACTGCAGCCATACTACTGTTTGGTAGTTAGGTTAGAAATCGGTCACTAGAAACAAGGGATACAGAAGTGAAAATTGTAATCTGAAATCCTGTTAGTCCATACCGAAAGGTTTATAACAAAAATATTAAAGTTTCAAAATAATTTCAGGATATTTTTTCTTAAGTATTTACTATTAAACACGTGTGTTTTTCTATTTGACTCTAAGAGGAATTTTGAAGTCTGGGTCAACCTTGTCTCCATTTAGACATGCAATTTCCACAAACAGACAAATTAGCGCTTGATGTATGTGACCAAAAGGGCCAGCACTGTGAGAAGGATCAGCCACAATGGCCCCCTGCCATTCCCAGGCATGCTGTGTCTGTGCAGGCTTTTCTGTCCTGCTCCTGTCTGCTACAGACCTAGGGAGACCCTTTCAGTCTGAACCTGCCCATCGAGCCCCTTCTCTGTTTTTCATAAAACATATCACAAGCACTCCCAGAAGAGTTCAGAGAGACACTTTCTTTCAGACCAGGTCTGAATCACCATAAAACTTAGCCTTACTAACAGTAGAACAGGATGCCATTGACTCTGTATAAATGCTTGGAGTTGCTGTATATAGGGGGTTGTTTATCTTACAAGGAAATGCACTGGCCATCTGGGAAAGGCCAGACATTTTGAGTTGCTCCATCCAAAGGTTGCACTGTGCTGTCCTGTCAGTAAGCAAAGCATGCATGCTGAATGCATTTTCTGATACAAAACTTAGGTTATTGCACAGACTGTCTGTCACAGTAAAGATTCCTAAAGAAATACTAACAGACGAGAAATCAGGTAGACAGGGCTAACTGACTGACAAGTGGTATCCAGATAAGTTTTCAGCAGAACTACTGAAAATCCCTGCAGGATTAACCACCACCCATTCTCCACTACAAGAAGGAAAGCTACCTTGCTAACCAGTGGTCAAGCCTGGTAAACACGCTGCTGAAATCCTGGCTTGCACCTATTAGGAGTTAACTTTGTTAGCTTTAGCTTTAAAACAGATTGCATCAGAAGAGCTGAAAGAAAATCACAATGACACCTAGATGTTGTGTTTACCGAGCATTAAAAATGCACAAATTTAGAGATATAAAGAACCAAACACTATATAAAGAACCGAACATATTTAGACTGGGGGGAGAGAGAACACAAATAAGGGAAATCCTAATTTTGTCCAATGCTGACATCAAGAAATAACTATATTTGTCCCAAATTTTAGCATGTATAGAACCTAGTTAATTAATTAGATTAACCTTTAACATAATCATTTTAGAGAGGGAGTCCTCCAACTTTGCTTCTTGCCATGCAGCTTTTTAAAGAAGTAATTTAATCTAAATCTGCAGCATTAATCTTTTTATATTGCCACTTTTCATCCAGTTTCACCGAGCTATTTTTAATAACGTCAGTAGTCAGCACAAGTCACCTACCTACTCTGAAGATCAAATCATCTTCAATGGGATTTTCTTTTCTTTTTCCAGTGCTGTACATGCTCGCAGGTCTTTTCACAGCTTTCTGCTTCACGTGACCACTGCCAGGAGATTTAACACGCCTCTTAACCCCTTCAGTGGTAGGTGACACATCCGCTGACCTGACCACTTTAAGTTTAAATGGGCTGCCCTTGATATGCTGATCATAAAGTCTCAGTGACAAAGTGAAGTCCCCTTCTTTCTGAACAGTATACAAAAATTCGTAAGTGCCGTTTTTATTGTCAAGTATTTCCCCATCTGCTACGCTCCCATCAGGCGTGCTCAGTTCAGCAGTGAGGTAAGCGTTCCCAGATTTACAGAGCTCCCCATCTTTGTCCTTCGTTGTGATGGTAACAGACATGGGCTGTCCGATCACGGTCTGCCTCAACCCCTCACCTGTGGCGACTGTTTCAGAGGCAACAGCATTGGTGGTTAAAATGGTACCCAGATTGTGAATGGACTTCTTCAGGCCTTCCGTTTCCACTATGAAGTCCAACTGGTCGTTTTCACGGGGCTGCAATGGGAAATCCCGCTCGGCCAGCTCGTTCAGCTTGTCGCTCATCTGCTTCTTCACCAGCAGCACTTCGGTTTCAGTGCCATGGTTGAGGGCTTGGGCCGTAAAGTTGCTGCAGCTTTTAATGCTCTCTTGTCCTTCCAGTAAGGTATCCAGCTGCGTTTGGAGGACCTGTGTGCATTGCCAAACACCAGATTAGCATCACATTGCAAGATCTGTGCTAGCAAGATGCTGCATGCTTTCTGCCTGAAGGCATTTGAAGAAACACAATTTATTGTGCTTTACTTTACAGTTTATTTTACAGTTTTCTTTTAGAAAATGTACTGCACTGATTCCCTGCACGTTCTCAGAATACCACACTGAGACAAAAAATGTACCCCGTTTTGGCTCTCCAGGGCTTCAAAGATCCACTGTCACTAGTTTGAATTACTCCCTTTACCTGCCTTTATTTATTTATTTATTTTTAAATATTAAAAAATGTGGAATTTTAAGCACCTTTCCATCTAATTCTCAGTTACAGTTAATGAGATAGTTAATGGGAAGCAAGTTGTCTGCACAGAGAGAGAGAGAGAGAGATTTTAAGAATCATCAGGCCCATGAACAAGGAAGGCTGCAAGGACTTCGTAAAATGATTTCTTCAGGGCCAGAGGAAACTTTGTGTTACTCCTTCCTCTATGGAGAGGGACAAGAAGGAATCTACATGCACCCTGAGGAAAAGTGTCATCCATCCTGAGGAAAAATTCTTGACCTAAATAACTGAAGACAGTAAAAGTCTCCCCAGCAGAAGTTGGGCAAGATGATTCCCCAGTTTCAGCAGTCAGGAGAGGAAAACATAAAGGATGGACCGGGGATACTGGAAAGAGTTGGGCTGAGTAGCCTGAAATTTTAGTGGGCAGCAAGTAGCTACTCTGTATTTAAGACTGAAAAGGAGCTTTTATTAAAGGCTCAGTTCTGGCCCTCAGTCTAAAATTCTTAAAACAGTATTGACCTCAAAATTGTTAAGTGTGGGCTGGGAACAAGGCTAACTTTTTTTTTTTTAAAACAGTTTTGTAATGAATTAGAAAAAAGATCCCTGAATTATAAAAACCTAACAGAGAAATTCATGGGAGTCTGGAAAACACAAACATTCCAGTTATCCCGCACAATCTCCACTGACAAAATCCCCAAACCAAAGGACTAAGTCACACATGTGGTATGTTTTTCCTACAGAAAAGAACTAGGGCACAGGCATTACAGTGGATCAGAGAGGTTATTTGTTGACTGTCACTGCAAAATTAGTATTTTTAAAACACTTCAGTTGATTTTAAATTAAACTTAGAGACTCTGTGTCTATTGCTATGAGATACTCTTCCCATGCTGATAAACACTATGTAATGATACTAAGGGCATTTTTTTTCTGATTTTTATGTAGCTATCTCTTTCTCTCCACTCACTGGGAAAAAAACTGTTAACTGTTATCTGTTTAGATGCCTAGAGAGGCATCTAAAAACCTCCCAGGATTCAGTGCTAGGCATTTTTGATCTGCCATGCCTTTATTCCAGGCCATAAACAGTTAAACAGACAGCATAGCTAGTAAAGTCCCGGGATGACAAAAACCCCTACACTCAGGATAAACCACAGACTGTGGAGGAAGACAATTTGCAGCTATATTTTAAAACCGTTATACTCTCAATGTAGCTTTCTTTCATTATAGACATGGAAAATATTAAGTCCTACCATAACTAGCATTTCAGATGTGTTTAGAGCATTTTACATGAGGCCTCTCAGTCCACTGGACAACCAAAACTGACTGGCTAAATTTCTTTTAGTAAAGAATAGCTCTTCCTTTTTTAATTTTTTTTTTTTTTTTTTTTTTTTTTTTGCAAGGTGAGAATGATGAAATATTTGGATTTGAATTATTTTGCAGGCCTACTGTTCAGTCCAAAACAAAATTTGTTTCTAATCACTCTTGCTATACAAACAGGAAATACCTCTTTTATTGCTTATATGCAGCTTCATAAACTTTGGTTCTCTAAATCATAAAGCATCGGAACAGGCTGCCTAGGGAGGTTGTGGAGTCTCCTTCTCTGGAGATATTCAAGGCCTGTCTGGACGCCTACCTGGGCAGCCTGCTCTGAGGAACCTGCTTTGGCAGGGGGGTTGGACCCGATGATCTTTCGAGGTCCCTTCCAACACCTACAGTTCTGTGATTCTGTGAAATAGTTGAACATGCCCCTTTAAACAACAGTAAGATAATTTAACATCATATTCCATCTTGTGTGAACTTCATACACAAACTGAGTATATTTTCTTGCTAAGCAAATACAGTTTTGGGACATCTTGGATATGTTTAGATGAACAGAATTGAGAATCTGAATTCAGACCTATTAATCCTCAACCTATGACTTCTAGGACGAAATATGTTACCAGGCATTTGAAAGGAAAACAGTGCTTTAAAGCCAAATGGTAAGCCTTGCTCAGTTCTTCGGGAGAAATTGTTTGGCTTGTATCTTCATGAGAGGATTCATGGAATTGCAGCCCAAGGATTTCAGACTTTAGTTTGGTATTCCCTTATTGGCATCTGTACATGAAACACGTGCGCTTTAAGCAGATACCTGCTCATTGTGCTTGCTGTTTTAGATCTCCTCACACCACATGCATGGGGCTAGCTACCCATACAGGATCTGGATTCCATTTTCGAGTGTGTGCAGCCACAAGCAAGGCTGTGAAGTACTTGATTTCAGGAAGACTAAGTTGTCCTCTGGATTTCAGACACAATTTGTCAAAGTGGCGTCCTGCATCATTTATAAAAACTGGCTGTTAAATTAATAGCTTTTCATTGAAACAAAACATGCATCTTACTTTGTGTTTAAGGCCATAATTCACTTCCAGTTCCATAAGCAGCACACTCTTTCGCACATTTAAAGTCTTCTGGAGTTCATCAAAAGTGGAATGAATGTCATCTACAATGCTAGCCTTTTGGTTGGTTAACTGGTGTATGATTTCAGATATAAAATGAAGTGCTGAGTCGATCTCTGGAAGCCTGAGGGAGGGATAAAATTACAAAGATTGCTGTTTCAAAAGTTATTAAACATTGGCCCTTGCCCTGACATTTTTTGATGAAACAATCTCATCACCAGGCTGTCTTTAAACTCGGTCATTTCCCAGAAGTAAGTTCATTCTTTTTATAACCACATAATGGTTTGGGTCTGATAAAACAAGGCTAAGCCAGGGCCTTCCCTTGTGGAAATTCATTACACTTCAGGCAGTTCCAACAGGGAGGCGTTGGATTCTCTGTCCTTTATGCAGATGTATCTACTAGGGAAGAGGGAACCAGATTTACCCCAGTTTGGTTTTGGTTTTGTTTTCTTAAGCTTTTCTGCCACAGTAAAGTTTGTGCTAGTCTAAGCATACAGTATTATTTATTTATTATTAAATTCATGGCTGGCTAGTACTTTTCTCCATAATATTTTACGCTCCTTCTTTGGAGAACACTTGTATTTCCAACAGCTTCTGTTTTGCAAAAGACTAATAGGTATCTTTTACTCTTTTCTTTAATCCCTCAGTGCATCAAACTCACTGGATTTTTTTTCCCTTATGCTGTCCTCTTTGCAATCCCTATTTTATGGGTAAAGGCCCATGGCACAAGCACATTAAAACAATTACCCAAGGTAACACAGGAAGGCAGTGCTAAAACTGAAAAATAATCCATGGAGACTCTGTACCGTTTATTGACAGCATCCAGCTGGACTTGGAGGGAAGCCTTGTGTTGCTCCACCACATCCTTGAGTGGTACTGTGGGATGTTCTGCATGTTCTCCCTCTGTACACTCCCGGCACATGGCTGTCTCGCAGGACTGGCAGTAAAATTCCATCACCTGAAAAAGTGCACAGCTCTAGATTCAGACACAGCAGCAGTACCATCAGCTCTAAGCACATCTTTCTGTGCCTTAAACTCATGCTATTAACCAAGCTTGCAGATTGCAGTTCAACGTGAAACAAAGACACCAACAATATACTGCTTAACAGTTGTCTGTTATTCTTACATATCTCCTACTAAATGCATTTTATTCTATCAGGAATCATCAAAACAGCAATCTGGAAAATTCAACGATGGACCCCAATGCTAGCCCTAATACCATCTTTATACTGTGGAACAGTAAACTTTGGTGTTTCTCTACTACTCCATGAAAACAAAACAAAACAAAACAAACAAACAAAAAAAAATCAGGGCATTCTGATCACCTCACTAACTTAATCCTTTGTCTCCCTTAAGGGGCTGCCACAGAAAGTGTAAGTTTAGGCTGTTTTTCTTAGCAGGGCCACTTGTGCAACACAAACTCAACTGAGATCACCAAACGCCATGTTTATTTGCTACAGAAAAACACCCTCAATGAACAAATGTGCTGCAGGGCAAAAGCTCTATATCCCACTGCTAATCCCTTAAAACCATCAAAACCCCATATCTGAGACTATAATAAGAGTGCTCATCTACACTTAAAAGAGCAGAAGATTGTTTCAACCTGTTAAATACCCAGTCAAACGCTGTCTGGTGATTAAAAAATAAGACCTTCATTGTGTAATAAATACCCCCAAATCTGAATATACTCATGATGGTAAAGAAAAGTGCTGTGTACAAAATCATATAATAGTCAAAATAGCACACATACATGCAAATTCAGCATGAGACATTCTTTTACAGCTCGAAAGTTTTTCAGCGCAAATAATTTTAGGCTTATTACTGAGTGTGTAAGAAAGCTCACAGTACATATGCTTCAAAGCAAACCATTGGCAGCTTTCTTGCGTTCAGCACATAGCATCAGAATCTTGAATAACTCGGTTGATGCTTTTGGCACGCAGACCTCACACAGAGGAGTGTGCTGGAGATGTGGGTTGACATTAGGTGGTTGTGTGGGTAGAGTAGAACCAGCTGTTTTCAGGTACCTGAGCAGAGGGACCTGTAACAGCTCCAAAGGAGCTGGCTGTTCCAAGTCTTGAGAATTAGGAGGGAGAAGTACTATTATTATTAGAAGTACTATTAGCATTAATAGGGATTTTCCTGTGATAAGCTCCTTTCCTTCTTATCTCAATTCACAAGACATGAGATTCACACGTAGTGAGGGTTCAGTTGTTTGCTGGCCATTTGTGTAAGCCACTTTAGAAACAAAGTAAAAGCTGCCCCCAAATTAACAGGGTAAGGAAAGCACATGTAGACCTAAATAATGGCAACTCCCATTAACACCACTCCAGTAATCCTGAACTTAGACAGTAGTGGGTCCTCTGAGGCCTGGCAGTTATTTTCGTGATCTCTAACATGTGGGGCAGTCTCACAAGCATAGAGGAAGTCAGTTAAATAGCACTTAGGATTCAATTATTTACAAAGGCTTCAAAAATTTGCAACCAGAACCAACCAAAATGAACAACATTTTATTAGGAAACTATAAGCCTTTTTATATGGTCATAAACGTTCACTTATTTTGAATCAGTGTCAAAAGTTCATCTTTCTGTCTCTTCATAATTTAATGCTCATGTTCAAGAGATTTTAACAAGCTTTTTTACTTGTTCTATATTTTTTATCTTTGGATACGATAGAATAATGTAATATTTCTGTTTCCTATTGAATACTTCATAACAATACCATCATATTTACAACAATATACATGAGAGAAAACATCTCATTGGCAAATTAAATTTTAGCCTAATTGACTTTCTTCCTCTTTATTCAAGTGCCAGAGAAACATATAAGCCAAAATGGTAATAGCAAGCAGACCATAAAGAGCTAAAATATATGTCTGCATAGAAATTGTCTTCTTTGCCTCAGTCACATTCAAAATGTGTTGAGTGAAACATCTTTCATTTCCCATGAAAATCTTTGGATTGTGCCATGGCTGAAGAAGAAAGAAAAGCTAATATTAACACAATTCAGGCCTCAAGTGCTTCCATGAGCTGATTTCCTAAGATTTTATCTAGCACTTCCTAATCATCTAAGATTCCATATATTTATTTTTTTCTTAATTTCTAAGTAGAGGCAGACACGTACTACTGGCTTTTCCTCTCCCCTCTCCATTCCCAACATGAGCATCACATTATGTAACATTCCCAGAAAACTTTTCATGATTCAGGTTTGTTTCACAAAATATTTCAGAAGAAAAAAATTTTAAAAAATTGCCTGAAACCCTTTTTTCCAAATGTCCTCTTGTGCAGGATAGACTGTGGCATCCAGCATTGCCTTCTGCTATGTTTCCACTGAAGTCACAAAATCAGGCAATGAAAACAGCCCTATCAGCTGTAATGAAATGTGAGTTAATACTCACTGGTTCTGAAATCCTCCCCACTGACTCTGCCTTAAACCAGACCAGGATATTTCAGCACAGTGATCTAACTAGAGATCCACACATCTTCACCACTGTAATTTAACTGAGTTACA
Source organism: Aythya ferina (assembly GCF_964211825.1). Classification (NCBI taxonomy): domain Eukaryota; kingdom Metazoa; phylum Chordata; class Aves; order Anseriformes; family Anatidae; genus Aythya; species Aythya ferina. Next base: position 45,232,432 of record NC_140300.1, on the reverse strand, counting down.
GATTTTTTTTCCATTTGCATAATCAGGTCTACATGTACTTCTGAAATAGATTTCACAAAGCCAAAACACATGGATTCCAGCCCTTCAAAGTTCAGGTCTCAAGAAAAAAGCTCTCAGCAATGACAAGCCTCATTTATCCAAAACTACATCCAAATAACCATATTGTTCATCCTCTGCTTTCTATTTGTTTGAATTAAAACACCAGTCCAGAGAAAAGGAAGTGTTTGCTCTTTGCCAGCCCTCTTCCCCATCTCTCACCCATGTTCAGTTCCTCTGTCCCAGAGCTAGTGTGTACCTGAGATTTGTATGTTTGGGCTTTTAGAAGAATACAAGTTTGGATTACCTGAGCAGCCCTCCCAGACTATGTGGCAAAACTTAGAAACAAACACCTGTTCTCCCAAGTCTTAGCTTTTGCCTACTGATGCAGTAAACCTGAAAGCTTTAATCAAATTTAAAATAAAAGTTTACAAACTGTTATGACTTAAACAACATACTTACGTACAAGTAAACCACTTAAATCCCTTGTATTTAATCAAATATGATTATATCAGAGTCAGACTACTGCTCCCTAACTGTATTAAGTGTTTCTGGTGAGGGAGGACGATATTTTGCTAGCAGTGATCTCAGTTCATTAGTGCTAATGCTCATTAAAGGTAAGTTCTGACATTCTGAATTTTTCATTTAGCCTCAGTGACACACTGAATATTGCAGAGTACAGAAAAAATAGATTACAGTTTAATGGGATACACAAGTGACACAGTGGGAAGTATAGAAGTGAGGAGAAAAAAGGGTTTAAAAGGTATTTTATGAAGCCATTTCATCAGAACATCAAGGATAGAGGCTTTCTTATTTTTCTATGAGAAGCACATAGGCTGTAAGCAAAAGTTGCACACGTTCAGGAAATGTTTTTCTAAACACAATCTTTTACCTGTCAAGTTCCCAAGCTATTCTATCAACTTTCAAGAAAAACCTAGCCAGAGATGAGACATGCTCTCTTGTTTCAAGTGTTTAATCTAGTATTTGGTGTGTTCTCTTGTTGCACTCTACAGGCAGAAAATAAACTGCACTTGTAAAATTGAGGATCCTAGGCTCTAAGCTGGCTTTCACTTCAAACTCAGAAAAGAAAAAAATCCATATTATATAGTAATGGACCTACAGTTACACATTATTCCCTGTCCAGGCTATACCTAAATGATTGTAAACCAACATTTCCAAACTAGCATGCTTATGCCCAGCAGGAGTTACAGGAGTTTAGCAGCTGAGAATAAAGCCAATCTTATTTGCATGTGCAGATACAAGATTAGAACCTTCTCTCAGGTTCAGAAGTTCCATAGCATATGGGCCCTACTATCCCAGTTTCACAAGGACATTGTTGTGCTCTGTGCTTGGTGAATAAGGAAGCATTAGTTTATAGTTCCAGCACAGGAAATCTCTTACGTTAAGATACTACAAGCCGAGTTTCATTTTTCATAAGCACGCACACAACAAAGATGCCACAACAGAGGATGAGAGGATGTGTGCAGAAGAACTAGGATATACACAAACGTATGGAAAGTATGAGTGGTGGCAATGAGACCAACTGGAAAGGAAAGCACTTAACCTACAGGGCCTGAGGAAAGCTAAGATAGAAGCAGACAGGAAACTCAGTAAGAAAAAAACAGCAGTTTCTATCTGATTTTAATCACAGAGGTTTAAAGCCAGCATCACTGGAGAGGCTGAAAAAGCTTGTTTAAACAGAAACTTGTTTCCAAGCTAATACAAAGAAAATCTGGAAATATTTAAATCAAACCAACTTGATGCAAAATTTTCCCTCAAGAGCAAAAATACAATGGATCTGACAATACATATGATTATACCCAAGCCCATATACACAAGTGAATGAGGAGAGGATTCAGTGCAGAATGACTGCCCGTTCTTTGCAGGCCTCCTCCAGCCACCACCTCAGTCCCCCCTCGCTCACTCCAATATTGCTCCTTGCCATGCAGCACCCTGTCATGCTGTATACCCATGAAGCCAGCAACAGTCCATTTCCTCAGTCATGCCCAGGGTGCCCGGCACCCTGCCCTGCACACCTTGCCCTTTGGCCAGGCCTGCCCAGCCAGCCTTGGTCAGTTCTCCCCCAAACTTACCTCAGTTCCCCCCATTATGGTGATTAATGTGCACTTTACCTTTTAATTTCTTAGTTCACAAAGCTTTAAATTGGTGCTATTTTCAGCCTCTCCCCCACCCCACCACCACCCCACCCTCCCAGTTCCTACTGGAACAAGAAGATATTCCCATCACACCCTACTCTGCATCTTAAAAGGCAAGCTATGCTTCAAGGCAAGCCAACTAAGTTTATTTTAGAGGACTTACAAACACATCTTTCCATAGAAAGGAATTTTCAGAGAACTATAAGGTGGCCCAACTTTAATGTAGACATTTTTTTCTACATATACCCAAAGAGTCATCAGGTGATAATGTAAACTGCAAAACAAGTAACATCTTCATTTTGACGTCTGTTTCTTGGTTTTTTTGTTTTTGTTTTTTTTTTTTTTCTGCATTTCACAAAGAAATATGAAATGGCTCCCATCACAATTCCTCTATCAGAAAAGAACTGTGATTCATGTTAAGGAGATCCAACAAAATGTAAATAAAAAAAAATAGGAATACATTAATGAGTAACCACTACACACATACAGGTATAGCACACACTAAAAAAAGTTACGCAAGTTACTCATTAATCAGATTGTGAAGCAAATCAGTTCTACAAGCCAATCTAATTGCAGCAGGTTAGTAAAGGAGAGGGAACTGAGCTGTTTTTCTGTAAGAGCAATGAACACCTATCAACTGAATTACTTTTATACAACCCATACACCTAAACTGAGCATTGAATAAAACAGTTCACAGAAAGTTGTCTTAAAATCCTGGCATACATTTCTTGGTTTGCACAGAAGTTTACAACACTACATGGCTCAGTTTTTCAATATGGTCTACGTACACTCTTGCAAAGCCTAGCTTTGAGACAGAAGCTGATCTGCCTACCATGAAACCACACAGGTTACTGTTGAAAATGCTGAAAGCTGCAGAGTTGGAGTTGTTCTTGTAATAATATTGGAATACTTACTCACTTTGGGGGTACTTGCCAATGAATACAGTGATACCATCTGAGGGCGTATGGGAGAGGATGCTGGACAAAAAGAGTAGGTGGGGGGAAAAAAAAAAAAAAAAAAAAAGCAGCCTTCGAGGACTGATAACACAGGAGGCACAAAGCACTGCAGATAAACAGTAGCTCTCTGTTTTAAGCCTGTGCTGACCCAGCGCATCCTGAGTTAGGATGGCCTTTTACTTGGCACTATGTTAACATGCTCACATAGCTTCTGGGACTGCCTCCAATCTCTCAGGGTCAGTATGCGGGTAGGTTATGCTCATAAGGTACCTGCCTCATACTGCCTAAACAAGCCCACAGGTTCTCACCACAATATTTGAGCCTATGAGTAAGGCAGTTGTGGAAAGCCATCCCAAAGAGCCAAAGGCACAAGGTCCAGGGCTTGCAGGGGAGCAATTGTGACCACATGTACTAAGAGGAGGTATCACCAAAAGCAGTTGTTAAGATGAAATAACACTACTTTAAGATGCTCCTCTGAATGTGTTTGAGTACTGCTGGTTTTAAGAAGTCACTTGTCTTTGCTGAGCTAAAATAAAAATCAAAGCAATTGTGTCATTCCAATTCCCCCACTACCTATTTAAAATGACCTGTCCATGTTAAATAACCAGACCAGTCAGCACACATCAGTACCTGTGCATATCATGGGAGCTCATCTCACTTACATTTCCGTCATGATTGGGGCAGGAGAGCGGTTTGCCCGCAGCAACAGCGGTGACAGTCTCCAAGATGGAGGACTCTTCAATGCTGTTGTCTGGCGTTCGTTGCAGGACATCCATCAGGTTGGTAATAAAGAAGTTGTTCTGGAGTGCAGAAACCCCTTTCTCTGGCAGAATGGAGGTCTGGCGGCACACGGGGCAAGAAAGGGTTAAGCTATGGGCTGGAATGTAATTCTGTAAGCACCTGTGGGGAAGGGAGGTGGAGGGGGAGAAAGAGAGGGAAAGTATCATCAAAGAGGAAAAAAAACTCCCTTCATTTAAGAACTGGCTTGAAATAGCACTACCCCTACTTACGGGAGAAAAGGTAAATCATATTCCAGGCTTCAGAAGTGAAGTATTATGGGGACTTTTTTTTCCCCTGCCACATCAAAAAATGTTCAATAAGCTGACATCACTGTGAGAGTTATGGGCCCCTCTTTGAGCCATTCATGCTGAGTTGATCTATTCTTTGAGACATCTACCGCATCCTGCTCTTAGGATAGTAAAAATGATAAACTATCCGATAAAGTTTGACAGACATCAAGTTATTGCATTAAGCATACGTCTTTAACCGAGTAACCGATGGTTGACCTTTGTCTTTCCAAATGAATCTCCTTTATTAACTTGTATCTCTGGGTTTAGTGTTTCAGACCTAAAACCTGGTCCCAGTGAAACCAATGGAAAATTTTCCATTTATTTCAATTAGGAAAGTTATTTGGCAGTTGGCCAAAATCAACACAGCTCACTCTGCTTTGTTCTTACTACATAGAGAAGCATATCCTAAGTTATCATAGTTTATGTTAAGACAAGTTTTGGGGGGATTTTTGTGTTTTATTTTTCATTTTGATTAGTTCGCTTGTTTTAGAGATACTAAATTTCATAGAATACAAATCCAACACAAAGCTTCTGTTATCAAGAATATGCAGTAGTTAGTGCTTCTTCTGGCCTTGAAATCCAAGTTAACAACTGCTGAGCATACAACATTTGACTGCAATTCAATATAGCCCTGTAAAGACGGGAAGCTCTGCAGAATGCAGTTCTTCAGGAGTCTGAAAGGCGAGCAGTGCTACACCGAGTTGTTCATGTGATGCCAATCAAGGAGGGTGACCTTGCACAGCTATGTGTCTCTCATCCACTTCCAAGCACTTTGCTTGCACCACTCTTCATCCTCCCTTGGCAGCCCTCCTCCTGACCCCCCAGTAAGGGCTCTGTGAAAGGAGAGCTTAGGTTTTGTTCATCAGCTGTACACTGGAGGAGTTCTTCCAACCTCTCTCCATAACCAGATCAGCATAAGAGGATTACAGTGAAAACCAGAAGCTGACTTTAGGATTTACACATGAACTGAAGTCAAGAAACTTAAGACACAATGGTGAAAATCTTGACTTCACTAACTTCAGTGAGAGTTTCACTGCTGAATTTGGTAAAGACAGAGTTTCCTACTCCTTTAGGAAAAACTATTTAATCTGGCACACTCAGAGATCCACATTTTTTCTTGGACCCCGTAAAATTAAATACGCGCATCACAGTTCTAAGAGGTGGAAATCTCCTGAACTGTGTTCACATGAAGCGTCATTTATTATTATTCTCCTGCCATCCAATATATAACCCAAAGAGGTGCATCCCGTCATCAGATCAAGACTTCTAATCAGTAATTCTTCAGTTAACTTTTTTGCAGATGCTGTATTCCTGCCACCGTTTGAATGGATAATACAACATTAAAGTATCCCTAGGTATGTATATTTAATTCAGATGAATACAGTAGAAGGCAAATTGCTGGGTTTTCTCCATCTCTTTTCAGAGAGTTTTTCTACTTCAGTCAACCAAGCTGCAGAATAATGAGGACACTTAATCACCGGTTATTAATAATGTATATATTGTGTCTAAACCTTGGACATTAAAGGATGGGATAATTATTTTGCTACTTAGTAAACCAACAAAGAAAGGTTTTTATTGTTTCTAATTAAAGAATAATCAGTATAAATTTGAGGCTATTAATTTGAAGACCAAATTCTGACTGTGACCTTATTCATTGGTGTAACTCTATTCATTACTTCCATGAAATATATTTACTTACTTTTGCATAAAGGGAAAGCATTTGAAATATTCTGTAGTTGCCTCTTCTGCCTGCCCAACACATATAACAGTTTTTACCTCCCTACTTCTCCAGCTTTCCCACAATTTATTGTCCCTTAACATGACCTTTACAAGTAAAGAGAAAAGTCAGTGTCCCATAAAGGACACAGGCTTCTGTGCTCGTTCCAAGACAAATGTCAAGTTACAAGCACAAAGAAAGAAAGGACTTACCTTTCACAAAAAGTGTGCAGACAGGGAAGTACTTTGGGGTTCTTGTAACGGTCCAGGCATATGCTGCAAATCAGAAACTGCTTGTCAATCTGACGGACCACAGGACTTGGGATGTTAGAGCCTTCACTGGCCATCCTAGACCACTGACATATGGATCCTGTTCCCTTCTACCCTGCACACTGCTGGAGTTGGTTGAGAGGAAAAAAAAAAGAAAAAAAGAAAAAAAGAAAAAAGGCTTATAAACTCCATGAAATTACAAAATCAACAACCAATTCACCCATATTTCATCCTGATACGGGAATTCATATTTCCATATAAAGCAAAACCAACGGAGAATTAAACTTCTAAAACGTCGTGTTGGTGATGAGAGATTGGGAAACAGTCTACCCCACCATACATAACACCTCTGTGTGAGCACGCATTTCAGAAAGGCATGTTGCCTCTGAAATATGAGTTACAGGGCTGTTTGGTTTTGAAGACATCCACGATAAAAGTGTTCTTGTGCCAGTAGGCTAAGCCACTTCTAATAAACATTGGATTTCTTACATCTAGAGCACCACTGGCAAAATGCTTAAACTGGAACTGCACCAACCAAATGACTGTGTCACAGAGTTTAAGAATGGTTCAACTTAACATTTCTTCCCCTTATCGGTGCTGATGGTGCCAAAGATATGGTAGGCTTGGATTTCAGGAACTCCTGTGAAGGAACCTCCAGAGCCAGCCAGTCCCTGGGAAGACAGTGCTCAAATTCTGTATCAGCAGCAGAGGTGGGGTAGGTGAGGAGGAAATCCTCACAGTAACAGAGCCTAAGCAAAGAAGAGCCAGCTGATAGCTGCTGAGAGTCAGCAAAGGTAGGGCTGAGGGATACAGGAAGCAAATCCGGATAATGAATGCAAGGAAAATGGCATTCCAGGCAGGAAGAGTAGTCACTGAAATGTCTCCATAACACTGGCATAAAAAGCATGAAATAAAATGGAAAGAAGCAGAGCTATTGACTGGCAGAATTAAAATCACAGGTTAAAGGACCCCCAGCAGATTTGGAACTCCTCCTGTCCTGCAAGCAAGGTGCTGGAAGAGAAAAATTTTTCAACTGGAGGCACAGATTACAGCAACAGAATTAATGAGAAGAAAGAGAAAACAGGAGGAAAGGGAAGGGACCAACCTCAGGAAAAAGTTAACTGCTGGTTAAAATAGGTTAGAAAAACCTGACAAGCAGAGCTCCTGGCAGGGTGGCCAGCACAGCTCCTCTCCCCCAGCACTGAGAGGTGCAGGCTCCCTCCCCGAGGAGCCGACCGCAGCCGCTGTCCTAGCCCTGAGGCCTGCCAGTCCTCCTGCCTCCACGGAGGAGCAGGGGCTCCTTTTCTGTGTGAGCAGCCAGCCCAGCTGGGTGCTTCCACCACAGGCACACTCCTGAGGTGGTTCCTTCTTCCCTAAGCACTTTCTACCCCAGCTTGTAGTCATCCAGACAGCTCGATATTTGGCTTACAGGCAGCTGAGGCTTTCCAAGACCCCCTGCCACAGGTGCTGATCACGCTCCCTTCAAGGTCACTCACTTCCATAATGAGTGCTGTGGCCCATGGCATTTTACCAGCAGCGACACATCCTGATCTTCCTGAGCTGTGTATTAAGCTGTGCAGGTATGGCTGGCTTACTATGGTGGACAAGTGGCTACCTCTAGGATAATGATGGTGCCTATGGAACAGGGTGCACTGACCTCCCCTGTAACAGGTCCCTGGGGATTTGCCTCCTCTGCTAACAAGTACAGCAGCAGAAAGTAATTCCCAGTTAAAATCCCCAACAGCGGTAACTGACCTGCAACTTGAGGCACAACATTTATGGTGGGCCCTTTGGTTTCCTTTTACCCCCCTAAAAAGGGGAATCTGTAAGGTTAAAAATTGTTATAATATTCATGCAACTCAATGTTTGCTCATGATCCAAAAATGTGTGATTTCAGAATTGATCATTTGTTTCACTTTTTTCCATTTCTTTCCCTACCTTAAAATACAATGTCAATATTAGAAAAACACAAACTGAGTCTATTTAAGCGCCATAGATCACACACAGTAAATGTTGAGGGATCAGTTATGAACCCACGTCTCTTTTTAAAAGCTAGAGTTAAAAAATGGCTTCACAAGAAGTGGAACAAAAACATTCAGCTTTCACACATGGGAGTAGAAGGAGCAGGCTATCAAACATGCATTAACACATTCGTGCATTCGGCTGTATAACATGCTGCTCTTCAGCTGTGTGCTTCAAAAGACAATCATTTCACCATCGATGCAGCTGCATTTGCCTCCCACTCTCCCAACCCGAAAATTAGGGGGGTGGAAACCCAAACAAAACAAGGAAGATAATCAGAAGCAGGAGGATGTCTTATCAAAAGCACAGTTTCCAAACTGGACACCAATGCATTATGAACAGTGCAACTTTTTTTTTTTTTTTTGTTATAGACTAAGCATAGACTATTTTTATTAAAAAATGTACTTAAGATACAAAAGAGTAGGTCTCTAATAATGCTGCCTGCCATTTAATAGAAGAAAGCTCTCTAGCAACCAAACATGATTTACTGCAATTTCTTTTTCAGCCATCAAGTACACCAGCAAATGCTGTTTATACATGGACAACTCACATAGCCTGAAAAATTTCATGTGCATTTCATCTGATCCTCATCCTCATTTTCTGAACTCCCCATCTCATTGCAAAAACAGTTGATTCCTAGCATTTCATACATAGGTCTCATGCCAGCTGCTTTAACTTTCAAATATTCACACTTTCAGTTTTGTCAGTCAAAGGAAGGATTAATGAGAGATCAGAAATAAGTGCCTTTAATATGTGTTGTTTTGTCTGGAGCACAGCAGGCCATGATTATCATTTATTTCCTGTGCTCACATAAATCAGGCTTAAAACATGCACCTGAAAACAGAATTTCATCAGCACAGTTCAAGCTGTGGCCACTACATGGTACATTAAATTCTTACACAAATTATTCATGTTAAAAGTTTGTCAAGTATGTTATTTCCAGGACTAAGCATCTGATTCCACAGCCTCCCTCAGCCAACTTCACCTTTGATGTAATTTTGCTAAACGTGGTATGGCTATGGAAATGACTATTTTGTCTCAATGAAAGCAACTGTGTAACCAAAGACTATCTGAGGAAAAGTTGCAAATTTTAGATGATCCCTTTAAATATGGCCAAAGACAGCATTTATTCTAATTTTCTGCAGCGCTATCAGCAATTCCTCAAAAACAGCAACATAAGTTTCAGATGTATTGGCAGCGGGAGATTGTGCAAAGTAAGACTTTTTTTTTTTTTTTTTTTTAAACAGAAAACCCATCATTTTAATAGTAGCATCTTCTGGGAACTGCTAGGGTTCTTTTCAGAGGTTCATTTTTGTCTCAGAAGACAGAGACAAAGAGCAGCTGAAGTACGACATTTGAAAATAAGTCTGAGAATCACTGAATCACTTCTCCATATATTTACACTTTATAATTTAAACAGGCAAAGCTAAAGGTTTTTGAAACACTGCACCAAACAAGACCTAAAACCCCACCCATTTATCTCTAAGAGGCACACAGAGTGGAAGCCTGGGTCAGGTTTGCCAAATTAAGTGCAAAAAAATGGTTGGAAAATGTACACCCTTTGTCACCCATTTGAGGCTTAAGGATGATTGTTTTCAGCCATCCCCAAAATTACATTAATTATTTTTCCTCCTACTTGGAGATAGGACTATTGATTTGAATTCAAGATGCACTATAGAGCAAAGAAAGGAGGAAACAATGGCTCTCTAAGCTGGTGTAAAGCCTTGCCCTGCTACACATGCATGCCTCCAGGAACCAAAGTCAGGGTGTGGCCTCACCCATATGAAAAAGAACTTCCCTTACTCTTAAAAAAGGGGAGAAAATGTTAGGGTACAGCAAATAACAGTTCCAGAAGAGCTGTTTCCGACAAATAGTCACGCAATAGAGAAGTGCACCCTTTCTGCAAGTCTCTTTAACTCAGCTCTTCAACCGTTACCGAATTCTCTGTTAGTTTCCATGGCCCAGCTGAGAAAGAGACAGGGGGAAAACTTGCAACTGTCCGTTTCCCAGGGTTTATCCCTAAAAGCTCAGAACTCCCTCTCGCTGAGATGCTGCTATCGCCGAACTCCACCCAGCCAGAAATGCAACTAGCCTGAAAGTACAGCCTGGGGAGAACAAATTGCATGCAGCTTGTTCATCCTCTTCTTATCAATGGCATTCACAACCCGAGGGTCTATTCATGTCTGATGAATGACTAGGTTTCCAATGGCAACGTTTGCAAAGGAACGGCTAGGCCTTGAGAGCGGTAAGAAAGGGTGGGGAACCTCAACAATGTTGCTCCAAAGACTGGGGGAGCTGGGCTTTAAAACTCCTTAAAACAGACGTGCCATCTGTCCATGCTTTTTGGGAATGAAGGACAGATTCGAGACATTTACAGCAGCAGCCCCGAAATGAGCCAATACAGGACACAGCAAGTACATCAATAATCATCACCGCCACACAGCCCGCTTGGGTAGAAGGCTCGACAAGCTACATTTGCATTCCTTTCTCTCCCACTCTTGCAATCAGTTTGGTGCCTTGTTGTTTAAAACACAGCAACCCTCTTCATTCTTACAGCATGCAGAAGCATAATGAACAATCGGGGCTGAAACAGCAGCCACCGGGAACAACACTGAGCAAAACTCGAGCATTTTTGACCTACCCATCTTTGTAGAAAAATAGCTTAATCAGTGCAGTGCTGAGGACCAAATCCTTGCAGGGTCGGAGCTGCAGTTCCGCAGTAATCCAAACGAACAAAACATCATCTGTCAATATTTCAAGCCTCATGCGTAAAACCGGTTAAGGATCCCTATCGGAGCACAGTCACCATTAGAGGCACAGCGCATTTTGTGCTCTAAGGAGTGATGCTCCATTCCACGAAGAGGACAGGTGGAAAGAAAAATGGAAGAACGGGAGGAGGCCCAGTGAAGTCGTCATGAATTTTTTTTTTCCCCCCCCCGGGTCATTTACAAGTGGGAGACCCCTTCAGGATGCAAACCAATCAATCTTTATTTAGCACATCTTTTTCTCACTCAGCCCGTGTAGAAAGACTGCAGCAAAGCGTGCGGGGCATTGTGGGATAGGGATGCAGCAGAGAGCTGCAAGGAGATTCGCTGGGTTATTTTTTTTTCCCTCCCTACTCGGCAATCAGCTGTTCGGAGGCTCCGCGCAGGGCCATTGAATTTGGGCACCAGAATGTTATTACAGGATTAGCAGGCGGAGACAGCCACCAGTGTGCAGCTGGCATGTCAATGCAGCCCCGAAACACATATGCAAATATTACTCGCAAATCGGAAAAGGGATTTGAGTCCCCGGGGGAGAGCCGCTATTACGCAACGTTGGTTATCAGGGCAGTCGCCACAGATGAAACGAAAGCACTTTCATTTAGAAAGGGAGATAAAGCTTAGTGCTCAGTGATTGCATTCGGATTTGTCCAGGATTCAGAGTATTTCTTGGCTTGGTTCTCCCCTGCTCCAGCTTCCAGCACCAACAAAAGACCCCACAAACACCCTTTGTCCCTCCAGATGTTTAAAGCAGCACCAAGGAACCTCTTCCGAGAGCTGTACCACTGACACACAAACCAGCAGTGGCTTCTTGCACGGCAAAGCCACGAGTTTAACCTGCCTCGAGTCAGCTCAAACACTCACAGCTGTGATTCGTAACCTCACATTCAAGGACCAAGAGACTCAGAGCCAGCAGTCTGCTGAACTTCTGCACAAGCATTAATGCGAAGTTGCATTCCCTTAGTGAATCTAATAACTTATTTAAACTAACTAACTAACTCACAGATCAGTCTAGATTTTACCAGGCTGTTACCAAAGGAAATAAAGTTGGTGTCAGTGGAATTTCTCAGTTATACAGAGAAAGTTGCTCAAAAGATGCTTGTGAATACACAGACACTACTGAAGCTAAGCAACGTAGAATTAGCTTTGTCCTCCAGTACAACAGCTGGTGGGCTTTGCAGACAAGGTAGTATTTGCATCCCTAAATACAGTGAATCTTTTCTTTTGAAAAAAAAAAAAAACATAACAAAACGACAACAAAAAAACTCAAATCATATGCAAGTATTTCAGCTCACTGAGGCTAACAAAGCTTCCCACAAATAAAAGGACACAAAAGGCCATTTGCATCAGGAATAAAAACTGTTGGCTTTAAATACTGTCTGTGCTACTTGGACTTAATTAGAAGAGGTAGGGTTAGTTTAGACCTCACAGCTTAAAAAGTTGCCTTACACTCTTTAAACAGTTTCCAGAAAATACTTATTCTATTCTTGTACTGACCAGGTAAATAGGATTAATAATCATTATCATGACTGACATTTAATCTAAATTCCTGTTTAAAACATAGAATCTCTTCCCATCATTTATTTCCCACTTGGCAATCACTAAGCCAGATTGGTTTTATACATCGTGCAGATCCAGCCTGGTTTCCCTGGGTAATGCCCACTGGGCAAAAGCATGTTGTAATCCAGTTTATAACCTGAAATGAAACATCAGGCAGCATGCGTGCATGTGTTAGGAGTCTGGGTGCTCATGCCAAAACGCTGCTCCTCTGATTCCCTCGACATGTGCCCAACTCTGTCAAAGAAAACAAAGTCTGTTTCATTTTAGCTCCACACTCAGCAGGTCAGAAGAAGCAGGGATCTGCATGGCACAATTCACAGCTTAAAAAAAAAGGCCAGAGTTTCAGGCATATTTTTGGAGGAATGGGGGCGGGGTATTGCTATTCTTTCTTTGGGTTCTTGCTTTTCTTTTTCAACTGTATAGAGAACTCCATTACAAAGAACAAGCAAAAATTTTAACTCCCACAGCTAGGAGATCCAAAGTCTTTTGTTTTTGCCACTTGAACAAAGGCACGTTTAAAACAAAAATCAGGACTGAAAACTCTGGAGTGCACCCCCAGACCTGAGGCGGAGGGCTCAGACAGAAGCACACAGACATCACTTAGCTGCTTGCTTTTCCTTGCTCATTTCCAGCATCAAGTTTACATACACTAAAACAGAACAACAAGGATCGCTCAAATTGCTATTTACACTCACAGTCAGTAGAGCAGACTACAAACCCCTCGATTCAGAACCGCTCCCGTAACATACCTCATGGCCAAAGGAGACCGCAGGAGTCACAGCTACAGCCACTCTCTCACTGGGAACTACAACTCCAAATGAGAGATTGCTTCAAAATGCAGTTCTCATGCAATTAACTCCAAGAAGCTGCCTTCTGACAATGCTCTTATGTTCTGGAAATGATTCTGCTTCTTAAACAAAACAAAGCCTTGGTACTGTGGCAAGGAAGAGGAGACAACCGAAAAATGAGACAACAGAAAATCTCATTTCCCTTGAGATTTTGGTTCTTGCATGTTTAATGTTGACACATGGGCTCCTTCTCCCTTGTGAAGAGGAAATGGATTTGTAGCTCAGTGAGCAATCTTGCACTTTACCCCATACCAGTTATTGCCAGCCCATTTCAACCAGGTTTATTGTATGTCTGTTCTGAGCTGGGGGAAGGGCATGGGGGTTGTTGTTGTTTATTTTTCTTTTTTAAAAAAAAAAAAGAACAAAAACCACTAATCTCCCACAGAAGTTTGCTGCGCCCATTGGAAGTAAGTTCTGTGGAAAATATATAGCTCATGCCATCTTTATAGCACCACAGAAAGGAGTGGTCTAGCCCCTGCTATCATCCCCTGTAATTGTTACAATTTTCAAATAATTTCTTCTCCTTTTTCTAACACAGCCTGAATTAGCATTCTGAGGGAGTCCATAAATGGTAAGTTACAACAACAAAAATCAAAACCAACCCCAAACCTGTAGCTAATTTACAGACCATAGCTGGATATTGCTACATCCTTCCCCTAATATTAAATGAGTCATTCAAACACTCCGGGTTAAGATTAATGGCCTGCACTGAAGTCTCTGTCATAAATTGACTGAAGGGAGAGTAATCTAACTCAGCCTGCTCTACAGAAGATTTTAAGGTCAGCAGAAAAAAAAAATATATATATTGGGTCAGTCCTAACTAAATGGCTAAATAATACAGTTGCAGGAAATAAGGCTGTCTGGAAAATAAGAGGTGGGAGCGACCAGAAATCAGTTCCCCAAAGCCATGATGCTGGGAATGAGGGAACACAAACACAGGCCAGGATGGGCTGTTCAGCCACCCCTTGGCTCCACACTGTTAATTTGGCGCCGGCACCAGGAAATCAGGTGGGGTGAAACAAGCAGGCTCTGTCATTGTGGGACCGTGCCCGCATCAGGATCACGGGCCCTTAGTCATCTGGATGGGACGGTGCTGGCGGAGGCTCCTTTACCTTTCCCCACCGTTAACAAGTGCAACCTGCAGCCTGACCTGGCATGCTCCAGCAGCCCAGGCAGTAGCTCAGACGGGCAGGGAAAAGCCAGGGCTGCTTGCACTGCAGCCCTGCTCGCAGTCACAACGCCTCTGCCCTGAAAGGAGCTCTGTCAGGTGCTGGCTCCTCTCCCTGTGCCACAGCCTAGAGCCATGATCACTCGCCCATCTTGTGATCCAGTGGGGCAGATGCTCTTCCCCTAAGCTTGTGACCCTACACATGGCTTGTCACAGCCGGGGGAGGCAAAGAACTTGAAAGGTTTGCCTGGGATCTAACACTGGGCTGCTGAGACCTTCACGGCCCCCACAGCGCCCATCCTCCTCTGCCTTTACCACCTTATTCTGTTTCTTTCTACCTCCTGCTTACACCTAGCTCTGCTTGCCCAGGCTGTGGCTTTTGTAGCAAGCCTGAAGAAGGCATTTGCCATTGAGGTGGCACTGCAGCCACCAGAAAACAGCTCTGTATCCTGACATCTCTTCAGCACAGCAATGGGATCACCCCTAGTTTGACTGTCAGATGTCAAGGTCATGAATTAGATTTCTTTTACAGGCTCTCACCTGCTGAAGACAGGAATAACAAGGATAGAAGCCACTGCTATAAATGAAAACTAAATCATTTTACTTGCTTCATGTTCTTTCCCCTTTCCTCAGTTTGTAATCAAAACCTATAACAATACGTGTGTCTGAAGTAAGTGGGTGGGCCTCTTGAGACACCAACATACTTATGCTTTATACTCCAAGTTGGAGAAAAGGGTTACAGCTGACATCTAACCCTCCCCCCCTTTCCTTTTCTCTGCACATCCCCGCAACCTCTGCCTCCCTCTGCAGTACCCCAACGCAAAGCAGGACCTTTTGGTGGTCCTGCTTCCATCCCTACAGACCCCATGTTCCCCCAGTCTCGCCCTCAGACAAAGGGGAGCCTTTCTGCTGGCTGCCCTGCACACACCAAGGGATAAGGCTGGCAGGTTAGAGCTCATATTATCACCCAGTAATCACACACCCGAGATGTGATACTTACTTTAAGGCTATTTGTCTGAGGTTTTCAGGACCTCATTTCAGGACCATAGCCCTTTCCGTGTTTAATAAGACATTTTCTCAGGTGAGCTATTTTAAAGAAAAAAATCCACAGCGAGGCAGATCCAAATAATTATTTTATGGGCTAGGTGTTGTGCAGGCCTAAATAAAAGGATTTTAAATTCTACACTTTTCATCCAGAGCTGCTAGTCAGAGCATCCATAAAAAAAAAAAAAAAAAAAACTCTTCTGATTAACTACCAAGTGCCACTAACATGATCCATGATCCTCACACTTACACATTTTACTTACACATTTTTGACTCTAGGCCTATCTATTTTATTAACAATAACAGGTTTCTGTTCAGCCTTTTTAGGTACTTGAGCTCAAAAAAAAAAAAAAAAAAAAAAAAAAAAAAAAAAAAGCTGAGCTGGCAAATAATTAAAACTGTGCCTTAAATCACTGCAGCTTCCATAAACAGCTGCTCTGAAATGCTACTTGAAATCAAAGTGCTCCATGGAGACTCCACACTAATCACTGCTAAACCCTCCAGGCGCAGGACATCAGGTAGTACAAAAAGCAGGAGGCTGAGCAGGAATCTGTTTGGGAAGAGGTCCCTGGCCTCTTCTACATACTGTTAGATATAAGGTACATTAAGAACTGCTCTAGGCATTTTCTTTAGAGCTGCTGAGCAATGGCAAGAAAAGTAAAAGGTAGATGCAAATGCTTGGTCCTGAGGTGAGCAGTGAAGGTTGAACTGCTCAGAGATCATCCCCTCCACTCCCTCCTGAAACACCAACCTGCCCCATGCTGCATTTCTGCTTGATCTTACAGTTCTGCAGCTCTCCCTTTAGGAGAGATGATAGCCTTGAGTTTAGTCATATATTCCCCACTGGCCTCTCCTCTGCTTCTGCTTCCATTTACTTCACTTGGATCGTGTTGAATTAGCACAAAGTTCAAAGCAGCAAGGGACAAGACAGCACCCAGCTATCACCACATGACATGCAACTTCTATGCAAAATTAACCTAGAGACTGCCAGCCCTTCAGGCTTCTTTCTTCCTCTTTTTTTTTTTTTCCAACCTTCAAAATCCCACTTCTCAACAGAAACAGCATAAGAAAAATAAACTGGGAGAAAAAATACAGATGTTTCACAGCAAGAAATGTCAGACAGAGTATAAGCATTAAAAAAAAAGCAAACAACAGAGGCACAGGAAAGCACAGGAATTCATGTCTCCGTAGCACATGGGCTGTGTAGATAGGGTGCCTGAGCAGGTGGGATTTCTGCCAAAAACACATATGGGAGAGAGACTGAAGGACAAGAGGAAGAAGAGACCCTCCCCAGCCCGTGAGCATGCTGAATTCAGTTTCACGTAACCTGCAGCACTTACACTGTTTAAAGGATGAAATACTGCTTGCTGCTTCTCTGCATTTACCTGAGCTTTTGTACAGTATCCGCCTCATTTTCTCGCTTGGAGCCTACAGCGACGTTACCTTCTATGTCTGCTGCCTTCTTCTGAACTGAAATGCCTTTCAAACACACAGATGTATGCCTAAGCATCTATATATCACCCTCGGTCTCAGAGAAGACCTCAACCAAGCGTTAAGCAGCAGGCAGAGGTTTACCCAGGCAGGCTCTTTACGCTGGCAATAACGCGACACTGCGCTTTCACAGCAAGTAGGTAAACACGTAGCCGCATACGGCAGGTACTCTGGCACCAGAAACAGCGAGACAGTGTCAGAATAACCTTGGCAAGAGCAGCTCTGTGGGTTATAACAATAGTTGTACGCACAGGAGTTAAACCGACCAAAAAACAATAACACAAAGCCATCTGCAGCTCTTGTGGGGAGCTCCAAGCGCACACAGCCAGAGCCCGCTGGCTGCAGCGCTGCCTTCTCCTCCTCCACATTCACAGGGTCGCTCCATTTGAGTTAGCATTACTCAGCCCCAGCACCTCGGAGCTTGGGAGCACCCAATGGCTGCACTTCAGTGGGTAAACATGCCTTTCCAGACCGCAGCAAGGACACTCGCTTGCTGATTGCACTCCAGTGCTCCTATTTAAAGAACTGTTGTTGTGGGAAAAAGCCGAAACCTTTCTGCAGCATAGACGATGCGTTCCCCATGTCTTGTGCCTTGTCTGCAGAAATGCACCAATTCCCAATGTGCATTTCCACGGCAGGGTTTCACTGCAGCCACAGTAAGATGGGGCCTCTGGACGGGCCCCCCGTGCCCCCAAGCAGGCCGGGCCTCCAGGCAGTCCTCATGGTCCTCCCTCAGGTCCCACCAAGCAGCTGCACTGCCTCAGCCTGGCCTTTCCTCAGGCCTTTTCCATGAGGCACAAGCTTTTAGAGCAGACACAAGCTGCACGGAGGAGTAGCAGGAAGAGGTGCCCACCTGAATCCTTCTCCAAGAGTAACTCTCCTAAGCTTTCCCTTGGACGTCCCGTCCAGGTTCCCACATGCTAGCAAACACACAGGGCAGGTTCAGGTCAGATGCCCAAGGCTCCTACAGGGCGCTGGCAGCCTGACCGTGAGCAGATGCCCATCGCTGACAACATGCCAGCCTGCTGCAAAAATTACATGCTCCAAAGACCCTCATACGTATCATCCTGTCTTTCCAAATTGACATCACAACTTACGAAGTAATAGCTAATGAAAGATGAGAAAAGTAGTACCGCTCATATGGTACAAATTTTAATGCTCCCAAACTGAACTGGGAAACACAGTACCTTCATTTCTCTACAAAAATACATCTCGTTTACCTTATGGGAAAGCCAGTGCATCTGCAAATACTGGGAGCGCCCTAAGGTCTCACAAGTCAGCTACTGCAATTTAACCACAATGACACAATCTAACACAAAACACTTTCTATGCTATGAAATAAGTTTTCATAGAAAGCCTTTAGTTTGGATGAGGGCTATTTTTATAATGAAAGAAGTGCAAGATCGTAGCATATAAAGACCAAATTTTTTGCAGTCAGACATCAGGATTAGATTTTGCCAGCTTATTCTTTCTGCAAGTTCTGTGAAGCGATGTAAGAGCTGCCTGAGAATTTAGCAGCAGTCCTTGTGATGACTGTGACAAGACAAAACATGCTGTTCTTGATATAGGTTATATGCAGTATCATCGAAACAACAACACCTGTTAGAAAAGTATGTGAAGTAACCAGCTGTAGGCACTGCTGTTAAAAGGAATTGAGAAATCCTAGTGGAAAACCAGTTACAGATACAACATACATGCTCTGCACTATTTTGGGTGCTGAACTTCTTCTCTGGCTCAGTTAGCATAGTCAGGGGCTGTTAGGACACACTTCAGATAAATGCTTCTGGAATGCTGATGAACCTGTAAGTCTGAGTTAAATTTTACTCACAATTTATATCCACTGCATTTTAATCTTTCTTTTTAATGGCCACAGATGAGAAACCCCTTTTGAGGCTATCAGCCATGTCCTGGCTACTTCATTCCATGAGCTATGAAACTCATTGCCCCAGGGCGCTACAGCTGTTAATAATTTACGGGCATTCCAGGACAGACTGACAAATTCACAGAGGGTAAACTGACTCAAGATTTTTAAATATAAAGACACCTCCTCTACCAGAAGCAGAGCTGGAAGCACAAATCCCTGAAGATGAAAGAGTATTCAGGGGCATACTATTATACATCTGATCTATTTTTATGCTTCTCTGTAGGCACCCACTGTCAGCCACCATCCAGATTATAAGGCTGAGCTAGATTTACTTTTGTTTTGACCCAGTCTCACCTTCAAAATACTCAGTGTAGACATCACAGGAGCTGTCATAGTAGCCACTCCCTTTTTGCATAGTTAATGGACAAGAATGGCACCACAGGGCTGTTTTTATTACTTAGCAGAGCTATTTAGGGATGCCAGGTGAAATGAATCCATCAGACTGCTGCCTTAATGCACAACCTGCTGTATGAAGAATGCCACCGAGAGCCACAGAGCATCTTTAGCATGTATGCTCACTTCTACATCATACGAACAAGACATGCAACAATGGAGACCGACTGGTCATTGCCTCAAGCAGGGAACCTCTTCGTAGTGATTACAATATTAACCTACCATTTCTCCACATCCTCCTTCCTTTTCCAACATAGTTTATCCTCCAGGAAAAAAAAAATACTTCTAGTGATATTTCCTTTAGACTGATGTGTTTACCTTGCTTCCCTGCAGAAGTACTTACTCTCTATTTTTCTAAATGTAATGCCATAGAGCTTGGGGAAAATAGGCCTTTATTGCTGTCCTTAAATACCATCTAATTCCAACCCCCTGCCATGGGCAGGGATATCTCCCACTAAACTAGGATGCCCAAAGCCCCCTCCAGCATGCCCTTGAACACCTCCAGGGATGGGGCATCCACAGCTTCTCTGGGCAACCTGTGCCAGTGCCTCACCAACACCACAGTAAATTTCTTCCTAACATCTCATCTAAATCTATTCTCTTTTAGTTTAAAGCCATTACCCCTTGTCCTATCACTGCACCCCCTGACAGAGTCCCTCCCCAGGTTTCCTGCAGGCCCCCTTTAGGTACTGGAAGGCTGCAATGAGGTCTCCCCAGAGCCTTCTCTTCTCCAGCTGGGCAACCCCAACTCCCTCAGCCTGTCTTCACAGCAGAGGTGCTCCAGCCCTCTGACCATCCTCGCAGCCCTCCTCTGGACTCATTCTAATTTGTCCATGTCCTTCTTGTGCTGGGGATCCCAGAGCTGAATGCAGCACTCCAGGTGGGGTCTCACAAGAGCAGAGCAGAGGGGGAGAATCACCTCCCTTGCGCTGCTGGCCATGCTGCTTTTGGTGCAGCCTAGGATATGTTTGGCTTTTGGGCTGCAAGTACGTATTGCTGGCTCGTGTTGAGCTTCTCATCAGCCAACACCCCCAAATCCTCCTCAGGACTGCTCTCAAGCCATTCTCCACTCATCCTGTATTTGCACTTGGGAGCACCCCAACCCAGATGCAGGACCTCGCACTTGGCCTTGCTGAACCTCAAGAGATTCGCACAGGCCCACCTCTCAGGCCTGTCCAGGCCCCTCTGTACAGCATCCCTTCCCTCCTGCGTGTCAGCCACGCCATACAGCTCGGTGTCATCGGCAAACTTGCTGAGCTCAACATACTGTTGGGATCTTTTCAAGAGTATTTTCCAAGTTCAGCAAAATCTTCTGAGTGCAATCTTTTTTTTTTCTTTTGTCTGTAAGTAATTATGTCAAGTGCATTTGTTCAATATTCCATCACTGCTTTGGACGGTTTATTGATCTGCACAAGCTGTAGGAGTGTCTTCATATCAGTCAAAAGTTCAACATAATATAACCACTGCTCTTTCCTTGCTAAATCAACTCTTAAGCACTACACAAAGCACACTGCAAGATACCACAAACCTTCAAGATAAAAAATAACCCAGTTCAACTAAGCTTGGGCATAGAAGTCAAGCACAATACAAATCTTTGCAGAGACTAAAATTTACACTTTTCCTTGTAGCCATCATTCCATGTGACAGTTTTTCAAATGACAAATTCAATGAAAGGACATTATTCATTAAGCCTAGCATTCAATACTGATTAAAAAAAAAAAATCAACAGAAAAAGAGGGAATTCTCAATCTACTTTTCCAGAATGGGGATGGGAGAAGTCAAGAACAGAAGCTCATGGTAACACAGAGAAAATAGCTTTACATGACCAAAACAAAAACAAACAAACAAACAAACAAAAAGTCACCCAGAAATAAACTGATCATGCACACGTTTAGACAGACAAATAATACTAACACAAATAAATACATCCATACTGGATTAGGAACCAGCAGATTGCTGAACATTCATCTCATGCATTTAAAAACTGTCCAGAAGCAACTGCAGCTACTCCAATCTTTGCATCTCTTCTGCAGAGGGCATCCACCCTGACTTAAGAGCTGAAGATCCACCTAATTCATTGCTACTAACATCCACCCAAGACTGCAAATATTCAGAAGGTTTCAAAGGGAGAGAGAATGAATAATACTTTTACACATGACCAAAATGCTGATCATAAAAAGCCAACCTGTCCAGTCCTTTCAGGGGAACTTTCAGATTATAGATGATATCTGCAGTCATTACAGTCATTTGCCTTCTCCTAGGGGCAGGGTATATTCTTGAAGTTAATCTATTACCTTAAAGATCCAATATCTAACAGTAAAGTGTTATGGTTTACAGACAAACTGCTGCCAAAACAGCTATGGTAGCAGTCCAGCTATACAGGATATATTTTGATGCTTGTGTCAAGCAGATCACCATGTAACGTAAGAGGTGCCAGAATACATGCTGTTAACATTTTTCACATGTCTACGATTAGCCTCCTTCTTAATTTAGCTATGCCTTTTTTAACCTTACTGCATGAACTGGCAGCAAGGTGGATGGAGCCAGACCACATCTACCTGCCACAGTAGCTGTTCACTGCCTCAAGTAGTATATTACAATTGCTATTTCAGTTCTTCCTTTTGAATGGGATCTGCTTTTGAGCTCTTACCTGACGTCCAGCTGGCAAGTGGGAAAGCTGCCCGGTGGCCAACAGACTTCTCAACTGACTAGATCCTTGGCTCTCCCCATAGAGTACATTAGAATGGTATGTTATGTCATTTATTTCACTTCATACTAGTCCAGTTTCAAACTAAACTACTAATTCCAGCTTTTAAAATAAGCAATGTCCAATCCAAATATAGCAAAACACCCCAAATATTAGAAGGAATGACAAGCAATGCCAGGATAAGTCTATAGATTCTGTGACTGAAAATATCCAGAGAGTTTATTGTAGAAAATAGTAGACAAATGTCTTTAATATTGCAATTTATACAACAAATATTTAATTATTTCAATCACAGAAATAAAACTCGGTCTTTATAGAAATGAAACAAATCAGAAAGGTTGATAAGAAATGCCACCTGCATCTCTCCAAAGGTCAAAATGAATTTTGCTCAGAGGGTGGTGGGCTTAATTCCAGTTGATCAAAAGCAAGGGAAAGGTTCACACAATTTCTCACAAAATAAGATTTTTTTTTCCAAATTGCATTAGCTCAATGTTTGCAACCAAGAAGCTCCTGCCATTACAGGCACATGTCAACATGAACCTTACAACACGCCAACAGACTGTCTACAATACAGTAATGTCATATAACAAATACAAGAGCAAGCCCAATTCTAACAGAAGAAGCACGTCATAAGCAATAACCCATCAAAAACAGAGGCACAAAGAGGTGAAGTCTATTTATATGACTGATAAGCCATGTTCTTTTCCCTTCAGTATTTTAGTAACCTCCAAACAATGATTATTTCCTTTCCAACTTTTATTCCCTTCAATAAGTACTGGTTTTGTTTTGGAGTCTTCTCTCCTTTTTTTTTTTTTTTTTTTTTCTTTAATTGCAGCTCATGTCACACACTTCCACATGGTCAAGTTTTTTGTTTCATTTTTTCTTAAATCACAACCTGCACTCTCTAGAAATAGCATATCTAATTTTGGTTCAAGGTGTCAGCCAAGCATAGGATCAGCAATTGTGGATTTTATTCTGACAGTCATAAGATTTCTTCAGTGTGGTCCCTGAAGCCTGACTAAAAAAAAGCAAGTTCATATATGTTATCCTGCAAAGTAGAGATGGGCAGGTGTCCAGGAGAAAGTTTTCAGGGCTCCAAAAATTAAAAAATAAAAATGAAAAATAAAAAAGGAAGAAAAGAAAAAAGTTGAAAAACATTGTCTTTGAGTTTTCAAACCATTTGTAGATTCTTAAGAATTAATGGATTTTTATAATACTGCATTGTCCATACAAAATATTTAAATTTGTGGTGTTTTTCTCTTCTATAGTACAGTTCTATTGAGGATCATTCTTTATAAACTGAATTATTTGGAGTAAAGATGTGTTTGCTGCTGTATATAAACAAATAGTTCAAACCAGCTACACTTGTACCCTTGGGCATGTTTAATTTTGATGAGACAACATGCCTGCCAACTGATCGAATCCAATTCATTTACACTTGGCCCAAGAATCTCTCCTACCTTATCATACATCCTGCCTTTGTTTTTGTATAAATACTTGATGTGTCTAGACACAATCTTACACATTTCTGCAAAACTATGCAGAAATATTTTATGCAGATGATTAAATTTCAGCTTTACTATAGTAATGTACAACACTTTGTTCTCTGAATTAGAACACCCAAACCTTTTCAGTGCATTTAATTCCCCAATTTTCCTCAAAGGAATCAGGAGCCTCACTGTGTTTATATAAGCTGTTCAAATCCTAGTTTTGTTATGAATTAATTAAATTCCATTATCAGGCAAAGACAGGCCCAACATGTTTTTGAGATGGCTTCAAGCAGCAATTATCTGGGATTTTCCAGTAAACAACCTGACCTCCAAGCTGGGATTGCCAGAGAAAAATACTATCATGGGCTTAGGAAATCCCCCAGCTGCACTGCCATCTTTGTCCAGGTAAGATCTGAATTTCCAACCACTGTGCATACTGCTGGACATAGCAGAATTCAGACAGCACTTGTGTACTCTCAGGACATGGACACTGCTTATCTCATACCTGACCTCAGAGCCAAGACTCCACTGAATTCATAGACAGAAAACAACTTCCAAAAAAAACATTTAAGACCTGTATTTCCCTCCTCTCCCCCACCCTAAATAAAGGCATTAAACATAGTCTTCTAGTTTTTATTCTGTATATGGCATAATACATTTGCTGTCTCCCTTTTAAAATTCAATACACAAAACAGAAAATTTTCCCCAGTTGGCTGAAATAGATGTTTCCATCTAGAATTTGTTCTGTCATAAAATCCACTGCATGTTTCCTTTTGGCCCTCAAGCAGCATGCATTAGTGATGCTCCTTGGAGTAACAAAGAGATTCTGTTTAACCTTCCCTCTCAGGAAAACCTTGGTGTACCAAAGCCATTTCTCATAAAAAATGATGAAGCCCTCGCTGAAGAAAACACCAAGCTGTTCTTTACAGCCAAACTGCAGGCACTACAGGACCAGATCAGAGATGTGAGTTTCTTCACAAGTTTGTCAAATGCTTTGCTGAGAAGTTTAAGGAAACCTGTGGCTTGCCATAAACAATCTTGGACAAAGGTAAATAAAGCACAGAAGCTTTGTTTCATTTGTCAACAGCCAATAGAACAACCCTCTCTCCCCCCCTCCCCCCCAAAAAAAAACAAAACAAAACAAAACAAAAAAAAAACTCTCTGGAAATAGGGACTAACCTCAGCTTTCTGCTTTCTTTGTTTTCTAGCAAGACGTTGCTGTCTCAAGACCAGGTACAGTAGCTTCCTGGTACCTTCTCTCTATAACCGCTCCAGGCTTTAGATTTCATGAGTCCATCTTCCAGAAAGTCATGGGGCTAGCTTTAAAATAAACAAGTTTATATAGATTTTAACAAACCAAGCCTTTTAGTACACTTTTCAAGCCCTACAGTTTATATTCCTACACTTATTCCAAGTATTTTACATTGCCTAGAAGCTCTCATTAGCATCACTGGTCAATTTCTGTTCAGTTCTTGCACAAATGGATATGTGGAACTTTAAGAAAGAAAACTTCTGATGGTTATATCACAATAGTTGGTCACTATATCACTATATAGTACATCACAATAGCTGTTATCCAGGTAATAAATCCATTGCCCTCAAAGACAAATAATCTGAGGCTGGAACAGACAGTGGCTTTTCTTATACCATGTCCTTACCTAATAAATACTTATTTAGTCACCGTACTGTCACCACGTTTTTCTTATATACATACAAATGGACATTTATGTCATTGTTCCGGCTTGACGAATATTTGACTTCAGGGTGATTATCGTCTTATTCTTGGTATATTACCTGATACATTATATTTCCTTGTTCTTTCTTACCCCTATCAATCTGCCTGACAGTCTGCCTACAATGCTTTTTGAAAACAGTAAAATAAAGTAAAAAAAAAAAGCGCTGGGGGGAGGGAAGGGGGATTCATGCTTAGCAGGGGAGCTGTGCATCAGGTATTGGCTCAAGTTAATTTTCTCAAGAGCAGAACAACAGAATATGGTTGTCAGAACATTAATGCCAACTTCAAAAAACCTGACACCTGTGAGAAGCAAAAGTCTCCCTCCTAATAATACCTTGACATCAACCTCTCAGATTTACAGGGATTTATTTTGCTTTGAATAAACATCACTGTGCCTTTCCTTGGCAAACTGCTTGGCTTTGTTTCAATTATTGCTTTTAAATATTAAAGAGCAGAAGGCATTTGTTTCCCCGTCACATCCTGTCCTGTTTACACAGCATCACACCATCAATCCCCTTTGAAACGCTTGCTCTTACAGCAAGCTCGACACACACACGGTTCAATCAAAACATTTCCTATTGTCTCATGCCAGCCACAAACGGATTTCTGCACAAGCACTGAAAAGGTTTAAAGGTTTCGACAGCCACCTAAAGCTGAGCCGGCACGACTGTCAGAGAAAGGTGCTGTCAAACTGCTCCAACTCCGCCACTGCCACCCTGACTTTAGGAAGAGAAACGAAGACAAAGCCCTCGCTCACGCACACAGCTCAGCTCCTGGCTGGAGCTCGCCCGCTGCTCAGCCGCTACTCTCCCAAAACACTCGAGAGCAAGAAAAAGCACAAGGATAGTTAGAGACGAGTGCGAAAGGATAACTTACATTGTTTAGAGAGACAGTGGGAAAGGACTGCTGCGGTTTCTTCCTTATTTTACACTGCTGTTGGCAGAGCAGACAACCACAGAAGTTCACCTACAGAAATCCCTCTTTAATTCTCTCTCCCAGTTCATTTACTCTAGAGCCTCTCAGCCTGACGAGATCCAACAGTCAAAAGTTTATCCCCTCGTATTTCCGAATGATATGGCCGACTCTCCTTGGACACATACCAATGATGCAGTAAAAATAGACAAAAGGGGGGGAGGGAAGAAGCGATCTAGCTTGAGCCTGAATCTTCTTAACTCAGTGTTTTCTGTAAAAGCTGCTCTCATGTCAGGAGTTCCCATCCCTGCGCTAATTCGCAGAGCATGGAGTCATCCATCTGGTTTTCATAAACTGCAAATTACGAGCAAAGCGGGGAATATACACAGCCCAGCTTTAGCTGAACTCCCCGAGCACCAGCCTTACAAGTAACCTGAGGTACAAAGGCTTTGAAAATAAACAGGCAGCCCCATGCCAGACTGACTGCATGCACTCTTGCGTGCGTGCAGCTGGCCGCCTCACTGCCCCCCAGCAGCCCCCAGTCCCTGAGAGCACCCCACGGCTCAGGGAGGTGGCAGACACTTCCCCCCCCCCCCCAGGGGAACAAAGCAAGCTTGCAGCCCTCCCTCCCAGCACAAACAGCCTCTCCGGAACGGGAATTTAAAAAAAAAAAAAAAAAGTGCATTGCTTAGTTCAACAGTTTAGCAACTCAGTTAGAACAACCTGGTTTTTATAAACAGGGAAGTGAATGCTGATCCACTTACATCCTTTAAATGCTTCCAGGTGGGAAACAAACCCACTGGGGTCTCTCTCTCTCTTTTTTTTTTTTTTTCTTTTCATTTGCTGTTTCTTCCTCTAGTAAGGCAACTCACAATCAGTGGATGGCTGCTTGATAGAGAGCCTCTGGGGTGATCCTGTCCATAATTACAATGAGCACTACACCAAAAGTATCACAAATAAAACTTCTAAAAGCACCCAGTGAAAGTCCCTGACTTGAAGCTCCCAAGTCACTTTCACACCCTAGTTTCAGCTATTTAAAGATCTACTGGCCTGATTACATTCAGATGCAAGAGGCCTGAGTGCTCACCTACATTTCTGGGTAGCTCAAGGTTTTGAGTCAGAACAAAATTATGTGTCTTTTCCAACAAAAAATTGCAAAAACGAATTTTCTCTTCTTTACAGATGATAAAGAAGTTCTGCTGTTGCTCGAGGCAAAAAGTTGTTGCTGTTATTTACTTCAAAATATCAAGTTTGATTTATTCTTCAGTTTTGCCAGCAAACTTTTGCAAGCTTTTCTGCTGGGAATAAGCTTACTCTGTTTGGACACTGAGAATCTGTAAATGAGGCAGCTTTCACCAAAGCATGAATCAGTGCAGTGAGTCATTAACAAAATAAAAACACCATTGTAAACAGTCTGCCTGAAAATCCTGAGCCTTGTCACTTGCTCCACTTCTCATCTTTGCATGATTATGATCCTCTACTTGGATTCAGGATTGATATGACTGGATTGTTATTAAAAAAAAAAAAAAAAAAAGATTCTAATTAATAGATACAAAGGAGAAAATTATGAACTAATTTTCTGTACACGTACTTTTGCCTGTGCTGTCACAGTTCCTTCCAATAGTTGTAGAAGCCACTGCATAATTTTGATCAAATCTGGTAGAGGGCTAAAGCTCTCTATTTTTGTATTACATTCCTACAGCTTTTGTGAAAACAGGCAGCCCTCCAGAAGAGTGAAATACAATCTAGTGATCCAATGTAAAGGGCTACACATGAGCTCAGGCATATTATTAGACACCAGAGCACCCCACACAAACAAGAGGTACATGAGAACAGATTTCCTGTGTCCTACCAGTTGACTGCTACCACAGTTGTACATCTTTGGCCTGCAGGCTAGCATTTTTCCTTTTGTTCTGCTCCCCTAAGAAGGTTAACAGCAAAACACTTGAAATGCACAGGCATCAGCTTAAGCAAAGGTATCTTTCTGATATAGCAGTAAACAGGGTTGGTTAACAGTTGAGTTATTATTTTTCTTAGTAAACGCTTGGGGTCAATTGACTACATCTTACTTTTATCAGGACTGATATTTTCCATGAAATCAAAGGACTTAATCCTGGTTCAGAGTTCAGATTTGGGGACAGAAATTGTTTCACAAGGGTACAGCAGAATAGCCCTTGTGTGGCTTTCTGGATGTGCAGGCTCTCCTCCCATCCATACTGATATAGCACAGGACAAGTTGAATGAGCATTATCTTTGGAATAAGAATTCATTTTCTAGTGAGACATGGTGTTAAAGTGAAGAGTAGGTGGAAATTACCACTTTCAGTTTGTGATGATGGTGCAGACAATGTTTTTTTGCCTTGAGGAGCAAAGGCATTACTTACACTAATCTCTCAGGTACACTTCAATTTATTTGTTCTCTCAGAAAAATACTGCAGTCCACTTACATCAAGAGTTTTTTTCACAAATAACTGCTACGTAAAAAAATAAAATAAAATTCAAGATTCAGAAACAGAGGACTGATTTTAAACGATCTTTCATTTTCCAGGCTTTGGGGATCATTCTTATTCTTCAACTG
Organism: Aythya ferina; assembly: GCF_964211825.1. Lineage (NCBI taxonomy): Eukaryota > Metazoa > Chordata > Aves > Anseriformes > Anatidae > Aythya > Aythya ferina. Next base: position 45,203,595 of record NC_140300.1, on the reverse strand, counting down.
TTTCCCCTTCCTTTCCTGTTCTTCATTTCCTCCTTAGTACCACCTGTGTGAGTAGAAGCATCCTACTGCCACAGACACCTCCCGCTCCGAGGCAGGCTGGCTGTGTGTCCCCTCACTGTAGCATGCACTGCTTTCCCCTGGATAATAGTAAGACATCATTTGATACCCAGTTTATCACACACCATCTCCACAAACTTCTAGGCAGACAAGCATCACATTCCTATCTAGCACAGGGGTGTTAGTTTTCCTTGAGAAACTGAAAGATATTCGTCAGTTTGCTGATGAGAGAAAATTTACAGTAGAAGGTTTTAAACAAGAACAACTGCAACAAAGACCAGATCAGTTCAGGAGAACAATCCGCTAAGAACAATTTTCTTTCTCAGAAAAATAGCAGCTTCCATTAGGGATGTTTTCAAATGCCAGCCACAAAATAACCTTGTTATTTTCCATGCAAATAGAAAGCAACCCTGACTTCTCACCAAGATCAACTATATCAGCAGTGTTAGCAGGACAAGGACTAGGAGAAGGATGCAGCTTAGATCTTGGTAATACTGATCATGTGCAACTTCATGTTTAGATTCTTGAAATATATTTTTTAACTGCACTGTATCTTTGTTAAAGCAAAGAAATTTGCCCCTCCTCAGTCAGTGACAGGTTTTGATGCACAGTAGTTGGCAGAAATTGTTTCTCTCTTGGATTGGATTCTGCTCCCATTGAGCCTAGTGGGGTTTTTTTGGAACTTCTATATCGTAAAGGTATAGATGGAAGCAATTTATTTTCTATCCTGTTGCTTTGTAGTTTAAATACTGAGAAAGTGGTAGGTGAAAGGTCTGGGTTTGTTGGAGACCACACCTTACCATTTAATTTGAACCTATGAAACTGCAGAATGATGGAAGCTCAGAATGGCAGATTAACAAACCAGGGATGCACCACAGCTCTGTGTTCACCTTTCATTCACACAGTAAACTACTTGGTGTAGGATTTTAAATACATTCCAGGTTGGTCGTAGTTCAAGTCCTATATGAATCTCCTGATGCAAACAAGCTGTCATGCTTTGTACAGACTGTAAAACCCCAAGTCAGATAAACAGACAAATCTACCCTTGGAGGAGGAGTTCAAGGTAAAGCTTCAGTTCTCCTACCGTTGATGAAATATAATAATGTAGATTTTGGCACTGACCATGACCCATTTTTTTGGATTATTATTATTTTTTTTTTTTTTAAAGAAGAATTAGTTGTGATTTAAAACATTTAAAACCAGCACACGGAGTATCTCGGATTGGGGTTCAGATGCTGAGCTTGTATTCCTTACTGTGAATTTGCTCTCTTACTGTGCGTTTCATTTCAGTATTTCAGATTGTTGTCCAGAGACTTAAGTTTGGCAAAAGTCTGTTCCCCTGCAAGTTGCTGATGATCTGAAGAGATAATACTGTGATAATTCTCTGCAGTCTGCTCCTACTGTTAGATCAGGACTGGGCTGCTTCAAAGCTGTTGGTATTTTGCTTTATAATGCAGTAACACTCCTCTTCCACAGAAAGCAAATACACAGCTCAGACAAAAAATATTATATTATAATATTGATGCCATAGCTGTAGTAGCCCCAAGGCTGCTGATATTTTCACTACAGCCTGGAGTAGCCCCTGGCTGTCCCCAAGAAAAAGCAAGAACATGCATAGCACTAAGCCACTTTTTCACATCAACTCTCACTTAACATCTGTGACTGCAGGGATCTGGGCTTTCCTGGAACACATAATCTGATTCTGAGAGCTCTGGTGACATTCAGCCTTGTCCCTTCTAAGAGAGCTGCAATGGTAAGCCCTTTTTTCACACTCTGAAGCCCACAGTGCAGAATCTAATGGCTGGATATTACACAGAATCACAGAATTTTCTAGGTTGGAAGAGACCTCAAGGTCATCGAGTCCAACCTCCAACCTAACGCTAACAGCCCTCCACTAAACCATATCCCTAAGCTCTACATCTAAGCGTCTTTTGAAGACTTCCAGGGATGGTGACTCCACCACTTCCCTGGGCAGCCTGTTCCAATGCCTCACAACCCTTTCTGTAAAGAAGTTCTTCCTAACATCTAACCTAAAACTCCCCTGGCTCAACTTAAGCCCATTCCCCCTCGTCCTGTCACCAGGCACGTGGGAGAACAGGCCAACCCCCACCTCGCTACAGCCTCCCTTGAGGTACCTAAAAAGAGCGATAAGGTCACCCCTGAGCCTCCTCTTCTCCAGGCTGAACAAGCCCAGCTCCCTCAGCCGCTCCTCGTAGGACTTGTTCTCCAGGCCCCTCACCAGCTTCGTCGCCCTTCTCTGGACCCGCTCAAGCACCTCGATGTCCTTCTTGTAGCGAGGGGCCCAAAACTGAACACAGTACTCGAGGTGCGGCCTCACCAGAGCTGAGTACAGGGGGACGATCACCTCCCTAGCCCTGCTGGTCACGCTGTTCCTAATGCAAGCCAGGATGCCGTTGGCCTTCTTGGCCACCTGAGCACACTGCTGGCTCATATTCAGCCGACTGTCCACCATCACTCCCAGGTCCTTCTCTGCCTGGCAGAATATTGCTTTGTCTTCTTCAAGCTTACAAATAAGCCAACAAAGAGCATGCAATGTATTTCTGCCAGTGGCGTTCATAAAGGTCACAGATTGGAAGGATGTGATTCCAAAAGACATACATTAGGCTGTTTTCAAAGGTTCCTGTTTCCCTTCCCCAAGCCCCAGCTGCACACTCCTATTTCTTACCTTGCACTGTGTGGCTATGTTTTCTTACTCTGACTGTGGCAATTTTGGGACCTCCACTGAATGGATGCAGTTCATTACCTGAGAGAAAATTAACACACAGCAAAATGCATCAATTTTCTGCAAGGAGAGTGAGATGAATTAGCTCACAGGTCTGGCGAGTGCCACAGGTGATGAAGAGATTGAGCATTACGGACCAGAGCAGGGGAAGAATGAAGACTGTGAGCCATTTTCTCAAGTTGCTCATGAAAATATACCATGACACAGGCAGGTTAGCACCACACCACTTCTGCCTGCTGAAGCTCAAAGCCCCACTTCCATGGCAATCTTGACCCTTAAATTCTGGCATACCCTCAGTTTGCGGCAGGCCCACAGTTCTACTCTGTACTGCCCTGAATCATACATAGTTTGCTATCCTCAAAAATTAACCACCAGTCCAGGCTCCCATTAAATCATGGTGTCTCAGCATTACTGTTTTTCAGGAGCTTTCATTCACATAAGCACATTTTCTTTCAGAAGCAAGTGTCCAGGAAACACTGATGTAATACATTTTCATATGGCTACATTCATGAGAAGTTCAGAACCAAAAGTAATGTGTCCAAACCCTCCTTTTAAAAAAAAAAATAAAATGTTGTTCATCCAAGAATCAGAAGTGTTACCATGTGACCAGTAACACAAAGAAAAGAGCACATGGATAACCACAGCAAGCAGTTCAAAAGCCCTTGTGGGGCTGAAGTTGGTTCACAAGATGTGTATTGAATACTGTGCAGTTTGTTTGGCAAAAGAAACAGGAAGGGCTACATTTTCTAAAAAGCATACCAAGCTTAAATATTTATTGACTTAGTTCTTCTCTGACCTTGCCCGGAGCCATCCATTCTTACAGCATAAAGGGCCAGTATATGCCTGGTTTACCCTACTTTTCTGCCCTCAAGTACAAGGAGAAAGGAAAAAGAAAGTATGTTGAGACCTTTGCACTGAGGAACATGGAACTCAGGGGGAGAAAAAACAGCCTGTTTGTGACTGCAAGCATGGGACTGTAGTGGGAAAGACTACAAGAAGAGGGTAGGAGGAGAATATGTCAGCAGGTGGAGGGCTTTGGGGGAGCTTGTAAGGGCTGTGAGGAAAGCAGAATAAGCATCTTAAATGGTATGGAATGAAGAGATTAAGGAGGACTCCTGGGAAGAAGGCAGCTCTTCTGGAGAGGTTGTGAACCATGTGGTTGAGGTACAGGGACATGGGCTGTAGGGAGTGAGGAGCTAGATGCTCTGCACTGGCTTGAGCTGGAGACTGGGACAAAGGGTGAGGGGCCTTAGGCTAGGAGACACTAAAAGCCAGAGTGAAAGCCTGAGGGGCTCCTGGCTATGCAGGGCTTTGGGGCAGATGTAAATACAAGGAATCTCTACTGAGGATACCCTAATTTAGGTACTTAAGCACACATACAAGAATGTTTCCCCTGCTCTTCCTACCTACATGATCATCTCTTCCCACTCCTATATCCTCTTTTTTTTTTTTTTCTCCCCTGTCAGAGCCACATAAGTTCTAGCTCACATGTTCCCATCTGTGCATTGAAGCATTACATTTTCCATAGCTACTGAGAACCAAAAAAAAAGTTTAAAAAAAAGTTTTGATGCAGCTCTGGCTCCCACAACATATGCGAGAATGTATATATGCAGAATTGTATGCCAGGATATTACTGCAACAAACATTAACATCTGTCTTACAGTAGATTAGGGCATTATACTCAGGGAGCATGAGGTAAAATGCCCGCTGAAGACACCATGTAATGAGAAAGAAGTCAGGAAGAACATGAGCCCCGGTATGAATTGATTACATGAGATAAACTACAGTACTAGCCTTGAAGCTTAATGGGTACTATGCTTCTCGGTTTCACATGCTGTGAAGCAGCAGTGGTAAGAGGAAAAGGCTGATGGCAGGCGATATTTTTTTTAGACAACACCAACCAGGACAGAACACAGCAAGCTGCCCACTCAATTAAAGGCCCTTTTATGCTTAAATTGCTGCTTTCTCAGACCTTCAACCTAGCTACGCAGGCAAAAAGGAAGGAAACTGAAAAATTGAAAAGCTCCTTTATGGATGAAAGAGCAGTGGCATTTATAACATTTCCCGACTACCTGAGCACATACTGGGACACAGCTTACTTTCTGGGCCCAGGAGACGTAGGGTAGAGAGAGGAGTCTGGGTGGGCCACCTGGAGGCTGCAATTAATTTTATACCGTTTCTGTACATATCCTAAAAGAAGGTGGTTAGCCAGACTCTGTTTTCCTACACTATCAAACCAATGCAGCTATGCAGATAGCCTAGTTCTGTAAGCCAGTGATTCCTGTAAGAAGAAAGCTTTGGGCTTGCTTGTGGAGGCCAAGGGAGCATCTTCCCAGCACGGGAACAGAGCACAGCCGGTACAAGTACCGTGCGTTGCTGATTCCTGTTTCCTTCAGCATTTCAGGCCAGCTGAAAGGCCAGGTACACGGAACAGGAGGGAGAGAAGTCAAAAAGACCAGTGGATTCTGGTAAACACAGATTTAAGGCAGCACAGGTCTGAAGGCCACTTAGCCACTGCAGTTCCCTCCACCACAGGCAAGGAAGGTCCCTGTTCTTTCTTCCTTGACCTGTTTCCAACTATATTGCATGCAGAGCACTCTACGGGACTGTCTCTGTAGCAAATTCTCAATTGAGAAACTTCTGCCACTGTTTTGGGGTGAATTTTGCATGTATACCCTGCCTTGCAATCCTTTTCTTTCCTAGGTGCAGTGCTTTCTCTGAGTAACGCCACCAAAATAAAACTGACAGCAGGTGCAGACCCTCTGCTTTTGATATCCAAGTAAGATCTGAGTACTAAAACCCTTCTAGTTTTTTCTTTTCATTTTTTAGAATGAAGCAGCATGTTGCACTTCACTGGCAACAATATCCCTTACCTAGAAAAGGATCTAATACTTAGGAAAAGGGACCTGAAAAAATACAGTTAAAGATTTTAAAAGCTTTCCCAGGTGTGGGTGAAGGTTGAGGATAATAACATGGAGAATATTAGAGGGTTCAGATTTAAGAGAGGGGACAACCTTATACAGGGAGGCTGAGGATGGTTTGTTTGCAAACCTCAGTCTCTATTCCAGCGGAGACCCGAGTGAGGAGTTTTACAAGGAAATCTACCCACACCTGACAGCAGGCTCCCACAGCTTCTTTCATGCACTCAGATGTTTTTTCTGTTACCTGACAGCTCAGTTTTCTGTTCAGACTCAAACAGCTGATGTCTCTCTCTCTTATCATAGCCTTAGCTGATAAATGTCAGGCAGATAGGACACATCAACAGAGCACCTGCAAATAAGCTGAATCCCTGAGAGGAACAGTGCCCTCAAAGCCTCCTGTTTTCACTGAGAATTTGAATGCTCAGTGTCATAAATTACAGCTCCAGTAACACAAAACTTATTAATCTAGGTAGCCATTCTTTCCCGAGAGATCACAGAATCACAGAATTTCTAGGTTGGAAGAGACCTCAAGATCACATTTGGGAGCTCACCTGACATTGTCAAGGACAAAGAAGAGGAAATCTAGTAGATCAGATTCAACTTGACAGTCTTTGCCAAATATTGTTAGCAGATTACAATTTTCATTAACAGGTCAGGGTTTTGGTCAACCCCTAATTAATTCCCTCTATTAACTGCCATATTACTGAACGATAACATGAGTGCAGCTGTATTGCATGTGCCAGCAGAACATGCCAGCCACAGGGAAACGTTGGCAAGTGATCCCACAGTCAACATGCAGTGCACCTACAGAGACAGAGGAAGAAAATGAATTGCCCTGAAAACACAGCCCTGGGAAGCAGATCTTAGTTCTATTTCCAACTTTTTGCAGACTTCATTTCCCCCTCTTGTAGATTGAAGATGATATGCTAATCTGCTTCCTTAGTTATCTGAAAGCTGAGTTAATGAGTATTAGTAAATCATTTTGTTTCCACACACTGCCTATCATCTCAGAATCAGAAAGTACAATTATAGTGTATGCGGTTCGCAGTAGTCAGTTTCTTTATTTTTTTTAATGAAGGATGTTGATTCAGTGCCCTGTTTTAGCAACCTCTGTGAATACATCTTGAAAATTATCTCTCTGGGAGGAAGACAAATCAATTTTAATCTGCTGCCTGTTTACTCTGATGTAAATCAAACAGGCACAGTCTGCCTCTACAGAGCAAGCCATGTTGTGCTGAGCTCGTGATGCACAAGGGAGTTCTTTCTTTAGACGGGAGACAGACAATGTGGTAAGCATATTGATTATTCCTAACTGTGTACGATGAGAGTACAAAAACTCTTAGGTGTGCATTTATGCCTGATGTATCCCATTCTGCTTTCATTTTTATTTAAGTACTGAGATCCAGGTCTCTTAATCTATAGACAAAAAAACAATTTCATTTTCATCTTTATTTCTCAAGGCTTAGTATCTATCTACTACTTAGAGTAACTGAAAACCTCCGGTCTGTGTTCATAGCCTGACACAGAAGCAGCCTATTTCTGTAATTACTTTTTATTCACACACTGTATTGCTTTGGAGGAGGTTCAGTCTCAGAACTGAACTGTTCTTTCTAGTGTTTTAACAATAAACCTCAATTTCTGTGAGCATCAAGACCCCTCTAGTTAGAATGTACAAAGTACAATAGCTGCCCACAGTTTGGCTGGTTTTATTTGCAGGTTCCTCTCTAAATATCTCTTAACCAGTGTTTTGCACAGATAATATTGCTTGATTAACCCTCTGCAACTCAACATTCACTAAATGAAGCAGTCCTTAGAAGCATTATGGGGGATATGAGCATTAAGCCAAGGGTCTACAACTGCATTAGGGCTGTCTGCAGAAGCGGTGCACTACCCCAAAACGCAAGCAGCAGGGCAGACACAGGGGCACAATTATATGGCAACAGGTCTCTTAAGATTTTAATTTTTTGTCATGACTCAAGGCTAACCAGGATGCAATTGAAACTTCAACGTAAGATTAGTTCTGTGACTTTAAAAATAGGCACAGTGAATATGCTTATGTACAGTAACAGCTTCTCCCCCCCCCCCCCCCCCAGGTACTCTGAACTCCAAGCCTGAGCTGAAATTTCTGCAGATCCAAGCACTTCTGGTTCTGGCAGCATCTGAAGCAGCACCCTGGAGAACGGACCATCCCTGCCATCCTGGCACTACTGAAGTGCTGTCGTAGTGCCATATGGGACATTTCCAGCTACTCCAGAAGAAGGAAACACTGAAAATACTGTTGCAGCCTCATCTGCTTGAGGCTTCCCACTCAGTTTTGAGCTCAGAGCACTTTGGATAAGCAGCCAATCTGCTTGGCCAATCTGAACCCCGGGAGATATACACAGGCATCCCTAGGAATTATCATTAGCATTATCCAACAGAATCTTGTAAAATAAATGAAAGGAAGAAAAAAATATAACATATGAGTAGCCTCAGCAATATGCTGCTGAGCGATAGATACTTTGCTCTATGGTCATAGCAAAGTCACTTAATCTGTTATATCTCAATTTTCTTCATTTATAAAATGTGAATGACGATGAGCTCAGCTACCACATGAAATCTAGACAGACTGGACAAAACTTCAATGGCAGAGTGAGTCTGAGATTCTGCATGGTGTCCAGCTGATAGGGTCACTATGATTTTCTTGGTAGGTGGGAAGGGTGAAAGAATCTGAAAAGTCCATCAATATTTGCATTGCAGGATTAAGTTTAAGAATACTGCCCAAATGGACTATTGTATTTAAAATTCTGAACATTAAAAAATTATATTAAAAACAAAACAAACAAACAAAAAAGTAAAGCTCAATCCATCTCTGCAGTCTTTTGCTCTGTGGAACTGTGAATTTTTCCTAATAGCAGCCAGCAAAGAGGACAGAAATCTCTGAACGTGACTTTGTTTTTCCTATGGCTAGGTATATATCTTAGAATATGACAGCACCTATCAGCATTTCAGGAAGCATTCATTTAACAGTACCCCATATCTAGCCACTTCACACAATGCCATTCATGACATTGCAAAAAATGTTACGCTTTGAAACACAACTGAATGATCAAGTACGGGAAACGCAGCTAAAAAGAACTAGATACTGATTAATTATTTACCAATTTATTTATTTAGTTTTAAAAATGCAAGTTTAAATGGGTCATGTCCCCGTTAACTTCTGCCCTCCCAGGAAGGTCTTATCTGAGACTGAAAGAGCGTAATCCTAGTAGTCATGACACTGCATACAAAGTAGCTGCTTTTTTACATCAGACAGAGGAAAATACTCTAACAGCTGCCTCTGTGAATGGCAGTGCCTACCTGCCTTGCTAAAACATCTGCCCTTAATCTTAGGAGAAAAGCCACGATGAGGCAGAAGGCTACTTACTGCCGTTCCATAGAGTCCGGGCAGGAGTACGAGAGGCTGAAACTCACTCTGCCTCCGACCAGAGGAGCCGGCTCCCTGCAGCACTCAGACAGTTGGTCCCACTCTGGCCATCAGGCGGCTGCGTTGAAGGGTGGCCTTGCACAAACACAAACAGCTTGTCAGCACAAGCCAAAGAGGCGGGCCGGCCCTGCCGGCCACAATGCAAGCCAATGATTAGCTGCTTGGCGTTCTGGGTGTTCGAGATATTGTGTTTCATTCTTCAGCAGGGGCTGGCTGGGAAGGACTAGTGCTTGACAGTTTACTGCTGGGCAGTAAAATGCTTAAGGCGGAAGGAAAAAGAATCAATAAGTCACTTCGGGAAAAACACATACTTGCTGCGATTGCTCTTAGAAAACCCACAGGCGTCCCCAATGCATCATTTCTTTTAGGTCAATCAAACAAACACTGCGAACTGAGTCCAGTCCATATTTGCTATAGAGAAGTTTCACTTGCAAAGTCTCTGATTTTTCTTCTCTCCACTCTTTTTCATATTCTCATCCTTCCTAACATGTTTCATTTGCTGACACCGTGGCTTCTCACTTGTCAGTCACAAACATCTTTGGCCCTGACCTCCCAGCCTTTAACGATCCTCTTCATTGCTTCTCTTCACCTCCATCGTCACTGCTTGTTCCTTTGGTCATCATCTTCCCTTTGGGGCAGAGTCACAACCCCAGCACCCCCAAGGTGAGGTTTTGTGAGACGATCAAACTAATCTAGCAATATACAGCTGGTGAAAGTGGAGATGCCGAGCCTCCCTTCTGTTCACCCTCCCACCCCCCCATCCTTCCAAGAAAAAGCAGGGTAGCCCAGAAGCAAATACATCTAGGTCAGTTTAGTGATTCTAACAGTGAGACAGAAGAGCTGCTTCATGCAGCGAGTACTCCCTGAAATTTCTCCTCCTGATCTTGCCTCAGCCGTCTATGATCACACCTGTTTCTCCAAGTTCTTATCTCCTTCGTTGTTTGAATTGAACTGTTCCTATTTAATTGAATATCCTGCTTACAGCTGCTGATCCTGTTTCATCCCTGCTCTGTCCTACTTTTTTTGCCTCTAGTTTGGCTGTGAGGCCCGTCTGCCGCTGAAATCAATCTCATCAAGTCTCTTACACCAACTCCCTGGATGAATATCATGCTTTGTACTTCAGTCTCTCTGAGCAATTTCCCTGCTTCAGAAATAATTAAAATGCTTCTTAAATGCCATGCCATCTTTTTGGCTTTCGCTATTTTTTCTCTGACCTTTCCAATTAATTCTTCTCTCAGCATCTTCCTCGCTCGCTCCCAAGGCATCCTACTTCTTGTTATACTTCATACAGTTTTTACTGTTTGCTGGTGCAGTCTCCTGTTTCACTTTTGTAAGCGTGCATTTCTATTTTTCAGCCTTCTGCTTCTTTCTGGTCCTACATGTTACCCAGTGTTTTAAGAATACTGCATTAAATGCCTTGACAGCTCCTAGTTCTCAGATCCTTTTCTGGGAGCAGATTACAGCCGGCCGATCACACTCCATTCATTACTGCCTTTACAGCCTTGGCACAAGCCGTTTCCCGTCCCCCTGCTTTGGTGAAGGAGCTGAGCCCCCTGCAAAAGCAGATGCTGAAGTTAGCACCTCGTTGGGGTGGGCAGGCATATCGCAGCTCCCAGGCTCCTGCTGACAGGCTGCGCGTGAGTTCTGGCACACTGCGCTGCATCACAACGTGCCTGGGTCACGTCTGCAAGTTTCTCTTCACAGTGAGGCATACTGGGCACGTTTCTTAATGATAGCTGAGATCCTAGTGCAACCGCACGGCTCCATCAGCTGCCATCCAAGCATACAATCTACAGCGCCTATACCTTTATCCAAGTCTGCTGCTTAGTTAACCCTAAACTAGGCACATTGGCAATATTTTATTAGAGATCTCTTCTTTAATGTTTTCAGTATTGATATTTACTGTGTGATCACAGGATTTGATTACTTCAGTCATTTTGATTACTGAGCCTGGATCTCATTCCCAATGCACCTGCATTGTTCTCCCTAGAAAATTCAGCATCTAAGGTCATCTTTTGTTTCATAGTCCAGCCACACTGCCTACACATCTCCATGCAAGCCAAGCTTTCTTGTCCTGAGCTTCAAGACCTTTTCAGAGTTTCTCCTTTCTTACTGATCCACTCCCACAGCTCTCTTCACCATAAGGCCTGTCTTTTCAGCATTCTTTCTTCCTACAAAGCTCTTTTCTTTCCACCTTGTCCTCTATGCAGAGAATGCCCGGCTTGATCAAATCAAAGTATCTTTCTTTTCTACAACCCACACAACACAAAACATTGAAATAATATATCAGAATGAGTCTCAGGAGCAATAAGTAGACTACAAGTAACTTCAGAAAGAGAGATGCTCCATACACAATATAAATTTTATGTGCTCAAATTTTTCTATCAACCATATGCCATATTTAATGCACCTTTTGGTGCTAGATTTTTAATGGAGAGGATAGGTATCAAAAGCCCTTGATGGACATGGATCAAGCGCTCAAACACTGTACATGAGATTGTGAAAAGACTGCTATGAAAAGACTGTTTGTAGATGCACAAGAGAAAGAAAGCTAGCTATTGCATCTCCGATTCCCATGGCAATTTATTTAAGATGCTAATTCAGTGTAACCACAAATACAGAAACAAAAGAGAGAACAAGAATGAGCTGATTTAGTGAACTATGTTGAAAAGGCAGACTTTAGACAAAGTCACTCTGGGTATAACTCCAGTGACTCCACTCACAGAATTATGCCAAGGATGAAGCTGCCTCTTTGTCCTTAAGCCTTGTATGACGCAGAAACTGTCACCAGCACTGCCAAGGGTGCAAACCCAAGTGCCAGCTAATCTGAAGACAGCCAAGCTCATTTAACAGCTCAGTTTTACCAAAGGGGCCATCCAGCCTCTCTCTTCATCATGACTGCCAGCTGCACAGGCCTGCCCCCTCCCTCACACGTGCTCAAGGAGCCGTGCGATGGCTCACGGAGCCAATTCTACTCACTGGGTATGTTTTTCAGACAGGTTAATGATCTGACTCATCTCCCTGTCACATCAAACAGCGCAAGAGGCAGCAAAGGAAAGCAGTGATCACATGTGGCTGGAAGCAGGAGAGGTAGAGAGGTGGAGACTGGGATCTGTCTTCTTTTTTTTATAAGCAGAAAGTTGGCTGTCATCCCCAGAAACCACCATCCCTTCTGGGGTGGGACCTAAAACTATGAGGTCCCAAACCATGGCAATCTTAAGCACAAGATCCTAAAAGCACCTAACACCCCCCCTTGCTTGATTTCCAGCAAGCACTAACATGTTTTAATAAAATGTTGTCAAAGTGAAAGTGCAGTACTATATTCATTAAATGCAGGTTTCTGAAAACAGTAATAATTTGGTTTACCAGGGGAAAAAAAAAAAAAATGGATAGGGGATAGATTCTTATGGGGGCAAAAAAAATAAAAAAAAAAAAAAAGAAGCATTTAAGTATTTTGCATCTGAAAACAGAAAGCATTTGGAATATGAATCACCACAATTTAACCTTGCCTACTCCCTAGGTTGCAGGCTTCTCCATGGGGTAACATTTAGAGTCTGTCTCCTTCCCTACTTCCATCCATGCATCCGGTTTATATCATTTATTCTTTGCTCGGTAAAACTGTTATTCTCCCTTTCCCTTTTTGTGGCCTCAGCCTATCTTCAGCCTGCCCTTTCTTCTCAAAACACAATCCCAGCTGCATGCTGTTTTGCCTGTCACCTTCACCCCTTAGGAGGCCACCAGGGAGCTTCAGACCCTGGGGCTCAGCCTGACCAATTTGTATCTGTGCCTCCACTAGGAGTAGTCCTCTCCTGCTTCCCCAGCAGTAGCCATAGACACTGCAGAAGGGAGTTAAGCAGGAAGATTTTTGTCATGTTTTACTGGCCTGGTTTCAATTAGAAAGTGGGTCACAAGTTGTTCCCAGAAAGCACACAAGCTCAGGCAACAAAAGACTTTGGATGGTGACAAAAGTGAAACTCTGTACGTGAATTGTTCCACTTTTCTTTAAAAAAGGAAAAGAAATCACAGAAATGGCAAAGAGAAGAGATCATGTGCAGATGTAGCACACTAACACATGAGGCTGCAATCAATGGGAACTTGGGCTTAGTCCCAGCTCAGACCATGTGCATTTTGAACTTTGAGCTCTTGGACCATTTCCTAATTAGAGAGCAAGGGGCACACTGTGGAACTATTTAACCCTTTTGTGGTGCCTCACAAGGTCAAGCAAATGCCAGAAAAGACACTGGGGATATATCTAGCCCCTGGAGGTCACATCTGACTACAAGAAACATCCCTCTGCTCCAAATGGTTTAGTGAAACAACAGCTGTCAGCACATCACTGTTCATGGCTCGCTACACAGAAAGATGAAGCTCACAACTCCTCCTTCCTGCATCGCTGAAGGCTTGCTGGGATGTCCCCTATTCTGCCAGCTCCCCATCTGTAATGCCACACCAGGGATCTGATAAAAGCAGAGATATCCACCTGGAACTTAATACTGGAAATAATGCCAAATTGCACACAGAGACTTGTTTCTCTACAGCACAGGAGCGGAAAAGCAGCATAACACAATAAAACTGTAAGCAAAAATACAAATAACATTTATCATGGTAGAAACTGTGTTGAAAGAAATAAGGTTACATAGCTGATGTACATCAACAGCTGTGATAATTCCTATTCTATCTGACTATCACTGACATTCTAGTTAGATGTGGATTAGTGATTTAATCCTTTATATTCCGCTGTAAAATATCAATCTTATGTCTCATCTATTTCATAGAACTACTGTGTGGATACATTTACAGCACCTTGAAGCTCTCATTGAAGAAATTCTGGACACGCAGACTCTTACTGCTTTCATTATTGATTTAGGAAAGACAACTTTCCAGAACCAATAAATACAGGATAACTAGTTTGGCAGAATTTTATTTCCAACAGGAGTTTGCTGGATAATTTAATGCTTCTAATTTTGACCTTCTCTGGTTGATCACAGTACCAATTAAATACTGTTAGAGAACATCAGTGCATAGAGAATGAAAAAGAATAGGCCAGACATTTTTCTTCATCCAGTTCAACTGATGTGGTCTTTCTGTAAGTTTTGTTTCAACTTTGACACCTCTAAGGTCACTCATTCCAAACATAATACAAATATACTAATAAAAACAGAAGCACCTCCAAAAATACATGCGCTGTGGATAATGATTAACCTTGGTGTCACAGGGCACTGTAAATCTTCAGGCTAATATTCCCTCTGTGCAAGTTTTCTCCCTGTTTTCATCGGGTTCCTTGTCCTTGTAAGAGGTGGTTCACAGAGCTTGGAGGAGATGTTTCATGTACAAACTACTCTCTGCATATGCTCTATCCTACTTAAAGACTAAGTTCCTCAGTTTCCCATCTCACCAGAGACTTTTTGAGCCTCAAGGTTTGACCAGACTGCACTGCGTCAAGAGTAGCAAAAAATACCAAACCTAGCTCTAAGATAGCTGTCTGCTATATACGCTGCCAAAATACTAGAAAATTCTGTCCAGCAACAAAGCGAAGTAGCTGGACACTATGTTGCCCTAAATAAATTTCTCCGATACCCCAGCTGGCTGTAAGCTACTTTGATCTATGCTGTACTACATTATAGTCACTCCTCTGCCAAATTCTCTGAGTGAATCTAGGCATGATATTTAAATTCCACTGGTGTTCAGTGGTGATTCATCTACTTGTAGTGGGATTTTTCAAACAATGCTGAAACACCCCTTAGCTATGATTAGCTTTGGAGTTCACTATATACTCCAGAAGGACAAATGTTTTGCTTTTGGAAGAGGCCTACGTTCAGTGGCAGGTACTTCCAAAGAGAGCCACTGACACCAGCAACATCAATACATTTCAAACAACACAAAATGATTCACCTCCAAGGAATGCTTTTCCAGATAACAGTATAAATATTTCAAGCAGTATATTTGGAACAGAAAAACTGATATGAAAAAACATGCCATCTCCCTTTTTAGATATGGCCTTTGTAACACAGGCTTTTTCTTCACACTTCTCTGGGTTGAGATGTCCCTGGTCACACATATGAACTCGGGGAAAATATTGAAAAGAACTCTTTGTGAAGACCTTGCTGTTAAGCAACAAATAGATATGAATAATTAGAAGACTGCCTTCAAGATAGCAGTGGCTCCTGTTCCCATCATAAAACCTATTTATCTTGAACTTAGACATAAATATCACACTCACTTGTTTGGCACAGCACCAAACCTCTGCAAACAAGAGCAAAGGATGCTCAGAGAAGAGGAGGTGTTTGCCCATCAGAGGAAAAATGCTCAATTAGCAATGCAGTGACCTTGTTTCAAAGAAAGCACTTTAATACGTGCCTTCCTTTCAAGCATATGAGAACTCCTGCTGATTTCACTCTCACATCAATGAGGTCAGCCATGGATTTAGCCAGGAACTAAAAGGAATTAACTCTCCTCACACACACACACTGAGTAACGGCCAGAGTGGTCTGCACCTCACAGTGCAGATGAGGCTCACTCCCTTCATCCCTTCCCACTCCCAATAAAGATCAGCAGCTTACCTCTTCCTGAGTGAGACTACCCAGCTGTTTTATGTTGGCTGTCTACATATTGAATCTGGGTGAGGGGGATACCAAGAAAATGCTACACCCAGTTTATTTCTACAACCCCTTTTCTATCTAGCAAACCTAGAGAGCATGTTAGTTACCTAGCATATGGAAGCACTTAAATAATTCAAACAGTTGAAAGGAAACTGTAGAGGCACAAAAAAGGTCAGAATCATTCACTTGAATGAACAAATGCTTTTAAAGATAGTTTTAAAAGATGGTAGTGTGTACTCACAGAAGCCTGAAAGCAAGCAAACACTACAGTCTAAGTGTTCAGCATCCTCATGTAACTGGGTCACATAAAAGGGAACTTTTGATGACTTCCAGGTGTTCTCAAGTCTGGCTCCTTGTGGTCACCCAGTTCCCTATAAAAACAGGGCCATGCTAGTTTGCAATCAAACCTCTGTTACAGAGGTATTCTGAACTGCAGGAGAGGGGAAGAGCTTAATATCATAAGACATCACAAACTTTAGCCACGAAGAACTCATTTAGAACATAAGAGTCCCCTGATCCAAGCAGCACATGGCTAAAGCTGTCGTGTGAGCAGGACCAAACTGCTCCCATGCATGGCGTTAAGTCATATCGTTTTATAGCAGCCTAAGAAAACTGAACTGGGAGTCAAAATACTCCCAGAGCTTTCTTCTGTCAATCACGCATACAAGAACCAGGATAAAAATGTATAAAAGACAATGCTAGCAGACTGAGCATACTAAGATTCATGTTAAAGGCAAAAACAACAAACAAGTCCATAGACAAATGGATAACTGCAGAGTGAAAGCAGCAATGCTATCACAAATTCCTAAAGGGTTGATAAAACTCAAGCAAAACTACTAAACTAATGCACACTGAAGGAATGTAGTCCCATTTGGTACAGTCTCACTGTTTTGACAAGACATGAAATTCATGAAATGATAAAATGCTCCAGAAATATATATTCTGTTAGAGATCTGCAAGCATTTAAAACATTCTTCATAAGAAAATGGTTGTATGAGAGTGTATTTTGATACAGCAACTGTAAGTTATGGAGGAAAATCCGTATAAGAACATACTTATAACCAATATGAAGTACAAAGAACATGTCTGAGAATTTAAACATACTTAATTTTTTATTCAGTGTGATTCTAAAATCAACTAGGTAGCTTTTTATTTACCACCAATAGTGTCTAGATAGGTCCAGAAAGATTTCTTGCTAATATTACATTGGGGCAAGAACAAAGTGTTTGAAATATTAGCCAGCCAACTAAGAAGACTGGGGATATTGTATAGTCTATCTTAAGCAAATAAGTAAAGAAAAATACGTGTAAAAGCAATTCCAATGCTATCTACATTAGCAAAGACTTTCTGAAGATATGCAGAATGAGAAAAAAATTGAAGTATCTCTAACTTAGATCCAGCAGCACTATGTTTTTTACAGTTACAGGAAATCAGTTCCACCTCAATTTTTTTTTTTTAATTTTTAACTGCCATTAAAATAATTTATATATATATATATAAGTGTTTCTTTCAGCAATTGGTCTTAGTGCTATTCTTGCTCTAAAAGTACTGAGTATGTTGCCTCATTCCTTGAGCAAGGACTCCCTGATTTCTGTTAAAGCAGTCACAGCTGCCTGACTACAACCCAGTGCCCTACCAGGGCCTTTGTGTTGACCTTGTCTATGGCATGGATTAAATTACAGTTTGCACACTGCCGTCCATTTGCATGCAAGGAACAAAATGTGTTGTGAGGCGATACTGCACAGTACCCAGAGTCTGGATGAACAGCAGGCCTTGAGAATTTCTGTGTATTCACTTGTGCTTCTCTGCATGTTTGTCAAGATGAGCCATGTGGCATGCTTGAAAGAGGTTTCTTGCTTAGAACTGATTGTTTGCTCTTGGTTGCTTTCTGACTCAAGCTGAAAGAGATCTCATAGAAGGAGGTATTGATAATCGCTAAAATTAAGCAATTGTTTAATTAATTGACTTATTTTAAAGCTAT
Organism: Aythya ferina; assembly: GCF_964211825.1. Lineage (NCBI taxonomy): Eukaryota > Metazoa > Chordata > Aves > Anseriformes > Anatidae > Aythya > Aythya ferina. The sequence goes on along the minus strand of NC_140300.1, from coordinate 45,185,828 downwards.
ATTTCTTGGCCATTTTAAAGACAGGTTAAAGATATCAAAAAAGCACAAGTCAGCCAGAAAGGAACAGGAGACTGTTAACATGTAAACATAAAAATTAAAAACAAAACAAAAACAAACAAAAACACATTCAGATAGGCATTTTGTTAACATCAAATATTTTGTGAAGTCCTCTAGAGATGTCAATACTCCAGTAAAATTAAGCTTGCACCAGAGATAGCCTTTTTTATATAAGCCTTGCAACTGAGGAAGATATGAAACAAGACACACTGAACCCAGTTACACAGAAGAGGCCAGATTACATTTGCAAGACTCTGAAGGAAACTCTTTGATATGAGGAGAAGTATTCCCATGGGTGGCTCTCTCAGAAGGTAGTAACTTTACATATTGCTGTACACAGATTTCCCAGCATGAAACAATGTTGGCTTTTTTTTTCTTGCATGTTTTACTAACACTATTTCCTTACTGTCAGGGCTGTTCTTTCCCCATTTAGAGCTATGTTAGGCAGCTCAGGACCTCACGGTGGACAAGATGTGAGCTGCTGGCTGTCTCCTCTGCAGGTAAGCAGTATTCAAAGGTCAGGGTCCAGAGGGAATCTGTGCAGTGAATGAAGTCAAATGAATGGAAAAAAGACTCCTCTGTCACTGTATTTCTCTGAGTTGGCTCTTAGTGGGATCATACGTTGTCTATAGCAAATAAAATGGCCAACAATTGTTAGCAGCAACAATTAAGCCATTCATTGTGCCTTTCGGAAAATGATGGATGGAGTTTCTTGTACCAACCACATCCCAGCTGCACTCTTTATCAATTCCTCCTTCATAAAAGTTGTGCTATTTGAGCATCTGCTCTGAATCAGTAGATAAACAAACTACTATGGACTTCTTTGTATACACATCCATTCACAGAGACAACACCCCACTGACCTAGAGAATTACAGTGCGACAGACACCCCTGCACCTACTTTTAATCTCCACACCTGATTGAAGCAATCAGTTGAAGAGCTCTCGAGTTCTCCTTAGTAATAGCAAATAGCTTTATTTGGATAGCTCACCAGAAGTACAGCTGACAACACGGCGATGTTGTGCCACTTCTTGCTCTGGCCATACTCAAACTTTCCTCAGCAACAGAAGGGAAGTATATTTAAAGGAAAAAGCTTTTCAGAGGATAGGGTCAGACTAGTGGGGGGTCTCTGCTGCTGAAAGATCTAAGCAACCTTTTCCCAGCTCAATAAATCAGGGTTGCTTAACGCCCAGCCCTGTTTTTCCAAGGACTAGCTAGCTGAGGATCAAGGAGTGTCAGAGAACTCTCTTCTTTTAGCCCTCCACAGGACGTACAGTCAGGTGAGGTCCCCTCTGCATCTGACTGCCCTCATATCTTCAAAGCAAGCAATGCCAAAAAACCTTTTGTGCTTTCTTCAGAAAACTTTTTAAGGACAGACCTGTTTTTTAAAAACATTACCTGAAAACAATGATGTGACTTTTTGTTGCCCCAAGAGACCAAACTGATAATTCCCAAAATATAAGAATAACGGTGTTTTACATTGTCGTCCTCCCTTGCCTATACTGTCTGACATGGAACAAGAAATTAACATTCTGGAAAAAATGAATTAGCTGAAATTATTTCAGTGCATGAAGAACCAAGGTCAGAATCAAAGCAAACAATCACGAGTCTCCTAGTAATTACCATGAGAACGATTACTTTTCTCATCAATAATTATTGATTTCTATGTCTTTGATGTCCATACTATGGTGTTTATTATTAGCACCATACAAAGCCATCCATGTTATAAGCCCCACTGTTAACTCTCAGCATGCTCTTAAAAACAAAATAAGCTGAACAAGTTCATTGTTTTACATCTTAAATTGCACAGCCATCATTTTGTGAATCGCAGAATCAAATAAAAGAGTACTTTGGCCATCCTGCTGGGTGGAACAGTATGATGGTTGGAAGTCCCTTCAGGGTAAAATTTTGCCATGAGAATATTCAGTATTGAGTTACATTCACCTGTAGGATGGCTACGTCTTGGCACAAGGTTAATATACGTGTTGCCCTAGGAACTCCAGCACATTAAAATGATTTGGGTGTTAGATGATTTAATTCTTTAATCAGTTTTCAGACTCATTGGTTCGCTTTTACATAGGACTTACCTAATGCCTCAGCATAAACTAATGGCTAATTTAAAATCCGTTTGAGGGCTACACATACTATAAGAAAGTTGTAACAGCCTATGGATTCTTGTAACAGCCTATGGATTCAGATATGTCAGTAGGAAAGAACTCAGTGTCAAGGGAGTCAATACCAACCTCCTCTTTCAAAAACAAAAGAAAACCTAGCCCTGGTATGCAGGAGGAATTATTTTTCTACACTCCGCTGAGGCAGAACCAGAGCTATATTTTAATGAACTTATTTCCATCCAGCAAAGAATGGAAGTAGGTTTGTAACAATGCAGAGGAAGCTCACTTTTAGTCTACAGACTCTCTCAGTTCTTAAGAAAGGCCCCTTGATTGAATTCCCACTGAATCCGGGAAAAAAAAAAAAAAACTCAGACCAGTGAGTATTTAACATTTTGGAATGTCTTTGTAAAGACAACTAAAAAGAACTGAAGCCTTTAAAAATTAATACTAATCATCTTTCTAAATGACAATCAAGCTGCAGTGGTTATTTCTCATCTACCATCTTTAAAATCAGGTCATTACTTTTAGTAATGCTTTGAAATATGTGAATGATAGGACAGGATTTCAGAAACTCCTTAACAGTAATCCATACTCCTCCTGGGGATAAATTATTTTGCCTTGCCCATTCTAGCTTATCCATTTGGGAATCATAGCATTGCCTCAAAAAAAAAAAAAAAAAAAAAAAAAAAAAAAAAAGGCACCTGTCCTAATACTCCTGAACTAATGAGTTCTGCAAAATCCTTTCAAAGTACTCGCAAACCAGACTGATAAGATACTACTTTATCCATTCAGATCAAACTAGATAATTGCATGCTTGCAGATAATCTTTCAGAATTGTTTTACTCATTGTTCCCTGCATTCAAGGAAAAAAAAAAAGACATTTGACGAGTACAATAACCTTTCATGTTCAGCAGCTTCCATTCATTTAGATTCTTGCAACTGCTTTCTGAAAAGGACAACAGTACCACTGTCAGAATATATTTAAATTTAGGCCCATTACTAATGCCCACTGTTAGCTTTGTGTATGTTTATGATAACATAATTATATAACATAGTAATATAGTTATACAAGTTGCAGTGTCAATACAGAAGGAGATATAATTGCAAAGTAGTTTCAACCTGAAATAAATTTATAAAAAAAATAAAATAAAAATCAAATTCAAGGTATTGCAGTTTTCCAACTGCAATTTGACCCTCTGGGATTCTTTAGAATTTTTAGTGCTGCATATACAGCTAGGTTCATGCCCTCATACTAAAAATGGCAACTAGAAGTCATATGCACAATATAAATGTCCAGAAAGAATAATTACACAATTTTGCTCAGATATGTCAGTTACACATTGCTCAGTTAAGCTGTAGCTTGCATTCATGTGCTCCAGCCTTGCTTCATGAAGGATGATCTGAAGATTGTACAAACTGAATAAATGAAATACCATCTCAATGGAATAGCATATTATAATATGGGTATTTCTTACTTATTTCACATGGCAGATTCAGTTCTAGTTTATGGGTATAAAAAAAACACTGCCTACCTTACACCATGCCTTTCAAACAAAACATAGCAGAAATAGTGATGTTAACAGATGTGTGACTTATCCTGAAATCTACTTGTAAAATGGGTGAGGAGCAGAAAGACGGGAAAAATTGGCTTTACAGAAAACACGGATATTATGAGCCCCACTGTTCACAGTACACGATCCATGATGAGTCTATCATGGTGATTACCATCTGACGGCCAAGTGTCATGTTGCTGCTGTTTCATTCCAATAATTAACATTGAAATTTAGATCCTATAAGTAACTGCAGGTAAACATGCTTCATTAAACTTAATAATGAATATTATTGCCCTGGTAATTAAGGTTATCGTCAACATTATTAACTTAGTAATTACTAAAGTCAATAATAAAATAGTGTCTTAATGATTTTAAGGGAAATCTTCATTACTGGTCTACAACTACTTGTAATTGTAGCCATGCTTTGGTCAGTAGAGTTAATTTCAATTAATATACTTCATTAACTTCATAGCTAAACTCTAACAGCCTAAGGGAGATATTCCATTCCATGTGAATCAGTATGACAGTTTTGAAATAAGGTCACAGTAAGTATACATTTTCTTATTTTAATTACATGCAATTTCAACTCATATCTAGGCAAAACTCTGGCATCCTCATGACCAATTCAGTTTCAACATACCACTGACATCAGTATTCTGACTTCAGATAAAAATACAAACACAAAAACAGGTTGTATGATAAGATTTTACATGTGGATCACATATAATTAAAATATTTGGTTCTTCTTTCCTTCATGGCTAAGCTTTCACTTTATTTTTACAACAGCTTGTAAGTAATCTAGGTCCAAGGATTACCTTCTGTTTCTATACAGTATCTAGCTCAGTGATATTCCAATAAGAGAGTTCCTGGATGATACAGAAATAGAAGAGTAATAATCTAATATGCAGAATAAAGTGAAAATGCCATTGCTGGGATCAGAATTTCATATCAGGTGTAATGACTGATAATGTTTAACAAATTGATCTGACTCTGCATGGGTTTTTAGGAAACAAACAAGCCCTGTATAATTGGATTAAAAACAATTTATAACTGAATGAATAGACCCAATTACTTTCTTCAGATTTCTTCTTCGTGCAAAGTCCACAGAAAAACAGTAGCATCTTGTTTGTTTGTTTTTTTAATTATCATGGATGACTAAACAGACTGTAACTACATGTGGCTTGCTGTTTGAAAATCAAAATTCAGAATTCCTCGTAGGTAGCTTTGTTGTAATTGGTTACGTTAAGCAGTACATCAGTTTCCTTTTTATTCCTCAACTAGATAAGCATAATGCTCTTCTTCCAGACAGATTTCTAAGTCTTGGTAAATCACAAATCATGGAAGTGCTTGTGGAAAAGCAGATAGAAATTAGAAGACAGGTGGGAGGGAGAAACAGAAAGGAGAGAGGAAATACATTTAAGGAAATTTGTCCTTACCTACCTCGTGTGCTTCACAATTCTTCATGTAGGGAATTAGGAAACAGGAGTGATCACAATAATGACTGGAAAGAAAAACTCTGGTCATTGACTGCTTTGCAGGGGTTACCTGCGTTGTCAGTGCACCCTGTATTTTGCACAGAGAATGCTGAAAGTTCTCTTCAACTATGGCCAGTTGCAACCTGGCCAGACAAGACTGGCCTGATACAGACACTGGTTTAACCTTTCTAGTTCTCCAAGTGAGGTCAACCAAAAGGCGAACAGGATAGTTGGTTAGTTTCCAACCACCCATACTGCTTTCCTACAGGCCAAGGTACAGGATTGGGTGGTTTCTCACCTCCCACACCTCCCTGAAATATGCGGGGGGGGGATGACACACCTACAGTGCTGGCAATCAGCATCACTGATCTGGTCCTGTGCTGTTTACCAGGGGTAAAGGTATCTGCAAGAGGCTGACACAGCAGAAGGCATGGGAATGGTCAGACTTCACTGCTTTCAAAGAAAGCTACAAAGCATCAGTGTACATAATTACAAATGAGGTTTCAGCTCGGGGCTGCAGCACCAAGAACTGCAGGGGATTGTTTAACATTCAGTGAGCATATGCCTAAAAGTCAATGCACACACTTTCCGAATTTCAGCATCCAGCTGCATGCACATCAATGAACATTGCTTAGGCTTCATCAAGATCAATTTACATTGTGGATGAGATCTGGGAGAAAAACTGGTATATGGTTCAAAGTGCAGTGTACAAAGGATGTTTTTTTGGATATCTGTCAGGAAAATGCCAGAACAGATTTTAAGTAAAACACCTGAGATTTTTCATCCATGTCCCAAATCTGAAATGATTCAGGACACATATGAATTATTTCTCTACATTTTATAGACTTAAGCAGGAGCTTTCCGTATTTAATCCAGGCAAGCAGTGGATTAACTGCCTTCAGCCGAAAGCCTGCCAGCTGCCACCCCTTCCCTGCACACATGGCATTTGATGTCTGCCATTTTAACATTTTGACATTTTTGTGAGAGACATTGTCCTAAAAGGTCACCACTTGTCTCAGCAGTTGGCTTGCTGCCACTCAAGCTTGGGAAGATTAGCTCCACGGCTGTCATCAAAAATGACAGTTTTCAGAGCTAAGTTTCAGAGAAGCTATTAATTTCTAACTGTGTATGGGGAGGGTGGGAGTAGGGTACGCACTGAGGACAAGATGAAGAGAAGCTCCAAAATCACCTTTCAGTTCCTACAACAAAGACAGGCATTTCTATGTATACATCTGTAAGATGAAGCTGAAATACTGAAAAAACAGCTTCTAAACAGCAGATGGACCAAGCACATAACTTGTCTTATAACAGCATTATAGAGACAGTAATACTATGAATACATTTAGTTCTTGCACCAAACAATACAACATACTGTCTCTCTAGTCACTTCACAGCAGTCACCTCTTAACTGTTATCATGACTTTTTCACGAGGTTCATAAAAAGCTTACAGTACCGAAGCAGTCCCTAGGAAACAAAAACTTGCGTAAATAAAGCAAGAAACATGACATGGCATCTCAGACAAACTGGCTATAGGCTGCATTTCTCATGCAATTATCTGACATTTATACTTGTCACTGGTTGCAGGCTGTTTCCAATAAACAGATTTTGTTCACAGAATACTATGAATTCACTAGCCATGAACTCAATAGAACAATGGTACTACAGAAGCTTTGAACTAGAAGGGAAGCTATAAAAACAGGATGCTGTTTCTTCAGTGGTAAGAGATCAAAAAAAAAAAAAAAAAAAAAACACTCAACAAATACCAATTCTCTTCTTTACAGTATTACGGTGACACCAAGAAACCTGCAACTCCGCTACTTCCCAACAACCTTACCATCCTGCCTTCATGCCACAAAGCAGATAAAGATCCTCTTCACGTACAAATAGAGTGAGATTGGTGAAAAACATGCATCGCTCACCGTGCTACGTTCATTGTTCTTATCAGGTCAGATGCAGACTTACTGGTGCCCCTTATGATGACTATTTGTGCTTCCGATAATAAGGTACTGCTGAGTTTCTTAATGAGAAGTCCAGTTCTGCATTTTTGGATTTTCAAAGAAAAGATTCGAGGTGAAAAATACCACGGCAGATTTCCCTCCTATGTGTTCACAAGCAGCCTATTAATACTGAAGTATCTTTCCCACTGCATATCTAATTTTATCTAACAAAACTATCTATCTAGAAGCACCCCCTGCATTTGCTTGGGTTCTTCCCTCAGAGACAAAGTGGCAAGCAGATATCCTCAAAATCAACAAACATAACTGCAAACTATTTGTTCTGGAAAGCTTTCATGCATCCCATTCCCTTAGCAGCTCTTCCACTGAAAGCTGAAACAATACTGCATAGAAGCCTTCCCTGTCGGGATGTTTTCAGCTTTCATCTCTCTGCTTTTTCAAGCAGAACACCAAGGTAGAAACCCTAATTAGCAATCTGAAAGCAGCACACAGGCAAGGAATACTTACATTTGCAACTGTATTTGCAATATTTGCGCACTGATCCAACGACTGCTGATTACAAAGAGGAGAAGGAGCTTTTTAGGCTGCGTTTCAAGCCTTGTAGCAGTGTAAAGAAGGCAGTTATCTGAAAGCTACTCATTTTCTATATGCTGTGCTCTACTTTCTTCCCATGTGCATACAACACAGCTGCCAGATTTAATAACCATGTCAGCCTGCTTTCCCCATAAAGCAGCAGAGATGACAGGATGAAGATGAAGTAGCCAGCGTGTTAATCTGTAGCTATGGCCGCACTAAGCCTTGAATGAATGTCATGGTTTTATTTCCCTTGAAGAAAAAAAAAATAAAACAGATCAACATTATTTGTGGAGAAATGTGCCAAAGGATTTCAGAAATGTGAATCCATACTTGCCTTCAGTGACATTTAAGCATATTAAAAGAAATGGCTTTTTTTCCTCAGTTAACAAATCCTAGGAATTGATGTTGCAAAAAGGAATTAACTCCTGATCTTTCATCACACATTTTTCCTAGCAGCAACTGCTGGTACCCAAAAATAATAAAACCATTAACTGACAAATTAGTCGAGATAGCCAACTCCTCTCCAGAAGGAATTACTTCCAAATCTGCCTTTGCTGACTTCTTTCAGAAAAACGGAATTAATAAAAGGGGGAAAGTTCTCATTTACCATTTAAATCCTCCCATGCACTGTGGTTCCCAGAGCACTGGACTCTCTTATCAGATGTGGTCGGTTCACTGCCAAGGTGGAGCATTTCCGGACCTCCATCTGCAAAACCAGCTCCAGGTGAGGGAGGGATAGGCAGAGTTTACATGCCAAGAGAAGGTGCCAGGCATACAGACAAAAACTACAGGCTAAAAATAAACCCAGAAATGAATTTGCAGCAATGTGGGGATGCTGCAGAGATCGTATGACAGCTGTGTGCGTCTCTTTCTCTCTCATTTATATTCCCTTCACTTCCCTTGGAGGCACCTGTCTCAGCAGGGAGTGGTTTCTGTGGAAACTACGGACAGTCGGTTTTCCCCTCAGAGAAACTGTTCCTATGGCAACCTTACATAATGCATATGGCCTAGATTCTTCCTAATAATAAGGTAACACTGAAATTCTCATTACAAAATTAGTGCTGATTAGTTTTGGGGGCAAGAAATATAGTTATCTAAAAATTGTATCCGAAATACAAAATATAAAAATGATATTACAAATTAAATGAGAACGTAGCGGGCATTGTCACAGCACCACTCACAAAGAAAATAATTTCTAAATTCCAGTAAGCAAGGTCTATTATTGTGCATTTGTGGGAAGCGAGGAGAAAGGGAGGCATTTAGTTGACATTATGGCTCAACGTAGCAATCAATACTGCACATTGAAGTGTAGAGGCTTTTTTTTTTCCTGTTTATTCTTCCAGCAATGGAGATCTCACTACATCTACTACATTCAAAACGGAAATATCAGCTTCAGAATCACTCATTAGACATTATGAGATGGTGCTACATTAAAACTCGAGGAAGTGGCTGGAAGGAGCTGTACGAGTCAGTGAGGCATAGTGTGCAGTGGAGCAGAAAGCGAACAGGCAAATTGCTGTTTACATGGCTTTCCTCTCAGCTGGGAGGAGATGAACCTGTCCACAGCCATGGCAGGGAGGGCAGATTATCCGATCCTATTTGGGAGATGGGAAGATGAGGGCCCTGGTAATGGGGCTGTGCAGGCTTCTAATTCAGCAGCTGAAGACCTGCCTATGTTGGAAATGACATGAAGTGGTGGTCATGTAACAGATGTTTAGTGACTTCTGTAAGGCAGGTAGGTGTTGTCTCCCCTCCAGCCACACCTGCGGATAGCCCTTTTATTATTAAGAAAAATCACAAGTCAAATGATTAAAAAGTCAGAGCTATACATTTACACAAAATAAGAGATCTCAGTTTGAAGAATCTTGTTGGGGAGACATGAGTAAAAGCCTATCTTTGAGGTATCAGGGTTGTGACTCAGTGGATCACAATCTCTCTTTACCTGTCAATCTAGCAAATTTATTAGCATAAAATACACTAATATACATGGGGACTGATTATTTTCCTTTATGTCTACTCAGAAGATGAACAAGAGAGAACACACAGCCTACAGAGTATTTCCCCCAAATTTAAGCAAGGTCCTCCTGCGCTGCACTGTGCAAAGGGGTTCTCCAGATGGGACAAGGCAAGCAGGAAGCATTGATTAAAGCCCCACAGCCTACAATCTCATGAGGTTGAGATGACCTGTGCTGCCTGAAGGCAAGGTGCTGATTGGGATGTTACTTCTCCAAGCAGGTGTTCAAGAACCAAGAGCAAGGTTTCACTAAAAAGCAGCTGGTGACAGAAGTGATTGGGACATCCAATAAGACAAACCCAAGCGAAGGGATTTCCCTGACTGTGAAAAGCTTGACTTTTAAACTAACGAAGAAAACTGCTCCATTAATTGCATTGAATACCCAAACTGACTTACACAATATACACCTACTTTGACAATCATACTGGCAGATTGGCTGATATTTTTTTCTTTTTCTTCTAAAACTCAAGTGTTTTATGAAGATGTGAAAGTATTAAACGTTATCTCTCTTTTACAGAGAAAAACAAAGGAAATTTGGTGCGTGGTGTTAGTTTCAAATGGATTTGACAAAGGTCACCACCACCAGAACATTTTCTGCGCCTTATGTGACTGTGATATTGGATAAATCATAAAAGTTTCATACTTAGTCAAATATTACACAGGAGTCAGGCCTCTCTGACAGTTGATCTTTGAACCTCTGATCTCATGTTCTATCCACAGGACACAACAACCAGTGTATTACAAACAACCCTTTGCCTTGCAAAACTGAAAAAAAAAAAAAAAGAAAGAAAAAAAAACAGGAAATTAGAAAACATTTTCATCATCTTTCCAAATTAATCCTACATACAAAATCACATAATAATTAGACAATGTCTAATGAAACACATATTTAGTGCCCTAGGAAAGAAAATATACTCAAAAGAAAAGCAATAATAGTGAAAATACTCTGTGAGCAAATTAGAAAGAGCTAACCTGTCACTTAAATTCACGTCATTCTGATATTTTGCTATGTAAAATCTTGAACTTCTAAGAGTATGTTGCACAAAGACTGCAAGAGGGGCAAATTGAGAAATTAATATTATAACCAAAGAGGGTAAAGAAATGAAAAAAAAAAAAGCAAACATCTGACATAGAATGAGAAAACTCAACTAATTCTCATAGCTGTACCAATTCTTCCATCACAGAATAATATCCAATTGTTATGATTGGTTACGTGGCTTCTAGACCAAGTTATTATTTAACTGGTCAGCTCAGCACAGAGGCAGCATGAACTTAGATCCATCACCATTTACCTATGCAAATAACCAATTCATAGACACCTGCTGCTTCCTCATGCATAGGATGGGGTGTTTGGGCATCAAACTCAGAAACAGGCATCTCACTACTACCAGTGTACTCCCAGTAAATTAACCTAAGAAGGAACATTGCAGCACTTATATTTCTTCCTCTAAATTCCTTCTTTAGCTACATGGGGATCTCAAACTGCACAGATTTCTGATCACACTAAGTGACCTGGCTGAGATACTGCTGAGAAGGCAGTTAGACTGACAAAAGAAAGATTTACGTTCACAGCAGGACGCAGGCATGCAGAGATGCAGCTGTAACTCATGAACTTGCTGTTAGTTTCCTTCCAGCACAGAGTTAGCTCACTCCGGGACTACAAACTTCTCTTGACAGCTCTGGATCTGCAATAATTGTCTCTTCGCAAAGAGACTCAGAAAACATGTAATTGAGCTATTACAACATGGACACTGTTTGGCGCCTGTCACTGAACATGATAGCAATCCTACAGCCTAACACACAGCTGAGAAATGCTGACTTTCAGTGGTTATATCTAAAATGCTATCTACCCATTCCAGCAGGATTTATTATGTTTCCAACATCTTTTCCTATCTCATTACATCAAGCTTAAGAAAACCCTGTATTAGTAACACAATATTACATATGGCCTTCCTCAAAGGTAGAGAGAAGCGTCAATAGAAATCTTTGTACAGTATTACGTTACTTATTCCAAAGAAATTTCTAGTCCACATATCACCTTAATTAGCTCCATGCTACGCTTTTACGTAGACAAACTACTTCAACAGTCGATACCCTGGAATTACATCAGATTTATATTGCTTTTGATACAGCAGTCTCTTTCCTGCTATGGAAATCATCTCCCGTATTACGGAGAAAGGTCCTTCTTTCTATCTACTTGATAGAAATAAATAAAGGGGGAGACAGATTTACAAAGAGACACAGGCAGGGTTGCCAGATCCTAACTGCAAGGTGCCTTATAGGTTGCAGATTTCCCCTGCCAAGAGTTCTTAGCTTAAGCAGTCCACAGGAATGACACCCACAAAAGCCTGCACACTAGCACAGAGCTGTCTAAGATAGCTAATGGGGAAAGCCAAAAAAGAGACCTTACACTCTATCCATGAACTTGGTATCCTCATCAGGGTTGCAGGAAAATGCCCATCTCTGGCTGGGATTCATACACAGCCACTACCCAGAATTAAGTGCCTACCCGTACCCTTTCTCACAAAAGTTGACTGGCAAAGAGATGGGAGGCAATTACCATACTCCAAGATGAGAGCATGTGGCTCAACTCCACTAGCATCCAGATGAAAGTTTAACCAACATTCCCTTTCTTTAACAATATATTTTAGGTTATTCTAAGGTAGCAATCTTCCTGAAACAGCTGTCCTGCTACAGTAAACAATTAAAGGAATGAAGGAGGGAACAAGGACCACCGTGTAACCTAGTAGTCAGGCTGTTGGTTAAGGCACTAACCTGGCAAGTCCAGTCTCTGCTTCGGTTATTGGCTGCTCATCAGTAGTACCAGGTTTCTGGGTCCCTGATGGTAGGAGCTGTTTCGCTGGGGTTCAACAGGTGCTTTCAGAGCTCTGTCAGACAAACTGCTTTCAGAGAGGACAGGCACGGAGTGTCTTCTGTGACGGCCCTGACACGTGTAGGTATGAGGGAGATGCCCAGTTTCTGCTGTTTAGCATCTCCAGACACCTGGGTTACGTGGCAGGTTTTGAAGACCTACATTTCTGCCTGAAGTGTTTAAGGTGGCTATTAGGTACTTGAGGCCGTCTACAATGCAGGAACAGGGGCACCGGAGCTGGCAGGGATCTGCATTCCGACTCATAGCCCAGAAATGCTGGGGAGCTCTGTGCAGGAACAGAGACGATCCGGCCCTGTGCATGGTCACCAACAAGCCATAGTGCTGTGCACAAAGCTGCACTCTCCTGGGGGACCTTTCCAGACCAGTGGTTCCTGAATCTCAGTCTACCCCAGAGAGCGGGCAGGCCCTACCTCCGACCTCAGTCCCTGCTTGAATTTTGCCTGAGTTCAGCCAAGGAAACAGTCATTATGGGGATTAAAACTAATCTGATTTCATCTATCTTCGAACACACAGGAAACAGATCAAAGGTGGATCTCTGCTTGGGTTTCTCATGGATTTCAGTTTCAGTTAATGCTCCCAGCTGCAGGCCTGCCTGCCTATTTCTTCCCCTGTTTTAGAAGCAGAAATCATTGCCAAGGCTCCAGCAACCACGCCAGAAAATAGTGACAAACAGTGTAAGCTGATCTGGCAGGCTTCATTAAGGGCAGATTAAACGCTGACAGTCCCCAAGGTTTTTGTGATATGATTGCATGACATGGCCAATGAACTACTCACTCCCTAGGGTGAGATGCAGAGATGATGTTCAACTGCCTGGAGAGTGGAACATAGACTGCTCTGTAAAATTACATGTTATGATGATGTAACATGCAAGGTGCCATCCCTAAACAAGGTTCTTCACCTCAGACAAACTCCGTGTATTGCTAAACAGAAGTGTGTTTATTCCTAAGGGGACTGAATGACGTAGAAAAATCAAGAGACTTATAAAAGGTTGAAGTGGGAACTCAATAGTTCAGCCCCGAACTCAGAATGTTTTGTCTTTTTTCCCTATGCAAAGTTAACAGTTCCTGTCATTTCAGATTTTTTTTTCCCCAATAAATATTTGAGAATGGTCAAGTATTATTATACCAGAATGTCAATAACTAAGGTTCTCAGAGTTCTCTGTGCTTGTGGCAAGGTTGTCTCGGACCTAAAACTGCCTCCTAGATCTCCTATCTACTTGTAACCTAATGATTTTCCTTGCTTTACAGAGTGATGGATCCACAAGTTTCTAATCACAAACTGTAGGATAAGATTTCCCTTTTCAATCCAGAATACCTCAAATGCTTCCAAGTTTTCCCTTATATCACTAGATGAAATTAAAAGTTCCAATCCAAAATGCTGCCGCTTAACGTTCTGTTTTACGTGACTCTTTCTGTACTCATACTATCCAAATAAAATGGATACGGAATCAAATGCATTCACACAAATTTTTAAAAGGCCCCACAACATAGAAAGAAGAATTTTAGCCATTGTGATCTTATTTGTACACGCAGAACAGATACAGCAGAAAGAAGCTCCATTGGGTCTATACAGCTACAGCAGAGGAGGGTACTTTAAGGTAACAAACAGGAGAGTAAAATTTGCTATTTACACTATGAAGTTTTAGAGTTCTAGTGGTGTAGAAGTGAAGGTGAAGGCCTTATCCATGCCTCAGTACCTTAGCTAAAAATGCAGGAAAAACAGATACATAATAATTAACGTTATAATTAAAAAGTGGGAAACAATCCTACAAACTTCCATAGAACAGTGTTCTGAATTCAGTCAAAAAAAATGTGTTTCCTCCTGGATTGCATCTATCAGCATAAGTTCAGAAGAGGAAAAAGGGCTGTTGAAGTTGTCACATACCTAGAGAGTAATGCATCCAAAAAGCAGAGCACAACTTCTTAGCTGTCTCACAGGTTTTGAGTTGCTCATATGATTCTTTTCCAAAGCAGCAGGTTCTGTCTTTAACAGCTATTCATAATTTCAAACACATCTGGATGTGTTTTAATGAGGTTATATCTACCAAAAGCTTCTTGAACACCGTACACGCAGCATCCTGTTTGCAGGATGCCTTTATCATTAGATTGTTTGGTTTGCTTACTGCTACTACAAGACAGCAGGTGGAACTGAGGTATTGGTATACACAGGGGAATATATATCTGTAAAAAGGAAGTCAAACAGTTATTTGGAAAACAAATGAGCCATTGGTGTCACAATTTGGTCTTTTCCTTGTCCACCTTCCACATTCTCCCTGCATTTTAGTAACTCTAACTGCAAAACACAGGAATTACTCTATGCCATCACCATAATCAGCACTTATGATCTCTCTGCTTAGCCCTTTCAGCCCAGGGAGCTAAACAAAGAATAATTAAAAAAAAAAAAAAAATTACCTTTAGCTCTTCTGCTTCAAGTCAGCACGGAGACACTTTGTTGCTTGCTGTGCCCATTTGTGCCCTAGTAGTTCTGACCTGAAATGGATGCCTCTAGACTCCAGGGACATCCAAAGGCAGCTTTCCACAAACTGCACTGCTTACTTGGAACGTCTTTATGTTTGTTAAATACAAGGAAATAAGTTGAAACACACAAACCAAAATTACCCTCTGGGAAAATTATATTCCAATGTGACTAACACATTCAGCTATTTAAACCTCTTTATGGCTTTACCTCAAATTTAAAATGAATTGAGTAGCTTTCTGGGTGTGTGGGGTTCCGAGTGGAATGGAAATGATGAAAGCACTTATTCAAAACACTGGTTAGTAACCTTTTCCAGCACTCCAGTCCAAATCAGCTATTTGAGGGGATTACTTATAATTTATGAAGCACACACTATGTCATGCTTGCAAAAATGAATTCCTAGAGAGACCTAGAATGCTGCAGAAATCACGGCAGATTCAGATGAAGATTGTTGGAAGAGGGAGCAAAAAGCTGCAGTGATGTGTTAGCAGTATTGTTTCTCTCCTTTAGATTTTTCAGTAGTTTTTCTCTATGCACAGAGAGTTCCTTAGTTTCTGGAAGTGAGAGCACTCTGGCTTGGTGAGAAAGAATCAAAAGTGAGTCTCTTCCTGCTATCATTTTCCATAGATACCAGATTGATTTACACAGATCTCAGATAATCCCAGTGCCTGGAAGTAATCCTTTAACTCTAGGAGTTGCAGACTCCCTTCTGCTCCCAGGCTGAGACTGAAATCACAGAAGAGAAAACAACTCATGGTTTTACAGAATAATGCTCTCATACCCATCACAGCTTTTTCAGCAGTATAACTCATTGTACCCTTCAATCTGAAGCCTAAGAATTGAGAAAATACCACTACTTGCTTTGCCTCCTCTGAATACAGTCCTGCTGCAATAGATGACATCCACAAGGAAATCCTGGGTAGAAAAAATGTGTTAATGGGTGGCTTTTAATCACACCTTTGATCCTGAAAGCAAGAAAATGTGGACAAAGCCCTGTGCTCACTGTTTTCTATTGGGTATTTCTCTGCTGAGCCTAAAAGCTCTTTACTGACCCCACAGGGTGCCTAATTCTCGTTCGCAGGCTTAGCCTGTTAGAACTAAGCACAATCTTTAGAGGCACCGCAGTGCAGAACTGGGATTCTTCAAGTAGATACCGAGCATCTAAAAGCATTGCACCTGTAATTCAGGATCTCAAGTTATTAGTCTTATTTCTAAGCCGATTCACAATAGCATCTCAGGGTGTACAGAGGCATTCTATATGATTCAAGGACGCAAGCGTTCAACCACAATTCTTGCACTCATGGAGTACAGCCATGTTCCTGCTTTCTCAGCTCAGATGCAGTGTCACAGGCATTTCAGTAACTGTGCTAGGAACATCAGATCCTAGATGATTCTACTTTGCTGAAGAACATCATGCATCCTTTGTGTGAAATAAATTTTCCAGGTACTGCTACAATCAGCAGTATACTCAAGCAACTAATTGCTTTAACAAGACTCATTATAGAGAAAATGGGATTTTAATCTCATTGTTGACTACCAAGTAAAGCAGATAAATAGTTCCTTTTCTTTAGTATCAGCATCTTATTTGGTTTTATTCCCACAAAACAAATGAAACAGCAAGAGCCCACAGATCTCAGTTAACAGCCTGTCTTGAATCTGTTTGGGCAGTTCATGCATAGTGATTTCTCTCCTATTTTATTTAAGGAAACTCTAGCACTGTTTTCCACAAAAGCATCATTTTCTTGCAATGAACAACTTGCACCACACCATAAAATAATTTGATATTAACATTATACTAGTCAGTAGTTAGTATTAGTAGTTAATTAAACTTACTGCTTTAATTACATCAGTTGCTGATTTTAGACTTCACTGAAAGCATCAGAGATGGTGAGAAGGACATTTTCATTTCAAACTCTCTCAGCCCCCTAAATCCTTCATTAAAGCATTTACTACACACGTCCATTCTGAACAACTCCAAAACCGTGCTAGAGCCAATGAAATCTGGCAATCATGACCACATTCAGAATTACTGACTAACAAAGAAGATCAAGGTCATAACCACTGCCTGCCAAACAATTGGTTGTTGTGATCCCAACTATGGATTTTCACCCTTCTTTTGTTGCCAAAGCCCTTTCTATAAATGCAGACAATGGATGCGTAGCAATTGCTCTCTGTTGCTGGGCTGCTTGGAATAGAAATTGTACTACCATCTTTTGACTGTAAGGAGAACTACACCTTTAAAGTGTCTCCCTTCTGTATTAAGTCACTGCAGTTAAGCAACCTTCTTTAATTCAGTGAATGAAACAAAAATCCATTTAAACATGGAGGCACAAGATGTCCAGTGTAGTCAATGAACTGAGTCCTTTACAAAAAGCAATATGATTTCAACATACCCATAAGAAGTCCTGTAATTTTGGACAATTACATTATACTCAAGAAAAAAAAAAAAAAAAAGAAGTCTTAAGTGTGTCAGCTACAGTACTGTACTCCATATGTTTTACTTCAATACATTTACTCCTTATGTCTTACTAAAGTGTTTGGAAGCAGCTCCAGTATCACAGCTCCATGTCTCCTCTACATGTATCATTTCCAGTCTGTACAACTGCAATAGTGCTCAGTTCTCAGGCAAATCAGTACAGATCAAAGCTGGTATTGGCTACAGACTCCTTAATCTTCAGTGAGTAGTTTATATCGAGATCAGTTCATAAGTGATGGACGGTACCACTTTCTGAAATGCATAGTAATCTATATAAAACACAGTTCTTTGGGAGGTGTCATACAGAATTATAAGAAAATGTCGAAGTTTTAGCACCAAGAATTCTTCCACTTTTAAGCCTAGATGAGGTTCTGCAACAAGCCAAAAACACATTGGAAAAGCTCATAACAGGTCTTCTGAGGTTGGTTATCCCACACTATGCTCATACACAAAATAATGGTATTTTGAAACCATGCTAACACACGAAGATGACATTTTTAGGCAATTGCAGATGAATTTCAAGTATTCACAAAAGACAAATTCCAAAGCATTGCAAACAGGCACATATATCTAAACCCCAAAGTAACATGTAAAAACGTACACCATCCATATGATATTAAGAACCATTTTGGGGGTGGAGCATTTAATAACATTTTTCTGCATGCCAACAAAGGTTCTGTTGGATATCTGACAACAGAAACATTGTTTGAGTATGCCATGATCTGGCAACAGCATTCTTGCCAATCCCTGAAAAGAAACCACTGGCATTTAGGGTGTGCATTATGGCATGTGTGGTTTAGTAGTACTTCACCACTTTATAAATTCAGGGCAAAATCTTGGTTTCATTGAAGTTAATTTGCTGCAGGCCTCAGTGGAGCTAGGCTTTCATCCACAATATCTGAGAACTGGGTCTATAGTCTGGAGGATAATATTTAAAAAAAAAAAAAAAAAAAAGTTATTTTCCCTCTGCAAATAGAAAAAAATATATAAACAATGACTAATTGGTAAAGTTCAAGTTTTTTCTTATGACTCTTTTCCCTATTAATTATACTTTGCTGTATACAGTTTTTAAGAATCTCTCAATTTATGTATGTACATATGCAAAGAAATTGGGAAACAGCATATGTATACAGACAGGCTAAAGATAGGTGTTATCTTTCATTTTCTTCTCCCATTAGAACAGTTCCACTAACTTGCAGTTCCTCTGGTGTAACTGAAATTATATATGATGATAGAGTAAAGCCATTAATTCAAATAAATTTTTAGCGCTCACTTGTAATATTAAGCAAGCTATTACAAAGGAAAAATCAACAGCCTTGACAGGCACATTTCATTTTGACCTCTCATCTACATCCTCTTTGTAAAGGACCATCACATACCATACTGTGGTAGCCAACCCCTTCACACTGGACACAACCAGGGGTTTAACTTTTATACCAGCTAGATGGACAGAACACTTGACTGCTGTGTAAATTAAAAAAAATCATGTTTTATCAGAAGAGCTTTTTATAATCCCTACTCCTTAGCAGCAATGAAAGCAATGCCCCAACTCCCTTGACTATGTACAACCTACTTTTATCCCAGGTATGTCTAAATAAAGCAATAACTCTGGTATTAATAACAGTGCTTCTGTGTTTATACACAGCACCTAAAATTTGATCAAAGAAGTGAATTCTCTCCATCCCTTTTTGTCTACTGTTCAGAAAATAACTTGTGATGGTGTCTCTCAAGGCCTGGGGATCTCTGATCTCAAATCCAGTGTCTCACCAAAGACACTGGTTATTGGCATGATAAGCCCCAAGAACTGGTGATGCACTGAACTTCTGATCTTTTACATGTCTGTACCCAGTATTCACAGCATTAGTTTATAAGGATATGCCTTTATGAAAAGCTATGTTACTGAGATTTGAGAATCAATCAGCTGAAAGAACGTTTAGCTTGCATTGGACTAATGATTCGTTTGTAGTCACGTAAAGCAACTAGCCTGTGTGCTCTCTGGGAAGGAGATGACTCTAGCTAACACCTGAAATACACCAGCATTTTTACAGTAAGGTGAGATGTCACTAGTCTTGTATGAGAAATATTAAAATTGACCTCTGAGAAACTGTTGAATTAAATGGAAACATGAAGACAAAGAAAGAGGGAGTGCCTGAGTCTGAACAGAATTCCAAGAAGAATTTAGGTAGCTATCAGATACAGATAAGCCCTTAACATTGTCTTCAGTGATATTTAAATCCAGAGCAGTGCTTTTTTGTTTATGAACTGGATCCCAACCACAAAGAACCAAAATACTCTAACTGCTTACTTGCTGAAACTAAGCTAAAATAGGTAGATATAAAGGGTTGCTTTTATTTCTTTTGGCTTGCCTCTGCACCTACTAAGTTCATTGTCTATATTTGTCTTACTAAGTAAATTATTCCTCTACTTTTATCTTATAGGGGATTTTAGGTTAGCTGGCAATAAATAAAACGTTTTGCTGTGGTGGGTGTGGATGATCATTAAGACATGGGGATTGGACCACTTTTCAGGGTTCAGATGCCCCATCATAAGGCGTCATACAGAATAAAGAAAAAAGTGAGAAGGGCCTCCTTTTTCTAAGCTGCTTTGCCTGACTGGGAAGCTGGCAGTGCAGAGTGTCACTGTGGATGAAAAGTCATCACCACTGATTACCAGCAGCTGGAGATACCCCAGCACGCATGGTAACTATGGGGAAAACACCAGGACCTTGGTTATCACCCAGACATCTTCAGTGATTCACATCACACTACTCCATCTAGGCCAGGCAGGACAAAGTGAGACCCTGATACATACACATATATTCCTAAACCCCATCAGAAGAGAAAAGCAGTATTGAAAGCTTCTGTTTCTTGCCCAGCAGTAAGGCACTGACAAGATACCCTTCTATCTCTGAAAAAGCAGTCATCAACCACAAGTCCAGTATATGACAAGACTGCAATGCAAGCAGCAGTTTCCTGTGCTTCCCCTCTTTAGGGAGCGTTGTTAGCTTCTTTATCATCACTATTCTTTCCTGACACAAACATCCAAAGAAAAAAGCAAAGATCTGAAAGGTTATACATGGGATTCATGTGCTGTAGTTTTTTTTTTTTCCAGTACATTTACAGTACTGAAAGGGAATATTTGTAGTGACATTCCAAGTGTTCAGAGTGAGGATCCCTATTCACAGGGAAGTAGGAATTAGACCCCTACTGAAAAGATGAATCCAAACAAAATAAAAACCATTTGCATAGAAAACTGATCCACAGAATGGCATTGTTCACTGCATGGGCAATGCAATATTTCATGATTTTTCATTTTCACAGAAATTATTTCCATGTGCTCGATTACAGGCTACAAGCAAATTCTGAGATTTCTCTGCATGCCACAGCATGACACTGATGATCTACATTTGATCCTAAATGCCTGGCAGGTCTGAGTCTTGATATGCCTTTGTCTCTTACCCCATTTTTCTTCAAAACGATGAGCTTCTTTCTGAAATGCGATAAAACTTAAAACTGTTCGCTTTGTGCATATGCTTTCAAGTTTTTATTCTATACCAAAATTACCTGGAAAACAAGATGACAGCACAAGAAAAAAACCTACAGAGATATTAAAAAAAAAAAAAAATCAGGGTTGGCAGCATATTCTGGAAAATGCCAAAGGGTTTGTGGAATAAATCCCATTTGGAAACTTTTGAGATAAAAGAATCCAGCTGTTTTCAAACACCAAATGCACCACTAAGAAGTCTCTAAAATTGCAGAAATGTATTAAATCAACAAAACATATCATCCTCCCACACAAAACAAGAACAACAGCAACAAAAGAACCACAAAACATTCCTATTTAGATAGACTTCAGTGCTAGCTTAAGTATGTCTCTTCCAGGCAGTTTGTCAAAAAATATACACTACAAAGCACACAGGGGTGAGGGAATTTATGATGCTTCAGGCTATTGCAAAGCTAAGCAGAGAGATGAAAGCATTCATGCTGCTAAGGGACCTAGAATAAGGAACCAGGTCGAGCCATATGATGATTGGGAACCCTTTGCAAAAGCTTTTCTATCAACTCCATTAGAGTATTTCAATGACTGTACCACTGAACATGAGTTCCCGCTTTAGGGCTTAATTCAACGTTCAAAAAAAGCTGTAACTTTTTACTACCTTTAAAAGGTCTTTGGACCAAATGCTAAAATAATAAAACCAATCTATTTCTGTATCTTTTCTTCTGCTGTGCCTAACAAAAACAAAAAAAAAAGTTTTTTTTTTTTTGTTTTTTTAAATAAAGAAAAAGCGCATGGTATATAACCTGATCAACTCCTTCATGACACGCAGAGCATGAAAATGCATACATCTGAAGCATACTTCTAGGAAAAACTGGACCTTGGAAGTATTTATAACACAGGCTAGCTCCTTCATTGCAGTGATAGAAAACACTTGGAGAAGTCTGCAAAAACTGCAAGAATACTGCTCTTTTAATTCTAAAGAGATTCTCTATTTTCAGGCTGTCATTCCTTGCCATTGTTCCTTCAAAAGGGTACCTCGTTTCATAGGTTTCTAGCTCTGCTCCTCACAAGCAGTCCCCTGGCTGGTTAATACCCTGCACAATCCAACTAGTTGTGTGACTGCACTCCGAAACAGAGCTGCAAAGTGAATTGGCACTACTGAAAGTCAACATATTTTAATTTTTAAATTAAAATTTTGTCCAATGTCCAATTTTTAAATGGACAATTTACCAGTTCTAGGTTTGAAGCCAGACACAGTAGCACAAGTGAGGGTAAGGTAGCTTCCAGAAAATAAAGAAAAATGAGCCACTGGAAGCTACTAACAGAATACTACCCTGGGATAACAGCCTGGATGTCCAAAAATCCAGCCAAAATTCCTAACAGAAAGAGTTCTCCCTGTAGATAAATAACACTGAAAGGTAGCAATTTCATTAACTATGATGCAACGTAAAAAGTTCTACTCAAAGTTCCTTATATCTCTCCTTATCTTCTGATAATACCACAGGATCAGTTATACGGAGTTTTGAAACTCACATTTCACAATGTCAATTTCCATCTGGTCTTAAAAAAGACAAAAATAAGATGTAAGCAAGAGCAATTCAGAAACTTTACCATTTCTAAATACACACACACAAAGAACATAAAATATACTTGTGCTGAAATGGCTGGAGACAGAAGGCGCAAATTTGGCAGGCAAGATGACTAAATAAGAAGTAATGCATCTGCATTTTCCAATTAAAATCAGTTTCACTTTGACTGATCCACTGAAAAACACCCTTTTTGTCCTTTATCAAGTGTTTTCCCTCAGCTTGAAAGGAAGCAGCTAAGGAACATCATGCTGAGCTTGTGTACAATTAACTTCACCAAGCAATGAAACATTCAGAGAAGAAAAAGCAGCCCTTTCTGTGATATGTAGATTTTTGCACTGTGCTTACACAGTGCTGAACATTCAGCATGATACATGTAAAAGCATTCTAGCTTCCAAGATCTGTGTATTTATTTTATTCTATTTAAATGTTAACTCACTATAGTCTCTGTAACACACCTGAAGGAATTACAAAAGCTGTAACACCACAGAAAGTTATTTTCTATTCAGTTTTCTATCAGTATAGACATTTGGGCTTTTATTCACAGGGGATGCCTATGTATCCCTATGGATCGAGCTATTCATAATTATATGAGAGGCACCTTGCTACAGAGGGTCTGTCATTTTTTTTGACATATTTTTGACATTTGACACATATTTTTGACATTTTACCTCAGCCCTTTGAATTTAGATGTCTGAAGAGCCCTGAAGTGGTCTACATGAGAGTTCATCTTACTGCTTCTGATGCATATGACAGATCTCTTTCGAGTACCATGCCTGGCCTTTAATCTGCCAGCAACTGCTTTGTTAGAGTCTTGTTTTTATCAGCTCATCACATCCCCCTTGCTCAAACAATGTTACCCAGATTCAACATCAAACTGACAAGAAGCACCTTGCTGTAACTGTACCTTTGATGTTTTTGGTTTTGTCCTTGGTTTTGTGCTCCCCACCACCACCCTGCTCTAGATTACTTTAGGTAATAACGAGCTTGACTTTTGATGCTCCAGTCTTTGAAGTACTGAACTTTTGCATGCAAATGGCCAGGTTTCACTGCAGCAGAAAATAAGACTTTGTATTTTTTGATGACTGTTTGAACTGAATCTATTCAACATGTCTGCATAAGGCTGACTAAAGAGGTGCATTACTTTTACATCAGATAAATCTCCCACAGACCATTTTCTATGCTTCCTGGAATTTATCTTCTATGAAATTTTAAGTGCCAGTGTTGGAGTTGGCTGAATGTTACTTGCCAGCTGACATTAATTTTGCTCTTCTCTAATTCACAACCACTCACAAATATTTCTCACTTTTGAGGAACACATCCCTGCATGCTTTTGCCAAACTCTTTGGTGGCCCATTTTGCAGATGTCAGTTGCTTGTGGAAAAAAAAACAAACAAACAAAAAAAAAAACAGCTATTGACTATGTGCACGCTTTTCATCCAGTGCCTTTTTTGATGAGTGGCTGAAATTTTTGTGGAAAATAACAGCAAGCAAGAGAATGCATTTCCATGATGAATCTTTTGGGATGTGCAATATCTCCATGACTGTTCTACCATTGTAGAAATATTAAAGATTGACAAAAAATATAGCCACTATAGTCTTCAAGAATGTTGGATTAGAATGATTCATTACTGTATTTACAAGATTTCTCTTATATTGCCAGCCCCAACCACTATTTCCCACAGCAACAGTGGCTAAAAAGACAGCAGCAGTCTCATGCTAATGGCCAGAAGGAAAAATATTGAGCAATAGGCTCAATTCTTCCACCTGCAGCTTATATGCAGTGAAGAGGCTGCATCGTATGCTTTTTAGATAAGAGTATCATTACCCATGACTTGAGGTATCTCCAGTTTGGCCTATAGTGAACATCCATGCTCCTCCTCTTGCCTGCCCTTCTGAGCAAGCTATGACAGCACATTAACCACTACTGTGAAGTTCCTGCTGACTTCCCACCCGGTGAAACTACAAACATTTTAAGCTCTTGTTTTTCTCTAAGAAAAACACTTCTAGTTATTGGGTCCTGGCTATACAGAACAACCCCCTTCCACTGCCACAGAAAACAGGCCTTGAGGATACTAAAACTGTCAGCAGCTTATCAAGAAAAATTCCCAAGTGCCTAAGGGCTGAACATTTTTAGCTGGAAGACTTGAAATTTAGGACATAATATCAGGAGGGATTGGTGTGAGTTTAAATATACCCAGGAAGATACTCATGACCCAACTCTCCTCATACTGCACAGATATCTGTAAGGATGAGTGCAGAACACAAAATTGAGCTCACAAAAGGACCACGGAAGTTCTAAAAACACACCGGAATAAGCACCAAGAACTAAGCACTGTGGTGGGTAGTGTGCTATCAAAAAGGAGGGGCTTGAACCTGGGATCAGGAGAGGGAACTTGAACCTGAGTGCATCAGATAGCGGGCACAGCTGAGCAAACATTTAGCTGAAACCACTAAAGATCTGTAGGCCTCCACTACACAGAGGGTGAACATGATTTATCATAACTAGAGACAACTGACAGCACAGGTTGGTCAGGAGCCACAAATCCTAACTTATGTCCACATAAAATGGAGCTTGCCACCCTTACTCCAGCCCGAGAGCTACAGCCCTGAGCTCCCAGTCTGGTCAGGTTCTCTATAGACAAACAGAGGCATGTGTAATGTAATATGTGTAGTCCCCTTACTTAGAGCACCTATGTCATTCACAGCAGGATGGGTGCCTGGCTACAACAAAGCTTTGGGTAGGTTACAGATCTCGGGCCCCAGCAAGAGTACGTGTTAAAACTGGGTTCAGTGGTAGGAGTCCCACGGTATGAACATTTGTTACTATCAAGTTCAAGACAAAGCAACTATTCAGCGACTTTTATTTACTTATTTTAAAAGGATTTACAAAAGTGGCTGATAAGAACTAGCTGTACTTCACTACTGAAGACAACTGAGAAATAAGACACCCTTTATTTTTGTCCAAAACACCTTCTTCAATTGCCTTATTTTTTATTCCCCCCCCCTCCCCCCCCCCAGAGTAGAGAAAAATCCTGTCAGCACAGCAGGCATTAAGCATTTCTGAAAATGTTATCAGAGCACAGAAAGGCAGTAGTAGAGTCAAACACTGTAAATCTCAAAGATGTTTCTCTTTCTGAGCAAGTGTAAATAGGAGCAAAGGAGTCAAGATACACCATGTAGCTTCTTTGTTCAACAAAAGTAACAAGAACAATTTGTATGTGGAAAACTTCCGAGCAAAAAGGCGTATGTTGGCATGACGATAAATTGAAAAGCTATTGCATAGAAATACAACAAGAATAACAACACCAGGGGATTATTAAAAGGGCAGTACTCCAGATTGTCAAATGTGGTTTGTCAGAAATACGAACAAATAACACTTTCTCTAGCTTAGTTGAACTTGCAACACTGACCCTCAAAGCTGGTAATAAAATTTTCCAAAGAACAGGAACAAATAGAAGTTGCTT
Organism: Aythya ferina; assembly: GCF_964211825.1. NCBI lineage: Eukaryota > Metazoa > Chordata > Aves > Anseriformes > Anatidae > Aythya > Aythya ferina. Next base: position 45,159,688 of record NC_140300.1, on the reverse strand, counting down.
TGTTGTATTCTTATTTTTCCAACTTTTTAGGAATATCTTAAGCCTAGAAAAAAAAATCATTTTTGGTAAATAGATTTTATTTCATTTGCATTCTTTGTTACCCTTAGAACATTCTTTTAATCACCTTACAACTTCATTTTTTTTTCCTTCATCCTTCTGTTTCTTTTCATTTTTATGTGTTTCAAAATAAAAATTTAAAAACTTTTTTAATTTAATTTTTTTTTTTTTTTAATTTAAAAAATTTTAAAAAAAGATAATTGGGGAAAGTGGATAATGGCTTTCTGCTTTCAAGAACAGGGATAAAAGTTGTAAGAGGGCATCCAAAAATGAACACATACTAAGAAGATCAAGAACTCAGAATCTAACAGCTGAATTTACCCCACTGGCACATATGTAAGCTGCTTTGCATAAATCAGATACATTATAGAGCTTGGGATAAGATACTCAACTGAAAAGTTACTTTAAAAAAAGTAAAATACAGCTTACTAAAGTCATGAAGGACTAGAATGCAGCTTTGCAGCTTTTATTTTTAATAATACTAATTTATATTTCAAGACTTGTTGCAAACAAATATTTTTAGAATGAATTAGACAAAGAGGTTTGAGCTACCTGAAGATTAATATTTTGGTCTCAAAGGACATTTAACTGAAAACACCTACTACTATTCCACAGAAAATGTAATTTTTTCTGCTAGAGACAGAGGAAAACATTTCAAAAGGATTGCTTTTATGACCTTCACTGTCCTGGAGGATGAAATGATCATTCATCCAACTGTATTCTTGCTTTTGCCAGCAAAAATTACACTGCCCTGATTAGGTTTTCCATTTAAATGAATGAAGTCTTTCAGGAGCTCAGGTTTTTCAGGTTTCCCTCAATAGTCAGCCCTGCTAAAATTGGGCATTTCCTTTTAGTGCATAGTTTCCTACCAGTAGCCAGGACTAGCGATAGACACAGCTGTGTCAAGAGATGGAAAAGCAGAAACAACTACAGAGAATATTAAATGTGATTATTCGTTTTCTTGTTTTTAATAAATTTTAACATCATCATTCCTACCTCTGTACTGTAAAGTTCAATCCTAGCACATCTGCACCATGGTACTGCAGCTGACCACCACTGATCCAAATTTGAAATACAAGCAGCTACTGAACGTTACTCAGACGTGCAGGTCACACCAAGCCTTGTGTTACTGCAGCTACAGGTCACAAGAAATACATTCACCCTGGCTTAAGCCATCAGAGGCATCTCTCCTCTCTGATGTGTTGCAAGAGTATCCGTACTGAGGAAGCAAGGCCTGCTAAAATTTCAAGTCCTTAGGTGGTCGGTTAAGAGGGTCGTTCAGCATACTATCCAGTGGTGACAATGAAAGTGAGACCTTTTGCAGAAAAGGTGTTTAAAAAAATAGTACTTTAAATTTCAGTGATTTTTCTGCCCAGGAAAAGAAAATGCAAGTATTTTAGCACAATACTTAATCAACAATGTTCAAAAGAACAAGAGTTAAAGTTAATTCTAAGCGTATGTACTTTGCATTTTATTTGAAATCCTACTTTTTTCTTCTTCCAAAGAGCTCCCTTTCCCTTGTTGCCAGGGCTTGTGTTTTCCCTCAGGCTTGTCATAATCCTCAATTCCTTACAGTTTTGCATTTTTCTCCTCTAAGGCCTTTCTTCTGTCAGCTCAGAAAGACCTTTCATTTCATGTTCTTTTTTTTTTTTTTCCCCTCTTTTTCCTCTCAGGCCCTCTCTCTTCTATACTCATATTTACTACATGTGACCATGTTTTACATTTCCTCACTATTACTTTCTTAGGGTTTCTTTAATCCAGTGCATCACATTTTACAAGAAATACGTCCATGTTGCTTACTTCTCTCCCTCGGGCACCCCTCCTCACCTTTCATATCGTTGACTAGTCATTGCTTCTCTTTCTCTCAGTCTATTTTCTCTTCAGTCCTTCCTCTGCAGCTATCAGTATCAAACTAGTTAATTGTTTCTGTGGGCAGTGGGGCAGCACTTAAGTTAGCATCTATTCAGGACAAGGGCTGTTGCTGCCCTCCCCTAGGGAGGACTGACTAACATTAAGGCCCAAGAACTGTTGTCACAATTGATGTTGTCTCAACTGACGTTTGAGACAGAAAAAACATCAGTGTAGATGCAACCTGCTCTTGGAGTTCTAAGAAATTGGGGACTGAAACATTTCATCAGTACTAATCTTGCACTGATCTTTAAAACAGCTGCAGTTAAAGATTTCTATTCTGGCTGATGCAGCCTGGATCACTAATTTATTTATTTGCTTCAAAAGCCTAACCTCAGCCCTGTAAGGAGTCACCAGTTATGGCTTAAAGCAGTGTGATAGCAGTCATAGTTTATAACCAGGCAAGGGAGCAGCAGGTGCAAAAATCAGGCATTTCTGTCACTTGGCAGAGCAAAGCTGTCAGGTCAGTATCCCTAAGAGTTGAATGAGAAAAACTGGAAAATCAACTTCTGCAGATAGAGCTAACACGTTATTGGGACATAAGAAACCCATTAGTCACAGAGAATTTCAAGAACTCAAAGGTGCCTTTAATAAAAATGTAACTACTATTCCCAAACTATTTTATCTGGCAGGTATGCATACATTTTCCTTTACCTATGATTATCCAAATAAATCAGTGTGCAAGCACACATTAGATGGGACATTCTCTCGAGAGCATGGAAGGAGGTTTTCAACCTCTGACTTCCCAGGCCAGGGGAGATGCAGCGGGCAGTCACAATTACCTTGGAGCTGCTGGTCTCAGCTCAGTTGGCCAAGAGAAGAGAAGGAGATAATATCAAGCACTGGCAGTGCAGCTCTTTAGACAACAGTAGTCAGTAACTTAAGTTTTTAAAAGCCATTTCTGGAGCTGGCTATGATATTAATATTTGGTCCTATTGAAACAGACTGAGCTTTCTCCAGGACAGTTGTATGCAAAGCTGTTTTTCTGGGCCGAAGCTGCTGTCCTGTCTAATTATTGTAACAATTCCATATTCCCCTGATTTGTGCAATTACCTTGGGTTTGTGGTTTTGCAGAGAAGACTGCTATTAAAACAAAATCAAGCCAGTTATTGGTAGCAATAGTAGCTTGCATTACTTCAGCACCTCTGAAACCTAGTCATGGCTCAAGATTCTGGTGTCCTGAGGCTATGCTGAGGAGGATGAAGGCAAGTAATGAGTACACATCATATGTCACAAGATGGAAGCACTGCAACTTTCTCCACTTTAGCAGTATGGGTCAGCATTTCACATTTGGTTCTTTGTGAAAACCTGGAATCATGTTGCCCACTGAATACTGGCCTTGGGGCCAACCCGCAGTGACAAAATACAACTCATCTGTTCAGATATGAAACCACCTTCCTCAGAGCAGGGTCTGTTGTGGCGAAAGGGAAGTAACTATTGTAGGTACTCACATGGTTCCCATAAGAGCGATACTGAAACACGTGACTGTCCCTCATGGACTCTTCATTGTGATGTCCCTGTGCACAGTTGAAGCCTAGGATCCGAGAGACCTTCTGATCAAATAAGCTTTCCCAAGGTGACAGAAAACCCTGTGGTAGAGCACAAAAACAACTCAGATTTTCCTAGTAACATCAAGGCTTAGAGATCACTGTTCTCTGAACAACTTTTCTTCACATCACACTAGTTTGACATGCTTAGGAAAAGTTAAGATGCAAGAGTTCAGACAACATATGTAATTTTTCCTTTTTAAAAAGGCCATTGCAAGGTAATTTTTTTTTTTTTTTTTTTTTTTGTAACTTCTTTTGTTTTAAAATATACTAGGAAGTTTTAGGCTTTTGAGGGAAAAAACATCAACGCCCCTGAACACCACAAAGTTTTGTAGCTTTAGTGCAGGACTGGAAACCACCAATGGAAAGTCCTAAGGCCCTTCCATTATCTTAATCATGTTTCATCTAAAATAGTTACACCATTTCCCAAACAGCTGCTATGTAATCATAATTGTACTTGCACTGCTTTTCCCCCATGTGTTTTATAAAGTGAGCAAGATTTTATTAACCACATTTGAGGAGAAGCTCTCCCTACACGTACATTTTTCCATTCAACCCAAATAATTTTTCCTCCTCCTTCTTGATTCTATCCTCTTCTTTGTTCAGCTCCACTGGTGTTTACTCACTTTCCCCACCCACATTCCCCTCCACTGTTTTTGTTTGCAGTCTCTAGAAAATAGAAACTTTATAAATCAAAATTTATGTGAAGACCTCATTCCATGATTCAAGGAAATAATAGTTCTAAATGAAACAGTTCAATGTCTTACTTTGAACTAAACACAAGAGCCATGATTTTAATGCTACCCATTTATCCCTCTAACAGTTCACTCCAAAAGGTAACTGCGATGATTCTCTTAGAAAGTAGTACTCCATGAAAGTACTGTGGTTGCATATTCATTGGGGAGCACATAAAAAAGCCACTACTACAATTACATATCATTGGTTGTGTGTTCAAGATTAAGCTAAAACACTGTTTAAACCTTTTGGATTACATTCTGTTATCTTTGTCTATATACTAAGAAGATTTCAAATCTGCATGCCATCCCTTAAATCTAACAATAGATTAGCATAAAAACCTGTAAGATTATAAATCAAATGTATCACAGATACATTAATGTGAATCTGCTATGCAGTAGAACATAATGAAATTGTAAGTATGTAACTTACTATCCAAAATTTATGAGTATATAGATATATATATCATATATATATCTTGTAGGCTTCTAAAACAATTCTTTCTAAAAATCTACTCACTGAAAGACAGACAAGATTACTGAAGTGTAATTTTACACCCCCCCCCCAATATATAAACAAAAAACGAAGTTGCTATAAAATAGTCAGGAGTCCTTGCTGCCATTTCAACAGCGAATGCTACAAAGCCAAAAAGAGTGTTTTAATATTTTGAACACCCAACATCCAACTTTAAGCAGCTGTCCTGTCAAATTGCAGACAAGGAGAACTCAGAGCATGAATTTTCTCATCAATTTATGATCTGTCTCCAGTGCCATTTCTCTGCTTTTAAACCAAGAGGAACAGGCATTTTTACAGACCATATTCACCTGCAGACAAGAGATAGATAAGTTCATTCTTTCTTGTTAGTAGAACAAATGAGCATGTGAAGAACTTACCTTTTCCTCATTTTCTTGATTCCAGCTGCTCCACAGTCTTCAGCTTTGCACAATTTCCCCAGCCTGTGTGACCCCACAACAGAGCGTTGAGTGATTCATTGTGGCAGACTTCCTTCTGTTCATCCTCAGTTCATGAGGCCAGGCTGGCTGAGGTGGATGACAAACAAAAAAAAGGAAAAAAACTAACAAGTGGAAGCATCCTCAGGAGAAACTACAACCATTATATGAAACAGTGGTCTGATTAAGGCACGTTGTTCTTTCAGCATGTCAGCCAGTTACTTTACTGACTATTGACTTTGGCTGTAGGTCACTAGGGTGCTAATGCCAGGCAAAGCAAAAGGCATCTTGTCCTTTGATGGGATTTAAGGGTAATCTTAGGAAGGAAGAGTGAGAACACTTATTAGCATTTGGGGGTGTGATTGTTAATCCAGCAGTGGTGCATGGCTGATACATTAACTGTTTCACTCACAGGAACGAATGGAAGAAGGTTCTGCCAAGAATCTGCCTTTCATTGACTGAGACCACAAAGTCTGAATCCCATTCTTAAATCAAAGCCATGGTAAATGTTAAACCTGTGTGTTTCACAATGAGGGATTAATTCTTTCTTTATGCATAATCCTACCTGCCCACAGAGGAGACACTGCTGTAGAGAATCTTTAAAAGCCTAAGCAAATATACCTAGTATTTTATACAATACCTACAGAGAGAGACACAGAGGGAGAAATATTTCTGCATGCATTTTTCTCCTATTTAATCAACATCATCAGTAGCTAAACTAGGTCAGGTCCAAAGTAAGCCAGTAATGCTTTCTCCACTTCTTCCCCTTTATCATCAAATCCTAATTCCACATGTGGCATTGCTGCAGGAGCAGCCAAACTGCATGCTATATGTTGCTCTTCTTCAAAGCACTGTAGTCCTGTTGACTACTGCAGCCTCTCACACAAGAAAACATTCTTTGCCCCTGCAGGTTTACAATTCAGCCATTTACCATACTGAACTATCTGCATTAGCAGCTCAGGCAACAATCTTTAATTTGCAGCATTCTTTAGACTTCCATCATACACACCTATTTGCATGTTGCAATAATACATGCAGGAAAACAGACTTGCTGACCTACAGTCAGCCCAGTACAAGGATCACGGGGAGATGTGTGGCACTGATGAGACCATCACTGCTGCAGTCATCCATATGAAGAACACGAGGAACATCTTTCACAAAAATCAGCGGCAGGTTTTTCCCCATGTCCTAGGGACAGAAAAAAAGCAAAAAAAAAGAAAAGAAAAACAGCCTATTTTATTAGTGAATAAAATATATCACAAGCTTGCCCAATATACTCACTGAGTGGGCACAAATGTTTTGAAGTTATTCCTTCCTGCAACAGCTATCAGATAACAGAGTAACTGGAAAGATATGATCCACAACAATGTTGAGTTAGAAGTCACATCCACATGCAAAGTTTTTTATTTAACCCTTTGGTTTGACTGCAAGTAGTCCTGACAACTTGTTGGCTTGTTGTCAGCTTGAGGTGGAGGTTGCAAGTAATTTTTTAAACTCCCTTGGCATAGGCAGTGTACCTCTCTTGATTTAAACTGAAAAAATTGCTCTCGCTCTCTGGAGTCTCCAGCAGCTTAACATCCTCCAAACTGGATCTGCCAGCAATAGCACTAAACAACAAAAAGGGCATTAAGGGAAGGCATTCCTTAACAAGTGGGAATTGTTAGCAGGCAATAAACAAAATAAAAGAAACAGAAAAGATAAAGAGGGTAACACTGCCTATAAAAAGGCCAAAAGTTACCTATGCATGTAGTCCGGTCCATGCAGACAGAACTATCTGCCTGTGCGAGTCCCACAACAGTGAAGCTTCATTGCTGAGCTTTCTGCCACATTTTTCTCTAACCTCTGCCTTTGAATTTAAGGGAACATGTTATGAACACCAAAAGGCAACCCACTGTTGTTCACACAGAACACAAACTCCATTCGGTAGTCCATTACCTAGATAATCTGATTAGTCAAATTTGGCCAAAAAATAAGTAGAGCTGGCCACACCCCACCAGCTGTGCAATGTAAGAAAGACTACCATGCTATTATGAGGGAACTGCAGAGACGCATCACTTACAAGCAATCATAAAAAAGCTAAAGATTAAGATCCTTCAACCTTCTCATCTCTAGGACATCCAAGCCCCCGAAGATTTGAGTCAAAAGTTACCAACTGCAGGCAAGGAAAATAGCATTTTCACACTGCTGCTTTTCCAGCAAGTCCTCTCACACGCGCCATGCACAGTTTCTTTACTGATTAAGAGCCTCAGTCTCTCTGCATCGTATCTTGTTTTGGCTTGTACTGTGTAATGTATTTTGCTTCATTTTCACAACTGATCTCAGTGACCTTTTCAGACAGTTTTAGACCTGTCATCTGATAATTTATGAATCCTGTAACCTGATCCGGGTGTCAAAACGTTTACTTGATTAATATATTGGCTGAAGGACCTTTAAAAACAGCAAAGACGGGACAAAACGCTACAAGATGGCCATGTCATGACAATCTTCTGGGGCAACAGCGTAACATTGAGAAGTTTTCCATCCACCTTTAAGCAACTTCACAAACTTGCTCTCACCAAGGAAGGGAAAGGCCTGGAAATAAAGAGCTATAGGATAGCTTAGTGGAGGAACGTATAAGAGCAGGACACATTTCAGGTGGAACAAGACATCCGCTCAGTGTGAGAGTCTGGCCTACCTCAGTCTCTAATGACAGGAGGCCCATAGGGTAGCAGGTTACGCCATGTGAAAAAAAAAAAAATATCCTAACAGTTTGGCTTCCCACAATGTTTATAGCCTCCAAACCCCTTTATAATCACAGATCATTTTCTTCAGTACAACGTTATATGTCAAGAATTACAGTGATTTAGTAGGTAAGACACCTACCTTGCGGAAATGTACTATAGTTAAATTTAATAGTTGCTTAATTTTCTTCTCCAGCACAGATCGTATCTCAGACTTTTTCTTTACTTAGCTAGTACATATTTAGCAGCTGACTGCTTTAAAATACTGAGACCTTTTCAGCTGTGTCTTTCACTAGTATTACAGAAATACAGTATTCTCATTTCTTCCCTGCTACTTTTTCCCACATTGACAGGAAGTAAAACAGTCTTTTACTCTATTACATGTTATTTAAATGGTCCATATCAGTTATTCCTTGGAAACCTTCATTGCCTTCAGAGGAGAAAAGCTATAAACATCCCTCAGCTGTAGCATGCAATACTTGAAAGCACATGCTGACCATTCTGATCTTTAGAGACCCGAGTCCCTCACAGTGCTGCCAGGATTCTCAAACACAGGCTCAAAACACTGAATTAATCAACATGAACATGGTAATTACTCAACACCAGAACTTTTGAATGAACATTTAAGTAGTATATCTCAGGATTTGTGTCATTTATTGCACAATGTTTTTTTGTTCCTCTGTCAGTCCACTCAGACTTGTCTATGTTACTTCTCACAAATGAGATGTAGAAAAAAAAAAAAGGGCCCAGTTTATTTTAATCAAATACTGTACCACCCAAGAACCGCAGCTGGGTAATTTGTAGTTTATTCTTAGGTCTGAAACCAGCTTACACTGACAGGAAAAGAAATTGAGAAGGTTATCTCCCACTGACCTGTCAGCTTCTTCCTCACAAGAGCACTGCAGCTTCAGGGTTGAGCAATCTTCAGACATAAATCTTAACAGCTCTGTAAACATCTGCACAATGGTTCATCAATTACACTTCCATGCTATCTGTCACTATTGAAGTTTGGGGAGAAATTCCTGAGCAGATCCATTTGTTTGTTTTACTGCAAAATTACTCTTCTGGGAAAAAAAAGTTTGCCTTTTTTCTTGGCACACACCTAGAAAGGGAATGAGGAAACATTGCCAGGTTGTTAACCTAGCAATTACCTAATCAGAGACATTTTTATCCATTTTCAGTAGAATATTTTTTTTTTAATTTCATTAGCTCCCTACAACAACTTTCAGGTTTGTTGTCATTCAGTGCTTTGAAGCTGTTGCACAAAGCAAGGCAGGGCAAAGACATCAGTCACCTTAGTATGAATTGCTTCCGCAACCAGCCTAGGCCAGTACCCAGAAATACACCAGGATCACTTTTCTTAGCATCTAGATGTACATCATGTCACAGGGACAAGCCTTAAATATTTTCAAAGTGCAGATTTTAGTCTCACTGTTGCCTCAACTCTGTCCATGTAAATGGCAAATTATTTCCACTAGCACTGAAAAACAACTGAATTTACTGAGAATCATTCACACAAATCACTTGTCAGCCCTTTCAGGCAAAACCTTTTCCCCTGTTTCTCTACAGCAGGTAGCTTCACATCATCCTGACCTGTGACAAAGGCTTCAAGGCACAAGAGAAAGACAAAGAAAGAAATAGATGTATGTGTAGAGAGATCCATCTGCAAGTCAGGAAGGAAAGAAATTGTATGAAAAGAACCTGTGGCCTAGAGGTGGTTCTCACATTCTTACTTACCAAACGTTACAGCCTTGATGTATAATCCACATCCTTTTATTCCTCCTCTTCCTCTTATACCCATGAGGAATTGCTATCCTTCGTTTTACTTGGAGGGAGAGTCGTGAGTGAGTGTGCAAAACCAGGTCTTTGTCTGTAAAGTGCTTTACCCATGTGTGGCAGTATTATACAGACAGCTTTTCATGACTGCATTTTTCTGTGGGAGCAGGATTCCTCTCCCCAAGCAGCATTGCCCACTAACACTATCATGAGAGAGCAGTTGGAGATCCTGGGCTGAAAACAAGTGTGACGTACCATTCCATTCAGCTTAAAATGCAAGAGAACCTCTTCTCTCACCTTAATGAAACCGATCTACTTTCAGAAGCTACTTTTTTCCAGGCTCTTAAAAGATAACTCAAAACCTCTGATCACAATGTTTTTTGTTTTAAAGTTACCACAGTGTGCCAGAAAGTAAATACACACACACAAAAAAAAAAAAAAAAAAAAAAAAAAAAATTGCAAACAAGGTGTCATACCAAAATTAACTAAATTAACCATTTCTTTTAGACCTGAGGGGCCAAATGCGGCTTCATGAGTCAACCCAGGCAAACAATAAAAATCAGTGAGTTTGACCCACAGCACTTTTCCATCTGCAACAAGCCACCTAGAGGTCATGCTCATAAAGATCTGGCCGTTTGATTTGTGGCAAAAGTGTACAAACAAGACAAGCACAAGAAAGTGGATGAAAGAAAAAAGAGAATAAAGTTTTTTTGAGAATCTAATCAAAATCCATGTAGGATGATTAACAGTGAAAGGAGTTCTTTTCTTAAGAAGGGCTAGTTCTCATTTCAAATAAGAAACTGTAAGATTTCCTGCTGATTTATGATGTTTTCAGATCAAAAAACAAATGAAGATGCATGCAACGGAGAGGTGCAATATTTCCTATCCTGTTTCACAAACGCTATTCAAGAAAGGAAAGATATTGTGCTCAAATCTATACTTCTGCACATCGCATTTGCTGACTTTCAAATACATATCGACTGAGCGAAAAAGTTTAGGGATTTGACATCCATCAGTGAGGAGAAAGCTCATCATCCACATTCCTTGCAGCTGCTGATACTCAGCCAACACACTCCTACTCTGATGTCAGTGGTCTAAATGAGGGCCATACTCTGATAGCTTAATCCCAGGAAATCTCTGCTGAATTATTAGCTGAGGCTGACTTCCACAACAACTGCACTGTGCTCCTCACGCACAGAGAAGATTCCCCAGCTTCCGATTCCGGCAGGGAGGATTCTGCAGCCATTAAAACCTGGTCCAAAGTCCAAGCTTACCTTAAAGAGAGATTTGTTCACACATTGACCACCAGCATGAGCCCTTGGTGGAAGGAAAAGAATTAACCTGTCCCTCAAGTAATTAGAACTGGGTCATGTCCATAATTACTAACTGCAGCAAAATGCCATCGTGGCACTGAAGGAAGGTATTGAAAATACTAAAAAAAAAAAAAAAAAAAAAAAAAAAAGCACCTTCAAGTGTTCAGTACTTCATTTTCCCTTCTACTGGCCGGGAAGCTAGTCTGTTCAGCTTTCAGTCTCTTGTGGATATCATCATTTATATATAAATGGAAAAATTGTTCATGACTCATCTGCCTGTATTACCAAGTGGATTTTTTAGTCCAATAGCCAGACATCCATTATGCTGGCTGCTAAATGATTTACATTGATTGAGTATGCACTGTGTGCAGCTCTTGCAAATTTTATATGCTGGCTGTACAGAGGATGAATACTTGCTGATTATGCTCCAAATAGCAACGAACCCAATTACCTAAGCCACTAACTCCCAGTAAGGAAGCCAGAAATATAGCTGTTGCTTCACTACCTTAAAGAAACATTTACTGTTTGTAACCCAAAGTACTGCAAATTGAAATAAATTAGAGATTTACATTAGTGAAGAACTGCCCTATGAGTTGAAATCACCTCTCTTAATAATTGCTGTTAATTTCTTGTGCTCCAGATCTTCTATTCCAGAGCACGGCCTTACCCAAGACCCATGAAAGTGGACAAGAATCCAGGTACTTCAAGAATCTGAGTAACATGGAGCCACAAAAATGAAAAGTCTGGACAAAAAAAAAAAAAAGATAAATTTGAGGACTCAAACATAAGGATATTTCTGGTTCTGAACTATCTTGTGGTAAAAAAAATGAATCCCATCATACATGGAACAAATTGTGTTGCAAGGAATAGGTCCTAGTAACTGTAGAGGAATCATTTCAAAAAAAAGATTTGTCTGAAAGTAATGTGCAAAGGTCACCTAGACCAAACACTTTTCCACACAGTGCTAACTTCACATTAGATGTTGAGATCCTGGGCCTTGTCTATCTGATCTTCAATACAGATTGACATATCATACCTTTGGCACTGGTTCCAGTGCTCTGCCACTCCCACGGGTAAGATTTTTTTTTTCCTTTCCATGTCCTACTGGAAGTTCCCTTGTTGCACCATGTCACTGCTGCCACGCATCCCTTCATTGTGTGCCTTCTGTGTCTGAGCATCCCGGCTCTGTACCGTGGTGCCAGAGAAGAGCCACCACCACCACAGGCTGCACATCCGAGTGATAACAGCAGTGGGCCTGTACAGATTCAAGACCAAAGGGAGATCAGCACCGCAGGAAGCAGCTGCAGTTCTACAGGTTAAGGGCAGCTAGAAATTTGGCCAAGAGCCTCCCTTAGCATGCTCACATGGCATTTCATGGCTCTGATGTGCTTTTAATTACCTGACATCACCACACAACTCTACATGCACAACGCTGCTGAGTCTGTGCTTAGTGGAAGGTCTTAAAGCTAGGACTGGAATAACAGGAAAATCAGAACAGAGTGAAGAACAAGTTTGTTCTTTTAAATTCACATGGCACCTGTCACACAAACACTTCTTCCTTTCATGAGCAGCAGAGAAAGCCCCACGCTGTATCACAGAATTAAATAGAAAAGGCAAAAAATGACCAGTGTGATTGAAATCAGACCCCCCTCCTCTCGTTCACAGAGCACATTCTGAAGACTGATGGTTAATTGACTTCCCATTCCAGTCAATAACGAAATTCCTGCCCACAAATGTAACTGCTGTTCTGGACTCTGAGGTATACCCACAAGGTCATTTGTCATTAAAAACCATGAGGGGTAAAGCACTCCCTCAAACACAACACACAGGTGCACAACTCCAGAGACTCAGTGTCGATCTAAGCTTAGCAATGCAATTGATCCAATAAACAAAGGCACAAGATGTCCCTTTTTTAAAATAAATTTTTGCAAGTGAGAATCCTTTGTCTTCCAAAACTGAGATAGTCATGGACAAGGCTTAACCATATCTTGGAACCTAGGATGGCTTCCTGCACCTGCCTGTGAGGTTTGGGAACGGCAAACAAAGCATATCATCAGAATACAAATTCCCCAGTTAGCAAAAGGCACTATACATCAGCTCCAACTGCATGGAATAAGGCAAAGCAGAAAGAAATTAATTACAAATCTCCTTTCCACAAATGCGACTTGTGGATTCAGTCCTTTCTCTCTGGAAAGGCAGATAAGGTACTTCAGAGGATGATTCTGGAGGCCAGTTTATTCACTTACTCTCTCTCCTGCTCTGTATCTTTCAGGCTACTCTGTACAGTGGCTAGAAGGAAGGATATGAACAGATGGCTGTTTGCACTGATAACTGTGTCTGCTCCTAGTCAGATTAACTGATTAAATCCCAGTTAAAGATTACAGACAGGTAAAATGATACAGACAGTGCTTCAGTCACTCTTCACAGTCCAAGTAAAGAGATTAGGATGCATTCCTAACAACAACAACAAAGAAATTCAATACATGTTAGATAGGGGTTGTGCAAAACACACTGCTAGAGCATACAGTATTTGTCCTTCTAAAATATAGTTTTAAAGGGTGTAAAATTTACAGGAACATTAAGGTCAAACGGAAGTTTAGAGGCATAAGGCACACATGAGAGTCAAACGAACACTTACGGAGAGAAGGCATGCACGAGGATCAACAAACCCTAGGATATTTGACAGAATAGTATCAATGTCATGATTACTTTTTGCTTATCAAGGCTTTTGGCATCAAGCTATGCATGAGACATAGGGGCTGCAGCAGTATCCAATTTCATACCTCTTCTGATCATGCTGAGAAGAGATTCCCCTTCAGAAAAATTGGGAACATGCCAGAAGACTGGAGCATCATGCTGATACTCACTAAAAAGGAGAATGCATTGACTTCAGTAATTATTACCCTCAGTGCATGGCAAGATAACGACAAATCCATGCAATGCAATCAATAAAGAATGAAAGGATGGGAACATAAGCAGGGATGGTCTACTCAATTACATGGAAGACAGACACTGGCTCATAAACCTGATTGCATTCTCTGAGACCGCAGAATTGATTGCTAATAGTAATTGTGAAAATATAACGGCTTCAGCAGAGTACTTGACATAGTGCTGTATGACACTCTACTTAAAATGGCAGCTCTTACCCTACATCAATGAAAGCACAATAAATGGACTGAAAATTCATTAACTGGCAGAGCTTACAAAAATACGCGACCAGGTGTGGAAGTTTCTAGTGGAGTTCTACAGGGTTTCATTCTGGGTACATAGCCCATAAAGGTGTTTCTTCCTCTCCAGGGAAGAAACAAACGTTTGTTCCTTATACATACACTTACATGTTTATCATACTGAGATTAATGAAGGGTAAAACAAATTTGGTCATCAATAAATTCAGTTTAGCAATGCACACTTCTCAAGAAAACACAGTACGCGTAAAAATAGCGAGTACAAGCCTCACATACAAGCTGAGTGCATATTCTAGGAAGCAAAGAACTTGAGAAGATTTTGGATTTAGGCAAAATTAAGAGAGTACAGACATTTCTGCTGAAAGTAGAATGAATGGGTACAATCCCTGAGTTTATACCATGTTGCAGCACAGGGGAGGGGAGCTGCATTGGAAATGAGCTTGCTTCTCCAGGTTTCGGTTAAGAACTAGGGAAGAAGCAAAAAGAGGCACGAAGAAGAGCTGAGAGCTCAGCAAAATGTTTTGCTGTATGGGCTACCAGAAGAAAACAAATAGATTATGTGATTACATTACATAAATCCTTTGTAAGGAGAAAACTTTTTTTTCCCCCCAGATTTGTTTAATACGACAGAGAAACAAATGCAAAACACCAGTGGTTCAAGCCAAGCAAATTCATCTGTGACATTGGACAAAGTTCTACTCTGCAAGGTGATTAACCAGAAGAGCAAAGTACCTGGGGGAAGATTTTTCATCTTTGCTTGCAATTTCCAAATGAAGACTGGAAGTCTTCAAGGAGAACAGAAGCTTTAGTCTGACTCTTCAGATCAAGAGGAAAAACAAATCTGAAACTCTGCTGAAAGTACCAGCTTTCATCCTGTGGTGCTCGACCACACTTTACTTCAGAGGCCTTATGATCCTTCTCACTATGATGATAGCCAGGTCTTTTATGAGTCACCTGCACTCAGCTAAGGTTCATCTTCTTCCAACCAATTCTCAGGTTTCTCTACACATGCTCCACATACCTTTAAGAGGACTAATGAATAGGCATGACCATTTTTAATGTGTGTAATGAACAAAAAAGCAACATTTTCAAACTGTTACGTAAAAATCTGTTGAAATACACATTGCCCACTTCCACATGCCAGGTGCTGAATGGCTTTAATGCATTCCAAACAAAGACTTAGCTGCTCTCAATCCTGACCTCATCTCTTCTTCTACTACTAGAAGATGCAGTTTGCTCCAGGCCAATACATATGCTCCACACCCCTGCTTCTAAAAGTTACTGAAACAGATGATTTTTTTTTTTTCTTGATTTGAACAGAAACCTCAGGATCACACTAATATAAGCCACTTATTTTTATTAGATCACATCCTCCCCTGTAACTTTGACATTGTCTCGGTGGGGGAGAAAGCTTTCAGGAAAACACTGTACAAGTCCCTAACCCACAGACTGCTTGCTTTCTGCAAAGCAACTGGAGCACCCTTAGAGACACACACCAAAACATCGCTCTCTCAGTTCTTTGCAGAAATACACCCTCCTTCCCCACGATTTTCTCCCTGCATGAAATAATCGCAGTATTAAGTTGCCATTTGCAGATGCAACCTCAAGAATTTGTTATTTCTGGCACTATTATCAGTTATTTCTGGTGTCACGCAGCAGGGCCGCCAGGTAAACCCCACATGACAGCACGGCGGCTGCCAGGCGGCCGGGAAATGGCGCCCGCCTCCCCTCACGCCCGCAGCACTGCGGCCGCCGGAGGCCTCTGGTGCCACCCAGCGGACACCTCGCACCGCCGCCGGCCCCGGGGGACCTCCGGGGGACACCGTGCCCGAGGAGAAGGGTGGTGGCCCTGGAGGAAAGGGGGAGAGCCCCACATCTCCTCCCAGAGCCCGTGAAGAAGGGAGGATGGCGGTCTCCTGTCAGAGCCAGCCCCCAGTGAAACAGGGTCTTTTATGAGTCCTTTATGAGTCCTTATGCCCTTTGTAGGGCAGCAGTGTGCAGTTTTAAACTGCAGGAGTTCCCTAAAAAAAAGAATGAGGTTTGATATTGGAGAGGGATTTGTAGCCCAAGAGCAAGGCCCCACAAGCAGCCACCCACACCCTTCGTTAATTAAACCCAGGCCAGGCTCTGCCCTCCCATTAACAGGCAGAGAAGCAGCACTCAGGTGCTCTCCAACAAGCTCAGTCAATGCCATCTGCCACCACCAAGTGTTGTGAAACGGCCTCTTCGCTTGGCTTCCTGCGACCTGTCTCATTAACGAGGCTTCTCATTAACACCAGCCCCAGCTGCAAGTAACACCGTGCTCCATCCAAGCGGAGCCCTGCTCTACTGCCCCGCACTGCGCGGGCTGGAGGTCATTCCTACCTTCCATGGGCCTATACGGACCAGGAACAAATAATCGTATATGCACAGTGCACGTTTTTACAGAGTTCTGGGGTTTACTGGTGTTTTTGTGCTTGTTTGTTTTGTTTTGACATAAGAAAAGCTACTTGTATTTATGCTGTTTGTGCAGGATGCAAGTTCCAAAGTTTGCCTGTTGCAAAGCATAAACAGAATTTCCACAGATGCTCCTCTTCTGTCAAACCCATCTGCAGAGTGAAAATTCATTTAGGGCAAATGTTTTTAGATCTAGCGCCCAACCCAACTTTGACCAAAAAAAAAAAAAAGACAACGACAAAGGCAGCCCCTCCTCTGCCCCCAGCTGCGAGACCTAGGCCTGCAAATTTGCTACATAATTGAAAAAAATGCAATTTTATTCCAAGAATTGCTGCCAAAGCTTAGTGGTAGGACCACACTGAAGTGGGTGCAACAAAGAGATATAATAATCTCTTCAGATGTCCTTGGATGCATTACCTTCTCCAACCACTTAACTGATATAATGAGCTAAATGAAGGCATATGGGCTTTGTATCACAGAGCTGCTGTCTATAGTAGGTGAACTAATACAATTTCTAATGTAATGTCTCAAACACTTATCTTGACTCTCAACATCTGCAGGAACTAAGCTATAAAATTTAATTGCAGCTAATATGCAGACTTCAAACTTAGTCTGAACGAACTCCGGTTTTCTCTCTTTTCCATCCAAGAAGCACACACCTTCCCCCATCTCTTCCTGGAGCATCCTCAGTCCCCATGCTGCTTCCCCACCTGTAGCACCAGCAGTCCAAACCCTTCCTTCCTCTCCATGTTTTTTTCCACCACTGTATACTTCTATCATCTTTGCTACAGTCTCTCTTTGGTGTAGCTTTGTTTATGTCTTGTTTTGATAGCAATGAACAGATCATTATCCACAGGGAAGACAGCAACACAGTGTTTCCCAGTTGTTTTGTTTCATACAGCCTGTAATTTTTATGATAACAGGGTTATTTTTTGGTTGTTTGCAAAGTGATCTGATAATCTAATTGTATTCTCGATTTCCTCAGACCTTCTCAAAGACATTGTTTTTTTATAGTCTTCTTTCCAAATCCTGCAAGTGGCATTTTTCTTACCATTGCCATTTAGTACTTGTCTTTCAAATTTTGCAAGCTGCTGTAAAGAGGAACACTTACGCATGTTCTAGAACAGTGTGCCCTTCTCCATCTGAAGGGCACCAACACCTGTGGTATCTAACAAGCATTTTTAATAAGCTATTTTTCTATCACTTTGTTGCTCCAATGATGCATTGCCACAGACTGCTAGCAAAGGAGCTGTTTATCAGGTCTCTGCCTTGGAAATCGCCATCAATGGGCACAGATGCCTTGTACCCACACAAAACCTTTCTTGGTGGGCTGTGTGGGTGGACCTGGGCCTGCATTCCTGCAAATACTTGTGGGTACAACCTAGTCACAGCCTTACATTTAAGTATTGTCTTAAGATAACACATCAGATAAACATACATTTCAGATGAATGTTGTCTCAGTTTTACACCCCTCAAAGTGAATGGACCATCTTGTCTTTTCTGCTTGTTCAGTGCTTGCCACTTTGGTGTCTCAGGCTACCAGTAGGTCTGCCAGATACTTTGGCAGTACAAACAAGTGCTAAAAAGTATTAAATTGACATATGGAAACATCACTGTAAGGTTTTCTCTTGAGGTTGGAGACAAAATAGATTATGTCCTACATACATAAGAAAAGAGTTTGAAAGTGTTCTTTTTTTTATTTTATTTTAT
Organism: Aythya ferina; assembly: GCF_964211825.1. Classification (NCBI taxonomy): domain Eukaryota; kingdom Metazoa; phylum Chordata; class Aves; order Anseriformes; family Anatidae; genus Aythya; species Aythya ferina. The sequence continues at coordinate 45,141,351 of NC_140300.1, read as the reverse complement.
TTTTTGATATGATTACTTTGGGGAAAACACAGGTGGGTCTGAGTCATATAAATGTCTGATTTTCGGAATTGCTAAGCCTGTATAATCCCCCCCCCAGTAGGTCTGCAAGTCTATCCACAAGAGGGGCAGTAGCACTCTATTCCAGCACTGAACTTGTCCTTCCAGATGCGGTTTTAGAGCCGGAGATCAGGACATTGATTTTGCTTAATACATCACTGACACTGCCATTTTAACAGCAAAATCCTCCATCCGCACTCTTTTAAGGAATGAGGAGCCAGAGCCTGTCAGGTGGATTAGCCATATGTCAGCTCCACAGTGCACACCACAGCAGAGCCATAGTTAATCTCAAACCTTGATCGCAAGCCAAAGGGAACAATTATATAACTTAGAAATCTGAAAGGTGCATAGAACAAAAACAAACAAGAAGGAACAATCACCCTTACTTACACATGTGCACATTTTACTACAACTATTAGGCAATCAAGATTGTCATATAATTGGCTTTTTTTAAATTACAAAAATGATGGAAGGGTAGCAGTAATTAAAAAGTGCAGGCAAGACGTTGAAAGATGATAAATTACACAAAGGCAAAGTGCAAATGAAGCAAAACCTTTACAAGTATTTATTCGCTTCTTCATGGATTCACCATTTGTCGTGAGAAGCCAGTGTCAAACTGGTCGGAGGGACACGTAGCCCTTGGAGCAAACAGTCACCAGACCAGATTACTTTTGAAAAATGGTATCAAGCCCCAGAAAAGATGCAAGCCATAGGAGTGGGGCTCTTCACTGGGACAGATTGCACGGGCAAGTTCTGTGGCACACGCCTGAACTGTCACAAACATCCAAAGCAAACTTTTGAAAACTGATGAAAGGAGAAAAAGGTCCACTAGCATTATTCCTCCCACATGGTTAAAGGAGATGATCATGCAATTAATTCAGCTTATTTAGTAGGACAGTGCCTAGGGCCCCTCAAGGTGGGGCCTTATTATGCTAGGCACGTAAAAACAGAACAAGTCTCTGCTCCAAAACGGCTTACACTCTCCCCATACAAGGTCAGAGAGAAGAGGATAAAGGAGAAGCTGAGTGAACTAGCTGTGGAAGTGAAGATATTACTCTGTAAAACACGCTAGGAATTATTCTAAGAGGAAACTGTCCACTTAGGTAGTTTGAAATGCCGGCCTTTCTGCACTGCCTCAGAGCAATGCTCCAGAGATCATTTACAGAAACAGATGTTGGTGTCACGCTGCACAGGAAGGCCACCAATCTGTAGTAAACTACTCAGGCCTACCTGACAGCAGTGGCTGGTTTTCCACAGAATAACTCACAGGAAGCCAGGAAGCTAATGGTAACTTCACTGCTCCAAGGGTCATGGTAGCAAGTCTCCAAACCTGGCAAGCAGTTTAATACCAGATATCTAGACATACGTTCTTGCACATATCATCTGCTGAGATATTATTTGCAGCACGTGGGTTGCAACCAACTCATTCGTATTTGCAGCATCCTTGGGTTTTCTTTTCCTTTTTATTTATTTATTATTTGGTTGTTTGGGTTTTGTTTTCCAAAGATATCCCAGGTTGCACACCTCTCTAGCACTTATACATTTCCTAATCTACTGTGGATACATGGCATTGCTCCTCACTGGCAGGAGCAAACTCTTTACACTAAGTAGTGCTAGTAATAATAACTTTTGCTATTTTTCTCTATCTTCGAAGCACTGAACAAAATAACTAGCTAAGCTACTCAGAATGTTTTTCTAGCTGCATTTCACATTTAACAAAACTATCCATTTGCTTTGTGCCCACGCTCTTAAGGTACTGCAGTGAAGGTGCAATGGTAAACTCTAGCAGAGAGATGTCAGGCCTGACCTAATCTGCACTTCAGCACATGTGTATGCATACACAAGCCCGTAAGTTAGATTCATGAGTTGTCCAGATGAAGTCATGGATAGTGGTCACTATAACTGTGGTTGTTTTTTTTGGTTTGGATGTTTGTTTGTTTGTTTTTTTTCCCACATACAATGATAATTTCAGTGAGAATAACCCTTAGTTTGGATTAAAGGACCAGAAGGAAACAACCCAAGCAAAACACTGGTGAGAGTGCAACACATACAATTTTGTCTGTCTGGCCTCTTCTGAGCTGGAGACAAAATGGCTGGCATTCTTTCTTGCCAACTTCAACATTAACAGGAGGCACTGAAGCCAAAGGATTGCGTGCTGGCCTCGAATGCAGAAAACCTGCGTTCTGCAAGCTGCCGGCTAAGTGACATAAGGCATACTTACTTCCACATGCCTCTCTTTCCTTTCCCACCCATTGCTACTTTTGTAGATCATGAACTCATCTGGATAGGAGCTGGCTTTTTTTATTCTCTCTGTGCACAACAGAGCCCTGATCTCAGTTGGGCCTCTAGGCACCAGGTTAATATGTATAATAATAGCGTGGTACAAAAAAACAAAGGCATAACAGTTTCATGACAGAACGCATCTCAGATGAGTTAATGTGTGCAAAGCACTTTGAAGTTGAAAGGTACTGCAGCATGTGAAAGCTGAGCAGTACTTTCCTATGGATTTGTTGATCTTGAAGACTCGAGAAACCACTCAAAACATGCCTCTACTCAGCGAGATGCAGAATGCGAAGCCCTGCTATACACTCTGATCTCCAGATTGAGTACTATGTCCAAGAAATTCCTACTCGAGGATGTCATTAATAAAGCCCATGTCACTATAAGCAAATATCCTTACTTTTCACACCTCTCTATATTAAAAACGAGCATCCCTGGGGAAAAAAAATGCAAATAGGTTTTTCACAATCCTGCTGATTTTGGCATTATCTCTTCTCCATTGCTTTGAGTCACTCTTGCTTTCTGGTTCTCCTATGTAATTTGCCATGGGAAATCCAAAAATTCAAAGAAAAAGAGTTACAACCTGCCAACAGGTTGACATGAATCTTATCCATTCTGGATCCTGCAGTTAAGCTGACATTCCAAGGCTCACTGAAGACAAACAGATCCCCAACCAGGAATAAAGAGCATTTTGTGAGTACATCCAGGTTTCTTGGCTGGGTTCTTTCACGGGCCTGAGGTGAAACTCAGCCCAAGCACTCCCTGGATTGATTGCAGACCCAAAATGCTACTTAGGCTCATGCTTGCTTGAGCTGTTCTCGTACTTCACTGCTTCACACTACCATTTAATGTATTTCAGGAACAATGAGCAGCCTAGCTCAGGTTTAGGACCTACCTCACAAAGGACACCCCACAGTGTCTTGGAGCTCATGTTCTGACTGAGACAAGCTGCAGTAACTGAGAAAAACGTCTCCTGAAGGAAAGCACAAAGGTTACAGGAGAACAAGGGGGCTGCACAGAGCAGCTTTGTGCCTAATTTTGGCCTTTCTGAATTATCAGTTCTGCACACTTTTGTGTACACATAACGCACAGTAACCTGCACCAATCCGCCCGCTTACACATGCATCCATCCAAAAGGAGCAAAGCTATAATTAAATAAGGCTGACGGACGCCCACAGTCCCCACTAGCACCCACCCCCGGCCGCAGACGTCTCTCCAAAGGCGATGCCACTAGGTGGAGCCAAGCATCTCAGTTACTCCCTGGCCATGTGCACAGCTGCAGCATCAGCTGCATTGCCTAAACCACAGGTTTAAACACGTTTCTTGCTTACCGGGCAGTAATGTTGTTTCCCTGGCCAGTTGATACAGGGACAGGCTGTGGCGAATTGTCATTACGAGATTGCAAAACCCTACTCCCCAACCGCGCTGATTCACCCTTAGCGGAGGGTGATGTCAGTCCGGGTAGATTTGGCAGCCAGAAATGAGTTTGGGAAATGAAAGGAGGGGCTTCTGCTTATAGGGTGGAAGAGCCTCCTCTGTAATAGCTGCTTCTGGTTATCTAGGGAACGAGGGAGTCTGGCAGCTCTTGGCCCTTGAGTGAAACGCTTCTGCTCATCGACAGCCTCCCAGGAGCTGGCAGACATGTGAGGAGCTTCTCCATGCTCCCGTAGTTGCCCCTCCAGCCTTTGTGGCAGTCAAAGGAGGACACACCTGGCTTTCAGATGGTCCAGTGATTGCAAATTGGACAAGAAGCTGCCTGTTTTCTTTGGTGAGGGGTACGGCAATGGGGAGAAATACAGGGAAAATGCAGAAAATACAGGGAGTAAAATAAAACCCCAGCCTCGTGGTCCACAAAGAGCAGAAAGTTCAGGAAAATGATCAAAATACAGGTAGCAAAATGGCTGTCACTGTGCTGTTACATGGGTGGTGATGACAAGAGGCTGAAAACTAGTGCTGTGCAAACACACAGTCCTGGAACTCCCTGCCTGGAAAAGGAAACAGTGCCAGGTCTTGTTCACTCAGACCTTTTGCACTGATTTGTCTCCATTTCTTTGGAGGCCAGCAGAGCTAAGTGTGCTCAGCTGCCCACAACAGAAGGGATTATCCCACCATAAAGGTGGTGAAAACCATCCAGTTTATTTTGTAAATCAGTTTACATTCAACCATGTCCATATCTAAACATGGTGTGGGAATATCTGTTTATAAAGACACTGTAAGCAGAGGAAACAAATAAGTGTGGAAATGAAAGGGGGAAAGGTTAAAAAAAAAGTCATTAGCAAATCAACTAATTGCAACATCTAGAAAATCATTAGGATGCAGATTGTCAGGCTAAATTTGAATTGCATTTATCAGCAAATATCATGGACTGTGGCAAGCAGGGAGCAGAATGTAAATACAACCACAGCTTGAAATGTATAACGCTATATAGATTCTTTGTTGAAATGGGAATGGGGATTAGCTAAATCTGCACTACAATGAGAGCTGTATATGTGGGTCCAATATAAACTTCAGAGAAGCTAATGTGAAAACAGAATCAGATCTTAAACTTTATAGTGCACTTACAAAAACTCTGTGTTCATCAGAAAAAGAAATCTTTAGTACATCATTATATAAATCTGCAAATACCATTTTTCTGCCCAAGTCTAAAAGTATTATCCAAAATAAGCCTGTATTCGTATTTACCTTGTCAAGTGGATGTATCTACAGAGATACCATTTATCATCTCTCACTCTTTATTCCATGCATGTCTCATAGTGTGGTGATCTCAGGTTTTGATCATTATGAAATTAATGTTTTCTATATGCCAGCTCTTTCAGTGGCAAATACCTAGAGGCAATTACCCTTAACAGGTGTTAACGGTGCATTATGCAAAGTGGGTCGTACAATCATGGGTTTGTACAAGAGCAGCCAAGTGGCCCAACTGCTGGAGGACCTCTTCTCTTCAGGCAAAAATACTAAGATGCTTTGCAGTCAAGGCGAGTTAAAGCCTGCAGGAAGGGGTGTGGTAGGCTCACAAAAGTGTGTCGATGGTCAAGGTGTGTCCCCGGTGAGTCATTAGTGTCACATTGCATAGCCTCCTGGGACAGGTGACATTTGGTAGCCACATTGCTAAACACAAGTATTGGTAAACCTTGCTACTGGAGCATGACATGACCATCCTGGGCCTTGCAGGCACATCAAAGAGCAGATTTACAGGGCTGTTATCACCTGGGATACAGTTATCACCTGAGAAGAGTTGGGGCCTCTGCTGTTCTCTGGTGAACAATTTTGAGGAGATTTTGGTAAATGTCAACAGTCCGCCCATATAATACCCCACTGTAACGAACAGAAATAGGTTTTTAAAATGTAACTTATGATTAACTTTATCCTCAAAAAGCAAATTATTATTTACTATAGTTTAAATTTGCTGTTGGGAAGCTGGGATAAAAATAAGTAAATAAACTTTTTTTTTTTTTTTTTTTTTTTTCTGTGTTCCTGAGCTTTAGACAAATTTAACACGCTTAGCCAAAGGTAATTCAGCCTTTGGCTTCAGCTGTGCTACCCTGCTGAGGCAGATTGAAGCCCCTTGGTGTCACCACCACAGTAAGGCCTCCTAGACTGTCCTTTGAAGTGCGCTGAGGTGCTCCATGTCCCGGATCCTGCCTCGCACCGCTGCCTGTACCGCCGAGGCAGCTTGCCTGCAGGCCTGCTGAGACTTGCCTGCCACCCATGGCGCTTGAACGCCAGCCTCTGCTCTGGGCCGAGGCCCAGCTCCCGCAGGGCACCCCGCGAGGGGAAGAGCTCGGGTACCCTCCTGCAAGCCCAGCCTGACACCTCTGTCAGACATGGGCAGCACCAAGGCCCACACGCCCCATCCAGGCACCCCACAGAGCCACTCTGAGAGAGTCACAAGGATGAGCAGCCATGGCCTGAGGGGCTGTGAGCTGTGCCTGTGAGAAGCCCCACATGCAGCACACCAAGGCCTCATGCTCAGTGAGACCGCTGCCTCCAGCCACAGGGCACAGCAGGACACAGGGCACGTACCCTGGTGGCAGCAAGCTGGATGAGAGGCACCCCTCTGCCAGTGAGCTGGAAAAGTCACCCGGGTGAAACGCCGAAGTGACTCTGCCTCGACTCTGCCTCCCAGCCTGGGAGTTGCTGTGAGAAGTGTTAGCCTGGGCACAGCAGGACCCCATGCTTCTGGGTCTGCTGGAAACAAAGTGCTGTGCATTGGGCTTTTTCTTTGGCTGTCAAACCCTAAAGTCACATTTTCAGCCAGCTCAAACAGATACTTTAGCATCCAGCCAGGAAAAATGTAAGGCGATATTTACATATCTCTGTGTGTGCATGCCTGTTGACACTGTTCACCACCGTTCCAGCGTTAAACACAGTGGTGCCATGTTTCCTCCCTTCCCCTCTGCCTTGTTACTACCAGGGTTGGCTCCTGCACTTACAAAGCAGCTTTGTGTCCTCCCAGGACATAAGAGAGGCTGTTCTAAAGTCCAGCATCTGTCATTTATTGTTTACAGCGAAAGCTGCAGCTTTGAGCTGAGATCAATGCAGTTGCTTGAAGTGTTGGAGAATGTGCTCAATTATCACCAACCTTCCTGTCATTTGTTTGTATTGCTCTGCCGTGCACTCAGGCTGCAGGCCACAAGCTCCAGCAAAGCCTCCAGAGCCGGACAGCAAAGGCAGACATGAAAGGCGCAACCACACACCCAGTTAAGCCGAGAAGCTAAAATTAAAGCTGGTTGGAGCGGTGTGAAACGCCCTGCAGGCAGCAGGAGGATGTCTTTCTCCTAGGACCTTTTACAGGGCAGCAGTGAAAGCCCAAACATAACAACCGATAGGGGGGCTTGCTGCTGCCTCTTGCTGACCTGTCTTCAGAAGCAAAAGCTGTGTTTGCTTTGCCAAAATGAAGCCAGCACCTCTTGACGGTGATGTGCCCAGCAGGTGGGAAGTCTCCTGGCTGGAAATCTCCCACGGTGTCTGCATGGCCACATCCAAAGACCCCAAACTGAGATGAGAGGCGTGCAGTGGTAGATGCTGCAGTGTGATACGCCGCTGCCAGAGGTCACACACCCTGACACAAACTATTCCCACCATCACTCGTAAGAAGCCAGGGGAGCTGCAGGTATGGTTGTGGCTAATGGGAATAAGATCAGCCTAGATAGCGCGTTCTGGGAACAATGCGATTGTTCAGCATCGCTCATACAGGAAACCAAACAAACCCTGTACAAAGAGAGCCGGTTCTCCCTGAGAGCTCCTCGAGGCAGCTTCTGGTGCCCCACAGCACAGGGACCCCCCAGGCCTGGGGGGTGGCAGGCAGGGAGCAGTGCCCTGCTTGATGGTACCGCTGGTGCCCCCATTGAGCCTGCCCCTGCCAATATGTGGGTGGGGGGGCACAGCCCCACACAGCTGCGAGGCAGTCGGGATGGGAACACAAATTAAAGCCACCCATTTATGTAAACTACCTCCAAGAACCAAATGCAAAAACAGACACTTAGAAGCAGAACTGCAATACCAGTTTCAGTCAGGACCCACTGGCGTGCAAGATGAATTATATACATGCAGAATTTCAAAGAGGATTAATTAGGACAGGCTGAGTTCTGCCCACATCTTAATGACCTGAATAGATTATCCTCTCCCTCCTTGCTGCCTTGAGCTATCTGACTGGGGATTGTAACTGCAGATTTTCGCTTCACTTCACACTGTAAAACACAGCATCAGCTTCATGCACAGGGCAGGGGGCTGGCGATGCACTGCTGCATCCGAAGAGCTCCCATCACCCTGCTGGGGGTGGCTTGTTTGCAGAGACAAACTGGGGAACAGCAAGGGGGAACAGGCTGCCCAAAATTAGTGTTTCTCCAGTGCTTCTCAAGCATTATTACAGGAAAAAAAAAAAAAAAAAAAAAAAAAAAGAAAGAGAGAGAGAGAATAAGTGAATAAGTGGAGGAAAAACACGATGAAGGAAGGATTATGATAGCAACCGGATGGAGAGTTTCAACAAAATAAATCAAAAGATGAACAAGAGGCACAAGATGCCCCTGCACCTTGCAGTATTTGCTTACAAGAAGTGGTCCCAGTTCTACCAAATAAACTGTTGCTGTCCCATGGTGGACGGACAGCACACAGCCTCCCTCCAGCCTGCACAGGGCTTGTCTGCAAAGCTCACACTGCTCTGCCCACCCCTGCACAGACTGGGCGCTCTCCTGCCCTTCCTGAGCATGGGTAAATAACCCCACGCCTGCACACCTTGGGGTGAGTACATTTTTCATGGGTGAATACAGATTTTCCAAGTGATCAAGATAGGCTAACTGGGAGTGGGAGACTTGATTATATAGCAGAGCTCATGGATTTCCATGGAGGCCAGGAATGCTGTGTCACGGGTGTCACCTGTGCTGTCACCTCTGCTATTTTCCAGGACTGATTTCCAAAGGTAATTTTTTCAGTTGCAATAAACAGCCTTGGAGTAGCTCCTTGGAGGAGCTACTTTTCCAGAAAAAAAAAAAAAAAAAAAGAAAAAGAAAAAAAAGAAAACCCATTTAATTTCTTGGTAAGAAACTGTGCCTGTTTGGTGAACCTTAATGAGCAGAGCTGCAGTAGTTTGTAGTAGTTTGTATCTATTTATTTTCTGTAGATCACATCCATTGACTGTTCCCTTATTGGGACAGGCAGCCAGGCAGCATCCTCACAAGCCTAACCCAATGCGAGCATCACTTCAACTCCAGCACAGTGCAGAAAAGGTGACCTGGCACAATCCACATCCCACAGCTCTCTGCCAGGCAAAAAAAAAAAAAAAAAAAAAAAAAAAAAAAAAAAAAAACAAAACACCACCATTTGGGTTCTCATGCCATTTATTTTATGCCCTTTTATCCTGCAGCTCTGCCTGTGTTCTTTCATGTAATAAACAAATCATAGGTCTTGCTTTACATATCGCCTCACATGAAATCTCTTTCCGGCACTTTGTCTAGAAAGTGCCTAGCAGACCACTGCATTAAATAAAAATGAAGTCAAGCTTGGAGCTCCCCTACCCAGAGCCCTGGGGTTTACAGAGCCTTCTTTGTGCAGTTTCTATTTCTGTCTGATTAAGCTATCTAATTCTCAAAGATTAAGCTATCTAAACTGACTGAGCACTGAAGCATTTAAAATGTAAATGCACTGAGCTTTAATCACAGCCTGCAGACTACCTCCCTCTCTCTCTCCTGCATATACGTGGGGGCTATTTCCTGGCCACTTCTGGGCATTGCACCTGCACCTGCTGGCACATGCACATCCCACAGTTGACCAGAGCACTGCTGCTGTGTAAACTGCTGGTAAAGTGCCTTGGGGATCACCCATCCAGCAGAAGAGAGGCCTAGGTGGAGGCAAGCTCCTCACAGGGTGTGTGGCAGTGCTGTGGGCCTTGGGGACGTGGGCAGCTCACTGCACGTGTGGTCAGCACTTCCCCAAAGCCATACAGAAGTCAGGTCACCCCCAGGTGTCACCTGGAGGGTGAAGGACAAGGTGTCCAAGCGTGAGGACGCGAGGCCAAGGGTGCAGCTAGGGTAGCAGACGTGGTCCCATCCCCCCTTCTCTGTCCTGCTGCCCCCATGGCCTGGCACAAGCCGTGGCACCCACACCAGTGGCTTCCTTGTTGGCTCAGCCTGCTCTTGGTCAGGCAAAAACATTGTCAGCAAGAGGTCGGAGAGGAGGAGGAAGGCAAAAACATGGCTCCCCCATCCAAGGCCAACTTATACTCCTGCAGAAACACACCTCAGAGAAGCAAGAGTTGCCAAATCCCCCTCTTCTCCCTCCCAGTAACACACTGTGAGAACGAGACGTCCCTTGATTTCTTTTTACATTTGTTCTCTACACAGGGAACGTTGCAAATCTGCATGGGGAGCCCTGGGAGGAGAAGACACGCTGTGGCCATCCTGCAGCTCTGGTCGCGGGGGAGAGTGGCTTCCTGAGCCACAGGCAGCAACTGCAACATCAGCTTTACCAGGCCTCCACAGGCTGCTGTCACATTAATTTGCCTAATTGCTTTTGAACCAATGTACAGTTTGGGCACCTGGAGCATCCCGTGGCAATGAGTTCCACCAATTAATTACGTCCGCCTGAAAAAAAAAAAAAAAAGACGACTTCCTCCATGCCTTAAAAAAATATCTGCTCAATGATTTCATTTAACATCCATTAAGTCTTATGAGCAAACGGCTCCTGTTCCTCCTGTTACTCAGCAGGCCGGGGACTGCTGCCGTAGCCCCGAGCCTGAACCTTTCCAGGCTGAAGCTGGCAGCCAGGGTCTCCTCACGCAGAGGCAGCGTTGCATGCTGTTCCTGTCATAGGCTCCCTGCCTGTCCCCCTGCCAAGCACAGTGCTATGCACCCACCAACCCATTCAGTGGGAGCCAAAGGCCTTGGGCACCCTTTGAAAATCCCCCTTCAGTGCCACGGGCCGGGCACCAAGGCTGCTCCCAGTGACACCCACAGCGAGCCTTTGTTTGCCAGCGCCGCTGCCTCTGAGCCGGCAAACAGTGAGTGGCTGCCCCAGCTCCTGTGGCTGGGATCACGGCAAGAACAGAGGCAACGTGTTGGCTGGGCAATTAGAAGCGTTACAGCAATTAGCCTCTTACAGGCACTCGCAGTGGGAGTGCAGCAGATAGGAAAAGACATGACCTCAGCCCGGATCAAATAGGCAAAGCCAGCCACGGCGGGGACTTCTCCCAGAAGGCAAACAGGCGAGCTGCGGCCCTGCCAGGCCCAGCGTGCCGGGCAGCCCGGCCTTTACGGCTGGCCTTTTTCTGGCTCGGCCTGTAGCCTGCCCTTCTTGAAGCGCTGTTGTTTTTCCACAGCCGTTGCCTTCGCGACACAGCTCTGTGTGCCGAAAACACGCTGCTGGCACTGCACTGTGCCGAAGCCTTGCGGCTGGGTGGCTCCTGAAAGCGCCGAGCTGGCGGTGACGGCCCCTGTCCCGGGCAGGTGAACCGGGCAAGCACCAGCAGGGATGTGCCCATAGCAAACCCCGATTTATCTGCTGGGGCAGGGACTTTTCCTGTGGCTGCCAGCATGAATCACAGCCTGAGCCTCCCGTATTTTGGCTGAAAGCATTCGCAGGAATCACCACTGCTCCTTCTCTAACATTACTCTGCAAAAGCTGAGTAAAACAATGCAGTTGTTGGCTTTGCAGGAGTCAGGCAGCTCTTCTGGTAAGCAGAGGATTTTGATCGTGCCCTGTTATTTCATCTCTTTAGAATATTCACCAGACAAAGTAATTTTCCTGTCTCTGAGCAGTGCTAAGCTGTCAGGCTCCTATTCTCTGAGCAAAAAGCAGTGCAGCATCTTCCCCCTACACAAGTGCTTTTTTGGGGGAAGAGAAAAAAGAAGATGAAAAGAGAAGAAAAGGAAAAAAAAAAAAAAAAAAACACCAACCCCTCCCTCCTCACGATGGTCAGTTAGAGGCACACAGTTTTCCAGAGGTGGCAAGAAGAAGGAAATCGTGGCTGTTCACATAAAACCCCAGCACCCAGGAACTGCTCATAGCACCCAGGAGAGTCAGCCCCACCAGGTAGCATAGTATCGAGAGGCTCATTTAGCTGCTGGAAATAAAATCCCACCCTGCAAATACCTCCCCATTGGGAATTAAGCAGCACTGGGGCTAAAACTGGGCCTCAGACAGGATGGTGGGGGGTGAAGGATGGGGGCAGAGCGAAAAGGGATTACCCAGAGCCCTCCCTCGAAGGCAGCACAGACACTGCCCGTGTTGTTTCTTTAATTGCGGAAACAATGTGCTCTTTCACAGGCTGCAGGTGGCTCGGGGCATGGCAGAAAAGGGACATTATGGCTTTCCACCACAGCCTGCTTGAAAGGTTTGGAGCCCTATGCACAAAAAAGCCTTTGCTGAGGGTATGGCTGCTGCATCAAGTATCAATGAAAGCTGCGTATCTGCTGCTATGAATCTGATCGCCACAGAAAATGAATGGAAAGCATTAAGAGCAGCAAACAGTATTTCAAGCTGCGATGAACAGCATCCAATTCATCAGTGAATAGCAACCCCGGGTCAGCGAAAGAATAGCTTTGTTTGAATGAAGTGTGGAAGTGCCTCGAGCAGTCCGCAGGAGCAGATGGGCAAAAGAAGGAGCCAGAAACACGAGCACTTCTGAGATCTAGCGAAGGGCCAGCCCTGAGCGAGGCAGTCTGGCTGGCCGGGTGTGCAGAGGATACCTGGGCTGAATGCCCCAGGTGAGCTGGGTGATGGGGCTGTTGGCTCATTCACAGCACCCCCCAGGTGATGGGGCCGTTTGCTCATTCACAGCACCCCCTCGTCATCCCATCCTGCTCCCAGCTGCTGCTGGGCTCCCCCTGCCCCAGGTGCCTCTGCCCGACCTCCAGGCCAGATGCTGCCTGCAGGGTGGTGACAGCAAGACAGCTCTGATAAGCTCTGATGGCTCTGTACTTAGGGGAAATCCTCTTGGCTCTTGCCCAAGGCAAGGAAGGCTCAGAGGCCTGGCTTCCCAAAGGATGCATCCGGATCAAAGCCTGCTCCCCAGCCGCCACCGCCACCGCAGAGGCATCACCTCCAGCCATAACAGAAGGTTATAAAAACAAGGTCTCTCCCTGACACATCCCAGGCTGCAAGGAGGAAGCAGCTCCCAGGACCTGGCTGCCAGCGTGCTGAAGGTTCACAGAAATGCTGCTGGACCATAGGGACACACAGGGACGTGCCCCAGCTGTGAGAGGCAGGGCAGCAGGCACCACTCAGCTCTGTGCCATTCTTGCCTTAGCCACAGGAGCCCGGCATGGGTCTGGGGATGCCTCCATCTGCTCCCACTGTTGCAGTCCCACAGTCTTAAAATCCAGAGCACCACAAGGCTCAGGGCCAGCTTCTCAGTGCAGAAGATGCCCAACAGTCGAGCTGTGACAGTTTATGTTGCTTTGATAATTTATATCCCGTTTTATAGCTGTTGATGTTACAACTCCTTCGACATGAAAGATGGCAAGGCCCCCGTCTTATGGAGCTTGCAGTCTAGTACAGACAGGTAAACATAACAAGTAGAAACATTAAACTTTAGGTAGGGAGTGGGGACAGGTTGAGGGAGTATGTACAGAAATTATCTTTGGCACATCAAAGAGCTGGAAAAAGTCCATCAGAGGAACCTTTAGGCTATTTATGTATTTCAGGTAGCAAGATAAAATCATGAATAATGAGTTCCTGCAGCCTCTTTGCAGAACCAGCACTGAAGCAATGCTTACAGAGGCACTTCTCTGCTCACCTATGTCCTTCACACAGGGTACAAGGAATCCTCCATGGGTTTTCCTTGCTGACTTTTAACCAGCAAAGAGAGGAGAAATAGCAACCAGTACTGCCATGCCCTCCCCACCAAGGTTTGGTGCCTGTCCACGACTTCCAGATCACAAGGTGCATCTCCCCAGCACCATCCTCGGCATCTTTCTCCTCGTCTTCTTCTTCCTGTTTTTCACCATTTCTCCATTCTTTCAGACTGCTTATTTTGAACTTTAGTCCCCAGAGCTCCCAAACCTTGGCCCCGCTCCCCCTTGCCATACCCAACCCACACCATCTCCAGCGAAATCCTGCAGCGCAAGGCAAGCTGCACGCCAAGGAAAGGAACAACCAGACCCAGCTCCAATGCAGCCAGTGCTCGCCTCAGCTGCTGCCATCAGAGAGCGAGCACATGCTGAGGGGACATGCGTGGATCATTCCCTCCAAGGCGTTCCTGCACTGTTTCTCTGACCAGGGGATGAAGGCCTGAGACCCATCCCTGACAGGCTTTGGAAATCCTCTGTTGCAAAACCCAGGATTTCAGCAGGAAGAAAGCAACCTGGACAACTTGCTTGTGCTACACCACTGGGCTGTAGGAGGCTCAGGCTTGTGGGGGCCGGAGACAGCTCCAGAGCAGACCTGGGGATGTTTCCCAGCTTAATATAATTATCTCATTTGTGAGGGCTCCCTCCTAAATAAAAATTGAGCAGACCGATATAGGGTATGAACTGTTTCCAATACAATGCAGAAAGACATCACCCAAACAGACAAACATACGTGGCAGCACAGTTTGTTGTTTCGCCGCCAAAGAGACTGAGGTAAAAATGCAAGTTGATCAAATCACAAAGACATCCTGCATTTACAGAGGCTATGCATGCTTTCCACCAGGCTGGAGGAGCTGCTGCAAGTACAAGCCTCAGTAGCCAGGATGTGGAGTTAAGTAGAACTGATGCAGAAAAAAAAGCAGCCCCTTCCACTCCCACTGCGCCAGCCCAAGCTATACTGTAAAGAACCAGGTTAAAAAAAAAAAAAAAAAATCCAGCTGAAAAATAAGCTAGTGAAAAGCATTATTTCTTAGCCAGACAAACTGTGCAGTCTATTTCATCCTCCAGCAGCCCAGCATCTGTGGGCTGTGCCAAGCCTGCCCCTGGGCAACTGCGTTGTGACTCCTCTGCTGAAGGCAAGCCATTGCAAGAGATTGCAGTCATTTTTTTAATTATTTTTTTTTTCCCTGTTGTTGTTTCTCTTGCTGTTTCAGCCTGTTCAGTAGTTGCAGCATCTCTTGTGGTTTCTGTCAGACCGAGGAGCTTGGTGGCATTTGCCTGGAGACGTCTCTCCTCAGACACCTCATGCTGCTTCTCTGCACCCTGCCTGTGGGACAGGCAGAGAAACCAGGGGGAATCACACAGCCTGACGGCAAACCCCACCACCACACAGCTGAGATGGTGAAGGGGCTGGCCAGCTACTGGCACACATGGCTCTGAGAGACTGCCTTCAGCTGCCTGACAAACTGAGACAACTTCCAAGGGCCTTCTGCCCTCCTTGGGCCACTCCTCCTCCGCCATTGTGGCTGAAGACCTGCTGCCCCTCACCGGGCAGGCAGGCCAGGCCCACCTCCTCGCCCCGGCCCCCTTGTTTTGGGTTTGCTCTGACCCCAGTGCCGACTGCAAGGGGAAGGCAGAGACTGATCTCCAGCACCTCCTGCTTGGGTAGGAGCAAGCATGGCCTCGTTCGACCCCTGCAAGCAGCCACTCAGATATATTGTGGGCCTCCAGGCTTCAACACACAGAATAGGCCATGGTATATCACACAACGAGTTACAAGAGGCTTTCAGTTCACCAAACGTCCCTTTTCCCACCAATTCAGCATGGACCTAAATCCACGGAGCGCTGTGCAAGGGGCCAGCAGCTTGCCCTGCCGAGCACAGAGCCCAAGCTGTGGTCAGGGCCATCCCCGTGCCTTCTGGGCTCCTCCAATGTAAAATCCAAGCAGTAACCCAACCCTGGCAGCGGCAGTGTGCTGCATAGGGGCCACATGAGTGAGCCGAGTGACCGATCATTTCAAGGCAAAGTAAACAATCAGGGAGAAAAAAAAGCATGCAAGTGGATTGGCGTAATCTATGCCAAGAGAAAAGGATGTTTGTTGCACAAATAAAGTGAGTGGGAGCAAGACTTTCCTGCGTGACTGGCGGAAAGGTCCATAAATCAAGACTGGAACTCCTTGCCACGTATGTGAATCAATTAAAGCACTCGATGAATCATTTATTTTCAACATAGACAATCAGCAGCAATGGTTTGATGTTCAATTGATTTCTCATTTGTCTCGCTTCCCTGAGTAATGACAAACAGCTCACCGCTTACACGGTACATGTCTCAGCCCGACTGCTCCTGGAGCAGCTTCTGCTGCAAGGCATCAGCCGGGCACCTGCTCCTGCCTGCTGGCACTTCACGCCTTGCGGGCACTGCTCTGCAAGGCCCTTGGCTCTGCTCATCTCACCGATCCCACACCACGTTACGTTCTCCTTGGGTCTCTTTTCCTTTCCTTCTTTGACAAATTAAAAAAGTTAGAAATGTTCATTCCCACTGCTTGGCATGAGAGCCAGATTCCTGGCTAGAGAGCATCGGTGTCCAACTTCTGAACAGCCCAAAGTCTATAGAACAGACACAGGCTGCCCACAGAGGCTGTGGGCGCTCCCTCTTTGGAGATCTTCAGAAGCCGCCTGGACGTGGTCCTGGACACTATGCTCTGGGTGGCCCTGCTGGAGCAGGGGTTGGACCAGACGGACCCAGAGGGCCCTGCCCGCCTCAGCCATTTTGTGTTTACCACAGGAGCAGCAGAGATTTGCATGCAGTAGATGATTATGTGCCATAAACATACATTGCATTGCATTCGTCCAGATAGCCTTGTAAAACACTTTATATGGCCCTCTAATTTGTATTTGTGGACGCCTCGTGATATATTTCAATAGTTATAATTGGGAGCATACCAAAATGAAGTCCTCAGTTTGGGTGCTCGGCTTCACCGAGTGGTGAAGTGGTAAAGAAGTGGTGGTCATTAAGACATCAAATCAACAATGTGGACAGATTCCTGTAGCCAAATAGTTAATTTAGGGTGTGCAACTTACACAGACCCAAATATCTGTTCTGAAAAAGGAAGCAGCCCTCGCTGCTGGTTGCTGCTAGCTGATACGAGGCGCCACTGGGATGGGGCCAAGGTGTGCATTAGCATAATCCTATTGTGAAAAGTAAACTGATAAAAGACAGGTGGAAAAAATGGGCACGCCGAGCTTTTTCATTCATGAAAACAAGGTGCCCGTGCTGCTCAGTGCACAAGGTTGAGCGTTGATCTGGGGGCACAGGAGCCGAGTACCCTTGGAGTGACTGAGACCCTCAGTGTGCTCATGGCTTCTGGAAAAGGAGGCCCTGAGCTGCGCCGCCTCTTCTGGAGGCTGAGCACCAACACACCAGCACCTGGCTGCACAAGCAGCTGTCCAGGTTCAGGGCCACAGGCAAAATCCAGGTGTCAGTGAAGAAAGGTCCAAGCTCTTCAGGCTCTACTATGGTGAATTTTATGGACAGACAAGCCATACTGTGCTGCTGGCTGCCTACAGTCCCTCCAGGAGCATCCCCTCCCTTTTCCCTTTCCATCACCCCTCCGGAGAGCAGGGCACCCGACAGGCACCTTCACCTTTGCAAATGAGCTGGCATTCATCAGCCCTCAGGGCTGAGCAGTGTTTGAAGATGCCTTTGTGCTGTAACACTGCCCAGTAACCCCCACTGGGCAAAATCTATTGCCTAACATGCTGACCAACAGATCTCCTTGCTTCTTTCTCCTTCACAATATAGCTCTCCTGAGTCATTTTTGGCCATATTTGTACATAAGCTGGGCACAAGAGTACTACAGGGTAATAAACAACTAGTTTGCACTGCTCTCAGAGCATTTCCAAATGCCTCTGCTTTTCAGCCACTTCACTGGAGAACCTCTCAAAAATCCTCTTCCATTTATAGTCAGGATTCAAAGACTGGAGCTCCGTTGCCCACAGCCCTCATGCCCAGCTCTCCCACATCCTCGCTCCAGCAGATCAGTAGGAAAACATTTGCATCCCCAGGATTGCCCAATGCCCAACAGCCCGGGAAGCTGTTGAGGCACCTCTCTCAGAGCAAGCCTTGCGTCACCTCCTGCGTTTGGGCAGCGGTGCGGTCATGACTCAAGGCAGCGTGCGCAGAGGCTGAGGAAAGTCCTTTCAAGCGGCTCCGGATTCACCTATGGGGAGCAAGCGCACCCAGAGTTCACCCCGCCTGAATTCAGCGCTAGCTGCCTGATGTCACCGCGATTACAGCTCACTTCCTTCAAATCCTGCAAGCCAGGACACAGCAGGCGCTCGCAGGGGCTGTGCAAAAGCGTGCCCGCAGTGTGCCGTACCCAGCTGGTGACACGCTCCAGTGCACGCGCGCACCGGCACAGCAGCTGCTCCGGAAAAGGCGAGGAACTGCTCCTCTGGGGTTCCTGAGCTTCCCAGCTCAGGCAGAGCATCCTGCACGGGCTCAGTGGTACTTTGCCCCCGTTTATCAGCTCGTCCCTTTTACTGGTTGAATGATGGGGCTGCCCCTGGGATGGGCAAACATTAGGGCCAGAGCAGGAAGCTGAAAGGAAGGAGGAAAATTCACCAGGCCAGCTTTCGCAAGTAATGCAAATCTAGGGCTTGGTACCTCTGGGCCAACAGTCAGTGCCACTGAGAGCCACCACACTCAGCTTAGATTTCCCTGAGGCTTTTCTGAGGCTCAGCAGCTTGGGCCTGAGAAGGAAACATTAACGGCCCTTAGTGGTGGTGGAGGTGGTGAAGGGCCTGATGGCCTTTGGGGAGGCTGTCCCATTCAGGGCTGGTTTCTTCAGCCCCGTCAACACTCAGCCCAACAGCATCATTATCTAATTCATGTTTTAAATGTGATATGCCACCACTACACACATAGCAGAATCAAGGAAGGGAAAGCAGCAAACCCACTGACCTCCTGCAGCAAAGGGTTTCAAGGGTCAACCAAGGGTCTCCTTGGTTTGAAGATATGGCACCTCCAAAGCAGGTCCTTGGGATGGGGCTTTCTCCTCTTTCTTTTGAAGCCTGAGCTCTGGCTGCCCACCCCCACACGACAGGGACAAGGAGCTGCTTTGAGATGCTTCACTGTCACAGACAGTTCCAGCTTCAGCAAAATCCACCCCACCAGCCTTTCTTGCCAAAACGTAGGCTGATTTTTAATTTCTGCAAGGCTTACACAATTTCAAGACAATATTAAAAAAAAAAAAAAAAAATACTTTACCAATTTTCTACACTTGTCTTGATTTTAAAAGACAACACATCTTAAATAAATAACTAGCACTTCTCCTGGGCTCTGCAATTTGAGATTTGTCTTTGGAAGAGGAGAACAGGGTTTTTATTGCTTACACTTGAAACTGGAACAACACACTTGATGCCTGCTCAGAAATGCGCAAGCTCTTTGAAATTAATGACATACCGCATGGGAAGGTGTAACTCATGCCTTGATTTTTAGAAGAGGCAAAAGCACTTGATTGCAGCTGGAGTTAAACTCGAGTGAATCCTTCAGCTGGGTTCAGCCAGTTGCTTTGAATCAGTATTATGGTTACTTGGGTCCATGGGTGGCTGGGCATGGTGTGCAATAATTGCAGCCACTCAGTGCTTGGAGAACCACGACAGTAAACAAAAGGAAGAGTTGCCCAAAGAAGTTCTTAAAACTGACTCCTCCATGGACCATGCACCGCATCTTTCCTCCTGGCCTCACAGGTTTTGCTCCGAAAGCCACCTCAAATGACTTGTATGCCCCTTGCCATCTCCTCCTCACGTCCTGAAGGAAGCATTTTGCCCTGCTGGTCCCATAATGCTGAATAATGTTCCCAGTTGAGTCATCTGCAAGCTCTTTCCTGGAACGTAGCTCCTAAACTGGGGCTCCAGTGACCTGGCCCCCCTCAGCAGGTGGTGGCATCGGCCTGATATCCCCCTCCTGGTGGCCCAGGAAGCGCTGCAAGTCTCCTCAGGCTGCGGTGACTCACGGCGAAGCTGCCAGAGGTGGCTTTGGTGGAGCACGGCACCCGTGACTCACCCCGCGCTGGATCAACACCCGCGTCCCAGGCCCAAAGCAGCCATTTCGGGGCCCTCCTCCCTCCGCCCCGCTCCTGCTCCGAGGAGTGCAACTGCTCCGGTTGCCATAGCATGGGGCTCGGCAATAACATCAATAAGGAAAATGACCCGGGATGAGGCCATCTGTTTTATAGTCCCTCCGAGGCACCGCAGCGAAGGTGTTGCGCTCGGTTGAGTTGTGTCTCACTCCTGGGGCACCCAACGCAGCAAGCAGGGACACGTGCTCAATTAGGGAAGAAGGCTTAGGGGGGACAGAGAAGTCCCCTCTGTCTAAAGGGCAGCCTTAGCTGCCTTTCAGGGAGAGAACAGAACAGAGAAAACAGTCAACATGGACACACAAAGGTCAACAGAGAAGCAGCATTTAATCTGCACACACATCAGAGTAGCTCCAGGCTCCTCACTAGCTTTAGCTTAAGGCAAGGAGGAAAGGAAACCCGGGAGAAGAGTCTCAGAGCTCCCTTTTTAAAGGACACTAGTAAATAATCATTAGATGTTATCACTGCCTCCCTAATTACAGAATGCTCCCACATGGGAGGGGAAGAGGCTTACTGAAAAATGCCTATTCCTAGCTCAGGGGACAGCAGGAAAGGGGAAGAGAGGAGTTTGTTGCAGGAGGCAACAAAGGGGTGAGCAGATAGGGTTTGTCAGTACAGACATCATCCCCACCAGAGAGATGGAAAGGGCAAGCACACAACTCTGGCGGAGGACAGCCCTGGTGATACCAGAAACTTTCAGGCCCTGCAACTGACCATGTAGTAGATGCCTAGTTAAAAACAAACTCTGTTGTCAGGCACATTTACACTCTGACAGAGGAAACGTTGGCCACCGAGAGCAGCCTGGGAAGCCATGGCAATAAAGACAGGCCAACCTCCAGGAGCTCCCTGCACACCACAGCGTGCTGCTGCCGGACAGGCCTTTAAGCAGCGGCTTTGGGTCTCTCCCTGGGCCACAAGGACACCAGCACGAGCAGCAAGGCCTCCTCCCATGCCAAAGGCCACTGTGCCCCTAGGGACAAGGCCGGTGCTGGTCTCCCCGGCCCCTGCGCCATCCTGGCAGCAGGCCGGGGCCTCCTGGGGCCTCCTCTGCCAGCCACTTCACCGCCCGGCCCGTGTGGGTCTTCTCCAGGAGGAATCACAGCTCCTTCCCTGCAAAGGCTGCCTCTGAGAAGCAGAGATCTGATAATAAGAGCCTGCCAGTTTGGCACACAGCGTTGTAACAGATCCAGTTACCAGCAATTAGACACTCCACCCCGATTAATTTGTGCTAGAAATACTATGACGGTTTTAAACAGAAAGCTTGATTATCTGTTCGAACTATTTACCGAAGGTTGGGGTGAATTCTCTGTTATTTAAAATGTTGTGTATTAAGGCTGGACGTTTTATTCAGAGATAGTTACTGTAGTTTAAATGAGATTTATTAAGAGAAGTATTTTAATGAAACAGGAGGTTAGCCTCAATCGTACAATGGCCCTCTGTGATTAGTCACACACCTGCTTTGCCAATTCATGCTGAATTTTGAAGCTATGCATTCTCACAAATTTCTCTTTCATAGTCTTTATAATACTGTTGGGTGATTTTGCAATTACAAAATGTCTCCTGCTGTATTTCCACATGCCCTTCTCCCACGGGTTGTTTATGCCGTGTGTTACGTTCTTTCAGACACCTTTGTGCAGGCTGGGGACACAACAGCCCCCTGGGAGGCTGGGACAGGCTGGAAGTTCACCTGTGAAATTGTCTGGTTTTGGCTGGATATTTTGTTTAGTGGGACCAAGTGATCAGGAAGCATTGTTTAAGCTCCTGCACAGGCAGAAGACAGGAGTTAAGATTTAGCTTGAGCATTCGTCTCTTCACTGTAGCCATCTCCTTGCTGTCTTATTCCGTCTGAGGTCCATTTGGGGCACAAGCTCTGATCTTGCACCCTCTCCACTGCTGCATGAACGGGTCTCATGGAGCAGTTGCATCTTGGAGCAGTTGCTAAAGCACCAGCAGGAGCTGCCACACAATCCAGCCCACGCTCCATCCAGTTGAGTTAGACGTCTCTGGCAACAGATTGCATCAAACCCTCCAGAGGAGCACAGATATTTTCCTGCAAAGAGAAATATTAGCTGAATTTCTAGGCTTACCAGTTAGCTTCACACTTAATATAAGCGTTTGTATTACTTGGGATGAACACAGTGGTTCTATCCTAAGTGTGGGTGTGCTGATTTCATTAGAAAAGCCACGTTGCAAGCAAAGATATGCATCTGAAGTGTCACATTTATCATGAGACTTGCTGCTTAGCTGTGTCGTTATAAACAGACATCCTATCCTGGAGGAGACAAAGTAGTCATTGGGAATATTTATTGTATCTTACTAAGCTGTTTGGCGGGTAAGCCCTTTAAGAGCAGGCTAAGCAAACACCTGCCAGGAATGGTTTAGCTATAGCTAATATTGCTGTGGGGCAGGGGGACAGACTTTGCTTCCTTCCATTTCCCTTAGACCCGTGATGGCACTGTCGTCAGCTGCCCACGTGAGCCTGCCCTCAGGTGAGCAGCACCGGACCAATGTGCGGTGTGGTTACCAAATATCTCTCACATCTCCTCCTCTCTCTCCATCCAAACTGCACCAAACTGCAAACATCTACCCTTTCCCACAAGCCTCTGCAATTTCCAGTGGTTTTTTGTTGTTGTTGTTTTGTTTTTGTTTTTCCATTGATTTGTCTTTAGTTGCAAACTTGTTTATTTCTTGCACTCAATAGGCTCAATAGGTTCCCTCCTGCTTCCAGGGTTTTCATAGAGTCATAGAATATCCCAAGTTGGAAGGGACCCATAAGGACTCAAACTCCTGGCACCGCACAGGTCTGCCCAAAAGTTTAGGCCGTGTGACAGTGCACAGTCCAATCACTTCTTAAATTCAGATAGGACAATCACCTCCCTCGACCGACTAGCAGTGCTGTGCTTGATGCACCCCAGGATACGGCTGGCCCTCCTGGCTGCCAGGGCACACTGCTGGCTCATATTCAACTTGCTGTCAGCCACAACCCCCAGATCCCTCTCTGCAGGGCTGCTCTCCAGCGTCTCGTCACCCAGTCTGCACGTACAGCCAGGGTTGTTATGCAGGGGTGTTAACAAGAGTAGATGGGAAGGTGAGGATTTTTCCTCCAATTCCTTTCCTGACTCCTGCCTTTACTTGCTTTAGCAACTTCACACCACCATCAGCCACCGAAGGCAAAGTAGCATCAACGGTTGCAATATATTCCTTGGACAAGGTGGCAAGCACTTTTCAAGCCTTAGCCTATAGAAAACCAGCTTAGTGGTTTCCCACCTTGAACACCCTTGTTTCAGCAACACTATTATCATGAGAACCGCATGCCCCCCTCTTTTAACCACCCTGTGCTAACCGCAACACCCTGAGGTCCTCAGCAAAGTGACACGAGTGTGAAATTTGTCCTTTTTTTGAGCAGGTGGCTGCGCAATTTTATTTTTTTATTATTTTTTTTTTTAGCAAAACCATGTTTAAGTACTCACAGCAACGAGCAGTGCATACACTACATAAATACACTATGCATACACTCAAAGTGCTCTCCATTTCATGCAGCATTAGTCACTTCCACCAGAAGGAAGGCTGAGTACATATTCTCTCAGAGGCACCTCTGGGCTTCTGAGAGCAATCTACTGTTGTCAAAAGGTCTTGGTCCTTACTGTGTGAGAGAAAAAATCTGCTGCAGTCTTAACCCATACCATGAAAAGCTGCGTGCCAGTGTGAGAACAATAATGCAATTATTTTGCTCGGATGCGCAGGGAAACGGCACCAAACTGGCTGCACAAACCTATTTTGCTTCTGGTACCAGGATTATGGGTGGGGTGAGGAATCACTTAGCCTTAACTTTTTAAGCTGAGCTGTTGACATTCTCTCATTATAGCTTTCCAGATTTGAACCACAATGCTAAAGCACCCACACCTTTATTTGAACAGAATTCCCCCTCTGCAAAATGAGCCCATGTGCTCCTCTCCTCTGTGTCCCTTCCTGCCCCCCATAGGCTGCTCGACATGTTGGGAGCGATGTTAGTGCAGAAGAGATGGGAAGATGAATTCTGACTCTTCCTCTGCTTGGTGACAGCCACCTCCAGCAGCTACCCGCTCGCACAGACAAGGTGAGAGCTACAAAAAAATAAACGTGAACCCTAAAAACGGATCCCATTTTTGTTGCTCTATTCCCACATCTCACTGGAAGCTGGCAGGGAAAAGTTTCAGCTTGCAGGTTTTGCAGACAGACGTCTGACTAGCCTGGGCAAAAAGGAAAGGAAGCAAAAGAGCAGAACAGCCACTGAAGAGTCAAGAAACAAAAAGAGAAAGCAGGATGGAGTGAGCAGAAGAGCACAGAAATGCTGGGGCGTGGAAGGGAGATAAAGAAGGGAGATGAGTTATTAGTGGAAGCTGGAAAAATTAATAGAGGAGGATGGAAAACTGCAATAGAGGAAATAGGAGTGGGAGGAAACAGTCATGGGATGTAAAGGGGCAAATACAGCTGTAAAAGGGTGGGGGAAAATCAAAAACACATTTACACCCATTTTTCATCCTAAAATGGGAGATTAGAGATTTGCATAGGGAATACGCTTGAATCAGTTTAAATGCTGCATGAGAAAGAGCAGAAACAAAAACGTGAAGCTTGCAACGTGTCCTATGTTCAGCACCAGAGCTGAAGTGACTCCAGCAGCACTCGCTCAAGTAATTTCTGCAGTGATTGGAGTCAGTCACAGGGGATTCCTCGTTTCTCCTGGAGACTGCTTCGTAGCTGGGTTAGCCAGAAACAGCAGACACGCGGGGAAGTGTGAGGATGCTAATGATACAGAGAAAAGGATCCACATGCTTTCTGAAAACTTGTCTCCAGCTGTGCCTGTCCATTTGTAAGCATCACATTTTCCCTCATACACGTCTCCCTATTTCCACAGGCAGCACGCTGAGTACTGGACCTCAGTAATTCCAAGCTGCCAATCATGCATGTGTCCATCTTAGAAACAAACTCAGTTCCTTCCCAAAGCTTGTTCTGGACCACCAAAAAGATGCAAAAGCTTCTTTTTTTTTTCTTTTTTTTTTTTTTCGAAGAAACTATTGAAAGTGCACTGGACAGTCCATTCGTTTTTTTTCCTTGAACTCATGGAAAAGGATCAGGAGTAACCACCAGCAACAACACCACAGATGCGGATTTATTTTTCACCCATTGACCCTCCTTTACTGCTGAAGGAAGCTTTTTCACTTGTAACAACAAAGAAATGCAAGGGTAATGGTAAATAAAGTTGATTGTAAATTATTATGCAGAAGTGGAATCAAAGATTTCGTAGCCAGCTCCTTTTGGTTGCCCAAATAAACACTGTTTGTGTTGTTATTTCAGGATAAAGAGGAAATGCGAACTTTGGTGATCTGAGGCTAGACAGAGATTTGCTTTTATGCCTATTTTGCTGCTCCATCACTGCAAATGTTGAAAATAGCTGGTGCCCCTGTGCAGCAGAGAGTTACTTGAAGCTACACGCTCTATGTGATGGTCAAAGTCCTATTGTGAAAAATGGAAAAAAAAAAAAAAAAAAAAAAGAAAAGTAGGTAGAGTTCATCTCTCTCCTCCATTTGGCCTAAGAGGAGGCATCAAAGTCTGTTGTTCCCCTTCTCCCCCCAAACAAATAAGGATGGAACAGGGTAAAAAAGGAGCTATTGTTCAGACATGATCAAAAGCAGGAGACACATCACTGTTCAAAGGGAGTCTGTCCCGCATCCCTGCTTCAGATGGGGTGAATGTTCTCAGAAACGCTTGAAACTCTCCCCCCTCCTTCCAGACAAGGCCACCCTTGTGGAGCATGTGCTTGGCCCCTCCAAACCTGAACACCGCCGCTGAATTCAATGTCTTAGAGTGGCCTCCATGCTCCGCACTGGTTCAGCGCATAAAGAAAAGACATCAGCAACTGGGGGCTAGTGATTTTTTTTGGTCTGGTTTTAAAATCAGAGCAAGTTGCTGGCTGGAACAGCACACGCTCTGCACTCTCAGCCTTCTGCCTGAAACAACACAGAAGCCAGCCGCACGGCAAGGACCCGCGCAGCGTTGGCTGGAGCAACTTTGTCCGAGTGCAAGTAGTCGGTGCTGCTGCTGGTGGTCGCACACTGGGAACAGAAACACGCTTTGTTGCCACAAGAACCCTTCTCACATTCTTTGCCTCGGTGTCACTTCTTTACAGTCGCAAGGCTATTTGCTTGGACGCCAGCTTTAACAGCACGCAAGATTTCCAGAATGCATCTTTCAGCCAGGAGAACAAGACAGATTTTTATTGGCTTACGAGCAATAAAGAAGTAATGTATTTCTGGCTATTTAGATAGTGACGTGGCTAAAGCAAACTCCTTTGTTTTCAGCAGCTGCTAACAATACCTGTAGGGAGCTGTTCCCAAGGCAGTTATCTCTGGCACTAGCAGCAGGAGGATGTAAACAGCATGTATCAAGTTAATGGAAAACGTCGAGCAGCCAGCTCGGAAAGGAACTGTGTTCAGCCGGGCCTCTCTCGCGGGGATCGCCTCCTCACGTGGAGCAGCAGCAGCAGCTTTCCGAGGGCAGGTCCTCCTGGGCCTCGGCTCTCCGTGGGTGCGCGTGGAGCTGGAGGCAGCGAGCCGTGCAGAGGATGGGGTCACCGTCACCGTATCCGAGCTCGGGGTCAGCGCTGAGCTAACACGCTGTGTGCTCGCTCCCAGCCCGCTGCTGGCTCCTCTCTGGCTCAGTCAGAGCCAACGCGTGAGCGGCTGCATCCGTCCACACAGACGTAGCCTAAGATGAGAAAGATAGCGGTGGGGTTATTTTGAATGACATAGCCCGGACTTGCACGCTGTGGGAGGCGTGATGGGAACTCTTTCTGTCTTCCCTGATAATTTAATGAGCTGTTGTAATGAGGGATGCACTGAGCCCCTCATTTGTATGCAGTTCCCACATGAGATGTGAATATTAAATTCCTTTAAGTATGAATCAGCACCTCTCTCCTACTCCCACAGCTCCTTCCCCTATCTCGCCATCTCTTCCAGCTCCGCAGCCCCAGATTCCCCCGCGGTCCCCCGGGCTCCCCCACTTCACTGTCACCTCAGCAGCCATCAAAGGAGACAGATGCGCCTCTGATCGCGATCACAAGCACCAGCCGCTCGGCAGAACAAAGCTGGAGAGAAGGTCTCGTGTCTTTCTTCAAAACCGACTGCAGCCCGGCTACCCCCGCGGCCTCTTTCTTTGGGAAAATTTCATGACATGGGAAATTAAACCTACGGGGCAATGCTGTCTCTGACAGCTGGTAGTTTAAATAATGAATTGGTAATTATAAACCCTTTTGAAATAAAAATGAAGTTTAAAAAAACATAAACTTTTGAGACACACCTTTTGATGGCGCAGGGCTTTCCCACGTAGATTCCATCAGCAGCCATCACTCAGCGCTGGCAGACAGCAGGTGCTCGCCGCTCCGCACGGGGAGAGACGCACTCACCAAACGAGAAAAGTCAGGGGCTAGGCGAGTTTGCAAATAGCAGCAATTCCAGTCCAAAAAATCATTTCCATAGCAGAGGGGAGGAAGTGCTCCCTGAGGACAAGGAGGCTGGCTGGCTTTCATTTTTTCCAACCCATAGATGTTCTTTTTTTTTTTAAGCAGCAAGGCAGGAAAAATTATGGGAGAATGGGGTGGAATGTGAAAATTCAGAATTGCAGTGTAGAAATCACCACCTGCTCCTGCAAAACAGGCTACTCTTTATTTCCAAAGCCCTGGGAGCTGTAAACCAGGATTTCTCAATAAAGTGTGCTAAGCTAAAAGGCATGAAGATAGTGACAGATCCAGACTTGTTAGTGCCATGAACATTTGTCTTGGCCACATCATGCAGTGCATACACAAAGTGCTGCATCTACCATCTAATACCTTCCACCTTATACCCAAACATGTGCAGAAAGCCCTGCCTCAGGAACATTCAGAAACTAAAGACGAATTGCATGTCTTAGTACAAAAACAAACCCGGCACTGTAAAAGCCAGAATTTCTGCTGTGAAGTCCGTCCTTTTGGGATTTTCCCACAGTCACCTACACTCAGATTCCAGTTGCCAGAGACCTCCAGGACCAAAGCCAAAAGCGTAACAGGAAAAAGAAGCATAAAGCTCATGCCCAGTAAATGGGAACTTTATTAAACTACCAAGTTACTCCGAAATGTATAAATGTTCCATTAAATACATTCAGTTTTCTTTTACACAGATTTATAGAAACTTATTTACATATTCCAAACACATTTAAATTATTTTTTTCAAGCTTACTACCAATAAAAGTTTTTTTTTTTTTTTTAATAAAGGAGAAGAGTTAATCATCTGCTTTTGCAGATGTGCATACATACACACAGATACAAATAAGGAAAAGAGAGATTTTTTTTTCTTTTAAATCTAACCCACAAGGGAGGCAGCATCCAAAAAGCTTATAGGGTTTCGAGCAAAAATTCACCCTGACCAAAAAGTGGGCTATATAAATTCTCCCTGTGGGACAGACTCAAACAAGAAGCCCTATGTAATACTTCGTGGTGTTTGGGTACGGTGTCTGCAGTAAGATTTGCTGGTATAAAGGAAGCACTAAGGGCCCCTTGCCAAATTCAGAGTACAAAGGTAGCTGTCCCTGATACTATCCCATGAGAAGCATGTGAGCAATCTGGCGGCTCGTTCTCATTCCAGCACCAAGGGATAGAGCAGACAAGCAGATCTACCATTAGTAAGTCAATGCCACTTGTCTGAAGAGATTTTCCTTTTATTTTTTATTTTATTCTTAAATGAGGCTTCATTTGTAAGCAAGTAAAAAGGCAACTCTTTAAATAAGATACTTAGGAGAACAGCGATCAGTTTCCTCACCTACGTACACTTCCCTTAGGAAGACGCATAGCATGCTGAACAAGTTTTCCCTCATTCTCTGTACCTTAGTTTGGGAAGATGTTAAAATTTGTATCTGCAGGAAAAAAGAGCTGTTTCTATTTCGTAAAAAGCTCATCAAATACTAGTTTAAGTCATCCTTTGGAGTCTTTAAACATTAAAAACCACATTCGAAGCAACCAAGGAAGTCTACAAAAACATTGTCATGCGTAAGCTCTGTGTTTCATGCTAAATATTCATGTTGACAAGGAGAAGAGGAGGAGGAGGCAGGGAAACTGATGGCTCAATCAGAGCCATTGCAACATTCAAGTAATTTGGTAGTAGATAAACCAGTGGAAACATGGAATAGTACGAAAGTGCTCGGCACTACAACGCAGCCTTCAAGACTTGAACTGCAAACATCCTTGATATGTATCATAAATATATGGCACTTCTGTATGACCCAAAGCTGGCAAGTTTGCTTGTGACTAAAACAAGTCAGATGAGGAGTAGGCATCATCCCAATGGTTACTGATGGCCCTTCCAACAGGCACAGCCTCCGGCTGTGCTGCTCGGCGCAGCACCAGCCGTATCTACTCGTGCATGCAAGACAACGCTGCCACATTCTTGGAGAAAAAGCCTCCTGGCCAGCAGAAAGTTTTCTCCAGACACACGTACACATTCATAAAACATGCTAGAAATTCTTCAGTGAGGTTAAAGACAGCCACAAACAGAAAATATCCCATTTTACTATTTTTTGGCCAGCAGTTCCCAGTCTGTCCAATTGCCAGCAATGGACTTTGCAACAGGCAAAAAAGAGTTCCTGAATCCGAGGCAGTAGAAGCAACGAAAAGCACGATCACCCACGTTCATTTTCAGTACTGTTCCACAGGATTCACTTTAACATCAAATAAGGAACCGACCAGCACAAACGCTTGAGTCTTACGAATAATCTTATGTACATACAAACTGGCCTTTATCCATGCTTTCTGTCACAACGCGTTTCATCTTGTAGTTTAACTGCTTTACAATTTTTGGCTTTTGGTGACCTTCTATAGGATAAATACTCAAAGGCTTGCTGTTACGCTCTTATTCCATCACAGTAGCTTCAAATACATTCAAATTCATAAAAAAAAGGATTTAGACCAGAACCCGAGTAGTTGCCCTTTTCCAGTGGTGTGCGGTACTTCAAAGAGCACATGGTGTTGCTTCTCAGCAATGTTACCGTTTTAAGGAATCCCACGACGCAGACATCCAGTGCTTGAACAAGTGTTCACATTCCAAGGTTCCCCAAACCTCTCCCTTACTTCAGCAACGGCTTCAGTATTTTACCTATTGTGGTCCGGTTCGCATCTTTCAGTTTAAGAGAGGACTTCTCCTCCGTTCCCTGCTCCTTTGCTGAGGGTTCCACTTTGGTGCTGACAGTGTCTCCCTGGAGGAGGCTTCTCCCAACCGCTCTGGCACTGTTTGCTCTCTTTAAAGTACTGCCCCCGTTCTCCTTTGGACTCATCTCATCAGAGGTTGCTGCTGGCTTTGCTTTAGGCAGCCGCTGGGACACAGACCTCGTGATGGTTGGAGGTCTGGATGAGCTGGAGAGATCCACTTTTGCACGCTTTGAAGAAGAAGCCACTGTATTCCTTGCAAAGCTGGGGACAGTGGATGGTGTCTTGGGGACACTGACTGGGGCAACTTTGGTGTCATCTGCAGGGGTCTGTGGTTTCACGCTGGAGCGACAGATCTTTATTTCATCTGTCTTCGATTTTACAGTACTCCTAATGGGTTTAGAGACGGGCTTCTTGAGAGCGACTCTGTCCCTCTCAAAATGAGCGCTGCTTGAGGTCACAGTCCCCCTCTGTAACCTTGGCTCTTCCACTGACACGCTGTGCCTGTAAGGACTCCTCGGCAGCGTGTCGGTTGTGCCTCGGACAGAGCTGCGACGAGACAGACGACTCTCCACCGTACTAGTTTCACGAAGCGCCGGCTTGGCTTCGGGCTTTTTCACACTGCTTGGTGGTTTGTTAGACCGAGAAATAGGCACCACTTTCCTCATACTTTCATTCTCAGAGGCATTCAAAGTTCTTACAGGTCTGGAAGAAGCTGTGTGGCTTGGGCGAGTGCCACTGGATTTGGAGGAACTTGGAGATCTGTCCTTAAGAGAGTTTCTCTTTGGTCCTATCGCGTCTTTATTTTTTACGGACTTCTCTTTAGAAAGCATGTGCTTGCTGTTGGCATCATCCTTATCATTTGTGGAAGCATGAGGAGACAGATCCTTGGCAGACGCAGTATTCAGGTTCGAGAAGAGCGTTCTAGACCTGTACTGAGCACCACTCACCGAAGAGCGTGCTTTGCCAGCCTCACTTCTTACTTCGTTGCCCACCGATTTGAAATCATTTCCCTCTTCAGAGTCCAGCGTCAAAGAGCAGTCAGTCGTCGTATCCGACACATAGAACATGGGCCCGTCGTCCCTGCTTCCAGAAACACTTGTATCCAGGGACATGGGGCTGCTGCTGCTGGGCTCTGAAGCTTCGCTCTTGCCACCCACTGCCTTGGCTTTATGGTCATGGGCCTCTCTGGAGCTCCTGCAAGCTGGAGGCAAGTCATCATCGGCAGTGCTAAGGGAATGCAAGCTGAGGTCATCTAGAGTCTCCAAGTCTGTCCCACCGACATCCTCTAAGTATATTAGAGGTGTATCTTCTGCGGGCTTTGCTCCTTGAATGTCGAACTTACGCAATCCTTTAACAAGTTCGTGCTCCTCAATTGCAAGGGCCAGAGCGTTTATGTCAGCGGACTCCTCGCAGGAGGCATTAGAAGTGTGCGTGTTGTAGTTGGTGCTTCTCGGTGGGTAGCGGGCACCAGGACCGGCTGAGCCACCGAAGTGACTGGACTGTGCTGGGGGCAACTGCAAGTGGTCACCGCTTTTCCCTTTGGTTTCAGACTGCTGGTGCAAGTGCAAGGTATTTAAGTTGAGATCTCTCGTTTCTTTGGATTCAGTCCAGGCCACATTGGGTCTTGCTTGTCGGGTGTTTGCACGGGGAAGGCTGTTAAACTTGTTTGGATCCTCATCTTTTGAGATCTCCAGGAAACTCTGCAGCTCCCTGTCTGCAGTAATCCCCAGAGAAAGTCGAGAGCGTCTAGAATTGGGGTTTCTGTACGAAGGGCTTTGGGGTCTCTGCTGCAAGAAGGGAAGAAATTCTTCAAGTCCTTTTTTGGCCAGCATTTCCACATCATTTTCACTGCTGCTCCGTCCAAAGCTCCCAAGCTCGCCAGCTGCCCAGGATCGACGCTTCTCCTCCAGCTCCTTCCGCCTTTGCAGATGATGAAGTTCCTGAATCTCTCGTTCCCTGTTTTCCTGATAAAGAAAGACATAAATCCATGTTACAGAGGACAGTGCCCGACATGAGAACAAGTTGCCCTGCTTTATCTTTCCCTTTATTTCTTCCCGTCAACGTTATTTCCTTCTGCCATCACCCTCCCTCCACCCCCAATACATACAACCCACATGACTTCACTGTGGCAATCACAGTCTGCAAGCATTAACCATATAGGCAGCAGTTCCCTGCATAACTCATGCTGAAGGCACATCAGTCTGTGCATTTTCTTCTTATGCTGACCAAGCTCCTGCACAGCACAGAATGTGACCTGTCAAACCCAAGCAGATGTCAGGTGCACTCAAAGAGTCCCTGCTATATATGGAGAGCTTGAAATCTGCTCGCGGTATGTTTAGAGTTGGCAGCCTTATCTGGTGAGTAAACTTCCACCTGAGCATTACATATTTTACAACAAACTCGTCTGATGAGCACACAGTCAGTGTGTTCCTTCCACTGTCCCATATTACAACAACTGCAATTGGAGCAGCAAGTGGGGTTGCTACGGGGTGCTACTTACCTCCAACTTGAGCATAACAGAAGGGGAATTTTATGAAAAGACATTACCTACTTCCACATGAAAGCAAATTAAAAAGTTTATACAATGCCTCATTATCATTACTTAGACAACAACGGACACCTCTCAAGGACCATTAATAAATGCTTCATCCCAGATTTGGACCTCTTGTTCACTTCAAAAATTGGTAACTACTGCTCAGAAGTTGCCCGGGGCAGGCTGGGGATTTTGCTAACGAAGCTACCGGGTTCTGGTTTAGAAGGCAGCAGTTTGTGCTTGAAAGACAACACAGGAACACCTTTCTGCTATAAAATCATCGTCAGTGGATTATTATGACCGTCAACATTTTAAGTGTCACCTCTACACTTCAGATTTAATCTAGGTGCAACTTCAGTTGACCTTTCCAGGTTATTTTCTGAAATGGAGAACCTGGTTTTCTAGAGCCAGTACAGCTGTAGCAAAAGAAAGAAGAGAAAGGGCTAGTCTTGACAGAGGATTCAAAATTACATCATTTTCCAGCATGTTGTTAAGTCTGCCCTCAGCAAGCCTGTATGACACACTGTTTAAAAAAACACACCTCTATTTGTCTGAAGCACTGTCTAGTTTGATTTTCCCAGTGTTGTGACAACAGAAGAGCTGCACAACTATAAACAGTTGCCTGAAAGCTTTCAGTAAACAAAAGCCTAATGCTGAAACTCCTTTTGATGAATGGGCTGATCTACACCTCTTAAAGTGGATTTGAGGTGACACTGGGCTGTGAAAGATAAGATGCATTAGAGACCTCAGAAACCCAAACAGCTAAGAAAGGAAAAAGAAAAAACTTGCTTTTCAGGAAGAATGTCTGTGACAGGGAGCTTTCTTTCACAGGCGTGGAATTACAGAATTAATTCTTGCCTAATGCTAAAGCTTAACTTTAAATATCCCATTGTAAAGAGAAATAGTTAAAAATAGTAGTAAGTAGATATTACTTTCGTCTTCCATACTAGACACAGAACATTTTAACCTCACCCAAAACATGCTTCTGGAGATTTTATTCACAAGAAAAATCTATTTTAAGCACATAGAGCCATATTCTAAAATTGAAAAAAAAAAAAAAAAGAGTTAACACACAGTTTGAAATATGTGCACTTGGCTATCGTGTGTAAGCCATCTTTTCACACTGCTGGCTGTGCTGTCCACATGTTACATTGAGCAGACCTGCAGTCTCTATTCTAAATTGTTCCGTTAAATTTGTAGGGACATAGGTAATCCACATAAAATACCTCATAAGTAAATCTTTTCAATAGTCACAAATAAAAGACTAATTTGTCATTATTTTAGTGTGATTACTTACTACAGAGAGAGGAAGGGAGATCCCCATGGGACCCTGAAGTAATAGCTATTCATCAACCACTTGTAATGTGTGACTATGAATTAAATCCCCAGCCCTGAATAATTGAACACGTCCTTCATGAATGCACAAAGTCATCTCTCACTGAAATGTCTGCAATAGTTACCACCGTTTATATCTGTATAATATTCACATGCATAACTACGTGCTGCCTTGGGTGGTAAACGGTAGGTAAGCTAATGGGGCAATGAGCATGTTAACTGAACGTCCTCTTAGCTTGCTGTAATCAAGAACGTTCTCTCATTTCTAAACTAAAGCTTTTATGCAAAGTGCTGTCAAATGCAGATCTCATAAGGCAGAAAAAATAAATATATTTCTGGATCCATCTAATTGATGCTATTTATAAAGTCCTAAAAATTATTTGTAATGACAGGCAGACTTTTCTCAACCAAAATTCTAACCAGGGCTAATATTGCTCCTTGCCTATGCTTATCTTCGCATACTTGAATTATTTGGGACCAATTCAAGGTGTGCAGTTAGTTATATACCATATAGCAATTATCAACCTTCTCACCAAAGGAGGAGGAAGAAGCCCACCTACAAGCAGGCCTACAGGCTACCCTGACAGAACACCTCAATGGTCTGGCCAGCCTGAGCAGAAGGTGCAGAAGAGAACGAGAGCTGATGAGTTGGCAGTGGGACTGCATAGCGGGCTGGGCAGGATGACCATTTCCACGGCAGTTTGCTGTAGCCATTCTGGCAAATACACCAAATACCACCAGATAGGAAGTGTCCCATAGGCAGAAAACAAATAACTTAATCCTTGTGGGCCAGCATTTATTTCAAACGAGTGAGAATTGCATTCAGTGCTTACCAGCCTTACTGCAAGTTTAATGGTGCTTACCTTAACAGCCTTGTTGAATCTAATGCAGAAGTCCCTAAATATCTGGAAACATTCATCCAACTTCATAGTTTCTTTGTCCTCACAGAAGAAGTCAATGAGAGCGTTTCCTTCCTTTTGCAATTCCCGTTTCTGGTGTTCAAGCTCTTTTAGATGTCTTACAGCAAACTGTAGCAAAAAACACAGTAGGGTGAACTAGATAGAAAAAATTAAAGTCCCAACAGGTGATGTAAATATTAAGAATTTAAGAAAATCACTTTCCATCCTAGAAGCTAGCTGTTACAGAGCCCCGGAAATTAAGACTTTGAGGGAAAACTTCTAGTAACTAAAAGAAGCGTCTTGTCATTTCAATAAATTGATTAAGGAAGGTCAAGGAAAATGCATAAATCAAAATGTAAATTCTAGTGACAAGGATACAAACCAGGCAAAAGTTCAAAAGCCCTTGAACTGACATAGATCTGTAATTCTCAGTTGAGTAAAACCAAAGACTGTATTGGTGGACCACTTTGGAGCCCCCACAAAGCTCTCATGCCTTATTTTCCTATTTTCCTGGCAACTTTAAACTCAGTTGAAATGGTTTAGTTCTTTCTCTCTGATTTTCTCAAAAAAATCATGAATAAATTCATGGATATACATCATACGATCCACTGCTTCCTGAGCTGACCTTAGACCACCACCAAAAAGCCTTTCATGCCAGACAGGTAAGGGAACACATATACTATAAATGTATTTTAAGACATCCAGAAATTATCTCTGTAAAGTAGTGCTCTGAGTCAGAAGTGTAGAGCTATACAGACTTGGTTGGAGTAGATTGTTGGAAAAAAGTCAGGAGGAAGACAGCAAGACTGTAGTTAGACTTTGAGCAGCAGAACTACTTAAAAGAATTTCAGAAGTTGCTCCTCTGTCTCTCTGATCTACATCACCAGCCATTCACTCCCATCCTTGCATGGTCCCACATCTGAGAGCACATCTGACTCAAAGTAATGTGGGGAGAAAATTAATTTCCAGACAAATCTGTTCTGACACTGTCCACCTCATGATCACCTAAATACTTCTTGTACTGCAGCACTGGAGTGTGAATAGGCAGCTGGAGGTACTGGTGACCATTTAAGACAACCCCACCTGCCAGAAAGCTACTTGCCAAATGATGCCAGTAGGGTAGGAACAAATCTGACTTGTTAGCGTTCAGAAAAAAAAAACAAAACTGGATAGAAGATAAACTGGACAATTGACAAGAGCATACATAGAAAATTAGTTCCTCCCACATATTTCAGTAATTTATTCATGAGGATGAGATAATGAAAGCTGACTTTCAATCAGCTTGGTTATCATCTGCAATTTAAAAACAAAAACCGGAAGCGTTTCTGTAAGGTATGTATTTGTAAAATTATTTTTTTCCCAACATTTTTTTGGAACGTGGCCTAAACAAGGTTGTAGTGTTACGTAAAACCATCTATTAAATTAAAAAAAAATTCCCAAACATGTCAGAACAGAACATTAAAGAGTCTGGGTGCAATGGATAAAAGCCAATATTTCAGAGTGAATGAGGACAGCTATTTCAATCTTGACCCGCCTCTTTCTTCATCAGCTTCACATCTCCTGTAAAACTACAGGACTATTAACTACACTTGCAAGTTGAAAATCAGCGTGGGTTAAGTTCCAGTTCCAACGCCTGCTTTTTCACTTTTAATAACTATCTATAGCATGAAACAGAAAAAAACATTTAATTGAAGTATAATACATATTTCTCCAGGCATCACCCGGAAAATACCAAGAACTTTGCATCAAAGCTAAGCGCTCTGCTTCAAAGTGAAGTGCTACACACATTCATGCTTATGAAGTCACTGCGATAGGAAAAAAGAAAAGGAGAGCCTACCAAGAAGAAATGGTATGGCTTAAGAATAATACACTCTGTGTGAAGGGCAAATTAGTGCAGAAAACAGCCCCTTAGCATGCAAGCTGCTAACAATATCTCCCCAGTCACCTAACAATCAGGATTAATATGCATAGCACAGCCTCAGCAAAAACTGACATGATCCAATATAATGTCACAGCTGCCCTAAGTGTAGTATCTGTGTGTTAAGTACAAAACCAGAGATCGGTCCCAATTGTCTTATATTTTAACTACAGATCTCCAACAGTCATTTCACAGGCTTCAAACACGCTTGCCTAACAAGCCTCAGCCAATGTACACTCAACATCCCTCCTGGTAAAAATACAGTCTTTCCAGCACTCTTGACAAACAGCATATATTTGGAACATCTTCGTACAACTGACAGAGTAGGCATATCGAAACAATGCTTCACTTTATTAACTTGTCCACGCAAATTACACTGAGCTGAGGAATGCTACTGCATTCAGGTGATAACAACACACTAACACAGATATCCTACAAACCTGCAGAAAGCTTTCCATCTGGTAAAAGAGTTTCGGGTCTCGTCGAATGCTGTCTTTAACAGATCTTGCTTTGAAAGACAGTGATTGAAGCTCTGCTTCTAAATTATCAATGGATAACCTAAAAAAATGCATATACACAGAATACTTATCAGTGAGAAAGAGTTGCCCCTAGGTTAGCCACAATATGCATCAAAAATGGATGTTTAACACGAGGTGCAAGCTGGCTTTTAAACAAGACCTGCCTGTTCAGGAACTATTTCCAGAGTATAAATCGAAAGTTAGGAGAGAGATAAGCACATTTCTTCTTATTTGCAAACTGAAAAGATTCCCATGGGGTGTGGTTTCACAATTAACTCGAGCCAGTCCTACCCAGCCTTACCACCTGAAAATGCAATGCCACCCTGCCCAAGCACTCCTTTTTTCTCCCTGTGGCCTGTGCTAGCACTCATCTTCTAAATACAGCCATATCTGCGAACTGAAAATTAACCCAAAGAAAGGTAAAACAATTTGCTTCCAGATGGATCATTTCCTTGGTCCATCTTTTTACATTACTGTTTAAGTGCCAAAGCTGGCACAAAAAGGGGTCAGAAGGGACTGTCAGCCAGGACTGCCCATTTTGGCAATAACATGAGGCATCATGAAATTGCATGTTATGTTCTTCTAAGTTGTCACAGCAATGTAGCCCACACAGTCTCGACACAGCAGTTGTAACATTTCATCCTTCTACCACATACCAGCAGCAGAGCTGCTCCTGTTTTTAGGCAAAAGGAACTCAGCAAATGTACGATCACAGGAAGGAGCTCTCATCTGATGTAATCTAAGTCTCATCCTGGGAGAGGCACTTTCCATACGATGGGAGCTTCCACTCAAATCCCTCAGTCACTTTGAGGGTAAACACTCCTAAAGCCACGACATTTCCTTCACAAGGAAACTGAGCTCTGTCTGGAGTTGAAGCACCACTATTTCCAAAATGGTAAAACTTAACAATTTTTGCACATATGCTCCTAAACTACCCTTAATTCACCAGCAGAGAGACTTCAACACAGTAAGGCTGAAGACGTGTGGCAGACTGACTCAGTACACATGGCAGAACATGGTGACAGCACGTATAAATGAATATAATATGTGTTGTGTTTTCTCTGCTTACTTAATCTCCAAAGGTTAGCTCCCTGCTCTGGGAAGATGATGGGTGTTTTTGCAAATGAGAAGAGGTGTACATGATACAGGCTATGTTTTCCTGCCTGTGAAAGAGGAGGATGAAGGACTACAAGGAAAGAAGGTGAGATAATAAAAAATAGAGTACATAATGGCAGTTGTTTTAACATGCTCTAATTGGAAGGATTTATGAGCAACTTGTACATGACAGTTGTCTCTAATAATGATCTTCCTCACGCCCAGTGGTAGGACATGTATTTCATTTTGTTTCATTTTCCTGTAGAGTGCATTCCACAAATAGATTTCAGCAAGAGTTATAACAGAAGATTTTCAGCATTAACAAATGTGATCAAAGTACCAAACGGCTTGAAAAATATCACCAGTTTTCAGATTCTGCCTGTTCCCCCATAGTTTGCCAGGGGGCTTGGATGCCGAGGGAAGCTACATTCCCCAGCAGGCCACGAGGCAGACTGCCAAGAAGGTGTGTGGGTTGGATGGCAGAGAGCCACACAGGTGGTCCATCAAAAATTTTCTGATTAACTCCATGGCCACTCCTTTCTTCAGAAGATTTCAGAGTCCTTTGCAGACATGACTTAATTCTGCATCAGATATAAGAGCAGAGCTTGGATCCATTTTACAGCTGGAAAAATAATGTAAATAGATTGCCCAAAGCTCAAGGAGCAAGGAAGTAGCAAAACTGGGAGTAGAACTCCAAGATCACTAGCTTCCAGGTTTGTGCTTTAGATCGCAACATCTCACAAAGGCAGGTACAGTTATCAAGGTATGAATCAGGTTCGGTTTAAAATTATGCAGCTAGAGATGTTGAGATGAAAACACAGAGCCCCAAATCCTTCAGATTTTCCACCTGACAGAAATGGAGAAGCAAACCAAGTATCAAAACACATCTAAGAGAAGCCATGGCCAGCACTTGTATCTGGAACCACACTTGGAAGAGCACTGAACCCCGCTCAGAGACAGATGAAAATTGGTTTAAAGAAAAACATGAATGTGCTTTAGCATGATCTCTTAAAAGTAGCATCCATGAGCATGGTATTTGACAGAGATGAAACTACAAAACACTTCTGGAGATTGTGTCATAAAAAACCTTACACCTGAAGGCACATTGCAGGCATATTTCTGCTAGCAAATGGAAATGCAGCCCTCAAAGCTATAGTAAACATTTGTAAAGATCTCAGATTTTGTGCCAAGACTTCTCTGAATGAGCCTCATTGCTGCACAAATAAAAAAGTTCCAAGTCACAGTCTAACCCTAAGTTTTCAGTTTTCTTTTGGCTTACCTGGCAGCATCATGAACATCCCTGATTTTTTCTGAAAAGTTGAGAAGAGCAGCATCTTTCTTTTGGGCTTCCTGAAGCAAACAGAACAAAACCAAAACACACACAACCCATTAACATTCCATTACCAGGCCAAAGTGCCTAAGTCCAACAGCTCTAAAGCCTCTGGGAGGGCATTTAAAGTTTTGTCTCCTGCACTGTTTTCCTTCCTGTGCAATCCTAACACAGTTGAGCAGAGGACACCACTTAAAAGAAAAGCAGGGATGAGAACTAGAAACATTAAACAAGAGCTTCCATTTCACAGTCCACAACTATAGCTGCTTATACCAGTGAACCCAAGTCACATTAATAGGGAATGCTAGGGAAAGAACAATTTACTGATGCCTATTGTTTGAGCAGATACAATGTTTCCTGCACAAACATCAATTAATACCCCATTGTTTGCTGACTAGAAATCTGTTAAGCCAGTTTGTACACAGATAACCAAAGGCACATATGGAAGCATTTAAATTCCCTCCCTTCTAAAATCAAAAAGTTTGAAAGGAAAGAAAAATAACTAAAAAAAAAAAGTCTGCTGCAGCTTTAAAAATACTTGTCAGTCACCAGAGGTAGAAAAAAAGAAAAAAAACAACCGTTGATGAAAAGATTCAGTAGGATGATTAAAAGAGTACTTATCAAAAAAAAAAAAAAAAAGTCACTTCTACATTGTAAGAATTCAGGACAGTAAGAGATAAGCTACAGCGAGAAAGTTAGATGAAGGTAAGCTCCTACATGAGATGAAAAAATCAAGCTTTCCATGGATTTCTGGATAGGGTGACCAGAGATAGAAAAAATAGTGAACTTTGTGTAAGGAGGAGAAAAGAAGAGGATCAAAGCCTTAAACAAACCACTTTTTCTGAGACACATAGCTCCTTATATTGTCAATCATCTATGGCTTTAGGTTTGCATCAGTTACAAAATAGCTTTTATATACCAGAGCAACAAAATGCAGCAGGCTCATCCCAGGTTTGTTTGCTTTTGTGTCCGCCAGCTTGAGCAGCGACGACAGTTTAAATCCAACAGCATTGCCAGCATAACCTCCCTAAAAAGAAGGAAACGGCTGAGGTGTGTGGCATAAATGGACTGCAATACTAACAATGAAGTTTGGTCGATCAGCCGTCCCCATTTTAGATGTCACTTACCGCATTCATAATATTCCCAGCCTGGAGGACCAAGTGCAATATGGAATGCAGCTCCTCACAAGTCATTAACTCTGTAAGGAGCAGAAAATTGCTGTCTAATAATTGTTTACAAATACACACACACTTAACAAACTGCTCTTCACATCAAGCTTTTAAAGATATTGATTTTTATTTTAACAAGAAACTACGGTGAATTGAAAGGTCATGGGAAAAAAAAGGTCCTATATAATTCAAAGTCAAAAGCACAGTTGGCAAACCTCAAGTATATGTTCAGACTTCAGCTTTGCAAGTGTAGTATTTCCAAGGCAACCCCCAGTAGCTCACAAAACATTTGGGGCCTGATCCTGCAATGTGCAAAGTATCTTATGCAAGTGTCCTCAGAACCTGCTAAATTCAGTGTGAGGCAAATGTTCTGCACCTCGCAGGATCCATTGCCATCTGTCAGGATTGGATTTTTGAACAATTATTCTTTTTAGGGAGACTTAGCCATCAGGCCTGAGAAGACATCAGACAATGTTTTAATTTTCCATTCTTATCTCACTCCCATTATGAATCACTATTTTATTTCTATATAATCACCAACTCAGAGTGGCATTTGTTTTACCTCAGTGACATCAAAGACGATCAGCAAAGTTATATTCAGTGTGAAGTAAAGAGTCAAATGGAATAGAACTGCCACTTAAAGCTTTTCCATCACGGAAGCTTGCTTTGTACACATGCCCTTTTTGCAAAATGCACAGTAGTGTTCTGAGTTTGTACACCTCTTCACCCACCCCACACATGAACAGAAAACAACACGTGTTTAAAAGTCACTGAGCATAGCACCTTAGAAATAAAGGCACGGGAATTCAAAATTGCTAAGAGTTAATAAATCAACATTACACAAACGGCACAGTAAACCAAGTAACTGCAAATTTGCAAGTCACCTATAAGGCAAGAAAATCGATGTGAGCTGTTTTTAATGTAAGGTACTAATAAAAGGTGGAATCCTTTTGACTGCAGTATAAATGCTTTTAGAAATTATTTCGTTTCAAAGTTCACATTCTAAAATTTACCCCACATTTAACTGCTTAACACAATGCACTAATCTATCATGTTGGAAGCAGACAGCCCTTGTATCTTTGGATTTCAGTGTTTGCAGGATAAAATCATAGAACTAATTAAGCAGTCTGAGATCTAACAAGCTATAGGTGAGGAAGTAAGGGGGAAGAAAGAGGAGGGAATACAAAAGAGAATACTGGATTTCATAAGGCCAAGGAGAGAAAGCAACATCTGAAGTTTTTGCATACTAAGAGCCTGCTTAGCGTCACTACGAGATACATCCATTTGTAGGCGAGATGAGAATCCACCAAACTATTTAGACCATCCTAAGCCTTAGTGGTTATCAGCGTTAGGATTTAAGTAAATATTCTCGCAGCTTAATTACAAGGAAAGAAACAGAGTAGATGGGTATAGAAAAGTAGACAGAATTCCTAAACAACTTCAGGCTATCAACAAGCCCTCAAGTGAAAAGACCAAATGGAGAGGAGCGCATGACACAACTGGACTGAAGACAGGGAAGCTCAGCCTGATTTGCATGACTGGCCTGGTGCAGGATCTGGAGACTAAAGTGTCTCCTCTGGAGGGAAAGAATTCATCAGAAAGGTCCTGGGTGAAGGACATGAAGGACAATAGGGCGCGGCTGCTTTTATACATAACATATTCCCCTCACCTATGTCTGTTGCTCAAAAACAAAGAGCAATGATTTCAAAGAGCTCCCAATAAAAGGCCAAACTCAAACCTCAGCTTAAAGTAAGGGACATTTTCCTGAGTCAGGAAGGACCAGTTCAATCCCCACAGTTGGGAAGAACACACCAGACTTCTCTCCCTTTCCTTTCACTAAAAATGACTATCCTAAGCGCTGGTGCTCATATTTGAATATTTTGACTACTGTGCCTTTTTATCCCACTAGAAGCAGTCTAGACAGTGCTCCAGTAGTCTGTCAGAAAATTTACCAGCATGAAGCAGGACTTTCATACTGAGAAAT
Organism: Aythya ferina; assembly: GCF_964211825.1. Lineage (NCBI taxonomy): Eukaryota > Metazoa > Chordata > Aves > Anseriformes > Anatidae > Aythya > Aythya ferina. Next base: position 45,098,602 of record NC_140300.1, on the reverse strand, counting down.
AGGACAAATAGGTACTCAAGGCATTTGAAAATGTCAGCATTAATGTTAAATTAAACTAGGACATCAGTTATTTTCCCACAGAGCAGAAGATACCAGATTTGCTTAAGAATAGCCAGTCGTAGTATTTCAAAGATTGTGAAATGTAGAGAACATAAAATAGAATTATGTTTCCACAGTAAAGATTTTAGCCTATCAGTACTGCCACCTCAAAAGGCAGCGGCACATAGGGAAATCTGAAAGCTCTACAGTGATTTTCTCTGAAAATTAGCAAAAAAGTTTAACAATGGGATTCAGTCACAGCAACACATGATACATGAAAGAGTGAACTGTATTCAAATGACAAGGATGTGTCCTAATTTGATTATGGACACCTTTGCTTGCATCAGCTTAGGATACGCTGTTTGTAGGCTTTGGTCATGAACTCATTGGTAGTGTGTCCAAGTCTCCAGATTTTTGATTTTGGAAGCAAAGATTCACCAGACACACCCTGATGGCATTTGTCAGAGGGGAGTTAGCTTCCTTTTAATAGTGAAGGTACCTGAAATTCAAGCTCTGGTCTTCATAATGCAAACTAATTAACATGCTAACAAAAACAAGAGTATTATACATGTCCCAACATGCTTAATTACCTTTTGTTGCCCGTCTTATAATTTTCATGTCATCCTGCAGAGAAGCACAGGAGGGTGAGAACTCCCTCTCTAACACCATGGCTTCAATCCTAAGAGCGTAACTGGAGCAGACAAACAAACAGGTTTAGAACTGACAGCCAAAGAGAACCATCATGAACAGAATAAACCTACTATCTCCTTACTTTGGCACCTGGATTAGTAAATACATGAAGGAATCAGCTTGAGACAGTTTTGATACATCTCCATCAAAGGCTTTTAATTTCTTTACCTAGAAAAGAGAAAAAAACACTAGCAAAGAATTTTATTGAAGATCAAGATTAACTTGATTCTGGAAGGAAACACCCTGAAAAACAGTAAATTTAACAGGAGTTAAAGAGTTCACTCAGTGGCTAAACAGCTTTAGAGCCCAAGATCTTGGGATTTGGGCACATCCCAACCAGAAAATAAAACCATTAACACCACTCTTCTCCCCAAAGCCTAGCTACAAAATCCAATGGAAAAAACATGGTACCATCACTCTGTATCTCCTCCGCTCCCCGTCCCCAACTGCTCCCTCACACATGTTCAGTCGGTGTTTAAAAAAAAAAAAAATTGGCCTCATCATTATGTCTAGTATAACACTGTTCCAGTTTCCCTGTGAGAATCAGTTCTTCTCTTTCTCACTGGTCCATTTGCCATTCTCCAACTAAATTTTTGTTCTGCCAGGAAACAGCTGCTTAAGTGATGATCTGAAAAATGATCCTCAACTTTTCAGCAACTACGATACACACTTGGGCATAACCTAAAGTACTGGGTGTAGTTTAAAGTTAACTGTGTTCAGCATTTTCAGCATAAGACTGCCTAAGTCTCTTTGGCACTGCCTAAGTCTCTTTTTTTTTCCAGATACTTGCTTCAACTGTTGCCTCTAAAACTCTCTTAAGGGGTAAAACCTAATGCTCGAGTTTATTTTTTTTTTTCATTCATATGACATAGTTTAAAGATAAATGCAAGGTTGCATGTTGAAGTTATTTGTGGTCAGTATTTTGAGACAGCGTTTACGTGTAAAGGAACTATCACTGCATTCATTTTGTCAATCTTCCTTCCCAGCTCCACCAAAATCCATATATTTGCATGATCTGCAAGCCACTGATCTGCCCACATACTTAGTATATGTTTATACAGAAGAAAGGGAAAATACATGCACATACACTTAAGTATAACTGGAATTTCTTCCACATTTCCCAACACAGCAATTGTGTCCAAAAGCAGAGCTCACTCACAATTATGCTATTGCTTCATTCAACCAACAAGTTCACATCCAGTATCAGTTGTACACTTCCACTGATTTAAACACTACCCATCAGCCTTCCCTTTTATGACATTACACTTAAGGCCCATTCATAACCACATTTACACAGCTGCTTTTCAGTTTTAGGAAGCTTGTTAAGATATCATGGAAAGAGACACACTCCATCAGGGCATCAACAGTTTTCAGGCTGCCAGGAATTAACAAGATATCCATGAGTTCTAGATTTATTTTTTTTTTATATTGTTGCTGTTGTTTGTGGCTTCTTTTTTTTATTTTGATTTCACATTGTAAAAAAAAAAAAAAAAAGAGCAATACTGATTTATAGTGAAAGACAACACAGGTTATGCTAAATCAGGGATTTAAAAAAAAAATCGGCACTTGCAGAATAAAAGGATTCTTAAATCACTTTTTCCGCTTTATTCCCATTCTTTCTTTTCCACACCATACAATACAGAGGTGTTGAAAGCACATTAGTAAAGAGAAAACAAAAATTGGAAATTAAACCCAGAATAACAAAGCTTCCTTTTCAAATTTCAAACCAACAACAAAACAGACCAATATAAAAACTTCTGCCGGAAAGAGAATTCCAAGCAAAAAAGCAATTTTTATTCAGGCTATCTAACTCAATTTCCTAACCTGCCATTTAACTCAAGATATTCGGACAAAAGCTCCTTCTAAAGACAAACTGCATACCATTTATTTGAGGCCTGAGAAAACTCCTAATTTATAGAGTCATTCAAGAAGTCTGCCAACAAAAAACAGGAAAGACCAGACTCAACATTCCTGATATTTCTAAGGTGTTAAAACAAGCAAGAAACAAAACCCAAATAAACACTTTTTCCCCCTACATTATGAAGTGGGGGGCGGGAGATAGTAAATATCTCAGGCAGTCTTTGCAGGTGGTTCTTTAACCTTCCCAAAACATAGCGGTCTACTTTCTAAACAACAAAACCTGCAAATTCTCCAACTTTGTTTTAGTATATTGCAAACATCAGTTTGCCTATAAAGGACACAGGCATTCAGATTTTCATGGGGGGAAAAAAACCACCACCAACAACAAAAAAACAACAAAAGCAGCACACCACTGCCACGCGCAAATCACCAAGATGAAGATCACGTAACCACAGGCATTTAAAGAAAGATGCAATTTTAAGACTTAAATGCACAAAAAGTGAAGAACAAAGCCTGAGATACTCACACAAATAATAACTTATGCTGCCTGAACTACATTTAAATGTAGTGCTGTAAGCAGAATCAATGTTACTTATGTGGAGTGTTAATGCTGCAATGTGCATTTTGCTTCCCTGGGAGTCGAACGTTTCAAAACTTTTTGTGGACGCTGGATGAAATCCACTTTCTCCCACCCTGTACCAGGAAAAATGCCTGGAGTGGTACAAGGGCGTCAAAACCCCAGAATTCACCCAGAGGAGTTTTCCTGTACCAGCAAAACAGAAGATATTCACCTGGCTGCTTTCTGATGGGTAGGATGGGGTGTGAATGTCACAATGCAAAAATTTGGGGCAGTTGCCAGCCCAAAAGAGAGTCTGTGTAATGATCCTTAAAATAAAGATGTTCTCACAGCATGGCTACGCTTTTTCCATCCCACATCAGCCATCTTAAACCCCGCTGTCTTTGCCCTAGATGTCCAAAACTACCTTTATAAGGAATAACAAAGAATCTTCACTAACAAGCCGCAAACCCAAGCAAGGTAGAGGACAGTGACCCACTCCACAGAAACACAACCAGGGAAGAGTTACGAGGTCCCTTTTGTCCTACAATTCAGCACCTCATAGCCTGGTTCCCTTTGTGAATTTCAGTTTTCCAGACAGGAGGCTGAATCCCGTGTTAACCCTGTCTTAAAACTGGAAATACTCTGGGGAATGGCTAAGGACAACACCTCAATGAAGTTACAACACCACTTGCATGTGCATTCCCTCTTTATTACTCAATTCACAACTGAAAAAGTTCCTTTCTCCCATCATGAAGCAGAAATAAAAGTTACTTGTTTGACACTCCCTATAAACTGAACTAACAGCTTCTATACACCAAAGCTCAGAAGTTTTGGATGGCTGCCCCTACGTGTTCCAGGGCTACTCAGAAGCCCATGGGAGAGGCCTCTTCTCTCTACAGCCACGTTGCCTCAGTCTTGCTAACGAGAACCAACAACCTCCAGCACTCCTACAAGTGGGAGTCCAACCAAAACACCCAACGCAGCCAGGAATTGCAAAGAAACTACGGGCACTGTCAACAATGGTTGCTATTAATCATGTGAGAAGATACAATAGATAGGTTTATAATTAGTCTGAGAACACAAAAGAGCTTAAAAAAATGTGGTTTATTTTAAAATCACAATGAATAACTCAAACATTTCCAGCCTTGACCTCCTCTCTCCAAGCATAACAAAATCTTTTCCACAACCGCATGTAACAAGACACAGCAGTGTAATGCATACACGCAAGACAGCAGAATTGTATTGTATGTTCAGTTCTGTATTACTCAAATTGGGCACAGAGTTACTAATTTCATTTTTTCATCATATTTGTATATGGAATATGCATTTGCACTGTCCATGCATGCCCATGCACACTACATCAGATTTTAGATACTGGAGGTTCTCACATAAATAATTTGCTTCAGTTATGAAACACGGAAAGCCTGATCTTTTATTTGATTTGTGAACACTTGGACTAATTATGACTACTGCAAATATCATTCCTCACAGATAGGAGAGCTACTGCATTCCTGCCACTCAACTTCTCAGACATTTCTTGGTTACCAGAAGTACTTACTTACAACTTCTGGGATTTTACTGGGGCATAGTACAGATATGCTGCACTCCTAAATAGAAATCTAAGATCTCTGAAGAAGGGTATACATCAGTACACCACTCATCCTCAAATATATGTCTCTAAGTGCTTTCCCACGTGCCAATCAGCTAAGTCAAATATTCCCCATATTACAAATAAATAAGTAAAGCCAAGTGCAACAGTCCTGAGGAGTAAACATCTCTCTGTTGTTTGTGTATGTGGTGGGTTTTTTGTTTGTTTGTTTTTAAATATTTCCATAACATTGGAAACACTCAGGGCACTAGAGAACAACACAACTGAAAAACACCAAATCACGAGGGCGTATGGGAAAGCAGCTAATTAGGTGGTGAGATACCATGGGGCACATGCTTGGGTAGTGGCAAACCTCTATCAGCTAATGGTAAACAGAAAAGGAGAAAAACCCGTAGCTAATGTAAGGGGTGAAAAAAAGGAAGCAGAAGACGAAAGCCCTGAAGGATGGTCAGCCGTACAGAGCGCTGACTGAAGGAAGGAGGGGACAGTTGCTATACAAACATGGTTTGCGAAGGGTAGAGCTGATAGACAGAAACAATTCCAGTAAAGCAGGTGACAGATGACTAGGGTTTTAAAACAGCAGAAGAGCAAAGGACGGGCTTGAGAGATTGTGAAGGAAGACATTGTGTTGATAACCTGGGCGTGCATGTGTGTGGGTGCACTGATTAGTAGTATGATACACTCTCTTCTGTATATATTTAAAAAACAAATTCTAGCTATTCTAGCTCATTAAAAACTGGACTCTCACCACTTCTACCAGTCGGGGCCTGCTGAACAGCGTGACGATGTGCACATACAAGCAGCTAAAAGCTTCTCTGTTTTGGACAGGAACAACAAGTAACAGTTGTCAGCTGTTTTAACAGGACGCAGTTAAGAAACTTAGCTAGGAATCGGTTCAGAAGTGATGAATCAGAGAAGGCCATTGCTTCAGTCACAACAAAGGCTCCTTGGAAATCAACATGAGCTGCAAGAGGGGTTAAGCAAAGGAGAATCCAAATAGGCATTTCTTCCTCTTACAGAGCTGCTAATCACCGTAAGGCACAAGCAGCAGGGCTTCCAATAAGGCTTATTCAGTCAGAGAACCTATCCTACCTGTTAACGGATTTAGAAATGTTTAGACCTTCTCCTGTTCCTTTTTTTTCTTTTTTTAAATCCACGCTACTGTGGCTACTCTGGTGCCACTCACAGCCCTGAACTGTTGAGTGAAACACTGCAGCAAGCCGTGGGTTTGCCAGTTTCAAGAACTTGTCAAGTTTTTCAAATTAAACATTTGAGAATACCTAAACATTTTCAGTGTGACAAGAAGCCTTCACAGCAGTGCCAATATTTCAACAATGGTCTTATTCACATCGGAAAAAAAACATCCAGCAAAGAGACAGTACTTGCCATTTACACGCAACAATCCCAACAGCTTTCATAGCTGGAAGAAAAGCTAGAAAATTACTAGTACTGACACCTATTTCTGCATGTAGAGTTGACACAATACAGCAACGCAAAAAGAATAATCCTAAAGACAGCAGATGGTAAATTATTTGTTAGCCTGAGTCTTTAGCTTCCGTTCCCAAAAAGCTGTTCCATCTCAAAGATGCTGGAATGCCTCTCAGATGTCTGAGATAATACGGACTGAAACGGTGTAAAATGTGTTGCACACGTCAAAGCAGTGACTAGGAGAATGCTGAGGTAATGTGACTATATACCATAACACTTCTAGATAAGATTAGAGTATAAAGCCAGTGTTTATCCACACCAGATAAACTGTAAAGGTTGTTGGTCATAATGAAGGAGTGAGGCGGTCCAGAGTTGCCCTTCCTACAGCTGTGACCAGTAATGGTGTTCCTCCCACCCTGCTTTCATTTTGACAGACTAAAGGTTTATGGTACCATATAAAAGAAAGAAGAAGACATCTCCAAACACGCAGCTATCAGGGTGGAGTATATGCCCGGCACAGGGTGCTTGGACCTCATTCTAACTTGCAAGACAACTGTGCTACTGGGAAATGTAACTGCAAATAGCTGAGCTGCTGAAATGAAGGACATACAAAGGGGGAACTGCAAAAGGACAGCCAAGACAGAACACGTAACTAAATAACAACTAACTTTGTAGGAGCTGACTGCCTAGGTCTCCGCTCAGGGCAATTCTCAACCCCTACAACAACAAAACTGGTCTTTAAAAGGATGGGAAGTATCCAAGGGTAATCCCAGAGATACCTTGCTGAGAACACGTGCAACGTTCTCCAGGGACATGACAGCAGTAGGATGACATGATGATGACACCTTGCCAAAGCTATGTCACGTGCTATGACCACTAGATCAAAAAACAATTAGGGACTATTAAACTAAACAGGGAACACCAGAAGAAATAGCACCCCTTCATCTGATATCTCCAGTGACTTCAGATGATTTGTATGTTTGTATGGTTCTGATGCCTTCCCCTTAGTAAACCATGAATCCGTATTTCAGGAGGCAACTATTCAAGACTAGGAGGCAGATGATAAACTAACAAAAAAGAATAGGGCATACAAAGAGAAAAATTAATATACATCTAGAAAAAAAAAAAAAGCGCTGAGAAAGACAAACAACAAAATCTCTAAGGTTACTAAAGAGATGGATTTTCTTTACTGCACTAATATTCTAGGAGCCACAAGTAGCAAACGAGTTATTGGACTCACTCACTCTTTGAGCACTTGAAGAATGAGGATGTGAAGGCACTGAAACACTCTTCCATTACGGCAGCACCAACACACACACTCAACATATTCTCCCTGTCCCACCCCAGCTATAGCTGTGGTACTGTACAGAGCTTCCCATTCCCAGGAAGCAGTGAAAGCTCCAAGAAATGAAACAATTACAGGGAGAACAACAATGGGGAGAGGGGGTCTTTCCTTTTCCTGACCGTGAGTAAAGAGATCTCTGAAGCATGGAATTCATTAAATAAAATACAAGTATTTTCACACCGAGAACAAGCTTCTTCTCTGCCTTCCCTTGGGAACAACAACAAATCTAACATCTGATGCCCCATAATTTCTAATAGTGCTCTACATCACAGAATCTCTTCCATTAATTTCTGAAGCGGCTCCTTAAAAGCACTTCTTAAGTGTTATGGTCCCGCTATCTTGATGGGTAGGCCTGTTGTCAAATCACCGAGTTGGAAATAAACAAACCTCTCAACCCTGAGCAGCACCAACTGGATCTATCTACAACGTGGCTAGCTGAGTACTGAGGACCATCTCCTGGGGATTCGGAAACCACGCGCTGCCTACCAATAGTTAGCAGGAGGATGCATTTTGACTACTGTCATGCTCCAAAAGACAAAATTCAGCAATGCACATTAGACTTCTAGTGGAATTACAACACTTAAATCACACAGCAGTACGCCCTTTGAAACATTTTCAACTTGTGTTAAAATAAAAACCAAGATCTAAACCAGAAAGAGCAAAAGAAGAAAAAATACCTTTCTCTCAGCTTACTGCACTCAATATGCACAGTTACCTAGGAGTCACTTAAACTCCACTGTTTTCTCTGCCTGCCCAGAGAGATAAATCCCAGAAAGTTAAATTTTGTTTAAATATAGAAATGTGCACTGGAATTCAAAAAAGGGGGAAGGGGAAACAGTTTGAGCCGCCAGAACTATTTCAGAACTATTTTCACCACTTTTTTTCATATTACACATTTAAACTTGCTGATATCATCTAACTCTAAAAAAAATAATAATAAATTAACACCACTTTTTTTAAACAAGATTCCCTGCAAAAGAAGCTCAATTTAGGGTTGAATAGTCAACAGAAAAATAATGTGTTTTGCTAGTGACTGTATCTGATATCTGCTGCTGCACAGAGGAAACAAAGTGCTTGGACAGCATGACCTTGAAGTGGTAAAGCACGTGAGGTGAGGCTGATCTCTATGTGGATGTTAACTAGCAATTTCCTGAGTTTCAGCCATCACCTTGATGTGAAACACTCAAGCAATTCCAATGGTAATTCTGTCAAGTTTGTGGTACACATTTCTCTCAAGTATGTACTAATGGATCAGTACAAATACAAGAGCAGACAGGGAACTGTGCATCATTAAGCAGGGCTCCAGGTCAGTTGATGAAGCTTCACCTCCTAAATCACCTGATTGGGCTTGAAGGGTGGGACCATGAAGGGAGAAAGCAGCACTTGCACATAGGTCATATCATGGGCACAGAAATGGAGCAGAAGGTGCTGCTGGCGATTATATTATCCTTCGGAGAACTGAACAACATTAGCAAGTTGTACGGGTGCTGCACAGAGGAGCAGCCTTTCTGTCCTCCTTGGAACCTAATGACCTGGGCCAAGGCGCAAGCAGATCCCAGATGCACCAAGAAGGCAGCAAACCGTGAGGGATAAGAGAGCACCAGAGGATTGACGACACTCAGCTCCCAGGCACTGCAACAGGGAAGTACGAGGCAGGTGCCAAAGAAGTGAAATAATTTGTTTGCATTAGGATATACTTTGATTTGGAGTTTCCTGACCCGCAGTGCAGAGTTCTCTGCACTGCACATGGGACGGTTCCTTTCCTTGGTAGCGTGTTTATGGGACAAAAGCTCATAAGGGACATCAGAGATCAAAAATACCTTAGCAGTACTTTCTTTAAAAAGCACATTAAAGGTAGGTGAAGTTACCTGATGAGAAGGGAATCGCTGCAATCTCAATGCCACATGTAAAATGAAGATTAAACCTTTGCACTCAGGGATTTCCTATCCCCTGACCTAAGCATGGTTCTGGATCCCCACCAACACCCCTTTTTTATTTTTATTTTTTGACAGCCCTTCAGGTTGGGATCCCAGACAGTAGAACTCCACAGAAAAATAAGCTCCATGTAAAACCATTATTTACCTCCTCTGCTTCTGGCAACAATTTAAGAAATTCATTCAGCAATTCAGAACCATAGGGCTCACTTCTTCCATGATAAATATCTTCAATGATGGATTCAGCAGACCTTGAAAAAACAATTGAGCATACACATTTCTAACACTTGTAGGTTGAATAGTTACAGAAATTGAAAAAAACATCACGCCTGTGTTACTGAAAGGAATTATAATGAGGTTATCCGTATCTGTGTCTGCAGCAATGTTATTCTAACATTAGTTTGAGTGATGCCTTTACTAAAAGGTAACATCAGGAGTGAATACAGATAGCATTGAAACAGCTTACTCAAAAACAAACAAACCCCCACCTCAGCTTTCTATTAATTCTTTATAACGAAGGGGGCCCAATGAAAAGCAGATCTCATGCAGTATTACATGAGATATAAGGGCTTCCTTGAACCGCACCTGAAAACTCACTTCAACTAACAGCAGCAAAATCTGAATGTTTGGGGATAAGTCATATTGGCTGTCAAAACTAAGCATTATTAAACAAATTATGAAGTGTAGTTACTTATGACTAGCTTGTATAGGACTGCAAACTCCATCAGAACAGAGCACAATATACCATACATTTGATGACAACTGAGATTCACTATGAATTGCACATATCTGCAGCTTGCACTAGCAGCGTGGAAAAATCAAATCTTACTTTTTGAATTGCTTGAGAAATATCCCAATGTTCATACTCCGCTTTGCATCCAAAATGGAAACCTGAGAGAGAGAACAAGAGGGATTAATCTACTAATACATAAGAGAATAGTACATACTACAGATATCATTCTTAAACTGCTATAAACAGTTGTATGCACTTGCCACCAAACCACAAGCAAAATAAATAATTTCTAATCAAAGAACTAGTTTTTACCAGGGAAATGCACAGACCACCCACAACCCCTTTTCTCAAAGTGTAAAAACACAGCGACATTAACAGAAGGAAGGAATAAAGTTCTATTTCATTACAAAACGAAAACATTCTTCTTGCTTATTTCACAACACTGTATCTGTAAAATGTTGCTCAAGTAATACTTTGTGCTGAGTCTGGAGGCCCCACAGTTAGTTAGCAACACACTTCAAAATCAGTGTATTTCAGAGGTTACGCAGCAACTATGAGGAGGGGCTTTCTATAAGCAGAGGTCAACATGCAATACTGATTTCATTCAAGTGGACTAACAGCCACGCTGATCAAATGGAAAGATAAACCAGCCAATCTTGAATCAAAACCTGAGACAGGTGACATTCAAACCTGTTTCCTTGGTCTAGAATGAAAACAGAAACCCATAATAAATGGGTCTCCTCCCCTCACTGTACTTTAAAGATGATTTGCTAAGTCATCTTACATGTACAATTCTGGAGATTAAGCGAAAAGGTGTATTTTTCTTTTTCCCCTAGCTTTTTTTGCTTGATTTTAAATAGAAACATTAGTTCTTTTCATGCTGCTTTTTCTGACTGCAATGATGTACAACTGCAAACCTGAGATGTTAGCCACAGTTCTAGAGAATCTTGTCCTGAAGGTTAAAGTTTTACCACAGCTATTTTGGTGGCAACAGCTAGAAAATCAGGAGGTATACAAGGACAAGAGAATTGCTTCATGCTAATAGTGCCACAATAAATCAGCTCAGTACACACAGATGTTCAGGACTGCTGTTGGACTCACATGATGTTTGAGGTTTTGGCAAGTGGAAAGGTGTCTTGACCTCTGTGACAGCGTACGAATTAGAAGTGTATGTATATATAAATAAAAAGTTGGCACCGTCAAGAGATAGCCTGCAGTCAGCTGGTGATAGGGAAAATACAGGTATGGCTAACGTGCTATCCGCAGCGTACTACTGCATGCACATAGAAGACAGCCTCTTCATATGGTGAAAAAAAAGTGAATCAGATTTTAAAGTTTTGCAAAATCTGGGAATCTCCTCTCTCCTGAAACCAGTAAAGACCAGGAAACACAGGAAATATCAGAGTATCAGGTTTAATTAGATGACTACTAGCCTGAAACCCTTCATTTTTAGCATATGCAAAGATAAGAGGCCAGGCCATGGTTTATTCTCTCCTTATCTTAGGAGTTGAGAGGCCCCAACAGATCATTAAGGGAAAGCCCCTTAACATAGGACAGGTTCAGCTATCTCTTCTCCTGCACTATCTAATCTGTTTTCAAATGCAGGGACCTCTCACTGACCTCTCGCACTGCAGCTCCAGTCCCTAATTGCTCCGGTCACTGCGAATTCTCTGATCTCTCTCTACTGGTTTAAGTCAAGTAAGTTCTGCCATCGTGACATTAGCTTTTGGGTTGTTTGTTTTTTTTTAATCATTTTCAAAGACAATCTCCAGTACACCTCATTTTCAGTCACAGTTGGTAACTATTACAATAAGACTGACCATCTCCTGGGTAAACTTTTGGTTTCCGTGGCACAATTTAGATGTACATTACAACCTCAGATAAAACTAGAGATTTTTTTAATGTCTGCACTTGAAGAAAAACAAGGGATGATAACATATAAAGCTGCATTTGCCTTATCAGCATGACATAATACAAATATCATAGTTGTTCTTCTTTTACGTACGGGGACCTTACATGCTTTTCGCTCTGACTGTACTCTAGTTTTTCCCACTTTCTTGTTCAAGCACACCATCAAAAAGCGTGACTCAGTTTTTGGTCATTCCTTGTCTGGTGTCCTTTTTAAGATTATCAAAAGCGTTTGAAAAAGCTGTCATTACTTAACTACCTTCAAGGAGTTTCCAGACGCGAGTGTGAGGAGGAGAAAAGGGGCACCTGGCAGACACTCCATAAACACACCTCCCAGCTCTGCACAGAAGTACGGTACCTTCCACCTCCCATTCAGTAGTACCTGGCTGCATATCAGATTTAACAGCCTTAACATCTATTCCCAGTGTCTACTCCTCTTCCCCACTAAGCTTTCATTCAATTTGGTCCTTGCAGAAAGCTATCTGCATGATTTCCTCCCAGGCGCTTGCTTTTTACCCTTTAAGCACTACCCCAGCTTTTCATAAAGCCTGCTCCTCTCATCTCTTCACGCACACCTTCAGTACCGCTGCCAGCGCAGCACATCCTGGATCTCTGCTCGCCACCTACAAAGACACCGAAGTGCTGTGTACCACTGACATTGGTTGACTGCTGGACTTGGGAAGCAAAGAACTGAGAACAGGCTCTCCCTGCTCACTGGGATCTTTCACACCAAAGAAAACCTCTTATGGTTCCTTATGATTTACTTCAGGTCCATTCAGGAGAGTTTTCTCTACTCTCATCTTCGACTCTCCTGACAGAGAACACTATTAAACGCCTGTTTACCTTACCGTGGAAATATTACAACCTGCTCAAATGCCTTGCACCACCTCAGCACCTGCACTTTGCCAGACATGCTTGCCAGCAAATGCAAACATCCCTGCCTCACACACCTGCCATCTCCCTTTCCTAATCAGTTCAATCCTTTACGAAGGACAGCTGGTCCACTCCCAAACCCACTGGTCACCACCATCATTTGCAAGCTGGTGTGCTTTTGAGATCTACAGCAGGAGCAGACCCTGGAAGGTAAGAACAGTGTCAGCTAACCAACATTAATCCACCACTGTTGGATTAATTCACTGTTTTAGATGCCGCTGTGTTAAGAGAAGGGGGAAATAAGCTTGTGAAGTTGTGATGATGGTAAGAGGAAATCTGCTCCTGAACTCTGAGACAAATTTTCAACCAACAGGAAAGATACAGAGGAGCATTTTGGGAGACACAGAAGACCTCATCTCAACCCCAGATTTGCAGTCACTGTGGGAAGGCAGCGGGAGTTTCTTGCCATGAGATGGTCAGTGAGGAGCAGGAACATGACAAGGTGAGTTTATGACAGACAAGCGAAACATTGCATGGATTCCCTGGATGAGAATAACAGGTTTTCACACAGTGGGACATAGCTCATGAATTTTGGCAAGCACGGTCAGCCTGGCAGCACAGGCTCGGAGCCGGAGATTAGGAAGGACGCAGACCGCATCCTGCTTCAGCTTCCAGTTCACTTTACAACCTGCTGAACACCAGGGTTGAATTCATCATTTGGGGCTCTGCTCCCTGGGTCACACGCAGTGCCTGAGGAAAGGGGCACTTCAGCAGGCCGGGCAGGCCAGGCAGCAGGGCCGCCCCCTCCATCTTGCCCGCCTGCCACACTCCTCGCCTGCTCCCTCCCCAAGGCTGGCACTCAGCTCATTGCTTTTTTGCTGGGTCTGTTCCCTGCTGGATTAACAGGCTGAATCAGCTCTCAGGAAGGTGGAATGAGTGCTAGAGCTAGTATAGGCAAAAGAGAGAGAGGGCACAGCCAGGAGAGGGGGAAGAGACATATGCTGTTTGCCCCTTCCACCTTCCTTCTCCTGTCACGAAGCCCTCGCACGGGCTCTGCGATTCACTGCACCCTTTCACAAGCCATCCAACTCCCTAAAATGACAGAAAACCACTCCCAATGATGCCAGTGCACACGTGAGGGGAAGGGGGGACGGGAACTGAGGAGGAAGCCAGGCCAGATCCCTCGGCCGGCCACACCACCTCCAAAGGACAGGGAAAGTAATTTGCAGTCAGTGTGTAAACTTTGCTCTGCACCCCCTGTTTTTAAGAGACTCAAATTACGCGCAACCATAGTGGCAAATTAAGCTCTTAGTTAAGGAAACATGCTAATTAATCTCCCTTAAGGGTTTGGTGAGGGCTTGTTTATGAAAAGGAAGGCATTTGCTGTAGGAGTGAGTCTCAAACCTCAAGAGACTTCAGTTATAATAATGATGTTTAGTACCGAGCCTCCAGAACAGGGATTCAATAACCTGAGCTGAGCTCCTAAATTGCATGCATATAGCACTGCAGAGCGAGGAATTAAAAGAGAACACAGTTCTGTCAGCTCCTACAAGACAGAACTTTTGCCAACTGCCTCGTGATTTCATAATCGCGCTGTGCAGCAGGCATGAACACCCATCTCCACCAGTCTCTGGGGAGTGCCCTCAACACCGGCTGCAGGCAACCTTCAGAGCTCCTGCTGATGCCCCTGCACCGTGCAGAGGGGAGCACCTGAGCCCAAAGAACATTCTGTGTCCATGCACAGGGGCGTCACTTTGGACAGATGCTGTTTTCCTCAGATTTGGACTAAGCAATTCTTGAATTTAGGCACTTGAAACTACCACGAAAATTTGCTGCTGACACACGGCGACAACTAGACTGATTCCACCACGCGAATTCGGAAGACGCAGAAGCCACAACACGGCCAGAACAGAACCGCAGCTCCCTCAGCCCTACTCCAACACTGTCTCCACAAGGCCACGGGGATGCCATGTGCCTGTCTGCTGCAGCGAACCGAGGCTATTTGTCGCAACACTAGGGTGAGCAGCAGCTGCCAGCACTGATGATAGAGAGCACAAACACTGCCTGTGCCTCCGACCTCCATCCCTTGCTGCACGATGCCTACAGTAACGCCGAGCATGTGAGCTGTTGCGTCCCGTGCTTCCGCGCCTCCAGTGACACTCAGCTCGGCAGCATTATCCCCTTCCCTCCTTACTAAGCAGCCAGTACCGCAAAACCCATTAGCACACAAGAATTGCTCACCACTGTCTGACATGTTCTTGCAGCGTGCTTGACAAGGAAGTTGATCGTTTTGGCACCTAAGCAGCGTGATAAGCACAGAGAGGCAGGTCCTGGTCCCTCGCTGCCCGCCACCTGCAGAGGCAGTGGACAGGCATCGAGCTGCCAAGGACCACGGTATCAGCTCTGGATGTGTGCAGAAGAACATTAATTGTAATAGTGTGGGAGTTTGTTTCCCTCATTTTGCAGACCCATATTTTTAATCTCCAGCATTGCTCCCCAAGATGCCCCAAGTCTCAAGCTGTACATTTGGAGCACACTGGGGCTTCCCCTGCCCCAACTGCTGTACACTAGGGGCCACATTCAGTTTATGACATTTATCATCACATTTGCTACATCTAATTCTTCACCACATGGCACTCCTGGAAGGGAGCAGGTGCTTCGTAGGAAACACGTGAGGAAGGAGCTGTGCTCATCCACATGCAGCACAGGAAGTCTACTCACTGCAATCCTGATTCAAAGATGCACATAGCCCGAAAACAGCGCAGAGGTTAATCACTACCTCTGATGACGGCCTCAATTATTTCTTCCCGATGTCAGGGCTTCAGAGCCTGCAGTACTCATACCTGTTTTAAACCCCTGTTTATTCTGGGGTTTATTCCTCTCTATGCTATGTACAACATGAACACTATCGGTGCATCACTTTGTTCTTGCTGATATTTTATTTTGATCTCTTCCAACTTCTGAGAAACACCATCAGCTTTGAGTCCCTATTTTTTCACTAAAAACTGATACGTAATCACATCTGTTAACCCTGTGCCCTCTGTGTTTTGTTTACAAGCTAACATGTAAACACACACAGCTGTGATTAAATCTGCACTTCTACCCCCCAATTACTTCACAGAAAGATCACTTGAGACAATTCAGCTCAGGCTTCAAAAAGAGGCTACCTCTAAGTCAGGACTGAAGAACTAGAAAAGTTACTTCTCAGTTTACTGGAGAGTGCACCTGGAAGTGCTTCGAGTATACCTCTCAGCACCAGAACAGAAATCTGTAACAACCTTCTGTTCGAGCTGAAAAATCAAGCAGGTTATTTCTGTGTCCAGAACAACCATGGTAGATGCAAAAAAAAAAAAAAGCGTTCACCAGCAACATTTATGGAAGTTGAAACTTTAAAGTTATCTCAATTGAATAACAAATTCCCTTAACCAATGCATTGTATTTTATTGCCTCATTGTCATTCCGGTACTTCCCTTCTTGACGTATCTAAGACATCGGAAGTACATACAGAACATGTTAACCCTTGAGATATGACTCTCCTCCCTCCTGCCTAGTATATATTTGCATTTTGATTGTGCAATGGACACAGTGGAAGAGCTGAAGATAAAAGCTACAACGCACTGAAGTTTCACACTAAAAACTCAATGGCTATCCAATAAAAGTAAATACAGGTGCCTTCAGTTCCCTTCGCTTTTATTTATTTTAAGAGGTGGTCAGATCACAGCACTTACCCAGGTAAAAATAATAAAACACTGTTAGCTCTTTAAAAAACAGATTTGTGCCACCAAGGACAAATCCTCCCTGTCGTTTATCCTCCCTGTCGTTCCCCTCCCATTCAAATCAAGGCAAATTTATAGTCAGAATGGACCACAACAGAGACAGAGGTAAACAAAGGCCAGACGGGATTCATACCAATTCCCACAGCATGGTGGAAAAGAAAGATTGAACTTTGGTTCTTACCTCCTCTTTAGTCTCCTTAAACGAAGACTTTAAAGACCGACTTCTGGTGTCATGGGGCTTGGTTTCTTCCTGCTGCCCAAACAGCTCCTCGATTGTCTTGGTGTCGATCTGATACTGCGGTCTCGCCGCGATCGTCCAGATGTTGGTTTTGCCACGGACCTGCTCCTCGGGGATGGTTTTCCAGAAGAAGCTCCGCATCCGCTTCTTCCTGCTGTGGCTGTCGTGCCCGTTGGTCAGTGGTGGAGGCAGGGGGGGGGTCGGTCCCGGCAGCGGCGGGGGCGGCGGTGGTGGCGGCGGCAGCCCCGGGGGTGGCGGCGGGGCAGGGGGTGCCCCGGCCAGGGGACATGGCGCAGGGGGCGGCGGCGCCGCAGCGGGCGAGGGGAGGTGCGATGCCGCCGTGGGGTCCTCGCCCATCAATCCCGTCGCGACCGAGATGGCCCCATTTTCTTTGTCATTGACCAAGGAGAGACAATTCATAACATGCATCTTACGGCCCCTCCGAAGAGGAGAGCGTCAGTGCCTCAGGTCTGCCTGGCGCATGGAGCAGCGCAGCAGCGGCGTGCGGTGCGTCGCGGGGCGCCCGGTCAAGCTCTAGTCTGCCAGCAGCAGCAGCTCACGAGGGGACTGCGTCATCTTCACAACCTGCAACGAAGGGCAGCGGGGAGACTCGGGTCAGGGATGCTGGTGTCTTGCTGAAAAGACACCAGAATTAACACGTAACGGCGATCAAGAAGGAAAATTTAGGGTATCAAGCATCCTTCCTGAGGCAACCGTGTAAAATCTGTCCATGCAATATCTCAAGTATTTGTGGGGACTCAGACTTGGAGAATACATATAAAAACAAGAATCTCTCCTAAATCACACACAGCAGATAACAAACCCGTGCTTTAATCTCAGCTCGGTGCAGTTTTGTAAGAGAAGGTACGTATCCCAGATTATTAAGCCAAACAGTCGTCGACTCTTTTGCCCAGGGAGGTGGTTGAGTCACCACCCCTGGAGGTGCCGAAGAAAGGCGCAGATGTAGGACTCAGCAGCACGGTTTAGCGGTGGACTTGCCAGCACTAGGCAGAAGGTCGGACCAGGTGATCTCAGAGGCCTCCTCCAACCCAAACGATTCTGTGACTCCTGATTTCACATTTTTTTGGGTGATTATACAACACAGTTAGAAAATCTGACTGCTAACTACTACTCCTGCAGTAGCAGATTAACGGCATCAAATAGACCCCATCTGAATCCTTTGGTGTGAACCCAAGCTGTGTTAAAATAACGAGTGATGTGTGTGAAAATCTAGCAGCCTGCCCTAACATCCTGCTTTTTGGCCTTCCTATGATGTGACCGCCCATAAGGGAAGGACATCGCACCGCCCCTTGGCTCCCTGTGTCCGCAGAGCACCCACCTGCAGTATTTGCATTTTACCATTACTTGTCAGGCTACGCTGCCTGCCAAAACGCGCTACGAGAAGACAGACTGCAGTTTGATGAAGCTGTCCCTTATAATTTACTTCAGTATCTAGGTTACCACGGCAAGTTCAATAAGCAGAGAAAGGGCAGAGGAACCCCCAGAAACAGGAACCGACACATCCTAAGCACTCAGCACACAGAGCTTTACGTAGTTCAGAAAGCTCTTCTGTCTGCCCAGATTACCTCACGAGGTAGCTTAACAGGAATCACAACAGTTTTGAGCAAGCTCTCTTATACTGCCACCTACGAACAGCAGATACTGACATTGACGGCAAACCTTCAAGAACGACTTCTGTAGAAAGCACGATTTTGACAAGCCACGCCTGTTGGCTTTACTTTCCTTGTATTTCTCAGATAAGATAAGTTAAAATATTTCAGGTATAGACTAATGAAGAATTCCGTGGCTTCATGAAAACACGCTCGTTATCTCAAAACCATTTGGGGAATTCACGAAAACCAAAACCAACCAAACAAAAAAACCTCCAACCAACCAAGAACAAACTAAAAAAAAGATACCGCACAAGAAAAAATTATGTAGAATAAAGACAGCCGCCGAGCACAAATCAGTCGCAGGAAAACTCAAGCTGAAGCAATGCACTGGCATGAGAACAGCATCAAATCAAAAGTTTGGCACAGATTTAGCCGTACGTCTGTTCTGCAGGGTTCACATAGAGCTAATAGCAACCCAGATCGATTTGACATTGTATAATGGTGATGAAAAACCTTTGCTATTTTTGCCAGAGATCCATCATTAGAGCGTTCATGAACAAACAGATCCAAGTACAGAAAGAAGCCTTAGGGCAAATTCTCTCTTGCTCCTGTAAGGACTCGGCTACTCACAGCTTCTCTGAAGTCAATGGAAATTGACACAGAACCATCCGCTTCACCTGGTCTTCCCAAAAACTTGCACAGGTAGCAATGACCTCCCCTTTCTCGCTTCAGATTTTCTGGTCTCACACCAGAAGGTGTTACTGAGGTGCTCATGAGAACAGACCATGCTTATAAAAGCTTGTGTGAGGTTTAAACCATAGGAATGACGGAAAGTATTTTAATGGCAGGGTAAAGAGGGGAAGAGCTACAAAGAAAGTAGATCAGGATAAAGGGTTTCAAATTCAAATTAGCATTAATACCCAGTTGCTATTACAGAGCGCTATGCTCATTCCTCTCCTCCCAAGTTCACGATCAGAGATGCACAGAGGCATGAAAAAGCAGGTGCAAGGCGGTGGAAAGAAATTAACCACTCAGAGCAATTAACCGCTGCATTAATTTAAAGAAACACTCAGCTTGGAAAAAAAAAATAAAAATAAAATCTTGCCTCCCTAGCATGTATTTCAGAAGGAAATATGCATTAGCCCGCCTGCCACCAACACAAAGCAGCTCTCGGCAGCTATTATTTTCCGACTCGGGTTCCCACAGATTTAAAAAAAAAAAAAAAAAAAAAAAAAAAAAAAAAAAAAAAAGGAGAAAAAGAAAAAAAAGAGACAGACAGACAGACAGACTGACCGACCTACCGTGCCCCTGGGCAAGGCGTAAGCGCCTGGTTTTGAAACTCCCCGCAAAATGTGGGCAAAGCGGGGTGAAACGCTGGGGAGAGGGCGGCGGGGAGGCACCCGGGTCCCAGCGCTCACATGGACGGACAGAGGGGACAGACGGACAGACGGACAGAGGGACGGACGGGTCGGGGAGCTGGGCGCTGCTGTGCGAGGCAGGGACACTCCTAGTGAGAGGCGCGGGGAGTGCAGCAGCAGCAGGAGGAGGAGGAGGCGGCGAGGGGGACAGCGCAGCCCGGCCGGGCGGCGGGCACAGCCCCGCGGCTCCCCTCCAGCCACCCAGCGCTGCCTCCCCTCGCCATCGCCTCGCCCGTGCAGGCAGCTGTGCCCCCAGCCCGGCAGCAGGTGAGGCTCCCGGCTCCCGGCCCCGTCGCCGTGCCCCCGCCGCGCTCACCTGGGCCCGGTCTCGCAGCAGCCCCGGGCGCGGGTCCCGGCGCGGGTCCCGTGGCGGTGCCGCCGCCGCCTCCTCCTCGCATCGCGGCGCGGCTGAGCCGGGCCGGGCCGGGCCGCCCGCGGCCGGGGGCGGGGCTGCGCGCAGGCGCGGGGCGGGCGGGGCCCGGCAGGTGGCAGCGGGGGCGGCCCCGGCGCTGAGGGGGGATCCTCGGGGACACGGGGCTGAGAGACCCCAAGGCCTCGGAGATAAAGCGGTGTGCGCGCAGCTCGAGGGCACGAAGGCCTGGAGCGATGCAGAAGGGCCCGTGCCCGGTTTCATGGCACAGTGTGGAAGCCAGCAGCACCCAGCCCCTCACAGCAGGGCAACCACAACCGTCCCCTCGCCATGCCCAGGCCCCAAACCCCATCCCTCTCGCTGACCCAGCCAGGCAGCCCGTTCAATTCACTCCCTTTCTAAAACTCTCAGAACAAGAGCAAAATTTAAGGAATGTGATATTAGGACTCAGTCACTGAAGCCTTAAATCCACTGAGCAGAACCAGTTGAGCTGCAGCAAGGGCAATCCATGCCCTACCACGCATCTCGGCTTGGCAGGGCCAGCAGCAGCTGGAGAGGACAGGCTCTGATCGCAGCCAGCACGGACATTCCTCGAGAGTGCGAGGTCACCACGCAGGGCACGGGCAAGGAAGGGCAGCGCTGCCTGGACTGTGGCTGCTTGTGTTGGAAGCAAAGGGACTCGTTGTCGCTGCTGCCAGCCATGAGCGCAAATGCTCACCCTGCAAGACTAAAAGTACAAGCCAAACGAGGCTTACACAATGTCATATTAAAAAAAAATAAAAAATGAACAGGGTAGCAAAGGACCTGGGAGCCTGTCCAGATGTGAAGATAAATTCTTAACTTGTCCTCATCCTGTGAGATTTATACCAGAGCATTTCTAAAGCATCATGTCAGCAAATTACATTTAAGTTTTCAGCTGTTTTTACCCCCCTAACAGTGTAAACACTCGGCATACAACGATTTTGCCCGCATGGCTAAAATTCAGAGGCACAAGCAACTGAAAACAGGTCTTCACAGTAGGAAGTATTAAGCAACTTTAATAACAGGTAGACCAAGCAGCCCCACCTATAATAAGCACCAAATGCACCTCCCTAGAACAGATAGCATTTAGACGGGTTGGCATACTCTGAAAATAAATCCCACTGTATTTTAAGATTTCTAGTTAAAAGGAATTCTCAAGACAGTCTCCAAGATGACTAATTTTAACACATTACTTTTTTTTTTTTTTTTTTTTTTTTTTTTAAGAGGGGGAAAATTATTTTGGAAGATCTGCACTTCTTTGGAAGCAGAAGGAGCTTCTAATGCCTAGGTTGAATATGAAAGTAATGATTAAACCAATCTAATTGTAAGAACAGAATTTATACCACTTGAGCAAATGGCATAGTTACCCCTGTCGCAGGCCCTCAACTCTACAGTGTTTGGAGAGGCAAGGGAGAAAGTTTATTGCAACACTTTAGACACATTAAAACCAAGGGCTATTTGGTTTCAAAATGAAGGACTATGATAGTTGACCTTCTCTTGAAGCAAAACCCTGCAATTATTAACCACTATCATATAAAACTACCATGATGCATACGCATATGTAAGAAAGGCAGATCAAGACTGAACAAGCAGCACTAATTTTTAGCCTTATTTAACTCTGAAGTGCTTGAATTTACAGCCTTCAATACTCTTGAAAAGGTAGCAAGGTGTATAATTATTATTTTAATTAGCACAGTTGGACACACCATTTGTTAAGTACCATTAACTAGGAACACACTGCTGATAGCCGAACTGTTCCCAAATAAGCCAATGCATTTATGCTGGCATAAACAGTAATAACAGGACAAACCCAAACTAAAGATTTGTTTCAGGCCGATTCTGTTCTGTATCTTATCTCAGCACTTAATTAAGAAATGTTATCGCACATCCATAGTAGTATCCATCTGAATCCTACCACCCAATGATGCTCTTGATCTCTTTTTTTGCTCCTCCTGGAAGATCAAGTATTTCCATTCCTCCAAGAGTTATCTCGAAAACGGGTTCTCACAAAGAAAAGAGGCAGAATATATTTGCTCAGGAAGTGTTTTTCAGTAACTAAAGAAGCCACATTCTGCTGAGTGGCTGTACAATGTACAGTGTAAGTACTTAATAGAAATACACTATTTCAATGTAGTACAACAGTCAGCAACACAGAGTAGTTGCTGCTCCTATCTTTTTTTTTTTTTGAAAGGCAACTCAGGTGTAAGTAGTAATACTTTTGGTTCCTCAGTCATAAGAAATCAAGTATTAGCAAGCCATTGACTGTGCTTTTATGTCCAAGGCCATTGCTTTGCAAGGTTCATATGCTTCCCTGGATTTCCATACTGTGATACTGATGAAGTAGCAACACACAGTATTTTTATTTCCACTGCTTCTCTACCAATTCAAGCCATTCTTCTCCCAGACAGGCACAAGCTATCCTACTTGCCATTTTTAAGCTACAGGGTAAGGTACTTCCTTACTTCACTTCAAACTCCTGCCATAACAACAGAAATGGGTCAAAGATCCACAAACAATGTGAAGTAACAAAAACAATATACAGAAATGTAAACACAGCAAGTCACCTCTGTGCATCTCAAAAAAAAAAAAATAAAATATTAGATTTGACAAAGCTGAGCTCCCAGTAGCTGGATAAATTTGGGTTAGGGGTGATCACAATATAAACATGAGAAAGCCAGTGACTAGCACAAGCTCTACATCAAGAGTGAAGCATGGAAAAGATAACCAGACCAAAAAAAGATAATTGCAGAGGAGGAATGCTGAATAATTATGATATTCTTGTAACACCACAATAAGGAACAAAAACAGATAAGCAGAGAAGACAAACTGAACATGCCTTCACTTCAGTTCAAAACAGCAAAGTTGAGAGGAATGATTAGCTTTTCTTTTAATTACTTTGATCATTTTTTTAAGCAGAGAGGGATAGAGATAAGGTTGGGAGAATGTGTTAAAAAGATTGAAATCAAGCTGCTACTTTAATGATACCAGTGCATTATTACTGTACTCTACTTGCACAGACCTCTCTTCAAATGTAGCTACAGATACACTTCATAACCAGAGAAGGCTTTGTAAGGGCTTGGTAAAGCATGAAGTATGCCAAAGAGCATTTTCCTTACGTGTTAGAGTAGAAGAGCTGCTGTAGAATTCATACGAAATAACAGAAGCCACAAGTTGCAAACAAGCCAGGAGCGTAGGAAACTTACAGTATGGTCACTGAGAGAAACAGCTCTGTAGGTCCCTGCTTGGTAAGTCAGCTATGGCAACATGTCTGAAGTGCTGTTAACTACTTGAAATCCTTCTTCTTGATGAACCTCAGGCAACACTAAGAGCACTAATGCAGTAACTTGTAACAGAACAAATCTTACACAGACAAGACTCCAGTAGATGGGGGTATGATGCCCCCTCCCTTGCCGAAATAAAAAACCACCACCACTGTGAAACAATTGTCCATCTAGATGAGTGTCAGCATTAGAAGCTCAATATACAGATATTTTCTCTTTTTTCTGTATTAGAAAAACAACCATAATTATTTCTAACTGGAAACTTCCGCACACGATCTCCAGAAGAAAAAGCTTCTAAAGTTGGCTAGATTTGAAGTTAGCTTTGAATATCAGGCATGAATTTGAATTCTTTCATGAGCATATATTTCACATTCTTTTGCCACCATCCACGTGCCACAAAAGGAAATCACTTCAATATCCCATCAATCAGCTAAACGCAGAATCCTCCTCTCTGAGGCTATCAATTAGAACAATTGCTTTGGTGAGCAAAATGGAAATCATTCTTCCTTCTCTCTGGTCTTAAGTTCTACACTGAGACTTCAGCAAGTAATCTGTTTTGTCCAACCTTTCCTTCCAGTTGAA
The DNA here is from genome assembly GCF_964211825.1 of Aythya ferina. Classification (NCBI taxonomy): domain Eukaryota; kingdom Metazoa; phylum Chordata; class Aves; order Anseriformes; family Anatidae; genus Aythya; species Aythya ferina. Next base: position 45,074,325 of record NC_140300.1, on the reverse strand, counting down.
GACACTCCATCAGTTTTAAGCCACCACAAAAGTCTGAGGCTTGCACAATGCCATAGGTCTCCTCCCTGCACAAAACAGTTTCAGACCTGAGTTCACTCTTACCATTTCTGACAGATCACTTCCTTCTGCGCATGGACTATATTCAGCAGGAAGAGCATGAATCTTGCACTGAAACCAAAATTACATATTTCCTGTATAGTATTCTGAGAGTAGGAATTGCAATTGCAATCAATAGGTTTGCATTCTCTACCCCTGCTATGATGCTGCCTGTACATCCTACCTCAACCACACAGTCTACAGCTAACTTGCTACCTGCACCATCATATCATACACACATCAAGATTTGCAGACAGTGGAAGACAACAGCTTCATAGAAGTTCTTAAATATGAAGTTAGCTATAGAAGTTTAAAATTAAGAAAATACACATACTAAAGGATTTGTTTCATGTTAAGCCTACATTCAACTTGAACTTGCACATCATTAAATCACCCTGAAAAAGTAACAGCAGTGTTATAACCTACGGATTTCCCAGAAATTCATAGGTAGGGGAACAACTCAAATACAAAATGAAACTTCCACTGCAGAAGCTGGGTTGTACTCTTAACCATCACAAGTCAAGGAAGTTAGACTGCAAACACCTTTAATATGAATACAAAATTCACAGAGGATATACATTCTGGGGAATGTAAATGAACGATAACAAGAGATTCTGACAGAACAAAAACATAAGGAAGGCTCTGTCAGGCCAAGAATTTAATGAGGAATGATTAAAAAGTTTGATTTACAGTTACAATACAGTTGTGTTAAGCACTGAAAACTTTAAGAATGTCAGCTGAAAGGCATTTGAACATACAGTACATAAATCATACAATCCACACAGTTGTAAATAACATATTTGAAGTATTTCATTTTACTTAATAGAACACAAAGCAATGTAACATGTGCAAATGAGGACTTCAATACACTCAATTTAAAATGTATATGATAAAATTGACAGAATTTTACATTTAAAGAAGGACTATGCTATTGATGGAGAAATTAAAAAAAAGAAATATCTTCCTCATTACTCCCCTTACTGACGTATGCTTTTCAATTAAATAGAAAAATCATACTGGCCCAATTTCCTTTCTCAAAATCGCTTCTGTCCATGAAGATTAACTAAAGCTTCAATTCACTCTAAGTGTACAAAGAAACAGCATTTACACAGTCTACTTTCCCACGATGGGAACTGACAAACCATTATGTGAAAGGGTTCTTGGATTATGTACACTGGTTGAAAACATCTTGTAAAAAGGCACATACCTGTGATTTAAGGCTAGTACGGTTGTTTTTTTTTTTTTTTTTTTCCATAGAGAAAGTAAAATTTTAAATGAAATTAGTACATTGTATGGTCAGCCTCACTCAGCAAACCATTTGGTGCAAAGCAAAAACGTGTGCTTAGAAGCCTCAGACTGACAGTGATTCTTGCTTTAGTGTTTTTTTCCTTTAATTCTATGATGGAAATGTACATCTTTTTAAAAGGCATTTGCTCTAATTCCACTAGTCAATGAGTGTTCTGATACTGCTGTCTTATACGCAGGTACTGCATACAGACCTTATATTATTAATCTGCAAAATATTCTTTTAACTCTCTCCTTTTTAAAAGTCATACGAAAATCATTAAAGATGTTTTCTATATTCATCTATAAAATACCAGATGTTGGTACAAATCATGTAAACCTCCATTTGGAAATATTTTGACCAGCCACCAAAATGACCGGAGATCACAAACATAATTTGTCAGTGCAAATCTATATAGTTTTCTTTCCCCTCCCTCCCTCCCCCATCCCAGCTACAGAAATAACCACCAACCTTCACATACAAAAGGAGTGCTCTATATTTGAAATGATAGAAATTATGTTTGGTTACCTTAAAGTTACCCACTTTCCCACCAAATTCAGTTTTACAGTATTATAAAAGGGAAACAAAATTAAAGCTGTCTGTGCAAGAATCACTACAACAGTCCTTCAACCCCAACCCTTAATTCTTATTAGATTTATTGATTTTAGGTTAGCATCAGCTCCTCTTCTCTGATTACTGTTCTTCAAGCCAGGATGGAGCATCTGCTCCAGGAGTTTTCAACTTGATGTGGAACTGTTTAAGTGTCTGTTCAAGCTGCTTTTGATTCCCAGCAAAGTACGCTGCAATGGCATTGTGGAACAGAACGAGCTGATTGTGCAACACCTTAACCTGCAGGCAAGGACAGAGATTGGTTCAGATGAACAGGCAGATGCAAATAACGTCACACATCCATTATAACAAAAACAGGCATATCTGAGATGCTCAGACGTCACACGAGGTTATTTAATGAAAGTTTACAAATACAAAATGCAAATATTAAATTCCCTATTATTAAAGTGATTTAGTATTTTCATAAAGTAAGCTTAACTAGCAACACCAACTCAATATGCTCGGACCGCAAGCAATTCACTGAACAGCATAATGTTAGCAAATTACAAATACTTGATTACTTGCAATTAGATGCCATACCTCTGTGCAGTATACCTACCTGCAAGCCAAATGCATTTCCCTAAGACACTACATGACAAATGCTTTAAGTATACAGTTCATTTATTTGTCCCCTCCTGCAAAGAGGTGCTGTTCTCTAGCTCTTGCATACTCAAGTCAAGAAAAACTGATGCTCTTTTCCCAGCAATATTTCTTGCCCGCCTCCTGTAATGCAGGATTATTTACAGCGCTTAGTCAATATCTTGATTATAAAACGTGCAGAGTAGTTGTGAAACACAACTCATCGCAGCAATCAAAACTTGGGGAGAAGGGCACGAAAGCAGCCGGAGGGCATCACTGTTCCCTTCTGGTCTAGTCCCCGATGACAGACTATAGTGCTGATGAAGTCTAAGCAAAGTCAAGTAAACATTTACATTTTCAGTGTAGCACACCAGGAAACCTGAAGTCATGAATGCGTAGTAGTGTGATGAAAAGGCATCCGTCCAGTGTTACCCATAACCAGAAACTTGTCCTTTTTGTTCCTGTGTGTACTCTCAGCCCAGCACAACCCTACTCTTGTGCCACAAAGCCTGACTACCGAAGAGGTGGCCCTGTGCCTGTTTCCAGCCTACAGGACCTCAAGCCCACTTAGCCAACATGGAAGAGAACAGAGACACAGAGTGGCTGACTGAGCCCAAAGGGATGACGTGACAGGCAGCAGGTTTAGATTTCTCTATAGGTACTTTGCTTGGGTAGCTTTTATCACAAAACTTCTGTGAACTTCTCTGAAATCATCTGATAGTTGTATGTATTCAGTCAGGCCTAGGCTTCAGTATATACACACATGTATGCACACACAACCAAGAATTGACAACAAAGTCAAATAATTCAAATTGAAAAACGCTTTGCTTGTTTGTTTTTGAACTACCAAAGCTAACTCATTTTATGAAGTTCTATCCCAGAGCCAGATCATTGTGATATAAGTTTGGGGATAGTTACCAAACTGGTAGCTGAGGTGCCGGATGTTACTACTTCTGCTCTCCTCCTTCCGGAGACAGTTCCTAAGCCAATCCCCAAAATGACTGGGGGAACTCATTGTCCTCAGCTCTATTAAACATTCAATAAAAGCATATACTCAACTCCTCCTGTAAGCTCAACGATGAAGCAGCAGCCAGGTGAGACAAGAGAGTAATCTAATATCTCAAATCACCTGATGTCCACTGCAACAAAACCTCCCAAAACAGCTGAAATCTTGACTACAAGCATTCATTTAAAACCAAGTTCAAAGTGAAACAGCTTTCCCCTGAAGAAAGCTCAGCCTTGCCCACTCCCGTATCCAACCATTGATCCCCACTGCCATAGTGTTTCACCTTAGGCCTGTGTTGGCAAAACACGCAGTTATGCAGTCAGTTGGATCAGGGAACAGATCTAGATTAAAACTAACCAGACAACAACATATTTGCCTTAGCCTGGATCCGTTCCCCAATCTGATTCTCTGCACAGCTGCAAAAACACTTCTGTAAGCACAACAGAGAAGGCAATGTGGGGGAAGGGGGATACAAGAGGACGGGACCACCTCCTTCTACACCAAAGCCTTGATGTGATGTGACTGTCAGATTACAGAGCTAAAGGCCAAATCTTAAGCACTGAACTGCAGCACCCACTCCAGCAAATAACCATTTGAAGATTTGCCTATCAATAAAATAACATAATTCTAAGTTGCTAAAATACGGGTTCCAAAGTGCAACTAGCATGCCTGTCAAAAAACCATCGTGTTTTTTCAAGTTGAACATCATTTTAAATTATTGCCCCTTGTTAATTAACTATATGCATATCTGTTCCTCATTACGAGATGAGTAAGCATTCCATAATAGACTTGGCAAACTTTAGTCTCAAAACAAAACTGAACTTTCTACATAAACAAAAAATGGACATGGCCTAGAGAGAAGATGCGAGTTTCCTATTTCACACACAAGATACTGTAGGTTGGAACTCAGTCCCCACGTTTCCTGTTTTTTTCCCCACATTTCCTCATGCTTCCTTTGTGTGTATATGATTTTTTATTTTTTTTTGTATTGCCCAGACTAAAAAAAATACGTATTTATTAGGAGGTAACCATGAACTGATATATCTAACTGAAAATTAAATCCTAAAATACTTAATTGCTTTGCTATAGCCAAGTTTCATTACACAATTCTGCATTCAAGACACAAGCAAACAATAACTAAGCTTGAGACTACACTGTACTATATCCTGTATCAGAATATAGAAGACCCCAAGCCCCAAGGGTTCACAATCAACAGCAGGAAAGCTGTCTGGCTACTGCGCCATTCTTACCTAAAGACTTCCCTAATTAATCTCTGAACTATCACCTCTGGATCGATGCACCTCTGGACTCAGAATCATGACGATGTGTATTAGTAACACCGATGATCAGAGATTTGCATGTTCTAGCATGTTGTAACACACGTCTGGCAAGGCCATTCCTTGTTCAATAAAGCTACTCAAATACTAACCTTCATTTGCCTTGCACACAATAAGCCTAAAAAAAAAAAAAAAAAAAAGGCTTTCCAGAAGAGCCTACAAATGCAGCCCTTTGTGAGAACCCAAGTAAAACACTACATGTATTTTGTCTGACTGATCTTCCTTTATTTTGACCTCCCATTCTATTAAATGGGCACCAAGACAATTTGGTCCCATGAATGGGCACACTAAAATAAACAGCAAGTTCCTGCTCCTCCTAAGGATATAGTAGCAGTATAGCCACTATTATGCCCTCCCTAGAACTACCGTAACACCTTAGCAATGTCAAAAACGCTTTTCCCTTTGCCAGTTCAACATCATATATGGTCTTCAGTTTAAACCATCTCCTGAAGAGTGCACCACTCCATCAGCTGAAGCAGCAATATTACAGACACACACAAACATTTACTGATTGAGTAAGCAATTGTTCTCAGGTACCTTTGGAAGAAGTAGAGCATCTGGGATTGTAGAAATTAGATTTTAATTTCAATTAAATTTAACACTTATTGATCATACAGTTAATAATCCTTTAAAGTATAAAATACAATTGACTTAAGAGCAGTTGCATATACTTTATATGAACCTAAAAATTAAAATTAATGCTTGTAATGGTTATATAGTCGTCTGGCTGATCAGTTGTGCATTCCGATTTTTTAATACTAGCTGCAGGACAAGTATGAGGTCTCACATGAGCTCTCCTATGCTGATGTTGACAAAAGATGGTTGACACCAGAGAAAGGAATAAAGATGTCAGGTCGGTAAGAGGAATCTCTCAGATAACCACTGCCTCTGACTACGTATCAGGAAATGCTCTGGGCAACAGAAGAACAAAAACCCAAATAGACAGCTGCAACCTGGAGAAAAAAGCTCTTCACAAATTTAGGATTAAGATAATGTCAAGTATATTTTGGAGAATTGTACATAAAAATAATCAAAAACACCAACAGGGAATTTATGTGAGCAGGCCTCTCAGTACAGAATTATATTTAAGCCCATTATTTGACTGTACAGGAAATCCTTTCTGTGGTTTAATTGGGAACAAAGTTCCAGTCTCCCTTTAGAAAATATTTTGACATCTCTACTGTCAGAACTTGGAAGTATCAACCAGTGATAAAATGTTTTAAGCATGTTAAAGTCCCCTCTTCGTAAAAAAACGGAAGGAAAAAACTATCTTCCAGAAACTAAATTTGTAGGCTGTGACTGCTAACAGGATGTTTGACCTAATCCAGGACTGTCTGTCAGCAGGAAAACAACTTCACTAGTGTTCCATATATATATATATATTTTTTTTTTTTTTTTTTGAAATAAAGGCTTTTTTGTGAAGCAAGATGGAAGTAAGATGTTTTCACTCTGAAGCTTTCGTACCTGTATAAAGTGATCATTGCACTATACAGTTAATGCAAACCAAGAAGTATGGTAAGTGTTATTTTGACTAAATTGAATTCAAGCATCAAAATTCCCATACAGATATGAGCTAGAAGAAACAAACAGTTTCACCACAAGCCTGTAATATATTATATTAATATTAAACAACATACTAAAAGAGGAAAATGATGTAAACAAAAATACCCAACACCTTCAGGATACCCATTTTCAACCTAGTTTAGTTTTAAAACTTAAATTAGTAAATCCTCATAAGAACATAATTATCAGCATTTGGATTAGACTTCACCTTGTTTAGGACAGTGAGTTTTGATAAGAATTTTTCCATTTGCAAGTTAATCGGCTACAAGTTCAGCATAACAATGAATGAAACTCAGGACAATACTGGCTTTAAAATCACCTGATGACCTGGTTCACTAACTCTTAACACACTATCTGGGCTATGTGGTTCCAAACCCCTAGTCCTAATGCAAACGCTGGTATAAAGCAACAGTGCGCAGAAGCTATGTTTCCATTATATATTCTTTTGGAATTGAAAAGGGTTGTTTTCTCTTCTTTTTGCTTGCTCTACTTTTAAATTAGGATATATTTTAAGATCAAATAACTAAAAGTATTTCTAACAAAGGAGGAACATACAGGACAAAATATCTAAGCACAAAACCAGAAGCTGTTACTTACCTTATTTTCTTCCAAAAATTTCAATTTGATAGATACATCATTACGCATCTTGTCGTACTTCTCTTTATGCACTTGAAACAACTGCTGTGATTGCTCAATCTTTGGTAGAGTGTTTGCATCACGAGGGCCAAGATTCAGCTCTTCTAGGTCTGTTCGATAGGCATCGTATTCAATCCTGAGAAAGAGGAGGAAAAAAATGTAAAGGCAATGTGTCTTAAAACAGACTTCACATAAGTGCCAATTACAACAGAAAGTAAAGCAAACAGTCTAGTAGGGGGAAAAAAAGAAAAAACAGGCAAGTTATCTTGATTAATAGGAGGGAGAAAAAAACACCTCTATGTACATAGTATAAAAGCTGCTTCCGCAGCGTTCTGTTGCTGTCTCAAACATGCTTCCAACCCTCTGCTTTGTGCAGGCTTCAGTGGTCAGGTCCTTCCCTGGGACATCTGAGCTTATTAAGACAGTTTATCTAGCCACAGAGTGCATTCCCATGCGTCATTTTCCTATTGCTGAATTATCATAGTGAACAGTTTGCATCAAGAGCATGAGAAGCACTACAGGCAGGGCATCCCCTTAAGCAGAAGTGAGTAATGGCTTACTTTACCAAAATTACCAAAATGTCCCAAGGCTTTTACAACATGTTCTAATTTAGTTGCTATCCCAAAACTGGATGGGAACAATCTGCCCTGTGGCTACAGAGGCTGATGGTATTTATACCCTGCCAAGGGCTCATCCTATGTACCTAGGGAAGTCAGATACCCTGGATCACCACCACTGAGCAAGCTAAGAGAGAAAGTTAAGTCTAACAAGAGAATAAGTACTTCAGCTAATCCTGCAGTGAAGGCATATATTCCACTTCTAAATAAAACCAGATGAAAAAGGTTTTCTAATCTACTTTTTTTCCTAGGAAAGTCAGCAGTAATTAGCAAGTAAAGAGAAGCCAACACTGCAAAAAAATATGAAATTCTGTTATAGATGCTGCTAGCAAAAATTGAACTGAAGTTATGGTATTGGCTCTTGCCTGATAATACTTAAATTAACTCATCTAGTCTTCACATATCACTATTTAAAAAGAAAGCCTCCTGATACTCTTCCATGTTAGAATGTACTTTTTATTACACAAATCAAGATGCAGTCATACCTTCTCTCATTTTAATGAGAAAAAAAAAATCAAAATACTTCTGTATTCAAGAACAATAAACTTCTATTCAACATTGTCATCAAAAACATCAAGCAAATTTTTGTTAACAAAATTACATGAAGTTCAGCTTTCTGTTCATCAACATGTAGCATTTGTGTGTGGAAAAGCACCTACAGATTATTATTAAAGATATCATGAAATTCATCTTCTGCTTTCCAGCGTTACATAAAAGCCTACTGAACACTGGATCCTTGCCAGATAAACTATTTTTATATTTTAAAACATTACTGCAAATGGATGAGACAAACAGTGACAGCCTTTAAATTTTTTCCCCTCCTCCTATGCAATATGGGCTCCTTTGTTCAGTACCATCTAGCACTTGGCCAGGTACAGCAACCAACAATACCCAGAGATCAGCCTACGGTCACAAGCACCCCTGCCCAAGCCTCACTCACTACTCATTTGGTTTTGGTCTTAAAGTAGTGGAACCTAGTGTATCATGTGATGGATACCGATTTCAATGGAACAAACCAACCTATTTCTGTCTTACTTTGTCAAGTATAGACATTTATAAAACTGGAAGCATCAAAACTAAAAGCTAGTTAAAAACCAACTTGTCAGCTAGTGGCATAAGCACTCCAAAGGATAATATGATGTATTCCGAGGAAAAGTGATTACAGTATTCACTGGTCTCATCCTGACTTTCACTGCCACTATGATTCAGGCTTTATTTAATGAATTTATGACTTAGTTCCAAAAGGAAAATAATAAAGAGCTGATAGAAGAGGGAGAAACAGATGAATGCTAAAGTACAACCATGGAAAGGGAAGAGAAAGATCAAAAATAAAAGTGAGCCATTTTCGATTGCAAAGTGACAGACTGGCTACGTAAGTGAAGAACCTTCATAATTTATTTGCTTTATTAAAATGGAAAAAAGGAAAGTATTTCTTTGAGGAAAAGAAAGGGAAACTCCGAAGTACTTCAGGAGGAAAGAACCAGACATTCAGAAGGATTGGCAAGAACAATCTTAGCAGATGTATAAAGCTTCAAGAGGATGCCTGAGAAGTGTATGAACTGGCTTTATTTTTTTAAGGTAAAGGATTAAAAAAATAAAACACAACGTAACTGTTAGGTTAGTTATGCTTTTCATGCCTTTTGAAAGTTTACCTGAATATCAAAACAACAACTTAGTACTTTGCTTATAAGTACACTTAAAGCATTAGAAGAGAACCATTAAAAAAAAAAAAAAGGAGAAAGCTATAGAACTCAAGCCATTTGCAGTTTTTGACCTAAAAATAAAAAAGAAGTGCATTAACTGCATCTTTCAGCAAATTAGAAGAAAAATGCTATCCTCTTTAATGAAACTGAAAGAGGAAAAGAATGAAGCATGAAGAGCCACAACTCTAGCCACTACCAGAAGAAAATTTGTCCTCAGTGCTGTGCTGTATCTGGAGTAAAGTAATCTCCAGGTCAGGAAATCCATTATCTTCTGCTAGATATTATTCACCCATTATGAAGCATTTTTGTTTTTTCCCTTTCTAGACCAAACCTGCAACTTCTATATAAAAATTGAAGTGTGAACTACAAGTATTGTGCATCAACAGAAACACAGGATGAACTGCCTTTCAGGCAAAGATTATTTCATTAACTACAACATCGCTAGATCAACGGGTTAATCTTGCACTGTTCCTCTGCTTAGAAAGCCACCTTAAGCTTGCTAGCAGGAAAAAAAAGCTACTCTTTTTCAGAAACAAAGATAAAATAAAATGAAGTCTACAACAGAACATTTACAAAACATTTGAAGATATGTACAATGAGACGGATAACTGTAAATTCTCATTATATGAGAGTTGTGTTATACTGACAAGGTTTTAGATAGCAGGTTAGTAACTCAAATGCAAGGGCTAAACTGATATAAGGTTTGTTTCCTCAAGATTAATTGGTAATTAAAATAGCTAGACATAGAATAACCATACCTGGCACTTTCATATTGTTTCACAGTCAATAACGTATCCTCAATTGTTTTATTCACCAATGTGTTCACATTGGCAATAAAGAAGTTAATAGCCCCAAGAAGAGTCTCTCCATTTTTAGCTAGAAGTTTCTGCGTATCTGCATTGTAGCCAAACTCCTCCTGTAAACAGAGCAGAGAAAAGAACTGTAGATCATCTCAAATCATAACATTCATCAGCAGCTATAAAAAAAACATACAAAAACACAGACATGGAAGTTCTGTCACTTCTGTTTGGACACAGTTATGATTAAACACGTATGATTTCAATACAATAGTCAGTTCACAGCTTTTATGAAATTCCTCTAACATTAGTAAAGCACTGTTTACAATTTTGAAACCATGTGATGTTAAACTCTATTTCATAATGTTTTTTTTTTTTTTCTGAACTTGAAAAATATGAATGCTACTTAGAAGCGCTAACAATCATTACGTTGTCATTCAGCACTGGTTTAATCCAGCATCTCTCATGTGGTTGTCTAGGTAATGCCTTAACGCCAACAGAGACACCGCTACATTAAATACAGTAATATAACTAAATTCACAAGGGCACGCAGCATTAATTAGCTGCTAACTTTTGTTCTTACACATTCTGGAAAGGAGGACTGAAAAAAAATATTAAAGATCTATAATATTTTATTAGGCTGTAAATAACCAAAAAAGGCAGAGCATCACAACGGATAGCAAATAAAAGCAATAACGTAGATCAGATATAAGTTTTAAATGAATAAGGGAGAAATTATCTCCAAGGCATTCCAGTCACATTTGGATATATGACTTACTGCCTTTATTTTTCCTCCCTTTTCTGACAGCAGCATAAGCACTGACCAAGGCTGCAAAGATTTTCCTAATGCACGGATGCCAAACAAGTCCAATTATTACATTTATGTCATCCATATGGCATCTTCATACTCTGCAGATGGGAGTTCTCATAAAAGAGTATAATTTCTGGTTGCAATGGCTATAAAACACACTAGGAACATATTTGGAACTTGGTCTGCCAATAACTGACTCAGAAGCACTGTATTCTCCCAGTTTCCTTTCATCTAAAACAAACAACCGAAGCCAAATGATATTTCATGTTAACTTAATGACTTCATGTGGGTAAGGCTAATGGGCAGTGGTAAGGGAAGGAGTTTCTAGGAAAGGAGGTGCAGTGGAAATGAACAATTTAAGGGAGAAAATAGGAAGACAACCTAGGGCACCTTTTCATGAGCTAAGATCTAAAAAATCCTGCTAAAAGGTAACTTCGTCTCCTTCATTTTGCACAGCTGTTCGTATGGCAGAAGTATTCCCTCAGATCACCACAGATCCTGCTGAAATCAAGTAAAAGCATTTTCCAGCTGGTTCTCCTCTGACATTGCTAACTACACAGCAACACAAGCACTAGCACAGGGAAGAAGCAGGAGCATCCAGGCAAAGGCAACAGCAGAAGTCAGACTGCTCCTCTAGCAGGACTTAGTCTGAACTTTCCCTCCTACAGACAAGACCACAATTAGTTCTCCAGCTGGTCCTCTGACCCCGATCAGTGCAGACCCAAATGAGCAATATTACCCAATTCAAAGCAGGGGGGTAAGACAGATGGGACCATCGTGGTCTGCAGTACTGAGAGACAGACATGCAAACCACCAAAGTTGTCTTGCTACTGGTTCATAATTTCACAGGAAAAAAAGTGAGTTTTGTCTGCAGCCTTTGCAGATAACACTTATGAAAGACAGGAAATCCTTTCTGTATCAAGAGTTCGTGCTCCATGCACAGGTCAATTAAAATTGGAAGGCATCAGTCTGTATAATTAGAGGCACATGAGCCTGGAACCAGGAGTTATCTTTGTATCCAAAAGAGAAACTGTAAAACATTCATTCTAAGTAATGCCTCTGTAGATACCACATTAAAATCTCATTTTGTTAACATGCATAAACCAAACAATATTACCTTTAAGAAGTGATTTTTCCCCCTTACATGCTGCTATCAAATTAAACATTAAAGACTAACTGCTCAGAAATTCCACTTGCAGTCTCGCACAAGTTTCAGAGACAACAATGCTATCCAAACATTCAAGAACAGGCCAGGCTACAGACAGTAATACAGTACAGATTAAACAAAGGGAAAACACAAAGAGGAAAGAGACAAACATCAGGCAAGTCTCCAAGAGGCAAAGGTTAGATAACTTTTATTACAGCAGCAGAAACCTTTATTTGATTTTTATGAACAGCCCCATTCAATAATCTACATAAGAGATGAATGACTGAAACAAATTCCAAGACCAGTACAAGATGCTGAAAGAACCTGGAGGAACAGTATTCCCATTAGAAATACAAGCTATTCATGGAAAAAGCATTCATTAAACAAGAGCACAATGCCAGATTTAATCCAAGTTTCAGAAGAAACATCCAGCTTCAGCACATACTTCATAACAATCACTAAGTCCTGCCACAAACCACATACCCACATTTGTGTCAAGAGTCAACTGATTACTCAGAACTACTACTTTTAGCAGATTTAATTTCTTAGCTGCTATAAGTGCTATATTTTCAGATTTTCATCTGTCAGGCTATAATACTAGGACTTGCACTGCAGTAGATTTTCTTTTTTCTTTTTTCTTTTTTTTAAAAAAACAAAACAAAAACTAGCTATCAGTTAAGATTCCTATTTATAAACATTAACTCCATCTCCTCCCCTGAAACTCAGCAGGAGTAGAGAATCATGAAAAGGGAGTAATAAACACAAGTTCTACCTTTAATAACAACGTTAATTGGGGCTGTTTTGGCACCTGTGTCTTAGGAAATCATTAAAACCCTGGTTTTCCAAAGGATCAGTATCAGTATCAAACTGATTATTCTGTAATCCCAGAGTTAAAATCAATGTAGAAGCAAACCAGCTATTTTTTGATATGCAACATTTACCTTCTTTCTTTACAGCACACAGCTTTATGATCAGTAAGAAAATGACAGTGTTACATAAGCTTCTAAACTTCTAAGAACAATCCAAATGCAGTTATCTGAAATTGTCTCTCTCACTCAGAAACTCCAAAGAATATAGATTAGTCCTGTTAGTAGCAAAATTCTGATTAAAAAATGGACTCTGAGATGAAGTCTCAGTGCTTCAGTTTACTACAGAAAAATCATTTGCTCACATTTCACATGAAGAAGTGAAGTAATGTGCCCTACTCTACTTACTCCCAGGCATATTCCCCAAAGACATCCTGTAATTGGCATGAAGTAATGCTCTGGAACACTGACATTTCATTAGAAGCAAAAGGCGTAGTAAAATGCATTTTCTATAAACAAAGCAAAGTTGTCAGCTCTTGAGTCCAATTATCAGCTAAAGGCAAACATTTAGAAACAATTAAGAACTCCAGTAACTGCAGTGATATCCTATAGTTTTAAATTAATTACATAAATTTTTAACAAAAAGAACATCATGTTGTTACCAACAACGCTTATAGAAATAGCTGCTAGATACTATACACCCTGCACAAGTCAATTAGGCTTATCTTCATCTCTGCCCTTTTTTTTTTTTTTTTTTTTAAAACACTATAAAAGTCTTACATGAAGTTCCAATGATTTCAAACTCAGGTCAGCAAAAGCATCTCCAAGTTGCCTCTGGGTGTGCACCATCTGGAAGAGTTGTGTGGACAGCGTCTGTGCCAGTTTCAAGATATTTTCGTATTTTTTTTTGTTATCTCTCAATATATCTATTTGAGCTTCTAGTTCCAGATCTACTGTTCTCGAGCCACGACCCAGTTTTTCAGAGATGATCTGACGTGTACACTGGAAAAAAATTTAAATTATAAAGAATCAAATATATCCAAGACAACACAGCATACACCCATTTTCAGCTTCAAGGGACAGATAATTACACACAATTCTTTCACAATCACCCCTCCCAATATAAGTTTGCACAACAAACTGAAAAAACAACACACTCTTTAGAAGTTCATCAGGACTCAGCAAGAACAGTTGGACAAGTCTCAACTCTTACTAATATGAATATTCAAGTTAGCAAATCAAGAGCATAACTAATTGCTTCTCAAGTAAAAGAATGCTTATCTCTTTTACATTTGGTGAATCTTATTAAGTTAAAAGAAGCAATTATTTAGCTCTCTATATTAAAGTCCATTAATGGAAGTACTACCAGTTTTGCATAAAAATTTCTACTCAGTCATCTTTCAGGCTTTGTCTACCAACCATCCAATTCCAAACGACGCATGGCTGCTTTTTTATTTATTTATTTATTTATTTATTTTTAAGTTTCCAGTGAGACCCTGAACAGCTCTAAGTTTTTACTTTCATTTTTTGGAGATAGAAGATGATGGATGGGAGGGTAATCTTTACTATGCTTTTAAAGCTGACTCACAACTTTCACTAAGAAACATATAAAATTATTAAAATGCATTTCTCATTATTCACACAGCTGTAAAATGGAGCTAATTGTTAAGAGTACTACTTGTAACCAAAAAAGTCTTTCTGAGGCAGCTCTGAAGTTCACTAACATAGTGAGCAGCAAAACCTGCTCTTACTAGGCCAGCCAAAGGGTATGACAGCTTCGGCAGCTGCCACATTCCAGTTACCTGTGACATCTCCTTGCCAGAGATTTGAACCCGACTCAACAGTGAGCCTCCCAAGACACACCACTGGGGCTTCCCCTTGGGTGATGCATCGGAGAAGCCAATTGCCAAGCAGATGTGGCAAAGTCATGCAACTTCTCTATGTAAAGGAGCAATTATTTGCTGCTCTAGTTATGATTAATTTTAAGTTAATCCGTGGTCCCAAGAGGTGAAGACAAAATTAAGTTACACATATGAAGGAGAACTGTTAGAAACAGAATTACAAGGCAACTACATCCACAAAAAAAAAAAAAAAAACTAAGCGCAAAATTTAAGTTTCATTAGGAGAGATAGAGCCCAACTCTATCTTAAAACATATTCCCAGGGTACATTACAACACTAGATTTTCCAGGATTTCCAAATTCAAGGAATTTGGATTAGTCCGGTCTTTACTTACTTCGAAAGGAGATACTCTTTTAACCTTCTAGAACTTCTCAATAATTTCTAAATTGAATAGATAAAAACAAGAAAGACTCAAAAAAAGAAGCAAGTAGAACAAGATGGTCATAAGTGATAAGCTTTAGATTGGAAGCCAGGATTTGGGCTACCTCATTAGATTCAACAAGTTAACAAGAAAGAGCATAGCTAACCTAGTAGAAATTTTTCTGTCAAGAATCTGAAATTTTGGAGAGCACACCAGGTCATATCATCACAGAATTGACCTTTAATACTAAGGCATGCAACTGAAACTGTAAAAAAAAAAAAAAAAAAGTCTTAGCAAAGAGTATGCTAGGAGTATAAATAAGCATTTGACAAGACATAAAAGCAAACATGGAATTGAAGGAGAAATGCTGGCTATTTTCCAAGAAAATGCTCAGACACATACCTATTGAAATGAAAGGAAACGTCATGAAAGTTAAAATTTTTGGAAGCAAAAAAATTTTCACACAGGAAGAAGTTACTTTCACCCAAGGAGTACTTGCCTCAGAAGTTATGACAAAATACATGAAGAAAACAGTACTGGCAAATGAGAAAATGAGGAATGAGTCACTTGAAATGCTTATTCCGTATGCTTCATTAAAGTGAGATGTAGTTGAAGCTGAACACTGAACAAGAGTAACAAAGGGGATGCACCTACCTACTATTTTCATTTACTCTGGTTCTAACTGAACTAGTATAAAGACAGGTTGCTCTGTTTTCTCACTAGCAAACAGAGAGAATATTCCACACGCAAATTGTTTGGCATTGTTTTAAAAAGAAACCTATAAAGAACATTTTCCTGCATAATAATACCACACTTCTCAAGAAGTGAAAAGACAAATTTTAAGAAAAATAATTCTCAAAGCAAAAAACAACAAACAACAGAAATAGATTTAAGGGAAACGTCTCAGAAATACAAGTTCTACTAGTAGCCCAGTAGAGGCTTGTGAAACAGATACAGTGTTTTTTCCTCAAAGTTTAAGCTGTTGTAACCCAGACTGCATTAAAAGAAGTGTGACCAGCAGGTCAAGGGAGGTGATTCTCCCCCTCTAGTCTGCTCTCTTGAGAGCCCACCTGGAGCACTGCTCAGCTCTGAGGCCCCCAACCTAAGACAAATACGGACCTGTTAGAGCAGGTCCAGAGGACGGCCACAAAGATGACCACAGTGCTTGAGCACCTCTCCTGTGAAGACAGGCTGAGGACATTGGGGTTTTTCAGTCTTGAGAAGATAAGGCTCCAAGAAGACCTTATTGTGGCCTTCCAGTACCTACAGGAAGCCTACAGGAAAGGTGAAGGGGGACTCTTTGCCAGAGCATTTTGTGATAGGACAAGAGGAAATAGACACTGAAAGAAGGGAGATTTAGATTAGGTATTTGGAAGAAATTCTCTACTATGAGGGTGGTGAGGCACTGGCACAGGCTCCCCAGAGAGGCTGTGGCTGCCCCATCCCTGGAGGTGTTCAAGGCCAGGTTAGATGGGGCTTTGAGCAACCTGGTCTGGTGGGAGGTTTCCCTGCCCAGGGGGATTTGGAACTCAATGATCTGCAAGGTCCCTTCCAACCCAAACCATTCTATGATTCATTCTGTGATGAAAAACAAGAAGATAAGCTGCTTTATTAGAATCGTTGAAAGCAAAGAAGAGTCACAAATTCCTTGGGTCTGTCTTACTACTAAAATGAAAAAACTTCTCTCATCCAAAGGGGGAGTCTGGGGAAGGGAAAGAACAAAAAATGCTCTGGCCATTAGATCATGGGAGAAGAAAAGAGAACAACTTTTGAGGCTAACTCATGATTACTAAGGAACAGAAGGCTGGAGGGAATGAAGAGGGCCACTAGTTGCAAAAGCAACAGAATAATCTTATTACATCATGAGTTTGGGGAGAAGGTTAAGTGGTCTATGAAAATTCATGATTAGCTTAGGCAGAAGAGCAACATCAACCCCCTGTAATTATCAATGGTAAACAGTTGCTTAAACAGACACAGAAGCAGGAGATAACAAAAGCAAATGTGTCCCATTCACAGAAACGCATAGGGGACAAAAAACAGGGTATACAAAATACATACAGGCATACTTAATCATCACTTCACAGATGGGTATGATCTCTGGACGTAACAGAGAAAGTTGCTAAGGAGTGGTATCTGCAAGTAAGAGCTGGCTGACAAAGAGGACAACTGGAATGGCAAGCTAAAAACAAAGTGACAGATACTGAAGACGCTAGGAAAAAGGTGGAAGGTCTCTGGAGCACACTTTAAAGAAATCATCATTTAGACACTGACGATCTATCTTCCTGAAGATTTCACACATTTGATCAATGAGGAAGATTTACAGAAGAAAACCAACTGACTTCACAAAGCTTCAGAATTTTAGTTCCAGTTACACATTTCTTAATTCGAAGTGGTTCCCAGCAAGTAGCCTGCAGAAAAAGGAAGGCCTAAAGACTGATCTACTACATCTCATTGTTGATATACATTCTATCAAGGCACTGCAGCCATAACACAGGAGTTGTGTGACTCATGCGTCAACTGTTGAAGTCTGTAAAGTCAAAGCTTAAAAAATAACTTTTCTGAAGTTTAAAAAAAGCAACTAGTGATTTGAAAAGTTGTATTGATCCAATAGTCACTTTCTTCATAAAAATGCCCACACAAAGTCCCTGCATACATTTCAGGATGTGAGGCCTTACTGGGATACACTGAATTTCCCCTCACTCAGCACCCTGACCCTCACAGTGGCCAAAAGAGGCCTTAAAAAGACCGTGTGCCAGCACACAGAAAAAATTTCTTCTAAATTCGGTCCCCAGAATCCAGTAATTTCCATCTCATAATCCCTGACACAGTGCTGGGATACTATTCCTGCCAGTTCCCTAAATAACTTGGTAACAGCTTCACCACTAACTCCACTTGCAGATTAATGCCTAGTACGTAGAATGACATCGTTTCAGCTCCGAGGGGTTCAACTGCCAACTTCCCTAACCATTTATTGCTGCCCTTTATTTCCACATCTAACATATAATCAGTTAGCTATTACAAGATAAAGAGGAGGTTTCTTCCCATGACCTTCCTAAAAAGAAACCAATGCCACTATGTCCACAAATTGGAATACTGTCCCTAACAAATGACACATGATTTTTTTTTTGTATCGACTGTATAGAAAGTATTTTAAAGTGGCATCTCCAGGGACATTTATATAATGCTACCCCTATTCAGATAAAGTCATACGATCTAAGACAGCTCTAAAATAAAAGTCACGATGTTTCAGGAGTCCCATCTTAATTGATTCACCTCCTCAGGCATATTTGAGAGACAACCTCAAGTTTCCAGATTCCAAGAATACAGATTCATTTGATTTTCTGGAAGTGCTAGTCTCTGCTATTCCACAACTGATGAAATCCTAGGTTTCAGGGAGGGAGAGGTTTAAACCAAGAAATACATCTATATACATTTTTTTTTTTTTTTTAAACCAAGACATAGCAAAATAGACTGCCAAAGAAATAATTTTCTAAAGAGGGATCTGAGAACACCATTCCAGCACTTTTCACTAATCCTCTGGTTATTGGTGTGCATAAAAAGGTTTATAATCCTTCTGCAATTGTGATATAGGGTTTTCTTGATTTTGTTCTTTTAAAATCAAAGCACCAGAAAGAGAGAGTAAGATCATATCCTCTTATTATTTATTTGTGATTTAAATTTGTGGTATAGCAGATTAAGTCTCAAGAGTCAGTGTTTCTTAAATGGACATAGAATTTTAGAGAACAACTTCAGCTAAGTAGCATGTACTCTGACTGGACCACAGCAGGCTGCAAGAATGGCTGACAGACTCCTGCAGTTGCCACAAAATTTAGGTTACATGAAAAGTAGAAATTCTAAAAGCAATTTAGTCAGACAAAAAAAAATGGATCAAACTTCTGATTCTAACACAAAGACCAGCACAAACATTTTCTAGTGGGTAGAATGTCTCTACCCCCTTGGCTCCCATCCTTACTTGGGCGAATGCCCTTACCTGGATTCGAGAATACTGGAGGGTTTCAGACCTCTGTTTTACACGGGGAAAAAAATTTAAAACAAATTCCTCATTGCTTTATGGTTTGATGCAGGTCCTACTGATGCACACCCCTACCTGTCCACACCTCTGCCATTTGAGTTTTAATGGAAAGCTGTTTTTCAAAACCAGTCTTTGTTTAAAGCTCCTGATTAAAATATATTCCATGACACTCGTTCCTTACTTTGTGGCTTTTTAATGAGAGTCACAGCTGGCAAATTGGCGCTTTAAGAACCTTTTCTTTTTCTTTTGTTATTACCTTAATTTCATCAATTACCAGTTGATCTCAAAGAATTGCCATTGGAAAATAACATATATGAGTTGAAAGCAACAATTCCAACACTAAGAAAAAAATCAGCCAAGATGTAACAAAAACATCAGAACAGCAGTTAACAAGTTTGGAACTTGTAGGTGGACCTATCAGCTAAAATTCTATTGTATCTGTAATCAGCTCAGAAAAAAGACTCAAGAGTTAGAGTTGAAGCCTGTGTGTTCTTCTGAAGGGGACTAAGACATAACATTTTCTCCTTGTTAAATCAATGCCTTTAAAAAATTTCCCACTTAACACCATGGATTTAAAAAGGCTTACAAAGGTTACACCTGGAAGAAAACTAAGCCTTCCGCACACATTCTTGCTTATGCTTACTGAAACAACAGATTACTTCCTCTCATACCGCAGCACAATACTTCGAAAGCTTTAATCTGATCTAGTCACAAACTCATTTCTAGAATATATATGCACACACAAATGTAGGACTGCGTACCTTGTAGGTGTTTAGGCTCCACTTTCTCACCAGTTCCAATTTCTCCATTGCTGGATTCTTTACTTCATCTGCTAACACAACAGGTCCACTCTTCTGCTGAGCTCTGCCCCCTGTATCAGAAACAAAGCAAGTCTTTAAGGCCTTTTTGTTTTGTTTAAGGGATCTACAGCGAGTAAGGAAGATTTGTGCAATTGCACATGCAAAAGCAGAATAAGGTAAGAGTAACAGCTTTAATGAACAGGCAAATTTTCAAAATCGATTCAGAAGCTATTTTATAACTGATAGGAAGCATATATATAATATCAGTAATTTTACGTAGCAATAGGCTGAACAAAGCTTACCCGAATGCAAGGAATTTCGCTAACCAACCTTACAGTAGCTTTAGATACACATTTATTACTTAATCTGTGATTTAAAATTCCAGTAGTTGATCATCATCTTGGATTTAGCCAGTCTAAAAGTTGGTTTACACCCTGCAGATCACTCAATGGAAACGATTGACATATAACAACTGCTGTAACAGAGTACATCCAGTAAAACCAGTAAAGAAATCTCCAAACAGACTTCTCCTCCAATGAATGTTAGCCTTTCTAAAAGACGTTTTCAGCCACAAAAAGAATCACTCTTTAAATATATCTCAGCTTTTTAGCTCTTGGTTTAGTAACAACTCTACAAACAGCCAGGGTAAAAGAGCAATGAAGATACAACTGCAAGCAACACATCAAAATATCTACAGCCAGTTGGCACATATTCATGGTTGAATACTGAGCATTCTCAAACTAGTACGGGATATCACAGATTCTAAGTTTTAATTTGGAAAAACTCATTATGGTGTCCTAAACAGTAAGAACTGCAAAGCTCTACCAATTTAAGCAACTTTATTTATTTATTCATGTGCAGTTTTGACTATTGCTGCTTCTATATCATTCGAATAATCCTGAATGCTACTTGGAATCACCTTAGCCCTGCTAGGTTATTTGCGTAAGTAAGAGCTTGCAAAAAGAGTCTATCCAGATGCCTCAAGATACTCCTTTAGCATCAAGCACCACTGTCCTTTACGTCTTCAAAATGCTGTGCAAACATTAAGTAATTAATCCTCTCAACACCCTTATGAGGTAACTGAATAAGTTCTCTCCTTTTACATAGAAGGAAACAGACAAAGATGTTAAGTAATTTGCCCATAGGCACAAAATGAGTCAAGTGGCAAAGCCTAGTTTGGGTGTTATGAATTCCTAATTGCCACCTCATACTCAATCCTACTGGAACATGTGAACATTTTGGCAAAAAGAAAGCCCAAAGTTTCAGCTTTAACCTAAATAAAAGATCCTGGTTACTCACATTTTGCTACTGTTCGTTAGTATGAAGATTCGGTAATTAATTGTTTTTCGCATTATAGAGCAAAAAGCAGCATACAGAAAGGAAAGTAAAGGATATTTTGTCAGCCGTTAAAATCCAGAAATGAGAACCACCAAAAGACCCCAGAAATTGCATTTCTAAATAACAGTAAGTCAAATTATTAGAGACATGGAGGAGTTAGTACAGCGTCAGCAGACACAAGGGCGTTATCCGTTCAGTGCTATGATACCTGTGGGAATAATTAAATCACAACCTTGTCCAGCCAGTCTGCTAGCTGCTGCACTGCTAGGAGATATAACAGATGGTTTGGGTGATGCTGAGGAACCTGAAAAGTGGACATATTTAACATGAAAATCCACCATCTTCCCTTCGGAGCCTATACGCACTTTTACACAGACATGTTTTCAAAGCAAAGAAGTATTTGTTTCAGCAACACACTAAGTAGAAGTATTCACAGGAAAGTTACTGGAATCTCCGGTGGAAACACTTTTGAAAAGGTGCAGATGTTCATATGAACTACTCCAAGTTTTTGTGATTTAATCTTTTTTTTCCTAAGTCATGATGCCAAACTTTGCTTTCTTCTTAAAGAATCGTCAAAATAGAACTGACAGGTTCACCAGTGAAGTTTACACTGCCAACAGAAGGTTCCAGGAGACACTGTTAGAACACGCGGCTGCTGCAGTTGAAACCACTGGTTTGGGGTTAGGTAGATTTTACTCCGCACTGATGCTGAATGATATTCATGGCATTAAGGAATGAAGCAGGCTCTGAAAATCTGGACCAATTTCAATTAAACTTGATTACCATCTGTGCCTAAATCTATGACAAAAAAAACACCTCAGCAATAACCTGTCCTAAAAAGATCATAGGAGCCATTAGCTGTTAAGGTGTGTAACTTCCTTCTCAAGAGAAAGGTTTTACAGCACTAGCTTGATATCTTTTGGACAAGACATACCTTTCAGTGATCTGCACTGTGTGCGCTCCCTAAACGGTTTTAAGATTATGTTTTTCAGTGCTTTGCAACTGTTCCATATGACAAATGCAAAGTGACAATCTTACAGAATTTTCAGGACTTAAAAAAAAAAAAAAAAAAAAAAGCAAGTTAGCTTTTTCTCTGCAGTAATGAGTCATCAGCATATTGGGGGGGAGCTTTCATTGCTTCTGCTGAGAAATTCTGAGATACTTCATCGGGCTGACAGTGTGCCCATTGCAAGATGGGGGTAAGGAATTAAAAAAAGCCCAGGCTTCATAGTTTGGGCTAAAACTTATCAGTAACACCAAAAATATCAGTTGAATTAACCAAATCGACAAACACGTTTTGCCTTTTAAATATATTCTGGAGTCCTACTAGCAACAAGGGTTATACAAATACAACAATAAAACACTTTAATATCACACAGAAATTAAAAGATTGAAAGGTATCTCATTTGCTGTGATATTCTGTGGTGGTACATCACATATGGGCTGCAAGTAGATTTATCTAGGCATAAAAGTTTGATTGCAAGATCCTACTGAAGTCCTAAAGACCAAATCAGTTCAGCAAGTGAGCTAAGACAAGTGGTTAAATAATAATAATGAAGAAAATCCTAGCACTCAATAGTATTAATGCAGCCTTATGCATGTTTTGCCATCCCCCCTCCTCCCCCAAATCCTAAAAGCTCTGCTCCTCCAGAATCACTTATTTTGCATTCAAAAGGGAAGCCTGAATAAGGACACAAAGGGAATAAAGAACATTTAAAAACACAGTTATCATTTCTATTTTTCTCTCCAGTTTTATCAAGAGCCTAAGCCTCTACCACTACCACTTCTACCATTTCTGTATGAACATCTGGAAAAACCTGAAAAAAAATATCCTTGGAAGAAAGCTGTTGTATCTGAAGTGTTAAAAACACGTTCAAAGCTCATAATTTGTATACAAAACTTACTGCATAACATTTAGATTTCAAACATATTAGCATAGCTTGAAATGCATCTTAGACACCGTTTTCCTTATAGACTACGGCACGTAACAGCTGCAACAGTTATGCTGCAAACAGAATACAAAAAGGCAAGGATGATGAGCAGTTTGCCATCTGCTCAGTTTTTACCTAGATATTTTGCTAATTCCAGCCTTAAAGAAACCACAGCATTCACTTAGTAATATATGTAAAGTACAGCATGTAAATCACTGTTTTCATAAGCACATTTCACAAAACAGGAAATGAAGCAAAATGTAAATTAAATCTACGACTACAAAGAAACTTATTTTCACAGCTGCTCATTTGAGATCACTTCCAACCTTTCAAATTTAGACATCGTCTAAGCTACATAATTCATTAAAATATCCCTTTCACATACTATATCGTTGTACGACTGTTTTTAGACAGATGGGAAACACTGACATTACTGGTTTGTTTACCACTGTTTCTCACTGTTTAATACCAGTTTATACTCTTTTAAACATATTAAGACTAGTATTGAGAATAAATTATTAACTAAAATCCTCCTGCTATAAACAACGGTGACTCTGTGTTTAGAAGATATGAGGAAACTTTTTCATTATGTAATACTTGGAAAAAAAGATCCAAAGCATTATCGCTCCTGACAATACATTAAAATAAGGTATGCAATATAACAAAAAAGGAGAGATGTCTCAAGAGCAAAGAAGAATTTCACTAGTTTGTCTGTTTCCGCTAAGTGAACTGTGTATCCAGACATAAATATGTTACATTTCACATTGGAACAACACTTGCAATGTATTTATCCACATTTTAACAGACTTTCAATGCAATGTAAGTGTTATACCTTTCAGTTTGACACAGTTTCAAAGTTTTCAAGTGAAATACTTCCTATAACTGCAGGCCAATTTTCCCCTCAGCTTGCATGAGCCCTGTGACAGATTATAACAGTGCAGCATGTAACTCTATTTTAACACCTCAGGTTGTCACAAACGTACATCAATCAATATATCTACACCCAAATGCTCCAAGCAGCTACAGAACATTATTATTTCTGACCACATTAAAAATATGCCTCAGGACTTTAAATAGAAAAATTGAGGTTAAAAAAAGCAATTTACCTTTACCTGGAAATGGTCCTGCCTCAACGACTCCCTCTTTGGTGCTGTCAAAGCCATGAGATGTTATTTTGGTTTCAGAGAGTCCAAGTCCAACTGGTAATGAACGCTTCAAGTCCTTAAAATATTTGAATAAAATGGAAAATTGATGTTAAAAAAACATAAAAGTGACTCCAAGGTATTATAATGTAATCTCAGCAGCTCTCAGACAGACAGTTTTGCCTCTAGCCTGGAATGCCTTCTCTGGTGTCACAGCACTCTATTGTGATGCACAAATAAAACAAAGGAACAAGAAGCACCAAGTATAGCTTGTGTATTTAGTTAAATATATTGGTGTGTTAATTCTATGTTTCCCTTCTGCCATTTACAAGGAAAGAAAAAGTTACAAAACCCACAGAGCTGTTCAGGTTTAAAAGAGAGGCACAATAAGAATGCCACCTCTTACAGCAGCGGTTCCCAGAAGCGTGTCCCCCATCACCACGTCAAGGGGTCCGAAGCTGGTCCAAGCACCCAGAGCCACGTACTCACGCCTTCAGCTAAAGGCAGATCGGAGTGCACAATGATCTCACACTAAGGGCAGACAACATTTTACAAGCAGGAAACATGGCAGCAACTATCACAATGTTAAAGATGAAACACTATTTCACTCCAGGCAAGAAATATCTTTAAAATTTGCAGCATCCATTAACTCTATGAACAGTACATGAAGTCTCTAAACAATCTGACACTGTAAAAACATCCACTTCAAGAGTTTCCCCCGAGCACCTACTCAGTGTCACAAGTGATCCCTTCAGGGAGCAAGAAGCCTACAAAATCCTCCAGCCTACCTGCCTGACCACTTCAGGGCTAAACAGATGTTGAAGTGTGCTATTGAGGGCATTATCCAGACACCTCTCAAACACTGACAGGCACGGGGCATCAACCACCTCTCTAGGAAGCCTGTTCCAGGGTTTGGCCACCCTCAAGGTAAAGAAATGTTTCCTAATGTCCAGTCTGAACCTCCCCGTCACAACTTTGTCCCATTCCTTTGTGACCAGGGAGCAGAGACCAGCACCTCCGTCCCCACCTCCCCTGCCCAGGGAGCTGCAGAGTACGGGGAGTCCACCTCTCGGCCTCCTGCTCTCCAGGTGAGACAACCCAGGCATCCTCAGCCTCCCCCCACAGGACATGCCTTCCAGCCCCTTCAACTGCTTGGTTGCCCTCCTCTGGACATTTCCAAGGGCCGTAACACGTTTCTTATGTTGTGGAACCCAAAACAAATCAGGGAATCACAGAACAGTTGAGGTCCGAAGGGACCTTTGGAGGTCGTCTAGTCCCACACCCCGGCCGAGCAGGGTCGCCTGGAGCACACTGCACTGGATCACACCCAGGTGGGTTTTGAATATACCCAGGGAAGGAGACTCTACAACCCCTCTGGACAACCTGTTCCAGCGCTCTGTCACCCTCACAAAAAACTAAGCATTACGAAATTGGAAAACTGGCATTTTATGCAGTCGAGTACTGTTTTACATGCCCTCTGCTTCTATACAGAGGCAAGAAAAGGTAATACTACAGAGGAGCAATAGTGAAATATGCACAGAAAAACTATACATAGCTTTGAAATGCCTCTGTCTGGACAGGGACACAAACTATTTCTGATGTAATTAAAAGCATCACATACAAAGTAAAACCTTTACAATCCAATCCATGCATAATACTGCAGCCATCCAGTCCACAACCCAGAAGCGAGCTAGTGCCTAAGAATGACACTGCCCAGAGGTTCAGAACATCCCCAAGTGGCTTTGCATCACGTCCCCACAGACTTAGTCAGTTGTCTTCAGCTTAAGACAAACTCCTGAGAGGAGGGAAAAAGGAAAAGCTACAAACATGAACTCCAACATCACAGAAATCCTGTTGATGTGGAGAATACAGGATACTACTGCAATCGGAGTAACCAATTCCTGTAGCTGTACTTTCACTCATACAAACCAGCTATTTAATAATAGATCATGCTATATTTGTGTATTTGAAGCATTATACCAAAAAGAAAAACGGAAAAAATAAGTAGTATGAACAACAGTAGTCACACAGAACCTGACCTCACAAATAAAGCATACCACACCATCTGATATGTACTGCTTTCAGCCTTCACAACTTAATTCTGGTACTTCCATTTAAGTACTTGTAGTTAGTGGTGGGATGGAAGGCTTTTGCTTCAACTTAGTGTAGCTGGCAGACAGAGTCCATTTAACTCTGAAGCAAGTCAGTAGGAGATGAAAAAGCAGAAAAGCTTGCAAAAGGGTAACTGGATGGCAGAGGAGAAGATGCACCAATTTAACAAAAATGACACGGCATCAAACATTTTCCCCAAGGGCACCCTGGCACGTTGTATAGTTTTCAGAAATATTTAAATATGAAGCCAAAGAAATGTAGACAGCTAACCTGCTTAAGCATGTTTGAAACAGGAATCTAAGCAATCATCTGTATTTTGCGTTAAAATGCAGAACATCTATTTTGTAAATAGAAAAGTTCATATCTAAACTTAAGCAACTGTACTGCTTTTATACATTCAACTTAACTCTAATTTGAAGCTAAACACAGGCTGAACAAACTACAGGTAAATAAATCATTTACATTATTATAACACACCCTTCTCCAAAACAAAAAAATATGATATTCAGGTCAAGAAAATATATTCAAATCTACAATTGGGTATATACATAGTATTTTTGTAGACATATGTAACTACACAGACAGGCACAAACATTTATTCAAAGGTATCTTTCCTTTTAATGGCAAAAAAAAGGGTGAAGTTCAGTGTAAAGAGCTGCATTCATGCCTGTTTTTAATACTCTTACTAACTAGCTGAAATATACCTTCCTGAAGACAGACGTTTATACATGATGAGAATTGTCATCAAAAAGTCAGTGATCATCAATCCACCACCTCTATATTTTATATAAACATGCAAGCTACTGTTCAGTGGAGACATGTTTCTGTATGCAAACTTGAGATTTTAACACGTCATTCTTGCAAATGGTAGTGCTACTTTACATGCATTAAAAAAAAGGCTAGCCAAAAATCCGTGATCATTCTGATGAAGCAATTTATCACTTTGATAACTTACAAGGGACGATTCAGAAACAGCCTTAGAGTAAGGCAAAGATGACACGCACAAAACTACATGTTTACAAGAAGCTGTGACAGTAATTGGAGATTTTTGAATGGTAAGGAAGTTATATAAATTGCTTTCTTTTTTGTTCCCATCAACACTTCCCATGTTTTAACAGGAAGTGAAGTCAGATTCTCCTACAAAACAACACTAATTATATTTTGACCAGTTATTGGTCTTCTAACTAGTGGGAATATTTTGATGATCCCAAGAGCTGCTTTCAAATTTGTGATTTCCCATCTTCTTCGTAGTCATGTCACTAGAATTCCAGAATCACCGACACATCTCAAAAGTTTAACCCTGTAACATCATCACCATAAAAAGAGATGCTTCATTCATTGTTTTCAATTGTATGATGCTTAAAAGCATAGCATTGGTTTATGCAGTTACCACCTAAAAGTACTTGAACACTGTAACTTGACTGAGACCCAAGACTAGAGCTGTAAGAACTGCAATTTAGAATATTCCCATGAAGTGAAAAGGTCAACTTGCCTATTCCAATCTCTGCCATCTAGGATGATAAAGGTGCAAAGAAGTAAAAGCATGAAGTACAGGTACACAAGACAGCTGCACCAGTTTAATTTGGCCTAGTCAAATCAGTGCAAACCTACATAGTAGAGAGCATTCAAACTACATTAACCAACCTTTGCTTGAATTCCATTTTCAGTTTAAATCATTGTATTAAGCTAAAGATATTTTAGTAAGGTTAACCTTATTTAAGTGCCTCCAACAGGGGTAATCATCAGTTAATTACACAGGTCATGTAGATGAACCAGTATGAATTTTTGATGTACCAATCCTGTTGACATGGTAGATACAGCAAAGAAGTCATGCAGAATGGGTGTACGTGAAGGAATTTTGGCTGAGTTACAAGGCTGTTTTCAAAAAGATAATTCCTATCCATGCTCCCCATACTCATCTGAAATGAAGAGGGAAAAACATCAAAACTGTTGTCTCTCCTACAGGTAGAAGTCATGGAGCACCTACAGCAAACAAGGCTGTACTGATTTCACAGTGTCAGTCCATTATTAACGTATCACCAAGTATCATCATTTGCTACTACTAAACACTTTTAAAAGATATGGGTTTAGTTGCCTTTACTACTTTCAAGAAATCTCTTTAAAAAACAACATGTCACTAGCTAACTCATGGAGTGAGTCTGTTAAAAGTTGACCAACTAAAACTAGAAGCAACATACACATTTTTTAAATGACGGATAACATTGTTAACAAACTATTCAACTTACATCTGGGAAGAAAATTGTAACGTGCCTTCTTGTAAAGTTCAGTTTAACATTTTAAAGATTAAAGTACTCTTTAATGAGTAGATCTAACATCTATTCAGTAAGATATAAGGCTCTGAACTTCCACTTCTTGCTCTATGTAATATGTTAGTGGAGCTCCTCATCCTGCATTTTTCTCTTCTCCTTGCCCTACTACATGACTTAACTCTCACCTTCCATGAAATAATCCGCCAGATCCTCACTTCAGGATAAATTCCAGCTCTCATTTATTTCTATGCTTAAAGCTTTGCTCTATGGTGAAGCAGCAAATGGACTGACACATCTCTTATATTCCCCAACATGTTGCTCTTTACACAGAAGATCCTTTCTTGTTACTCCACACCTTCAGATTTACCTAATGTCGTACTAAAAATCTGCTTTTACATCAGTTTCCCTTCTACTCTCATCGTTCACATCCATAATTTTCACTCTTCAAGATCGCATGAAGTAGACCACTTGGCAAACAGGCAGACCGCTCTTTGTTTCATCTCATAAAAACAGTTTTCTACAGTTGATGTGCAGAAAGAAGTTTTAAATCAATCTACAGTAATTAAAATATAATTGCCCAAATTAAGGTCTAGCTATGCCAGTTAACACAGCAAAATCTAAGAAACAGGAACTCAGATGTTTCAGGGAGAACTTGAGTGATGAGACTGGGGGAGTTTTGGAAAGGCAAAGACAAGAGCTTATTACTAGTATTACATACAATATTTAATAACATTTTTGTCCCCACAGGAGTGCAAAAAGAGGCAGAAAGGAATCTATACTGAAAATGAAAGGAAACAATTGGAACACGAATTTTGGAGATGCAGACTGTTAAGAACTCAACACAGATTTGGAACAATAGTTTCAACATAACAAGTAGCTTACAACTGCCTGAATGCCTTCACAGACACGAACATTTTTAAAAACTATTTTAATTATTCCTGTGCAGCTTCCACATTATGCCTTTTTTCAATAAGGAGCCATATAATACACTCCTCTGCACAGTCCTCAGCTCCACAACCCTTCAGGGACATTAAAGCAACCACTATTCTAATCAAAATGATAATAGCATGGGAAGAAAACTGTGGGAGCAAAATCCCCTGTAAAAATCCTCTCTAAGTCAGGGATAAGTGAAATAAACCAGTGTAAAATAATAACCAACAAGGTTTTCTGTTTCAGTCTTCTTGTACAAAGCAGTAAGAAAAATATGTTTCCTTAGTAATTGCTGAAGTCCTCTATTATTAGCATAGAGTAACAAACATCCAAACATTGGCAAACTCTTCTAAACATCAAGTCTTTAAAGCATAACTGAGTTTCAACAGAGCTTGGAGAGCTGAAAGCACTGCATCAAGGTTTCCTGTAATAAGGCGACATTAGACATTTCATCCAATGATGATTGAAGCCACAGGCTTTATTAGTTAAAAAAAAAAATTCCATCTACCATACAGACAGGACAAAACTTGTCAGAATTCCTTAGGCATCTCTTATTATTACAAACGAGAGACTGAGTATGTCCCAGCATATTTCTGAATGAAACTTTACAGCTAAGCAAACACTTAAGTTACCTCATAAATATTCTTTTGATTCTTTTTTCTTAGACATAGGGAACCAACAATTTACTGAAGATCCATCAAGCAGTGCTCTAGCCTATGTCCACAAGGCTGGAACCAATATGCTTCTCCTGCAATTAGGTTATGGCAATCCATTCTGTCTGATGTTCTGCACAGCTAAATGCATTTTCCTTCAAACAATGAGCAACGCTGCTTGCCACTTCCAGGTAAATACATTTGTACAATATTGTCTTGCAAAATGAAATACTTGCCACGCTTGAGTACATACAAACACCACACTCAGTGAAAAATTTCGTGTCTGTGCAACTTATGGATGAGGTCTGATCAGAGTGCTAAGGCTGCGAGTCTAGACTAAAGCTTAGTTTTGTAACTAAAGAACCCTGAAGACCCTAACTACATATTTACTCAGTCTACCAAAACCATGCAATCAAAGCTGCTAAAGTACTTGTGGCAAAATAACAGTAGAAGAGCAAATAAAAACACAGGGTAAGTCACATTTTTTTCCATTTACATCTGAATTGTACAATGTCTAGATGAACAGCTCCCTGATTACAGCAAGTAAAAAAAAAAAAAGAAACTAAAGTAACCTTACTCCCCAGCCATCCGGCAAGCTGTAATTGAAATGTAGATTGGAGTTTGATTGGACTGAACTCCACTGTGGTCAAAAATTCTTACTGAACACTGTGGTAACAGTGCAACTTCAGAAAGGAGCAACAAGCCATTACTTAAGCGCCCTCTTAAAAAACAGTGCTTAGCTTGTCATTTCCATAAGTTGATAGGAAAAAAAGACCCCTGAGAACTTGGCACATAAGTTCTGCGGTGCAATGTGTATCGCTTTAGGTTAGAACAAAAAAATTACTGAAAACATTGGCACGAAAAAAAAGAAAGAGGAGAGCATTAAGCATTAGAAATAACAAACACAAAGATAAATAGAAGCTTAATATTAGAATTTGAGACTAACAGATTAGTAAACAGATCTAGATGTTAATTCCAAGAAGATTGTTTTCTTTGTTTTGTTTATAAGCAGCCCTGGTTATCACATATTCTGAGTTTAGGTCACACATGCAGGTCTTAACCTGTACAAGGCAGTTCAAAAAATTTCATCTTCACTGATCCCAGAATAATTACTGTGAAAGAAATTACAGCAGTAAATACAACTACGTTTGCAAAGTATAAATTTTCTGCAATTTATGCAAGCATTTGACCCATTTTGGGGTTTAGTGGAAGTTTTAAAACAGAGTAAACTTCAAGCCACAAAAGCATGTAGCATGCCAGCAAAAACCTACCTCAAATTTTATATTTGGCCACAGACAAATACTTATTTAACATCTCAATTTTCCACAGAACATGGTAGTTATACTTTGAATAAACAAGGGCTCTGACCCAGTCACTAAGTGCAATTTCCATTTACTGTAACTACCGAAGAAGTATTGAAAACACTAGAGTGAAGAAGCAATTCTTAGGCCAAAGAAAGATACCTCTGAAGCAGCAGTCGAGTCACAGCAGCATCAAGGTCATCAGCCTTAAAAATAGTAAATTTGCTTCTCAATTTCCAGCTGAAACCAAATTTACTGTCACTTAAAGGTAGATTTCAGTTGTCCCATTTAGATATAAACATATCTTTATCAAAACTTGGATGATGTGTAATGAAGTGAAGTTAAAACTAGGATTTACATTATGTTACTGGTAGATTTTGGTTGAGCAACAAATCTTAGGAATCACGTGCCATCCCTTACTGCCATACATTTGGGGGGTAGGGAGCAGGGTTGGTTTGGAAAACAACCCCAAAACCAAAAAACAACTCTTTCAGCAGAATTAGAAAAAAAAAATAGTACTAAGTGCAGTATTTTTAATATGGAGCTCCAACATGGATGTAATAACATCTCATGAAGTTTTATACCTTTTTACAGTCACGCTCATTATACAACTACACCACAATTGAAGTCAAATGGATGTTGTTTCAAGGATTTTTTTTTAAAACTATCTATTAAACTTTGCTGTATGTATATTTTATTTACAATAATAAATTATTATAATATGTAACCATATATTACACTATTAATATTTAGAAAAAAATCCTCTACTAATAGACCTTTTATAGAAAAAACTATTGCAATGTGCAGTATCTGCTTCATGGTTTGTCATTTACTAGCTTCAGAAGATCTTGCCCATTAAAGCTAAAGCCAGACTGAAGTCAAAATTATGCCTACACTTATTTTACCAATAACCAGGAAATATATTCATGGTGTATGTGTAATTTGTTTTTAAACTTGCAGAATTGTTTCCTACCCCCCAATAATCAGCATTTTAATAGGACAGAACAAAACATCGATGTTCAGCTCAGTATTTCTTTTAGAAATAATTCTGCATTGCAAGTCACCATGGAACTGTCAAAGCTTCCTTAAAATCTAAATCTTGTCAGATATCAAGTAGGTGTGAATAATTAGCTCATTTTCATAACTCCAACTGTAAAGCAAAGTAAGAATAAAGAAAATCAATCCCAAATTCCATAAACTGTACCATAGCACCCTCTGCTGGACAGTCAAAGACAAGAAGAAATTATAATAAAGTAAAGCAAGGATAAAAAAAGAACCACAGACAGATCTTTATGGAAGTATAGCTTCTTTTCAAAATGCTACAAACACATTGCATTCTGATACAGCTCATACAGTAGTACTCTTTTAGCTTCAATACAAGAAAAGTTACTTCTGCCGTGTTTACAGCTTCAAATCAGAATGCGACCATCTTTACTTCCAGGCACATTAGAAGTAGCTTGCCTTGGACTACTCAATACTTTTTCCTGTATATTAGTTTAGGACTTGGTTGCCTGAATTCACAGGAGCTGGTAATTCTCATATTTTAAAAGTGCTTATTTTCCTGTTTAATGAATAAAATTGTGCGATTAAAAATCAGGTTGCTCAAGGTTAGAGTTAATAATATTGAAGTGTATACATGCAATTGTGCATTACAGAGCCAGATTTCAAACTAAGAAAAGACTGCTATTGCTAATATACCCTTTTCTATATTAAGAAAGAAAAAAAAAAAGCTATTGCAATGTGTAATCTCTGCTTCATTTTTTCCCCAGTCAACTTTAACAATAATTTATCAGTTTCAAAAGAGGTTTTCCACTGAAGCTAAAATCAGAAGACAGCCAGAATTAGGCATATGCTTATTTTACCAAAATATTTTCCTTTTGTTCTGGCAGGCTGTCAGGCAATCCCTGTAAATCAATCCTCCAGTTTGTTTAGAACTAGGTTAAATAGAAAGAAAGAGTACAAGTAATCTAAGTACCCCAAGAAATTCTTTTTCCTCTTAAAATAAGAGAAAATAAAAACCTTACATCAACAGTTGTAACCAGAGACCTACAGCTTACATAAACTCTATCATGTTTATGTCTCCAAGCTTATTGTCACCATTTACAGTACAGTGTATGTACATCACACATGTGTCACATACATACACACTAAATGTATTTAAAACTGCAGCTTAATTATTAGAATCAGTAAGGTACAGCAAACTACTTAAACAATTTTAGCAAGAGCCAACTGTAGTCTGCTAGAGCATTTAATAAAGTGTACTGTAAAATTTGAGATCCATCAGAAAACAGGCTTGTGTAGCGTGATTTGTACGTACCCTTATGCAGAATTTCCTCACTATTCTTGCAAACAAGATTAACATATTTAACAATCTAAACTTCCAAAAGCTTTACAGAGCTGTCTTGACTGAAGTCCTCTGTGTTGCATTGTAACTTCAGCATTTCTGGTAACAGTACATTGTTAGACACCAAAGACAATTCTTACCCTATTAAAGCTGTGCTCATGGGAATCTTCCAGCTGTCCATTGCTAGTCACAGGAATTTCTGCTGCTGAATTTTTGGGAGACTCTTGAGCCATTGCACCTCCCTATTGTACAAGAAACAGGTTAGTATTTGTCTTAAATTTACAAGAAGTGATCTGTATTAAGATATTTGATGTTTAAGTCTTCTAACAGCCAATTTTATTTCAAACTCCTTTTTGGTAATGTTCTGATATACTTGATCTGCAAAGATGCATTTCATCATGTACCCTGACACATTAATAAGCTAGCACATCTCAGAAGTAACTGAAAGCTTCAAGACTGAAAAAAAGAAACAACCAAAGTTAACTGATGTATCATACGGCAGAGGGGTGCCAGAAAAATTAGACATGGGGCCAAGCTCAAGTATTTTCTATATACATACATGTACTTGATCCTTGGAGTAGTTAATGCATCTCAAACTACGACAAAAGTCAAGTTTGTTGTTTGCTAAAGAAAATTGTACTCACTAATGAAAAACAAAAAATATAAGAAAAGAGCAACAAGTTTAATCACGTATTACCAAAAACGTGATGATTCCAAGCTTTCAAACTGTTTAACTTGCTTTTTATTTTACCATAATATAGTGCCACCTTCTGACTAAACTGTTGGTATTCAGCTCTGACTCAGACAACAGCAGAAAACCTCAAGCGAAATGTGGAAACAAGAACTTAAAAGCATCAATGCAATTCAAGATTCAGAGTTAGTTTTGTGATGCTGCTGTTTCGTGGACAGCAGAAGCGGTTGTGTAACCACTGCTTTCAATGAATGACCTACAGTAAAACCTAGAAGAGAGTCTCAGAAGCGATGGACACCACATACAAGCACCTGAAAAGAGAGCAGCACCCCATCATTCTCAAAATGAAGACAGAGATGCTAAAAATTTAATCAAGCCACCGCTGCCCAAATGTACCCTTCCCCAAGAAATACGGAAGTTGGCTCTCTCAAAAAGCTACCCTTAACTCTTCAGGACAGCTTCATTAGTTAACTGAAGCGTAAACAGGACAAAAAGAATCAGAACATAACCAAGCCAGTGTTTGTTCAACTACTCATGTGAAAGTTGTCTGAAGCCTTCAAACATGCTCGTGCACCTTTGCCAGACTCCGAAGACAAGGCACACCATCAACACGTATGTGAGCATGATTTCTTTCTTCACTTAGAGCTCAGAAACCATCAAACTGAGCCAGCTGCTTTCCAATGAGAGGCTCAGGAACAGACCCAGGCCCATCAGGCTGAAGTACCAGCAGCTGCTCCAAGAGCACATGAAGCTTTTACAGGACATCTCCATGTAACGACTTCCTTAGGGTCACCTGCATCGTTCTTCATTGGCAACACCCTCTGTCACAGCCCACTGCTAGTATTCCCCTTACTCCCTCCTATCCTCTCTTGATTTACGCGCAGATTTTGGGAGTTCAACACATAACACCTGCTCATTATGCTCTGAGGCCTCCCAAGCTTTCTTCTAACTAGGCACTGTCTACAGGCTCCAACACACATCCTCCTCTAATTCTAAATAGCTTTCAAAGCCATGTTAACATACATGTATCTTCTTCCAAAGACTGCAATTTACAGAGATTTCACCTCATCTTATATTTTGAAGCACAGCTCACTATTCATACATCATTTGGTAGCTTTAAAACCTGATTTACATTTCTGGAATTTGTAATAAGCTTCTTGAATTTTGCAGCATAGAACAACAACACAGAGAAAATGGCAAGGAGACCTAAGTCCGTCTAGTTCTGAGTAAATGTTACCTTCTACACAGAGAAGAAAAAGGCCAAGGGCAAGCCAGCCTATGAGAACCACACACATAAGAACACCAGTCTTTGAATATATCCCACAAAAATTAACTCTGAGGTGATGCACCTTCCTTTTTGAAAATCAAGACTAAGTTAGAAACACTGAATTGAAACCTACTCTTTCAAAAACTGCTTTATTAAACATAAAATGAGAAGCAAAACATTCAGGCACAGCTTCTGAAAAAAAAAAAAAAAAAAAAAAAAAAAACAAGTCAAAATATTTTAGAAGTTCTAAAAACACAGAGTTCAAAATCATGTCAGGAAAAGTCAGCGTGCTACGCACTCAAGGAAAAGTGACTTTACAAGACCCTACCTTGCCCTATCGGCCGCTCCCATTAGCATTCAGTGAGTGCCTTCTTTCAGCCCTAGGAAGGAACAACTCACGTTGCATGGTCACATCAGCCTAGCAGACCAAGTTCTCTGCAGAGACCAGTTTTCAACCATGGCAATTATTCACAGACATACAGGGTCATGCATACACACCTCTCTGTCAATGCTTACATTAAAAAAACAACATTCACCAGCTTCTCTGGGCAATTTATGAAACCCAGGAAGGCCTAGAAGCAGCTCAGATGTTTATAGATATTTCCACTTGAGGCAAACCTTGGCGTCACGTTCAGAGAAAAGCAAAAAATAACTTTCTAACTTCAGCTTCCTGACACGTCTGAACGAAAACACCGTCCTTGGTTGCTGAAAGGAGGAAGTTTCACTACTCCCCCTCCCCGGTCCCTGCCATGAGCCACAGGGTCCCACCTCCCCGCCCCACAGGCCAGCCGCTCACCGGACTGCACGGTGACCAGACCCCACTCACTAACCCTGCAGGAAGACCTTTCTGCAGTTTCAGTAAGTTGAATTAGTTTACAATTAAGTCAGACAACACTAGAGACACTAAGTGAGCAGCATCAAAAAGGAAGTAGGATGAACTGTTAGCTCATCTCAACAAGAAACTACAGCCTGTATTTTTATCAGTCAAAGCTAGCACTGCTGTCACAAACAGCAAATCCTTGCCCTTTTTTCTGCCCTTCACCCCTACCTCTTTCCCTCAAGATCAATGTTGCCTATTCCCCCACCTCTTCCCTGGGCCAGCACACGCGTATTTGCACAGCAAACAGAACTGCAGGAACAACGCAGGTTAAAAGGAAGTGACCTATGCCCAAAAAGGGGATGGGGAGTATTTCTACGCAATCAGTTCTCCACAACAGTTCATCACACTGCTCCAGCATTCCTACCTACCAACTAGAGGGGGTGACCATGGAATAAGAAAGTATTGAGAGTTAAGAACTGCTTTTGGCCACAGCACCAGGTAAGCCTCAGTAGTGCAGTATTTCAAAATGCTGATTACAAGTGTAGGCTATTGCCAAAACCAGAAGCTCTTTGCTTCTGAAAGCAGCTTCCTGCAACTTCACTCACTGTATGCTTACTGCTCTGAGGGAAAACTAACCTATTAAATCTAACGGTGTTTCTGTTAAAGCAAGGAGGATGATTGCTGAACAGGGCGCCCCTTCAGCAAGCACAGCCCACAGCTCATTTAAATTGAGCACACAATGAAACTGCATCCTCAGAAGAAAACCTATCATATGCACGAAGAGTAAAGGAAATCCAAGTTCCCGAATTTGAAATTGAAATGAAAGTGATTAGTAAAGGAATGAATGAAATAAACAGCACAGAAAACAAGTAGTTGTCTTTTTTACTCTAGAGCACTCAAAGAAACATTTCTCTGAATGGCTAGCTGTTAGTGGGAACCTTCAAAGTTCCTTCATAATTTTAGGATGATCAGACTTCTGGAGATGCAAGCTGTAGCTGCGCCCAAGAACACAAACTAACCACCCCAAAAGCCAACAAAAAAGACTGATGCACCATGCCTTGTTATAGTCAGGCTGCACAAGAATTGCTACCTTCCAAGCACCAATCCTTTCCTCCTGCTGTACACACCTGACTCTGCCCTGCCCAAATCTGTTCGGCTCACAAAGCAAACACCCAGCAGCAGACTACTGGTTCAGGTACTCATTTCTCATGAACTGGATTGTTCTTAAATGTCCCAAAACCAAACCCACCCAACTCCAGACAATATGCATAAACTCCTACCCCCAAAACAACTTCCCTGTGCTACATGAATCATCCTTTTTGTCAGTCTGAAACCTCGCTGGGATTGGCTGATCTCACACAAATACGGCTACCACCCAATCACCTCAGAGTCAGACTGCACCTCTTCTCCAGCTGGGGGAAATTCATCAAGTGTTGCGGATTCATTCCTGTGTTCTGACATACCTGAAAACAAAATAGGGTTGGCATGCATTAATTGGCGTGAGAGGAGCTGGATGCTGCACCTTGCAGAAGTTCAAGCAGAGGTTCAGAAAAAGATTATTTAAAAAAAAAAAAATCTGTTAAAGCAAAGAGAAACCTCCCTGTTGTGATGAGGACCAGGATTTAGCTCTCTGAAATGAGGACTAGGAATCCAGCCTAGCAGAAGCTCCTGTTGGCAGAACAACCTTCCCTGCACAGAACGCTCAGCTTGCGACATCAAACCTGGGCAGCCAAACAAGGTTCTGCAGCACCAACACAACAGTTACACCCTACCACTGCACAGGACAGGATTCTGTTCAGAAATCAGGTTTACCCACGTTATACGAGTTCATATTGATACTAATTCACTGGATCCCAGCAAGCTGTTCAGTCTGTTATGCCCAACCAGGAACGGAAGTCTGTCCATTTCATTATTTCAACAGATGGCTAAAAAAATAATAAACATCTCACCTATAGAGGCAAAGACAGTCACTAACACGGAACATGTGCAAGAAATTGTGATTTGAGTGATTGTGAAAGCCAGCTACTTTCCTTACTTAAGCTGTATTAGGCACACAACCTGAATTGACTTCAAACAGCTGGTAAGTACAGGTGATACTGCAACTCACCCAGGGGTTTGCAAGGAGGAAACAGCAGTCATTAAAAATTAAACAGACTGTCAGCACTGAGCATAATCATACCTGACTGGAGTTCGTTAGCCTTGCCCCACTGTATACAGACGCAGTCACATTGGAGATTTGAAAAAAAGCAATCACCACCTAAATTGCATTTCAATTTCCCACGGTATAAAGCATTCTAAACAAAGCAAATAATTAATAAGGTAAGCAGCTCGCATGACAGGGGAACTAAAACAAGGACACAAAGGCTGAGAAACAGAACCATCTAGCTCACGTTACATGGGATAACCTGTTACTTGCAGCGTAGAAGCCAAGGCATAAAATTAGAGAACTCCTCAGGAAAGATGGCAATTCCTTCAGGGCTATCACTGAGTGACATGGGGATTTTCCCCCTACCCACTTATACTAAATTCTTTTCAAACTGATTTGCAGATTATGCCTTTTTCTTTTAATTCATGTGAAGGACCACATAGCAGAACCACTGCTTCCCCACGCAGCCCTCTCCAGACCCTTGCTTCCAGCTGAAAACAACCAAACATCTTCATGTCTAACAGCTGCCTTCTGAGTAGATATACAATTTCCATTAAGGACCAGAATAAGTGTTATTTCTTCACCTTGCTGGCTAAACAGCAAGCTGAGTTCATCCTTCAGCGCAGCCTTGGCTGCGACAATCTGTACCTCAGTTTCAGGGATCCCAGAGTTTTACCTCACATAAAGCCTCACGTACCATCACAATGCTATTTAAAACTATTAAATGCTAGAAGCAGCACAAAAATGTTTTTCTGATCAACTCAAGAATTCTTAATAATGTAATATAGAGGCACATGTACGATCTCACAAACCCATGTAGAGATACTGTGTAAAAACAAAAATAATTAGGAAAATTTCCATGACATTTGCTGTTATACCCCCCCCCAACACACACACGGAGCTGCTTATATCATGTTGTTTACTTGAAAGCAAGATGAACACGTGCACCACAGCTCTGCAGATGACTCTTTAGCATACCACAACATCCTTCGCCATCACCTGCAACCCCACTGTCCAGAAACACTGGTTTCCAGGCACCGATTCCCAATTCTCACTGGGGTACTTTGGCCCTTTATTTTACACGTCTTCACCAAAGCTTTAATTGCACTGGATGCTTGGTGGGAAAGTCCCTTACTACCACAGCCAAAGGAGCCCAGAAAGCAACCTCTATCCCACTGCTAAGGCAGGAACAAGAACTGGGACCACTTAACCATCAGGTGTGCCAGACTTTGTCTCGGCAGACAGGAACATGCTCTGAAGCAGCCATCCGATCTGCCTGCATGGTTCCTTCCCTGCCCTGCAGTTAATGCATATTCACAGCTTTCTCTTTTGCCCAAATACGACCATCTAGTTAGGGAAGCAGCTGAAGCATTTAAGCATGCCCAGAACCACTCTGAACCCCTCTGATGAGCTGACCAAGTCACAGAACCACGATACTCATTCCTGTGAGATTCCAGTCACGTCCAAATGATGCTGCAAGCGGCATTGGGTTCCTCACCTCAACCCTGCTGTAAAAGCAGCCAAATGCTGAGAGCTGTCCTGCAAATACTCACAGGGAAGCAGAACAGTAGGGAAAAGAAAGTTTAAAACCGCAATATTGCCAATACCTACTGCATTCCAGGACTACGCAGATGAAACAGGTTGAAATTTTAAATGTTTGTGTCAAAAAATCAGGAGAAACAACCCCCCTGCTTTGCAAGAAGCAAATAATCTACTTTGAATTCAATTAATGAGCCTGTCCAAACCAAACGTAGAAAATAACCTCCTCTTCTTCACGCCGATGGAAGGTTTCCTAGTGACCACCAAGAGCATCCTAAGCCAGCCATCTTTAGCCTTGGAAGGCACCAGCCAGCAGCACCAAGCCCAAGATGCAGGCACAAAAAGAGCATGAAGCAAGTACTCTGAATTCCAGCAGCCATGCAGAGCATCCAGGACTGGAAAACCGATGGGTGGGCAGATGGATTTTTACGGAGTCTGAAGGTATTTCACCCTGTTTCCTACACAAGTTTTACACTTTCTTTCACCATCTTTTCACAGCTCAATCCATACAAACATGTGCCGGAGAAGAAGAGGGGAGACCAAACAGACCGGGATTCTCCCCTACACGGCAGGGCCAGCTTACAGGCTTATCAGATTACCACCTCTGTAATTCCAAACTTGCTGACCATAACTAAAACCAGACCATTTTTAGAGCCCTGGAGATTTACACACCTTGTCTTCAACCGGCAAAGTAAACAAATCAAAACCTTTGGAACAGCATCCTAAACGTCCCTCAGGGCGAGCCTTTCCTTGACACTTCAGGAGTTACAGTTAGCAATACAAGAGCATACTTACAGGCTACCTGCAAACACGCACTAAACACGTTATCAAGAGTAAAGCCATTTTGAATAAAGGGTTTATTCTTAATGCAGTTATTAAGCAAATGACTCCTGCGGTCTCAGAAAAGAGTACCAGGGGATTCTCAACAATTACATCTGCTTTTCTAAGCAGGATGCTCTGGCTCCTGAAGTTGTTCTATTAATTAACGAGCTGCCTTTAAGATGAAAGCATCACATCTTCCGTCCAAACAAAGCGTGCTGCATTTACTGTCTTGCTACTCCACGGCACGCAGAACCAGCAGAAGCTCTTGTAACATTGCAGAAAATTTCAGTGTTGATGGAAAACAATGAATCGATGCATAGTTAGTTATTTTTGACTTACAAGTAGTAACAGCACCGCTAATTCTTGTCAAGATTTTTTTTTTTTTTTTTTTAAAGAATTGGGAAAGCAGTCAGCACTTTCTGCTGCAGTCACACCGTCGTTTCCCCTTTATGCTGTTCTCTTGCAAGACCAAGTTATATGTGAAAATCACAAGACACTGAGGAGATGAAGAGTGGGGAATAGGGCTGCAACTAGCTTACACCCCACGTCCTCCAGGTCAGGCTGCTCCCAGCTGCTCTTCTCCTCTCTGGACTGTCAAAGGCACAGGTTCCTATTGGGATTGTAACTTCTACCAAAACAGAAAGAACCTTCTGACTGAGACAGTACCACAAATTCCATTTTTTCCACCCTAATGCTCTTCTGTATGATCCTTTCCCTACATTTTAACCACGCAGGTGCACACGCATAAGCAGATAAATATAAATGACTGAGACAACCGTTTAGCTGGAGTTGCTCTGATCACCAGACACACTCTTCCAGCCCTGCAGAATCACATAGTTATCTAGGTTGGAAGAGACCTCCAAGATCACTTGGTCCAACCTCTGACCTAACACTAACAGTCCTCCACTAAACCATATCCCTAAGCTCTACATCTGAACGTCTTTTAAAGCCCTCCAGGGATGGTGACTCCACCATTTCCCTGGGCAGCCCATTCCAATGCCTCACAACCCTCTCAGTAAAGAAGTTCTTCCTAATATCCAGCCTAAACCTCCCCTGGTGCCCCTTTAGCCCGTCCCCCTCGTCCTGCCCCCAGGCACGTGGGAGCACAGACCAACCCCCACCTGGCTACAGCCTCCTGTAAGGCACCTGAAGAGCCCTCGGGTACCCTCTTAGGGCACCAGCAGGCAGAGCCGACTGCAAACACCAACCCCTTGCCCCCAGCCCCCCCCAGCCGCCCCCAGCCCAGCCCAGCCCAGCCCAGCCCAGGCCGCCCCCAGCCTGGGGGCACCCCGTGGCAGGGCCTCAGCGCCTCAGCGCCCCCCGCCGCCACCCCGCGGCCTCTCCCCTGTCCCCCCCGTCCACCCCCGCCCTGCCGGTCCCGGGGCCCGTCCCGGTGCCTCACCTGGCGGCGGGGAGGGGCCGGGGGGGGGCAGGGGGCGCGGGGCCCCTCCTCGCTTCTCCTCCGCCGCCGCCACCGGCAGCCGGAAGCGCCTGGCCGGAAGGGCGGCGGGCGGCGACCCGGCGGGGGACAGGCGCCGCTCTAGGCGGCGGAGGGCGCGCCTCTCTATGGTCGCTCCGCCGCCGGGGCGTCGCCATGGCAACGGCGCGGCCCAGGCTTGGGGCCCGAGGGGGGCCGCTGGGGTTTCCCTCTCAGCACCCTCAAAAAGTAAAAAATCTGAGCTCCTTCCAGCTGGTGCTCGCTCCTCCAGCCTCTGCCTCGCGTGTAAAGGGTCATCAGAAGTCTGAAAGTTAAACACTGGCGCTGTCTGTCCCATAGGCTGCACAAATAATAAAGGGGTGACACCGACTGCTGGCTGCAGTCGAGGTGCTGCAGCGGTGTCAGGGGGAAGTGACACCAGAGACTGCTGCGAAAAGTTACAACGAAGCAGTATGCAAACGAGAAAACAAAGGAAATGGTGAGGGCACAGAGGCCCGAAGTGATTTTGCGCAGGCAGCACGAGTAGGGTTTCCATAGGGTTTGCCCTTGGGGGAATGTGCAGCTCTGTGTGATGGCTTGGGAACTTGTGAAATGCCCCCAAATAATACAAAGGTGTGTGCCACAGGAAGAACATCAGATGAAGCTGGGGCATTTGTTGATGATGAAGATGAGGATGAAGGTGATCAACTTCAGGGAGCTGAACAGCCTTTACTGTCAAAAAAGCGACTCAGTGCTTTAGATACCCTTCAGAGATTTCCCAGAAGCCAAGACACAAATGATTCTTTTCCCTATTCCCTAGCTGACCTGGAGAATTATATTCAGAATATAGCATGTAAATAAATATTTTTAGCAAACTGTGAAGGCGTGTAATTGAAAAAGGGAGTTATAAAAGTAAACAAAACTATGGCAGCTCAATAACAAGTGCTGCAGCAATCTTTTCTCGTGTGTCTTGCTCAGGTGCATAAATGTGTATAGCAAAAGAAATTTGAAATAATGACAAAGGGCTGCAAGATGTGTTCCACAACAGTAGGAGGAAAAACCGTAAACTTTGGGACAAAGAGAAGAAATAACTTGAACATTTAATATAGTGACTGTAGTAGGTACTGTAGTAGGAGGCAGAACCAATTCTTTGAGTTCCTTGCTGCACTGACTGACCTGGTACCCACCTGGAATACTTTCTTCAGGAAGAGATTAGTGCTACTTCACCTCAGTAATTTCACTATTGTTTTTAATGACTTTTTTTTTTTTTTTAATGATATTTTCTTGTCCTTGTTCAAGTTCTAACCACAGTTTATTCTTAGGCGATGAACAGCAGAAAGCAGCTTTCATTTTCTTAAAGCTGCTCACGTGGAGATAAGCACAAGTGGCATAAGCATTTATCAAATAGTCAAAAGACAAATAAACCTTTACTTGTTCTTTGAAGGGATCAAAAAAGGAAGGTCATGCTTCTCCCTCCTAGCCTTTTTGATATTTGGATTTGGTCTAGGCCCTTCTGTACAATTCTGTGTGTTGCTACAGTTAATAAAGGGGACACAATCAGCTTATGCAGTATCTGCACTCCAAAACGTATTAAACTGTTGCTATATTTACT
Organism: Aythya ferina; assembly: GCF_964211825.1. Lineage (NCBI taxonomy): Eukaryota > Metazoa > Chordata > Aves > Anseriformes > Anatidae > Aythya > Aythya ferina. The sequence continues at coordinate 45,029,903 of NC_140300.1, read as the reverse complement.
ATACTTGGTAATAAAACAAAGTGCCTCATCTTGTCTTCATCGTCGTGCAGTCCTATATAGGCTTTGCTGTGGGCTTCCATGCACCAATGCAGTTTACTGTTACAGGTACCATTAACTGTGGTTCTGTTGGCATTAATGCATTTTGAAGTTAAGTAAACCACAGTATATTTACACCTCTTCCAGTATGCATTTCAAGCAATGTAATCATACCATAGTCAAAAATCTCAATTTATATGAGACATGGTGTCCTTTAGGAAACCTGTACAATTTATTATGGTGCTTAAAATTAAACCGTAAGAAACAATTGCTTGTTTATTTAAAACTTCAATTTTCAATAAATATTTTGGCAAAGCTTTGCTTACTTTTCTGGTGGAGGATGGTATCAATTTGTAAAACCATTTTGGAAAACTCTGTATCCAAATGTGACAGTGAAAATATGTTTTTGTTTGTTTGTTTTTTGGGGGGGCTCTTTTTGTGGGGAGGTGAGAAAATTCCTATTGCTAAACTCTATGAATGTTTTACTAGAATACCTAAAAAAAAAAAAAAAAAAGTGTTTTCTTGTTATAAAAAATCTGATGTGAATTTCATCCAAAGGAGGTGCTGATGAAATAAGAACATCCTTTCAAAATTTCCAATAAATAAAGTCCTACACAGAAATTTACAGATTCCGTGAAAGAGGCATCTCCCTGCATTCTCTTCTAACTATTTATTTTAAAATTTTAAAGTATGGATGCAAAATATTTTAAATTCAGAAGCTGTGTCAAATAAATCAATAAATGTTGCTTGCTTAAATACATTTGAACAAGCTTATGAAAAGCACTTTCTATTTTGGCTAAGCTTATTTTAAATTCATGTAAATCCCATTGACCCCTATAGATAATTTTTCTATGGTAATCTTATTATTTAAATTTCATGGTTTTCTATGTAACAATTTCTCTTGCTAAAGGCAAGTTTAGGGAGAAGTTTCTACCTGCCATACAGTAAATCTGTATATTCTTTAAGATTCACGTCTATGCAGACCTCATGGGCCCTGGATGCAGATAAGAAGGCTCTCTGTTTCCTTCTAAGAGAATTCGGAGCGTGAGGTGTTGACCTGCATGAGAAAGACTGGTGGGAGTCAGCAGCAAATCTTGGTTAGACACAGGTTCGATCTACAAGAACTGCAGTCTTTGCAAGGTGAGGATCGGGAGACGCGAAATACCGTCATTAGCTGACAACGAAGGAAGTTAATCACTGAGTGCTATACACTCTTGAAAACAACAGGAAGAAATTAGTAGTATGGTCTGAACTTTGAAGGTAAATCGTAGAGCTTGCATTAAAAAATGGCTAATCCATGAATATCTCAAATCGTCAAGAGAGCATATGATTTTTTTCTAGACTCCTTTTTCACTCTGAGAAGGCAAGCTAAAATGCAGACACTAAAATTATTTCTTTAGGTCAGCTGCTTTTTATTCTAACACTGCAGCTTTCAAAATTATTTAGGAGACCAAATATTCCTTTTCACTTGGGTTGTGATCACATTTATTGTTGAACAGAGAACGCAAAGCCAGTTTGAAGCTCGTTGGTATTTCAGGTATTTGTTCACAGGGGAAATGCAGACTCCTTGCATCCTAAATGCTCACAGTGAAAAAGGGAAGTGGTAAGCTATGCAAATCTTTATAATTTTAGCCTGTGCACACAGTCTGAGCTAGAGGTTTTTTTACATTGTCTAGGTAAACCTTCACAGCTTTTTATGGCTGTGGTGGTATTTATTAGAGGGGAAGGAAGAACGTTGCTTTAGACTGCACCATGTTTAAAAATAAGAACCGTTTTTACAAAAGACAGGTTACTAAGGTAGCCATTTTCTTTACGACCTCAGAAGTTATTTTGGACAACTATGGGCTTTTTCCTCTGTGCTTTTCTACTTTTTGCTTAGTTAGATAATAGTGATGTGCTTAGATGTCAAGTCGGTGAGGTTGCTTGCAGTAACCCAAAGCTGCTTCTTGCAGTATGAACAGAAAATATGAAGTCTTAAGAGTATTAACAACTTCCAAACAAGGCCAATATAGATAAGGGAGGGGGGAGGGGGAGAAAGGGGAAAAAAGGATGTTTGATAAAATCAAAAGCTTCCTCAGGGTCATTCTTTTAATGTGCAAAATTAGGTATGTTTTTGAAACTGTTAATAAATATTTCACTATTTCTGATTTTTGTATGTGTATATTGCTGTTGTGTGTGGTTCTGGACACTTTACAGATCTCTAAAACTTTACCTTCTTTTAAAATTGTTTCTCAAAAGAAAATTAGTCACCCCTCATGGTAAAAGGAAATTACTTTAACAAAACAGGCAAAAACTGAAGAGGGGGGAAGTAAGTGATTTATAAGAGAGTAATCCACATGTATAACCAAGATCAGTGATTTTGCTAGATAAGCAATCTGAAAGAATACATAAATAGGTGTTTTTTCATTATTTATTATGCAAACCTAGAGGATGATTTCTCAGTCATGCAGAGTCTTTAGTTATTTCAGATTTTAAAATTGCCGTATGGCTTTGTTAGCTTGTATGCTTACAGTGGAAAATACCAATCGTATACGCAGGCATTAATTTCAGATGATTTTCCTTTGTTCTCTCTAACAACCTGGGAAGTATGTTGGCTCAGGGAGCCAGCCAATATTTTAATGAACAGTAGGTAGCAAGTTAGTCAAATTTAACCATAATATTTTCACAGATGTAAACTAAATTGCAACATTAAAATATTAGTAAAATACCTTCAAGATTTCTAAGTGGTTGTGTTCATTGAAATGGAAGAATAAATATCAGCCTACTCAACAATTAAATAAAATGTGTGGTAGTTGGGCAACCGTGGCATACAATAACAGCGTTTCATATTGTTTTCTTCTTTTAATATTAATAAAAGCTGTTTCTTACAATTTTTAGGAAGCAATCATTAAAGAAGGACTTTGAAAAGTTCTCATGGGGAACGGCATGGTGCTGCTGTCAGAGAAGAGTTTTTATATTTAAACAAGGAAGTCAATATTTGCATCTAGATGCCTTAATATGCCTATATTGCAATTTCCTTTCTTGAAAATCAGAACCCAAATCAGTCAATTCATAAGCAAACAAATCTCTTCTAATTGAAATGCTTGCCATGCGAGGAGTGACAGCCTTCTTTTTATTGATACCTCCAGAAACAATAGAAAAAATAATTGCACCAGATGAGAAGAGAACAGCTCAGTGTCTGACAGCGTGGTTTTGTACGCTGCTTTTGTCCAGCTGCAGCAGTGCTGTGCAGAGATGTGGTTCCCTCATACTGATACACTTCCACCTGGGTAAAGTTACATTACTTTTGTACAAGATTATACTTCTCATGCAGCTTGTTGCCTTTCTTGCTACTCCAGTTCCTCCTCTGGAGATGTGTTTTCTCTCTTACAAGTGCAGCTGTCAAACTGTGTTGGTCGAGCTAAAGCCACACAGCCTTTGGGTTCAGGCGGGGTGGTGGAACAAGCAGTGCCTTGCTAGCTTTTTCGTAATGCTGCCTCCTTTGCTCCCTGAGTGTAATGGAAGAGCACAAATTACAAATTGCTGTGGTCAGCCAAGTGAAAGAATACCACTCAGACTGGTTCAGTGAGAAGATGCCCCATTTCCAACAGTTTTTAAAATGCCTTACTGTATTTTACAATAGTTCAGCTGAAAGCCACCTCTTCCTAGGCTTTCACACCATCCCACCTCCCACTCAACTGCTCAGTCTTGTGCCTGAAGGACGGTAAGGGGAAACATCACCTCAGAGCACATTTCTAACACTGTCTCTTGCGGTGATATTTCTGAAACAGCTCAAGTATCAGGAGGTATCACCCTCTCGGTACATGCGCTCATGATCTCAGGCCCTAAATTCTGCATTGCTGTACTTAGTGGTCTTCCCAAATCCTTGCTTCATTTAGACCAGAACATCCACTATGTCCGTATTTATTTTTACCTCCTCATTCACTGATTTTGCCCATCTATAATTTCCTTTCTAACTTTGTTAAATGGTTTAAAATAGGTCTAAATTAATCCAGTCAAAAATTCTGTAAATTAGATAAATTTACCTTCATTTTACAGACCAAGTAATAGAGGCTGCGATATTCCCAGAAGTCTCCCAGGACATCTGAGAGAATTGATAATAAAACATGTGATCTTTCTCCCTTTTCACGTGTCTCCATTTTTGTCCTTCTATTAGTGCTCCCTTCTGATCTATGCTTTTCAGATTCTCAATTTGACATTTAATAATCTTCATCTAAACCCTTCCCTTTTCTCTTTCATCTCTAACCCTTATAGACTTGTATAACACTCTTGCCATCATTCACTTTTATATTTCCATTTCTAAATATCACCCTTCTAACCTCAGTTCTTTGGACCTTTCTCCCCTTCTCTTTTATTGGCCTCATCTATGGTTAACACTATATTTAAAACCCCCTTTTCCTCTTTTCAGTGATTTGGTGTCCATTTCTTTTCTCTAAAAACAATATTTAATTCTTTATGGAGACAATCAGTCATTGACTTTCTATTTTACTTGGTGTGTCTTCATGATACTTAGATCAAAGGTTATGCATTAATCAGAGGTACGTTATTTTCCCAAAATTTACTTTTTTTTTTTTTTCATTTTGTTTTCTCACATTCTTAGTGTGGGAGAACTATTCGTGTGGGAGAACACACATGCCTAGTGTATTCCTAACACACTTTCAAGTCTTCCCTTTGTTTAAGCCTATTTTTATTTCTTGTGCTCCAAATCATCAGCATGAATATGATTCATTTTTTACACTTGTAAGTTAAGCCCATGAACAAAACCTGCACAAAGAATGAGTTTGTGACTATTTGTTTACATAGTTTGCAGTGTTACAATTCTGGAAAAAAAAAAATCAGATTGAAAGACAGCTCAGACATTGGCTAGTTTCTGTCAGGGTTTTTAACTGAATTTATATTTTTGTTTTTCTTTACTCTTCCATTTTTTTTCTATTCCAGTACTCGCTTGTGAGTTTCCAGTTACTTGTGCTCTGTTTGGCTTTGTAGTCAGCCCATGTGGCCTGCAAATCTAGAAGGAAAGCAGGTAGATCACAAAAAGAAGGAGCCAAAATGAGACGCCTTGGTCCACTACGATTCCCCTGCAGGGAATCAAAGACAATTTATAACTCTGGCTGAGCAGAACCTTTTATTCAAATTAATATTCAGAGTCCTCTGAAAGTCCACATCCATACACAAATAAGCCACAAAAAAAAAAAAAACAAAAACAAACAAACAAACAAACAAAAAAGATAAAACAGATAAAACCATGGGAAGTCTGGATTTAGGATGGCAAGAAATGGCCACCCATGCCTCAGGTCCACCTCAAAATTAACTGACACAAGGTTTTTTCCCAGAGCTAATGAGACAAGGTCTGTGTAAACCGTATGTCACAGCACTGCCCAGGGCTCATCTATGTTCAGTAAGCAAATAGAAATTTGCCTAGACACAAAGCAAGTGAAGCAGGATTTCTGTGTAAGAGTAGGATTTCTGTGTAGCCTGGAAGTCAGATGGGCTTGGAAATTGGCATGGCACTTCAGCTGTTACTGAGAGGCTCTTTGTAGTACAGATTTGAGGTATACTAGGTAAGGAGATACTTACCAAGTGCTGTTCCCAACAACTGGACTACTTCTGAAAAGCTGGCTTGATGGGTATCAATTTTACAGCTCTCAGAAAAAGGGGCAGAGCGTTACGTGTAGGCTGACCACATGGCGCAGACAGAAATGACAGGAGCTGGGCAGTGCTGGACATCTGGGTGATAATCCCTTGCTAGTTTGGCCACGTGGTGCTTCACAGCCTTGTGGCAAGTAGAAGCAGGCAGCAGAGACCCGACACAGCAGATCTGCAGAAGGCAGAGCTGACACAAGCGGATGAGGAGGGTTGTGTTTTCCATGCCACCTCCTCACCTGGCCGTTCCTCAACCCCGGTGGAGTGAGGAGCGTTACCACAAGGGGCTGAAACCCCGAGGCCTAAAGCGACTTGGCTGCCCTGCTTCCAGCACTGCTGGGCAAGCTGACTGCTTGGGTGGTCAGAAACCAGCTTGTAGTTGTGTCTTAATGTACATGGTTAAATCACAACCAAGGGGCTTCAGGGAAATGACAGAGTTCAGTCATCACCCAGCAGTTCCTACACCGTGATCTGCACCCAGCCATGACTCACACACGCAGCTCCAAACCTGCTTTCCTAATTAAATGCCGGCATTCCCAGCATTGATCTCTCCAGTGCTAATACTGGGGTGACAGATATCATCTTGGGCAATGAGATTATATGAAATTTAAATGAATGTAAGCTTCCTAAGGGATTATTCAGAACAAGGATTAGGGAGCTTTATGAGTTTAAAACTTCCTTAGGACCTCTTCATCCTCTCACCTCATCTCAGTGGCTTGCAGTGGTGCAGTCATCGCAGGAGGTGGCATGATCATTTCGATCTGCCTTCTCTGTGGGGAGCTCTGATCGTGTCTGCCTGTGTATTAGCCTGCAAGCGTCGGAGGCGATGGCACACGGTGTGGAAAGCAGCCACACGCCCCAGCCAGAGGGAGGTGCAGCCGCTGCGCTGCCTCCCAGCTGGGCTGAGCCAGCCTCTCGCTCGGATGCTGACTCCTCAGGCAAGGCACATATTTCTGAGATTATATCTTCAAAAAGCAGAAGTGCATGTACCGGTTTGCTCTTAAGCATTCATCCTGCACTTTCTTTCCTGCGTCTGTCGTTCCAGCTCCTCTGAGGTGAAAAATTCCACCTCAGCTGCTTGCCCGATCAGAGCAGTGCCCCAGCTTGGAAACCTGAGGTAGCTCTGTGCCATCCACCCTAATGATTTACAGGCTTTAAATACACCTCCTCTATTTGGCATGATTTTTTTTAATTATTTTTTTTTTTGTGAGTGCCAAATATTCTCCAAATTTGAGCTGTATACCTCAAATGAACTCCGCGCTCCTCTTGCTACATGGATATAAAGTTAAAAGGACTGATGCCAAGCGGAGATCTTCGAGATCTTCCTGTCCTGTCCTTCACCGGTTCGCAGGCCCTCAGCTTCTCTGAGACACAGGCTACGTGTGGATTGACTTATGTAGACGTGGTAGGAGAAATGAAGCTGCACAATTAAGCACCCTGAAAATAGATTAACAGAGGAATTACATGTTCGCTTCCAGGAAGCCTTTATTTCCTATATGATCATATCTATAATTCTTTCCACCATGGTTTCCATTAACAGGCATTAGCATTGACCTCTTGATGCCTCTGCCTGTGTCTGGATGAATGCCCCTTCCTGCAGAATTATAACCCTGCTTCCCTCATATGCAGTGTGCACGTAAGTATAACAATTGCAGTTCTGACAGTACATCAATCTTCAGAGAAATGCACACAGGCAATGGATTTGAGCAACCTGGTCTGCTGGGAGGTGTCCCTGCAGATACCAGGGGGTTGGAACTGGGTGGTCTTTAAGGTCCCTTCCAACCCAAACCATTCTGTTGCCCTATGAAAACGAGACCCAGGAAATTCCCCCTTCACACCACACTTGATGCCCCTATGCTTTGCCAGGGAGGTGTGGTTACAGCAGGGATGGGGACACATGTTCAAAAGAGGAGCAATAGGAAGGAAGGGTGCATGTACACATCACAGCTAACCCAGCGCTTCGCAAGGGATTTCTCCCCATACCGACCTCAAGCAGGAGGAAGTGGACATAAGCAGCTGCTTGTAGTTTGGTAAACTCAGTGCTTTTTATACATTTTATTACAGTCTCCAAAAAGGACATTTGGGAAGCTCAGCACTTGCACATCATCATCAAATTGTAAGGTTTTGCTCAGTGGCAGCTATATAAAAAGTTGCATATGAAACTGTTCTGTATCGTCAGACAAAATGAAATGAATGAGCTACATAAACTTACTTTAAAAATGTAATAAACAGACAGAGTTTCTCAAAGAAAACTAAAAAAGGTGTTTCTCAAAGAGAAAGAAACAAAAATAAAAATAAAGTAACAGAGAAGACAAAAGGCAGATTTTTTTTTTTTTCAGGTAGTCTTGCAGTGCTACAGTCAATTATATTGATCCATAAGATAGGTTTAAACACAGGGTGCTGAGAAGTGGTACTTTCTGCCATAACTGCACATCCCTCCCTGGATCATGACTGATAGCATTTTGGAAGAGTAGCACAAAAATTTTATCACCTGCATGAAAACCTGCTCAGCATTTAAATATAACATGTGCAGGGACAGGACCTTGTTTTCAGAGAGATTGTGGGCAAGCTACTGTTTGCATTGCCTATTAAAAATGACAGAACAGGTCCAAGAACAGGTTTCAGAGTGGCATCTGAATGATTTCAGATACCATATAAAGGTTCACAAATTGCTGACATGGTGTCCTTGGCATTGCAAAGACCAGAAAGCTTGTAGAGTTGGTGATCTGTGTGCTTAATGCTACAGTACTGACAAGGGGTTGTATCACATAGCATCTGTGATGATCAAACCAGTATTCGCTGTACTGAATGATATATGAATGAATGATATGATATATATGATGATATATCATATATATGATGATATATCATGAATGATAGCTTATTTATGTATATTTTTAAAATAATGTTTCAAAAATATGCTGAGGTCCACTTTAAAATAATATCCGTGCTTCCACTGCTTCGGTCTCAGTTTCTGTGCAAAAGTGCCTTTAGAAATCCTGACACTTTTCTGAGGGGGGGCCTAAAGTTAAAAACTGACACGCTTGAAGTGCAGACTGACAGCCCAAGAGCCTTCATTTAGCCTCTGGTTTGTATATACAGTATAAATGCAATCTGTGTGTAGAACATTTAAAAAGACTGCTCATAACACTGGGATAGATCTGGGCTTATGGAGCTAAATGCTTTAAAGGCATTTAAATGACCAGCTAAGAAAGCACACTTTCTCAAAGTCTCTAGGAACCAAACTTGTCCCAGATCAGATACCCATACTCTTAAAAGTGTCAGTGTTTATTTGCATCTTTATGTATCTAAGCACCTGTAAGAAAGCTAGTCTTTAATGTTTCTTTATAGTCTGGACTCTATATTAGTAATTTGTGAAGTGAAGTTCAGTAATTACAGTGAAAACATGCAAAGGAAAAAGTAGAGAATATTTTAATTCACGGATACAGAAAGGGACTTAGATGGGAGGATCAAATGAGAGCTGCCCCAGCCTAAAAAGTATCAAGGAACATTTAAGCTGCATTATTTTAGGACATCAAAGTTCATCTTCAGATTTGAGGTGTGGCTGGAAAAATCTTATGGCTCGCATTACTGTTTGTATGTGCTTTTTTTTTTTTTTTTTAATGGTAGAGTACTACTGCACGAATGGGATTTTCAGATTTTATTCTTTCCTTATGCATTGTTCACAGCTGAGAAAATACATTCAAACAGTTAGTTGAAGCACCCAATATACAAAATACAAAATAAGAAGGGTTTAAAAATGTACTTTGCTTTTTCTCAAGAACCTTATTTCTCTACCCTTCATTTTACTAAGTGCACCAAGGACTACACCCAAGGCAGATTTATGCTTTTCAATCTTCTTCATCAACTTCACTTTTCATTGTCTCTTTAAAAGAAATGTTTCTGTTTGTACAGAGCACTGTATTTTTGTTCAAGACAAATCTTAAGCAAATATTGGCTTGAAAGTGACAGCTAATTAATAGGCACCTCCACATAAGACACACAGTAGTCAAGTGTCATGTGAAGATAATTCACTGCCTTACTGCTTTTCCCCTCTTTAAGTTGCTGAATGCGCATCTGTCAGCTGAGCTGGCAAATTAAGTGCCTGTGACCAGACAGGCCTATGATCCCCGTGCTGGATGCCCTGGCAATATTTCTTCTCTTGCTCCCAGGAGCAGTCACGCAGAATTTCCATTTTCCAAAGTGCTTTTCCGAATTGCACAGGCATTCTTTTCAGCGTTACACTTTCTGTTCCTCCTGTAGCACCTCTCTCCGTACCGTGAGCTCTGCTTCCCTCCTGTGCCTGTAACACTCATTTTCTTACAGAAAGACCTTATTCCCCAGCCAGCAGACTACAGCCAGCTCCCCTGCTAAAGAGACATCCAAGCAATGTCCCTGTCCTTTGATGAAGTACCCGAACCAGCTTGTTTCCCTAGCTCACTGCGCCCAGACATGGGTGACAGCTCGCTCACGGGTCCCCTTCTGGGTGGACATCCTCCCAGCCCTCTCGTGGGGAGTAGGGTGGGACCTCTCCTGCCAACACAACTGCCATGCCCTGGTGATCCGCCTGTTGCTTACATTAATCTTGGATTGTTTACACCATGTGCACTCACAGTACAAGTTTAAGATACATGGCAACCCTGCAGAAAATTTGTATTTAAGCCATTCGGTCTCTAATTGCAGCTCAGACCTTGAGCATTGCAATATGTCACTCACACAACTGTTTTCAAAGAACAGGGCAAGCCTTTGACTAACAATCCACTGTGCTGCTCTGCAAATAAGCAAAACCATTATTCATACGGAAAATATCAGGAAACTGACCCAGCCTCTTTTTTAAACTCGTGCACTCTCTTTGAGTTTTGCCCTATCAATGGCCTGAGAGGATCCAAATGCAAGAGATTGATAGCCTGTACATTCCTGTCACAATAGCTGCACTGCTGGAATTCACACAAGTGCCTGAAAACTGATGCCCAGGGTTGCTTGTCTGAGGTGTTAATGGATTAATGTCTGCCAGGGAGCTTTGCATCGTTTTCAAACACCACCCAGGTGGAGCAGTGCTTCCCTCTGGCTGGGGACAGGGACAGGGACAGGGACAGGGACAGGGACAGGGACAGGGACAGGGACAGGGACAGGGACAGGGACAGGGACAGGGACAGGGACAGGGACAGGGACAGGGACAGGGACAGGGACAGAGATGGGCCCAACCTCTTGTGCCAAGCCTTCCCCATGCTGGAGAATCCCGGGGCATCCCTCACTGCTTGGCTGCCTGGGATAAGAGCAGGCTTTCTAAGGTCTAAATTCTTAATTGTTAAGCATTTGGCTACTTAAGCAATTGTCTGCGTTTATTCAGTGACCATCCAGCAGGAACTACAGGAGAAATGTTGATTTAATGAATGGCATTGCATTTCTCAAAATGAAACCAGAGAGTTAAGCTTGCTACAGTTTATGTGGTGTTATCTCCTCAGCTGATTTTTCTGTATGAGTGACCGCAGGGTATTTAAGCGTCTTCCTCATTCACGTCCACTATTTGTGGCCTTTTCTTTTTCCTTTCGGGTGAGCTTTTAGATGCTCTAAGTCTTTCTTTGAATTTTTCATTTTGTTGAAAGGAAAAAAACCCATCTGGATATTTTAGAGTAGTTTCATATTTTCTTTCTGTTCCTATTGAAGTTTTGAAAATATTTTAGCCATGATTTTATTGTCTGTGTTACATGCAAGTTGGAAATAAGGAACAAGGCAATAAAAAGGCAGAAATTTACAAGCCCAGTTAATCAGAGAGGTCATAAAAATGGCAGGTACTTGGTTTTATACTTTTATTATCCCCCTAATGTCAGCCGGGCTATTTTACGGTACCCACTTTGGACCAATATCTCACTGTTTTAAGCATTGTTCTAGTTTGTACTGGTGGCATCGGTCACGGAAAGGTGTAAATCTTTTCCTTGAGCATTTCTGTGTCTGAAATAAAACACAACTTGCATTTTTACATAGCCCAGAGTTGAGAGAGCTTTCTGGAGAGAGAGCTTTATTTGCAGCAACTCACACGGGCAGAGCTTGCTCTGAAACATGTGCAAGGGGGCATGCGCTCGCAGATCCGTGCGGGTGCCTGTACGTGCGTGCTGCGTGTTTCAGCCCTGACTCAGCAGCTCAAACCTACCTCTGCAGCCAGCAGAAGCACCAGCACATTCAGCACTCGGGCTGGCTTTGGGAGCTGCCCTCTGGAGCTGCCCATGGGCTTTGTCCACCGTCCTTTCACCTGGGGACTCTTCACATGTCTTGTAACGCTGCAGCAAATTGCATTGCAGGGCGATTTCCCCTTCTTTCACAGCAATCTGTGGGAAAATTGTACCTGTCCGTTCCCAACATCTGTCAGGAGCAGGAATAAGACATGAAAGGACCAGCAGAACTTGACAGGCACAGGTCCCTCTCTGCACTTCAGGGCAGTCCCATCGGCTGCTGACTCCTGCAGCAGACAAGCTGCACTGGCACCAGTTTTTAATGTAAGCCCTATCACAAGCCAGCAACGTGCTCCACCACTCTCTAAGGTTTATCTGCTGTGTTGTTGTTGTTGTTGGAGTTCTCATAGGAAAAAGGAACAAGAAGAGCATGAGTCAAGTGGCCGCAGCGTTACAAAACTTTTCTGTTTTTCTGAAGATGTGGCACTGATGACATCCTGGAGCCTCAGTGATGCAAACGTTTCTGTGATTAAAAAAGGGCATTAGCAAACAGCCTGGCTGGGTACTCAGAAATGCCCTTTACAACATAAAAAATCAAGGAAACGGTACCTAAAACATGCACAGACACTTCCAGCTGGGTAACACCCACTGAAAACACACAGGACTCACATTTCTCTCACCTGAGAAAAGACATTTCTTTTTGCTAAGGTGCGTTGTGGATCACAGTAAGTACCCAAAGGGCTATGAAATTACCAGATACCATCCATCCATCTCACAAAGACCCTCTGTGCCTGTGGCTGTCCTGGTTTCCAAATGCACAAGTTTGTTTTACAACGAGGCGATCACTATCGTTGTGCAGTTGCAGGTAGTGAGATGCTCGTTTTCAATGCAGGCTGAATTTGGACTCCCTCCTTTTGTTGTCACTAATGCAACTGAGAAAACATGCTCAAAAGGTACAAAAGGACAAAAAAAAAACACATGCCCAAATTGTCTGCTAGGAGCATACCTGCTTTTGGTTGACTTTGCAGGGGCAGATACATTTTGAGCAGTGAACTAGCCAAATGTGTGCCAAACTACCCTTGTATTGCTTTAAAGTCTTAATTAAAATGTTACATAGCACTAAGTCACCTTTCCTGAACTTCAATTTGCCTCAGAAATCATTAATTGGATACACACCACTGGGCGGTTATCTTGTTCTCGAGGGGTAACGATGAGTTATTAGCTGAACTTATGTCAAAATAGCTTATGGGGACCCAAGCGGGAAACGCTACATCCAGTGTTGAAAGACTGGAAGGGAAAAAAAGAAAGGATGTTGTCTTGTGCATTAAAAATATGAGATAAATGGCAACAACAACAAATAAATCCTCTTTTTACCTCCACTCTACCTTATGTTTTTGTAAGGGAAGCGTTGAGTGAGTTGGGCTGATTTTACAGAATGGGGGCAAAATAGCCAAATACGCTGAGCATGGTAAATGGAGAGAAACACTTCGTTTGCAGTCCACGTGGCATTAGGAAGACTGAGAGTGGCAAACTTGGGAAAGAGATGGGGAAGAAATGGAAGGGAAGGTAACATCCTTTATACATTAAATCAATGTCATAGATAAAAATCCTGTTACAAACTATGACTTCACTTACTGCTGAGTAGGGCTAAAGAAAAACTTAGGCTGGACAACAGCAATAGTGCTGGGACCCAATCACATACTCATTAAAACAGAAAGAAGTGCTTCTCCTGGCACTACAGAAGCAGCAACAGTGAGCACAGTGCTGAAAGTGGGGCAGGAATCACTCTGCAAAACCCATCATGTCCAACCAGATGCTCCCACTTCTCCCAGCGCTGCAGTATCCACACCACGTTTAAGCCGACCAAGCAGTGCCTACCCTGCTAAATTAAATTGTCAGCTCTTCGGGAACAGGTTTTGTCTGCTGATACTTTGGGCGTGAAGGAGATCTGGCCCCGGACTGGGAATGCTAGGCACTGCCGCAACATGGATGAATAACAATGGAAAGCAGCTCTATCGGTTACACACTGTTACTAATACTTGGAACTTGTGTAACCTTTCAATGGGAAAATCTTAAACACATGTACGAGCCTCACCTCTAATGCGTCTGTCTGGTAAGAATGATCGTCTATGGCTATGGCACCATACTAAAGAGTGCCTCCCCAAAATGCCCTATCAGTGCTGCCAAGCTCCTCTTTATCCTCTTGTAGGTGCAGTGTAGTGACTTTGCTCTTTTCCCCCCTGTTTTAAGCAGTTGGTGAACGTACACTGCCAATATTAAGCAACCAGTTCCAACTTAGCTAGCTCAGTCATTCGAGCATGTTAAATCTATTAACAAGCTGGTCATTAAATGAATTGCTGACCTATTTCTTCACTACTCTAGCTAAGAAACTACCTGATGACCTATGAAAATATCAATGGGATAAGAAAAATTATTAGCTGCACAAGCAGCGCAGCAGTTAGTCACTTTGGCAGCTTCCACCAGCCTGAAGAGAAATATTCACCATTGCCAGCTACCAGTAACTCGCCAGGATCTGGGTTTTGACACAGACTGATGTCTAGGGGAGACACCATGAAGCTGCTTACACAGGCAGCACTCATCTCCTCATCCTCAGCTTATTACTGGAAATGTTTTTGGCAATTAGGTGGTGCACGGCAGCCAGGAGTGGAGAGGAGGGCGGGAAGCCCACAGGTGCTGGAGCGGTGCTTGAAGAGCTACCTCCTCTCTCTTTTGCAATCCCTGCCTGCTTGACAGGCCCGGACGGCATTACATCACTTCCTAAAAACAATCAAACGGAGCCCATCTCCCGGAGAAATACAACTCAGAGGCACCGGGGCAGGAAACAGGAAATGTAAATGCTCCGCAGAAGCCCAGAGAGAGCCGCGGAGGCCGAGGCAGCATGCAGCCACCCGGCTGGGTCCCGCTGCTGAGCGCCCTGCTCCTCGCCCAGGAGGGCAACGGTGAGTGGCCAAGCAAACCTCACTTACTGTGGGGGCCCCGGGCATGCTGCTGGCAGGGCTGGCCCAGGGGTGACACCCACAGCTGCCCTCGGGGAGAGGGGACCTGCGGGAACTCGCTCGCTGCTGCCTGTGGCTGCGCCTCTTCCCAGTCGCGGCTTGCCCTTTTCTCTTCTCTTCTCCTCGGATGTAAGCCTGCACAGTGGATCTTACATTGAGGTGTGCAGGGAACTGGTGTCTCTGTTCCGGCTCACCAGGTGTTTGGGGTCTAATTTTAATCGTTTCTTGTACCTTGTTAACCCCACACCCATGCTATCAGCCATATGCTATGTCATAGCAAAGCTCAAGACCCAGCTCGCCCTCCACCCAAAAGCCAGCTGCTGATTTCCGCGGTGCTGATGACCCGAAACCTGCTCAATGAAAGAAAACACAGTTCTGGAGACAAATATTTGGAAATCTGTCTTGCCGAGCCTTCGGCACCCAGGATCTAGGTGTTTTGAAGGGAAGGACCACGAGGTGGGACAGCTGCTTATGACCGAGTGCTGGAGGCACTTGCTACAGCCCCCTGCAGAGGGTGGGTTGTGCCGCTTGCCCTTCATCGTGCCGGGACTGCCTGATGCAGGCGGCTGCTTGGGGAAAACCCTGCCTTGGTGGGGCTGACATGCCCCCCCGGCGTCATGCAAATCCCTGCCCAAGTGCCTCGATAGGGACAGAAGCATGTCACAGCTGCTGGGAGGGAAGGGAGAGCCCTCCAAGCAGCAGGGAGAGGCACTGCCGCTCGCCGCTACCACTGAGCTTCTATGGAAACTTGAAAAGGCACTGGGGAAATAGGTGGTGGCACTGTGCTGCTGTTGTTGTTTTTTTCCTGAAAACCAGCACTATTCCAGGCTGTAAAACCAGGCTGCAGGCTCCAGGCATGCTGCGGAGCTTATCGCGGTTAGCAATCGTGCTTAGCTGTAAGAATGAGTTAGGCGAGCTGTTACGGCATGGTTTGGTCTTGCCTGTGCTAATGCAGCCCTGCTGTGCTACGGGCGTGCTAGGGAAATGCGTTCCAAGCTTTGCACGTGCCTCCTGATCAAAGTGACCGGGAGAAGAAAAATCCTGTCACGAATGGAGCAAAATGGAGGTGCCAGAGAAGCAGAGAGGCAAGACCCCCGCCGTGCAGTGTGAAGAGGAGCAGGGGAGCTGCCAGAAATCACTTGCGCAATGCGTTGAGGTCAGACTTGTGCTTCCATCACCTCCATGTGCTGGGGGCTGCCTGAGCCCTGGCCCCCCAAGGGCTGCCATTCCCTGCACAAAGTGCAGCTGGGCAGGAGCCTGGCCAGTGTCAGCCCCTGCTGCCTGAGCAAGCCCTGCGCTGCTGGAGAAAGGTGATGGAGAAGAGGGGGGATCCCTGCTCTCCCCCCCACAAAGGTGTGCAAGCAGCCCCGGAACACAACCGAGGCTGGTGCTGAGGGCAGTTTTTCACTTGGTCTTCTGGGGAAACTGAACTGGAGGGGTTAAAATTTCTACTGAGATTCCTATAGGCTGCAGGTGGGCCAGGAGCACCTTTGCTGTGGCTGGCCTCCCAGGTGCATCCTTCTTGCTGACTGCTTTTGCTTACAGATCAACAGGACAGGAGCTTTAGGGGAGCTTTCTTCTTTTCTCCTCCAGTCCCAGACACTGTTGCCTCCCTCAGAGCAGTGTGCTGGGAAAGGGGGCAGAAGCTCTGGGATCGCCACGGTCTCACCTCTGCTGTCTAGAAAGAGCTTTGAAAAAAGTAGGTGATAGGAGTAAGATTAGATCTAGCAGCAGATCTAAAGGCAGATGGAAGCCTTTATAAACTGTGTTCCCATACCTTGCTGGAGCCTTGTAAAATCCTCACCTCGCCATTTGGATTATGATGAACAGATGGTTTTGTCCCAGCTGCACTGCAATTACTCTGGGGCGGCAGCTCTGTGAGTGTGCCTGAGGTCCCAGCACTGGCACTGGGTGGAAGGGACTCTGGGGTTTGCACAACACCTACACTGGTGTGTGCCGAGCCTAGAAGCAAATATTGAGGCCCTTCCTATAGCTTCTAACACAGAGCAAGACAATAAGAAAGGAGGATTTGCTATATATTCTCTCTTTCCAAAGTGCAGCCCCCTAAAAGCAGATGAGAACCCTTTCTGACAAACAAATCTTTGTTTTTATTTCCTCCTCCTCCTCCTTTCCAACCAGACACAATAACCTCTACTGCATTTATTTAAGCACTTCAGGGGCATTTCAGAAAATCTCCCTTTTACGTCAGCAAGATTTTATGCTAAATTTCAGTCAGTGACTCCTGCCTGTTGTCCCTCAAGAGACCTCTATGACTGCAGCTGAGCCTTCAGAGCTGCTGAACTTTTAATTTTGGGGTCCTGCTGAGAGTAGGGAACACTGAGAGGTTTGCACCATGAGTTTCTGGATGTGGTGGAGTTGCACAGGTGCCACTGATGTGGAGCTGGAAGGGCACAGGATCAAACAGAAGGAAAAAAAAGAAACATGACTCTGTATGGAAAATGTTTAGCTCTCGGGTGACGGATGAGGCTGCAGGCTCACAGTCTGGCTCTAAACGCAGGACCACATCTGCTGTTTAAAGAGCACTTGGGGCGGAATGGGCACGCAGCAAGGAGAAAGCCATTTCCTTGGCCAAGAAGTGCACCCCAAACCCTCTCTCCCCGCTCGGGGTAATACCCAGACAGCACTCCCTAACACCCCTCTGTAACAGGATCCTCTCTGCGGATGAGCCGCCCCGAGACGCTGGCTCAGCCCGTCGGGCGGCGCGTGGGCCCGGCAGCCAGCCCGCGGGGCCTGCAGCAGCACGCGGCCCGGGCAGGCCCCGGCCGACCGCGGCGGGCACGGCACCTCCACCATGGGCGCTGCTGGCGGGGCGAGAGGCAGGGGTGTGCCAGGCAGCCGCCGAGGGGAGCCCCAGGGCGGAGAGGAGCCGTAGGAGTGTGTGTAGTGCGCGGCAGGGCTGGGAGGAGGCACATTGGCCTGCTCTGCGTGGCCTCGGAGGCTTGGCTTCTTCTGTCGCCTTCTCCCGAGCCTTCTGCTCAGCACGTAGGAGCTGTTGTGCAAGCTGAAAAGCTCCCTTCGGAGACTCCGTCTGAGTTCAGTGCGAGCCCAGGAGGGAGGCCAGGGCCTTGCCAGCAGAACGCGGCGTGCTGACTGCGTGCCATTTGCCTTTGCCTCCCATCCAGCCGAAGCCAGAAACCTGTTTGCCTGCTTGCTGCATCCAGCAGCTCCTATCACCTCCTCGGAGTGCTGCAACGCAAACCGCAGGGGAAGAAGGGCAGCTACCACAGAAATGCTGCTTGTTTGTTTGTTTGTTTGTTTGCTGCACAGCTGCTGATCCCGGCCTGCAAAGCCACTCAGGATGTTCAGCCCCCTTTACTTCCCTTGAAAGGCAGGCTTGGAGGCACCTGCAAAACCCATCAGTCACTCGAGTGTATTTTTTAAGGAGAAAATTCTGAACAATGCCTCATACCACGATACCTGCATAGAGGGACAGAGCCCTTTTGTCATTCATACCAACTGTAGTGGAACCTTTTTTGAGCCACTGCTGCTGCTTGCTCAAGCATTCGGGCCCCCTGGTGCCCAGATCCTCTTGGTGGTGGGAACACCTTGGCTTCTTGCTGCAGCCAGGTGCTCACGCAATGCCCAGCTCCCCATCAGGATGGGGCCCAGCCACATGCCAGCCCCTCATCCTTCTTACAAGGGCAAAAAGTGGTGATGTGGGCTGGGAAAAAGCTGTGTTGTGCCCTCAACAGCTTCCCTCAAGATGACGTGCAGAAGGCACTGGGTGCGGGTGTCAGAACCTGGCCAAAAGCACAAGGCTGAGCCCAGCAAGAAGTGCTCTGCAAAATCGAGGAGGTATCTACATGGAGATCAGCAGATCTGTCTCTCTCCGAGCATGGAGAAAGTGCTTGAATAACATCCCACAAACCCTCCAGCTTTCAGGCACTCTCTGACCATGCTCCAAACCTTGCAACATCCACCTTTCATTCACCTCACTGGGATGTGCCAAGACAGCAGGTGAAACACGGGATATTGGAGCAATATCTTTGCAAGAGCCTTGTGCAATTGTCTGCCCGGCTGCTGAAAGACACATTCAAATCTCTCAAAGAAAAGGCCTTAGTAAGAGGAAATACTGCCCAAAGAAGAGATGGTGTTTTGGCCCTGGAATTATGTAAAGCGAACAAAATTACGAGGCAACAAGGTCACTCCTTGTGATTTGCCACTTTCTTTGTCTGGAGACTAGAAAAGATAGTTCTATTTCACACAGAGATAACAGATTTGAAATCTGCTTTACAGCTCAAAAACAGGCAAATAAAAAGTAACAGAGACATTGGAAACGTCTCTCTTGGAAATCAAACACAATGTGCGCTGTAGCTGAAAGCCTAGTACTGCATTTAATGAGATGTGACCGCTTGCTTTTGCTTTAGAGTCACATCATGCTTCAGACATTTGGAAAATCCATTTTATCTCTAATAGTAAATGGAAAATAAACTATTTCCCCCACACCCTTTGTGCTATTTTTAGCACTGGGCTTGTCATTGCAAACATATCAAATAAGGCAGCTGACAGGTTTCAAGGAGGATGGCTAGAGGAGAAAGAGGAAGCAAGGTCACAGGAATGGTCCTGTGGCACTGCGGTGCAAATATATATGGCCAAAAAATAATAATGGAGAGGTGCTTTCCCTCCCATCCTCTTTGCTGGGATTAATGAGAGCCAGCAGCTCACGCGAGCAGGTCGAGGAGCACACACGTAAGGGGTCACTGCCTGTAAAGGCACTGAAATACTAGGCAGGGAAGAAAGTGACAGACATTACTGACATGAAGCATTTTGCCATTGAAGAGCTAACATTTTTGTTGTCTTACTGCAGTGGAAGAGGCTGGTGACCTTTGCAGTATCAAATATTTTATTAAAGTATTAGGCATTATTTACTGAGTATTATAATTATTTATGAAGCATTAACATTCTTTCCTAGCTTTCAGGAGAGGGTGAAACAATCAGGTGCCTGTGTGATAAGCGTGGCACAAAGATCCAGATAAATCACTGCTGCCACACTCGAAGCATTGCATTCATTTGAAATTGGGGTTCGTGTCTTGTGAGATGCTCACCTCCTTCCTGAGGCAGACCTGGGTGGCGAGGAGGTGCTGCAGGGTGGGTTAAGCAAGAGATAGCGCTCTCACCCCAGTTTTCCTCTCTTGCTCGGTGTCCCTGGGAAGGACAGATTCCTGTCCTTCTGATTCCTCATTTGTAAAATGGAGATGATAACTGCTCATCTCTCAGGGCCATTATGAAGATTAATGTGTTTACTAAAGCATTTAAAATGCTAAGTACTTTCAGATCCAGTCCTGTGAGATTTGAAATGCCAGCGCTGAGGTGCTGAAAACCTGAAGCTCTTGCTAGCTCGAGTGGAAACCGCGGCTGCCCAGCGCCTGACGAGAGCAGGGAGCACCATGTCGCTGCAGAAGTCATGCTGTCCTGTCCTGTGTTACGGCATAAATGCTGTGCCACAGCGGCGCCCTGTCTGAAAGGGCAGGTAACATAAAAAGTCACCAGTTCACTTCAAGCAGTTAATTTGCATTTGGAAACCTGTAGGTGTAATTTATTGAGGGACTGATTCCCACGCCCCTGGCTACCACAGGGTTTTTGGCAATAGCATGGAATCCAGCACAGGCCGCAATTTACTGTGCTGCCATCAAGCTTTAAATCCCATGACCGTCAACAAGGACTTTTAATCGGCATCAAAAAGTCTTGTTTCAGTATCACCAATATAGCCAATTTCGGCCAATTGCCTTGCAAAATGTACGCTAAATGAAATCAAAACCTGGATCCAGATTCAAAACCTGCAACCTTCACAGTTATGACAAAGAAGCAGCGTTGTGTCTTTACCACTGTGAACTGTGAGTGCAGCCGGTACCATCCCTGTGCTGCTACCTCCTCCAGCCAATGCAGAAGTGAAAGTCAGCAGCGCCCGCAGGCTTTGTGCTTCCTTTTAGACCCGTTCCTCCTTGCTGCACGGCCAGACAGGGTTAAAGAATTGGAGGAGGGCACAACAGGGTGAAATGAGTGAGCTGGAGGGGCTGGTGAGCCTGGGAGCAGGGTCTCCCCAGGCACAGGCTGAGCGTGGAGAGGGACGGCATGCTTGGCAGGGCAGCAGAAGGCTTTTAGGAGAGCACAAGAGCTGATGTCAGCCTGCAGGGCAAACACGGCAGCTGCGGGCAGGCAGACCACAGGGGCTGACATGTCCCTGTGTAAGGCAGCTAAAGAGCCCTGCCACAGTAAGGTTTTGTGACAAACTCCACGTGTAATTTGGCATCTGGTGGCCCAGACTTCACACATGTGTGTGTGTGCATTTGCTAATTGTCTTTTTTTTAAGACATCAAGTGAAAAACGAATACTAAAACTGCATGCTTTGACTCTCTGATAGCACCAGTAAAACCCACACAATGTTAAGCTGTCCTCCTATGTTTGGTAGGCTCCGAAAACAGCGAGGATGGTTCTGGCTATGGATCACCAACATTACCCACCGCCACAGTGATACCTTCTCCTGCTGTGACTCCTATGTCCTATACAACCGTGGGCAGCACCCAGCCAGTCCTGGTCTCTACAAGGCCTACTGAAGGCAGCTCTGAAGCGGAAAGCGTTCCAACCACTGAACTGCATGACAAGAGCAATAACGAGAGCCTAGAGACGGAGGAGCCATCTGTCTTGGTGTACGCTGTCCCCGCTGTGCTGCTGGCCCTGCTGATTTTTCTGGTTATAGCTTTTATAGTAGTCCATAAAAGGAAAAAGTCTAAGCAAGGTAAATTTCTCTTCTCCTGCATCAGGAGGATATCTTTAGCACATGCTCAACATCATTCACAAAATGCTATTTCAAGGACCGGGATGCCCCATTTAGGGTGCTCATCTCTGGTTTTAGCTCCATGTCTCCCAAGCAGAAAAGGAGCGAGGAGACTCACACAGCAGTCCCTCAGCGAGAGCTGGTGCTGCTGCCCTGGCTCCTCGCAGTTCCCATATGGATGAGGGATGTGGCTGTGCCATGCTGTCCTTGTGCTTGGTAACCCCATGCAAGGTGACTTTAGTGCTCACCCTACAGGGTGAGGCTGCAATAGAACATGAGTTTTTGCAGGCCGAGGCTTTTCAGTCACTTCAAGAACCCCTGGAGGGGAAATTGCTTGTCTTCCTGTCCACTGTGGCACTGACATCCACTCAACCCCTGGCAGGCTGAGCTCACGGCGAGCTTCATTTAGTGTGCTGAGGATTAAACATAACGGGCTGCTCTGGAAATGGCAGGCAAGCAGGGCGGGATGTGCTGCCTTTCATCTAGAAGTGGATGGTTACGCCCTGTGAAAACAGAACCTGTTTGAAGTGACCCTAGTGCAGGATTTGCCCATAATATAGAGAGTGTATATACAAACAGCATAACTGTGAACAGCAACTTTTGTTTTCTTTTCCAGATGAGCTGGGAAGTGAAAACGTAAAAAGGTAAAGTTTATATCTTTTTTTTTTTTTTTTTTTTTTTTTTTTTTTTTTTTTTTAATTTCTCTAACTCTAATAGGCTTGCTGGTTTTTGCCCCCTGCACTGTCTGGTTTCATTTAAGCACGCACCAAACACTGCTAAATTTTCCCCTAATCGTTGCAGTGAACACCCTCTAGAGGTGGCTAACGTGCAACTTCGGGGTGTATCTTTCAGGCAACAGGCAGAGGAGAGGCAGCGGGATGGGGCGGGCGAGAGCTGCCCCACGGGGACCCATGCAGCATCTGCCCCTGGCCCCACCAGCCACCACGAGATATGGCCATGCCACGAGCAGAGGTCGGTCCCTGGGCTCACCACAGCCTCTTGCTGTTCAGAATAAGCTTCGTGTCCAGCTTCCCCATCTTTCAAGGCTGCCCTATGTGAGGCAGCTGCCCTGGAAGTAATCCTCTGGCTGCTGCAGGAACCTGCTGAGATCTGCGCAGCTCTTCTCCCAGTGAAACTTCTATTGAGCTCCTATTACTATTGAGCTCCTATAACTTCTACAGAGCTCCATCTTGCCGATAATCAACATAATGATATTAAATTAGTTTTGGGGGGGTGCTAAAAACAATTTTTCTACCATGTGACTACAGGAATGATCGGTAAAGAGAAGAATAAATGGTGATATTCAAATACATACAGAGTTTGGATAGCTATGACGATGCCTTTTTAAGTGTCTAGGCTGGGGCAGCTTTCCAGAGCGGCCACAAATGCCTGGAATTATGAGGGAATCATGCACAACTACTGCCTTAAATGTTTTCTGATTTAAGCCTTTGTGTAATGTCTTTTTCTCAAGTCCTATTTTTGAAGAAGACACCCCCTCTGTTATGGAGATAGAAATGGAAGAGCTTGATAAGTGGATGAACAGCATGAACAAAAATGGTACACGGTAACCCCTCTACTCCATCATCCCTCTCTTTCTAGCTGACGTAGATCCCACGCGTAGAAAACCAATGTAAGGCATTTTGTATTTGTGTCACTGATTTTCCTAAAACATTTTTAGTTGTGTTCTTTACTCTTTACTACAGAAATAGCAGCACGAATGTCAGGGGTAGGATTGTTCAGAGGAGTATTTTAGTTTGTGTGGGAGCTTATTTTTAACATATGAGGGAATATCATAAATGTTTTGAGTTTCCAGTAGGCACTTGTTAAAAACAAGTATAGCTGTGAACAGAATTTATATTTTTAAATACACATTTTAATGCTGGATCCTAGTTTCTATGAGGAATCCAGTCCTTTCAGTCTCGAGAGTTTCTACAGTTCTGTGGTTCGCATTGTGCTGTCGTAGAAGAAACAAGTATTTACTCGTAGCTCAGACCACTGTTTACATAAAATCACTGCCAAGATCTTATCACTGCCCCCCTCCTCTTCTTGTTTCCTTTCCCTGACTTGCCATCTCTGCTGCATGAAGCACAAGCTGCTCTTTGCTGCTGATCCCTGACTACATCCTCCCCACTGAGTCTGCCAGCACTTGGTACCCGCTGTGCCTACCACCAGAAGCATCTTCAACTCCCTCTTAGCTATTTCTTTTTCAAGCATCTTCTATTTTTCCCTAGTTTTCTCCCAGCTGAGAATCTCTGATCTGCATCCTCTTTCAAGGTTCTCCTACCCAAGCACAGGTCTTCTGTGTGAATTAGCTGGGGCAAATTAGCTGGGACCTGATCATGAACTGATATGTAACAAGCCATGCTAACAGCTTCTCACTGACTTGGAAATGCTGAAACCTCATTTTTAAATTCCTGGTCCCTTGCCTTCCATTCAAACAGCCCATCTGTCTGACCTCCTAGAGATGTTTTGGTTTTTAGGACATAAAACCCTTTGGAGCATCTCTTCCCATTAGCAAAACTCTCCAGATGACGGGGTTTTGACCTTCTCGGTCTATAATCTCCAGCTGAAAACAAGTTCTAAGGGTCAGTCATGAAATTAAGGCATCAAGTACAATACGTAGGGAAACACTGAGTTTTTAATTTCTGTGGACAGAAGGGAGCAAACATTTTGCAGTATGTTTTTTTCAGTAATGTTCCCTAAACCTCACCCCTAAATTCGGCACTGGATGATGAAGCATAGGTGCAGCTGTAAGCTGTGGAGGGCTAACAAATGATCCTCCCAAGGTAGCTCGTGGGAAGCAGTCCTCAAAGGTAGTGTGCTTGCCTATGTGTACACAAACAACTGAAACGTATCTAACAGAGAAGTTACCACAGTACCTATCAAAGGGAAGGAGGATTTCAAACACAAAATATTTACACTGCTTGGAACATGCAGATTTTAATAGATAAAACGATGCAGAAGAGCAGGTTTATGTACTAGAGTGGCTGCACAAAAAAAGTTTGATGTGATTTTGAAATAAAGCAGAGTAACTGCCAAGAGTAACTATCACCTTGTTTCTCATCCTGTTTCAGCTGATTGTGAATGTTTGCCTACTGTAAGAGAAGAAGAAAAAGAATCAATGGCCAACCCGAGGTACTTTTAATTCATTATGTTATTTGAAGAAACATGATCAATGTCAGTCATTCCAAAATAGTCTCATTTTTTTATATACATAATTATAAAAGACTGATTCTGGGGCCTATTTAGGTTTTAAAGTTCTTGTGTATGAGGACTGATTCCAACTCAAACGTTTTGATACTCCTTTAATTTTAAGCCAGTCACTGCCCATAAATCACACCCCTAACTAGCCTTGCAGTGGCAAACCAGTGTGAGACAGATGACCACATTGCACAGACAGAGTTTTCCTCACCGGTCAGCCTTTAATCACAGCTTCCTGAAGCATTAACACCAGCACCCAGAGCAGCTTCCCGAAGGATTTTCCCAGCACTGCCCTGCAGCCAGCTCAGGGGCCAGGAGGGATGCAGAACAGCCATCCAGACAGCTTGTCAGCTTGCAAGCAGCTGGGGAGTAAGAGGCTTTTGGGGCACAATGACATCCTCAGCCAAGTTCCTTCCCAGAACAGAAACAGTCATTTTGAGAAAAAACACCATAGACTACCAACTTCAGCAGGCATTTTAAATACAGTCCTCATTAAAGTGGTTCTGTGCTCTATTGCCATTAACCCCATCAAGCGGTGGGGATTTAGCTCCCAGCTGGCTACGAGTGCCTTTGGGCTATGTGTTCCCATGGGTGCCCCACCTGTAAGATGGAGATATCACCACTTTGAAGCACTGCATCCAGGCATAAGCCTTGACTCCTAATGGCAGCCCTGTTCAGATCAGGGTGTTTCAGTCTGAGTGAAGGTACACATCAGTAAAAACTTATTTTCTTATAGCTGGTGTCCTAGGACCAGCTGTGATGCCTCTGAAGGGTAGGAAGGCAAACAAGGCCATGTAGGAAGATGAGATTTCTCTTGCCAACATTCAGAACTGCTCAGACAAAGGACATTATCTGAATACAAAGGGCAAGATTATTACTGGAAGACTGCTTACTTTAGGAAAATTTGTTCTCAAATTACGTTACAAAAAGAGTTAAGATTTTATTTTTGAGAGTTCAGTACGGGAAACATCTCAGTGCCTCACTGAACACAAGTGGCTGAGTGTTATTTTCCTCCTTCATACAAGTTGCTGGAGGGTTCAATTAAGACTTAAATGCTTTCAGCTATGAACTAGTTTAGATAAGGTAGCATTTCAAGATAGCATTTTGAAAACATCTGAGGCAAACTGTCACAATAATGGCATTTCCAGAATGAAAGTTTTTCCAAAACTACTTTGCAGAGTAAGTGACTTCTTAATATAAAATTTTAAAAAGGTTTTAAGAAAAGACCAATATGGTGCTGAAATACTGGTAAGTTAATGCTTTATCTTAAAACTACTTTTTCAAAGTTCACTTTACACAAAATGTTGGAATGTGCTTCATTTCAAAGTGGAAGTATATTTGAAATGGTGCCATTTTCTGGCAAACAAATTAGTGCCCGTTCATTTCTGTGATCAAACCTTGTCAAACCAAAGAGGACTTTTTCCCCAGCCAAGCTCTTTGCTGAGTACTGAAGAGAAATACATGCCGATAAACACGTTTCAGCACCAATTTTGAGAAAAACAAAAAGTGAAAAAAGTATGAAGCAAGTGAAAAGAAAGCTGTTATTCTGGCTAAAACTCTTACAGGCATCAAGGCTATGGAGCTGTGCATCAGAGGCAAGGTGCAACAGCCCTAGCTCCCTCAGAGGTGGTGCTCATCTGCCCTGCACACAAGCTCACTAAATAAAACACATCTGTGTATACAGATACGTTTTGCATGTATATGATCTTTTATAAATATATATCAATGTCTTGCACGTGAAACCTAGTGCTAAAATCCCAACCAGGATACCTGCGCACACAGGCGCAGGACAGTGGGTGAGGTGAAGAGGAGGGCACACGACAAATCTCTTCTCTGGGGAACTTTTCCCCCCCCAGCAAGGAGAGGCACAGCACCCGCCCCCGTAGGGTGCTGAGATTGGCAGAGCAATCCTGCCTTATCACACCCTCTGGGTACCCTCCTGCTTTTTCTGTCCAGAAAAAAGATGGGTCTTTCCTACAGAGGGATTGTCTGGGTGGAGAACAAATCATTACAGAAAGAAATCCTCTCTGCCCAGCCTGCACCTCAGCTTAGGAAAATCATAAAAAGCCATGAAAAATATTAAGATTGTGTCCCTTTAAACTTCAGCAGTGGCTTTTAACCCTGCTGTTAGTGCTGATGGAAATCCATCCAGCTGATAACAGAAGTTGCATTTTTCATGTCTGTGTGAACTAAACATGAAGAAAGTGCTAGGGAGCAAGCTACCTAGGCAGAAATCAGAGGGGCAAAAAGAAAATTAATCTATTATGAGTCTAGGTTTAATATATATATATATATATATGTAAGAAAACCATGTAAAATGTTATCCTCAGGCGTGGGAAGAGGGGATTTTATTCTCCTGGTCCTAGACAAGGACTGAGGAAAGCTCGTGCTGGATAGCCTCCAGCCAAAATAAAAGTGGGATCATCCCTTGCTCACAGGCTGTAGCACCACAGATGGGCTCACCTGGTGTGCTGCATGGCTGACATTGGTTTTCTGTTCACACCTTCTCATGGGTTGAACAGACACTACTGCATATTTTTTTCTGCTGAGAGACAAGCAAACAAGCAGCCTGACACCGGTGTTTCTTTCTCTTCCATGTACACCCAGTGATGGTGAATCATGAAGTCACGGCAGCAGAGAACTGCTTAAAGGGAAGCAGCACACGAGCTGACAGACCCCAGATCCCGGATGAACTGGATTTAAACATGATTCATCTCAAAAGGCTGGAGGAGCAAATGCTTTTGTTGTGCCCTGCTACTTACAATCTTCAGAGAAGAAACATCAAGAGGAAAAAAAAAAAGAAAAAAGTGCTATAGTAGGACTAGGAGGTCGACTTAAATTCCTTCCGTAGTGACCAGTCAAGAGAAACATTTTCCCCACCCCAAAAAAGAGCTGTCCATGTTTCTGCGTCGCTCTCCTTCTCTGCATAGTGCAACAGCTAAGAGCATGTATGTGCTGAATTCGGTGGGCTGTTTATTCATTCTTTTTGGTTTAAACAGCACCCACAATTCTGGATTGCACTGGTTTAGTGTGTTTGAATCAGACTGTTGAGCTCATATTGATGTGATGTTTACTTTCAATTTGTTTTTTGGTAATGGTGCACTGATTTGCACAGGACTTCTGCTTAGGGCAGTGAAAGACTAGGACTAACAGACAGCTGTGAGGACAGACAGCAGCTGAAGCTCTCCCAAAGGATTTGCCAGGAGGCAGCCTACAACCCAGCAAGGGCACAATCCTCCTAGCAAGCATTTTGTTTTTCAAATTAAAGACACCATAGAAATTAAAAATATTATTTCAATATTGCCTTTGAGTTAACCCACTCCACAGCCCAGCACTGTGCTAGATCTCACCACCCAGCACTTCTTCCTGCGCAGCACTGCTCACCAACAGCAACCTGCTTCAGGCACACTCAGCTTGAAAATGCTTCTCCTCATCAAAATGGGCTGGGAGACTCAACAATTCAGTGCTCACACCAAACACACCTGGTAGATAAGCATGCATTATTCCTAACCACTTGGCCAAGGACTTCTGCTGCAAGAATATTACAGCTTCAGGTTTTGAAGACTGAGCTTGGAATATCTGAAAGACATAGGAAGGCTTCTCAACGTGCCTGCTCTCCTTCAGTGACACTGGAAAGTCAGACTCCTGAGATACCTCAAGTTGGGAGCACAAACTCTGTATTACTCCCGTGGATTTTGGGTGGCATGTCTTACTGATGTGGTTTAAGTATGCAGCATACAAAACTGGATATGTTTGTGCAAAGCTTCCCCTCCACTGTATTGAAAACTTGCATCTCATGGTACCTTAGATCCTTCCATGTCACATCCTACCTGTCCTCATATTCGATTTAAACGAGAAACTTCCTGCTCCACAGCTGTTCATTCTGCTCAGTTTTCTTTTGCTTGCAAGTATTTCATTAATATATGTTCGTGCCTAGCTTGGTTAAAGAGAGCAAATGAACAAAACCCCCAGAGCCCTAGGATGACAATTAATGCTCACTACCATCTGACAGATACAGAGGAGGGGTCAACATTGTGACTAATTGAGAATGTGTCAAACAGCAAAGTGTTTACAGCTAACCATTTTCCTGAATGTATTCATCACTGAATATGAATTGACTAGTAATTTCCTCAAAGAGTAAATATTTCCTCATTGTTCCAAGACAATTTATTGCACATACTGGATTTAATATGGGTGATGCTAAATTAATTTTCCTTGCTTGGATGATTTTTTAACTTGAAAAAATGTTGTAAGAGATAAATGTAAAACATTTTTTTCCAAACATTTTCACAAGTTCCTGACAGGAAAATCACTCTCTAGAACACTGATTTACAATAATACAATCACAGGGGAAAAGGGAGAAGACAAATTAAGGCAAGTAAAAAAAAATGGAAGCGGATATTTTCCAGGAGCAGCTTTGTTAGCACTTTCTTCCCAACGGAACTAAGCTGCTATGCTAAGGCTTCCTACAGCTTGCAAAGCAATAATCAGAAGATGTTCAGAAGAATATTTTTTGTAGTTTTTCATGAGGAAAAACATGTGCTTTGAGACCATTATTCTTTACTGGTTGTGTGTCTGGCATGCAGTCTTTTGCAACAGCAGCATCCCATGGCACCTCTAGCCCTACTCCAGCCCACACCACCCCCTATCCAGCAGGTGCTGCCTTCTCCAAGAAGCCAGCTGAAGCCCAGCTCAGACAAAGAACCAGGGCCTGTACTTCTTCCTGTGGTGTTCTTTTCATTGACTTAAAAAACTTACCAACCCCATTCTGTGGAGTAACAAAACCATGACATGATGATCCTTCACCCTGTCCTAGCCATGGATGTAGGACAGTGAATAATGAACCACAATGCATGGAGACAGTACTTGAAAACAGACTGTCAGGCATATATCCTGTTGGTTTTGACTTACTATTAATCCCCAAGTGGTCAGAATGCTGCACGGTTTCAAGTAATTTTCTTTGACATTTGGTTTCCCTGAAAGATTTAAGTAAAACTGGAGGGAACACATTTTCTGTAAACTTATGTTAATAAGCATTAACCCTTACTCTGAAGATCATCATTAGCAATTTCTACCTCAAGCTTTAAAATCATTTTTGCCCAGAATTGATCTTGAGGTGAGAGCTCAATAAAAAAAAAAAAAATTATGCCATTTACCCTTTCTAAAAATTCACATCAGGACATGTCTTTCCTTCTTCCAGAACTTTCTAACCATTTCAAAGTGAAAAATAAGGGCTTGGACACTTCTGTAGCCAATTCTGGATACAAGTTACCTGCCATTTTTAAAGGCAGCAGATCTAATCTAAAAGTTGCCGAGTTACTACTGAAAAGTTAAGGCTTCATTAAATCCTGCCCTCCTGATGCAAAAGAGACCAGCAGTTGAATAATCTGTATTGCAGGATAGTCATGGATACTTCTAATAGGTCCCTCAGTACTCTGCAAATATGATTTTTAGTATTTCTATTTTCCCCTAACAGAGACTTTAATGGCTTTTTTGTTCTTTCCCTCTGATCTCCTAGTGTTAACAACAGACTCCTCTGGAGACTGATGTGATAACCCCACTGCCTCTCCAGGCTGCCCATTTCACCCCCTCTAGTATCTCTTTTATTTTCATTTCTATGTAGACTTCAGCATTTTCTAAGGCCATCCCTCAGCATCCATTCAGGTTACAGCCAAGCATCTCCGCAGACCCCAGCAGTTATGGATGAAGCTTCAGCATGGTCACAGCCCTGATTCCTTTCTTCCTCACTCCCATCCAATAATCCCCTCTCCTGATACTAACCTGCCAATTGCACTTCAATCAAGTCTGTTTTATACTTTTTTTTTTTTTTTTTATCTGTTCCTGCTCATTTTCTTTCACATACACTGGTGATCTCTATATTAATCTTTTAGGTGGACTAAATTACAGGGGATTTAGACCATTTTGGTCCTACACTGGTACAGCCAAAGGGTTAAAATACTCTAGTTTACATGTACTAACATTATACCTTCTGTTTGTTTTAATTTTTCCCTAAATGATTCACACAGTCAGGCCCCCTAGCCTACAAAACAAAGAACAGAACAACCAGGCAGCAGGTAGTATTGTAGTGGATTATTTTAATATTGCCATGGATAATACAGGCTATGCCTCTGCTGTTACATCCTAATCATCTTGCCTGGTCTAAACCAATCCATCCCACCGTTTTTTTTTTTTTTTTTTTTTTTGCCATCAACCAATAGCTCAAGTTACTTTTCCTCTGTAGAAAAGAAGGAAAAACACACAAATAGGAAGTCACTTGCACTACGTTCAGCAAATGTGATGATCCCCGAAGAACTGTTACCTCTTCCCTTATTTTATTCAAGCACTTGAGCAGTTGTTACCAACATTTCTCAGGACAATTAGATATCTAATTTAGAGTAAGCAATTTTTGTTCTATAGAAAACAGAAGGCTACAGACCCAAAAGAAGACTTATTTGAGAACCATATAGATAAGAAGGAGGGTAATTGAGAACTAGCATCCTCCTAGATGCGATGAAATCAATACCTTAAGGAAGGTTTTCAACAACATAGAAATAACACCTCCATAAAAATACAAATACAGAGTTACTGGTATCACCAGCAGTTAATAGCACAACAGTCCTGCACTCAAACACATAACCTTCCATTAATGCCACAAAAAGAAGGTTGCTTTTGGTTTCTAGGTAGTCATAAGTCACGCATTCCCAGGTATCTACTGATTTATGAGATCAAAAGAGTTAATATTTTTCAGTGCTAAAACCAATGGAAGGCTATGAAAAGCTATTGTTTACTTTTTGTGTATGAAATTGCTGTATGTGCAATTGTTTTGTCAAAGAGCTGTTTCGAATGATTTTGTGATGTAAATATTTCAAAGTCATAATATCACTTAGATGTATTTAAAAGTATCAGAGTTAAACCAATTTTTTCTAATAAAGGTTTATAGTAGTTTTTAGTGCCTACTGTTTCTCTTTTTACCTATAACCCCACTAATCCACTCATGTCAGTAAGTGCTAGTTTTCTAGTTGATGACTTGGAGATTATTCAGTTCATGAAAGCAGATGTACAGAGACATGTAGTATATCAATATGTTATTCTGATCATTAAATTAAAATATAGGCAAGAAGTTAATCTCTCCAAATTACAGAAGTGCTTTGAATTAATTTATTAAAAAAAAAAAAAAGCTGCTTTGAATTCCTATGTATTTCTGTTGGACTATTCCAGATTGTCTTAGTAATAGTTAAATTTTTGCTCCAGAGAAATTGGTGAAGACCCACCACAGCCTTGCCATGTGTGGCCATAGTTGTCTTTTAATTATGAACTGCTTCTGAGGTTATTCCAGTTAAGCACCAAAATGAGAGTCTCCAAGTTGACAAAGCTGCTGAAATAAGTTTAGATACAGATTTAGAAGAGACTAACAAAGCAGTAAATTGCTTTTCACTTCCATCAGTCACATGACAGAAAGTTTCATTAGAGGGGAGCAAAACAGCCTAGGGGTGTCAAAGCTCAAGCCACTGGGCCTCCTCAATACCTTTACCACATTTGTCAACATTGACATGAAATGACTACTACCTAATGTAGCACTTATCAAGAGCAGTCTCCACAGGATGTCATTTGCCTAGCACCACAGAAGGTCAACAGACACAACTTTTGTATTTGATACAAGTGTTTACAGCTTCATATAAAGCCACTACTTTGGCTCTGTACCGTGTTACCTTATAGCCACAGGCACCAGCACCCCACTGCTGGTTTCCTCTGTAGGAGCCCTCAAGTGATCAGCCTCCATTTTCTCTTCATGTTTACCCCAAGTCACCAAGCACGAGGAGCCAGAAACACAAAATTGCAACACTACTCCTTAAGTCTGCAGTTTAAGAATCCAATACCAAAGTAAATCACAGGACACCTTTGCTCCCAGTGAGACCCAACACACTCCCAAGGCTAAGTTAAGCTACTGCCAAGGGCTGATATATAAATACTGCCAGTGCAGGTGGCTGCTATTTCGCTCAGGTGAAGGGCAGTTTGAAGGCAGGCTTTGATGTCAATAAAGATAAAGCCTTGATTAGGCATCTGGCATCTAACAAAAACAAACAAAAAAAAAAGCAGGAAAATATGTCGTTAAGCATTTTTTTCATCACGTTAAGTGTCTTGACACTGCCCATGACTGGTACTACTGCTCTGAAGAGCACAACCTCCTACATTAATTCTAGTTTCCATGGGTGTATAGCAAAAAATATTCCTCTTTGGTTCCTGTAGTTGTTATAAAGCATCAGATTTAATTATCTGGCTACAAACTTAAGGCAATTACTTAGAAATTCATGTTTATTCTGTAAATTTTATACAAGTTTTTCTTATGCAACAGGATTTTAAAAGGGGACTATTTTTACTGTAACAATTCAAATGAAGTTTTTCCTAGTGCATGCCAAAGCTGAGCTCTGCAGCCGGTTTGATGAAATTCTTTTTAATCCTCAGTGTGTTACGCACATGGATGGACTGCTGAATTTTACTATATAGAAAAATAAAATGAAGGAAGTGAGTGCTTTGTCTTCTGTTGATATAGATAAACTTTTAGGAACTATAGTTACAGATTTCAGAAATAAGCAAAAGGATGACAGATTTCTTAAATAAATATGCAATTCAGCATTTTTCCAAAGAAATTCAATTACTTCCCTGAAAGCAGAACAACATAAAGCACTAACTCTGTGTGTGCAATATGCACTCTGAAAGGAAAGCAGAGCTGAAACTAAAACTCAGATCCAAATTATATGGAACGGATTTGAATTTCATGGCACAGACCTCCCCTGTGCTCAGAGACTCAGCCCTGAATATCAAGTGCACGTGGCAATCAGCAGTGCTTAAAATCCAAGTGACAGCAGGAGAAAATGAACCAAGTTTGACACCTTCCTCTCCACTGGAAAGCAAAAGTTGGGAAGTATGTGGTCTTTCATCTTTGCATTAGACCAGGTCATGTTCAGCTTTATGGCAGCAGTGGGACGACACCACAAGAAATATTGGATTACCCTTTAATTTGAATGGATGAAGTCTTAGCCCTGTCAAGGTCAGCGTGACTGCTGCCAACTGTTCAAGAGCCTCTATTTTTGCTTTAGCAATGATTCAACAGGAAGGACTGAAGCCTTTGGTAGGCTATCTGCAACACAACTTCCCCCTGCGCTAGGTGTGGTGGCAGGCTGGGTTTGGGAGGTTCCTGCTTCCTTGGCCACTTGTTCTCAGGCTGGCCTCAGCGTGCCAGACCCCAGAAACACCAAGACACCGTACAGTGCCTCGCTGCAGGAAGAAAGGAGCAGTGAGCTGGCTGTGCTTTGGAGAAAACCTTCTGAGAAGGGGTTATTTCTGCTCTGGCTTTCACTGAGGCTGGTGTCACACTCAGGGTGGCAGGAGGCTACCGCCCTTGGTGCTCCATATTCTGCAGTCGCATGGGGGAAAGCCCACCCGGCATTTCTGAAGCTGGTGCCAAGTCAGAGAGCAAAACCACGGAATACCTGACTTTTCTAAAGAGACCCCAAGCACAACCTGAGATTTCAAAGCATTGCTTTTTTTTTATGACTACTCGTCAATTCTAGAGTGAAAAGCCAAGCCCCGGTGCTTGTTTATACCCTTTCAGAAGGGCTCCCTGGGCAGACAAGGCTGTAAAAGGATGGCTTTTTTACTGGCAGTGGCAGTAACAACCCCCCAGCAGGCCACACCCTGTCTAGCAGCAGTAGCTAGGGAGCACCAGGATTTCGCAAGTAGCATCACTAACACGGCCACTGAAGGGGTTCTTCCTGGGAGCCTGGGCTGCAGCCCTGCTGGGGTGCACCTGGCTGCATACTAAGCCGGAGTGTGCTGCTCGTTTTCTCAACACCAGCCCCCCCAAATTCTGCAGCTAAAGCAGGCACACTTGCAGTGCCTGCAGCAGCAGAGACTGGTATGAACTCTTCTTCAGCTCTGCCAACGGTTTTCAGTTTTGCATCACTTAGGCATGCTCCAGGGAGGCCTGATAAGCATAATGCTGAACAAGCCTGCAAAGTCTGAGAACCATCGCTCTTACGGCTCTCAGCACTATTAATATTCATGCAGCTGATCTAGCGTTATAACCCCAGTCATCTTTTCTACAAATAATGTGGGTCCTGAGGTTTGCTGCTGAATTAGGGTAAGTTTTATGGCATGGTAGCCTTCCGAGTAACGCTGAGGATGATAATTGAGGAGGCTTTCTGGCTGAGGGATTTTAGTCTGTTTAGTTGTTTCCTAGCACTGCTTCTGCTAAGGGGTAATTCTTGCAAAATAACGTGGGTAGGCTCATTGCTTTGCTTAATAGAAACAGTGAAGAAGCTGACCTGACCAGAGCTGCAGAAGATATATTACGTTATCTCGCTTTTTTTCAAGCTTATTACAAGGTTCAAGCCCATTATACTAGCTAAGCTACAATAAAGATTTGACCCATGAGTGCCAGAAGGGAATTCATCCTTATTCCCTTTCCTGATTACATAAATCTGAATGACAAGCTATTTAATCTCGGTAACAGTTAACAGTCTCTGATTACAACAGTTAATATTACCCAAAGGAATAGCAGCTACTAGTCGGAAAGCTGTGGTAACACCTTGCTAATGAGAACCATATTTAAGAATACTTTGGCTAACAGTTGGATTTCCATAAACTTTTTTTTTTTTCCTATTAAATTTTTCTTTTATAATGACAGCATCAGTAAGAGGGTCCATATATATATATATATATATATATATGAATTCTGCAAATATCTGAAAACTGCTTTGGACTGCCTCTGAACATACTGGAACTGTCTTCAGCTTTCTCTCTCAGGCAGTGGTGCCTGCTTCTCACTTGTAATAAGCAACTGTTTTCAGGCTGATTTCTTTAATTAAACCTTTTAAAGCACTTTCTGTTGCTAGATATAGCCTGAACAGAACAAAAGCACCATCTCAGAAAGTGTTGGTGATACCCAGAATAACCCTTAAAGCACTAAGGAATCAAAAATTTTCTACTTTCTTTTTCCATTCCCCCTCCTTTATTTTTTGTTGTTGTTGTTACAGTTCAAGACTGGTTTTCCTGCCTGATACTTGGAGATCTCTATCTTTTCTCTTGTGGAAAAGGCTTTATGCTACACAGTTAACTTTTGTATCTCAGGAACATAATAGTCTGAAGGGATCACTCATCATAGCAATTGTCAGGGCTGTCATATCTCCTTTCTTCAGGGATTCCTTTACAGGAAATAAAAGAGAGTATTTGACACAAATTTCAGATATCATTTCGTATTATGTATAAAATTTAATTATATATATATATTTGTATATAATTATATATAAGAACCGGGGTCTTCTCCAGGATCCTATTTAGCTTTCTACAATATTGTCTTCTGGAAAATTTCATGTTGCCTGCCAACAGCAGAAGTATACTATGAAGAAAGAACCAGCCCACAGCAGTCAGCCTGGTTCCTGAGGTAGCATCTCTTTTTTCTGGATTTGAAAAGCAAGTTGGGTAATTTTCCCTGTGAAGCTGGGCTTTCGGACACAAATACTTTTGATGTGTAGTGCTTCCCATGTGCTAGATGTTTCTATTTCTCACTGCTTTTGGATTTAACATGATGCAAGTTTATCTGATGAGGAAAGGAAATTTCTAAAGGAACCCGAAGAGCATAGAGCTCCATTTCAAACCTGCCATGCAGAATTCATTCTTCATTGTATAATTTAACAGCTGCCTACTAAGTAATTGTTCATTTATTGAAAAATCTTCCCAAAGAGCACTGATTAAGAATAAAATGTTGAACTTTACTACCTTTGCATTTTTCCCAGGGACCTGGATTGCTGAGATCAGAACCACAGCTGAACAAGAAATGGTAGAAGCATGCCTGTCTAACCAAAATTATTATTTGGAATTGCACCATTAAGAGATAGCAAGATTATTCCTTTTTCACAAGGCTTGCCAAAATCTATATTCTTAATTTACAATCTATATAGCTATCAGATTGTATTATACAAACCCATGTCACAGCTATGTCTTAATTTGTTAGTAAACAGCCTAGTTCTCTAAAAGTTGCTGTCTCTCTCTCTCTCTCCCTCTCTCATATAAATATCATTACTGAAATATAAATAGTTAAATTAAAGTCTGCTTATGATGGGGCACACCTACAGAAACTTGGTTATATTTTACTTAGTCACAGGAGAGTTTCATTTGCATAGACATGGGAGAAGGAAGAATGTACCATCACGTAAAAGACAACAACGCAGGGAAAAATTGACTAACCAAAAAGCATGCAAATTAATTGAAATCAAGTTCTAAGCTTATATTCACTTGCTAGTAATTTTGATTGTGAAATGCAATCTCAGAAAAGCCTCGAAGCCTGGAATTTGATGAGATACTGTTACCACTCTGTGGTAGTGCTGATAGCCTAATTCAGACAAATTGAGAGTTGTCCCTATCTGGTATGCTTTGGGAAAGTGCCTTTATTTTGCCTCTGACTTTACTGGTTTGGAGGACAAGGTGCTGATTGCCTAAAACTTCCCATTTTATAGCCACATAATTAGAATCAGAAGTAGAATCTTTAATTGGTCAGAATGCTGTAGGCCTTCTGCACGGTCAGCGGGTTATTCTCCTAGTTAACAGAACCCATGACTCTAATGTCATTTTCTTCCTATGATTGTCTTTTCCACATCTGTGCAAAATGCTTTTCAGGAGCTGATGTGCTGAATAATTGCTTTATAAAATGTAAGGGCTGCTGATGGGCAAAGTAACAGGACTGAACAAAATACTAATTATACAGGAGAGTAGGACAGTGTTGGATAGTGTCTGAAATAAAGATGAAAAATAGGTATTCAAATTTAAGTCAAAAAATAAAATATTTAAAAAAATCTTCTTGTTGTGGAACTATCTCTGGAGGTGTAGACAAGAAATTAATAAAGTTTCTGAAAAGTTTGGTTCTGCTATGGCTAGGAGGTATTCAACACTAAGCAGAAAACACCATTGTTGATGAAAATAGGTTTCCACCGAGGTTTCCTATGAACTTGTTGTTTAATGGTATTATGAATAGTTGAAATATCACAACGGTGATTCAATTATTTTCAGTACTGGGGAATACCTTATTAGGATGTGCTCCCACCAAACCTGCTTTGCTTACCAGGACAGTTAGACTACCACAGCTAAATATAGATTGTAAAGGAAATGTGCTAATGCTTTCAAGTTCAAGCACATACTTAGACAAATACTGTAAATAGGCTACTGTTTTGTCAACTAGCACTCGAGGGAGGCACAGAATAGATGCTCTCCCATGGGAATTTTCTGTGTTCCCTCTATGGCTTTTATGGAAACAAGTAGCTGCACTTAGATAGATATCTGAACCTTCTTTTTATTGTTATTAATTTCTGGTCCAATAGCAGCAAGACGAGGCTTGCTAGCCGTGAGCATCTGGGCAAGCTGCCCGATGGAGTTTTGCTACCACATTGATCTGCAATACCCTTGCCATTTCTGCCCTGAATTCTCCAGGGTACAGTTAATTTTAAACAGAGTGCTAGAGCTGTTTTACCCCTGCTGTAGTAGTGGCTGTGGTGAACCTGACAAACTTTGTGTTCTGCTGCAGATTTGGAGAACATTCGGAAATCGGTTCAGTTGAGTGCCACGTCAGGTGCATTAACAGTAGGCAGGAGTTAAGTACTGCCCATAAGGCTGCTCAGATTGGAGATCTGAGCCTGCAGCGTTGCACAGGTCAAATCAAAGTGGAGCTCAGTTCTAAACATTTCACAAAACACAGTGTTTTTCACTGAAGATGTAAACTTTTACAAGTACAGCTTTGCATGCAGAGTTCAATGATATGGTAAAGAAAAATCCCAGCAATGCTCTTGTAGCATACACAAACCAAAATATCAGTATGTAGCACACTTACGTCAGACCCGTTTTCACTAGAGTTGTATTTGCATCAAACTATAGCCAGACATGCAAAGGCAATTAACCCTATCATTAAAGCCAGTGTATTTATACAGGCAGTCCTTAGCTAACCTTCTCGCTGTTTGCATTGCCTCGCTTATTCTATAGGTTACCTCTGCCAAAAGCATCACAGTAACTGTAACAGGGTAAGCAGAAATGGAGACACAGAATGCAGGGAAAAAGAAAGGTCTTGCACTGTATTAACTCTGTAAGTATCCAAAATGAGGCCATTTTCCTGTGTCAGGGTAAGAATTCACAAACCCTCTCCAATATGATACCACTGCTGCTCTCTCTGCTATTACCACTATGGCATGTATAAGTAGATCTCCACGGCAAAGGGTGGGGTTGTCACCAAGACCTATGGTTTGAGATTGAAATTCCATATTGATGAGTTCATCTGTGCTATTGCTTTTCTGAGCTGGTGCCATCGCAGCAGCTTCTTTTATCTTTACTGTACCCTGAACCTGGTTCTGCTGTAGTTACTGGCTAAACTTTCATTGCTGTTTGTTGCAGTGAATTTAGTCCCTTTGTCTCCCATGAAGGGAGGAGGCTTGGGAAATAGGCTCCTGTTATTTGACTACATCCATGAAAAATGGCCTTATTTATCTTGGAAATTTCTTCCGTCTTTCCCAGACTTTCAACACACCACTGAGGAGCATCAAGTGTTAGGCTATTACATCTCTTGAAAATGAGATCCTGGCTAGCTCTTTTTTTCTTTAGCTGTTCCTTTTACTGGTACAGAAATTTTACATTATAGCTTTGCCTAAGCTCAGAGTCCCTCTTTCCCACAGGAATTAAAAAAAGATGAAAGATTTAATTCTTGCTTTCTTACTGTAACTTCTGTTTTATCTTATTTATTTTGTCTGAGTACTATAGGTTCCACTATATTATTGGCTAAGTCTGGTGCAACCAGCCTGCACACAGTTTGACAGTACTCAGTAAAACCAGGGGAGAAATTAGAATTATGCCTTACATTCTAAAAAAAAAAAAAAAAAAGAAGGTTTCAGTTCTGTCATGCTGGGTGTTTAAAAAGGCCTCCCCAGGGTCAGCCAGGGCAGTGGTTTGGGAGTCAAAGGCAGAACTAGCATGACTTTGCTTGGAAGGTTCTCACTCTACAAGGAGCTCTTTGCAGCTCAGCTTGAATTGTGCCATGCCCCCACATGAAGCACAGAGGGTGTTTCAAGTCATTTAGGAAGTGGCAGCGGGAGGTCTGAAGTAGCATATTTAGTGTGATGGTTTTGACAACCTATGTACAACACGCACGCTCCAGCCGATGGGATAAAGTTTGAGATACACGAACTGATCTATATTTCAACAAAAAGTGTGGTTCAACTCCCTTGTCACTTTGCTACCTTGACCATTTTGCTGCCTTCTGTCTGATCTTAAGAATTTTTTTCTCACACATAGTGTGATCAAGGCAGCTGTTGATCAGGCATCCCTGGCTCCATTGCCTTCCTCCTACTACTCGTGCAGTACAACAGCACAGCTTCTCCACAGCTCTGCCCCGTGTTTGGCATGGGGATCCAAAGTGTGGATAAGCACTACGCTGCAAGCCAGGGCTTCGTGTCTAGTGGGACTTTCTGCTCACAGGACTCTTGCTAAAGGGTCTGCTTCTCAGAGGGCAGCCCTTCCCCAGAAACCCTCCCCTGCCACAGGACCCCCCCCCCCACATGTGCACCACCTGTTACCCCAATACCTGGCTGTCTGCTTCTCCGCTTCCAAAACCTCATGTGTGGAGCCTCAGATATTCGCAGGTTATTCATAGCTGAAGCATTTGCCTGAGACAGCACTCAGTTTCCACTCTCATTTCTGCAGGTGGTGTGATGCACAGCACTGCAAGCCTCTAGGACATACATATCTGTAAACAATCAGGGGAAATAGTCTTAAAAAGAGTAAGCATGTGAATTTGAATTGCATTAGTCAAAATGAACTAAACCTTATACAGAATGCCTCCTTCAGCACTAGCTTAATTCGGATCCATGTTTTCCCACACAAAGAAATCCTTTTTGCTTTATCTTCAAACAACACTTCAAGCTTACAAAATTTACCGTAGACATCTGATAAAAAAAGAAATATGGGCACATGAATCAGATTAAAAATGCTGTTTTAGTACCTAAATACGCTCCTTTCATTTGTTTATTCCACCTCGCTATTTTTGCCATTTTAAAGATGACGAAGTATAGCACAGGGTTGGATTTCCTCTATAATCGTAATTTTCTTGTAGATTTGTTACCAAAACATGTCTTCTAACTCACGTTTTCAGACCATCATCTCATTTTTCTATGCTTTCTAACATGTAATCTTTTCAGTTGCCAAGCTCACGTGGAAGTTTTAATGTATTTCAGTGCAGTTTTTCTTACACGTGCATTTTAAGTGTAATTAAAAAATGATAGATTGCAGTCTTGCCATTAAGCTTAATACCAACTTCTGGTACAGATAGTAGTCCATCAGGATTAAAAACACTACAGGAACAAAATACATCCAGATGGCCAGTAGGTATCTGTTCAGCCTCTAGACTGAGTGCTTAAACAGTCTTTAGCTCCTTCTACATGCAAAGCGGTAAACTCGGGCAAGTTTTGTGTTCTCACTGGATCATATGCTGGAAATCATACAGTTAAACTTAAAAATGTTTTATATTTTATTTTTTTAAATAAATTTTATTAAAACTGGATGTGTGGTGGCACTAGAGACTGGCATATGACAGTGTTAATCTCCCTGCTTAGTTCTGCCACCGCATTGATCTGCAGTACATTGCTTTTTTATCCCTACTTCTTGAAGTACAGTCAGTCATGACAACATTTCCATTAAAGACTAGGCGCTGAACCACTTTAATCTGTGACTAATAAAAAATCCTAACATTTTCATTAAATGTCACACGGTCTCAGCACTGTCATCACTGCTGGCAGAGTAGCGTTTTTCTCTTTCTTGAGCAAGGCATCTACGTCAATTAGGTGGTCAACTTTTTCCTTCACTGCCCTCCATCAGTCTCCTTCACTTTGCCTCCCATGGAATACGTATTCGGTATTAGTGTTCCACGTTTGTTTAATCTAGGAGAAAGCCTGTTTCTTGAATGGCAGAGGGAGAACAGCACAACAAAGTGTAAAGCCAGGAGAATAAGTGATAGGTCCTGGAAATAAGAACCAGCGAACACCTTGACATGGACAAGGTCTGAAGGAGAGCACTGTTCTTGACCTTTCAAGTAGAAGAGATTGATATCGGAGGCATACATATTTTAGTACTGCTATTTCCTTTGTAGATGGCAATAACTGCACACACATTTTTGCAAACTTAGGAAACAGTTCACAGACACGTATGTTGAAATAACATCAATCTTTAATTCTACCTAAATGAAAATATTAAATAACTCATTCAGACTTAATGCCTGCTGGAGGAAAACAAAGTTTTAATTAATTACCGGATTAAATATTTATTCCTGTGTTTATTAGAGGGCTGCCTTCTCATTCTGTGTGAACGGTGAGCGATGTTCTGTGAGGAGCCAGGGTTCGCTAGTGAAGGAGACTGCTGCCCGCACAAACACCCCCATCGAATTTGTTAGCGAAGGCTTCAGCACGGCAGTGCGGGAGGTGAGGTGGATCAGCTGGCGAGGAAGGGACCTGGCAGCAGCTGAAAGAGCGAGAGGGCACCTCTGCCGTGCTGTCCCGGGATCAGCCCCGCACATCGGGCTCACCACAGGTGCTCTGAAGGCGTCAAGGAGGCGAGGCAGCAGGCGGTGCTGCTGAGAGCAGTGGTTCCTGCCTCCCCATGATCCTGAAGTGCTGGGAACGAGGGCTGGGGAGTGTTGGCTCTCACATGAGCTGCTCTTGAGATGCTGCGGCTCCCACCTTCCCGCTCCGCAGATTAACATGCTGCCAGCACGCCGGCCTTGGCACCGCGCCCAACGGGGGTAGCGCTGACGGGACCAGCGCTAGCGTGACGGGTAACAGCTTTACCGCGGGGAGGGAAAAAAGGGAAAAGAGAGGGAGGTTTGGAGACAAGGATAAGCTGAACCATCTGTTTTTAATACGCAAGAAGAGGAAAAGCAGGTAAACAAGGTTACAGCAAGGGGTGAACAAACACCGAGCAGCAGCTGCGGGGATGGCAGCAGCCATTTGGCGTGGCCACACGGCCTCTGGCCATGAGGTGGCTGGGAGTCAGGCAGCACCACGAGCTGCCTCCCTGGGGATGCGCGGCACAGGTGGGCACGGCAGGGAGTTGTAAAGCCACACGGGCTCCTGTGTTTGGCTCTGCGCGTGTGTTTCACGGTGAGGACACTGCTGCCTCACTGGGCTCTGAGCCTGCCCCGGCTGCTGCCCTCGCCATGGCAGCGCCAACGCCCCCCCCCCCTTCACCCTCTCCCCTCCCGCCTCAGCCCGGGCTCCCGCCCAGCGCGGCTGCGCGCGGCCCGCCCCCCTCATCGAGACCACGCCCCCTCCCTCGATGCCCCGCCCCCTCCCATAGTCCCCGCCCCCTTGTCCCGGCCTGAACCACGCGGCGCTACCTGCTGGGCTCCACCTTGCCCTCCGCCGGCGTCATCGCCCCGCGCCAGCGCGAGGCGGGGCGTGGCGGGGTGGGCGTGGCCTGTTGCCTGGTTACGGCTGTCATCCGGGCGCGCCGGCGCGCCGCTCGCTCGCTCCCCCCCCCCCCCCACCTCCCCTCCCGCCCTCCCCGCCCAGCACCGGAGCGGCCCCGGGGCGCGCTCCCGACGCCCCCTCCCGCCACCGCCGGCCCCGCCCCGCCCCGCGCCCCCCCCCCCCCCATGCCGCAGAGCG
Organism: Aythya ferina; assembly: GCF_964211825.1. Taxonomy (NCBI): domain Eukaryota; kingdom Metazoa; phylum Chordata; class Aves; order Anseriformes; family Anatidae; genus Aythya; species Aythya ferina. Next base: position 44,986,351 of record NC_140300.1, on the reverse strand, counting down.
GAGCGCCCAGCCCCGCCGCACGGCCGCCCCGCGCCGCCCCGCCGCGGCCCTAGCGGCGCCCCCCGCCCCCGTCCCGTGTCCTCGCCCCCCGTCCCCCGTCCCCGCCGCCCCGGGGGGCAGCGGCGGCTCCATGTGAGCGGCCGACCCGCGCCCAGCCGCAGCGGGGGCCCGGCCCCGGGGCGGGGGGCGGCCGGCGGAGGGGGCTCCGGGCACCGCCGGCATCGCCCCGCCGGCACACGGGGAGCCCGGCGCGGCCGGGACCGACAAGTGAGTAGCGGAGGGGGGCGGGGGGGCTCGGTGCGGTGATGGAAATGCCCGGGCGTGGAGCGAGCGGGTCCCCGCGGCGCCTCCCCGCACGTAGCGCCCCGGGGCGGGGAGGGGGCGCGGGGCTGAGCCCGCCGCTGGGGAGCCTCGTGGGGGGAGAGGAGCGGCTGCGGTGCCTCTGCGGGGTGGTTCGGGGGAGCGCCCCAACTGGGAGCCCTGGGGGACAGCTGCTGTGGAGTGAGGACGCCTTCAGAGCAATGTCCCGGCCCCTCTCTGCCCTCCCCGTCTGTGTCTCCTGCACCAGGTGGAGTTGGGATTAAGGAAAAATGTGAAAAGTAGCGGCAGTGTGTACTGTACGAGGGCTGCACTGGGCACCGCTCGCTGGGTGCTGCGGGTCCGAGGGCAGGGGCAGCATTGCCTAGCCGTGCTCTGCGCCCTCACACTGAGCGAGGGGCAGCTGCTGGAGACGTGGGGACAGCACAGCAGCCAGCAGGGAGTTCTGCAGGCAGGCAGGGCACCTGACCCTTTTAAATTTCTTTTTGGGGCCAAACGTGCTGACAGGTAAGAAGACTCAACTTTAGACCCCAGTAACTCCATATCTTTAGCTCCCTGTCGTCACTGCAGTCCGAAAGACAAAGCAGGGAGGGCTGAACTCCTCATTCGGATCAGGTTTTGGTTTTCTTGCTCCAGGAGCTAGAGGTCGGGACAGGAGCTTGCCCTCCCTTCAGGCCGCAGAGTTGAAGGGATGGTCGGTCAGCCTTCTGCTGTGTGCAGTATCTGCGGGAGCTGAAAGGCACGGCGTCGTTGTGTTCTTTTCTGATACAGTGATTACATTTGCTTTTGTGTCACTTCCTGGTTTCAGACTTAAATTTGCCCTTTCCCACTCCATCGTCATCCTGTTATTAGCGGCAGCCGCGCTCTGTCTGTTGATGGCACTTGAGCGTTCCTCTTGCTGTTCCGGGTGGATAAATATTTCAAGAAAATATATCACCTTATGTTATGATTTTTTTCAGGCTTAAGTTTATTTTTCCTGTTAGAGCTTAGATCTACTCCACGTAGTTCCTTTGTTCGAGCTGAGTAACCTTTTACTGCTGCAATAACATCTATCCGGTAGCAAAAGCATTGGTGTTTCAGAGAGCATGCGAGCCTCATTTGTGTTGGTTATTAGAGAAACTTGCCAGCTTAGGAAGAGAAATCATTTGTATCTTCAGCCTGACAAACTAACTTTACTTCCTCCCATTATGTGCACACGCAGTACTTTGCACAAGTGCTGTTAATTACTTGAGCGGCGTTTCTCCTCTCTGGATTAGGAGAGGAGGGTGCGATGTTTTAGGCCTGGCCGTGTTATTGAACAGAGAGGAATGCTCTTCTGGCTCTTTAAAGTAAACTAAGTGAAGTGTCTTTTAGTCAGCATTAGTCAGTCCTTTAGTCAGTTCTAAATTCAGGCTGTAGCTAACAAACGTGTTTAATCTTTTGGCTCTTTCTCTTAAGAATATGTGCTTGTTAACTGAGTTTACCTACGTTACGTTTGAAATAAAAGTGCCATTAAGGCAGAATCTGCAGAGCTTCCTCTGACAGAGCCTGTGTATATCAGGTAATTCTTGACAGAGATAATGAGGATTGCTTGTAATCGCTCCTGTAAATGCTCCTCCGTGACAGAAAGTATTGTTATAGCTCAGTGAGTTTGTGGAAGGCGATGGATGGCTCTGTACCGAAATGTGCCCCCAGTCACGGATGGACCAGGCCTGTTCACCAGCATTGCTTCCATGGGCTCCTGTGGCAGCAAAGGCTTCGGATGCTGGCCTGAAAAAGATGTGAACTGCATAATCCTGGAGGCTCCCTCATTGCTAAGAAGATTCTCGGCCTGGCCGTTGGGTGCTGCGGCCACCTCTGTTATGGAGGCTGACCTGGCTTAAGCCAGAGCCCCGCTGAGCCCGATCACCCACATCTTGTGGTGGCTCCAGCCACTGATGTGCGGCTGTAAGCAGCTCTGTGCGCTTTGGGCTCTTCCCCAAAGCAACCTTCCCAACATATCACCCCATGGCTGTGGCCCACATTGCTCCTGTGTGTCTAGTGGCCCTCAGCGGCCTCCTCGCCTGCATTTGGGGGCTTGGAGGCAAGGGTGGGTGGGTATCTGCTTTGGTCGCTTAGAGTGAACGTAGCGGTTGTCAGCTGGGACGGATGCCCTGTACCTTTTTTTTTTTTTTATGAGAGAGAATGAAAACTTGAACCTGTCACAGCTTCATATTCAATAGAAGATGAAACGTGGCTCTCAGGCTTTACCTTTGTTTAGGCTATGGGTGAAATAAACGAGTCTTTTCTTAGCTCCACGCTCTGGTCAGCAGGAATCAGTAACTAACTCTAATGGCTCCATTAGGCACTTGAACTTTAAGCTACGGGTTTGATCATTGTCATTGTTATTCTTCCTTTGAGAACTTTGAGACGCTTTTTGGCTTTAATGAATGCAAGAGGCATCGCAGCTCAGTTGTGAGGGAACACTTCGTGAGAAGGAAGGGGAAACAGGAGTGATTTGTCCGCGGCGTTGTGAATCTTGCCTTGTTCTTACCACCAGTGGTTCTGATCAGCCACTCCAACATTTATCTTGTATTGATGCATGCATTACAGCTAAGCACTTTCTAATATATTCTTGCTGTTTTTGTCAATGTTGTGGATATGGTTTGTGTCAGTAAGCACTTTGACTTGCAGCCCATATCCCTGAAATTTACGCTCTCTAAAGAGCCTAATAAAGCTCTTTTCAGAGCTTGACCAAAGTGTTTCAGATTTGGAAGCATAACGCGTGCATATTGTAACTTACGTTACAAGGATACATACTTCAAAAATGAGGAATGTCAGGATGAAAAGAAATTGCTGAGTTGAACCTTATTCACTGTGAAAACTTGTGCACTGTGACAAAAGGTACATGAAAGTTGATGACATGTCTTCAAGACTGCTCATCTTTGCAAAACAGACAGGTCTCGATTATGCAGAAGCTCTTCAATACTTTGTTTTCTCAGTATTCTCTGAAACAATTACATTCATTTTCACAAGGGGGAAACAATGTATTTTTCCATAACATCATGTTTTAAGAAACCAGCAGGTATCTTTTCCCGTTACTTACTGGACAGTTCGAGATGTTACCATCAGCTAGAGAATACAGCACCTGCAGCTTGGCTGGTAAGAGGAGACGTGAAATACTCCTTGTTGTTCAAGACCAGCTTGTTTAGCTCAGATCATCTTTGTGTCTTGAGCTGAGATGGATAGCTTTGCACTGAAGGATGAGGAGTCTTCATGCGTGCTGTTTTGCTAGCAAAACACTGACAAGATGACTTCAGGAAGTGTATGCTCGCAAACAGCTGCAAGAGCAAGATTTGCTCTCTTCCCTGCCCCAAATCCCTCCAAGATGATGACTGGTGGCCGTTGCAGTCTGAACCAGGGTGCGAGAGCTGCCCAGCCAGAGTGGGAGCTGAGAGGGGTGAGCCTCCTCAGGGCACCCAGAAAGGGTACCGTGGAGCTGTGGGGAAGGAGGAGTTGTGGTTGCTTCCCCTATACTCCTCTAAATCTCCATTGATGAATCTTGCACTCCTACGTGGCCATCCCAGGCACTTGATTCATTCTTTCTCATCCCTGGCCCCTGCTTTTATGTGTGGATCCTCTTTGAAAATTAGAAATCTATGCTCATTCTAGGATAATGGTTGTGCTTGTTACTAGATTCCCCTTCCCAGATCCCCAGCCTTTTGGTCTGATGTTGATGCCTCTCTCTGAAGGTAGAAGAGGAAATGTTGCTCTGGAGAGGTGGGGGGAGATCTTCAAGCCATTCAAGTTGAGACATCCCTTGTGTGCCCCCTTGGTTGGGGCTATCAAGGAGATAAAGGGAGGTGTTGGAGAACCGAGTGCACAAGGAGTATTGAGAGCCCATTTTAATTGGAACAAAATATTTGTGAATGCAGCATTAAGGTTACCTACCTGTGGTTTTGTGCTGTAGGTTGTAGCAATTACTTTGAACTCCTGAAGGACAGGAACGGCAAACCCAGGGAGTGTGGTGTTGACAATCTCTGCTCGATGCTGCCCACTTAGACTGGCATAACGTCCTTAATGCACACGTGGGCTCGGTGTGCTCACAGATAGTGGTGAATATTTCTGGAGCACACGTTCTGCAGGAAAAGGTTTTCCACCTTTTCTTTAAGGTGGAGCTTTACGTTTAGATCTGCCGTAGCATACGGGATCTGCTTATGCTTGTGGGGAGTCTGCCTCATTATAAACCTCAGTTGAAAGGATATTTTTCTCTTTGTGTAAAATACACGATATGCTTTATGAGATTGAATGTGTATCCTTGTGTATCTGCAGGAATGAAAGCAGTTGCAATGTTTTCAGAAGTGAACAGGCTACTTCAGGACAAGCTACTTGTCTCACTGAATGAGTGATAAGCCCAAAACACCACAAGCCGAAGCCAATGGGGAAGAAAAGGTTTCAAGCTTTTTCCAGCTTCCCTTTTTAGGAAAGTAAGCTGCTCAGTGTGTTCCCTGGCGAGTGCAAGCCTTTCAGCATTGTGGCATAGTTCATGCTTGAGAAGTCTCTCACTAGCTATTCCAGGAGCTGCAAAATCTGGCGTTTCTATGCTAGACCTGACAATAGCGGATACACGCTTTTGTTGACTTCTCCATCACCTAGTAAAGCTGTTTTTTAAAAGATTTTTTTTCTTCAGTGTTCAAGATCATAACTGCTTAATAGTGATAACAAAAGCTACAGCTTTGGATTCAGGTCTCTCTGGAAAATATTTTACTCATCTTTTGTGGCCAGTGTGGTCTCACATAGCTTGGCACAGTTTTGAATCTCCGTGGAAGATCTGATGCCTACGTCTTTGCTTTAGCAAATGCTGCGTCTCTGCTAAGCAGTGTTGCGTGGCCCAAGCTAGGTCAGATAGTAAACGTGCAGTTTGCCAGGTGTTGCTGCTCCACTCGCTGTTTATGTTTAGTTTTAATTCATGCAGAGGTGCTCAAAGCAAAAGATCTTTTGGGTTTCCACGCAATAGAGATGGCCCTGAAACAGATCCTGGAGATACCCTTGTGTAAGTAGCTTGGAACATCTGTTCCTGATTTTTTTCTTTTTTCTTTTGCCATGGCCATTTCTTCTGTTGTTGCAAGAGCTGATGAGTGTGTTCAGATCCGTGCTGTTTCTGTGAGTGGGTGGATCACTGAAATGACAGCAAACTTCTTTCTTTATTGCAGAATGTGATAGTAACAGTTCTTAGACATCTTGAGGGCATCTCCAAGTCATCCTAAGGTAAAAGTCACTGCATTTAAAACATCGCAGCAACAGAACACGGTCTTTGGTGGCCCCTCAGTAATTCTGACTGTGCTTTGACACTACGCCCTACAGGAAAGCGACAGTACGTGTGAAGTAGGTCCTGCTGAGAGTGTTTTGTGTGGGCTCTGTAACAGGCAGGTGTCCGAACTCTTCATTTTCAAACCTGGAACACAGAAGTGTGTTTGCATTAACCACACTGATCACCTCCATAGTGACAGTTTCTTAGCTTGTTTGGGTGTTTAACTTAGTCTTCCATACCCGAGAGCACTAAAACTGGGGTGGTTTCTAGAGAGGGCTTGCTGTAGCAAAACAACTTTAACATTCACAGTTGTGTTTGTATTCAGGACATTGTGTTTCTTTCTTCCTTTTTTTTTTTTTTTTTTTTTTTTGGTGTTGAATTCCTAGCTTTATAGCTTATTGCCATGGTAAATCTTGCAAATTGTTTTGTTTCTTGTCCTCTGAATACTGTTATGCCTGACTATTCTGAAACCAAGTAATTCCTGATACGCAGTAGAAAAGAAGTGGGCTGATCTTGAAATAACACAGGAGGGTCAAACTTCAGCTGGAGCCCTCCTGATGTTTGGTTGTGCCTTGCAGGAGCGTGAGATAATGCTCGGCATGACTCAGGAGCATGGGCAGGATCTTCTGTTCGGGGGGTCGGGGCGGGTGGTGCCCCGTGTTTCGGGGTGGATGTGCGGCTCTCTAGGTAGGGGAGCTGCATGCTGCGGTTGCTGGCTGGCTGTGTAGGAGGTAGGTACAGTCATCCAGCTCAGCTCGCGTGTTGTTTACACGGGCTGTGGGAACCTTTCACAAGGGTGCTGGGAATGACTGGTAGAACAAAAGCTTGTTTGGTGGCACAAAAGAAATGTTAACTTCTGGGTCCCTCTCACTCCTGTTGTTTGTTTACACTGCAGTGCGGTGGGAACAAAATTAATTGTGTAGGTTAGGCGCAACCTAGTGAAGACTAAAACAGAAAAAAAAATGAAATTGGAACAATTTACCCTTCATAATACCTTTCTCAACTGTGGGAAGATTGAGAACTCCAGAGGTGTTACTCACTTGGCCTTTACAGGGGTTGTCCTTTTGTGCTGCATTTGACCTGTTCAGTTGCTGCTGAAGGGGATGGTCCCGAAGGGTTTCTCTCACCCCTTGCCATCTTGCTGTGCTAGTCTTTGGTTTAATCTGAATTTTTGGTAATTAAATTCAGGGCACTAAAATGGTAGAAAGCTGACAGCTCAAGATGAAGTGAGAAGGGAACTAAAAACGGAGTCAGCTCGGTGTCACACCGATGAGCGAGAGCTGGCATGGGATGCGGTGAGTGTGTGTGGCTGGTGGGGGACCCTTTGGGCAGTGGCTATCCTAAATCTGTTCAGTTGTGCCCCAAAACCTCACAATTGTGGTTTGATCTATTGAAGTTGGTGTGGGGCCTGTGCTACAGCCGAAAGGGCCGATCTTGCTGCCCCCTGCCCCTTTCTGGCTGTTGCGGTGGTCCTGTGCACTTCTCAAATACTGGTGGTTGTGAGCCAAGATGAGTGCTTCTAGCTTTTCTGTAAGGGAAGAGTGGGTTTGCCCCTCTTTAGCAGAAAGTCAAACAAAAATATCTATAAATGCTTACAATCTGTATACTAAACAGCGTAAGTATTGTCATATGTTTCATGCTGTATGCGCGTGACAAAAACCCCACCTTCAGCTACTACTCCAACTCAACCTAGAAAAATGAGCGTGCACTGGATCTTCAAAGGGTTTTCCCTGCAGTTCTCTTCATATCACAATCACAGCATTGCCAACCTGGACAAACTAATCCTTTTATTCAGTAAGATGACACTTGACACAGCGATCAAAGCTACAGCGAGTAGGAATATTAGTATTCAAATCTGTAAAACACAAGGGAAACAAATAGCACTACGAGCAGCAGAGCTAATAAAATGCTGTTTCCTATGGATTTGTATCCTGTCTGCTGCTGTAGCCCTGCACTGCAGTAACAGCTCTCACTGCTGTCCTGATGCCTTCTGTGCCCTTCCCCATCACAGATTTGTTGGTCTCGCAGCCGAGCAGTGCCCTGCTCCACGTGTGACCTGCTCTTTGTGCAGCTTGCTAGCTGGGCTGGAGGCAGCGTGTGCTGTGAGCAGAGCACAGCTACTGTGCCTGCTGCCAAAGAGGGGGAAAAATCACATTCAAGAATTCTGCTGATGGTAGAGTTAACTTCTCTGCTGCTCTCACCATCCTGTAGTTGCCACCTCCAGAAAAGGGTCGGGATCTCATTATGGAATTTATTGATCTTTTTTGTCTTTCAATCCTTTCTCTTCCGGACCGCTTTTTGAAAGGGTGTTGGAGTGCCATCAAATAGTTTTCATGTGTAAAACTGTGGTTAGTTTGTTGTTCTTCAAGATCAGTCTTAAAATTGTTATTAAAGATTATTATGCTGCTTACTAAAATGTAATCCTTTTAAAAATCCCATAGGATTTTCTTTTTTTTTTTTTTTCAATTGAACAAAATCTTGGGGTCTAACCAATTGTTTTATGCCTTGTATTAATCAGGATTTTACGGCGTTATTTTATATGTGAGGCTTTAACCCTGTAACTTAAGTTTTTGTTACAAAACTCGAGGTGTAGCTCCCACATTCTGAATTTCTTTCTCTGTACCCTTTCCTGTGTGTTATTTTGTTGCATCTCTAATGTTAACACACCTGATTTTTTTTCATGTGTTTTGGCGTGGGATTTAAGATGTCTTTGGTCAACTTTCACCTTTTTTTTAAAAACTGCTTTAGTTTAATTAGCATTTCAAACTGTTTTTGACATTGTGCTGTTATGTTAGGAAGTTTCTCCTTGAAATGCGGTATTCAGCCACATCCTGGCATTTAACTGAGCATCATTCTTTAGTGGGCTGCCCAGAGCAAACCTGTTGTTTCCCTGAGTTTGTTGCTGAAATCCAGAAAGTCAGGGAGTAGTATATGCGCCTAAAAGCACAGACAAAGCAGTGCATGTCGTTGTCTGTCATGTATCATCACTCTTTTAGCTTGGTCACATTATCCAAGATCCTTACAGTTCCTTCTCTTAACCTCAATAATTTTGGCATGAGTCAGTTTTGTCACTTCACCACTTGTTAGTTGCTGGATCACTAGTGAATATGTGAAGGAGTTTTAATACAGAATGCGGGCCTTCTGCTATTAACCCTTTTCTGTAAAGTAGTCGGTCATTTATTGCTTTTCCTTTTGATGCTTTTTTTTTTTTTTGCTGCTGTCTAAACAAAAACAGTATTTTTCCCCCAACACCAAGATTAATCTTACTGACCTGTTGCGACTTTGGGGAAGGCTTATCGGGAGTCAGCTTTTCAGCTATTTCTCCTTAGTTCTCACTGCTGTCGTCAAGTTCTGCCAGCCTTAAAAAAAAAAAAAAAAAAAAAAAAGCTTCCTGAACAGAAACTATGTTGTGTATGTTCTCCGATACCCACCTGCATAGGTTTAAAAATAATTTTCTTTAAGCAATTTTTTCAGCTAGCTTGCTGATAGATGAAAGGTTTGTTTGTCTAACTCTCTACATCGTATTTACTGGCTCTTTTAAATGTAAGAAAGAACTTTTTTTTTTTTTGAACACTAGAATACTGGATGTTTTTAGGAAGTTGATATAATCTTTAATATTTGTAGGTTACTTTTTCTCACTCCTCTCACATAACCCAGTTCTGATTTTTGCTCATAAAATGGCAAAATGCCCAGTGTAGCGGATTTCCTCTGAACAAGGTGTTAATGGGAAGGTGGTTAGCTCTCTTCCACTCGCCTAAATCGTGCAATTGAGTGTTGAAACATGTCTGCTCAGGTAGATGTTGAACTTGGGGTCTAGGAGGCCTTGGCTTCAGCTGACAGAGAGCCTGCAAGCTGTGTTGCAGTGGAGAGGGAGAAAGCAGGAGCAGAGAAGGGCTCTCCAGGTAATGGACAGGTGTGTCATGTGCCTTTCCATCTATTGCTTGTATCTGTTTTTCAGGCAGGGATAAAAACAACCCACCAACTACCACAAAACCAACCTGGAGTTATTTCTGTAGCTTTTCTCAGGAGAAAAATGCCAGCCAGGACTGCTGGGTAGCAGGTCACTGTGCCGCTTATTGCGAGCTTGCACAAAGTTGTGAAACTGCTTTAGCTATTGTGGTGGAGAATAAAAATATTTCATTAGAGGTGTCATGAACTTTTAATATTTTTGAATGAAAGGTCAAATTCAGTAAAATGTCTTGATTTAATGTATTTTATCAAGCTTGTCGGGTTTGGGGGGAGAGAAATCCAAACGTTAAAATACTTGGTTCCGTATTTTAACTGAAATGATCTATTTTAAAACATATTTATTAAATAGCTTTAAAACAAAAATTGCCATACTAGATCACACCAAAGTTCTTTCTTTCCCCATGTCTGATACCAGTCATAAAAGTGAAAATGGTGTATAGGAACTCTGCAGTTCCCAGATTTGTCACACAGCCCATCCTAAAAACATCCCTAAGTGGATGCATAGGGAAAATTGATAAGGAGATAAATGGTTGACACTTCTCCATACAGAGCTGCAGGCGGTTTGGGGAACCTCTGAGCCAGAGATTGTTTCTGTTTCTTCAGAAACTGGTGAACAATTTCTCTTCTTTGAACTTCTCCAGTATTTCCTTGAATCCATGTAAAATTTTCATCTTTTCATCATGCTAGGGCATGAAGAACTGCTCTTCCTTTGAATGTATCTGTCTAGTTCCTGTATTACATGTATATATTTCTGTCTATATTATATGTCTATATTGCTGTCTAGTGTCTGTGTTGGAAGGAGCAGTGACAGTCAGTTACTATCGTTTGCTCTTCCTGTCACTTGCCTTTGTCGTAGTCCCTTGAAGTTGGTCTCTTTGGTCTGGAAGAGACCGTTCTTCAGGTGCTAATTCTTCTATATTCAAGTCATTTTTGATGAAATAGTGCACATCCATAAAAGACAGATATTTCTACATTAACTGCTTGATTTTTTCATTGAAAAGGGGAAGTACTATTGGGGACCACTGCTTACTAGCATTTCAAGGCTGAAGTCAATCCTAGGGATGGCAGGCTGAGCTGAAGCATAGGCTGTGGGGGGATGTTTACTGAAGAACTGCTTGACCCTGTGGAAATGAAGGGTATTCAAGTAAGGAGGAGGAATTTTCGTCTGTGTCTTCAGGAAGTGGCAATTCCTGTATAGCTGTTCCTGTGTTAAGAACATCAGCACAGAAACTCTCAAGATTGTGTCTTGATGATATAGATTATTAAAAATAATAATTAAAACAAAACAGGATCTTTCTGAAATAATAAATAGCTCATTTCCTATGTTAGCATTTCAACTGTTGCAAGCAGGCAAAGTAAACAAAAATTCAGCCCTTGTAATTGAAGCTGCCTCTTGCTCAGCGCTGTTGATAGTGCCTTGTCAACTTGCATTTATTGATTGTGGCTCTGGAAAGGAGTACCCTTGTGAAGAAAGGTAAGTTTAATGCTTGGTGGTTTTCTGCAAACCTCTAAAGTCTTTATTTTTCTGGGTGTCAGTTTTTCAAGATTTGAAATAATCTTACTTTTTTTTTTTTGTCACAATTGCTATCACAATTTGAAGACACTTATGATGCGTTTTAACTCTGGTTAAATTGCTTTTATCACGACTGATAGGTTATAGTATCAATTTTTATTAAACACATGGTAAGGATAGATTAATTAAATTCAGTCCTGATCCTTCAGTCATTGACCTATAGACTTAAAATTGGTCGTAAGTCTAGCTGTGGGAGGCTGAGTGTGTGCATAAATGTTTGCTGTATCGATAGCTACAAATGTTTGTTGAACTTCTTAGTGACATACTTCTGTTGCCTCAGAACAAAAATGATTGTCAGTTTTTCATTGTTAATAAAAAAGTACCGGGAGCTTTTTATTAGTCTAAGCTTGCATTTATTTATTTGGAGGAGCACAAATTTGATTTCTGAAGAGCAGGATTTTCAAGTACTCTTAGGTCACTTAAGAGCACAAATTCCATTGACTTCCTACTGTTGGGGGACTGGAACTGAAATGAAACAGGGGATTAATTTTGAAACTTAAGCAAACCAAAAAGTGCAGTTGATCACAAATACCAGGCAGCGTATTGTGTTGTGGAGGAAGCCTCATTTTTGTGTGAATCTTTTGAAGCTTAAATGAACATCTGACCGGAAAATTCTCTTGAAAGACTTGGTCAGGGGCAATTAGCAAAATGAGGATTGATAACTTAATTAGGAAAACATTATAATTATTTTTAATAACTTAGAGAAGTCATGTTTGTTTACTTGTCAGGACAATATAGGATAACCCTTGTGCAACTCTTTCTAGAGTCTGTCTTTGCAGTAGTTACTGTGCTGCTGTTTTCTTTGCTGATACTCCACAGTGGTGCAATAGCACTCAAAAGACTCCTAAGTTTTTCACTTAAAGCTCTTCTTGGACTTTGAAGATGGCTGAAATTTTACAATTAAGTAAAATTACCTGTCCAGTTTTGCAAAGAAAGGTAATGGTAGTTTGTTTGCTTCTTGACTACTCATTGATTAATGTTTTGTTTGGCAGTAGCTAGGAGGGCTGCAAAACTTGTTGTTTCGCTCTTGTTCCAGATATCAGTTGTCTTTGTGCCTTATCAGGCTGCTTGACGACTGTTTAATTGAAAAGTTTTACAGGCTATTGAAGTGTTATTGTTAGAATAAGCACTTAATTCCAGAAGGAGGGTATAATCTCATGGCTTGCTATGGAGACTCACAGTGTAGGGGGAGGGATGCTATCGCTGTTCTAGATATCAGTCGTTTGTTTTATAAATACAGACTATTTTTTTTTTTTTTTTTTTCTGAATAGCAGAGGACAGAACCTTGGTGAATTGTAAGTATCTCTGTGTGGACAAATATTTTACTGTCATTCTGTTACAAGAACTTCAGCTGAGAATTCAAATGCTACATTCAGGGAAACAATTGGGAATCTTGTCCCTGAGAAATTGCAGCAGCAAGGGTGAAACTGAAGGGTGAAATTTTCACTTGGATAGACCTGTGTACTAAAACTGGTAGTTTAGCGTTATGCCTGACAAAAAGAAGTAGGTGAGAAATGATGGTAGAAGAATGACTTGAATTTGCTTCTACACTGACTTGCCACTAGGACAGTGGGGATTGTGTTGTTTTCTATATGAGTAATACGGTGTATATAGGGACTTTTTCCCATGCCATATCTTGTTTTGCTTTATTATCTGCATTATTGTTCTATACTGCTGCAATACTTGCATTTCACTGCTGGTAAAATGTGTTTCACTGATACTAAATATAGTGGTTTTGAAGAATTATCTGTCCTGCTTTTTGCTTAGCTGATGGTGACTAGATGGAAAGTTGCTTTTTTGGCCCAGGCTCTGATTAGAGAACAATGGAGCTGACTTGTTAATGAAGCAAGTTTAGAAATTGTGAGTAATGGGGGACGCTTCACTTTCATTCTCTCAAGGATTGCTGATATTGTGCTGCTGAGTTTATTAGGGCAAAACACTGATCTTGCTTGGAAAAAGTTTGTTACCATAGTCATGCTATAGCTGGCTCTGGAGAACAGTAAAAATCTCTGAGCACCAGGGAAGAAAGTTCAAAATTGGCTTCGGTTTAATTGAAAGCGAGGAGCACAAGTGTTTGCAGCATTTTGGTCTTTGCTCACTGCAGCTTTTCCCATGTCTGCTGTTCGTGAAATCCAAATAAATCCTCGGATCCCAAACTGAGTGCATCCCTTGTCTGATTCTTCTTTCACTCCAGAATTACTGCACTCTTGTTGACTTAGAGTAGGTTGTCAGTATTAGCAGGCAGCTTTAAATAAATCATTAATATGAGAAATTTGGAGGTTTTGGTGTTGTACATTGACCAAGAACCCTAAACTTGTTTGTTTGTGAAAAGGCATGAAACTTTGCACTGCAATTCCTGTCTTTTCAAAAGCTAGCGCTGAGGGGTTTTTTATCAGCAGCTCGAGGAAGTGGAGAAGTTAACAGATTTTAGAACTTCTGAGTTCGTGATTTTTTTTTTTCCTTTTTATAAGAAAAAGCATAGTTAAATGCATTCTATGAGGTTTCTGATGTTTCATAGACTAACAAAAGGTTGCTTTATTAGTAGCTTTAATGAACAAATCGCTTTATTGGCTTAGACATACTGGTTGCTTTGTCGGTCCTAACAGCTATGGGTTCTTGTTTCAATTCACCATTGTGCTGGAGTAGAGAAGTGATAGCCATTGACCTTCTGTTAAAGCACAATAAAAAGTTTTTTGTGAAGAAGGAAAGTGTGCAGGGAAAAATAAGAAAGCAGTTCTCTGACTTCAGTTGAGCAACGTAAAAACCAAGAGACAGTGTACCCCTCCTGTGCTTTTTCTTGCTAGGTGGCTCAGTACAGTGAGCCACCTGAAACAAGAAAACATGAGACCGATTTTCTGAAGACTGCTTTTCTTGGAACCTGTGTGTAAAGTAGGAAGGTACTTGTATTGTAGCTGTAAGGAAGCATATGGAGTAGATATTTGCTTAGTCCAGAATAGAATGTGTGTTGACTTTGAAAAAACCTTTCTTTTTAAATATTGATTGCCTGGTTTGTTTCAATAAGTACTTAACACGCATGACTTAAAGATAGCCTTTGATTGAATTAAGTGACCATACTTTATTTCTTGAATTATTTTCTAAGAATTTGGTTAAATGAGCAAATAGTATTTTTCCTGGCTGCATGGATGAGACAAAGATGAGATTTGTTAGGTTCTTAGAGCTTGTGTTAAAGGCAATTATTTCTTGAAGTTGATGTCTGTGTACTGAAAGGCTGCTAAATCAGGTGGGATGACATTAAGAATGAGCTTGGGGACTACAAAGCTATCAGATTGCTTTAGAAACATTTTACTTGTAAAACATGATCATCTTTCTGTATCTTGAACAATATTGTTCTCATTGAATCTGGGGATTCAGGTAGATTTGCCATATATATTTACATTATGTCACACGTGAAGTTAGAATGGTTAAAAGCATTAGGAACTTTCCTAATAAATGCAACTTTACAAGGGTTGTTTATTGCTCTCTGCAATACATATATTTCTTTGGGGTGGGAAAGTACAGTGCAGATGAGACATCCTGTAACCGAGTGGTTTCTGGCGTGCAGGTTTGCTCTGGGGCACTTGCTGTTTGGGAGCAGCTGCTGGGATGCATTTTATGGTATCGTTCTGCTTTGAGTTTTGTTGTAGGGATCCTGTTGTATGGTTGGTGGTTATGACCTGTCCGTAGTGGTGTCCCTGTTTGTATTACAATACACAGGTTGAATTACTGTTTTTCTTACAGAGCAGTTTCATGTCCTAATCCATTCTTAATTCATCAGGGAAGGAAGTTTTCCCTAAGGCCATTTCTTTGAGAAAGAATGTGTCAAGCAGTGAAGTTGTCCTTGTGTAAATGTATCTAGATGTCATTTTTGAGGCAGTTTGTTCCCGGTGAGCTTGTTATTGAAGTTAGGAAGGAGACTGAGGAAGAAGCACAGTGAGTGTGTTCAGCCTGTGCACCACTGACTGCTTGGAGAGGAGCTGGCTTGCCATGCTCTGGTTAGCTTGGTGCTGTTTAGAGGAAGTAACTTCTGGCTGTGTGTTTTCTGCTGAATCTTGTAGCGTGAAAAGGTTATTAATGTAAAACTTGCATGTTTTTGCAGGAAGGTAACGTTAAGCAGGAAAAAACACTTTGCTTCTGCTTTCCATGAGGAAAACAAGTGGATTTTTTCACTGTTACTAGCATGTAGTGCCTCCTTTCCTAAGTATTTTGTTTACTGCCTTCTTCAGTTTTCGTCTTTGCTGTTGTTCTGCATGCAGAAAAGGAGGTTTGTTTTGCTCTCTAGTGCGTTTCGTGTATTCTTTTCTCAGTGCAATCTCCCTATCTCCTGGTTGCATCTCTTTTCTCTTTGCCTCTGCTTACCCAGCTCTGCCCTCCCACACTTGTTTTACATTTTAATGTTTCAGTAGTTTTATGTATTTTCAAAACACTTGTGTTTTCTCTGTGATCCTAAAAATTCACTTTAGTGAGCCCTGATTTTTGAAGGAGCTACCTCTTCAGAGGCTGTGTTAGCACCTCCATCTGGCAGATACTCACTGATGGTCCTCGGCAGCTCGGCTTGCCACTGGATCTCTACCTCAGCTCTCCCCAATGTACACAGTTGAAAGGTTACATGGCCAAAGAATTGTTTAGAATAAATTAAGGTATATGAGTTTTTTCTTACTATAATGGGTACTAGAAGAATTCTGTAGAATTAGTCAACTCCAAATTGAGTTTGGAGGCTGCAGTTGGCTAAACATGATTCATATTCATCAGTTCTTAAATGTCCAAGTATCATTGTGAGTAATGGAATGGAAGAGGTTGTGTGGCTTTGAATAATACCTTTTAATCCTTCCTCCTACTGCATGGAAGCTTGTTTTTGAATAGGTTGCTGTCGGGAACTGGTTTTGAGGTTGTGTTGATATTATGATGCCCGTGGACAATTTGTAACTTGAGTATGTGATAGCAACTGATGCTAGCTGTGTATGTCAAAGCAAAGTGGTACTTCTGATGCAGTTTTCACTGGAAAGATAGTTTAAGTAGAAATAAAGAAACAAACCCTATTTGCAGAGTTTTGGCTGTACAGAACTTTACTGCAGTTAGCTTAATAATTATATATTTCTTCATTGGCATCAACCTGCTAAACACCCATCTCAAATGACAAACGGCAGCCTGGAAACTACACATATTGAAGAAAGAAGACAACTAACACATGTAGGTGCCTGCTGGTTTTAAAACAACATACAATAAAACGTGTGCGGTTTGGCCCTTAGCTACTAGACCGTGTGCAAGAAGGGGTGGGAGCGCAGTTGTTATTCATCTTGCGCAACAGAAAGACCTATAGCTGCAAAGACTGCTCCTTTGGAGGAATAAGCTGACATCTTTGAATGTTATGTAAAAACTTGCTGTGAGAGAAGTCCCTGTAATCATTCTACCTTGGAATTTATACGGAAAATGATTAAGTATTAGCAGCCATACTGGAAAATGTATGTTGAAGAAACTTAGCTCTGACTCTCTCCCCTAGCTTTTTAATAATCATCTACTTTCAAGTTCATTATCAGAGCCAAAATTTTTGCAGGCAACCTTGCATCAAGTAGTAGTGGGCCCTGCAGAGCAACAGATGCAAAGCTTGCCAGTGAATCTTCACCATCCTGTGGTAAATATTTACTCTCCTCCCCACTAAAATCAACAAAATGTGTGGGTCTTACATATTCACACACCAGAATGTAATGTACTCGATACAGTGCACTTCTTGTGGAAGTAAAGGGAGGGGAAGCAAATAACTGCTAAGCACCAGACTGAATTCATGTCTACAAATGGGAAGAGACCTAATAACCCTGTTCTTGCAGGCAAGCAGTGCATCAAGATGAACTAACTGCATAGTCAGTTTAACCAAGGTCAGCCTAAAGAAGCCTTCAGAAGACACATTTGAGAAGTCATATTTATTTAAAATACAGAGTTCTGCTGTCATGGGCTCAGGAGTGTTTTTGTGACATGTCATGTACTCTTCCACTCCTCTAACTCCTGGTACATTTCAGGTAAATATTAATTGCTTTCTTTGCCCTCCTTTAACAAGAAAGGCATTTCAGTTTTTCCCATTTTCCTTCAAAAAAAAATCCCTTAACTCTGTCGGTTATCAACTACCTCATTCTCATTAGCATAGCCCAGATGCAAACAGAGCGTATGTTCTCATCTTGAAGTTAGTTCTGAAGGTTGTTTTTCACTTCTTGAGATCGGGAGGTTTTCTATGCTTGATTGCTTGAGCTATTATCAATTTGACTACTGAAGTTTATTTTTTTTTTTTCTTCATAGTGTTTTGAATACTGTTCTCCTGACTGAGGTTTTTGCCTTAGAAAGCTCAATTTTATTTAATTTGAGAAGGATGTTAACCTGCCCTTGCAATGTTCGTGTTCCCTAGCTGAGAGTTTAGTTCTGTGTTAAATGAATCTCTGGCTCATTCAGTTTTCCTAGAGTCGTCCTCACTAATCACAAGTTATTTTTAACTCATGTAGCTGCCTTTTTTTTTCCTGTCAGTCCTTTGGGAGTGGAGATATGCACAGAGCAGTGCCATGATAGCTGGGAGAACTGGATTTTTTGTTCCTAGCTTCTGCCATTGACTTCTCTGAGCTTGTCTTACTTAAGAGCATATTGCCCCCTTTTTTTTTGGTGTGCATTATCTTCTGTAAAGTAGGAGTATGTAGCCACATCTGTAAAATACTTACAGGTCGTCGGGTAAATGCTGCTCTGAGTATTCACGTTTGTTGCAGGGTTTTGCAGCCCATGGTGATAATTTAATAACAACATGGTTTTATTTCTTTGTGGAAAAGAAGCAACAGCACAAGTTCAGCACATGGGATTCAAATGGCAGTCTGTAACTTGTATAATGTTATGAAGGTAATGTGGCCAATAATACGTGTACAGCTATTCATTGTTTAGTGGGAGCTGTGACTTGAAGTAAGTTGCAGCTAGTTTTGCTGGACATGAGATGTTTTGATGAAAACGGTGGTTACATTAATTGCTTTAATGTTTGTGGGAGTGTTTTAGCAGGTACCAAACTTCTGTCCTGTTTGCCTTGTTGAAAGCCCTCTTAGTGAAGAAACACAGTGTTTTCCTGTGAAGGACAGAGTATCTGAGGCAGACCCACAGCTCCAAGTGGAAAGCTACTCTGCTTAATGGTTCACAACTTATGTTTTTTCACTCTCATGGAAACGGCTTACTGCTATAGTTGCTGCATTAATCCATAATCCAATAAAGGGGATTTATTGGAGGGGTTGAAGGCAGAGAGAAGAAAAGGAATGTCTTTATAGTGCACTGTGAGCAATAGTTAGGGTAAAAATAAGATAGAGCCTTTGAGTTGCTCCATGTTTGTCTTTCTCCACGTGTTTCCTCGTGAAAGACTTGCACACTTAGTTTCACAGCAGCATTTTGAGGTGCAAATACATCCCTTCCCTTGCTCCTCAAGGGAAAGACCACATCAAGAACCCCAGCAGTCTCCCCTGTCCCTCCCAGGCTGTTCTTCCTAGCTGAACTAACAAGTTCAGCTGCAACAAGTACAGGGATAACCAGGGCACTACTTCAATCTATACAACTGGTCTGCATGCTGCATTAAATATCACATGCTAAATGAATGCTGACCCTTCAGCTTTGGTAAGAACAACGTCAGTTCCAGCATACAGTTCTACTGCACTATAGCTATCACTCCTCTAATAACACATGCAAATGTATAGCTTCAGGGCTCTTCTGAAATTACCCATTGTATGCGTATGTCTCATATTGAAGCTCCTGCTTAACTCGTATGTAGTAAAATGCTTGAATTAAAGCTGCTTCTGTCTGTAGAGAGCTCACACGAATGGCTTGTACCTGTAGCTGAAGGGATGGCAGACTCTGCATGTGGATTTTCATATCTTGAAAGCCAAAACTAGAAAGAGGAATGCATTGATACTTACTGACATTGATAAATATTTACTGAAAGCTCAGTGGCAGTCTGGTTCCTCCAAGGCTATGCTGACGTGCGTCACTACAAGTTTTCGTGCTGTTACGTTATTGCTAGAATTGCCCACTTTTTCCCTCAAAGCAAACTGAGACCTCGATGTAGCTGCTTCTGAGAGTGTTGGTGCTTCGTAGAAACCAAATGCAGGATCTTCAAACAACGTTAGTTGTTGTTGCTGGGGCTTGAAAGGTACAATTACGTGACTCAATCTCTGGAAAGCGAGCTGTTTGGAATTTCTGAATCTAAATGTCAGGTACAGCACCTTTTATTCCTTTCTCTCTCTTCTGATGTGAAGGCTTTGCCTATAATTTGTAAGCAGCTTGCAAAGAGCTCTGAAGAAACTTTCTCCAAGTGCTCAGCCTTTTGAGAAAAGATAATGTTAGTGCTTACCTTTCTTTTGAAGATGGGTTGACTTCTAAGAGCTGCTAAATGCCCTGTCTGGATCTTGTAAATCACTGTCTGTAGGAGACTATTCACCCTTGATTTGAAAATGTCGCTCATTTCCCATGTCTGAAATTAGTTTCAGAAAACAGACAAGATGGCATACTAATTTTTAAAGCTTGAAAATTTGTCGTGTGAGAATTACCATTTAATGAGCTCGTGTTTTACTCTGATTTCCAGTGTACAGTTTGGAGATGAATAATGATACTGTGCTCTTGAGGGCAGATATAGAAGTCTAGGAATAATTTGGCTCTCAGATACATACATATGTTCCTGTGGGGCAAATTAATTGGGAAGAATTACTGAACAGGATTAAACTAAGACATGTGAATTATAGGCCTAAGCTTAGGCATCTGCCGTCATGGGATACAATGGAAGCCTTAATTTGTCTACAAAATGCCCTAGCCTGTGGGCTGCAGAGAAGTCTGTGAGCATCACGAGAGTGTAACCTGTGAACTGGTTGTTGCCTGTCTGCAGCTGGCAACAGGAGACAGGAAAAGCTGCTGTGAACATCCAGGAGATCTTGAACCAAGGTGAGGAGGAGAGGCAGAAAACTTCTCTAGCAATCATATCTTAGTTGGAGTTTGTGTTTTAGGTAGTAGTAAAAGGCACAGGGAGCTTGATGCATCCCTCCAGGTCAGCGAGGGCAAATCCTGTGTTCTGGCCTGCAGCTCTTCATTCCTCTCTTTGCTGGCTGTGGACTTAGTAATAAGGTTTGGCCAATGCAGTAGTTCTCCTTGAGCCTGAGAGAAAACAGCACTTCATATGAAATCGGAAAAGACTGTCAATGTTCCCATTCCAGTCTTTGTTACCAGCTCTAATTATTAACATCCACTTTGATCCAAAATTCCTGAAAAGCAAGAGGAATATTCAGCAGTCTCGTTTCCTCCTTCAAAATAAAGACAAAACTAATAGTTGAAAAATTTGGCTCCGAATCTCCAGCTGAATCCAAGGTCATCTTGACAGACACTACTATCGAACAGTTCCTTCTGTTCTTGTCACCTTGGATGTATAACGGTACTGTTGCGAAAATACTTCTGGCATATCATTAAGATTTTACAGTGTGTTTGGATTTTGGGGTCAGATGATCCGAAAAGTATGCAGCTGAGATCTTAGGCTCACTTTATTTTTTTAAACTCTGTCAGCAGCGTTGCACTTTAAAATACATCTATTTATGACAGAATTCTACGCAAATTCTTTAGCCTATGGTACGTTAATTTTCTTCAACTCCCGATACAGAATTAAGCAACCAAAAAAGCTGCCTGTGCTCACAACCTAGCTTTGCTCTGTTGAGGGTTAGGTACTGTGCCGTGTTTGTATGATGCTGTCTTGCTGAAACTGTCAACTGCGATATTGGTAATGGGAAGAGTACACTGGAGGAGCTTTGTAAAACTTCATCCATGTTCTAGTTTATTGTCCATCTATCTTAAAGATTTGCAATAGTCACCTTACAGGCTTTTGTAAACACTCTGAATATTGCATTATGCTGTTCTCCAATCTCTTCCCTGTTCTAGTATATGCCACTAGTGAAGTAAGTTGATAAGAAGCAATGTAGTGAGATTATGGAAGAAAAAGAAAACAACAACAAATGCACTTTTTTTTTTTTTTTTTGTAGACATGAAGAAATCCTAGGTTCTGAAGTCATTTAGTCTGCTTTTCTCTCTTCAGGTTTGAATTGATGTTTCCACTGAGCTGTGATTATTCAAATTAGATCTTTGGAACATAAAAATGTGTTTATTTTGTTTCAGGAGACCATTGCTCTGAACTTGGCAACTTCTATAAAGTTTTACAATCCTTTGCTTCTTTAAAGAGTGTGGTTGATCTCAGCTTCTAGAAGTCGGGGAGCAGCCACTGCCTCTGTCTTTGCAGAACAAGATTTTACATCCAAGTCTAATGGCTCCATTCTGAGATGTCGTTGAGGGCAGGAAGGCAGGAGGAGAGTTGTAGGGAAGAAACGAGGACTAAGTATTGTCAGGTTTGCCTTCTTCAGAGCGAAGGGTGAGGATTTGAAATCGTGTATGACTGCAGCTCCTCCCAGTGGCAGGTCTTTCACTGTTACTATTAGCTGATAAGGATGCCAGACCGAGTGGTGCTCTGAGAAACACCCGCATCCCCACTGCATCCCTACTGCCCGCATTTTTAGAGGTGGGAAGGGGACACTTAATGCCTGAGTGGTAGGATCGGTAATAAGGGCCTGACTGTGCATCTGTAGCAGCCCACTGGACAGAGAGACTGCCAGAAACACCAATAATGTGCTCCCTTGTTCAACATCACTTCATGCTGTCTCAGTACAGGCTTGAAAAATAGTGTGTCTCCACAAATAGAGAAACTACTGTTGTTGTCTAGCACAAGCAGTCACCCTGATTCCTCCTGCAGAAAATCTGAGATTCATATTCTATCCACATAGTTAAACCTCTCATCCGAGCTCTCATCATCTGGCATTGTGATTGCTGCAGCAGCCTTTTATCAGGCCTTTACAGATGCAGTCTTGCTCTTGCTGTTAAGTCAGGCTATTGCTGCATGCTGATTTTCTTTTCCGTGTATATCAAGGCATTTCCTAAACGTTAAGGCAATGCTTTCAGGCATCAGTGTAGGAGACACCATGCCTGTTGGTACCAACTCTTCTTGGCTCTACGATGATCTATGTAACTTTGAAATATTTTCTGTGCTGTTGGTTGTGTATTTATAATGCTTGTGTGTGACACGGTATGAACATGCAGTGCTTTATACTGGTAAAAATTGCACAGAAATTTTGGAAATCATTTACTCACAAGACCTTCTCTTGCATTTCTAATTACATAGTTGAATTTGTTGAATGCTATTCCAGTTCTGCTTATGGTATCCCTCTTTCTGATGTCCTTAACTGGTAAGCATCTAGGTGGGCTGACAGACCTGCAATGCAAAGTGCAAACCTCTACCACATCCTTGGAGGTTCTCAAGACCTGACTGGACAAAATCCTGAGTGACCTGATTGGAATTCACTATTGACTGTCATTTGAGTAGAAGGTTGCATTAGAGATTTCCTGCGATCCCTTAAGTCTGAACTAACCTGTTTTTTCTTCTTTTTTGGTGGGCAGAATGAAAATCTGGCTCAATAGTCAGCAGTAAAGGCCAAATGCTGGAGGAGTAATCAAATGGAGAGTCGAGTGCCCAGCTTCCACTGACTCCTGTCAGTGTGCTGGAGTGCCAAACAAGTGTATCAGAAACATCCTGTGTCTTCCTGTTTTTAGCTTGGTGTCAAGTGCTAGGATGTGCTTCAGTGCACGTGCAAAGCAGCAGGAGACGTCCTCTGGCTTTGTGAGTATGTACATAGCCCATACTCTGTGGAGTCTATACAACTTTGTGGCTTGAGCATCATTAGTGATGTGTATAACACATTGATAGCCTCTTAAATCATACTGGCTTCATCTTTACGTAGCTGCTTAACTACATGGAACAAATGCTCTGTATGCTTTATTAGAAATTTTGTCTTTCTATTTTGGCAGTCACTATCAGTTGTTATTAAAATATTAAGACCAGTGTAGTTCACTTGATAAGATTTTTAAAAGGTCTTTCATTTGTCTGTGGTAAAAAAGCGGTGACGCTTCAGTATGTGGTATTAGGATTTTAGTTAATGAGATATTATCAACTGACATTTAGAGAAAGTAGTATTTATTTCTATAGTGATTTCCTCATTTTCACAGGTGAAAAATCAAACATCAGTCTGTATACCAGTGCATATATGTTAATATGTTGTTTCACTGTGTGGGATAATTGACACTCTTTTTCTGATCCTCCTTTGAGTTTCATGGAGTCATCAGGTGACTTGAATTAGGAGGGATTTTGGAGTTCATCTAGCCTGGACCCACACTCACAGCAGGACCAGCTTAGATGGAGTGAAAAGTTTTGAGCATCTCCAATGATAGACATGCCACTAGATGGTTCTGCTTCAGTATTTGACTGCCTGTGATAGGAAACTTGATTACCAGGGTGAGAAGTCAGAATTTGTTGTAGGCTTTGTCCATAGCCCATCGCTATGTGCCTCCAAGAGGAATCTGCTGAAAGACCGTATCTGTGGCATAAATTGTCGCTTTGTTACACAGAGTTCAAGTCTCTCTGCTCTTCCCTGACAGTACAAGGTCCTGGACATATGAAAGTACCTGAAAATGTTCCTAGTCAATTCCTTTTAAGACATGAAAATTAATACATTGGGCCTCCTGTAACAAATGATATAAATTTGAGCACTGGTACAATATAATCTGTTTCGGTGCAAATTACTGTAGGAAGATGTTTATCTGTACAGCAGGTGCCTTTCTAAGGTACACTTATTTGGGATTTGTGATATATGGAGAGATGTTTGTCTTAAGTAAAGCTGAAGCAGGGTAAAATTATGGTGAAATGTTCTTTCCTCTGTCTGCTGTTGGAGCTAGTCGTTTATTATTTCTGAATCTATATGAGATATTTACTATGTCTATGCTACCTAATACAAAGGAGGCTGAACTCCAAAAACTTTGGGATTTTGGTTCTGCAGAAGATCTAAGTTGTGGAAGGGAGCACAGACGCCTCCCATCCTTTCCTAAGCTGCCAGGCAGGAGTTACTTGCACAATGCTTAGCTGCCCTCCTGGAAGATGCCTGAATCATTAGCCTCTGGTAGTTAATGAATGAGCTTCTGGAGGGACGGTTCGGCCACGGATCGTGTTCCCTTCTTGCACGATCCCCTTGCAGCCCATGTGCCTTCGTGTGTCCGTCCACTCTGATCCATGCTTGGACCTTTTTGTGCACCTGCTTTGTTTGGTATGTGGGCTGTGTGCATTGTAAACTTTGTCAGCAAAAAACTTTGCAGCAAAATGAAGGTAACTTCAGAGTGTGTCGATTACTTCCGAAAGATATTTCATATTAATCAATTTATGACGAGCTGACATGTTTAAACCTCAACTAGGAGGTGCAAAGGTAAAGTGGCAAAGCAAAACCTTTTCTGCTCCATTGTCTCTGGTTTCGCTTGTAAAGTATCTATCTTTCAAGTGTTTAACACCATTTTTTCTCAGTATTAGAAGAGGAAGAAGTCTTTTTTTTTTTTTTTTTTTTTTTTTTGGGGGGGGGTGAGGCAGAATAGATCTGGGACAGTCATTCTAAAAATGATTTTTTAAATTTGTTTCTGATGGTTGCTTTAGGTAGTTCAAGCAATTCTTGATTAATCAGATTATTTTTCTCTGGAATGCCATGTTAAATTACCTTCCTGAGTAACCTTCCCTATTCAAATCTTGGGCTGGGTGCATTTTAAGCAATTAAATCAAACTACTTTTTCTAACCTATTATCCACAGAAGGATCTGTGTTTTTTTTTTTTTTTTTTTTTTTTTTTCCCCTAGCAAATGAATTAGGTAGCAGTTGCAAATTAGAATTTTGTTCCTTTAACACTTAACAAATTACTTACTGAGGACCTACAGGACAGATGGCGAGGGACACATCAGGGAGTGTAGTGATAATACAAGGGGTAGGAGTTCAAATCTAAAAGAGGGGAGACTGAGATACTAGGAAGAAGTTCTTTACAATGGGGGTGGTGAGGCCCTGGCACAGGTTGCCCAGAGAAGCTGTGGAAGCCCCATCCCTGGAGGTGTTCAAGGGCAGGCTGGATGGGGCTTCGGGCAGCCTGGTCTGGTGGGAGGTGTCCCTGCCCATGGATAGCCTTTAAGGTCCCTATAGGGATCCTATAGTTATCCTTCCCCTATAGGAACCTTAATTTGTAACTCCATGTTCTTTGTTTTCCTTTTATCCTTGGGGAACTCCAAGCACATTTCCAAGGAGAATTTGTGCCTGTTGTTCCATTTTGTTCCAGAGTTGGATATCAGGCAAAATGTTCCTTAGCTGTCAAAATCTTTCTGTAAGAAAACTCAGTGGCTAGTGGCTGAATGTAATAGCCTTCCTTTCCTTCTTTAATGTGTTGCCATCGATCTCTGCAAAGAGTTCTTCTGTTTCTGCCTGACTTTGAGGAGGATGGCTTGCCTTCCGTGAGATAAAGCTGAGGAGCAGTTGTCATTGCCCCAACATGAAAGAACAGAGCCATCTTTACAATGGCCACGGCTGTCTGCTTGCAGGGATGACAAAAGAAGGCCTTTCACAGGATAGCTTATGCATTAAACTTGTGTGAGACCGGCTGCTGGGATGGCCTTAAATGAGGCACGTAATGATATTACAGAACATAGCTGTCTGCGTCGCGGACTGAGCTACTGATGAAGCAGCTCCTCAACCGTTGCAGTTTAGAGTCAGGCATTTCTGAAGTAATTTGGTTTCTGTGCACAAAACACAGGAATACTTACAAACCTAACTTAAGTTGTCCCGTGAACAGAATTTAAGTGTATATGCTGGTTTGCCAGCTACTGGAGGATTATGAAATATTTAGCTGAATACAAGCTTTAGTAGAAAATGAGTCTTTAGGGAAAAAAATAAGGGAATTGATTCCTTAAACTTGGGTGAACTTTTTTTGCTTGTGTGAAATTGTAGAATAAAAGTAAAATCTTACAATTAAACTTTAAAAAATAGAATTACAGACATTGTTTATATCTAGAACTGCTAACACAATGCTTTCTGCTCCTCACTGACACTAATATTTTGGATAATGGCTTCAGCATGTGACTGGTTGACAAGTTAGGCTTGTCAGATGTCTTATTTATATTGAATATGCAGGGATTTAAATAGTGAGTAATAAAAAGTGGATAAGAATATAAACTGTATTTGCAGAAAAGAGAGAGCTAACAAAATATGATTTGGAAATCCGGAAGATGGCATGAAGAGTTGCTGAAGAACTTATCGGTGTATGCTTATGTACAATGGAAACACCGAAGATATTTCAATTAGAAACCAAAACAACTCCAGAAAACAACGTGGGAGAACTCGTACTGGTGTCTTGTTGATTTAGATCTTTGTGACTGAGAAATTTACTGCCGTGTGCCAAGACTGTATGCTTTTTCTGCCAGTTTAAAAGCTCGGTCCCTCAGAGGCTTACAATTATTTATTTAAAACATTCATGCTGTGATGTGAGAGAGACATGGGATATACTAGGGCTCCTGAGGAGCGGATGCAGTGTGTTGTGATAGCAGCTGTGATGGTATAGAAGAATGAGAGTGTGAGGTGTAGGAGCGGGATGAAGGCTAATATCCCTTATTGCACCAGCTGACAAAAGGGAAAAAATGTTTCCTAGTACATGAATTCTTAAGTGTAAATAGTGAATGGTAAATTAATTACACTGATTAATCAACTGCAGCATTTAATTTAAATGAAGCTGATATGGTTGTGGTATGACAAACAAAAAAAAAGCATGAGCAAACATGGAATTAACCTTGCCTGTGTCCTTAAGCATCCTACTAATGGTAATACTGCAAATGAAGTAAGAAGAGGTTTGTGTTTGAATGGAGACTACACAAAAGGGAAGAAAATGAAGGGTTCTCTACTATTTTATATCAAAAAAAAAAAAGTGTTAGTTCTGTCTCCTTCTCATCCATGCCCAAGTATCAGGCATCTTTTACTGGTTCTTTTGCTCTTCGATCTAGGACAGGCAGTGGTTGTCACTGAGGGCTCTCATGTATACCTGTATAGGAGTAAGTTCATCTTGGTGTTGCTGTAGGGAGGAAGAAGTACTTCCTGAAGTCAAAAACAATTAAATTCTATGTATTGTAAAGTTATGCTTTGTGAATTGAATATTCTGGGATCAAGAATGTTCAGGACTGGAGAGGAACTGAATACTTTCTCCTAACTAGAAAAGCTGTTTAAAGGCACGTATCATGAATTTCACAACATCCTTGTATACATATTTCTGCTCCCATGTAATCGTTTTAACTTACGTGACTTTGTGCAGCTTGCTTCATCTGCACCAGCTGCTTCAGGGGCCGTGGAAAGACACGTATGCAGAACTGGGCTCCGAGCTTGTGACCTCGACACTTAGCTGCTCTTGCACATCCTGATGTCAAGTTTCTTAACATCTGAAAAAATACGCGCCTTAAAACATGACAACTAGTCATCATTCAGTACTAAAAATTTGTTTTGTTAATATATAAATGAAGTGTGTTTGGGATATTACACTGACAGCTCATTGTCCTTTCCTGTTAAGTCATGGGTTCAAAGTCACCTCTTCTGCCCTGTAGCATCTGGGTCTACTTGCAGATCACAAATGCAAAGGCAACTATAGGTGATTGAACAGGTGGAGTGCTCTGAAGGTTTTCAGGCAGCATCTTAGAGAGCATCCATCTCAAGCTCCCTCAGCACGCTTATTGCTGCAGGTCTCTGCTCAGTTCTGAGCACTTTTTTTTTTTTTTTTTTTTTTGTCAGGCTGGCTCCTTAGTGTCAAAACCTTCTTTTCCCTCTATCTCCTTGTCCACCTTTGTTTTGTTGACAAAGTCATATTGAAATAGCACTGTGATAAAGGTTGGTGATCTTATGTGTGGCCTTCTTTCTTTTCCTGGGTTATTTTCCAGCCAAATCAGTTTTCCTGTTCTTCCCAGTCCAACTATGTGAACAATTACAACTCTATTCTCCTCTGTATGGGAGGTGTGGGGTTTGAAACGTGTATCCTGGCATAAGCAGCACTGCTTCTCAGAGTGACGCTTATGTTAGGCTATCGTTTTTGACTATAGGCAGTGCTAAAGAGCTAAATTCTTCCTGTATCTGCCTGGTTTTTGGAGATTTGAACAAGTGAGAGGAATGGATTTAAATGCCTAATGTGGCCGAGGAGGCATGGAAGAAAGTACTAGAAGACATGTTAAGGAATTTGGTATATAAATACAGAGTGGCTTTGTAGGTTGTTTCTTGCTATTAAACCCCATTTAAGAACTGACATGTTGTATATTTTTGTGAATGGATTTTGCGCTGCATCTTTATGTGGATTTTTTTACTACCTCTTTTTTTTGTTAGGAGGCTGATGAAAATTTGACTTATTTGCATTGAGTTAAGTTCAGCTTTGGATTTTTGTTTTTAGAGTTGATGTTCACTTAATCTTTGTTGCTCTGCTGTTTAAGGAAATGTGAAGTACTCTGTAGGAAGTGCAACTTGCAAAATGCTCACCGACTGACAGCTGTGGATTACTTTTTTTTTTTTTTTTTTTTTTTTTTTGCTGGAGGGCATAGTTTTCCTTCTAGGATTACCAGATTGATGATCTCATATGAAAAAAAGTGAACAGGCAAGATGCTTCTCTCATTCTATTCTATTCTATTTCTATTCTACTCTATTTCTTCACCAGAAAGGTAACAGTCTCATGGAACATAATTGTGTGTTGTTATGAGCTTCTATGTAAATTAAAAATAGCTTCTTAAACTTTCATAACCTTTTGGTGTTAAGCTAGCATTTTTCCCCATGACTCACTCACACAGACTGTATTAACTGTAGACGTGGGTCAGATTGTGCAGGGAGATCTGGACCGTGACCTCCAATGGGGTAATAAAAATGCATTTGGCAGCAGATAAGGACTTCAGAATATTTCAAAAGGTAATATTGGTAGTAAATACTTGGTCTTAATATAAGCCTCTAGATGGAGGGTGAGGCTTTAGTGGAGAACCAGGGCAAAAAATGTGTGTTATTTGATAATGGTTATGCTAACATTGTAAGCTTTCATTTGAAGTGGCCAGTCGCCTGTGTTTTCTGTGTCTTAAACATAATGAAGGCCGATCCACTTGTTTCCTGCAGCCTGGAGAGCAGCAAGGATTAGAATAGCTTCATTGTTGCGGCTCTTGAGTTAACACGAAACACAGTGGGAATGTTGATCTTTATAAGGCTCTTCTTGTCCTTCTCTCTTCAACTTTGAAATTGGTCTGCAAGGTTTCTTATTTGAAATGCTCAGATCGGGAAGTGAAGGACTGCTTTCCTTGTGCGTGAGTTCTTGTGTGTGTTTCGGTGTGGTGGTCTGCTTTGCTTCTGGCGATTTCAGGTATTTTCAAAAAAATATTGCTGAGAAACTGAGTTTCCTAAAACTGGCTTCTGTCTGCCGCTCTGTGAAGGCCTAGATTAAATTTATTAATGAGATTAAGCAAGCTTTAGAAAGAGTTTAGGGATTCGCTCTGACTTAAGCATTATTCAGACCAAAAAGGATGACAGGTCTGGTGTTATGGTGTGATTTGTGTGCACAATGATTTTGGTGTTGAAGAACTGACCATATCACCCTGCCCTGCGGTGACAGCCATGCATCTAGGTGGACGAGATGAGATGGAGCTTTTCTTGGCAGCAGGGAGGGAAGGGGCCACAGCCTCCCCTGCGCACTGTGTGAGGGGACTGGGATCAGATGGGGAGTTTTGGCGAGGTTGCTTGTGTTGATCCCACATAAAAGGGTTAAAAACTACCACTTAGGAGTTATGTTGTGGCCTTGCCAAGTCTGAAGTGCCGCAGGAACTGTCTGGCTATTATCCTGTACTTGTGGAAAAATGACCACCCTCTCGGCGGCTACAGCGTGACAGCTCAGAGAGCTAGGCTGTCCCTGTCCTCTCCTCCCTCAGTGCTAATGGAAATGGGTGGCTCTGAAATTGGCAGCACCATGATTAGCTGTGTGCTGCTTCTGTGCTGTCACAGGGCAAGGCTTCGTAGCAGCATCCCTCTTTCCATAAAGCATCAGTGCTCTTGTTACACTGTTTCAGGATTTTTGTCAATTGTCTTTGTTTGGAGAAGAGCGGCAACTCCATAATGAAGTCACCTTTAGAAAAAAGCACCAAGCATAAATTGATAGCATTTCCTTCTTAAATCAGCAGACGCCCTGAAACAAGACCTCTGAAAGAGAAATATTGAGTACCTGAGGAAAATGTTAACTGTTTCTGTGCTGTTGGCAGCCAGCTGTCTATCCCAACTTGCTTCCCAGAGCTCCAGAGAAGAAAGACCACTTGCTGTTAACAGACCACTGTGGTATCTTGGAAAGCTCTCAGTGCTTATGAGGTAACATGTTAGCATACTGAAAGCAAGTAGGTAATATACAGTAATGTGAATTTATTTTATAATCCACTTGAAGGATTACTGACTTCTTGTATTCAATTGTTGTATAATCTCCAGCTGTTTTTCTGGGCTATGTATCTAAAAAAAAATAAATAAGTCCTGTCCAGATGGTTCTCAGGGAGGAGGGAAGAGGCGCGAAGAGAAGGGGAAGTGGCAACTACTCAGTAAACCCCTAAGTGCGTTTGGGAGGACGGGCAGAGAGGAGCAGCTCCTGGGCAGGTGTCCCCGTGTCTGGCTGTAGCAGCACCAGGCCTAATTTGGTGTGATGGCTGCTGCGGCCTGTGCTCATGACTCAAATGTAGGCTTGCTATCTAATGCCAGGAACCACACTGTCTATCAACAGCACTACTTAAGCTAAGTGACTTAGCTCCCAAGCCAAATTATGAAATCTTTTCTCCTTAAGCCTGCTAGGATAGACATCCAGAAATCTGATGCTGGCTCGTCTCCTGCTCTCACAGGAAACACCCTCACAAGCCCGGCACTGATTACCCTCATCAGACTACTCTCAGTGCGTTTTCTCTCATTTAGGTGGAAGATGGTAGAAAAGACTTCCTTCTGTCTTAGCAGATGCTGGGAATTGTTCAAGGTACATGATTTTAACTTAGTCCTGTGAAGTGTAGGGAAGTTTGCTAGGGGAACATGACCTCTGGCTGTGGGACTTGCTCAGCCCTCACTGAAAACAATAAAAGTAGTTTACCCTTTTTTACTTTTTGGCTGCTGGTTTCTTTGCTTGCCTGAAGTAATGCCAACTGAGCATTTGGACCAAGAAGGATTTTAGTGGGGGTATTGCATGGCCAGGAGAGCAGGGAGACTAGCCTATGTATTCTGCTTTTTAAGTAAGGGCAGAGAGGGTTTTTAAAAGTTTTCTACAGCTTTCCATAGTATGGAAATCCTGTGGATTGGAGTGATTAATTTTTAGAGTGCAAAATGCCTTGCCTTTGTGAAGGATATGTTAATTTTTTTCCCACCTTAGTTTTTTCTAGGCTGTGTACAAGTACATTGGAATAATTGTTGGGTATACTTACTTTAATCATATACAGGAACAACTTTTCTTCTTTGGTGCACCAACATGCAATAAATAACAAATTATGTTGCAGCTGGGAGGAATAGTGTAGCAAAGCTGAGGCAAAGAAATGCAATTGGTATATGAGTCTCAAGCAGAATGAACAAACATCTCAAGTCCGATAGGTGTTGCAGTGGTTCTTACAAAATGATCCTGTTGATTTTTCTGCTCTCCAGCAGAGACAGTCTGGGTAGATGGACAGTATGCAGGATGAATACTGCAAATACGTACACAGTATGGGTTTGATCAGAAGGCTGTGTGCACGTACATGTAGGCAAAGGGAGCCTCTAATTCAGGTGGCTAATGACAATCACGTGTCTACAATGTGGTGCCCCTGCCTGTGGCGGGGGCTGGAACTAGGGGATCTTTAAGGTACCTTCAGTCACAGAGTGGCTTGGGTCAGAAATGTTTGTCCATTCAGTTACATATGCCACTGTGTTTCCTGCAGCAAGCCTTGTTAAGGGATTGGAATGGTGGTGGTGTGGATGGAAAACAGACCCCAGGCTTGCCACCACTACAGTGCCAGTGTGCTCCTGGAAGCCAGGGCTTGGGTAATGTGTCCGTGCTGCACAGGGAAAGATGGCATGTCTGCTGGCGTCCAGGGAGGCCAAAGCAGCACTTCCAGGCATTGCAAGTGCATTTTCCTTTTCTCTTTATGGGTGAGATTGGGAAGAGCACTGGGTTTTGGAAAGAGATGCAGGGTTTTGTGTTTTGTTTCTCAAATTAGAGAAGTTGTCATCAACAAAAGGAGGTCAGGTATGAGATGGGGGTCTTCCTAGGTGCAAGTGGTGTTTGCGCTGTACAAGCATGTACCAGTTGCACAGTTCTGAAACAGAAATGGTGTCTCCCACTTTCAACCCTTTGTTGTAGTTTCTCTTTTGTGAGGGGGGGGGGAAAAAGAGCCTGAGTCTGATGACCCGTTCACCTGCTTCTCACCTCTCCCCAGACTAGATAGAAGGGGCCTTGAGAGAAGGTGATGAAGCGGAAAACCACTTTTGCTGCATTGCCTTGGGTCACGCTGCTGAAAATGCAGACTCCTTATGTCCTTTCTGTATTTCTTTGAAACCTGCCTGTTGCTGGGACAGTGTACTTGTATGATGTGATTTTTTTTTAAAGTCTTTGTTTTCTCTTTGATGTGAGAATCTAAACATCCAAAGAACACTTTAATATTTTTAAGTAGGAATATTCTCAGATTTCTCGAGTGCATGAGATGATGTAGTTCTTCAAGCAATTTGGTGCTTCTCCCAGTGCAGGCTTAATGTTTTTATTGCTAGTAGTAAGCCTTCAATTAGAAGCTATTTGTTTTTACCTGTTTGCCTATTATAATGGTATATGAAAGGGCACTTAGCCCTTTCTACATGCCACTTAAGCATTTTTTTGGCTTATGAAGAACTACATAGTGTAGGTTCAGTTCATGACGCTACAAGGTCCTTGATTATTTTAAAGTGATTTAGAATTTTTTTCATACCGCTATCATCTTTGCTTGAAAAGTATTTTAAAAAAGTATAAATTCTTATTTTGTATTCACCTTGTCTTCCACAAACAGATGAACATTGTGACTATACTTAAAGGTAGGTATGCATTCAAAACTTTTTTTAATGACGAATTCAGAAATCAACTTTGAGAAGATCGATTCATTCACAAGGAAGTATATGAACAAGCTATTTTCTTGGCAATTCTGGAAGGTATATTGCAAGTGGCTTTTGTGCATGTTGGACTTACTTTCTGAGATAGCAGACACCATCTTGGGGGTGCTGGCCAGACCGTGTGACAAGCCAGGGGCCTCTGGTATTTCTGACCATCTTTCAAAGAGTTTCCTTAGGACACGTCCATCCATTGCAGAAGGTGTCTTCGATCTTTCTGAAACCCTTAGACATGTACCTTGTCTTGCTTTCCCTTTCTATTTTCTAAATATTATACATAAACCTGTTGGCCTTTTTTCCCTTTGAGTATTGTACTGTATATCAAGCATGTTGCGTGTTGATATCTTAGTGGTGTGCTTGGACATTTAAACTTGACAATGAATTATATATAGTAGAGCGTTCTTGCCCTAATGGTGTGCTGCTAATCATCTGCCACAATTACTTGGCAAGAGTCTTTTTGTAGGAAGGCTTTCCCCCTTAAATTTTATATCAGTTTAAAATAGTGTATGCTTGATAATTTGTTCGGTTACGATATTTCATAACTTGTATGTTGTTCCCATAGATATATCCCTGTGAACTATTAAGTGAAGTATATATTCTGCACATAACTTGTTCTATTAGTGCATACACTTTTCATAGCCTATGGTCTTTCCACGTACTGTATCCAAGTGATATTTCATTGAGGCTCTTTAACTAAGAGTGTGTCTGGCGGTTTGCCCACTGAGATCTTGCATACAGGAGAGCATGGCCTTAGCTTAGCATGAAATCATTTCTCTTTTACATCTTTTGTAGAAACAGTCTGTGGCTGATGAGGGGGAATGTCGCAAGAAAGCTTTGTTAGTTTGATAAATGTTTCTTTAAAACCATAAACAATCCTATGATGTTTTTAAGTTTGGATTTTGCTAAGTTTGTGGGACATGTGAAACCTAATATAATAACAAAAATAGCTGGCGTTCTGAAAAGTAACTATGCAGGATGTTGGCTGCATGATTTCTTCCTCTCAATCAATATTATGGAGAAGAGCGTTATGCACCTAATCTTCCTGTTATGCACAGGGAAGTAACAAAAATACTCAGGGCAAAATTTTATTTTCAGATTAAATGGATCCTAGGGAGTAAAGATGTAGGGAAAGTTTTGCTAATAACAGACAATAGGAAAGTAGAAGAAACATCTTACAAAATATTGTGGTAACACCACTGAAATGCTGTTTCCATTTTTTACATGACATTATAGGATGCTTGTAGTGGAGAGAAAGTTTGTTCATCTCTTAACTGTCACTGTCAGTGGGACTTCAGTTATGTTGTCCCTAGATAGGAGAAAAAAAATCTTTCAGTGATATTACTTTGATATTCCTGAAAATATTAATTTATTTTGCAGATACTTATGCTATCAAACTGTGGGTTGTCTGTCACTGCATGCATCCTGGAATCAATAGTACATTAAGGAAATGGGCACGAGGAGGGGCATAATTCATAAATAATGAATAGCAGGCTTTACTGCTGGTGTTTCGTTTCTGCTAAGAACAATACAAATTCTGGTGAAGTACCCTTGTACTTTGTAACCTTATTAGACTCAAAACCGTTATCCAAAATATTGATGTTTTCCTTTAGACTGCCCGTTAAGATATGCATCTGTGCAATCCTTAACTATGTGTGCTGCCGAAGGAAGAAGCCAGCATTTGTATTTATCAGAAATGCAGGTGCAGTAAGAATATTTGTATTAGAACTTATCTGCAGTCTACTGAGAGACCAGGATTTGAAGTAGGGGGATGTGGGGACTGTTTTTAACAACCATTTCCTTAGCTTTATAAACAATACATGCTTGTGGTCAGAGACTTTTTTGTGGTGTGCACGACGTGTGAAATTTTGAGCATGAGAACACGATCCTTGCACTTTAAATCTGTGTATTAATTTTTTTTCATTATCTCTCTGCTTCCACATCCTGCACATTGCTGGCAAGCATGCATCAGCAATGAGACTTTCTTCACTAATGTGTCTGACATCTCTCTGAAATATGACTGGTCAGAGCTATGGCTGATTTTTTTAGAAGTTGGTTCCTTTCAAGCCATTTAAGTAATTTCACCTGATATTACTTTAAATTTTCTATATAATGTGCTCTCTCAATGAATAGCTGTGTAGAATCAGCACGGGAAGAGCAAAGTCCTTGGCAATACCAGCTCAATTGCATCCGCAGATGAGGATTTAAAATTCTGTGCAGCAGACAGTACCTCCAGCAGGCGAGTAAAAGGTTACTGCATTATTGTGCTTGTTTGCATCTGTAGTCTTTATCTACCAGAGGTTTTTCATATTGTGCAATTTGTTGTGCATGCTTGTACATAGACTGGAAATTGATTTAATACAACCATGAATAGCAAAAGGGCAGAGCAAGGTGAAGGGAGAGGCTCAGTTCAGCTCTAAACCAAGGAAAGGGAGGGGGGAGGAGGAAGAGAGGAAAGGGAGGGGGGAAAGCAGGCGAGAAATTTGGCTTTCAATGCAGTGTGATAACGAGAAGTTTTTTTGTGAATATATTCATTTAAGCTGCTTTCCTGTCACTTGCATTTTTCTTAACCTTTTGATAAAGAGGATGCTGTTGAATGAGACGAGCACTGATAGCTCTCTAAATGTAAGTGACAATTATTTCAAGTCAGATTATCCCATAATCAGGTTAAGCATGTGTGTTAATGTGAGACCTCCTACTTTCAGCAATAGTATTGCATACATATCTTAAACGAATTCAAACGAGCTTTTTACAGTTTTACTTGCATTTCTATGTGAAAACCAAGAAGTATATAGTTATTGCGTTAGTATCTCTTGCAAATGAGAAAATATTTTCAACAGTAATTTTGTGTGTTAAACTAAAGTATATTTCTGCCCAGAGAATACTTTTTAAAGGTTAGAAGACCTGTTTAGTTCAAAAGAGCAGTCAGGCATACTTCTGTCTTTTTCTGTTCTGTTTTTTTCTTCTCAGAGCAAAGTCTCCTCCAAGACTACTAAAGCTGCTTATACTGTCTGCCTCTAACTTGTTTGGAGAGGTGGTTCCGCTACCTTTTGCCTTTAAGTCCCTTCACGGCTTGTTCCTTCCCAGGCTCAAATTTCTGTTGACTTCTCATAGGGCTGTTCTCACTCACACAGCTTTGTGGCAGCCATTCTTATTTCAGGCTCTGATAGACCCCAGTAGCATTTTCCTCATGCACTCGGAGTCTTCAGGAAGGCTTCCTTTGCTTTTTTCTTTTTTTCCCTTTTCCCCCAGACCTTGCCAGAAGTCAGTCCAGGAGCAGCAGCCAGCCAGGTTCTCGCTGCTCCCCCGTGTAGCTGGGAGGTCCTTATCAGGCGGAGGAGCTGCACCAGGTCTGCAGCTCCTGGTGTGAGCAGCAGCCCGCTGCTGGGGATGCTGCCGGGATGCTGTGGGGATGCAGGCGTGTGGGGCTGACGGGGTGGGGCCGCCTGCTGCTGGCGTGGGCCCAGGCTGGAGGCTGTGCTGCCGGGGAGGCTGAGGCAGACCCGAGGTGACGAGAGCCACAGGAGGAGCAGTCAGCAAGCGGCTGGGAGAGGCTGCCCTCCCTGCATGCATGCACTCCTCTCCTCTTAGGCAGCTGTCCTTCTCCTCGGAGCAGCACACTTTGCGAAGAGGGGAGAGCGCACGCGTTTTTTCCAAGGCGAGGTGCTACCTGCTGCTCAGCCTGGCTGATGTTTTTCCTGGAGAAACGCGGGCTTCTCGTCTGCTCAGCAGCAGCAGCTACAGCCAGGAGGCTGCAGAATGAGGCAGCTGGCCAGATTTGAGTGTGTATGGGACGGTACCGGTCCTGATTTCGTAAAGAATAAACTCATCTGAGCAAGTCAATGTGTGGCTGTGGCTGCAGCATTATTTCTTCTTTAATGAAGAGGCTGGGCTGTTCGACGTGCTGCTCCAATCTGCTGTCTTGCAGCCATACATCAGAGCAGTTGCAGAGACTATCCATTGGATGTCTCAATCAGCCGAAGAAGGTAACTATATTTTAAATTTTAAATATGCCATTAAAAGGATGCTGTATAATTCGGACGTACATGATAAAAAGACAAATTTCAGATGTTCTTAGCAGTTTTCTTGACCTTGCAGCTGCTATCCAATATCATTTTGCCATTATCAGGTTGTGTAGCAATAGAAATGTGCTGCAGTAATTGATTTTGTAATAGGATCAGGTGATTTACTGGCTGCTCTGACAACCACTTGCTTGCTTGTTCTGAAACGTGGAGCACTCTAATGGATGTTTTGATTGCAGCCTCCAGTTGCCCTGAAACTGCTAGATGTTCAAAGATGTAACAGCTCATTTGTAAGAATAAAAACTTCTCTAGCTGTTTTCTCCAATAACATGGGAAATTCATTTACGTTTTTAATACTGATGCTTCAGATTGCGGGTTTCTGTGTGATCATTTCAACAGAGAACTGGAAACTCTTAGCCAACTTCATACACGTCAGCTTTTCTACTTTACTGATAGCAATTGAAATCACACTGACATGTGCTTTTATATATTTCCTGAGAATTTGGTCCATGCCAAACATAGTCTAAGGCTTAGGTGACAGTATGCAACAGTTCTTACATGTTGGTACTAAATGTTACGTTTTGTTTTATGTTATGCTTTGAAAGTGCGTGCTCCGTCTCCTCTTTACTCCCTCTCTCTTTTCCCCTCCAGTCCCTTGGTTTAAAGCTGGCTCTATTTAGAAACTAAACAAAAAAATATTTGTTATGAGAATGATATGCGTTTTACTGTAGAAAAACTCATTAGGAGTTGTGATCTAATGACTGAAACTGGGGAGCTTAATTGGGCCAACCTTTCGGACCAAGCTGTCTTAGGCTGATAAAACTGAAGCATGTTGTGTTGAACTTACAGCTTTTAGGGTAACGTAGCGCAGCATTAATCTTCAGGCTAATTGGAGAGTAGTTTGAGCACAGAGCACTTTACAGTGGTTAGTAATAGCTCATGCCTAATTCTTTTCCCTTTAAAAAAAATACCTAGGTTTTGTCCATTATTTTGCAAGAATAAACACACTTTGAGTGCTCACTTTTACATGGCATATCATACAAGAATGAAAGCTAAAAAGCAAAATCCTTAAATTATTAAAGTTGCTTTTAATTGTATTACGCCTCTTTTTGGAGTGAAAACTGATAGGAAAAAAACTCCATCAGGAAGTAGAAGAGTCTTGGGTGAGCTCGGTAGTAAAAAACAGTCCAAGATAAGTTGAGTACACAGAAGTTCAGAGGACAGTCACTGTGGCCTCAGGACATCAGTGTGGTGCGTGTGTAATGGGTGATTTAAATAACTGATAGCTAAGATCAGATAGGTAACAATTTCTAAGGTGATCATATATACAGTGATTTAAGTGGCCCTAAGTAAATCAAGGTTGTTTGATCTGTAATTGTGAAGCCTAATCATGATTAAAATCAGTGAGCAAGAAACATATGATTTAAATCAATAGGTTTTAATTTTGTTTTCCATTTATACTTGAAAAGAGATAACTAAAAGTTGATTCTTTCATATAATTTGGTACACCTTCTTCCAAATGAAGAGAATATGCTGCTACTTCCATGTCTGCTCATGCAGAGTTTGATGTTCAGCTTCTTCTCAGCTGTGCTTTTACATAGTGAAATGAGCATGAGTCTCCTTGCAGAAATAGGTTTCTATCTCACCAATTTAGACGTGTGAAAGGAAACAAAGGTTCCTCTTTCTCCAGCACACAGTGGATTTTTTTTTGAGTCTGAGAGAACTGGTCATTGTACTGAAGTAGCAGAATGAGCCCGGACATGTTTTCTGAACCTGAAGACTAGTGTTTGGAGGTGGTGGGCGGTGGTGGAGTAGCACCTCCCAGGGCTCAGTGTGCAGGATGTACTCAGTCACTGCTGAGTACACGGATTTGACTGGGAGGGGGTGGGTGTTCAGTGATCTTCCCGTGTTTCAGCTCTTTACTTTAAATTGCCTTAGCAGGCATTAGGAAATGCAGCTATTGGCTTGAGAGAGGCTAATTGAAAATCACTTCCATTTAAATGAGTTAACTCGATGATAAAAAGTAAGTAAATAGGTTGCTTATACTTCTCGATGCATCTTTCTGAAGGTTAGCCTATACTATGTAGGAATTTTGCCACCATAATATATTTTATGAAAGTATTTGTTAGAAAGGTGATGAGATTCACTGTGTATTTTGCTACTAAGTGAAGTGCACTGATAGAGTGAGTTATGCCATGAAGTTTAAGAAAAATCTTTGTAAATCACCGAGAAAAGTAGTTGGAAAGAATTGCATTTCTCAGATAAAACAGTCTCTTTTTGTAAAATAATAGTGTTTTGTGTACAAAACAGCACTGCAAAATACAACAATTCCATGAAACTGTAGCCAGGGTGGGGAAAAAGTCCTTTCTGCTGACAGGAATTTGTCCGGGAATGGTAGTAAAGAGCAATAATGTGTTCTGCTGGAGTACTGTTGTGCTACCAGAGCCGAATGATTAATTGGACTCATTTGGTTTGTGTTCCCTTGGCTCACCTAAAGGCTTTCCAATGCTCTGGGAGTGCATGGGCAGCGAAACACCATTACGCCCCAGCCCTCGTGCCTGCCTCTGCTCATTCATGCAGTTGCCTGCTGCCTGCGAGGTGGTTACGTGCCTCCGGTGTGCTTGTGGAGTGGTTTGGGTAGAATACCACCATTAGTGTACCCGTACCATTTTGATATACTATGTACGTGTAGTATTCAGATTCTGGACCCCAGTGGTGCTCTAATTAGCAACAGCCAGCACTTAGCTGTTTTCATCACTAATGTTTTCTTCTTATTACTCAGCCAGAAGATATTTATAGTGGTAGCCACTACAACAGCTCTGAATATCTTTTTTAAAAGATATTCTAATGAGATCTAAGCTTTGTGTGTGTGTGAAACATCAGGCTAAACTTTAGGGTAAGCTTGTATCAAAGGTGGGAAGAAACAGACTTATTTGAGGTGGTATGTGCACTGTTGAAAACAAATGATGGTATTTAGGCATCAACATTTTCCAAAATTAGTTTGACTGTGCATGCCATTTAGTAGGATGATTTTGCAGGCTTAAAATGTTTCATGTTTAAAGTATCCCAGAGTGTCAGTGAAAGGGATCTTCCAGCAAACCTATTTCCTTTATTAAAAAAACAAAAGAGAATTGCACTGACTATTAAGAAAAACAAACAAACAAACAAAAAAAACAACCAAACAACAACAAAAAAAAAAAAAAAAAAAAAAAACCAAAAAAACACCACACAACAACAAAAACAATCAATGCTACTAATGTACATTTTACCTGCCTTAACGGAACTCTTAGAGATGTTTCCTGGAGATATACTGATAAAATTGTTTCCTGGAAGGACTTCAAACTTATTTTCTCTTTAACCACTCTAACTTAATCTCATTTTGCTGAAATGTGATAGTACTGGATCCATCTGTGCGGTGTATCACCAAACTACCTTGAGTTTTGTACAACCATGCAACCTTTTTGGGAGCTGAAAGTGTTACCAGCTTGTGAATGCTTGTTACTAAGGGGAGAAATCAGATAGTCTGCTTACCGATCTTTGCAAAAATGAGTATCTTGCTGTGTAATACTTCCCAAATATTTCAGTCCTTTAAGATGTTCTAATATTTTCTCTGTATTCGGGAAACATGGAAGGGAATCAAGATCTTTGCTGACTTGGCCTTACAATGATACTGGTACCACCTGCGCAGCTGCTGAATCAATTTGGTTCTGCTTTTGTAGACAACATGCCCTATATGTATGTTTCTATATGTAAATATGTATTTGTATATATGTGAAAAAACAGTTATAGTTGCGATTTGTTTGCTTGTTTGCTTCCAGCTGCCCTCCAAATTGGTGGCATTAGAAACTTATTGTGGGATCTGAATGTCAGGCTTTGTTCTCTCAGAAATAGAATTTCTGATCGTAATTCTGCATTTTAGATAGCAGTCCTAATGTGTCTAAAAGGAACCTGGCAACTCCTCCAGGGCTAAATTTAGCTCTGGAAGGCTAATGGCTTAAAATAAAAGTCAAAACTTTCTTTTATTGAAATGAGTGACTAGCTGTATTACAAGAGCATACCAGTCTAGGTTTATACAACAAGAAAGCCCAATTTTACCTTCTTAGGTCAAGACATTTAGTAAAATTAAGTTTATCCCTTCGTGTAAATGGTTTTTCAGTTTTCATGCTATGTTGTACAAATGCTAAAAACTAAAGGTTCCTGAAGTCTGTTTCTGTGGAGATACCAGCTTCAAGTATTTAAGCCAAGCGAGCCGATGCGCCTTTCTGGTAACTCCTTGGTTGTGCTATCATATGTCCACTTTCTGGGTTAAGCGGTTAGTGTGACTATAAAAACAGGAGAGAGAAGACTTCCTAAATCCCAAAGTTAATGGTGGCCTAAGATTTTTATGAGCAGGTGTCAGTTTATGTGTTTTTTAGCTGGTGCTTCTCAGCATAGGTGGGCGGCTCTGCCAACAGTTTAGCAGAGCAGGTGCCTCAGTCCTGGGGCCTGGTGCTGTATGTTCCGAAATGATGCCTCTCTGCAATCAGAGGATAATACGGACTCTGAATACCCCGGGGAATAAGTTTATCTTGAAATAGCAGCAGAGCTTTTCTTCTGAATAATCAGGAAGCACTGAATCTTCTCTGGTTGAGGAGACAGTGGTGAGGGTGCAGAGCTGCGAGGAGGGAGCTGTGCATGGGAGGCCTCTGGTGCACTGAGGAGCCGTGTGGTGAGGAGGGGAGAACAGGCAAGCAGACCTGGGGCTGAAGGAGCCGTCCTGGTTATCTGGAGAGACCCATACCTGCCGCAGTCCCAGGCTTTGTCTTTGGCTTCAGCTGCTGTGCTTCGCAGGCCTGGTGCCTTCCCCTGTCCTCTCACTGCTGTGTGGTACACCACAGGGCCCTCAGCCGCCATCAGTTCTCTGGTGATTCCCTCCTGTGGTAGTATTTCAATTTCCCTTGGTCTTTGTCAGGCTAAAGTGGCTTCTCTTCTTTTTTCTTTTTATAAACAGCAGCACAAAATTTCTTTGGTGCTGTTTTTCATTGTTTGCAAAACAGGAAAAATGATGGCATCGCAGTAAACAGCAACATTTGGCAGTAAAATCCGATTACTGCCATCAATATTGGCATTATCAGAAGCACAGCAACGCAAGAGAGAGCAATGTACTGTTGCTCAAACTGAATTTAGGGGGGAAAAAAATCAATTTTGGAAATGAAATGCGATCTTCCAAAAGTAAGTGTAGGTAACTATCTAATTGGGATGGTTTATCAGGCTGGTAGAATTGTCCCGTCAGACTGGCCTCCCAAGTCTTCGTTTGGGAACAATTGCCATCTCACTAATGGTGTTACAAGTGCTCCAACACAGACGATCCTGTTAACAGTATTAAAGATGATGAGATTCCAGGGTTCAAATTAAATTTTGTCTATTCTAATCAAACCAACTTTTCAAGTACAATTTTCATAACTCCTCCACTCCCCGGCCCCTCAGAAATGCTGCTTTTTACTCATTAAGCCGTAGAAGACCACAGCAAGCTGTTTAGAGAGACGTGTCATCACAGCAACAGAGATCTTCAGATTGTTGAGCAGAAATACCACGGGGGCAAAACCAAACCTTCATCCTTGGCTTGGCTGCTCTGGACGGTCCTCCAAGCAACTTCTTACCTACTGGTAGCTTAATGTTCCTGATATTCCTCCTAATGAATTTTCCTTATAAGTACAAGACTTCCCCCT
Source organism: Aythya ferina (assembly GCF_964211825.1). Lineage (NCBI taxonomy): Eukaryota > Metazoa > Chordata > Aves > Anseriformes > Anatidae > Aythya > Aythya ferina. The sequence goes on along the minus strand of NC_140300.1, from coordinate 44,943,445 downwards.
TCAGGACTTCCTGCTGTGACTGTTAGCTTGTTGACTTCCAGCCTTAGCAGAAGGGGATACGTGAGGAGTCAGGCAGACTTGCTATGAACCATTCTGGTCATTCTTACACCATGTTCAGTTTAAGTTTCTTAAAACTTTATGATCTGAATACTGCACTTTGCTCGCTCACTGTTTTGGGAAAGTGATTGCAAATATTTTTTCCTTGTACGTTGTTCAACTTCTATTCTAGAAGTTTTAAATAGAAGTTTCTCCAAGACCTCTTTTTAATTCCAGTTTTTAGAACCTTTTGTGTATCCTTAACCATCTTTGCACTTACACTGTTGTACAAGAAAAATAGACAAACAACATCTTGTATACTGGTTATGTTATGCTTTGCAGATAATGATAAAATTGAATTGTAAACTTAACAACTTGTTGTCTACAGACTTCAAAAGATATATTTATTTTATTAATACATATGATTTTTCTTAATTCCATAAAAAGGCTGCTTTACCATTATCCTCCCTACTGAGATGTCACTGATGATATTGTATTGATCCATTAAAAAGGTTTGCAGTGAAGCTTTTTACTTGATGTAGGCTGTCTTTTTTAATTATAGCTGTGCCACTATGCTGTGCAGAACACTGTAGTTAGGGTTGTGTCAGCACTTATATTTTAAATCCCTTGTTTTTATCAGCAACTTAATACTGACAATAAAAATTGCTTTGAGGCAAATCATTGCAAAATCTTAGCCTTCAGAGTGAGTCAGTAACAGTTCACTGTATTAAAAACTATTCAGATGAGTCTGAGTTAATGAAAGGTTAGATCCTTCTTTTACACATGCAATTTTTATCTGTGCCTGTAACTACTGTTTTCAAAACATATATATTTTTAAGGCTGTTTTCTTGAGATACAGTCATTCAGCATGTAAAAGCAGCAGATTTCATCGCACCATTCTCTGGGCATCTCTAAAGCATCGACAATAGTTCCTGAACCTGTCTTGTTTTTGTGGTTTTCTTTTTTTCCTCTCTTCTTTTCCTTTCTCTTCTTCCCAAATTTTGCTCTGAGTGTGTTTGTGTTCGTTTATCATCCAAGGTGGCATCTTTGTGATTTTTCTGGTGTTTTGTTTGTTTTAGGGCCAGGTGTTAGCTTGCTCATTGGGCCCTCCTAAGTTGGGAAAATGAGAGAGGAAAAAAACTATAATCAGCACAGATAACTGATTTTCACAGCAAGTGAAAAAGTGTAGTAATAAAAAATAGTTTAAAATAAAAATGTTGAAGAGGTGGAGTTGTACCATAGCTATTCTTTGAACTCTAACATTGTTAAAGATACAAGCCTTGGTTTTGCAGGAACGTGGCATCACAGTTAAGTTCAATGCAGCTGGTGTCACTAGATCAGTACGTGTCTGCCTGCAAAGGGTGGGCAAAATCACTCTTTTGCCTTATGTTTGTCGCTAAAATGAAGTGGTCAGCTATGAAGCGTATGCACATACCATACCATTGAGCAACCCGGGAAATATGATGCATAGTAAAATACGCCCCAGAAAATTCCACTGAAAAATAAGTGCTAAAAACATCTCGGTAAATACATCTTGCTTGCACTCTGTGGGCATATATAGGCCCTAGGGGCAAAAACTGGTGTTTGAGGCTGTTGTAATGCAGATACAGAAAGAATTGGTGACTCACCCAGCTTCTCACATCTGGAACTGGGGAAAAAATTAGATCTTAACTCAGATCTCACTGCTATCTTTTAAGCACGTTTTAACCACGTAGTCTCTGTAGTCTTTAATTCATAGAAAGATGGACCTTATTCCTTCAGTGTCTTTTCTGACACTTCACCAATACAGGGGTAGTGTCTTTGCCATCCATTGGGGATTGTGTGCCAACTAATGCAGCTGTCACTTGATTTTTATTTGTTATCCCCCCCAACACACAAACACACACACCAAGGTTTTTGGCTCCATCTGCTTGCCTGGTCGCTTTCATTGTCTTCTACTTTCCCACTGTGCTGTCTCCCAGATGCACAGTTGTTACTAATGCTTAGCTTGTCCCTTTTTTTCTCCACCTGTTTCCCCAAAGAATGCAAATTTCACTTTGCCTTCCTCCAGATGCCTACACCTACAGTCACAATTCAGGATGGGGAGTAGAAGACGCTTCCCGTCAGATAGACATATCATAACTGAATGTATACAAAAGCATTTTCCATCTGTTTTCACAGCTGCGGTTATTTCCCATGATAGCCTGAGTGACAACAAAATCTTTTCCTTAAGCAGGTTGGGTTAGGTGGCATAAACTGAGGAACGAAGGAAATGGCTAACCAACATGGACTGAGTGTGGTACTACAGGAGCTAGGAAGGCAGTGCTGTAATTTGCTGCTCTTAAGGCTGTGACAGCCCATAATTTTGAGTGGCAATTCACTGGTGAAAGCTAGGTCGCTAATTCTTTATTTCTGCCTAGAAAGACACCTTGCATAACAGTGGCAATTCGGGATCTTAGGATGTGAAAATCAGTTGCTAAGTTAGTGCAGGACATCAGGATTAGTGCGGTGTGCCAGCTGGATTTAAAACAACATGAATTAGCAAGCCACTAACTGAAGTTAATAATGTGGGTAGTTTCTACCTGTCTGTTGTGATGTGATTTTAAAAATAATAATTTTAAGAAGTGTACGTACTTGTAGCTGATGACCTGCTGTCAGCTTTTGTTCTGGAGCGTAGGAAAGCAGCAAACCCTGGATATGTGTATACAAGCTTACCAACTCATTTTGAGACTTCACAAATATCTTGGGTCTAAACTTTTCTCTCATTTCATTTTTTTTGTAATCAAGGCTTCCTAAGCTTGCTTATGTATACATGTACACTAGCAGTTCCTCCTTCAAAAATTTATCTTATGATCACCTGTGAGCACTGATGCCTGTATGTAGGCTAGTCTTTAAGTACTTCATGCATCTTGCTTAGCTGTGCCCACCTGATATTTCTTCCTTTAGAAGAACGAGTAATTAAAATGTTTTGGCTGAACTTCATCTTTATAGAGCTTCACCAGAAGAGTTTGGAAGAGTGGGAGAGCAAATACTGCATGTGAGGATAATTGTCATTCAGGAGAAATAAATTGCAACTTCCCAATTTGGTTCTTATTAGAAACTTAGAGTAATTGTTCTTGGACTGAAAAGTTCCTCACTGTTTGGTGCCCATAGCTTCCGTTATGGACCAAGTTACACAAGACACATTTTTCTTTGTGAAAAACATGAATTGATTCTTAGATTTTAGTCTTGATTTAAAGGCATTCTCAAACCTGCTTTATACAACATGTATTGTTAATCTTTCACTATTCTGTGATGTGAATTGTTCATATGAAAGTAACTTTTCCCAGTTGTGCTCCACTTGCAAGTTCCTTGTGAACCTATATTTTTGTAAATAAAGTAAAATGGCAACCTTCTATATGTGGAAAAAGCTATGCAAAGAAGCATGATTTTGTTTGTTTTGGTTGGAAACCACATTTAATGGTAGTGAGCTGTTAGATTAAGTGGCAGGCAAAGGTAGCAAATCTGGCTGGGTTTATTAGAATGTTTCAGATCCTTTATCAGCCCCCAGCGTGAAAAAGCACCCTCCCCATAAAATAATGCATTCCCCAGGCTTCCCCACATCCAAGCAAAAACCAGCTGTGAGCTGTGCTCTGAGAGAGCAGATATACAGGATGTGTCCTGATACATTACAGACATGAGCTCATTTTGTGGTGACCGTGCTTTCCCTAAATATTCCAAGCCAGATCTTGTGCCTTCATTGTTGCACTGCATCTGAATAAAGGAGGTGCTATGGGCAGCAAGGGTTTTTCTCTTCTTGAATGGAGGAATAGAAGATCTGCTTTTTTTTTTTTTTTTAAATATATTACAGGGAAAATTAACTATGAAAGCAGACTGTAAAACAGGTAAAGAATAGTGCTAAGGGAGGGCACAGTTATCTTGCTTTTTATCTCCTCAAAGACTTCAGTCAGGATGTTTTCAGGCATTTTGTCTGTGAGTCCGAGTGCCAAGTCCGTCACATCGATCCAGGCAAGTGAGCACAAAGCATACATTGCAGTTCTCACAACCAGGTCTTACCGTGCACCAAGCACTTCAGCTGTCCCTTGATGCACTTGAATGTGCTAGCAGCAGCAAGAGGCTGCAGGATCCGATGTCAGTAGATGAGGCTGTTTCACTCTGTGCTAGTACATGGGGTCACTTCTGTCTATGTAATCAGTGGCTTGCAGAAGTCCTAAAAGCTGGTGGCCTCGTGTTCTTGTGACTTACAAAACAGGCCCTTACTGTGCATCGTCTTATGTCTGCTGATGTAAGAAGTACGCTTCTAAAATTTCTGATGTGTGCTGCTGGTCGCTAGAGAAAGGAAGAGAAATTTGGGGAATCGATATTGACTTTACTGAGCAGTTCAGAAATTTCTTGCTCTCGATAATAAAAATGTATTGTTAAGAAATGCTCTCATTAAGATTAAAAAACAAACAAAAAACAACAGCAAAATGTGGGGTGAAATTAAGATTTCAGTTATTAGAGGCTAGAATCATCCATGTCAGGACGTTGCCGAGACAAGCTTTTCTTCTCTCTGGAAGTTGTCAGCAGCTCAAGATAGCAGTGAGATGTCTAGCTGTGGTATTTCCCAGCACACCACATTTTCTGAATTAAATATGGCAGGCCTATCTACACTTGCCTTTTAGGGGAGACTGAAGTTTAACTGCTGAATGACTTGTTGGCGTCAAGAGAGTCTTACTATGCTTTTATCTTAAGCTGGAAACTTCATGGTAGTTTGATGTGTCAGGAAACGTATAGTGTAATTTTTGTTTTGATCGGTTTTGGTTCTTCCTGTATTGAAAAGGTTAAAGATCTTCTATACCCTGAGAACACAGAAATGCACTGATTCCTTGTCTTTACCTGGAAGCTTATCTGCTGCTTTGGGGAAGATGAGTATTTCATGCTGTATGTTTCTGAGCATGTTTATTTTAGTAGGGAAAGGTTTAAGTAAGAAAGTAGTGTGTGTACTTCAAAGTAACGCCAACTGATAGGGGAGAAAAAGTGGCACGAAAAATGTTGCCTGACTTTGGCGAAGAAAATTTCTGTTACTGCCTCAGATCAGCTTGTTTTCGATGACAAGTTGAATCCTGTTGCAGCAGGATTCATAATGAATTACTGTTGATGTTCAAAGCTCATATGGTACTGTAACATAAGCACTGCTAAGTTGGTGAAACACAGCAAGCCAATCCAGAAAGGAAAATTTATTCATTCTATTACTGAAACATTACTCCAGAAGTTTTGTAATTAAAATGGCTTTGTTTGTCTTTGTGTTGTCCTAAATTGTGAACATAATGAACACAGTAGCATCTTTTATCACCGTAGAGTGTGGACTGTGAACATACGGGTGTAATACAAAGTACAACAGGCAGTCATTCAGACAGTTTTGCCTGAAAAGAGGACTGGATTTCATTTGATCTGTCTGTGGAGTACATTTCCAAATAGTGGATGATGTGGATGCCATTGGCTGTAGTTGGTCTTGGACTTGCAGAATTCAAATCTTAAGTGTAGGGACTATAGAAAATAATGAATACAAGTACCTGCTTGTGGGAATAGCTGGGAAATAAAAAGGTGATGGCACTTCACTGGCTGCATAGCTCTTATCAATTTATTTTAGCTATTTCATCTGAAAAGATTTTGCATTAGCATGCACAGCTTTGCAAAGGCTCGGCGAGTTCCCTGAGCAGGAAAATTCAGATAGTTGAATACTTCAATCTTGTGTCATCGCTTGCAGAGTGATGGCTATGGTAAGTGTCCTGATGACATATATTATATAAGGTGTAATTAGGTGGCAGATGGCATCAGACTTCATTTGTATTTGGCATAGTTTTTGAGGAGGAAACAGTAAGGGCACGCTTGTATTTTTTTCGTTTTATTTAGCCGTATCCATTCACAAATAAGTGTTGACGCGTTTACTCCTGTTATTTGAACGCAGCTGCACCTTTGGTTTTAAAAGGCAAGTTCTCAGTTGGCCAGGTAAGCTATCTTTGGTGCTGAGAAAGGCAGCTAATACCACTGTATACATTTAGGTGTGTTTAGTAATGTGTAAGTTCACAATGGTCATGGTATCTTGACAAGCCATCTATCACTGTAGCAGCATTGATACCCCTAGAACCACAAGTCCACTCTTTTCCACAGGAAGACTTTAAATATAGGCGAGTAACAAATGAACCAACCAAAGAGCAGATAAGAGTCTTTGTATTAATGGTAGTGCTGATGGCTGGCAAACAGCCACTGGCATCAGGCAAATCTGTTGCAAACAGAAGACTTGATTTCATTTTCATGCAAGGATTGTACTACAGCCTATGCATTTCCTTGGGTAGAATTAAAAAAGACATTAGGCTTTATAGAATCAAAAGCCCATGGATAAAAACAAAAACAAAACACAGATTGCTGTCACAAAGTCAAGTTTTTGTTTTTACTAGTCCTTGAATTTGCTTTTGCTTATTTATTTAATCAGTAGCTCTCATTGGATCCTGGTGTAAATCTGTCACACCGGCTCTAAATAACTTGGTTCTTGTCCCACGCAAAGTTGAATATTTTGCCACGTTCCCACAATGTGAAATTTGGGCAGTGTTTCTCAGCCTTTACTTTTCAGGATCTTATGGATTTACACAAGCATATGTTAGGTGTTGGAAATAAAAGGACTTCAGAGAGACACGAACACTTTGATACTTGCTTGTAAACACCGCAGCTATTTTCGGTATTACTTTGGCTGGCTTAGCATCTTGTTAGATTTTCCATTAGGAAAGTCTTGTTTTAACAGTATCAATAACGTGCTGCAAGGACAATGCTGCTTGGAGTCCATCTCAATTGTTAGAGAAGCTTTAAATATTATTAAATTAAGGAATTGCGTTTTTGGCCTTTTTGACAGCATTCCTCTTCAGGGTGCACAAAGCCAATTTGTCTTGAAGCATAAAATAAACAATCAGGTACTAATGTTATGAAGTGTCCATTTCTGCTTGTTTCAGCTGTTGCTAAATATAAAAATTGATATGCTGGAACACTTACTCCTGAGTCGTCGTCTTTTTCCAAGCTCTGCATAATACAGTAGATCAATAATGCACTTTCTTGGCTACAGGCACTGAACAGATCTGATCCTGTTTACTCTATATCTAGTAATGAATTATCTATAATTCGTCTGAGGCCTTATATTGTATAATTTATTCCACTCTTCATATTTTTTTGCCTTGCTATCCCCTTATAATTACTTCGATTCTAGTTTTATGCTGCCACATCTGCCTGGAATATTCTCCGTTTTGACACAGCTTCTAACTTAACCTTCAGGTTGCTATTCAAAATATACCTTTCCTTTCATCTCATCAGCAAGTCCCACTTGCCTGTGTCAGTACTTCTGATTCCCTTCCTCTGTAGTAGAGGAAAGAGCAAGCAGCAAATCTATCCCATTGTGAGCAGCTAATTGTGTTATCTTGATTTTACATATTCCTTCTTTTCTTTGGTCTGTGATTTGCAAATTCTGTTGAGCAAGACCATCCTTTACAAATACAGATGATGGACTCTGCTGTGCAAGAGAGATTTACTTGCTCCTTTACCTCTGGAATGTGTGTGTGTATTGACAGTGATACATCCTAGGTAGTATTTGCCAAACTTGTACTTGGAGAAACAATTACGCTTTGGGAAGGGCCAATTGAAGCATTTGGATTTGGATTCCAAGTTACATACTGGGGATCAAGTTCATTGATAAGTGGTTTGGAGGTGACACGTGTGCTTGAAGAAGCAAGCTTTATTGTTATGCTACTCCCATGGATTTTGTGGAGTTTTCACAAATGTACTGAGATTACTGAACATTGGCCAGTCACTTTCCTGTTGCTGCTTATTGATGACGATTTGATAAGAGCACCCTGTACTCCTGAACAATGGCACTGTATTTGGTAGCTAGAGATTAATAGTTTTTCAGTTGAGCTAAACTTATTGCATCTTCGTGAAGCATTTTACCTTCCAGTCTCTCCCACATATCCTTGCTGTGTTTAAAACAAACCAGCAAATGTGTGAAAGTGCTCAATGACGATCAGTTCCTTGAGGGGAGTCAAGTACAAAAGCACCCCTCCACACGTCTGCTTGTTCCCTTGCTAGTCCAGCAACTTTATGAACCTGTAAGGTATTTAGAAAAGGTTGTATTTTTTAAATAAATGGCAAAAGTTTAGCTTTTCAGTTTCTTATTTTTGGTTATTAATGTGAATTGTCTATTTGTCTTACCTATATGCCTGCATCTTGGGCTCTGCATGTGTGTGAATGGATTGCTTTGCATTCTGCTCGGAGGTAAAGGATGCTAGGGCAAAACTCTTCTCTCAGAGCTTTCTTGGAGAGAAGAACAAGTGGTACCAGGACAGAAGCAGACACGTGTGTGTGTGACACACTTGTAGCAAAAATGCTAATTTCTTTATCATGAGGAAGACCCTTTTTCATAGTTAAAGTTGTGGACCATGTGGTCTTCAATGAAACATCTCCTTGAAGCCACTGATGAAGGGATTGGTGTTACCTTTGCTTATTGTTTCCGTGCGTTTGCAGACTTGGTTTGTATTTGTTAGACTTTGGAGGTTGTTGTAAGGACCTAAGGAGGTTAGGTTAAACTATTTTGGGAGTGAAGTACTTCAGCCAAGTAGTAAATTGTGTGGTGTGTTTGCCATCTGGGTATGTGCATGTCCTTTCTTTTATTTTTGCCCTTGAAATGCTGTCCTCATGAGCTCTCTCAGGGTGTGATCACTTAGGAAGATGACTGCCAAAGAAGCAAGAAGCCCCCAAATCAGGATAGTGAGATACGGTCATTCTTATTATTTCCAGTAGACCTATACTCCCTTCCTCGTTTATGAACAAAAGTAACAATAAATTAAGTTTGTCCCTTGGCCAACATTGGCCACTTTCATCATATTTAGAGCTTGTTCTCTGCTTAAATAGAAGTAGTAGCAGTTGGACTCTAAGTGTTGTGTCCATGATTCATCGTAAGTGAACGTGATCAGCTGTAGATGCCAGCCTCTTTGTAAGACCAGGACGGGAATCCTTGCTTCACTTTCACTGGTTCTTACAACATGGGGAAGCTGTGGAACAGAACAGACCGTGAGTTTGAATTGAGCCCTTAACCAATTTCCCGAGTGGGTGCCCTTGTGCTGCAGTGGCCGTTCAGGTCAGACTGGGCAGTGCTGCTCACGGGTTGCAGCCCGTGCCGCTTGTCCTGTCCCCCCGTGTCTCTCATCGGTGCGTGGAACTGCTCGTGCGGTTGTTTCCTAATCTATTTCAGGCAAAACAAATCTGCTTAGCTAAGAATTTAAACTTTTAAGCTAACCTGGCTTGTTCTGACTGAAGCAGATTAGTGATGCTTATGTACGCAGGTATGCCGGGGGAGCTGGTTGGATGCAGCGATAAGCAGGTTGGGGGCGTGGGGGCTGGGCTGCACCTCAGGAAGGGTGCACAAATGTGTCTGTACCCCTCTTCTTTCTAAAAGTTTATTTAAATAGCTTATTTAACGTGTCAGGAAGTGTATATTGAAATTAAAATGCAAAATCTTGTACAGTGTAAGTGTGCCAGGGGAGCTTGCAGAGCACTTGCTTACTGTTAGCTGCTGGTTGTTACCTACTGTCAAGTGTTCTTCTGTCTATGGGAGTGCTCTGTGTGCACTTCTATCTCTTAATTCAGTGAACTAGGATTTCCCTGCAATGCTTGTTTTTGTCCTGGTGTTATCTCTGGCTATAAGAAGTTCAGCTAATATTTCGGGTCCCACTGGAATTGAGTGCACACAACTGAAAATAAATAAATAAACACTAAAATGTTCTTTCCACAATACCTGTTAAAATACTGCTGCCAGTCTTTTGAGGTTGATATGTTATGTTTTAAAGAAGTCCTGCCAGAAAATCTGCTGAAGCTCTCTCTCACTCTTCCAAGATGTGTCGCCAAGCTCTCTTGCATAGCTGGGAGAATTTCTGTGTGAGCTCATAAAGATCTCATGCTTTCTTCAGGTCGGTAATGTGATTTCAACTAAGTGAACCATTTCTTGTTGATGGATGGTACCTGCATCAGAGCTGCTCAATAGTTCTGTGTTAGGGTATAAATGATGGAGCACCCATCACCCGCTCGCTGTTCCTTCACCAGCAGCAGAAAGACCTAGGGTCGTCCAGCCTGCCGTCCTGCTACTGGGAGTTGAACCTTTTCCAGATTTTATGGCTTTTGAGAAGGTTTTCTGAATGCACTCAGCCTTCTAAATTTATCGTCTGGAGCTGAATAGACTTTGGATCAGATTTTTTGAGCTGTCTCCTGTCCACTTCTAACAAGTCCTTTAAAACAGCTCCAAATGTGTGCACTTAAGGTTTCTGCCTGGTGAGCCCCAGAGCTGAGTGTGGCAGGTGCTGCTGGGGCTGGGAGATCCCACCTCCCAGGCAGATGGGCCACAGGCTTTTTTTTTTTTTTTCTCCCATGCAGAATCAAAACCCAAAGAATATGAGACAGTATTTGGGCAATCCGTAAAAAGCAACCAAAGCTGTTTCAGGTCAATGTCTGCTCTTGAAGATGGGTTATCTTGGAAATGTGTGCTTGGTCTCACTAGTCGGAGCAGTAAGAGCAGATCTGCGCACCCCGTTGGTGCTCTTACCCCATGTTCACTGCGTACCTTTGAGAACGGATATGAACAATACGGGAGTGGATTTTGATAAAATCTTCTCTAGGAAATAAAAGCATTTCTCAAAGCCTTTTTTTTTTTCTTTTTTTTTTTCTTGGGTTTATATTGGAGAAAGAAATCTTGTTTGCTAGATATTTCCCAGGTGTCAAGATAATAGGAATGGAAATGTAAATGCCTTAGTTCAATTGTATTTTTTCTATCATGATGGAATTTATATCTAATCATCACTACTGTTGAGCAAATAGATGACTCTGATGTCCTGGTGAGCAGAAAGTGATTTTTAAACTTTGGACAGATCGGTGCCATCTGTTAATGAGCCCTGCCTGCATCTGAGATTATGGAAGTCCACATATAGATTATGAGAAATATTAAGATAGAAACAGACTTGAAAGCCCCATGTATGAATTGGACTTTACGTGGTCAGGATGATTTGTACCGTGTTCTGTTTTTCTTTGTTTAGGAGTGGGCCTTTTGAGAAGTTGAGCTGTATACCAAGAGAAATGCCTTAGGCTTACTAAAACCCCTTTTAGGCTGTTGGAGTGCAGATGATTACTGTAAGGTCCAATCTACAGGCTTCCCGCTGTGCCTGCCATAGGACGTAACCTAATCAGCCAGGTTTTCCAGTAAGGACAAATGCAGAAACCTTGTTTGTGGTGGTGCTGTAGCTGCTGCCACCCGAAGTGTTATTCAGAGCATCTTCCAACTTGGCATTAAAACAGCAGAAACAGTCATAGTGAAATACAGCTGCTAACAGCTGGAGTGTCCCACACATCTTTTTTATGTGGTAGTGATAAAAACCCATTCTGAGTTAATTTGAAAATGGCCTTAATTTTTTTATGGTTATTTTGCCAGTCTTTTCTTTGAACAACTTTTCTCTGTTAGAAATGACCAGCTGACTCAGAAGCGTGCCCTGGCTGTTCCGTGCACCCCAGAGCTCTGTTCCCTTGTGCTGTCAGTGTTAGACTCTTCGGGTTTCCCTTCCTGTCATTTTGGGGCTGTGTGTGGCACGTACGAGAGACTCTTGTCTGACAGGCTGTGCCATACCAGCTGCCTTGCATTTCCACCTGTTACCAGCTGTCTGACAAGTCTTTCCCTTTGAACATCAAGACGCCTTTCACTAGGGCCAGAGTAACTTCACCTGTGTGCTCCGGAACTGTGCTGATTTCCAAGAACTGTGCAGAAGCTGTGGGGTACAGCAGCTGTCCTTTGCCACACCACACACCTGACGCAGCAGCGAGGACGGACAGCAGGTCTGGATGGAAGCAGTGCGGTCTGTGTCTGATCGATACAGCTGGTGCTGTTTGGCTCTGCTGTCCTGCAAGGACAGTGATGACTCTTCATCTTCATGATGACTGCACTGACAGCACCCTTGAAAAGTCAGGAAGGTGGAGTGGCCTGCACGAAAGGTGGGTCAAGACAGTGACATTGGTGCCTTTTCCTGCTTGCAGCTGCTGCTGTGGTGGGGTCACAGCTGCAAAGAAACTGTCCCAGCTCTGCATGAGAAGCAGGTGCAGCTCTGGCAGACGGGTGGTTTGGTGAGACAGTGGTCTGTATGGGATGCACACATGCTTACAGCAAAACTTGTACTGGCTGATTTGAAGGCATTCATTTGGAATTGGTAACTGCTGTTTTATGTGCCATCAGGCAGGTGGCATGCATGGATTTAAAGAGTAAGACAGGAGTGGAAAAGGCTTCCTCGGAATACCGTCCATATTAGACTTAAAGCAATCTGTTTGTATTTGAAAAATGATTCTAATATGCCTTTTTAGCTCTTTATGCATCTACTATCAAGTAGGGGTTAAATGAGGGACTTAACTTTATTTCAATACATGCACATTGTCAAAAAAGGAGAAAAAATGCTCTGAAGTATCGGGAAACATTCACCTACCTAGTTGTTATCTGTAAGAGTGTTTGTCATGTTAACAGCTGGTGGATCAGACTATAAAACTGAAATCTTTGGTTGTCTGCATTTGGGAAAGGGTCCTGAAGAGAGAAGAAATGAAATTCAGTTCAGAGGGGGAACCTGTTTGGAATTGGTTTGGGTGCTGGGCAAACTCTCCACCAGCTTTTTAGTATTTGTGCTATATCTGCTCTCTGTGTAAGATGGGGGTGAAGGTAGGAAGTTTTTCTGCACTATATAAGAATTTGTTGTTATAGCCAGTTCAAGCTGAACCACGTTATGTTGAAGTAATTTCTGACAGATGCATCAATTCTTTCTAAAGTGATCTTTAAGCCAGCATTTGTCTGCATACAAGAACTGTACAATGAAACACAGCAGTGTATTTAAGGTCAGTAGCACTCTTCTCCTTTTGTTGTCATTGACCTGTCATTCTGCAGTGTGGATGCTAAGTTAATACCGAGTAATATTTTACTGGTACAGCTTTGTTCATATACCTAATATGAATTAGGTGTGCCAGTGCATCTATATTCATGTGGAGAGGAAAGAGAAAGAAGGTAGAGCTAACTTCCAGTTAAAAAACTGCCTCCCTAACTTCTTTGTGACCCTCACAAAATAACTTTGCCATTTGTTTCTCTGGACTTCCCATGACAAGTTCAAAAGACAGCAAGCTGCAGGACAAGTGCATTGATTTGGGTCTTTGATATGTGGCTTCTGCCAACCTCAGTAGCCAAGTTTAGATCCCTAATGCTAGCAATGAAACACGGCTTGCTTTTATTGCAGAATATAGCATAAAGTTTATGGGCAGGTGTTTGTTCTGCAGCGGTGTAAGATGTTAATTGGCCCCAGGCTGTCCCCTGCCCTGGAAGGGTGTATGGTCTGCTGTCCTCAGAACAGCTCACGTTAGTCACTTTTAATCCAGTGCTGGTTTGCTCTGACTGGGGAGCTTGCTGACCTCCCTGATGTGGGGTGGGTTAGGCAGCACTCTTGCAGTTGGCTTTTGGTGGAGCTTCGCCAGCCACGTCCTGTGGCAGAGGTGCAGCAGCATCTTCACTGGCGTTAGCCTCAGAGAAGGGTCTCCCTCTACAACATGTTACTTTCTGCAATTGATTTATGACCCAAATTTCAAATTTTAAGAGCATTTGTATTTGTGCAGGCTTTGCCAGTACCTCTTTAGGTTGGTAGTTCAGTTACATGATTTTTGTTCCCTCTTCCTGGGGTCAGTGCTGCCCGGTCTGGGACGCAGCTCTTCTCCCTGCTTGTGCTCACAGCACCTTTCTGTAGTAGGAACGTGCTGTAGAGCAGGAGCACTGAATACCTAGTCTATTGCTTCGTGGAATTTTCAAGGGCACTTGATTGCCTCCCTGTCCCTAATGTTGAAGGCCATCTAATGTTCATTTCCAGGTACCTAGTTTCATCTCTGGTCACGCAGATACCCCAAATTACTTTCCCAGCCACAGACAGAGTTTGGCTGAGCAAACTGAAGTTTCCTTAGGTTGGCAGGCAAATGGCCTGCTGCTGAACATACTGCTTAATCAGTTACTGAAATAAGATTCTCGGAGAGCCATCTTAAGGGCATTAAACCAATAACAATAATTGCAACCATTTCCATTTCTCCAGTGGAGCCTGCTAAGAGTCTGTCTGGGCAGAGGCCAGATTCTTTTAGACAGGTTGGGTTATCATCTTCCTTCGAACCTGGCAGTCGCACATGCTGTTTGTCAGCAAGCGCCTTGTTGTTCTGCAAGGTCAGAGCTTCGATCTGCTGCCGGAAAGCTTCCCGGTGATGCAGAGAACATAACACTCAGGAACCAACGTGTGGTAAGCGGTGTTCTGGAGAAGTGAGGTTAATGAGAAGACATTTGCTGTTTTTAATACAGTGTGGAGACTGATTTTTTTTTTCTTTGCTTTCAAGTGAGACGCTAAGAAGGGAGTCGGTTCTGCTGTGTCCCAGTAGTATGTGACCTTGTTGTACTTAAGTTTTTCTTATGGTGAAAATGCAAACAAACCAATGTATTAACAGATTTCAGCAAGTCTGGTAAATGCCGCCATTATTCTTCTTTATTTGTATTTCTGGCTTTTATTAAAAGGAAAAAAATAAAAGGAGGTCAAAGACTTCTTATCAGATGCTGATGCAAAGGCATTTAATGAGTTCATTGACTAGCTCTGGATGAAAGTACATGTTTCTTGAGTTCAGCTTTGAAAACACAGTATTCAGAATGGAGCCAATATTGCCCAGCAGATACTGCACAAAATCTGATTGAATGTACATAGCAGAGCATTTCATAAGATATGAAGTCAGACAGTGGACAGATAGATATTCTTCATAAAATATATATTACTCCTTGTTCTTTTACAGCAATCTCACAGGAACAGAGCTGATCTGTATTTTTCCCCCCAAATGGTAAGATTACACCAGCAATAGTATCTTGTGTTGCTTGCATGAAGGATATTTTCTACCCCAACCTGATCCCCAGCTACCTTTTCTTATCTCAGAAATTCAGTTTATAGCTCTGCTGAACTAGGCCTAAATAAAAAAAGTCTGTAATGTATTACAGCCTTTTACTCCCAGCTGCATTAGCAGTACTGATAGAATTACTGGAATTTTTCCTAGCAATTAAAACTACATGACAGCTGAATGTTATAGATAATAGTCCTTCAAACTTTCTTAAAGAGTAGGCAACCGAAAACAGGAAATGAAAATAGAAATTTTAAACAGTAGCCTTACCGCTATGGATCTTCATATGCAAAGTACTGTTAGTGATAGCTTGGCAAGACTTGGGGACTTTTTTCACCTTGTGGAAAAAGAAAAGAAGTAGCATTAGTATTAATAGATAGCTCTTTAATGTCTGGTAAGCTGTTCTTTATTTGTACAACAAAGACCTGGCAGTCTTTTCTAGAAATTCAGTCTGAAATGAAGCTATATTTCTTAAATAGCAGTGCTTGGGCCCATTTGCAGACATTGTACCATGGGACCTTCTATGTCTATTTAGCTGGAGAGCTCTTAATATTTTTGACTGGATGTTCAAGCAGTGGCATTGCAGCTTATGCACCAGAGCTGCTCTGTCCATAATGTCTATCGGATATATCTCTGATACCTATGTGGTAGATCTCAAAAGAGACGATATTATTTCCAGCTTCTTGAGAAAATTGTGCTATGCCATGAAACTTCTTGACAGCCAAGGAGAAGATTATTCTTGGTGCTTGCTCGATTTACACTTCTCTCAGCTTCAGTCCTGTGGTGTTTTCCTTCTTAACCACTGGAAAGATTTTCAGCACAAAGTGAGTGTGCATGCGTTCATCTGGTTGTGCGTTGTCATTACACACTAGAGCTGTTCATCTCAGTTAGGAAAGAGTTTAGTACTTGGCATTAATTTCTTCCTTCCCCCCATTTAAACTTCACTAAATTCAGTTTAAATTTAACTAAATGCAATTGCTCTCTGTCCTCAAGGTCTACCTCGGCTGAAGTTCACCTCTTCTGTCCATCTCTTCTGCTCTGCGTTCCAGGTTCACCTTTTTTGTTCTGTGCATCTGCCTCCTTGTGCTGCACTTCTGCAGCCTTTCAATTAGAGATTCTGTCCAAGAAATCATGCTGCCGTTTTGCCAGAAGCTGACACTGGCCATCTGGTAAAATTGCAATTCACTATCAGTAAAATCCATAATTTGGGGAAATGTACCCAAAATGACTTTTATGATTAGTGGACAGGAAAGAAACGGAGACGGAGAAGTCATTTGGGTACTCTATAAATCACTTTGTGGTTTTTAGACCAAGCATCTTAATGGCAGCACTCTCGCTGCCAAGTGCTGTTTTGCTTTTACCTTCAGATATTTTGCATTAATAATGAGCAGTTCTTCTTGGAAGTTATTTATGTATTGCTCTTATGATACCGTTCTGCAAAGCAGCACTGTGTGAGGTACCAGGCTATGTGAATGGCTTCATAAAGCAGCTCGGCATAACGTATTGCTAAGGTCTGTAGGTTTGTACGCTGGAAATGCATCCCTGCCCAGGGGCCATGTCCAGCACGGTTGTGGATGCTGGAGACAAATCTACAGGAAGGTTGTTTTGGCTGTGCCAGCTGCTGTGCGTGTTAAGCTTGATGGCCTTGAGATCTCTCTGCAGTGGAACTAGGCACTTTTTTATCAGCAGTTGGGTAACCTGTGGCACTGTCGGAGCGGAGAGGAGGTGACCACGGCAGCTCGTGCTCCTGTGTGCTCCCAGGCAGGGGCAGCCAGCTAACTGTGCTCGGGCAGCTGGGCTCGTGCTACGTGTTCTGCAGCTTTTAAATGTGCCTGCTGAGCTAAGAGGGAGTATTTCTCTAATTTAAGACTTAGCCGTGATGAATTTACTATCTTCCTAGTAAGCTATTAGAGTGAGTAATTATTCTCATAGTTAATTCCATTTGGATTTTTCTAATTTCAGCATTCAGTGGTTGGACCTTGCTTCTTGTCTATTAGATAAAATCCCTGTTCAGCTGGATACTTAGGAACAAAGTAGTCATTTCTGCATGATAATCACATTGCCTGCTTACTTAAAAATAGTGCGGTACTGACGGATTGCTCTGGGTTCAGTTCCTTCTGTTGGAACATAGAGCTTAATTTGTGCATTTTCTCAGGAGAGTTTTCCATGATATGTAGTGCTCCAGCATGGCTTAACTGGAGTTACTACTAGAAAGCAAGATTAGGAGTGTCATCCTCTTCTCTCCTATGGCTCCCTTCCTATGGATAAAAGGCCTTGAGCTGCATAAAAGCATCCAAAATGATGTTCTTCCAGGCAGCTGGGAAGGTCTCTGTATGCAGGGCTGTTGATGGAGCACTGATCTCCATCAAGACTGATCTCTAGGACTTTAGATACAGGCAATACAGGTCTACTAGTCTGAGGGTGATCTGCAGAGATTAGGGGCCAGCTTGGAAAGCTGTCTTAACTACCACAGACCCCAAACCTCTTTAGCTTAGTTTAGGGAAGGGGTAGGAGGAGTGAAACTAACCTCCCAATTTCCCAAACAGATGACATTTTAAGAACCGTGTTGTGTCCTGCTGAACTGTAGGAGTTGTCACTCTTGCTGTATGATGACTGGGGTTGTTTGTTTGTTTTGAGAGAAAATCTTTATTACATGTGTATTTAGCATGAAGTAAGAGTTGGGACAATCCCATTTCTACATTTCTAGGCTTTGCTAAGTAGGCATGCAACAGCATCTTTAAATCATAAGACTGTAATTATCTGCCTGCTCTATTTATCTAATCTGAGAATTTTTCAGCCCATGTGCTTCTCTAGTAATGTAACTAAAGATATTCTGATTATATTGCTGTTAAGTATGATCTACTGCTTGTTTTTGGCAATAAACTTCTCTTTATTAGTATGCACAGAAGGCATACTTGAACTGAGACTGAAATATCAAGATAGAAACTTGCTATTCTAAACTGAACAAACGAGCATGCTAGTTCTGTATTACTAGTAGTAGCAATACTGCAGGCTTCACGTAGTAATCTGTTTTGTAAAAAAAATAATATATATTTTTTAAAGTGTATGCATTAATTATGCAAGGTAAGCTTCCGTTTAGAGAGGTAAAATGAATATAGGAATCCAAGTCACAGTAAAACTGTCAAAGCACAAGGATAAGAATAAAACTGAAAATTGTGCTTTACCTTTCTAGCTCAGAGATTATTTCAGTGAGAAAAAGGACGCTGATTAACATTACAGATTAAGTGGCAGCATGGAGGACTGTATGGAGGACTTGCCTGTCTTATGTTGTTTTCAGTAGCTGCTAGAAATTTTGGCACCCTTTAAACTCCTCCAAGCTTTTTGCTGCTTTTCATTTTCTGAGGAAAGGGGAGAAGCCTGTCATTAGTCACACATGATTGTTAACTTGTCACGTTTTACAGATTATTCCTTTTTACTTCAAAGAGTAGTTGTTGAAAAGATACACCAGCCATCTTCTGTATAACAGTTATTATTGATGTAACTACTAAAAATAACACAATTATTTATATGAACACAGTGAGATCGGTCATAATACTGATTTCCTATTGTGGATTGTTGCCTCCCATGATGATCTTTCAAGGATTTTGAATTATTTTATTCTCAATTTATATCCATTCACTCTTCTTGATGAAAACATAAGAAAACAAAATTAAAAAGGAGGAGTAACTTTGTTGGTCTTAGTTTTCTGTGAGCTGAGAGGTAAGAATATTCCTGGTGTATAGTCATGAGCTCTCCATTTCTTCAATAACTCTGTATTTGTGTTGATAATTGTCAGTTGTGATATGGCTTTTGGGGAAAAGGACTTAAGATTATAATTTTATATTGTTTTCTTATTACGAGGTGATGGAGTCTTCCAGCAGCATCCTCAGTGGATCGCTTTACCATTTTCTCTAATTACCACCCTATCCTTACCCCTACGGTATTTTGCAGTAATTCTCATTTTCTTAAGTATCGAGTTCTAAGGTAAAAACATACCCTGTATAACATGCTATTCTGTAATTTGCTATGGTATTTTGTTC
This sequence comes from Aythya ferina, assembly GCF_964211825.1. Lineage (NCBI taxonomy): Eukaryota > Metazoa > Chordata > Aves > Anseriformes > Anatidae > Aythya > Aythya ferina. The sequence continues at coordinate 44,924,396 of NC_140300.1, read as the reverse complement.
CTCCTTTTTGAAGTGAGGAAAATGCATATATTTTTAACATCTCAAATATAAGATCTAAGGCCATGAATTTCTTGCAGAGAAGTGTTTATAGAAAAGATCAGTCTTCCTCTCTTCCTATTTTGTGTTGACTGCTTTAATTTTGTTAGTGTGTCTCAATAATACATTTTATATCATAATTCTGTTGTTAAAAACTTCCGCAACTTGAACTCAGATGAGTTAGAAGATGAGCAAGAAGTCTTTCTGGGCTAGGTCTCTTCTGTGTAATGTTTTATCCTGAACAGTTTTTCCTGTTTTTGAGGAGAGAAGAAATGGGGTTCTGGTTTATGGTGTTAAGATCTAGCATTCCTCTTGATGTTGTGAAGACAGAGAAATCATGGAATATATTTTAGCTATAAGTAATCCAAATTCTGTGTGTGTGTGCATGAACCTCGCAGGTGATTGTGTTGCTAATGAATCTGTGTGTGCCCTGCCTGTACAGAGCAAGCAAGAGCATTGTGCCTTTCGCAGCTTTTCTGACTCTGCCACAGTCACTGTCTGAAGAGTTAAGGGAATCTGTCTTGAAGAGACTGGGCTTTTACCGTAATGGCTTAAAAGAGTTTTATTCACCCACTTAAACATGCAATATGAAGTTATTTGTTTCTGAATAGAGAATGGACATTAAAAGTTAATGTTCTGTGCTGATGTTCAAAGTGTACAAATGAAGATCATGTGGAAATACTACAGAAAAAATAATGTAAAAGGAAGAAAGGACAGATACATAAAAGGAAAATTTATTCTCCTACACTAACAGGACCAAGACCTATTGAGCAGAAAATGTTACTTTCGATTCAGCAGTTGAGTTCTAAGGAGGGAATGGACATCTGCAGTTTGAAACATTTGTATGAGTATAGCTGGAGGTCAGAAGAATGCAATGAGTGCTGGGCCCTTGTTTTGTTCATATAAAATACCTTAGTCTGTATAAAGTAATTAGATATCATACTTTATCATTATCTAAAGAAAAAGTATGTTGACTGCTTGTTGCTCAAGCTGTTTCTTCTAAACTTTTGCCTAATAAAGGTCCTAATTTATCTTCCACCTCTGATATTTTTTCATGCCACTCAGCTGAAGCACTGCTAAATATATGTAAATTCCCATAGTAATTTCTCATGTTTCCTCAACTATTTTTTCTGTAATCTTATTGTCTGCTGGGTCTTGTAAGCTATTTCATGTTTTATCTTGTATTTCATACTTTACCTGTGTTTACTAAGAGGAATTAGGATTACCTGATAGATCTTCCATATCCCCATTGTCTTTCCAACTCAGAGCTAAATTTTCTTTTAATTGCTTTCCTGTGTTTGTCCCTGTAATTGATAGCAAGGGATGTTGCTCTCTTGTACTCTTTAATACCTACATCAGCTATCGTGTCTCATCTAAATTTGTTTTGCAGGGAATTGATCAGAACAGGGCAAAATATGGGACTGAAAAGTAGCACTCAAGGCTAAAAGGGTTTGGGAGACAGAGGCAGAGGATTAGAGAGGGGGCTGTCTTAAGAGGCAGTCCTAGGAGATGGTAAATTTGGATGATGAAGCAGGGAGAAAACGGGTGAAGTCTGGTGAAATAAGATTGTTGGGCTAAGAGAAGCAGGTGAACAGAGGGGAGAGACATCTTACAGTAGACCCCATGTTGTGGGAAAAGTGGAATTGTCTTTGTTCAAAAAGATGTAGGTCTTTTTGGCTGGGGCATGGAGACTTGATGAAAAGCCTGAGAAGGCAGATAAAAAGTTGGGACCAGATTATAGTAGGGAGGAGAGGTAATTAAAACTGGCCACACAAGAAGATTAGAGGCAGCTGGACTTAATTAAATTTGCACAGGGAAACCTTAACTGTGTTTGTTTTGTTTCTGTTTTTTTTTTTTTTTTTTTAATTTACTGAATGCTTAGTCTATTTTTTTGCTTGCTGTCAGGTTTATGTTTGACATAAGTCATTAAAGGAGCACTTTAATTTTCATGTTGGTTACTCTGACCATTTTGCACTAAATAAACAACATGAATCGGTGGTAAAGGATCTTAAAGAGATTGCATAAGGGAGCAGGATGATTTCTTATCCAACAGAGGCTGCGTGTGCTGCTCTACTCTATCTTGTCTGCTGATCAGTCTCGAGTAAAGAAAAAAAAGCAGTAGCCGGAGACATGCTGGGCAAGACGATGGTAGAGCAGGAGCAGAGAAACTTTTTAGCAGCTGATTTGTGTGGAGCTTGGGGCTGTGAATTGGCCGGATGAGCAAATTGAGGTGTGTATACCTTTGGAAGAAGTGGCTTTATTCTTGGAAAATGCGTGCCTACTTGTCTTGCTGTAGAATGAGTTGCACTGAGAATGATGTATTTTGCTTCAAAGCTACTGAAATTTAAAAAAAGTTTAATGTTCATTTTGCTCAGATCTACATTTTCAGATAATGGAAATATAGAAGGTTTGTTTATTTTCCAGTTCTCCACAGTATATTAAACTCATAATTTTATGACTAGAGGAGGCCATTGCTATGATCTAGGTTCCCACCCTGTGTAATGCAGCAAAGTTCATCTCATACAATTTCTGTTTAAAGCCCATGAATGTAGTTTAAGGTGTGGCTATGTCTGAAACGTCTTGTCTTCATTAATGCCTTGCATGAGGATAATTGTCCAGTACTGTAACCCACAAAAGTGCTTTTTTTCCCCTTTGACTTTGTACAGTTTGTTTCCAGTTATTGCACTGTTATGGTTCTGTTTGGGTTTGTTACTTTGCTGTTGGAAGCCTTTCCCATATGCGAACTTTGGGGCTAGTAGTACAATCACTACATCAAATGTTATTTTTACAGTGTGTAGGCTGCCTGTGCATAGTGCTGCCTAGTGTCAGCTATCGTGTAAAGTCCAAGTATTTTTTTTTTTTTTTGCCTAGAAGGGGGTTTGCATCTCTCACTTGGAAGTTAAGTCTTGATAACCTTTTCAAGTTTTGCCACACAAAACAGGCTCACTACCCCCACCCTGCCCTCTCTGCCTCTGACCTCCTTTCCTTTTTTTTTTCCCCTAATTTACAGTTTTAAGTGATAAAAGGGCATAATGAAGAGCCAGCCGTACATATGGAGATTTCCAGGTATTCCCACAGTTATGTTTTTATAAGTTTAAAAATGTGCAGTGGTTCTCAGATCTGCTGAGGGGACGGAGAGGTTTTGGCGGGAAAGCAGGCCGCGGGGCGCTCGCCTCACGGAGCGGAGCCTGCTGCGGCTGTCGGTCCTGAGGAATTTCCCTGTACTTCCCTGGTGATCCTCAGCACTTCTTACAGCTGGTTTTGAGCTACTGTTTTTCTGGGTTACTTCTTCAATCTATTTTCTGTGCATATTTTCTGGATAAAGCTGAAGAATTCAGTGTGAGCAGCACTTAATGTTGAATGTAGATGGAGGTGTGTTCTGAGGCTCGGTGTTCACTGTTGGCTCCCTTCCAGGATTTACGTTTTCCTGAGGGATTCCCTGTATTTCCATACAGTGACCTGCTGAAAGTGTTAGGAAACTTCCCTGAGCCTTGCCTGCCAGAGTTGCTGGCCCAGCTCAGTGAGGTTTGCATGATAAATGCATATGCAGGCATTGCTGCAGCCCTGTCACGCTTTGGTGGCTGTCCGAATTTCTCACTCAAGTCTGAGGTGGGCAGGAAAAGCAAGAGCTTCCCGGTACCAATCTGAGGATATGTTGGACTCCATGCTCCTTGTGGGGTCCCTTCCAACTTGGGATATTCAATCATTATGTGATAGAAGTATGGGGCTCAGAGTACATGTGAAGGAGGCCCGGTGCTAGATGAAAACACAGCATCTTAGTTCTCTGGCAGTCTTCACCCTGCAAAATAATAACCCCTTACTGTTCCATATCTACCTTATGTATGGAAATGGTTACATCTTGTGTATTAGCTGGCAGCAGTTAATTCTGCAAGCACTTGCGTGACAGAAGGCAGCTTTAATGTTTCACATCTCTCAGATAACGTACATCCATCTGTGCTTCAGCAAATGTATCACCTCTTTGCATATTGATGCTTTCTGATGTAGCACTGCTTGTAATTAAATTTTGATAATGCATTTTATAGGCTTCTGGAAAAAAACAAGCTGAGTTTGTTCGTTTAGATACAGAGCGAAACGGAAGTTGTGTTTGAGGCTAACATTGTGAATTGATGGTCACTGCAAAAATGGAGGAATAATTAAAAATCCATAATAAAACTAGCATATTGTCTTTTTGATTGGCTGGAATTTCATTTAGGCCTGTTATTAACAGTAACAGTAGAGTATTTTTGTTATTTAAGCAGTTAGCAGAATCTGATGCATTTTATAATTATTATTGTCATCTGATTTGTTATTTTAATGCTGACCTTTCATGTTAGTTGCTTATAGGTAAAATTGAAAGTATGTTTGAAATTCTAGGAACAAGTAGAGCATTTACAACTTCAGCAAGTACGTCCTAAACAGGTAGTTGCATATATTTAAAATAAAGCTGGTGATACTGAAGAATGTTTAAAACTCTTAAGCTTCATTTGTGACTAGAGAATTGCAGTGGAAATTAAAACTGTTAGACAGTGAAGGTGTAGATTTCTTATATAGTCCTTTTAAGTATTGGTTTTTAAGTGACTTAAGTACTTCAAAAAATCAAGATCTTCTCACTTTTTCTGAGAAAGTAAGATGTCCTGTTGTCACATTCATAATGCCTAAACTATGTAGCAAGCCTGATAAATAACTTGTGCTAGCGTCAGGTGGTATTCACAACCACATTTGAATTGCATGATGAAATGGAGATAAACATCACTCAAATATGCTAAGAAAAAAAAAAAAAAGTGAAAATGCATCTCTTAGAGTGCTCTCTTAATGGCATCTTTCTCAAGTACTACTTAGTATGTATAGAAAATTAAACATGTTTATTTCCGATGCCCATTGCACTCAAGGTTGGAGTTGTTAGCTTCTGGTTTGGGTCACGTGCAACCCAGTGCCCTGCTGGGTTTTTCCCCTGGTAAAAGCAGAAGTCAGCACAGTCTCTGCTGTTTCCTTCATGTCCTTGCCTTGATGTGTATAGCTTAATTGTCTTTTATTGTTAGCTGCTAGTTCATGGAGTGGAACTAATAGCTAGTGGACACTTACTTGGAACACATTTCAGCTTCTCAGCTTTGAGGGTTTATTTGGGGGTGACTGTCATGTGGTTAGATATGTGGAAACCTGAGAACCATGTCTTTGGGATTTAAGTATTGCTTCCGTGCTGAAGAGGAGGCAGGTGTTCAGAATCCCATCTATGAGTTCCTCTCAAAGCAAGACTTTAAAACCATCTGTAAATGTGTTTCTGTGGCTTTTACATTAAGACACAATGAAATGACTTGAGCTATGGTTTCTGGGACCTTCCAGTCACCTCAGCAATAAATTTAGTATTTTTAAAAATATCATAGAGCAAAGATGGGGTTTATCTATTCAGACCTCTGTCATCCAAGCCTCTAAAGTTTTCTGGTCTGATTTTAAAAACAAACAAAACAAAGGAACAAACTGACAGGTGGTAGACTTTCTGAAGATACGGAGTTGTTCTTTTGTGCATGTGTGGGTGGGAGAAGAGTGGGTTGAAGAATGTCTTCCTCTACTGAAGGACTTGTGGAAACGAAGTCCTTTACTGCTCCTACTGTGATATGGGGCACTCGTGCTCCTTTCCAATGCTGTCGTTGTGCTTTCTGAATCCCTTGTGTGGCTTAACATGCTGAGTAAGAGGTGTGCTGTGTGTATACCTGAGCACGGGGTGCTATGCACAGCTAAGAAGCTGGTTGTTTTCTCTTGGCATGTATACTCACGTGCAGGTAGTTCTGAAAAACTTAGGAATTTTGCAGAATCTAGTTTTTACAGAGATCATGTTCAGACTATATGATAGTAGAAATGACTCTCTTGTTAAAAGCTTGACAATGAACTGAAAAAATTGAGTCTGAAGTTGAAACTGCTCCTTGTTGCGTGGAATTTCAAGTTGTTGGGAGTAGTACAATGCAGTGATATTTTATGCATCATCTAATAAAAAATATAGCTTGTAATTTTCCACTTTTTTTTTTTTTTTGTCTCCTTAGAATGTGAAAGCATTTGCATCTTCAGATAGCCTAGCCAAGGTCCAAGAAGTAGCAAGCTGGCTTTTGGAAATGAATCAGGAACTGCTCTCTGTGGGCAGCAAGAGGCGACGAACTGGTGGATCTCTTCGAGGTAATGCTTCCTCAAGCCAAGTAGATGAGGAGCAGATGAATCGGGTTGTAGAAGAGGAGGAGCAGCAGCAAAGACGACAACAAGAGGAGCAGCACATTGGGAGGAATGGGGAGATAGGAGGAGAAGAACCTGGATTTGATGACAGACATGAATCCCAGCAGGAACAGTTAGAAGAAAATAACAATAGACTTATTACAGTGGATGAAGAATCCACTTGTAACCAAGAGGAAGATGATGATGAACATGCTGGTGATCAAGAGGAGGAGGTGGAAGAGGAGGAGGAAATGGACCAGGAGAGTGATGATTTTGATCAGTCTGATGACAGCAGTAGAGAAGATGAACATGCGAACAGTAACAGTGTCACAAATTCCAATAGCCTCATGGACTTGCCCATTCACCAGTCATCACCATTCTACACAAAGACAAAGGTGAGAAACTGATTTTTTTTTTTTTTTATTATTAATCTTGGTTAACTCTGGATTTTGGAAAATAATATCTATATATAAACTTAAACTGAGGTTTTAAACTGAGGCCAAGACTTTGTTTCCTAAAGAACTTAGTTTGTGGACTACATAAATTCTTAAACTGTATTGTTTTCACTGTTAATAATCAGAAAATCTGCAGGCATTTGACATGAATAAGTACTTGTTTTAAGGGACTAGAGCTCTCAAAGACTATTTTAAAAAGAACAGGGTTGTTTTAAAAAGTATTTCATATGCTGACTCATACCCTTAATAAGACTCTCCAGGGGTTATTTATGTTTTCTTTTTCAAAGCAGGCAAGAAAGAAGGTAAGCAATTGTGTGTATGTGGTGGTCTGTGAGATCTAGTTCAAAGTGTTGGTCATGAAAAGTTAGTGTGAAATATTACAGGAACTCAACGTTCTCCCTTCTAGACAGGTCACGGTGATTTCATTGACAACATATGGGTTTAAAAGAACGTAATAGTGAATCATTCATTTATAGTCATTGCATAATGCTGTATGACATGCTACTTGAAAGGAGCTTGTAAATTGTGTTAAATGATTGAAAATTTCCAGTTTGCAACAACAATTTGAAAATAAATAATAGCATTTTTATTGTTACAAGTATCACCCAACATTTAAGATCCATTGTTTGTTAGGAGTTCACCATGTTTTCCAAATACCTCAAGAAGAAAGAATTATCTTAGCTTTTAGCAGCAGCAAAATCTGAAAGAATAATGATAGCGGTGATACTGCCTAATGAAAGGGAGGAGCAGGGAAGTGGCGTTGTGGAAGAGCATTGTTCTTAAGCCTATGTGCTAATTTTGTAATCATCATAAATTGGTAATAAAACACTTTGTTTCCTTCCACCTTTAAAAATAAAACAGAAAACCCTCAAATTCTTATAATATACTTGGTTTTCTGAAAACCGATGTAAAAAAAAACAAAAACAAAAAACAAAACAAAACAAAACAAAACAAAACACAGAAGCAATTAACAGTGCTCCCTATTTGTATGACTATGAATATAAATGTTTTGATAATCAGACTTGAAGATGCACCAGAACAGGTAAATAGGATGAATATTTGCTTGAAGCTGCAGCAATACGTTTTTGGTATTGCTGATTAGTTTGTTTAGAAAAGTCATAATGTTTTCATGTGTTTTTTTAGGAAATGATACAACTTTATAATTCTATTGTTCAAGCTTCTGAAGTGTACGCTTTCTAACTTGGAATGAAATGCTGTGATGCAGTCAAATTTCATGTCATTCAGTTAGCTTTCTACGTGCTGTTTTTAATCTGATGATTTGGTTTTCCAAAGTTCAGTGTTACTTGTTGATGATTGTGTAACAATTTGCACCCATCCAGTTTGGACTTGATACATAATGTAAGATATATTTACACTCAGAAATACATGTAAAGTCTCTGACTCAAAAGCTTTGTTTTTCTTTGTAACTAACCGTACTCAAAATACGTATGAACTGAGCAGAACATGATCAGTTCTGAAGCTTTGTTTAATCATCTCTAGTAATGAATGCAATTTTCAAAATTTTTTTATGGCACATTCAATATGAATCAATATTCCAAGGAAGTTTTGCCTAAAGGAGCTTGTCTCAGAGATTTTCGTATAGATACACAATTTCTGTGTTGTCTGATAGTTGCTTTGCATTTTGTTTCCATGCAGTGCTGGCCATTTTCATCTGTGCTGCGCCCTCAGGCTGTGCTCCTGCAAGAACTGTTTGGGGAGCTAGGTAGTGGAAATCATCTTTGGGAATTGTTTCTGATTCATGGTGTGACTTTATTTTTGATAGTTTTAACTGTATACCTGAAGGAGCAGCACAGGTAGAAAGCTGCTTGAGCTGGCACTGCTCGAGGTCATGGTTATGCAGTAATGCTTCATTAATTCCTATCAATTCCTTAATAAAACAAAATCTAACTATAGGAACGCATTCTGTGTTAGGAAATATTGTAGAAATACAGCTGTGCCAGAGCATGTTTATTTCTACTCTGGTAATTCATTCATGACTAATGAATATGCTGCTTTTGGGAAGATAAAGGGGTATTTGTAGGTTCATCGGCAGTATTTCTCTTTGTACTTGTTGGAGATGGACTCATCCCAGGAGACTCAAGCCTCGTAGACTGACTTTTAGTGTTTCAGATATGCTTCTCAGCATTTGTAGTCTAGTACAGTTCTGCTTCTTGTCGCTCTGGCTGAGTTATGGGCTCCCTTGCTGTATTCTGTATTCCTGTGAAGCTTGCTTTGCGCCACCAGTATCAGCTGTGGGGACTGAATCTGCCGCTCTGCTGTTTCTATGTCAGATGTAAACCCTGCTGCTCAGAGGCATACGTTGCTGATCCAACGCAGTTGCTAGCTTGATGTAGCTGTATGGAGCAATGCTGGCAACATACAGGGTGTTTTCATCAGTACCAACTATCAGGGGATAGGAGCGTGACTGAGTAAAACAGCAACTGCTACAGTTGTGAACTGTTTCTGTGCACTCATATGAACTTTTGGATATCTGTTCTTTGTCTTTCTGTTTTTCTTTTCCTTATAAACTACTGAATAAAGTCTCTTTGTAATGGTTTTTTTTTTTTTTTTTTTTTTTTTTTTTTTTACGTTTTGTTTATTGGCCTGTGGAATCATGTGATGTTAAGGATGTGGCAAGGTTCCCAAGTAACACAGTATATGCCAGTTGTGTTGGGCACCCATCATCTTAGATGTCCACCTGGCAGCAGCAAGCTGACTGTTCTAGCTGATAAACTCAATCAAAATTGCTAAAACATTTATATGAAAATGTTTTTATATATTTATAATGTATGCTTACACAATATGTAGGATTATATATAAATAAAATATGTAAATATTTGCTTGATATTACTGTTCCATGGAAGCAATTGCAGTAATTGTTTCCATAATGTACTGAAAATATTATGACTGAAGGGTGTGTGCCCTTAAAATGAGAGGATACAGGAGTGTCTTTGTTGCATTCACCAGGAGTGCCTTAGGAATCTGGAAGGGTCATTGTGATTATGTTACAGTCCCCTGCTTGAAATGTTAGGCTGATCTGTGTTGACTTCTGTGCAAGCTAAAGCAGATTGTTCAAATGTTTTTGCTTTTTATAAAAGAAAACAGTCCAGCAAGGCAGATCTGTCAGAACTCTTGGTCGTTTCAGTGAATTGTATTTAAATTTCTGTACTTTTATTCTATTCTGCCTTTTTACTGTGTCTGTTTTGACCATTGTATTCTATTGTTTTCCTGCTGAACTGAAGAGCTGTTTAACTTGTCTTTATTTTGTTTGTGTCTTTATGTTGTGTACATTGACTCAATGATCTTGAGGTCTCTTCCAACCTAGAAATTCTGTGATTCTGTGATAAAGTGATCGAGTTCACTCCTGAAAGGTCTCCTACATGTAGGTACTTAGGACACTGTGTCCAGCAGACATATTTTCCTATTCTTGTCCTCATTATGGTATTTCCCTTAACACTGATTTTTGAGCATTGATCTGAACTGTAGATGCCAGCACCTCAGTTGTTGCAAGGAGGCTAATTAAAAATTATTCATACTATGTATTACCTGATCACGTAACAAACAATCACATTAACACCTTTGACCACAGCAATGCATTGGGATTTCATGTCCAGCTGCTCTGCCCAACATGATGCAAGACTTTTTCAGAGAGCTTTCTGTTCTGTAAGTATGATCTGTGTTCTTTGCAACTAGAAAATTGAATTGATGCTTGGGTGTGTTCAAGTGAATAGTTTTCTTGTACCCAGTGTACCCCCATTAGATTCTTAACAGTTAATTTTCATTCCCCTCAATCTATCTCCTGTCAAATGTTGTTTGTCATATCTGTTACATAAAAATACAAAACAGCACGGTAGGGTAAAATAAGTAATACATGCAAGGCTTTCAGGAACGTGCTCTCGATGCTGATTGTTTGCTGGTTGCATGGTATGCACAGCATCCATTGCCAGTTCCCTTTGATGACTTTGTATCACTTGAGTTCCTTAGGAATGATCCTGCTACAGTTAAACCACAACAGGAGCAAACAGAAACTTCCAATACATCAGATACTTCGTAGCAACTGCCCTTAAATGCTTTTATCCCACAGTAATTGTGGTATTCTGTAACACTGCAAGGACAGGAAAACATAGCTGGTAGTTACTGGCACTGGGAAATAGCTTACATAAATTAACATCCTTGCTTGTTTTAGATTTTGTTTGCTTAACTATTTCTACAACTTCTAGTTTTTAATGTTAACTTTAATATTAACAGCTGTCATCCTCGGTATACTTAAATCTGTTGTTTTTAATTGCTTTGTTTCCATCAAGATGAGTTGTTTTTGTTTAGTTGCTTTGATGTTTTCTTAGAGGAGTAATGACATCTTGATTATCTTAGAAAATGTTCCCATACAGTTTAAATAAGTTACAGATTTATTTGGCTTTGGGATGGACTTGAAATTTATTGCAGAATGGTGAAAAAAGAAGTCATGATCACTTACACCAAAGCTACCACAAAATTTTAACTGATCTATTAGTTTTTCCTTTATTTAAAATTTATGTTATGTCCTACGTTGAAGCTACCTCAGTTAGGAAACAGTCACTTTAAAAAATAAAAATAAATATTCCTGATAATGGTTAGTTGTGTTCCAGTGAATATTGTTACAGTTTTTTATGATTAAGACAAAAAAGTACTTCATACCAGAGTACCAAAAGCAGTTAGGTGCTGTAGGTCAAGTTGTGGTATCAAGGTATGTTTCCTTTCTTACTCCTGCTTGCGTGTCTGAAGCTGGTCTTTGGCAGATTGAGGAGAACAATCTGAAGATTATACAGAACCTAAAAGATCCAAATTATTATGTCTAATAATAACTTCTTGAGGTGTATAAAGTTGGATCTGTAACCACAAAAACCACATTGATACCCCTTCAGCAGTTGCTGTATTTGAGCATTTACTGCATTATTTAAAGTTAATAATTTGATTCCTCTCATATATAACATACAGCAATGGTAAGGGTTGAGAAGCAGCTTATTTTTCTGGTAAAACTGGTGCACTTTGGTTGCAGTGACCTCTGATTCCAGGTTCCGTATCCACCGTGCCTGTTTGACCACAAAGTCACTGGGAGGTGCGAGTGTGTGAGTGTGAGCATTACACTCCTTGCTCTTTTTGTCCGTCGACCCTGGGGAGTGGCGGGGAGACCAACTAAGCTGGCTTGGCTGCAGTGGAGCTAGGTCAGCGCGTACCACAGGCTCGTTCCTGGGAGCTTACATTTCCAGACTTAAAGGTCTGGAGCAAACCTAAAGCTCAAATACTTAGTTTGAGCTCCCAAATCGTGCAGACTGGGAGAGAATTTTTTACTCTCTGGTGCTTGTTCTGAGCTGGTGCATAGAGCACAAGGATATAAAAGATGTATTTTTTGGTAATTTCAGTTTTGTGTGGAAGGATAGTATCAATTTTTAAAACTAAAGGAAATTAAGTGGCTATTGTAAGGAAGATTGCACAGGGCAGTTCATGCCTGTGAAAACTGAAAAGTGGCTCCTCTTTTGTGCAAGTGTAAATTTATTGTCAGAAGGTCAGTAGCAAACAAAGCTTTTTTAGAAATACATGGAAAGAAAGGATAACTAGAGCGATGCTGACCTTTGGGTCAGTTTACTTCCCTCTGTTTAGGGAAGGTTGGAATACTGTGTGTAGGTGGGGTGGTTGTCTTGCAGCAATGTGTGTTAACATTTTTACCTCTTTTTCAGCAGCAGAGGGTGCTGCTATTGCTTTGCTGCAGTCTTATGGAGAGTTGTGCTGTTGTGCTGCATTGCTTTGCAAAGGATTTCCCTCCTGCAGCTAAAAACTTAGTGTGTTTTTTAATCTGCAAAATAAATACAATGGAATTTAAGAAGTTTATACTGTAAAGAGAGATTGCTTTTTTCCCCTTTTTTTGTGTGCAGGGATCATGCATAGGTTATGTAGATTCTTCATGCCTTTCATCTCCTGAGATGTCTAACAATTATCACAATGCTTTAAAGAGTTTTTAAACCAAGTAATAATTCATTTAGTCGTGTCAAAATGGGTACATGTTAGGAAGTGCTCTGACTGTAAGAAAAAAAAAGTTGGCAATAGAATTTTTTGTTCTCGCTTCTCCCTCAGATTCTCCTTCCTAATTAAAGCTGCTTTCATATCACTGTCTTGAAAAGATTAGCGACATGCACATTTTTTCCTGCTGTTCTCCCCCTTTGGTTTTTGTGAACCACGGCATTAAAATACAATGGGATAAGATGAGTAAATGGCTTAAGATAAATAAACAATTAATGGTCTTTACAACTGCAAGGCAGAACTACTTTTACGTTACTGTGACAGTTTAATTATTTTGGAGCAAGTTTTGTGTTTTTTAAAAATAAGATTTTTGACCCTTCCAGTACCGAACCTTATTTTTCTGTTGGACTGTAACAACATTAGAAATAGCCACGCTCTTGAGATTAGTATCAATTAACACTTACAACCTTTGACTTCTTTCTCATTTATATACTGCACAGTTTAGTTGCTGATGATTCCAAGCATGAAGGATCATTTGGAAAGGTTCTGTGACTGTCATTAAGATATAGTTTGTTAAATATTAAAGTATCCGTGGAAGGAATGCAGATTCCCAGTCTCTCTGTAGACAGCAAAGTTCTTCCTCTTCTGTGCTAACCGGCAGCATGTTTCTTGACTTCAAATACCAACCTTTCCTTTGAAAAGTACTTTTCTCTTGCTTTGTTTTTACTTGACATTAGGTAATGGATCATTTGCTGCCTGATATTTGCTGAGGTTTAGCTGCATTCTTACCTTTGTGAGTAGAATCGTCCCTATGCTTTCACTTGCAGGTAAAGCTGGCATTAAAAAATGGCTGCTCTGCTAATTTTCTGCAGTCTGTAAGCAGATCATGAAGCTTTCAAATTGATACGTGGGTTCTACTTGTAATACGCAGTTATCCCAGATATAGTTTGTGGCATAACTTGGCTACCTAGTTCAGCTTTCTCATGCAAAATTCTTGAGGTATCTAGTAATTAAATGCTATGTTAAAATGTCCCTTGCAGTCAAAGGACAGGAATCTCTCCTACAATAAACACTGTCTTTTCTTTCCTTTAATGAAAGGTGCTTTACTGGTTTTCATCATGGTTTCTAGAATTTTAACTACAGATTTAATGCACAGTACTGATGTGTAATTTGTTTTGTTGAGAGTTGTGTATAGACAGGAGAATCAACAATCTCAGTGCCTGCGAAGGAAGAGACGTTTAACAGAAAACATTGATGCTGGCAGTTTGGGTCATGGTTTTGATTACAAGATGGTATTTAATAAGGAGGTTTTCATTGATTTTTGCCTTCGTTATGGAGAGATGTGTGTTTTCCTGATGTGGAAAAGACACAGTGCTGATTTAGTCCTCTCTTTTCCTGTTACAGTGATCACTTACTGGACTAAAGACCTAGCTGAGTAAGGCACAAGCAATTTTCTTCTACTTTACCAATAATTGAGGTCAGTCTTTCAGTTCCAGTCTAGGAATTTACCTCAACTAGTCACACTGGAAAATAAAACAACAGAGCTCTTGCTTGTGCCAGATTAGTCTGTACAGATATCTGACTCAAACGTCCAATCGCAGCCGTTGTGCAGTGAGGATGCGGCCTGCCTCTCAGAACACGTACCTTCCTTAGTTCCTGATCGTCCTTACAGGCACATTTGGTAGCTCTGTCTCAACGTACGTGCAATTCTTTTGGAGCTGTATGTTTGTTGACATGCAGGCATATTTCCAGCCCTCCCCTGCTGCAGGGAAAAAGCCAGCCACCTCTCTGGCAGGGAAGCAGTCTCTTAGACTTGCTCAGAATTGATGTGTTGGTATGAGGCTGTATTAACTTGAATTGTCTTCTAGTTTCTTGGCCTCTGCAGAGCTCCTTAAAGATAAATATTGGAGAGGAGTTTGTCAGTGTGACTCCGACTGCCATATCAGATTCCTGGATGGCTTTGCATAGAACACACCAAACTGATCCTTTCAGAATAACTACTCGAGGCGGTGTCTTTAGTTGCACACTTTTTTTGTAGGTTTTGAAATCAGCATCAATTAACCACCCAAATTTTGCTCAGGATCTTGGTACTCAAGATGAAAATTAGCCTTTTAAAATATACGTTGCATTTTTTAAGAATGTCGGTAACACCATTTCAGCTTGTGAGTTATATGGCCATGCCATGATGAAGTAGAAATCACAAAAACATGCTCAAGAATACTTTCAGTATGCTTACTCTGTGGGGGATGCATTGCTTGTCTAAGAAATACATGCAGGAGCTCTGCCCCACTTAAATATGCCATTTGTTCCTTATGTTATTCTTGATTATGTGGCAGGTGCTGTTGCCTGATGTGATCATTAGCCCAAATATCCCTAGTCTGCAGTGATACAGCTGTATTTACTGAGCATTTTATCAGTGGATGCTGCTGCTCTCAGTGTTGATTTTAAGCTGCTTCACCTTTTGGGGCTTAGCTGAAGTTGTTATTAGTGGTTATGAAACTTGATGCAATGGTGAATCGAAGTGTGAAGGAAGTAAAACTTACTGGTGAGTTAGTTTTTGGTTCTGTTCATTATTTTATTTTTCTTTTTAAGGATGGTCTTTTAATACTAATCTGGCTGCAAGTTTATGTTTAAAATGTTATGATCAGTACAATTATTTTGTTCGTTGATGTCTTATACTTAAAAAAAATAAATAAATAAATAAAAAATTGAGATATGAAATTAGTTCAGAAAGGTGGAGGAATAGAAGTTGATCTGAGGACCAGAACTATGTTTAACAGCTGCTGCAGGACTAACATTTTTTCGTGACTCATTTGTCATTGCAGTCTGCAAACTAGCAGTGTATCCTTTACTTCTGTAGAGTCTTTGTTATCTGCACAACATCTTGGTATTCAGGAAATTTTACATAAGGAAATAATTTACATACCCTTACAAATTCTTGAGTATAAGAAGGAAATGCAGAGATTTCTCTCCTAAGTCAAGCTGGAACTAAACTAACTATTTCTCTGTAGAGAAAGAGAATCTTACTTCTTTTTATGCTTTTTTTTTTTTTTTTTTTTTTTTTTTTTACCAAAAGCTGATGTTTTCTACTGATGCAACTACCTGACCGAATATTACATAATATGAAATGGGCAAATTGTGAATTTTAGTACTATTCAGTGAAATTCAATCTTGGGAGACAGTGGCTGTGCTTTTCAGCTGTGTCATGAAATAAGACTCTGTTGACGCTTATTAAATTTTAATGTATTTGTTCCATCCCTGGTGCCTCTGCTGAAGTGGAAAATGTACCTGCAGCCACCACAGATTGCCAGCAGGGATAAGTTCCACCTTATTCACCATCAGAAGTCATTATTACTTTTAAGTGAAGTATGAGCAATGTTTCCTGTAAGTGCAAAGCACTTTCTTATTGTGTGTTACTCAGCTGCTGGTTATCTGTGTTTGGCAGAGGCAGGAGACCCTTTGTTGTTCGTACTTAAGTTATGGAGCCTTTCTAAAGGATGGCAGCTTTTGCAATCATTATTAAGCAAATATATTGAATACTAAAAATACTAATAAACAACAAATAACACATACCTTTTTTTTTTTTTGCCAGTGTTAAGTCCTTCAGTTCTGATCCCTTAGTCAGATATTCTAAACCACAGAAAATAAATCACTGTATTAAAATGAGCAAGTAAAACTGGAAGTGACACAGCTATATGGAAGAAATCAAGCTTTGTGTAATTCATTATGGATCCCTTGTTCCTGCTAGATGTAGTGCTGTTCTTTGTCTTTAAGTGGGACATTACCCAAAGCCAAGGATATTTCAGCAAGGATATTGTTACCCCGAGGCAATTACCCATCTGCACAATTTTTGGCTTTGGTGGAAACCCCTAGTGTTGCATGTCCTTTAAGTAAGTATTCCAAGCTCTGTTTTATATGCATTCATGCTTATCTGTTCTGGAGGAAAAAAAACACAACACAACAGACTATTGAAACTTTTCCGATGCTTTGCCAGTGAGAACACTTTGGTATTGCTGCCCTCTATTTCTTTGTTGACAGAGTTTGAAGTACAAACATCAGGCAGACAATTCAGCTCAAAGCTGGATCTAGGTGTCCATATAAATATGTTTATATATATTTATTAAATACTCATAAGTATTTTAGATAATGGGCAATGTCTGAACAAACCAGGGGAAGCCAGTGCCTGTTAAATAAGAATACAGGCAAGAATTGTCCCATCTCTTCCCCACCCACTCAGAGGGGAAGAAAAAAGGGGGGAAGTAAAAGAGGCAAATAAAAGATGAAGATGGCATCCATATCAGCCAAGTGCCATGTCTTCCATAGACTACCTGCTCTTTTCTGTGATTTAGGCATCCTTTACTTCACATATCTTGAGCTTTATAAATAGCTTCACAGCCCTTTGCAGTATGCTGTTAACCAGCTGAAAAGGATTAGGTAGCTTAATTCATTGCTATCAAATGAATGCCAGTATAACAATTGGTTGCATTTGTTGCATTTATTTGAATTTTACAGTTCTAGTGAGAAAAAAATAATCTTCTAAAAAATAGACCTGGCTGCCTACGTTCTTTCATTTCAAAATGTAATACTTTGCATTGTTCAAACTTCTATTTCTGGCATATTTTCATTTTATTTAAATAAAATAGCTGGATATAAGAGTCTTATTTTGATGTTGGGTATACAAGAGGATTTTTTTAATGCTAAATAGTATCTGGACATTTTTTCTTCCTAGTAAGAAAGAAAATCTGAATGCATTAGTAGCTGAAATATTTTTAAGAGCTTTATGTTTTTTTGGGGAATGTAACTTTTCCATTTAATATGCAGAAAGGGAGAATTACAAGTCCAAATTTAATTTTTAGTAATGGTTTCTAGATGCTATTAAAAAACTAGTACTTGTGATTTAAAATATTTTGGTACTGGCCTTGTATATATTTTGTATGTGTGTATACACAAGTAGATAATTTCTCATTTATAGTCTTGCATTTTACATGAAAGTACTAGGAAAGTTCCTAAGAGAAGTTGAATTATTCTGTATGAAGTTAATTTTTCAGTTTCCTGCTTTGTAAAGCAGCCTTCTTGCTAACAAAACCACCTGCTTCCCCTTCCCCCCCACCCCAGCTTGTCCTCAGCCTGGGAATTTGACTTGCATTTTAATCCAGTGTTAAATATTGCATGACTTCTCTACCTGTTGTTGTAGTCTTAATTCTTGCCTCAGCTTTATTTAAAGGTGCAACAACAGCATAAATAAGTGGTCAGCAAATGAATTCCTGCATAGCAGCTGTAGCAGTTCGTCTTAACAGCTGGTGCAACTCTGGCTAGACTTAAATGTACTTAACCACCAAATTGTTTTATAGCCAATGAGGACTGGGCAGACATTTCTGGAATACTTGGAAAGTGCAAGATGATGAAGCTGGATTTCTGTTACATACCTGAAATTTTTAATGAGGAAAGAAAGACATGTGCTTCTAAGATGGTTTAAAAAAAAAAAAAAAAAGATAATGACAACAAGACCCCGTAGTACAGTAAATAAAGTTAGGAAGTTTGTGGAGCAGAGCCAAATGATAGTTTTCTGATTATAAATATGTACACTTACAGGATGCTTAAATATGGTAGGAACTATTTAAAAATGTATGTGGTTAAGTATATGTCTTAATGACATGGTAGTATCATTAGTATTGACATATTGTCATGCCAATCTGCAATTTACTAGAAAGTCTTTATCTTTCTCATAAATTCTTAATGTGACCTGACAAAAAGCTTCCTTGTGCAAATGGTCTCCTCCTACTTCTGTCAAATCCTCTTCTGCACTAACAACATGTGGACTGAGGGCAGACCTATAGCAGCGTGTTCCCTTCCCTTTCTCTTGATAATAAATTTTGCTTGTTGAGATGCTCAGGAAGCTTTTTATTGGTGATGGCTATTCAGGGCCAGTGTTTCATGCTCAGGGATCCAAGAGAAAGGAGAGGGGACCTGATAGCTTGATGTTGCTGAAGGGTTCATGTCTTGTCTACTTGCTCACCACTTCCACACACTTTTGCTGTTTGTGTTTGCATTATCATGCATCTGGCTACTTTATGAGCTGCTTACATTTGCCAAGCTAATGTAAAATTTACTAAGTGACAATGAAAGCTGAGGGTTTTCTGGCACCCTGCTTACTGAAGTCATTTCAGAGCAAAGTGCGAGAAGTGCTGCAGCCAGCTTAAGGAAGTTTGGAATCAAGCGGCCAGAGCAAGGGAGGGAGGTGAAAACCACTTCTTAAAGAAAATAGCTGTTAAACTAACACTGCACCTAAGTGCTAGTGACTTTGTCAGTGTGAAGTCAACTAATTTACAGGTTGTATCACTTCTTTCTTCACTGACTTCTAGTGTGTTGAATAACCTGTAGCTGAAATGGGGATGCTGATGTCGTCAGTCTCTTGAGAGAAAGTTAAGAGATTTAAGTTCATGAAATGCTTTTTTTCCTGTAAGAGTTTTCAAAACAGCTTTTTGTAATAGTTGGACATTGTATAAAAGGGAACATAGGAACCAAGTTTCTCCATTCCTGTGCTTTCTTTTCAGCCTTCTGCAAAGTACTATCCGTCTAGGTGTCAGTACACAACGTCATAGTTCAGCCTGAAAAAATGCAGGTGATAAGGGCTCTTACTCTTTCATTAGGTGTAAAAGGCAAAGGAGAGAAGATATTGCATAGCTCATGGACACTGCTGGGCTAGAATCAGTAGCTGAGGAACAGGAATAAAAGGACAAAAAGAAAAAGTAGAAAAACAGCAAACCAGAAACTGAAGGAGAGCCTGGAGCAGAGTAATTGAACAGGGCTGGAGATTTGTGTGATGTTCTGTTGGAACATTTGACCACTTCATTGTTCCAGTGCTTTATTTCTTCAACTTAAAAAGTTTGAAAAAGGGGAATAGTAGATTTGCTTTTGACTCTGGGTCTCTTGCCAGTTTGCTTGTGTTGTGTTTTTTCTCATTAGTAGCTGCCCGCAGGACTCAGAGGTATTCTCGAGTTTCTTCAGCTTGATGCGCTGTGCTTGCGCATCAGGTGAACTGCAGCTGCCAGTCACAGTTTTCATTTGTTTGCAGCAAATGTAGAATTAAAATAGTACATTAAATTCACTTTAATTCCAAGCTTCAGTTCGCAGCTAGTACATTTTTATCATGTTTGAAAGGGTTCACACTCATGCATGGATAATCTCTTCTCAGCTGATCTGTGGTAATGCGTTAATTTAGTATCAGTTCACAGTGGATCTGAGTCTCTACTTTGGAGGGCAGGGGGAATGTCCTTGCTGGTAAAGGAGGATGAATCTGTATTTCAGCGGGGCGTAAGTTAATATGCAAAATGAGTTACTGCAAGGGACTGATAATCTGGTTGGTGAGGAACTAGGCAGTTTGTTGATCTCTGCTTTCCAGCTGCAAGCAGGGAATGCTGCTCTTCTCCTTTTGCTGCTGGATTCTCCAGCTGACCTCTTTCTCTTCTCTATATTTTTTAGTCAATTCTGATCTTGAGAGATCAAAATGATCCCTCCATCGATTCCCTGCATACTCTCTTCAGGGTTCTGGGTCATTATATTTTTACACACACAGAGTTTTGTACCGAGTAAATTGGGATATGATAGAGAGACTCTTGAGAGCGAATTTTTTTTTGGTGCAGTGCCACTAGTATATTTGGTCTGGTTTGGTACAGCAGTGCTGTGTTTCTATGCAGCTTATTCATTTGCCTGCACAAAGCAGGCTCATGCAGTATATCAACTGGGAACTATTTGTGTACTGGTATTAGAAGTCCTTCACAGAAAGAAGCTTGGGACCACAGTCACCGTTCAAGAATAGTTACTAGTGTAGTTCACTTCGCTCACAAAAGGGTTGGTACTCTTTCTACACATGCATAGGGACAGGCATGAACGTTAGGAAAGCAATAAGGCATGTGTATAATCTAAGTTCTAGTGCGTTTTTCAATATCTGCACATTTTGAGAAGGTGACTTTAGAAATGTTGCAGTGCTCTGCTTTATCCATTTGAGGGCAGCTGTTCACCAATGTTAAGAACTGTTGAAAGAGTGCCTCGGGTTCTGCTTTCTGCATTTCAGTCTTTCTATACTTGGAAATATTTAATTTAGGCCTCTGTAGGTCTTGAATTGTTGCATCACCACATTAAAATGTCATAAGTTCATGTAGTCTTTCAGCAGGATTAGTATCCAAAACAATTGTGGGCTCTAGGAGAAGATTTTGTGAAGTTTGTGAGTAAGCTGCTTTTTGTTGCTGTGATAAATTTTTACAGCTATGCCTTAAAGCCTTCTGCAGTCAAGTATTCTGAACAAGCAAGGGAGTTTCATAACGTTTTATTTCTGGTAAACAGTTCCTAAAAAAACTCTGCTAAAGGTTCATGTTTAATTACTTCAGAAGTTACTGGTGTTTACTGCCTGCTTTTGCTTTACAGAGGTGTCCCCTCACTGGACCCTCAGAAAAGAAAGAAAAGTCTTCTGCCTTATTAAGCTTATAGTTAACTGTCAATAGCAATCTCAAACTAATATTTTCAAACACAAGTTTTCAGGCACTTCTATGCATAAAGTGATCTGTTTTCTAACACGACAATGGGTAAACACTTAAAAAGAGCATCATTGGAAATCAGTCCCAAATTGCTCAGAAATAGGATGCTAGAAAAATGTATTAAAAACAGTGAGGCTCAAATTTCTGTAGTTTCACATTTGTCAAGTTTATACCTTCTCTCTGTATAATATTTAAAGAAAAAGCTTTTAAAGATAAAAGCAACAGAGCTATTCTTTAAAATTTACAGTTAGAGCTTAAATGAGAAGTATATGTGTAATGAATACAAAAATAAATTATACATAATATGTGCGATATATTCCTGACACTTCCAAATAGCCAACCCTCTCCATTTTTGTCTTCCTCTTACTGCTTAAATTAGGCTGTGTTGTATTTTCAGGCTAAGAACTCTCACTGATTAAATGTTTATAGTTGTCCAGCATAGCTTGGGGCCCTAGAACATTACTGTAAGACAATTAATACCTACAATCAGTAATGTGTCATGCATTTAAGGCTGAAAAGGAATGATGATGCATGGGAGCAAAAATGGGCTGACAATATCTGGTCTGCATTTTGATGATGCCAAAAAAAGAGGGGGTAAGTGGAGTGGGCAGAGACAAAAACTGAAGCTGTTCCTTTTAGTGTGGTAGAGTGTAAAATTTAGTGTAGTCACTTTGCATATGACAAAAAAGTAATCCTTATTCTGCTTTGGCTTTATCCACTTAGTAAGTAGGCAACTCAAAGTGAACATGATACTTTTTTTTTCAGCTAGAAGTGCGTCCCCGTGGATTTACTTTAGAATATCTGTTTGTGAATGTTTGGAAGTTACTGAGGAAAAACTGACATATGCTGGCACTCTTACCTCAAACCACACAGCAAAGTGAGGTCTGATAATCAGAGCTCTGTCGGGAGAGGTACGAGAATAATCTGTGACAGGAGCCTTGCACCACGAGTGGGGCTGGGAGAATGCCTGGCTCCCCGACTGCATGCAGAACTGTAAACGGACCGAGTCGTGTCCCTGTTCTCCACATTGGTTACGAGCTGATGTAAAAGGAGGAGTAAGACTGTCTGTACACTGGTATGCTACTAGGCTCTGATACCAACTGATAGCGGCGGGTATTAAAATAGAACGATCTGCCACGCTGTCTGATCTTCCTCTCAGCAATTGCGCAATGAGATAGTCTCTTAAAACAATTTTTCAGCAGTTTCTCACAGCACACATGCATGTATTTCTGTATGTGATTAAATGAAATACAGCGTATTCCTTAAACTAGAATCTGAGGGTTGCTTTGTTTGATAAATACTGGGTCTCATCTTGTCACATTACATACCCACTATTTAAATATTAAATTACATCAATAGAAATACATTTTGGTAAACTTCCCACTTTGCTGGAACAATTGAGACAGTAACTGGTACCTCAGAAATGGAAAACTTTGATTTATTGCTTTATTTTGAAAGATATTTCAATAGAGAACTGTGAGTTGCTTGTTTTTCCTCCGTTCAGTCTTTTAAGGTAGAAATAAAATGGCACGTTTGCTCCCTCTTTGGAGTGTTTTAGTAAGGCTTCCTTGTCTGAGTGAAAATGAAATCCTAAGACACCTTTCCAAAGTCTTCTAGCCAAGTTAAGTCTAATACTTGTATAAAATACCAAGTCCTTCAGAATGAAGCTATGAAGTATGATCTGATAATTCCACTGCTACATGTAAGCTAATGATAAACTGCTTTTTGGTGTTTATAGGATGAAGTGTAAAGAAGGAAACATAGGAGGTCTTTTAGAAGAAAATCTACATCTAAAGCTTACTTTGGAATGGTGTTTGAATGGAATAGTAGTAAAGAAAAATAGAATGCTGGATTGGCACAGTGTTTTCATCCACCTATCCCAGCATTTCCACATGCAGCATCTGTAAAGAAATGTAAAGTTCTCTAAGAGGCATTTTCTTATAAGTAAATAGTTGCTGAAATGTATATATACTGAGTGAAACATTTTGGGTTTTTATGTTTTTACAAAAAAAAAAAAAAAAGAAGTATTCAACAAGTAAATGTGTAGTTGGGGAGGCCCTTTATTTGTGAGTGAAACATGATGACAGGTTGGCTTTTTTGAAGGGGAAACAAAGAGCTAAGTGGAGATGCTAATACAGGCATATTTTAATGCTGTCTTTTGTCAAGTTACAGTGTTGTGCTTCAAGCATTAAAGCATTACTACACTCCCTCTTTTGCCCTTACATAATTATACAGTTAATTATCTTTGCCGGGTTGTGCATAAAGGGACACGCAAGATTTCTTAATGGTCATTTATTCACTCTGTTTTGGGCTATACTGGCTCGGTTCGTACAAGGGCTTTGACGGCTTTCTGCATCTTTTATCAGTAATTTCATAAGACATTTTCACAGGCTTTTGTCTCTTTCTACTTAGTTTTGCTCAAAAAGGTTTTCAAAATTCGAATACATTTTTAAGAACTGTGTTTAAGTACAGGGGTTGAATAGGGTTGTGGGAACCTAACAGCATTGTAGGGAAGCTAATTTGAACCAAAAAATGATTTAAAATTGAAGTAAACTAATTGCAGGTAATCTGAGTAATAAGACACGGCTGTTTTAGCGTGCTTTGGTGGAATAACAACTTATTCCAGAAAATGGCACTCAGCTGGGGTTGTTGCTGAGAGCAGCCTCTCCCCATCTCCTTCGGGGACAGCCTTCCTGCAGGAAGGGGGGCGAAGGAAAACTAGCTGGGAAACTCAAGGTGACTCTTCCCACACTCCTCACGGAGGAGGGGCTGTGCCCTTCTCCTTTCCACCAGTGTGATGGAAGGGGCCTGCATGCAAACCCGCCAGAAAAGGGGAGAACGCCTCAATGCCACCGGTGCCTACAGCCAAAGCCCCCACAGCAGCAGGGAGGTGCAGGCTGGGCTGCCTGTATGTCGGTAAGGAGGGCTAGGAAGAAAACTGTAGTCTTACTTCTGATTTCCAAAAAACAACAACAAAACCCACCACATTTCAAGCCAATATCTTCACTTTGGGGGACTCCAATTTCTTCCTACTTTTTCTTTCATTTCATTTTTAAACTTCCAGTCTTAGCAATACATTGTGATTGCGGAGGTGAGAAACAGCAAAGCCTGGGTAACTTTTTTGAGTCACTAGCTGTCAAGTTTTTATTGAAAGCCTCCAGAAGAAGCCTGCCTGGAAAGCGGTGTGGCTGATCCTGGGGTAACACCGTTAGGGTCTGAAGGCTGGAGTCTCCTTAAATTCTTGCTCTGAAAGGACATCACCAGCTCATAAAATAAACCAATTTAAAATAAAGTAAAAATTCTTCCTTTAAAGCACATGCGTTAACGTCTGTGGCACTGAAAGCTCGTGGCAGTTACATGATTTTCTCCTTGGTTTTTAATCTCCGGATCCCTTTTCAGAGAAGGGTTCTCCTGACATGGCAGGGGAGGTCCACCAGCTGTGTGACTGGCAGGAGCAGTCTGCCTGCCCCTCCGTCGTGCAATTCCTGTCTATACTAGGATAGCTCGCGCTTCACTGAGCAGCAGACAGGTCAGGACACTTGGCAGGAGAAGGTTGAGAGACAAAGGCAGAAGGTTGTGGGGAGCTGGATCGCCACTTTGAAACCCGTTTTTGAAGGAAAACATGCAACTTTAGGAGCAAAGGTTTTTTAGCAATGCTCATGCATTATTAGTAGACTTGACAGAGTAAGAACAGTAAAATGTCCAAACCTGGGAAAACTGCCATAAACCATGGCTTGGTTCCTGTTGATCTTAAAAGTACCAAAGAGCCTCTACCACACCAAACTGTGATGAAGATATTTAGCATCAGCATCATTGCCCAGGGCTTGCCCTTCTGCCGTAGGCGGGTAAGTGTAAAATTCTTTAAAACCTGAATTTTGATCACTTTGCTTGTGGTTTAGTGCTTTGTCATGGTGCATTCGTCCCATGAGGAAATAGTTATCTGTACAGCGTATTGTCTCGGGGTGCCACAGAAGAGCCCTTGGGTCACTTATCTCAATATTTTTTTTCCTGCTTCATTTTAATTAAAATCCACGTGTTGTTTGTCGTAGATATTACTCATTTACAGGGACACGTCGGAGATTATTTTATAGGTGCAAACCATGTAGATGAAAAAAATAAAATATAAAAAGAAGTGCATTCTTAAATTTGTACTTCACTCTTATTTGCTGTTTTAGGTGCTGTAGGATTTTAGTTGCAGGCAATCACTGAGTGCAGTTCTGAATTGCACTGGCACAGTTGGGTACTAAAGTAGAGAATTCAGAGATCTTAAACTCATTTAATATTTAAATGTTTTTAGTAATAATTCTTAAAATACAGTTTTAATACTGTAGTAACTCAGTAGTGGAGATAAAAATTTTTTGCTGTTACAGAAAATAAAAATAGCATGTTACTATGTGGAGGTTGCGATATAGTTTATATATAGACAATCCCAGCCTGACAGACTATCACGGGTCTTATGCTACAGCTTCAGGAACTATATGGATAATGTGGCTCTTAAAACACAAAATATGAGGGGGAGAAAAAAGTATTTTAAGTTTTGTTCTCTCCAGTACCTAATATTAAATTCCTTAAAAAAGCTGCAAATCAACTTATATCATGATTCTGTTACGTGATTTACATATTGCTGAGCTCATGCTCTCTAAAGTCAAATTAATTTTTTGTCTTTATTACTTTTTGGAACTTTTTTCAATAGAACTATAAATAAATTTATTCATCGTAATGAATATTCCCCACACTATGAAGTTTTCTGTTGCTACTGAGTAAATATTAACTCCATTTATTGATGCCAAGTTTTAAAATTCTGGTTCAGCTTTTGCAAATGTGCTGACTTCCCTTGAATGTCTAAATACCCCTTTTTAGTGAATTTACGTAGTTAAATCATAGATGACATTTAAATTTGACAAGATTGCCCTTGAAAGGTTGATTTCTCCTTACTGTGTTGCTTTGAGTATCTGAGAACATTTCTTGTATGTAAAAGATACATGGTATGTATTGAAGGCTAGCAGTGTCATATCAACCTGCAGCAGTGCAAATATTGGGACGTGTATATACAGCGCTCTGTCATATGGTTGCATTTCACAAAAAATAATGTTTTTCTGAAATTCAATACTACTTGTGTGTTCACTGGATGGCGAATAGGAACATTTCACAAGGTTGAAATTGATAAAGTAATCATCTCTTAATAGGCGTTTTCAAATTTTTGGTGTGCTTTGAGAATGGTTTGCCTGAAACTAAGCATTCGGAATACATTTTGATAGTTCTAGTTCCTTTGTCTTTATGTTGCTTCTATGCTTTATCAGAATAAAAATTTTTCCATGAGTTTAGTAGATGTTCCACACAAGTCTTATTTTAAAGAAGTAATGGGAATATTAAAAAGTTATGCTGTCAGCATGGAAATGCTAATCTTGCATATGTATTTTCTGTAGTGAGCAGTGTGGCTACGCGTTAGCTTATTGCAAATATGAAAAGACGATTTAAAAATCAGTTCCCTGAAGAAATTCCATTGTTCTAAAATGATCACGGTCTCTCAGTTGTCCTGTCCTAAATCATGTTTGAGCAGTCAGTTTCATGAGTTTGGATGTTTTAGGTTTATAAGAGTCCTAAGAAGTTGTTCAGCATCTACTTTTATCTTTAGGACTAAGCTGGAAATTAATAAATGCTGCAAGCATGTATTTTACCTTCAATTTAAGTTTTACTTGTCTTCTGAAACTACTAGTTCTCAGTCTGATGGCAGCTGGTAGTGGAAAAGATGAGAGGCTCCACCATTACTCTCATGCCTTGCAATGTATTCAAAGCCTGCGTAGAGCTCTCAGCGATCACCATATTGGGTTCCTTCCATGGTAGCATGCGTTGGCTGCATAAAAGGTCTGCGTTTTCATTTCTACATATCCAAAAATAAAACCCACTTTGGTATCAACAGATGGGAGGATCGATACTTTTGTTACACAAATATATCATTTTATTAAATGTTGCTAAAACCAAAAAAGTATTTTCAAGTAAAATTGAAGATTGTGTCAGAACTCCTCTGGTCTGCAACTCTTTTCTTTAATTTATACTCTTCATTTAAGAAGTGGTGGATTGAATTATTCAGTATTGAATGTTCAGACCCCAAGTTGATATACTTTAAAACATTGGCTAGGGTTTGCTTCTAAGTTATGAGCAGGCAATGTGTCAATACCAATACTGACTGCTCTCTGGTAAGTGTATGACTGGGCTGTTCAAACACTGACAGGGCTTAAAGATTATCGACCTTCTCCTTGTTTGAACTCATTCCTTCTCCTACTTCATCGTGCATTAAACTGAGCAAAACATCTTTAAAATGTGTACTGTGATCCCTGGAAATAAAACTGCTTCCGTTAGGGGAGCTGACAACCCATAGCTTCTGCATCCTCTGCATTAGTTCTATTGGGCTTCTGTCAAGAAGGGTACTATAAATGGTCACAGGACTTAACAGTTTGCCCCTATGCATTTTGTCAGTTTGCTCATGGAGTTAAAACACTTGCCTGCAATACCCCTAATCGGAATCCGGTTAAAAATAGTATTACTTAGCATTCTTTGTGTAGCTCTTGAGAATAGCTTTGTGCATAGCTCTAGAAGCACTGTACTCGCATGATAAACGCGTGCATGCCTTCAAAATGTTGCTGAAAGCATTGATGCTGGATTGTCAAACATAAACACAGCTATGGTCCTCTTTAGCTGTTAACGTATCTTTTGTAGGCACTGAAGTGGACTTTGCTGTATATTGTGAAGGAGCAATGAAGCCCTTTAACTAGTGCAAACTTCAGGTATCATATGTCACTTAGCTCGAACTGCAGCTGATCACTGAACATACTTAGGAGACAGTCATGCATGTCACGTATGTTCAAAAGCAAGTGCTCTATTTTCTCTATCATAGTAAATGCTTTCAGTTTGTTATGAATTGGTCTGTAAATTAACTGTATGATTTTTCTCCATAGGCTGTTCTTAAACCACTAATGATGGAAGTATTTCTCCTTTCTAACTGTTCTAATTCTTACCAGTTTCAGAAGCTGTACTTTAAAAACAGATTGCTTCCCTCTTTAATTTCCACGTTTCCTCCTGAAAATTCCAGTACTTGTTACTGTTAAAACTTGCTATATAACAATTTCACCATATTGAATATACATTTTTGAGCAGCAGTAATAAGCCGAAGAATTTGTGAAAATGCCTTTTGCACTTTCAGCATTCCTCTATTTCAAGCGGCTTAAAGTAGAGCTGAATTGTTGCAAAGGAGTTTCAGTGTGCACCCTGCGGTATTCTAAACTGGAAAAGCTGAGGTAATAAATGTATCCATTTCCAAGGGCCCTGCTCTCGGAAACAGCAGAGATTCATTTATACCGTGCCATTTCGTGAGAA
Source organism: Aythya ferina (assembly GCF_964211825.1). Taxonomy (NCBI): domain Eukaryota; kingdom Metazoa; phylum Chordata; class Aves; order Anseriformes; family Anatidae; genus Aythya; species Aythya ferina. The sequence continues at coordinate 44,895,805 of NC_140300.1, read as the reverse complement.
TAGTTTTTCTGTTTCACCCTTAAAATGTATCTGACAAAATTCAGGCAATTCATCAACTCAGTTCATTAGTGAAATGCTTCCCTTTGTCAGATGTACTTGTACATGAGGTGAACAAAGATAAAGCATTTGAAGATTGATTTATTTGCCAGCTTGTAGACAGTTTTATATGTAAAAGCATCGACTGGTTTTATGCATGGCACACTACGGGTTGACTTGTTACTGCAGTAGAGCACTTGGAGTGAGATGCCACTTCATTTTCCTGCCTCTGCTTGATTAGTATGCACGTAGTTGTTTCAAACACTGATGTGCCTTATGTGCAAACATCTTCACTCATTTGGACTTGGTGATTTATCCCTTCATTTCTGTATTAAAACAACCAAAACCACCCTTTTTGTTGTTAGTCAAATCAAAGTAACTGCTTGTGCCAGCACTTCAGCCACATAGTCCTTTCAGTGTTTCAGGAAAATCTAATCCCGACATTTTCTGCAACAAATTGTATTTCTTGCTGGGGTAAAGCATGTTATTTCATAGATCACAGCAAGAAGTTACTTAATGAACCAAAAACTATCTAGTCTTCTGGGAAATGCTGTGTCCTCCCGTCTTAACTAGGGAAAGTACTTCTCTGCATTTCAGCTGGCTTCGGATCAGATCCTGAATAAAATGAAAACCAACTAAACTATTTTTCTCTTTAAGCCCAAGTGAACAAAGTGTTCCCTCCCTGTAATTCCTTACCATTTGTTAAGAAGAGACCATCAGAAGAGCATAAAGGAGAAATGAGTATGTGTCTGCTACTGGACAAATAAGAGCATTCCCGCGTGCCTGTGCCTTCTACAGGAGACTCCTTGCTTCTGGGCTTTGTGGCAGGTAACCAGCATTGTGGCTGCTGGTGGCAAGAAGGTTTTTTTAAGTGGCTGTCACAAGTTATTCTCTCAAAGCTGGTTTAGCCTTTACTTCACTCTCTGTGTTTGTGTCAGAATTTGTCACTCTGATGGAAGCACGGATCATGGACTGATCAGCTGGTATCTATGAGAAGTTTGTTCTTGTCCCCTAAGCTTGTTTCTCATAAGGGAGGATGTCCATTGCTCTGTAAGTAAAATATTCCCAGAAAAGCCATCCATACAGAGCTTTTATTTCTCATTCTGTTAAAAGTATAACTTAGATTGTTTTAGTGGAAAGAAAGGAATGCTGAAAAGTTAGAGAAAGGGGCAAACCTAAGTCTTGTTTAACGCTGCCTACAGGGAAGCTTACTTTAGAATGTTAATAATCTTGAATAATGAACTACTTCCTATTTAAAAAAAAAATAAAAAAAATCCAGTATCTTCACTCTGAAACTTCTTTTCCTATGCCTTTCATCCCTTTTCACAAGGGGAATTGAAGTACTTCCTGAGTGAGGTGCTAGCCCTGAGGAGAAGCAGTCTGTTGCTTATTTGCTCAATGTGGAGCATTGGCAGGCTGAAGTTGTCTTCTTCCCCCCCGCCACCCCCTTTTTTTTTGTTCTTTCTTCAATTATCTCCTTCGTTGGGCTTGCTAAACAGTTAACTCAGTTCTGTACTTGAGAGGGAACAAAACAGGAATCACAGAAGTGGAAAAACACTAGGCAGGTCCTCGATTCCCTGGCTAACTCAAGGTAGCCGTGGTTAATTTGGGGTGGTTTGGCCAGGCTTAGCTGAGGCTCCCCAGGGACTCCCAGGCTGTGCTTACGGGAGGTGCACTAAGCCACCCCACGGTCCATTTTTTTCCTTTTTTATCTACGGATGCAGTCAGCTGGTAGCCAGTGTTTATGGCTCTGCCAGAACTACGTGCGTGCAGAAGCATGCTCCCGTCTACCTCTGTGGGGTGCTACAGAAGCTCTGGGCTTAAGATAGCCATTTGTAGGAGGGAGCATTTAGTTTGCTGTTCAAACAGCTGTTCCTCCTGTCTCATGGGGGGAAAAAAGTAAATTGCTAGCTAGAATGCGCACATCTAGTCTAACCTGCTGTACTGGGTCAAAAATACCTGGGCAATCTCTGAAAACTTGCCTGTTCTTATTTTTTTAATCTTCACTGCAACACTCCCAGAGACTGTTTTTTTCAGAATATTCAGTGATCCTCTGTCACCGTACTGTCTCTGAGAAATGCTTTTATATTTAAATTGTACTACTTATTTCTGGCCAAGATAAAAGCAGCAGTAAGAAACTCATTTGTATTTAACATAAAGAAAAAGTGTTGGTTTTTTTTTTTTTTTTTTTGGTGTGGTTTTGATGTGTTTAAAACTTCTACTTTTCGTGCAGTGAGCAATGTTACTTAGACTGATATGCAGGTGCCTATGCTAAAAGCGTGTTAGGGAGATGCTGAAGTCAGTCACTTAAATTCAGGAGGTGTCAGAATGAGGCTTGACTGGGCAATTTTATTCTTTTGTGCCCAGTTGTTTAGATGTCTTCAAAAAGCTTTATTGTTATTAAAGCTGAGCTATTGAAACATGCTGGATTGCCTTTGTGAAAGCTCTTTACCTTCTTAAAGTCGGTCTGTTTTATGGTCTCAAGCTATGGAGGCTACCACAGCCAGCAGAAGAAAAGAAGGAACAGGAGACAGCAGCGATGCCATAAACTGACCCAGCTGCCTCTTCGTTGATTGATATACCTGAGGGAAAGTTATGAAATGTATAATTAAATACTTCATTTATTGCTTTGAAACCTAATCACCTTAACCATGAATCTCCATTTTCTTTTTATTCACTCCCTTATATTTCTAAGTAAACACTTCTTGTCCTCCTACAGCAAGCGAAGCCCTTGTAATTTCCTGAACATAGCTATGCAGGTATGGGAAAGGGTCATTGTGCAGGACTGATTCCTTATGCAGAAACAGAAAGAAGGCAAATGAATTTTAACCGGCCTTCTTGGTTCTGGTATTTCCCAGCTGTTGAGTGGAAGTCCAGCCAAACCGAACGGGAATGACACCCAGGCGAGGCAGAGGCCGGGCTGTAGCATTAGCATCTCCCTCACAGGTCTCTGCTGCCTAGCACACCAATTGGTTATCGCTTCTTACGTGACAGACTGTCACTGTCAGAGAGCCATGGTTTTGACGCTTATAATAGTTCCACTCATCAGACCGAGGAGCCTACCCCCTTCATAGTTTCATTGCTCAGCTTGTGTTTTTCTTCAAAACTCTGCTTTACACCTTGGTTTGCTCTATCTCAATCATCCTCCTCCCAGTTTTAGACCTAATTCTGCTTTTCCCCCCACAGCTTCTCTTTGGTATCTGTCCTCTGTTAAAAGCAGGCCCTTTTTTCCTCTTCAATTTTCACTCCATCTGCACTCCTGGTACCCTTATTAGTCTTCGTTTCATGTTAAAATCATTGTGTGTAATTTTGCATAGGGATAATGCTGAAAAGGGGCAAGAGTAGCACCTTTCAAAACTGTATTCAGGGATTTTTTAAGGTTTCTCAGTGGCTTGAAAAAGCAGTAAAGCAGCACTGCAGCTGATGTGACTTTTCCCTTTGACTTTTAGTCAAAGAAGTCTGTACTTTTGATCTGTCGTGTCCTGAAAATATTTTCTGAGTAACTGGTTGGATTACAAGGCTTCTTGGTAAGAGCATTGAGGTGGCTGTAGAACACGTGTGGTTTGATCACACTTCGGAAAAACTTCTAGTTACCTGTCAAGTGGATGTGATTTTGGTAGTAGAACATGCAGTCTATGAGGTAGGGTGATAAATCTTAAAAATTCAGATAGGAATTGCAAACCATGTACAACGTTTTTAATGTGGATTTGCGGAATGCAAGTGCTGGCTGTGTATGTCGTAAGAAAATTTGATTCTGTGCAAGATGATGCACAAAATATGTTTTTTAATAACATTGTGACACTGTAACATTTCAAATTAATAGGCAAATCATTGAAAAATTCTTTTGTTTTTCATTTCTTTTGTAGATCATATTCTAGGGTATTCCAAAATCACCAAATCCATAGGCTCTAAACTGATTGATAAAGGGAGGAAAGAAGAAGATTGAGTTAAAACGCATAAGTGTTACTGAAAGTCTAAATACATATTTCTGTGTATTATCTTTCCTTATAAACTGAGTTTAGCAAAGCTTTATTAACCCAACTGATTTTATACTTACTATGAATGGAACAAATACTTGGTAAATGCTTATCTGTTAAAGTTCTTTGTGAGATAAGGAAATGTTTTTTCAGGGAATGGTGTAACAATATGGCAAAGACGGCAAGTGTTTTGTGTTGTAATTTGTAATCCACGCTGCATTTCAGATCATTTATTAAGCTTGTATAAGCTGCATTGCTTTTCATATACAAGATAGAATTTTATTTGAAAGTTGAAAAATAGGAGGCAACTTGTGTGTGGAAGACTCAGGAAGGTAAAAGACTTATTTTAGGAATCCAGTGTGTAAATATATGCAAATTTGAGACCAGATATTTCAACACATGTACCTTTCTGTGGAATTTCTAAGATTACATTTGACTCCAGTCTTAGTAGTCAGCATATATTTCAGCCTATAATGTAGTTAGTATGTAATAAAGGGAACTGATCACAACATGCTGCTCTCATGAAGAAAGATCTCACAAGGCACTGTATGGTTTAGAAGCCCCAATCTCTCTCTCTGCATACACAATCACAGTCTTGAAAAAGATAAGTTTATTTACAGATTTTACTATTGGTATTATCCTTAAAGCTGTATGCAACCGTGCCTCTGCACAGAATGCTTACTGCTTGTAGAGATGAAAGACAGAAGACAAAGTAGAAATAGAGGTGTGCTAGCTGCTAGAAAGAGAAAATTGTTTCTAGGATCACCGGCCAGTAGTATGTAGGTGATACAGTGCCATTCCTTTTCTGAAGGTCCTCTCCCAGTGGAATTTTACTTTCTAGGTAGAAAAAAGAAAGTAGAGCAGATGCTGCAAAGGTATTTTTGGTATGTTTTTAGCCCCATTCTTTCTGCTTACTCTGTGCTTAGGTAGGCTTACTACTATACTTAAATGGTTAAGATTTTCTTGCTCTAAATGAATCTGCACGATACGGTGTTCTGTAAGTACAAATGGCAGTCTCTTCCAAAGCATGTTGCTATTAATAAACCCTAACACAAGATTACTTCTCATGATAACCACAGCAGCTGGCAAGAATGTTTGCAATTTTAACATATTTGCAGCACCACTACATTCCGTCTTGCATTTCTCCTGTGGTTCGTTGTCAGTGAAATTTCAGACAGGATTCCTACCATGAATTTTTTCATGGCCTCAGTGTCTCTGCCCTCTTCTGCCTTGCCACCTTCAAATCCCATCTAGATACCAAGCTATCAACCAAGTCTGCTGCTGTCTAGTGCCTGTTCTGTCCACATAGCTTTTCTAAAGCATCTCTCTTTACTGTCCTGCCTTTCTACGCCCACAGTATTCCTCTTCTTTGTCTCTCTGCGTATGCTGCACGCTGTTCTGGTAAAACCCTTCCTGCCCACGCACCTCCTTTAATGAAACGAGGAATTATCTGTAGCTGGCTAGTCTAATATTTCTTAATTAGGCCAGATAAACCATCAGGTTGAAGAAATATAAAAATACGGCTGCTGTAGCAGCCAGTAATTAATTTTAAAGCACAAGCATTTAGGCTTAAATATAATAATTTAAGTATTAAAATACTACATGTAAATCAATTTTCACTCCTTACCCTTGCTTTGTTATCACCAGGCAGATAGTAAACTCTCACAGTTGGTAACAATTTCTTTTCCTTGAATAGCATTCAGAATAGATGCTTGTGAACCTTTCTATTTTTTTTTTTTTTAGGAGGAATGTGTTTTAAAGAATACTAATCTTCTATTTGTTTCATGTGATTGACATCTGTTTGCCCCTTCCTTGCAGTTTCCACTCCCATTGACACTAGAAATAAGTAAGATTACCTAACAGATGCTGCACATGGCTAAAAAATAATTATACAAATTAGAGAAAGTGGGGCTACATCATCCCTTTAGCCTATGGCAGGGTCTATTGTGTCAGTGCTGTTGCTGGCTGAGATTTATCTAATGGTATAAAATTGCTTCTGGTAGAAATTGTTAGTTTTCTCATCATGTTTAAAATATCATTATGTGTTGAGGTCACTTTGCACTATAAAAATTTGACATTAATTGCAATTAATGCGGGGGCTGAAACTAATTTCCAGATTTATTAAGGACATATGTCCATAGCAGTACTTCTTCGCTTTAGAAAGAAAATGGATTATAGTAATAGCAGCTTTTTTGGTCGGTGCCTAGCTCATATGGAATATGTGGATTAAAATTGCAGAAGTAGATTAGTTTTATGGTTGGTTTGTTGATGTTTTTAAGAAACAGCCTCCCCAGCCCCATGTGTTAGAGAAAGCTTTTTATAATTTTATTGGCAATGTTCCATTTTAAATGTCAGAGAAATTACTGTAAATTTCTTTTAGCTTCTTCTCTGTTCCCATTTTCTTGCTGCATAAAGAGCTGGTCATCGTGGGGGGCAAACTTCAGCGAGCCGTAGCCATTACTTCCCAAAAGCAGAGGAGACAGCTTGAGCAGCCTTTCTCCAAGCTGTGCTAGTGATTGTGGATCTCCTGTTGGTAACTGAAGTCAGCTTTCCAAACGGTCTGAATATCCTGCCGCCTTACTGAGTCAAATCTGCTCGGAGCAGTGGATTGATGTAGATCACTTTCTGGACCTGGCGCCTCCTCAGCGTATTGCGTCTGCTCAACCTGTCTCCCTTGGTTTGTTCTGCGCATTCCCATGAGGGGCTGCATCCAGATGTCTTCTCATTTTAGTGCCCGATATAAAATGAATGCAGCTGTCTTGCAGACGCAGCACTAAGCCCCGCGCCGGTCTTGAGATTTCTGGGAAGGCATCCAAACTTCTGAGAGGGTCAAGAGGAAATAGTTTCCTGTTCTGAAGTGCTGGCCCATTTTAATTTGGGGGCAGAAGTGAATGTCTTAGATGTCCAGAAATACTGCATATTTGTCTGTTTATGGCCGTGTTTAGCAGGTCCAGCCTTACTTCTGTTGAGTTAGGTAGAGCTTGCATCAGAAGTGACTCTTCTTCCTGCTTCGTGGTGAAAGTAAATCGTAGAAGATATCTAAGACATCCTCAGGGAACTAATCCATTCCTGCAAACATGACAGCAGGGAGAGGCAGGTGTGGAAATCTGCTTTTTGCCCCCCTCCACCAGCACACATGCCGTGGTTTCTGTCTTTTCCTCTTCCTGACGCAGAGGGAAACACGCTGTAAAAATTCAAACTGGTCGCTGAAGTGCTGGAGTATTAAAAACCATAACTTGCGCCTCTCTGTTAATTTGAAGTGCCTTTATGACTTTGGGGACCTAATTTATAGAAACAGGTAGCATTGGCAGCTTCTGGCAGTGGACATGTAGAACGGACGAGTTCATAATTGCTGAAAATTTTCAGCATATTCTTTGGGCTTCAGCAGACAATTTACGTCCCCTGAGGTTATTCAGACATAGTTACCCAGTCATAATAGGTACTGCAAGCCTAATAAAACTAATCTTTCAAGAGACATCTGTGTTTATTTGCTCTTAGCGTTGTCTGTCTTCTGTGTATATATGTTGATATAAAAATTGAGATGTTATTTAATAATTGGCCCTCAGGCATTGTATTTTCTTGGTGATTTTAAGATTTGTAATTCAGATTTGCACTACTTAAGCGTGAACAGTATTACTGAACAAAAAAAAAATCTTTAAATTGAACTGTCTTCTCTGTGAAGAGAGAACTCTAATCTTCATGATATAAACACCAAAATGTGCAGTCTTTTTACATATTTTAACAAGTGACTGTCTATACATAGTGTATGGTATTTTTATTTGTACGCTTATGTATATGGAAGAAGGTAAATATAGTCCTTTTCACAAAGGTTTTATGTTGACACGGGTCAAACCTCACTGGGGTGAAATGTGCGACAACTATTGAGAAATATAGTAAGTAGAGTTCTAAACAGTAGTTTAAAATGTATTTTAAACTCTTTTCCACCGTTTCTCTACACTTAATTTCAGCTTGTTTGTATCTCTGAGCCTTCAGAACCACAAAGCTTGGGCACCTATTTGTGCATTTTCATGCCTTGCTGCGAGGCGGCATACAACACCAACTTTGTTCTTGACCAGTTTTTCTCATGTTCTTCTAATTTGGCATAAATTCGAAGCTTTGATCTCTTTACTAGTTTTAACTTTTCAGAGTTTTAAAAAATATTTTGTGTTTTGATGGTATATGGACATATGGTGAACGAGTATTCTGTGGAGAACTCAGACTAAAGAGTTGAGAACCTGAGGTGTTGCCTTTTTTTAGCTTACAAGGAAACTTCTTTGGGGGAGGAGAGAAAGGAGGTGGTGGAGAAAGGGAATTAAATTCAAACATTGGGACTTGGAAGAGACTGTATTGCTTTATAGATGTTCCTAAGTTCTTTTTCTAAAACAAATGCTGAAACTAAGGGGGAAAAATTACTTCTGCAAAATGAAAGCAAAAGAACAAATCACGTTTTTTTTTTTTTTTTTTTCCTATACGTTGCCCCTCCATATTGTAGGTACCTTAGGAGTATACTGTTGAACTACTTTTTTCCTATCTTCAAATTGTCTCAGCATTATCAATAGGCTTTTTTATTTTCTCTCAAAGAACAACAACAAAAAAAGAATCAGTATGCATTCCATGGAGAGGACATACAAATGTATGTTGTCTTTGAAGAATAAGAGTGTCAGATATTGGATGTGGCATTCCAAAGCATGTAATGACACGGATCACAAAGCTGTTGCCCTATTAAAAGCCTAATATATGCAACCATCTTTGTATTTCTAAAAGAATGTCAGTTGCTACTTATAAATATGCTAAAAACCTTTCTGAACTTCTGAATTCCTTTGACAGTGCTTGTGAACTTCATGGTCTATTTTTAAAATACAATATATAATTTTCATTCAGTAGTGTGCAATATTAAAGCTAGTAGGTAATTGCTTCCTTTCTTGCATTCGGAACTGGGGAGTCATAGCATCTTGTTATCTAATACTACTTAATAATAATGCTCAGCATACATACACAGATACAGATGCTGTTTTTTTTTCTTCCGGAGCTGTTCTTCAGTGTGAGTTTAAGATTTCCTTCTAGCTCCTTGCCAATAAGTTGCAGCATTGTTGCTTTGAAAGAGTCTGCCCTTGGTTATTTGTGTCTATTATAGACATCAAAAACTATCAAACACAGAGGCTTTATCTGGACCGTGTTAAGTGCAACTTGGCAACTACTTTATAAATGGACAAATTAGTAAATTTAGTAATATTATCCTAGCAGACCAAACCTGAAGTTTTCTACCTTTTCATTTTTCTTTCCCATTATATTATTTTTCTCTAGCTTCAAATAAATCAGAGCTTTTCAGTCTATATGAAATCTTAGTTTTCAATAGAAAAAAATATTAAATAGCAGAAACACTGGATACGTCTTCTAGTGTATTATAAATGTGTTTTCTCCTGTCCTTCGCTTCCTGACCCTAAAAATAACAGAAGCATAAACTTCCCCAGCTTACCTTCAGCACACAGTTTCTGTTCTTCCTCTGACAAGAATGAAGACAAGAGCCAAGGTTTGGTTTTACGTAGTAGTTTTACAAGCAAATCTGGAAACAAAAATAATTGTACCTCATTTCTTTCCTTGTCTTGTTCTTTTCACCTCATGGATGTCTGCTGTCATATTCTCCAATCCTGTAAACAGCTGCTGCTACAAATTTCCTTCTTTTCTTGTTTGACTTGGAAAACCAGAAGTTGTTTGTGTACTGTCAAAATAAATGGAAAATAATAATAATAATAATAAAAACTAGCATTGAATGCTGTCCATGGTTCAAGCTGCAACAACTTACAGTTGGAGGTCTGTGGAGTACTAAAGAAAAAATGTTTCAGGAGCTGAACACTTAGAATATTGTGGCTAGTCCCTGTTCTAGAAGGCATCTAGCACAAAGTCAAAGACAACTCCTTGTTTTTCTAATTCCTTTAGGAACAGCACTACCCCCTTGAGACCTTCTTTACCAGTGAGCCTTTAGGAATGCATTTGTTCTTGTCCAAGTGAAATTCAGTTGTTTCTCCAGTGTGGCTATCTCATTAATAAATGGTTTCAAACTGAGGTTTTCAAATCTGAGGATTTCAAAATCCTTAGATTTTGCTGTCCAAAGTACAATTGTATATATTTATTAGATATAATTTTTATATATAAATGGAACTGGAGATAACTGAAATTAGCCTATGTTGCATGATTATATATGTATCCTTAGTTGGAATGAGGAAAGAAATTATGTAGGATATAGGCACTATTTTTTTTTTTTTTTTTTAAATGTACTTTTGCTTTTGAAAATGCTCTTGTCTCTTGAGTCCAGATAGTATTAATTGGATCAAGATTTGGGAAAAGACAGCATTTCCATGCAGGCATAATGGAAGGTATAGGCAGGAATTTGAAATACTGATGCGTAGAAGTTTTCTGTAAGGAGAATTTGAGGGCACTACTTCGTAAAACAAAGTTCATTAGGTGTTGAAAAATCACCACTACATTTAAAGTGCAAAATTAGTTTATCTTCATTTAAGAAAGAGAATATTTGAGCTCTGATTAACAGTTGTGTTTATTTTCATAAAAATAGAAAAATCTGTAAAGGTGTTTCTCGCCTAAAACCAAAATTAGAAGTGGACAGGAGCATTAGGTAGGCTAATGTAAATGAAAGTTTTGAGAGATTCAGCACATCTACACGCAGCTTGATCTTTGTGCAGTATTTAGGTGTAATTTGTTCCTTTACAGTGGTTGCTTGGAGGGAAATAGCACTTCTCCTTCTCCAGTGGATGCTTCAGATTCAGAGGACGTTTAGTGACATTACAGGGGTTGGGAGCAGTAGGCACTGCCACACCAATCCCAGGCTTGTGTCATAGATACAGCATTGCTTTGTTGGCTGCAAATGAAATGAGATATGGGAGGTGAGACTGACAAAAGACAGGGCAGAAAAATGAGTGGCTATAGTACCAAGCAGCCAGAGCTATATTGCTGGAAATGGGGCTGTTTCTGTGTAGGTATGTCAGCAAAAATTTTTTTTTTTTGTGGTCGTAGAAGTTATTTATGTAGTACTCCCTGGTTGGCCATCCCAGCTGACAAGAAATTTATATCATCTTAAAAAGTGCTACCGTAGATTCGGCAGTGAAGTCTCTCAAACAGGGATATATTCTTCAGAGAATACATCACGACTTGTTTGAGAATTCATTATTTCATAAAAAGGCCTGACGCCATGTGTTGGACGCTGGACCTATGCACTCATTCCTATTTTAATGTTGTTTGATGCCTTGCTTGCTGAGTCAAAGCTGGATTGGTTGCAGTTACAGAGAGCTTACCTCTAGGTGCCACCAGTATGATAGAAATACAACCCCCTGCTCTTAACCTTTCAATTTTTTTTAAGCCTTTCGATTAACCTGACCCAAGTTCTGAGTAGCAACCTCTTAGAGAAGCAACCTCTGAAGAGGACGTGGTCATTCCTCTGAGTGCAAGCTTCCCTTCCCTTCCAGGAGTTGGGCTCATGGTCCTTGTGGGTCCCTTCCAACTTGGGATAGTCTGTGAAAGCTCCAAATGCTTCTTGTAAGGGAAAGATCCCTAATAGGGTGGTGAGTGACACTTACGTAATAACTCAATAAACCTATATGACTAGCCAGAAGAGAGAATAAAATACGTGATGGTCCATAAATTGTCACTGAAATAACTGTTTTTCAAAGTTTTTTTAGAAAACATCTGGCTTGTCTTTTAAGTCCTTGTTTCTACCAACATGTAGTCAGAAGAGAAAGCTTGAATTTAGTTTTTCTATTGTTAGTTGAGAATCCTTTGGATATTGTCTTTATGGTTATGGAAAATGGATTTTTACTATACCTACCATGCTATTATTTATGATCTTTTTTGCTTAGAAACTTCCTTGCAACACTTGGTTAGTAAGGGGATGTACTACCCTGATCTGGGTGAAGAAGCTGTGCAAGAAGTCATTGTAGGCTGGATTGTTAAATACATGGTGTATTGTTACAGACATGGTGCAACATACAGTGTTACAATTACAGGAACATAGTAAAATCTCAATCGATGGCCCCACACAAATACTAAAAACAACGTGAGCTCACACTTACGTGTCCTTTTTATACCATTATTGTGATGAATGCAAATTGCACAGTGGTTTGACATCTCTAAGTGCAAGAATTTCTGAAATACATCACTCTGAGAGCTGTTTCCTACTCTTTTTTGTGACTGTTGATAATCCAAACTTGATTTTTTCCTCTTCCTCCTTGAAAAAGTTGTGCTTATATGCAGGTGACTTGAACAGTCTAATAGACATGGCATTAGTCTGTGATGAAAATTAAATTATCACCAGACTCTGCTAAGCTTAGATGGATTGTTGGCCTGACCCAGGGAGACATTTGTGATGTTCCTGCAAACCATAGCATATCTAAAATGTCCCATGGATTTAATAAAGTGCACATAGAAGGAAGAGCTCTGGTGTACCATTTATTTAAACAGCTACCATGTGAGTGTAATGGACAGAATAGATTTAGGGTATTTTATATGCAAAAGAGATTTTCTAAGGCACTTTTTCTACTTAAGGGTATGCTTATCTTAAATACCATATGAACATTTGTAGAACATGACATGTTTTAAGCATAAATTTTAAAAATTGCAAATTTTGCCATTCTAGTTGTTTTAAAAAATACTTGCTTCTGTGCAATACAGTGGTTTGCTTTATGGCCTCATTGTATAGGCATTTTGTTTTCATAATGGAAAATATAACAGCGGCTCCCAGTGATGTTACATAAGCCCCCTGGCATCCCTTTTATGCTGGTTTATCACTGACGGAGCTAAGAGGCACAGCAAGTCTTTGTCCGGGCTAGGGAGGGATTTCATAATATGGGGGAAATCCCCAAGTTGCTGTAGTAATCTTTTCTGCAGAGACCATTTTTCTAACATTGAAATCTTAATTGAAAAGAGCTAGAAATTAATTTTTGCAATTTATTTCTCTGTTTCATGGATTTCCTGCAGAAAAGTGATCCCTGAATTTGAGGACATGAAAATGTTAGTTAGCTTTTCCAAACAACTTGTATATAAATATATATAATGATTCTATAGCGTATGCTGTTATATACTATTAGCATGGATGAAGAAAAATAGGAAAAGACTTGTGTCAGGTCTGGATAGAAATTGTTAACTGTAACATAAAGGTACTACACACAACCAGACAATATTAATTTTTAAAAAGTTTAAGAAATGTGTTTATTGAATACATTGACTTAGCATGCTTTCCTCCTTTTTTTTTTTTTTTTTTTTTTGAATGCTAACCTTTCTCAAGTGCAAGCAAGGCACAGGTAGTGAAATACAAAACAGGTTATTATGCTTTTGTGTTGCTTACGTGCCTGTAGAATATTCAGAGACGTAATACCTTCTATTATTTTATTGTTATTCTTCAGAAAATCATCACAAAAATATCATCTTATATGTAGTTTAAGAACAGGACGAAGATTGGGTTGGCAGTCCTAGTGATTTCTGAAGATTAGTATTCAGTTTGCAACTGAATAGCTCTGCTGCATCAAGCGGGTAGAAAACTATGGATTTACTCACACCAGCATATAATGCATTTCTTGCTTTTGTTCTTGTATTTGGTTTAAGTTCTGACTTTTGAAAAGTCTGTGAGATTAAATCAGCAAGAAGGTTACCCAAAACTAAGGTAGTAATCAAGATTTTATAGTTTTCACAGAAAACATCTTAATGTCATCCTACCAAGAAGTTCAGAAATGAACTGTGACTCTACATGCGTCTTGACTACAAGATACAAACATGTACTGATTTTTTTTATACAGCTCTCAAAGTGTTGTCTCTATGAGAAGGTTAAGCCAACAAAGCAGCAAACACAGCAGAAGAAACTATTAGAATACCCTTTGGAAAATATTTAGCCTGACTTGATAAAAGTCTCGCTTAATGCTGTTATACATGGTATGAAGAAGCGTAGAAAGTGGGAATTTAGGACTGTCGTATGTCTAAACTTCTGTGGGAGTATACCCTGGACTAGTACATCCTAAAGTTGGGGGAAATGATCTTTATAGATCAGCTATGCAGTCATGCTCTGGAAAGTCATCCCCATTCAAATAGAATGGGCTTGTCTGGCCGGTGTTTTTGTTGATGTTAATCTGGTGAATTTGACTCGTTGAAATATGGGACATCTTTTTATTTTTTTATCCAATCTGAAGTCTCTGGCTGAAGTGCAACTTAATGTTACCCGAAGCAAAAGCCATACACCAATGAGAAGGACAAGTTTTAATGTTAAACTGCATGCAAAGTATCAATTGAATTTTAAGTCAGAAGAAACAGGATGCTTGAGGAAAAAATGTATTATTTTAAAAGTTAAGGGAATAAACAAGTGTGAAATAGCTTTTCACAAACAGGCATTCATAAACGAATTCCCATGCCAGTAAGTGTTTATGATAATGGAAGTTTTATTGTTCCGTTCTTAACTTAAAACTTTGATAGGATATCCATTTTAGTATGTACTTTTTTCTTTCAGAGAAAAAGTTATATTTAACTGAATTGTTTGTGTTATTGTAATAAACTGTGTAATCAAGGTAGTTTTTTTTTGGTTTGTTTTAAGAGAATGGACTAAACGTGTACTTCAAGGTCCTTTAAAATATAACATCCACTGTAGTGATACTCCAATTCTCTTCCTTTATCTGTGTTTGTTTATTTATTTATTGCGGGGCGGACTGTTAAATACAAAAATAAGAATAAGAACAGAGTTTCACATGGTTACCTTGGTTCACTTTCAGTAAATTCTTTTGCATTTTGCAGCTTGTGGTGGTGTTCCTGTAGTGGACGTGTAGGGGCAGTGTGGTGCTATCTATAAATCTTTCTGTATTTTCATCTCTTCAACCTGTTCTCGAAGATCACAAGCTGAAATATTACTTCATCTGTTGTGTACTTGCTTCCTTTTAAGGGAAATATGTGAATTCTTTCAAGTTAAAGAAATATCCCAGAAATGTCAATACAGTTGAGATCATTCTTGTTTATAGTGAGTCACTGTTTTCTCCTGAATATTGTTTATATTCATGAATATAGATAATCGGTATTTTTTCGGGACTGTTGGTGTTTAAAGGTTTCCATGCGCTAGAAGCACATGGAGCTTATTTGCAAGTGCTGGCAAACTGTAGTTATGCTTTAAACAAAAAGGACATTGACAGAACAACTTCGACTTTTGTTTGTTTTTAGCTTCAGATATTAAAGTACATTTGAGGATACCTCTTTGTTAAAGGCAACTGTTGGATGTGCGTTGTCTGAGGCCCTGCAGAGCTGAACTGCTAGAGATGTTTGGTGTATTTGCTTAAGCAGAAGAAGTTGGTATCCAAAGCAGGCGCCGGCTCACACTTGAAACTGCCATCGCACAAGGAAGGGTCATCATTCTGGGATGTATGGTCTGAAACAACGATTATTTCTGATGTCATGGTTTAGTTAACAGAGACAACATTCACTCCAGCCTCTTCTTACTACAGAGTTCCAGTTAGTGTAGTTGCTATTCTGTCCCAGTGATACAACAAGGAAGATTTTGAGGTTAAACTTTTGGGGAGAGTGAAGCTTAGCTCTGCCAGTTGCAGTAGCAAGCTTTCTCTTTAATGCTGTGACAGAATTTTTTAGGGTTTTTGTAGGCAACTTTGATTATGTCGCTGTGAATACTTAATTTTGTTTCAAAGTAGTAAAACACTGAATCTTAGAATATTTCATGTGAGTCATATGGGACATGCAGAAATCTTGCATTTCTCAAGTGAAAGTCCTCCAGAATAAGTGGGGCTTTCCTCCTTTATTGACTCTGTGTTTGCATCCCAGTCTGTAGGTCAGGACCTGAGCCTGGAAAGATTAAAAAATGATATTGAGGAGCTCAGGCTCCTTTGAAGATGATAAGCAAGGTAAACTTGAAGATGATAAGCAAGTTAGTAGCATAGCAAATGCTATCTAGATACGGCACTTAGATCTGTTGTACCAGGGGCCTTCCTCCTGGCGAGATGAAAAAACTTGTATATCTGGAAGGAACCAAAGTCGCTTGGGCAGATCATATTTCCATAGAAAAAGTGTTTTACTTTTGCTTTGTACCAAATGCTTTCAGTTACGTAATGTGTTAAAGCAAGCTGTTTTTATCCTGGTGCATATTAAACAGTTCAGAGATCAGATTCAGAAATATGAACTAAGTGATATTTATGACAATTTTTAAGTACAGAAAATTACAGGAGTCATTATAATGACTGCTAATATATAGGCTGAAAAGTAACAATTTTTTCAGCTGCTAAGTGTTTTTAAGGTTAACTAATCATGAGTTATTGTTTTTATTCTTCTCTGAGTGTACAAAACTGTGAAATGCTACCTGTTTTGTCATTTGATAAACTATTTCTTATGTCCTTAAGATGCTTGAAATATGAAAAATATTTTGTAAGGTGTGCTAGAATTCTCCGGGAAAGATCAAAGTACACATTCTTTTACTGAAATTCAATTGATTTGACCTGCATTAAATTTTGAAATTAGGTGGAGACTTCCAGTGAACTTCAATAGTGATTTTTCCTTCGATTTGTTATGGGGTTATGATAGACACGAGCAATAAAAATGTCATTTGGGTATGCCATTGTATAGCTGCATGACAAGCTCTTTGATGCCCTGAGAAAATTGCTTTCTCTTTTTTTGTTTATTCTAAGATCACCAGTTATAAGAAGCCAGTAACACAGCCAATTTTGTATGTGTGCTTAACTCCCGAGGTGTGATGTGTAAAGGTTAAAAGATTATATGTGCTTTTTGGGGAGCGTTATGATGCATAATTGCATGATGACCGTAGAGGTAATATCTTTTTTCTCCCTCAGATGCTAAGTTTCGCTCTTCACCACTTTCAGAAACAACACTGTATTTTTCTTTTAGTCTGTCTTACTAGATGAATATTTGAAAACTACCTCACTAGCCTTACTGCCACAAAAGACAAATGTTAGGAAGCTGAGGGCTTGAAATATTAAGGCTTTTAGAGTCGGAATTAAAATAAATAGATAAAAAAGCCACACATATTAAACTTCTGATGAAGCGCTTGGCTGAGCAATGTCCATGCCCCATCTTTTTCCATGTTGTTTCCTAGAAAGCATTGGCTGCGGTTCTTGAAAAGCCCCTGTAGCACTCACCATTGGGCAATCACAAACAAGAAAAACAAGCGTGTTTTCTTGTCGGCTTTATGCATCAAAACTGCCTACTTCTTCTGGGCCTGCCAAGTAGATGCATGCAATTTCAAGTGCAAAAGTGCATGTGCAATTTTTAGACTTGATGCAAACAGCGTGTATCTAATTAGCTGCTCGCATAAACAGCTACTCAGCTGCGTGCCTCGTACGCACATGGGCTGCTCAGATGAATGCGGCTCCCCACAAATTTTCTTAAAGCAAGTATCCTTTCCTCTCATCCAGCGAAGAGCTTGTCGGCGTCTGGAGGATGGCGTGGATGTTGTCAGCATTTAAAAAAAATCGCTTTTCAAAAATGGTTAGGCTGAGAGGGCTATTATGCGAAAAGTTAATAGATAATATGGTGCTTGTTGGTCACACATGCTGCAAGTACCAGAAACTGCAGGAGGAGAGCGTGTTTCTGTTCCTAAGGGCTTCCCCCGCCCCCAGCCGATGAAGAGATTTGTTAATGAATGGAAAACTTTCATTAACAAGTTGCCTCCCTTAAAAACGAACTGAACTTGCAAATAATCAGAATAGCATTTGGCATATCATTAGTACGCAAGGAATAAGCCTTAGAAAATTGGGAGAATTGGTTCGTACGGTTCAACAAAAGTACTTTAGAAATTAGGCTTTCCTTTGGTAGCTTGTGCCCCTCTGGTCTCTTTTCATTTTCTTGCTATCTGTGCAGACCCTTTACATTTTTTCCAGGCCTCCCCCCACCTCTGCTCAATAGCTAATCTGCTAAATTCATGCTACAACTGCTTCATTGAGTGGAAGCGTTGTTCTGCCCGTTTCGTACCAGCTTTGTTACTGTGCAGTATTTTTCAGCTGTTTGTGCTCATTACCATACAGCTGGTATTTAGAGGAGAGAGGGAGGCAGGCAGAAGCTTTCCTGTCTGCAAGTATAAGAAGCTCTTTTGCAAATGGGGTGCTGGCAGATGGGACATGTGTTTAAACGGGTTTTGCTGATAACAGACTGCATTAAAAATCATTCTGAGAAAGTCTAAGGTCAGCCCCATGAATTCAGAACTTGAGAGGTATTCAGCGTTTGGAAGACCTTTATAGAATATTAATTAACCCTGGTACATCGAAGTGACAAATGGATTGTTTGCTAAAATGTTATATACTGTCCTGCCGCCCCCACCTCATTGTTGCTTTCCTTTTGCAGAAATGTTCTGTGCTATCCCGCTGCCCCCACTTTGTGGTTCGTTTCCTTTAGCATCTCCTGGTCTTTTTTTTTTTTTTTTTTTTTAAATCACAGGGTTGTATACAGTGATCATGATCAGGGCTGCTGCCAAAACAGATGAGTGAACAAACAGTAAAATCCCCGATTTTATGAAAGGGAAAATAATCTGCATTTTGCGAGGCGGTTTTACATTTTGTGCAATTATACGAATCCAGTGAAAAGCCAACCCATTACACGCACAGACAAGCAGCATTGGTGGCGCTGCACTGCTTGGGATGAGCTAAAGTGATAATTGAGCAAAGTTTGTGTCTGGAGTTGGGACATCTTAGCCATAGCTCTAACCATGGCTGGGAAGGGCAGAGAAGCTTTTGGGCACATGGGCCTGGCTGGGAGCAAGAGGTTTGTCTATTGGAGACAAACTACCTACCTCTCCATTACTAACACCATTACCTTTGCTGCTCAGTGTCTCAGCAGTCCCAGGTGTGTACCTGAAGGCAGATCAGAGGGTCCCAGAAGCATACGTAAAAGCTTGTCAGCTCAGCCTCTCGCTTTCCCCCCACTGCCCCAACAGCACTGCTTGGGACAGGGCACGATCTTGCCTCTGTCCTCAGGCTGTGCTGTGGCAGTCCTACTGAAGCAGGCCGTATCTGTGGGTGTTGGTCCTGCAGCGCAGCAAGCTATCAGGGCTCTTAAAGCTCATGTCTGAAAGTCACCTTCAGCAGTGACTCCAGACCTGCCAACAAATGTCTGTACAATGTAGGTCAAATTTTTGTTATGGAGAGAGGAAATCAAGCTGAGCGATGCTCTGTAACTATTTAACTATTTGCCTGGAGTTTTATTTCAAGAACAGTTACAAAGCATCCAGAGATTTTCAAGAACAACACTGCTCACCTGCAAAATGCTCTTGCTGCTTTGTGGCGTGAGCTACGCTTACAGAAAACGTGTTGCAAAGTCATTGCTCTTAGTGATTCAGTGATCATGTTTAGAATTACATTGATAAAGCTGAAGATTAAGGTGGGGATTGGTATGTGATCTGAGTTGCAAGTAAAGTGCTGTTCTTTGGTCAGCTTCCACATTTTAAGCGCATTCGCGATGCACTTGGCAAGAGTGAAGGTCAGAACTGGTTAACTGCAGCTCTTTAGTCCTTTAAATCAAATATAATTCATTAGGTCTTGATGTGCATTGCAGTACAGCAAGAAAGTGGTGGCCAAAGTCAGGCCCTGGAGTGATAGCTCTGCGACTGAAGGCAGTTCCCCTCCACCCCCCGAGTTTATAAACTCCAGCATTCTGGTTTTGCACCTCTGGCTCAAAATTCAGTTGTACAAAAGTACAAAACCTCAAAAAAGAGGTTATGAACAGAAACCCTCTTTGCTGGCTGGAGGCTTTATTTGCACACCTATGCCTTCAACCCACTGTCTTCCTTTCTGCCTCTTTTCCCAGTGCTGCTCCTCTGCCTCTGCCAGTTCTTCCC
The DNA here is from genome assembly GCF_964211825.1 of Aythya ferina. NCBI lineage: Eukaryota > Metazoa > Chordata > Aves > Anseriformes > Anatidae > Aythya > Aythya ferina. Next base: position 44,875,966 of record NC_140300.1, on the reverse strand, counting down.
TCCCTTCAGCGTTGCTGGCAATGGGCGTCCTGTAAATGCTCAATTTGCTTTAGGCAAAGTTAGTTAGGTTTAAAAGGCTATTAAAAGTGATTTAAGCTGCACGGTAATTTTTTTTTTGCGTGCAGAAGATGAAAGAGCAGCAGAACTGTGGGCTCAGTAACCTGCTGCAGAAAGGTGTTAGAGCCCCTGGGGGTCTTTCAGCTGCCCAGGGTGTTCAGCGCAGGCGTCTGCGCATGGTGTGCGTAGAGCAGATGTAAGCCTTTCTGTCACTCTGAGTGCCCTCCTCCGACTGTTTGTGCTGGTGCCACTACTTTGATTAAAACTCACCAGCTGAAGGTTGTCTCTTGGCAGCAGTCCCTGCCTCTGGAGACCCCCATCTCCCCCTCGCTGCTTGCTGCCGCCCCAGCGGTGGTGGCTGCAGCCTCACCAGAGCCAGCAGAGCAGGTCGTGCGTGCCTTCCTGCTCCAGCTCTCGGGTGGTCAGCCAATTTAAGTGGGTGATTTGAGCTAACCCAGCTAATTCCTCCTCAAGTGGGTGTAAAAACTCTCCTATGGATCCTTTGGTTCTCTTGTGGGGGCAGTAGCATGTTCCATTGGCGCAGCTAAAGGTGGAGGAGGAGGTGGTGCAACAGCTCTGTGGTGTGCAGGTGTGGCAAACGCATGGCTTGTTGGCCCTACCGAGCCCTGGGCCAGCCCTGTGATACACAGACATGGAAACGTGAAGGCTTCCCACGAGCAGAGATGAAAAAAAAAATCTACAAGTGTATTTCTGGGGTCCTTTTGGGTGTAAGCTGAGAAAGGCAACTGTGAAGTAGCTTGGTGGTTTGTTCTTGCCTAGAGAAAGCTGTGTGTGCTTTGTTGCAGGCTGTGGGCAGCTGGTAACAGGGAGCCCTCTCGTCTCAGTCGGGATGTTTATAAGCATGGTGCGATTTCCATGCTAATGTGAATTCTGTTCATGTGTAAAAGTAGTTCAGTGGCCAGTAAGTAACTTCAGCGTTTGCTATAGAAGAACTCAGAATGTCTAGGTAAGTGTTTCACGCTAAGGTTAAAACGATTGTGGCCATGGCACAAAGCTGGAACCTCTTTTGGGTCTGTGATGACATCTCTGTGCTTGTGATAGGGGATCACAAGTAACTAAGACCTAGGACAAGCCAATTACGTTGTAAAATTTGTCTGAGGACCACCCCCTTGGAAAGTCTTATGCACGTTCCTGCCTTAAATATTTTGAAAACCTTACAAAATACTTGTGCATTATTTTGATACTTTTAGGTGTATTGCTTGTCAGTTGCACATTTTTAAAAATAATGCATATGACTGCTAACTTGTGCTTAATGCCTAGGTAATGTCTGATGCTCAGAATTGATAGGAGATGCACAGATTTGAAGAGATTGAGATCTTTTTCTGTTTCTTTATATGTGAGTTTTGTAATGAAGCTTATAGTAGGATCTTTAGTGCCCTTAAGGTAAGAAAGGATGTTGCTTTAAAGACTAAAAGGAATATTTCTAACTGCAAGGCAGACAACAGACTGTGCAGTAGAACAAGTAGAATGATGTTCCATCCAGAATCTAGTCCCACTAATGTTATTTTATACTGGCTCACTTCAGAGAAGTCTGTGTTAAAACCTTCAGGGAAAGAACAATAGCGTAGTTATCTATGGAAATCAAAAACAGTGGAGAAAGCAGAGTGTAGTGAGTAATCAAAATCTGGAGCAACTGAGTGGCAAAGAGAACACATCCGAGAGAGTTTTCAGTGAAGGGGAGAAATTTCTAAAACTTGGCAGTGCGTTTTGAGATCTTGTGGTTTTGTCCTTGGTATGCTGAGGTCCTCCCTGATCTCCTGCCCTGGGTGCTTCGTTGTGCTTACTACCCATGGGCAAACTACAGCTGCCAGGTACTGCTGAAGTTTTTCACTTTGGCCACTTCTGTGGTAGAAGACAGGCTTTTAACAGTTCTCCTGTCATGAAAGTTTTTGCTGCAGAGAGCTCTGCTGGTGAGCCTTGTTGGGGTTTGGACAAATCAGCCAACCCAGTGGTTGCCCAGCAAAAAGAGACATCAGTCCTCTGTCCATAGGGTCTGTATTATCAGCTGTGCTTTAAACTGAAGAGCTCAGTGTTGCTTCAGTGATGAATCATTCTTTATGTTTAATATTTAATTAGGAAACCTCCACCAAAAAGTACAGGGCAAATTAAAATAATTAGGAAATTGCCACAGCCTTGGTCCTTCATGTGTGTTGTTAAAGCAGAAGTATACCCGGAGGTGCAGCAGGTGGCAATCGCGCTAGACAAGACAGACCTGGAGCCACATCAAAGTCTGATGGGAAAGTGGCTAGGAACCTTATTCGCTAACCTTGCAATAGTCCACCTTGCTGACGTGTGCCTTTTTCCACTTGTACACTGGTGCCATGTTCTTGCATTTTTTTGTTGTTGTTGTTGTTCACCAAACAACTATCCACAAATCTGGTTTAATAAAATTCTTAGATGCTGTCTTGTAAATATATTCTGTAAAGCTGTGCATAAGTCACAGGTATTACATTTTTGTCTTGCTTCTGGTCTTGAGCAGTTCAGTACCAGGATGGAAAGGGTCTTTTATAACAATTCAGAGTGGAATTCTATAGCCTGTTCCTATCAAGTCTCTTCAAGTTGTTTTGTGTGTGTGTGTGTGTGTTTTGCTTTGCTTTGTCCTGGTTGGTGTTTTTTTTTTTTTAAAGCATAAAACCAATCCATGTAGTGTTCTCTCATTTTGCGTATGCCTAGTGACTGTTTAAATAATTTATTTTCCTATAGCTTTTACTCTATACTTAGTGCAGAATTATCTTTTTTTTTTTTTTTTTTTTTAAGAAAGGAAATAAAATCCTACTTCACATTAGTTTTGCAGATGTATGGAGAGAAAACTGAATTAAAGCAGTACTTATTTTCAGCATATCATGATTTACTGTAACCACAGGGTGGGTGGTACACAGTGTTGGATAAGTCAGGCCGAAGGCCTGTGCTCAAAGAGAATACCATCAGGAGCAAGATCTCCTCTGAGAACAGCACTGATAAGGAGCTGAAAATGGCCTTAATTCAAAATAGGAAGCACAAAGAAACAAATACCCTGTTCCATCTGAAGACGAGATGAGAAACACAAACATATCCCCCATTTGTGAAACAGACAAATTATTATGACAGATGTCAGCTGCGAGTAATGGAAAGCACTTACTCCGGTCAATATTGGTTTAAGCAGCGTGCACCAGGAACAGTAGGAGCACAGCCTCCGTGGGCTGCAGTGCAGTGATTCACTGAGGTCTTGAAACTGGCTGATAGATTTATTCTGCTTAGCTGAGAACCTCATCTGATGAGGAATTTGTAAGTAATAGCCATCATGGGTTCAGCTGTTTCCAAAGGAGAAAGAGGATCACCATTTTCTCGGTTACAGGAGCCTCGTGTTTCAGCGTGTGCTGGAAATCAGATGAACACTGCACATTGGGTGGCACGGTTTGCCCCGCAGAAACTGGATTTTGGGGTGACACCTGGTCTGTGGGTACCCACGCTCCCCGGTAAGCCGGTCAGTAGGCTGCCAGCTGACCTTCTTACCTCAAGGGAGTGGGTGAGGGACAGCAGCAAGGTTATCGTTCAGTCTCCCTGGCTGTCAGGAGTTAAGAGAGAACAAACCACCTCGCAGAGCAGGCAGCAGTCTTGGTGCAACGTGTCTTTTTGCAGAGCACTACTAACGTGGAAAGATGAGCACTGTACTGGCTGATGGAGCCGTGCTTCTCGGGCTGGTAACTTGGAGGTGAGCTCACCTGATGCTTCAGCCTCCCCAGGAAGATCTGTTATTTCAAGGATCTTCTCTCTGCAGCCAGGTTCACAATGGCAGCTAATGCTTGCATGGCAAACGCACTTCTACCTACAGTGGGAGCTTGTTCATGAACCCTGAAAAGCACTCCATTTAATTGCAGCACATTCTTTCAGAAGGGGTATAAGAAGTCAAGGATCTTTGCTCACGTATTTCTCAGCAGAGATCAGGACAAGCATTTTTGGAAGTCTTACTGAGAAACGTGTTTTGCTTCTCCCCTCCATGAGGGGCAAGCACAATGGTAGGACTGCACTTCCAGCCCTTCCAGCACAGCACCAACTGACTCTCTGTGGGAGTTGTCATGTTTCTTATCCATTAAAGCAGGCTCCTTAATAGCTGCTATCACAGTCAGGCAAGCTTTAGGAGTTCAGAGCGTCTCTTATGAGACCTGGTATTATATATCTAATTCAGACAAGTGTGTCTTGCAATCACGATTGCATTGTTTCCCAAGGAAATACCAGTATTACCCTTCCCTCTCTGACGCATCAAAGCCCAGCTCCGAGGAGGGCTGACTGCTGGCGAGGGGGCTGCAGTAAGACCCGCTGTTCAGCTGTGCAGCCGTCGGCACACAGAGCTGGCTACATACCACGCATTGGCCATTAATGTGTGGCTTCTGCTTTCTTGACAGGAGTTTTCTGTTTGATGTGTTCCCCCTACAAGGTGCACTTGGTGTACTATCTGCGCAATGCTTTGGGTTGTTCAAATTCAGTGATCCTGCTTTCCAAAGCGTGTAGAGAAAAATCCCGTAATAACCATCTGTAGGCAGCAGCATGATTAAAAAAGAAGTAGGGGAGCATGCTTCATCTCACCTGAGGAGCTTGTTTCCTTTGGGTAACAAGTTCTAAGGTGATGCTCCACACTGGGGGAAAAAAAGAGGGTTCATCCAAAACTGGTATTGAAAGTTGGGTTTGTTTTGTCAGAAGATGTTATCTATACCCTGGAAAATCAGCACGGGAGTTGCAGTCTGCAGCTTAGTTTGCAATTTACCTCGACTGTGAAAATGGTGTCGTGGCAGGCGGGGGTTAAGAGAGCGGGGAAAGTGTTCCTTTGGGGCCAGCAATGGGCAGGCTGGATCTGCCTGTCTCCTCTGTCTCAGAGCTGATGCCAAGCACGGTAAGAGGCAGGAGGTGGAGGTCCCTTCCCTCTGCAAGGAAGGCAGGCCACCCCGCTCAGGTACGGCTGCTTTCTCCATTGGCACCAGAGTCTGGGGGGCGTGAGGCTTGGCCCTGGCAGACGGAAGAAGCTTTGAGGCCAAAAGAGAGATTTTAGAGCCTCTTTCCCCAGAGGCCTTTTCTTCTCCCATTTCAACTTGAGCAGAGCTGCAACTGCAGAGTCCAGTCTGCTGCCTTTTGTCTGTGTTGGAGAGGTGACATAAGTTGTTGGCCACGGTATCTGTTTGGCGGTGAAAGTCACTAACTGTTTAAAAATCTTCGGTTTCTAGAAGTGTTTTTGAGTCAAAGCTATATTTTTCTTAAGAAAAATGCCATTTTTATTAAAATATGAGGTTGGATAATGCCTTTCTGGTTGGCAAATAACTTACTTAGAGCAAGCTGCAAGTTAAAGCATAGCACTTGGAACACCGTGAATACAAAATTGTAGTCTTTGCTATCCCGTATGTAGGAGGAAAGCATCATAATTGCCGATACAATGGAGTGGTGGATTTTGACATTTTATTAAGCTTTGGACATATAATCACTCTTCAATGTTCTGTTCAATGCAGCCTGCAGAAAATAGCAGAAAATTGTTATGCACTGATAACGATGAGGTGTTGACAAAGCACGTAGTGAACTTCAGGCTCACGCTCCTCTTACTTGCTTTGCTGCATTCCCAGCTCTTGTTTTGCCTTTACGGCTTCTGCTGTTCTGTGAGAGAAGTTTCCAGTTCCTTTCTGGAACTAAAAGGCTATAAATAATAACGTTTCAATTCAGATGGCACAGGTTAACAACGAGCATAGGAATTGTTTGCTCTCGGTACTCAGATGTAAAGCTAGTATCTCTGCATTGTTTTCTTCCAATTTCTTTTCCAAACATGAGAAAAGTTAGTTGTCTCCGATTTTTGGTTGATGCTGTGTTATATCTTTGTGGTAAACTTCTTAAGCATTGTTTAATCAAATTGTAAACTCTGAGTATCAGTCAAGTCACTTTCTTTTGTAAAGTTACTCATGCAATTATTATCTTAAGGACTGTGTGTAAAATGTTTGTATAAATTGCCTTTTGCACACATCTTGGTGCAAGAAACTGATCCTAGCTAAAATGGAAGGAAATTGTTTATGGGGTAAGAGGAGCTTTGTCATCTCAAGAAAAGATACTATATATAAAGAAACTTGTGTTTTTACTGAAGAAAGGATTACTCAAATTAGCCTACTGCGTTGAAGTAGGCAATAATCTTTCACATCAGGTCTGCTGCAGCTGAACACGTAACTGGTTTATTTTTATGGCCTTGCTAAGTAGGTGGGAGAAGAATTGGCCGGTAGTGTTTATGAAGAGACCTTTAAAAAAAAATCAAGTATTCAAACAGGAGTTTAAAAAGAGGAAGAGAGAGAAGGTCATAAATTCTTTGTACCGTCTTTGACTTTGTACCTTTTTGTATATTTCAACTCTCCCTCCCAGGAATTTTTTTTTGTATTGCAGATTTCTGTACATGAGTGGATTTCTTAAAGAGCTTGCAGATAACAGCCTTTAAAGGTGTCCTTCAAGTCAGCTTGTAGATGTTCTGGGCTTTGTTGAAGTTTTTGGGATCTTTTTTTGGTAACTTCATGCAAAGTACGGTCTAAGGTGTAGCCTACCGTATTTTTTTTTGTTGTCTGTTGAGAGGTCATCTGTGACATCGTATGCACTTGCATGCAAAACCCTTGGATGACGAATACGCCCGCATGATAGCACACTGATTTTCTGATTAGAGAAGAAAGCTGTGAGTATGATCGCTTCTGCCAAAGTACTTTTCCTAGAACCCATCATTTACACAACAGTTCCTGATGTAGCCCTAAGGGCTTATGTCTTAGAGTCCCCTTTCTTGCCTGCTATTTCTGTGCCAACCAACCCCTTCGTTAGGCTACAGCCAAGCTGTGAGAAGAGCACTTCTGTTGGCAAAGAGCTCGGATCCATCTCAACAAGAAGCTGCAGCAGCTTCAGATAATATTTCTCCCAGCTGTTTGTGGGCGCTCTGCTCGCACAGCACAACTGGCAGAAAGAATATGCTGATGCTCCTCAGCGACATCTCTGCAAAATCCAGGGGCTTCGTGTGCACCACAGCAGTCATTCACGAATGTGCCTCTACGGCTGCAGGTTGTTTGCCTGGCTAAGCCCAGCGCAACCCCTCTGTTTAAGGGAAATGCCCTCTCAAAGCTGCTGGAAAAGTTGTTTGTCAAACTGAAGTGGATATTTTCAAGCAGTGAGGCTCTGCCAGGCGGGCTTGTTTGGGGCAAGGTGCTGCAGAAGTAAGGCAGCCGTGTCGCACCCAGGGTAGTCCTGGGCCTGGGCAGGCTTGGCTGGCAGCGGTGTAGCAGGAGAAGAGGCTCTGGAGGGAAATCTCCTCCTGAGTTGGTGTGGCAGTGTGAGGTCTGCGTGTGATCTGAAGCTCGTAGGTATTCCATCGAGGCGTTCGGAGCGCGCATCTTCCTTAATCAAAATCGGTCGGTTGTGGAAGTTTTATGTCAGTGCAAATGCCCGTTATGAATAATATCTGAGCAGAATGACTTCGATCCTGACGGAAAACGTTTCCATCTGGTGAAACCAAAAACACCTCCAAAACAAATCAGTAAAAAGTTACTAGACTTTGTTTCTCCGATGTATCATTTTATGCCTGCGGAATGAAAGCACAAGCTTCGTTTAGAAATCATTGCGGTGTGGGCTTCAGAACATATGGGTAGCCAGAGCACGTATCCAGAGTCTCCGAAAAGTTGGTACTTCAGCTGCTAGTATGTGTTAAACTGCGTGCTGCTGTTTCTCACCGCATCTCCAGCCTGTCTCGTCAATTGAAAGCAGGCGACCACGAGTCCAAGTCTTCTCTGCAGCTGGTTGCTGTTAGCTGCCTGGGAGCTGACCCCGTGTGTATTTACTGATATGTAATTCCTAACAGAATTTAGTCCCCTTTTGTACCTATCCTGTGAATAGGTTATTAGATTTTTCTCTTCACAGAGACAAGAAATGTTGCACCAAGTCATGTGTAGTGGCACTAGAAACAGAATTCGGGACCCTGATAAAAAAAAAAAAAAAAAAAAAAAAGGAAAGAAAGAAAAGCATAAATAGACCAAAGCCTTGTTTACTCAGCTAAGTTGCCTTTTGAACTGAATAAATGAAATGTGGTTTAGGAATGCTATCTGTCTATCTGTCTGTTCAAAGCACTTGCAGAACAGATGACTTGGCCTGCCCTGTCACACAATGGATTTCTGTGTGTGTGAATGAGCTGGGAGCTGCCAGGACAGAAGAAGAAGGTCCTATAACTACAGCCACGTGTTGCACCCACAACTGTCTCTGCTACAGATCTTTTGATGTTGGATTAAGTCATTTAGCTTCAGACCTTTCTCAAAGAAAGCCGTGACTTAAAGCATGTCACTCTGTAGATATATTCAGGAGAGGAAATGTTTTGAAGGTTAAAGCAGCAGGTATATAGGTTTACACATCTTCGTTAAAATCCAGCAGTACCACAAGTTCCCAATTAACTCAGATTACTTATCCTACCGATAGGGAATCAAGTGTACTTTTTGGCTCCTGCGAGTCCGAGCAGTTGGTGCTGCGAACCTGTCATCTCCCAACCCAGCTATGTTGGCTGAATAAACTGCCACCCTTCAGGCTACTTCCAGGTATTGTGCATCCTGCCAACAGACTTCTGCTGCTGTTTCAGATCTGCCAGTTAAGCTGCTCATGTCATCACTTCCTAGCCTGTTTGAGGAAAAAAATGCGTTTATTGCCAAAGATCTGCTGCTATATATAGTTGTATAAACCAGCGCAGCTTCCTGACTGAAGGAGGTTAAGGAGGGAACCTTAGCCTCTTCTCCTGGTGAAGTCACCTCCACAAGAGGACACACCTGCAGCTTTCTGTGTCAAGAGTTGACTCTGACTAGTTTATTTACAACAGGTTCACTCAGTCCCTGCCTTACAGCGAGGGAAATCTGTAGTGGGTAGTTCATGAGGAGATAGTGGCTGGCATCTGGAGCAGGCAGTCCCCTGGCCTAGGATTGTTCTTGATTCACAACACATTTGGTTGTCCCTTGTCACTGTCTCTTGGTGTTGAAAATGGGTTTTAGACTGGATAAATCATAGTAACATCCTCTTTGAAAAGATTTCTTTCCCTATCTACTGTAAGTTTATACTGATGTAGTCCAAAGTCATCCTTTCTGGTCTGTGTGGCGGCATCAACGTGGAGAACGCGCTTCTAGACTTGCAGTTCCCAGCCATCGCCCCCGGGTTTCTTAACCCAGAGGTGGAAGCAGCAATGTGAAGCAGTCAGATTCCCAGTTACTCCTTCGCTGCTCCAGGTTAGTTAAGCCCTCAGCCTGTGGGCCTCTCCCTCCGTTCAGCCCTCATCAGCTGGGATCGCTCCCCGTCTCCGAGCCGTTCTTGCTTTGAATGGGAGATCTCATTACAGGGGATATTGATGCTATTTCACAAGCCCTTATTATACACGTTGAGCTGTCTGGTCTCTTCCTTTCCAGCTTTGAGATTGCTCCCAAAAAGTGCTAACCAATGTATTAGGAGCTTCTTAAAATTAGTTTAACACGAAGAAGCAAATATACTCAACTCTGTTATTAGTTTAATGCAGATCAAGATAATATTCTCACCTCGGTTCTAAAGACCTTGAAAGGAATAATGCAATTCGGTGCTGGCATCCTTACAGATAAAAGGTTGTATAATTGCGTTATATGGAAACTACTGCAAGCTGCTCCTCTCTCTCCTTTCCTTTAAAAACATTTTGAAGACTGTAATGCTGTTTTGGGGGTGGGGGCTGGGGGCGCTTGGTGCTTAGCATCTGAGTGCTGGGAAATTTATTCTTCCCCATATGCTTTTCCAGAGTATTTCTGAGAACAGTGATTTTGTTTGGGGGAGATGAAAAGCTGGAAGAACTGGTAGACGGTTTAGAAAGACCTGTCAGAGGTAGCAAGCAGTTAATTTGCATTCCTGAAATTCTTGTGTTGTCTGGAAGGAATCAGTTGATAAATTCTTCCAGGCTGGGGTTTTCGCTGGGCAGGACCAGATCTGTTCCGATGCAGACGCTGCTGCTCAAGCTTCTGTTGCAGAGCCTAAGACAGATCGGTGGCGGGCCCAGCTGCAGCAGCCTTTGTCCCTCTGACTTCAGGCTTCCCTCGGGGCGCTTCCTGACCGTGTCGGCTGCCCGGTCGCGTTGCGGGGTCTTCCTTGGATGTTGTCTTGCTGACTCTGATGATAGATGCAGCTCGAGAGGACCAGGCACAGTAGTACCTCAGCAGAGAGAAAAGATCAGCCTCGTTTGAGCCCTCGTTGGGCTTCCTGGAGGTGCAAGTTTTCAGAAGCTGAAGACAGTTTGCTGGCTTATTTGCTTATTTAGGTAGAGAGAAAACTAGACAAATGCTAACTGCCAGACTCAGATAAAGGAAACAGCTTTCAAAGAGCTTGGATTCAACCTGCTAGTTGTTCTCACAGCCTGCATGACTACTCCTCAGGCTGCTAGCCTGGTTTTTATGTGTCTTTCTTGGGCATCTGCTAAGCTTCTAACTTAGAGTTCTGCTTCCTACTGCAATAAAAAAGTATACATTTTTTTTTTCTTTTTTTGAGGGGGGAGGGAGGTAATGTGATTTTCTTCTTTCTTTTTTTTTTTTTTTTCCTTCTGAGATGAGATTTCTTGTGCTACAGCCATCTCTTTAACCTTGGTGTACCCTGCCTCTGCTTAGAGAACAGCTTAAGCATCGCAGCTCTTCAAAACAGATACTTTTTAGATTGTAACAGATGTCCCCCGAAACTGGGAAATGGGAAATGAATTGGATTTTCAGTGTCTTCGAACTGTCGACCCGTGTTTTAGATCAATGTAGACTCAGTGCTGACTCTTCCTCTTTTCTCCTTCCCACATTTAGTGTGCAATTCTGAGCAGCTCTCCCAGCTCACTGTTCACGTTTCTCTGGCTCTTTCCAGTGCAACACAACTGCCAGCTGTCCACCTGGTGAAAGAGAAAGAAATCTGTTCTTCAGCGAGGCGCGTGTCATGTAGCAATGCAAATAGTTATCGTCCACAGGGAAGTGAACAAATTCCAGTCAGTGGAAGTGTTTTTGCTTCTTGGTATACTCAGCTGGTACGGGACATTTGACTGTCCTCTGTGATGTGGCAAATTAAGTACTTGGCATTTTTTTTCCTTGCTATTTTTTTCGCAAGGAAACACAAAGCCTACCCCCCATTTTCTGGTCATCAAGATACTGCTGTGACAGCAGCTATGTGGTGACTCCTGACTACCAAGTAGCCCACACATCTCGCCACAAATTTGGGAGTTGTCTATCTAAAAGGAAGAGACTTTCAGCGGGCTCTTTGAAGGACCATACTGATAAGGAGACTGACATCCGTGCCTTAAGCTGAAAGTTATCTTATTGTTCTAGCTTTTAACCCAGTAGTCTGCAGTAGCTGAAATGTTGCTGTAAATTACAGGGAAGGTTAGTGTCTTCTGTAGTTTCCTTGTCAGGTTGATTGCTCAGTCTAAGCTCAAGGCTGACTGATTACTTCTTAAATTAGCGTTCTACCAAACTTTATGTTAATCAGAATAAGTAAGAATTAGCAGACTTTTCATAAGGCAAATTAAAAGAATGTTGCTGTACTTGTTGGTTTAAAAACAAAACAGACCAAACAAACAAACGACCACAAAACCTTGGTCCGATGACTTGCCATCAATAGTGTTTTTGTGATGATTGACCTAGGTTAGGGTGAACACCTTTTTTTTTCCTTGTCTTACATACCAGAAAATGAGAGGGTTACTCAGTACAATGTTGCATGCAAATCTGGAGACCACCCTCTGTTCCAAAACACATGGATTGCAAATAATTTGTAGCCAGGAGAGACTTTGAATGAAGTTTGACGAATTCTAGCAGGAATAAACATAAAAGATTCCCTCACATCGGTCAACCAGTTCGGCTTTTTGAATCAACACAGCCTAGGAGTTTCTAATCCCTCTGGCGATAGTGGTCTGTCTTCTAATTTTAGCCTCTTTCAGTTTGTAGTTACTTGTAGGGCACAATAGACCAGTGGAAAAAATCTGCATTTTAAAATAGCGTGTTTGAAGAACAGCGCGGGCATGAGTCATACCTGTCCCTGCAGGCCGTAAAAAGCCGTGGACGGCTGGCGGGGAAGAAGTGTATTTAAACTTTGTTCTTGCCAATTTAAATCACTTTATTCAAGAGCATGTGAATGAGTTGTAGTATTCCGTTAAGGCTGTTTTTGTCAAATATTTTTATGGGGAAATGTATTTCTACAAGCAGGAAATGAATTCTTCCCCGAATTTTCCTTTACATCAAATATTCCTAATCATCACCTGTGACTGCACAGGGGACAAAAGTGAACGCTTTCAGATCTCATCCCAAGGAGGAATTCAGCTCACAACCAGAGCAGGACCACATTGAAGTAGCTGCATAGTGATTTAAATGTAGGTTGATATGCAAATGATTCGGTCAGTGGCCTGTAGCACATTTTGCTGGAGGTAGATAGTAAAATGGAGATTATTCAGATTTGGCTGGTTTTCAAGGCACTGGTTTGTTCTGCGTATGGATTAGATGAAGGAAATCAAACAACACGATGTGCGAAGCTTGTGCTGAAGACATTAAATTCCAAGGACCCTAATGGTGCTTTGCACTGAGATTTTGCCAACTTTCTGCTTAGAAAGCAGGAGCTCCCACTAAATACCAAGCTGCAGACTGGTGCTCTCCTACTCCACCCTCCTGCTTCCCTTTTCCATTCAGTCTTTCCCTGTAACACCAGCAGGCATATGACGTGTACAGCGGGATTTCTTTTTCCATTTCTGTGAGAAAGGCTGGCTTACCTAAACCTGTTTGGCATCGATTGAATGTTAGAGATGGAATATGATTAAAAAAAAATAATAATAAACAAACAAACAAAAAACCCACCCTAGAGTTTGGTCAGAAGATCTCTGGCATAACTTTAGCAATCTAATAGCTCATAACATGCTTTCGCAATTGCTTTCAGTAAAAGAAAAGGAATAGGAATCAAGATGTGTATTTGCATAGGCTTTGCTGCAGCATCTCTAATCCTCCTTGTGTACTAATTTCAAATAATAGTTTGTAATATTTTATATATTTCTAGAATATTAAAATAGTAAAGATGCAAAGAATAAGCTTCCCCCATACAGCCTACCACACTGGGGGCTTAGACAGTTCCTAGAGATTTTGCTTTGTAGCATTTCATTAGTTGCATTTCTTTTCTTTTCTTTTCCTTTTTTTTTCTTTTTTTTTTTTCTTTTTTTTTTTTTTTTTTAGTAACTCAGTACCATCAGAGGGGCTACATTCACATCAGTAACTGGGTTTAAGAAATACCAAGAGTCTACATAACATTACAGATTTTAAAACCATGGTTGCCATCTAATTTTGTGGTTACAAATGAAAGCCAAATACTCCTGAAATCTCTAATTTACTCCATCCTGTCTATAAATAAAAAAATTGTAAGTTTCAAACCCCAGGAATTTAGAGAACTGCCTTGCTGCTTATCCCCCAGTGCATGGCTTCGGTTTAGGGAGCTCATCGGTTGCGTTACACTGACCTGCCAAGTCGGCAGGTTTTGGAGAACGGGTTAAAGTCTGGAGATTTGTTGAGGTTGCAGTATGTGGTTTATCTTGATGGTAAAAACGGTTTTTTGAGTTGCAGTTTTTAAAATTCAAGTACAAATGTTATGTCTTGATAAAGGGAGCATAAGCTTTTACCAAAAAAAGTGGTTTTCCAAAAGAAGCTTGGACCACAGTGGCAAGCTATGGGCATTTTTCTTTGTATGCTGCAGTTCTTGCCACCTTGGGACCTAATTCATACATTTTGCACCTCTGAGAGGTTTCCATTATCAATACCTGTTCTGGGCCTGACTGTATTAGAGGTATTTATCTTAAATAATCTCTTAAATAATGCTAGATTCAGTGAAGAAAAAAAAGTGCTTAAATTCTCCCCCCTCTGCTCTGGATGAGGGACTGCTTACCCCTAATTATGCAGTGCTGCGTTTCTTCTGGAGGCAGACAGGCGTGCTATCTGGTTTCTAGACTCGGAGCACCTGTTCAAGGAAGAGTTTGTTTAGATTGGGCAGGTTTCCTAGCCTGCCAGCTCCCTTTTGATGCGAAATTACACAGCGTAAGGTTAAAGACAGTGGGTTAGAGAGGCTTCAAAGAGCCCAGCGTGACCCCGGCATGCCTGGCATGCCTTTCTGTTGTGCAGAGGTTTGGCATCCTTCCCCCTGCAGCCCAGGGAATGCGCTCAGGGCAAGAACCCAACTCGGGGAGGGCTCCCCGGGTCGTAGGGGCTGTGGGGAAGGTGGGTGAGTTCCTTGTCCCCTTTCTAAACGCTGCTGGTGCTCGCCAGTGGGGCACAGTGACCGTCCGCAGCTGTGTGAAGATAAACAACCCCTCACACCTACCAGGGATGCCCCGGGCTGTGAGGGACCTGTGTCCCACCAGACCCACCTGCACCCTTCCCCTGCACTCACCCAGCCCTGTGACAGCCAAAGGCAAGGGGGCAAAGCTCCCCCGAGGGGCTGCTGCCAGCTGCTCCGGGGAAGATGTGGCCCCACGTGGGGAACGGGGAGTTGCTGATGCCAGGTGAGATGGGGGAAAGCTAAATTCCCAGCTGTGTTACAGGGTCCTGCAGGATGCTACAGACATTTGCAGGTTTGCCTTTGCAAACTTGAGGCAAGTGCAAGTGGGTACCAAGAGCGTGTCCCGAATGAATCGGAGGCTTTCCCACAGATCCTCTGTTGTATTTAGCATGCACCCTGCGCTGGGCTGTCTTGGTAAGCAGCTTTCTAGCAGTGAAAGTATCTTGCATCTGTCATCTCAAACTCCCTTGAAAGCTTGGTTTTATAACCTTTATACTCTCTTTAGGTAATACAGTTAGGAAAATGAATTTGACATTTTTAACAGTTTATTCTTCAAATTCTTCCTAAATCCCTCTGGTATAATCTGTAATTCCAGGAATTCTTCTGTCTGTAGCCCGAGGGCTCGCCACTAACGCCCTTATCGTTCCCATGGACCGCAGAGGGGCAGGAGCTGTTTTGTAAATAGATTTCTTTATATTATGCCAGACAAACAAGCGCTTCCCTTGGCAATCAAAATTAAGCTATCTCCAAAGAAAATAACTTATCAGACAACAGGCAGTAGATACCAGTGCTCTATTGGTATTCTGTGCAAACCACAGGCTTTCTTTGGAAATCCCTCCGTGACAGAGCAGGCCTTTCTCCTTCCCTACCAAGCTGATTTCCCAACCTGCTCATACTTGGGTGAAAGCAGTTTGACCGCCAGTGTCCAAAGACAGAAATGCCCGTTTCATTAATTTGGAAACGTTCTTGTTGAGGTAAACAAGCGAATCCAGCCCCGTTCTATGGCTGAAATGTTGGGGGAGAAAGAAAAGTATGGTTGGCTTTTTTTAATTTTTTTTTTTTTTTAGTATTGTGCTTCTCATGCATTGGTCAGCGAGAAGGGCTCGTGCCTCGTGCATAGGAGGTAGGATTGAATATGCCTCAAGCACGTGTTTTGCTAACTTTACAGACCGCATCTGGAGCACTCAGCACAGGCAGAATCTGTGAAATGGTCATAGCAGGAATACAAAGCTATAAACGTGCCAGCAGCTGGCTGTAAGGGCGCACGAAGAGCAGGGCCTGGGCTGTGCCACCCTGGGGCTTTGCCCACGCTGCATGCCTGCATTATCCCAGGCTGTGCTGCAGCATCTCGACGCCCAGTGCAACGTGAACGTGAGTGATTAACGCAGCTACAGCTGCTTCCAGAAACAGCTCGTCTTGCAATGTATTAAGTGTAAAGATATAATAAACAGGTGACAGTTAACTTTAATAGGAGTACAATGAGTGAAGATGCACTTCTTAAGAAGATCCGCTGCCATTAGCGGATGTTTGGCGAGATGTTTTGCATTACGTGTAATACCTCCTCCTTCCTTTGAAACACCAGTCCTGCACTAATGCTCTGCAGAAACCAAACACGACTCCTAATGGTCCTGTTGCACTGAAAGCAGTCGAATACGTGAAAGTGCAGGTTGCATTAGCGACCTTAATTCTCCTCCTTACAATGTGCGTTATGAAAATCTCTATTATGAGATGGTATTGCTAGTTCTTAAACAAACCCTGCAAGACTTCTGTGTAGGTAAGTTGCGTGTGGTTACTGCCACAGGGGATTAAAAGCAACATGAAGCCCGTCTCCCCTGATATTTTTGTTTTCATTTTACCTTTTTCTGTAACAAGGGGGAAAAAAAGAAGAGGCTTTGGGAAGCAAATGACTTGTTTTTGCTGAGAAATAATACCCAGTTGTAATGAGACAAGCTCCCTGGAGTTGTAACGTGACGTGTTTAAGGGAGGTTGACATTATACCCCCAGCCTGTGGTTCACCTTGTGCTCGTTTTACGGTGAAACCGTAATGTTTTCGTGTCCATTTCTGTTTGACAGCAGCTTAAGTATGTTTTTTAGTGCAACCGGGTCTCTCCGTGGTAACAATACAGCCCCCTGGCAGGGAGGACGAAGCCTAAAGCTGTGTTCCTCGCCGGTTCACCCGAGGCTGCAGTGTGGCAGGCATTTGCTGTGGCTCTTCCGTGGGGAGGGAAGCAGAGAGCCGTCCGTGCCTCTGGCTACGGGGGCACAAACGTCTGCGTGGCTGGGCAGGCAGGGAGGGGGCAGCCTGGGCTGGCTGCAGAGCAGCCCCCAGGTTTATGGGGAGTCTGCTACAGATAATATACCTCTGAAAGCAGTGTTCGTAAAGTTCGTATTGCTCTCATAAAATCAGGATTTATTAATAGTAATATTCAGGTGCTATCTATGCCTTTTTCCATCCCTGGAAGGAAAATAACTTACAGTCTGTTTACAGTTCTGCTAACTACAATGCCTTGCTCTGCATGGGAATAAGGAATAATAGTGTGTGGAAAATACCAGTTTGAAAGCAGCATTCAAAATGCTTTGCCAAGAAACATTATATAATTAGTAAAACAATTTAGTAACACCTATCATACTTGATAATGTCTTCGCCGCTGTGTGTAAGTAAGCCTTTGAAGGCGATGTGCAGCTTAGTGCAGTGCCTCCTTCCTTGTGTGCCGTGCTTCCTCTTGCTTGCCTTGCTTCACCCCAAACTTCAGGTCCCTCCGTGCTGCAGGAACAGGTTATTGATCAGGGATGTGGTGAGCAGTGCGCGTTGCAGGGCACAGAAGCAGGGTTGTTTGACTTGTACGCCGTGAGCTCGTAAGCTTACGTTTCTGTCTGTAACTCTGTGAGGCAAACCTGCTGCCGCGGGCCCTGCTGAGCCTCCCGCTGAAGCTGCAGGTACATGGGTTACAAATTCCTCCTTCCAGACTGCATTCCTGGGAGCCCAGGCACCTTTCCTTCCTCCTTCATGTGCAGGGTGATGGCCAATAAATCATAAATCAGAGGTGGCAGCCTCGAGGTTATGGCCTGGCCCGAGACAAACTGGGGGAAACCATGAAAACGTGGGCTTTCCAAAATCCCATCGGCTTGGTTCATAATGCATTCAAAAAAACAGAGGTCTGACAGTAATAGCAGTGCCCTTTGGTAGGGGAAAGGCCTGCCCTGAATTACTTGGCTGAATTACACATTTAGCACTGGTCATGGGGTGTATTTTTCCTCCTCTTCTAAGACCTCACACCAGCTAGGCCCTAGCACCTGCCTGGCTCGTTGGGGAGCAGGGAGCTCGGTTCAGCACACCTCTGTTAGGAGCTGAAGCTGCAGTCAAATGTCAAAAGCAGATGGCAGAAGCACCTCTCCGTGGGGCCGGAGCCTTGCCTGAATGGGAGCATTTGGCAAATTAAATGAAGTCTGTGGTCGGAGGGAGAGGTCATATAGAGAAGACAAAGCGCTGAGTGCTGCAGCTGCCCTAACTCGATTAGGAGCAGAAGGGAAGTGTTTAAAACACAGGCCGGACCAGATTAGAGAAGGGGAAGAATAGCGAAGCCTGACTGTCCTTCCTGGGCCTTCGCTGCTGCCTCTGGGCTAAATCGCACGCAGCCGGGGGCTTGGCCCCAAATTGATGAGGGCATTTGGTTTCCTGAGTTCCGGGGGTGAGGGGAGAGCAATCCTATTAGACACTGCACACAAACCCCTCCGCGGCGTCTCCAAA
Source organism: Aythya ferina (assembly GCF_964211825.1). NCBI lineage: Eukaryota > Metazoa > Chordata > Aves > Anseriformes > Anatidae > Aythya > Aythya ferina. The sequence goes on along the minus strand of NC_140300.1, from coordinate 44,857,851 downwards.
GGAGGCAGTCTGCTGCACGTCTGCTGAGCCTGCCGAGTACACAGGATCCCTCCTGGCAGCGTCTCGAGTGATGCATTTACCAATATTAACGGAGACACCAAACCGTACTGCTCCGCAGCTCCTCCCGCACACGTTCTGCTCGCAGGGCCCATATGTGCGTGTGAAATGCCAGCCCGCCCCGAGATGTTTCTCCAGCCCAAACCCCCCAAAATGCCGTTTCCTTTGGTCCGCGGCGCCGGGATCTCCGTTCTTCTGGGGCTTGCGCAGCTCCGCGGGTGATTGCTGCAGCTCATCCCAGCCTTTCATTAGGAGTAATAGACGCTCTTAATTACAGCGTGCCACATGACAAACTGGTAAAGGTGCTAGAAATGGTGCCAGCAGGAAAAGAATTGGATGATGCGAATTTTTATTAATTAAGAGCTGGCAGGACTGACGGGAGAGGAGATTGGGCTTGTGTCCACTGGAAACTATGTAATTTTGGTGGAGACATTTTAAAAAAATGTAATGAGTTATATGCTGATTGTGGTTTTAAAAACTTGAAAACTTATCTTCAGCCGAAACGAAATGAAGCCAACCTTTGAAATTGAATACATATGAAACAGGGAAACGCAGCAATTTTGGGTTTTTCTCTTAAAGTTGTAGTGCTAACTATGGTCTGCCCCAGTGCATGTTAATTTGCGAGAAGCATTCACTTGATGCCATTAAGAGTGCTTGGAGCACGTTAAGTTCCTGCAGTAAAGATTATTGCAAATGCCAGGAAAGATAGAAACGGAGGCATCGTCCCTGCTGTTGGGCTCCCAGAAGCGTCGGAGGAGCCGGGGACTGACTTGCCCCCCGTTAAGTTTTCCAGGAAGACGCGGAGCGGAGCTGTGACCTGCAGCGCTGCTGGGTCTCCGCGGTTGTGTTCATTCTCCTCTGCTCCTGCAAGGTCTCAAATCATTCCTCCTGCTGCTCCTTGCAACTGGGATCGTGGCGTGCTCGTGAAGCTGAGCTTCCCCGAGGATGGGGGGCCTCCAAAGCAAGGGAGGGGGTGAAAGCCCTTTTGAGAGAGAGGTGGAGCAGGAGCCAGAGGGGCTCTCCTGAGGCTTGGGGGAAGAGCAGGCACACCCCTGGGACCTGCTGCTGCCTGGAGATGCACAGAGGGTGGGTCCCTGTTTGGGAAGAGGTGGTAAGGCTGTAGGAGAAAAACATCAGGTGGGAGAGATCCGTGTGCAGCTTTTGTCTTGTGCTCTCGGGAAGGTAGACTGCTAGACGAAAGACAGTCACCATTAAAATGTCAAAATCTGTCAGTGGTATCTGCAGCTAAAATTAGGAAGAACCCGAAACCCTTTTGTGCGCATAAATATCTGATGTGCCGAGCGCTGCTCCGCTGGCAGGTGGATGTTGGGGTTACCGCAGGGCCTGCCCGCGGCGCAGAGCGTGGCAGTGAAGTCGGGGATTTCTTGTAGCCGTGAGAGACTATCTGCCAGTCATTATCGGAAGAGAAGGAATCAGCAATAGCAATACTCCAAAAGAGAGGAAAATAGTAATTTCTAATTATTATTCAACTCATTGACTGCTTACTCTGAAGCACATCTTGTTCAAAGGAGAAAAGCAGTCACGCTGGCAGGTTGCGCTTGTCCGTGGGCAGGGGAGAGGAGAGGCGAGGCGAGGCTGCTCCCGGGGCTCTCCTGCCAGCACCCGCTGGGACACCCCTGCTGCCAGCCCCCTCCGCATCAGGCGGGCCTTGGGAACGTGGCAGGGTGCCTCGTGTGTGCCCCCACCTCGAGTCCTGCATCCCACGGCGGCAATGTTCAGCTTCCTTCGTGTCTGGTGCTTTGGGTATTAATTTGCTTCCTGTGCTGATTTCATGTGTACACGCAGCCCGTGTGGGTTTTTCCCTTCCCCTCCGCATGCGATGCGCTCGCAGAGGAAGGCAGTAATAGTCCCCAGGGATATGTACGGCGCTCTTCACGTCTGAGGTATGGAGTCAACTCAAGACCATTTTGTTCTCATAAAATATACAGCACTGCAGTTTAATGGGTAATGGCATAAATGCCGGGGTTTGACGGGCAGAGCCATTTCACTGGGAGACGTGGAAGCGAGGGCTGGGGGCTGGCTGCAGGTGGCTGGCACTGTGCGAGGCCATCCTCGTGTGCCGTGGGGCCGTGCCTTCACCCCATCAGTGTGCCAACACCCCGCTGCTGCGCTCACCCGCGCTGAAGTATCAGTAAAGATGAGGTTTCTTTACGTACTGACGGGGAGGCTGAAGGCTCTTGCAGAAAGCAGTTCCTCTCCTTTACGTGCGTGCCCTTTTCCATACCTCTTTGTGTGGTAGGGGGACGGGGGCTCCCCTCTGGCTGCCAGGAGCGGCTGCGTGGCTGCTGCTGAGCACCTCCGGCCCCTGTGCTGCGGGGGGGAGCCGCAGGTCAATGCTGCGTTTTCAGCCCGTGTTCTGGGGGTGCTCTGCACCCACCCCCCTCCCGTATTTATTTATTCGTTTATTTATTTATTTATTTTTGCTACTCACGCAGAAAACTTTGCAGAAGCACCCAGCCCAAGGAAAAATGGCAGGAGCCGGCGTGCCTCGCTGCCGCTGGCTGTAGGGGAGCGCACGGAGCCTGCCTGCGGGCGGCAGGGGCCTGCCCCAGCCCCAACCCAGCACCGGGGGGCTCGGGGCGCCCCGGGCTGTAAGCGTAGGGGTAAGGGGGCAGAGGAGGGGAAGCCCCTGCAGCAGGAGGGCTCCTTAGCACGGGGGGGCCTGGGGCTGAGGTGCGGGGAGATCCGGCCCAAGGGGTGCTGGTGCCACAGCCCCGGGGCCGGGCCGGGCCGGGGGCTCCTCGCCAGCACCCACCGCCTGCTGCAGCCGCTCCCCGGGGTCCTGTCCCAGCGCCCCTTATGTAACGCCTGGCCTCGGGGCTCCACTCCCGCAGCCCTAGACGCCTGTGATGATAAAGCAGCGCCTCGTTCTCCACCTTCATGATTATTATGGTCATTATTATCACTACTGGCATTATTTTTATTCCCCCCCAGCCCACCCCAGCGCCTTTCCCCGGGGGGGAGGGGGGGGGGCAGCGGTGGCGTCCCCATCAGCGCCGCGGGGCTCCCCTGCGCTGCTCTGCGGTGCTTTGCCGAGCTGCTGGGAGCCGTGCCTTGCCGTGCCTTGCCGATACGCTCCGAGCCGAGCCGTGCCGGGGCCGTGCCGGGCGCTGCGGGGCGGGGCGGGCGCTCCCCAGCCCCCCGGGCCGCAGTGCCGCGGCGAGGCGAGGCGAGGCGCGCTGCGGAGGCGGCGGGAGGAGGGAGGAGGGACGGGGCGGGCGCTGGAGGCCGGCAGGCAGCGGGGAGGAGGAGGAGGAGGAGGAGGAGGAGGAGGAGGAGGAGGAGGAGGAGGAGGAGGAGGAGGAGAGGCCGGCGGGCAGGGAGCCGGGCTCGGCGCGGCGCAGGCAGCCGGGCAGGGCCGAGCCGAGCCGAGCCGCGCCGTGCCTGGCCGGGCCGAGCCGTGCCGGGCGCGCTCCCCGCGGGTCCCCGCCGCCGGCGCCGCCTGTGCCGAGCATGTCGGGCCGGGAGGCGGTGACCTACCTGCCGGACAAGGGGCTCTACTGCCAGCGCCTGCCCGGCCGCCGGGCGCGCAGGGGGAAGCGCGCCGACGCCATGGGCTTCTACGGCACCCTCAAGATGATCTTCTACAAAGTGAGTGCTCCGCGGGGCCGCACTGCGCACCCCGCGCCCCCCCGCTGCCCCCCGGCTGCCCGGGGCACGTCCCGCCCCGCCGCCTGCCCTCCGACAAAGTTTCGCCCCCTCCCGCCGGCCGCGCGGCCGGCGCGGGGAGAAAGTTGCCCGAAATCGCGGGAAACGAGCCCGAAAGGGGCGGCGGGGGGCTCCCGGGGCGCGCTGCGGGTGTGCTGCGGGGAGCCCCGGCGGTGCCCGGCCGCAGCGCGCTGCCTGCCGGCCTCAGCCCGCACCGCCCGGCCCCGGGGGCTGCCCCGGGCTGTGGGGAGCGGCCGGGGCGAGGCGGTGCCCGCGGGGTGCCCCCGGTGCCGTGCCCGCCTGGGGAAGCGCCTCGCTGCGTCCCGGGGGAGGCACGGCCGCAGCAGGGGATCCGCCGCCAGCCGCGGCGAGACCGCGCGGGGTGAAGCTCAGCCCCGCTGCATGCCCGAGCCGCGCTCGGCCACGGGTCCGCGGTGGCTTTCTGCAGGGAAAGCCACGGAGGCGGTTGAAAAGTTAAAAAAAAATAAAATAAGATGAATCAGGATAACGCGATACGGATCATCATCCTGCTTGCTTGGGTTTAATTTTTTTTTTTTTTTTTAGCCAGGTAGACCGATGCAATAAATGGTTAAATATATTCCAGCACAGTGTTAGAAAAGATCAAATCAGTGGTTTGTGTGAGATGCCAACTTTTAAACCGTGTACCTTAAAATGACATTTTTGGGGAAAAAAAAAAAAAAAAAAAAAAGGAAAATGGTAAAATTAAAGTCCGAGTTGTGACACAGGTAGTTCCTGCGTTCTGCAGCTTGCAGTTGTACGCAGCAGTAAGTATCCTTCTGCTGGCTCAAGTGCTCCGGTGTATCACATCTTTCTTTTTTTTTTTTTAAAAAAAAAAAAAAAAAAAGAAAATGAAAACCAACAAAACCCACAGAAACTGCATTTAGCATCACGACGTCTCACTGAGTCCAAAAGCCTGTGGTTAAAGATTGCCCAAATATGTAGAAAGTAATCTTTATTTGTCTGGCTGGGTAAATATGGCTTTCACTGGTTTCCATCTCACTGGTAATTTTTGCAGACTGGCTTCCCCTTTTAGCAGCTGCCCTGCTCATTATTTGGTTTTGATCACATCTAATTGTGGGTGACATTCAAGGCTGAGATTTACCGGGTTTCATCCTTAGCTTTTTTGTGAAAATGTCTGTTACTCTTTCGGTCAGTTTTATAAATGCTTCCAGTGTGCAACTCAAAAATAAAGGGTGCTGGGCAAAAGAAAAGATGTATTTGAATTTTTTTAGGCCATAAAATGGTATTTGCTTTATAGTGCAGACGCGTTACCTGACATTTAACCGTTTGTGTGAGACTTTTAGCAGTGAATCTGGACACGGAGAATGAAGGGGGTGGTTTGGTTCTTTTTCTGCCCTCCCTGGAGAACAGGGAGAGAGCACTTCAGTAAATAAAGCAGCACCGAGTTCTGTGCACTTTTAAACATTTGCCTTTGGAAATAAAAGGAATGTAATTCCAGTGGGTTTGGGACCTCAAAACAGCATTACTGTATCCATGTGCCGTATAAAAACATGTATCAAGTATTGTTTAAAGTTAAAGCCGGAAACTACAATGTTGCTTTAAATAATCTGGTGAATGCTAACTTTGTTGAAATCCGCTATTAAAGCAGAAAGTAAAAATGGATTTGATTTACAGAAGTATGTATAAGTAAGGCTGGCCATGTAACTAAAACCATGTTGTTGCTCTTTTCCCTCACCTTGCAGATGAAGAGAAAGTTGGACCATGGCTCCGAGGTCCGTTCTTTCTCTCTGGGAAAGAAACCCTGCAAAGTCTCAGAATACACAAGGTAATTAAATGCAATAACAGACCCCTGGGTTGTGATTCTTGTGCGTATCCCGTCTTTCCAGTCTCGCTAAGCCTGCTTCATTGCTCCTCTCCATGTTAAAGCACTGCGAAGCGGAGGAAGGGGAGGTATCAGTGTTCATGTACTGCTTAGCTAATTTAAATCACCTACACTGAAGATGAGTTTTAATGAAGTAGCCAGACTTGCATTTCTTCAGCTGAGGTTTGTGTTTGATTCTAAATATAGCACGCCCATTTACTTGGAGTCTTTTCGAGGGCTGAGGCATTCCTGGGAATAAAATCAATCAGATTGTTAAAAAGGGGCATAACGATAAACCCTAAGACTATTACAAACTGTGATCAAATGTATCACTTCGCTATGGCAACAGGAATGAGAGAATGGAAATTTATGTAGGCAGAGCAGACCATCTGATGCGAACGGGAACACACACGTACTTGTTACCCACGACGTGAAATTACCAAGGGCTCCTCCAGCCCTGCCTCCGTACTACGCCGGAGCGGCACCGCGTCGCGCAGGCAGCGGCACGTGTGCGGTCAGATGCCTTGCAGGGCAACGCGCCCCTGAGCATGAGGGGAGGTGGCCGAGCAGGGCCCTGCGTGCACGCCTTGCAGCTGCAGGTCCTACTACATAGTTGCCATAACGATTGTGCTCTGGTGCCGCACTGCTTCCCATCATTTTGGAGCTTACACCATCACGCATTTTTCCCCCGTAAGAAGCATCAGCCCTCCCACAGGCTTCGTGCTTGCTGCCTAACACTGGCTGGGGATGTTATTTCTGTGAATAGCGTTGTAGCGTTCAGCCACCGATGGGTCTCCCAAAAGTAACATGCATTTATTTCCCCTCCTTTAAGGGGCTTAGCAGGTGATGAGCGAAAAGTTAGGACAGTGAGGGAAAACAGGTTCCCTGGTTGCTTTTCAGACAGAAACGCTGCAGCAGAGAAGAAGAGGCAGCCGAGGAGCACATGTTGCAGCTCCCACGTCTCGTGCATTGGTAGTTTCTCCGGGCCTTTCCATTATTCTAGTGGAGGAGCACTCCCATTCACCCACCGGGTGGTTCCTGGTGCGACACGCCGCTCTCTGCACTCAGGTGAAAGTAAACAGCTCCGGAGCAAGGAAGGGGCGCTTCTTGGCAAGCGTACCTGTGGCGCTCAAAGGAACCGCTGTGCTTGCCCAGCTTCCGCAGCAGCCTGCCCGCCTGCTGCAGGTGGATGAGAGCAAACAGAAAAATACAGCAGGAACAAAAGCCTGCTGGCTTAATCTCAGGTCAAGGAAAGAGACTTTTAGATCTTATTTGGAATAGCTGCCTCTGAATGAGAACCAGTTCGCTGCAGAAGAAATTAAGGTGTAGCTGTTGTAGTGAGGCAAGCTCAAGGCTACGTGTTGCTCAGACCCTGTATAAGCCAAGTTAAGGGCCTTATTCTGGAGCCTAAATGAGAGGCCTTCTGCAAGGTCTCTGTACAGGTGATGAGAATGAGTAGGCTGTAAATACAGATTTGATTTTAAAAAAAAAACAAAAACAAAAACGCTTTCTACTGTCATTGCTTGGATTTTGAGTCATTATTGACATAAAAGAATCCTTAAATAACATCTGATCCTCTCTCCTAAACTGTTTGATTATATTTTCTGTAATAATGTTTAGGCAAACGATGTGGCTCTTGTGTCTGCTTGGTTCATTTTCCATAGGATCAGGCGCTCTTTAAAATTGACAGTTCTGATTAACTTTGTTTGCATATAACAGGTAAAGCCAGTAAACAAATGTCATTAAGAGGATCCCTGATCTGTGAAACAGTATTTTGGTATTACCTTCTGTTTCTATTACTGCTCGGTGAAATTATCATTAGAAAGTCTATTCAAGCCGTTCTTTACTTTTCTCTACCAGCCTGGGTAAATGCTAGAACAAGCTACGATTGTCCTTCAGAACAAGGAAGAATAAAGGGTGGAAGATTTGTAGATTTTGATGAGATACGTATTAAAATGGACGTGCCTGGCATCGTTCAAAGCTATTCCTCTAGCCAGTGAAATGTCAGTAACCCCCTGAATAAACACCTGCTAAAAAGTTGGGTCTATCATAAATAAAAGCAAAGGGTTTGGGTTGTTTTTTGTTGCTGTTTTTTTTTTTTTTTTTTTTGAGTCCCACGACTGCATTTAAAATTTTGATGTTTGTGAAAACACTACAGCAGAGTTCCAGATTTTGTGGTGGGGACACAACGTTGGCATTCTGTGAACGAAGTGCTTTACATTATGTTTAAAAAAAAGAGAGAACTCAGTCAGCTGTATGACTCTAGGCTCCTACAATAGCAGCTTAATCCTGGCTTTTTTTAAAGGCCTGTCCCATACGAATGAGCTGTTTTTTAACGTGTCAGAGTGAAAAAATCCAACTGTAATTCAGGGAGCACCTTTGGCTCCTTTTCCCTCCTCACTTTGCCGCCCTTTAATTCCCGTGTCGCTCCATCAACACACAAACTTTAAAACGCTCCATACAAGCACTTCAAAGTCCCGTTCCAATCACCAGGGCGCTAGGATTGTTTGATAGTAATAGCTCTTTGTCAACAAAAGTATATTAAGAGCCAACAATAGCTATCTCTCCGTTTGTGGGTGAAGCAGCCATAGCACGTCACGTTCAGGTGAGACTGGGCTCGGGCTCCCGGCACCAGCGGTCAGAAGGCACAGGTGCAGCCCAGCAGAAAAGGACACACTCTGCCAAGGAAAGGGATATGAGAACACGCACTTTAATAGATAGCCTGCTGGCCAGTTGATGGAGCAGTGTTTTTTTGGCCTTGGAGGAGTTTGCCCCTAGCTGGAAGATCAGTGCCGCAGTGGTAGCAACAGGTGAGTTTGTGAGCTTGAGGGCGCTGGCGCCGTGAGCGGCCAACGGGGCGTTCCCACAGTGTTGGCTTTGCAGGAAGCTTCAGACTCCCAGTAACAGCTGCAACTTCTGCACTAGGTTTCCTCTTCTGCCCTAGGCTGTGACTGTTCCTCCATGTTTTACATGCAGCTTTCACTTCTTCTTTGTGTTCTAGTACCACGGGGCTGGTGCCATGCTCTGCCACACCTACTACTTTTGGGGACCTGAGGGCAGCCAACGGCCAGGGACAGCAGCGGCGCCGCATTACATCTGTGCAGCCACCCACAGGCCTTCAGGAATGGCTGAAAATGTTTCAGGTAACCAGTGCTTAGAGAAAGAGACATCTGGAGCAGCTTACCTCTGTGATTTAAGCACGGGCTGCTGCACTAAAGGCAGTCCTCGCTGTATATCCCTGAATGTCTCGGTCATTGATTTTGTGTACTGTTGAAAAAACAAATGGGCAGCAACTTCAAGGAAATGCAGTTGCCCGTTTTAGCTAGTTGCTGTAGAAACTCACAAAAAAATTACTACTTTCTCTGGTTTCTTAATAAAATAGCCCATACTGTTTGATGCTTTCACATTTTCTGCAAATTCTGTCCAACATGTAACGGCTGCCTCCATGGCCTCCGGCTAACGGGAGACATTTTCTCTGGGAGACTACCAAGTGTGAGCACGTGGTTTGCTTCAGCGTAGGTATAGCACTAAATTTACCATAAGTCTGGTGTCTTCTAAGAATAGAAGACAGAGGAGTGTTTAGCAAAAATAGGTTGAACGGAAACTCGATGTGTATTTTTACTGATGTTTGAGTACTGAACACGATGTCAGCTGGCACACGCATGTAACATTGAAAGGAGAGGGAAAAGAGGCTTGCGGTATCTTTCCAACAGCCCTCAATGATGTCTAAAACTTTATTTGACAAAAAACAAAACAAAAACTAAAACACCCAATGGTGTGAGGCGCAGGGGTACACAGTCGCACAGGTAGAAACCAGAGCCTGCATGACACCAGTTTGGTGGCAGCTAAGCCAATGTTGTGTGTGTTAGTACAGACACGCTCTGGGGCAGGCCTGTGCTCCTGCGGCACAAACTGTGTCCCAGACAGACCAGCAGCCTGGTTTTGAGAAGTAGGGATGGGTCCCAGTCATTGATTTGAAAAATGGAAATATGATGTCTTCAACCCTTGATTAATAAACTGTTGCTTCTAAAAATGTTTTCAGAAGGCATAAGTAACTAATAGAGGCATAGTTTCAATTACGATAACAGACATTTTCAAAGATAGAGCAGCAATATTGTAGACGTAGTAGCGAGCATACGATTTTGCAGGCAGGAGCGTGCTTTGGCTTGATTCACACTGCCACATAGTACCATTGATCTCAATCACTGTCAGCTGTGAACATTAAAATAATAACGTAGAACTCCATTCCCTCTTTATTTTTACATATTTATAATCTGCTTAAAACAGCGGAAGTCTGGAATTAACATATTCTTGTACACATCATCCAGTTTCTTAAACATGCTCACATGTAATTGGTACCGTGAGTCTTTTTTTAAGAGGGTTCATAGAAATATGTCCTTTTAACCCTCAGGGATCAGGCTTGAATGGTACTTTGTACATATCATACTTAATATAATGCGATGTATTTTTACATTTTGTTAATGTTAAAGCCTTTGTACTGACAAAAGCTGTTTTCTGTGCAGTGCATAATGTGTATTTTCTGATGGAAGATCACTAGTTACCAAGAGTTACATATTCAAAAAAATTATGAAAGGCTGGAGTGTTTGAGAGCGTGACGCAAACATGCTTGACAGTAAAAAAAACAACAATGCTATTTGCTGTTTGGTCAGGATTGGGAAAAGAAGTCCACAAGCCCATGGAAACTTTGCCTATAATTAGGTTGTTATTATTTTAGGGTCACAAGTACTGGTTTAGTTAATGGAGAAACTATGTTCTCCATTAACTGCATAATTAGATACTTTCAGGTTTTGAAAAGACTCAGCCGCAGCAATAATTCCTGGATTCTGATCTGGACTCTTGAGAGAGAGAGAGGCCTCTTTTTCAGGACCAGAGACCAGCTAGCAGCACTCGGTGATCACCCCCCTCACTGGTAGTTTCTATTTTATTCTCAAAAGGGGAGTCCCTTATTTTGGAACCCAAAGCTTTCAGAGCCACGTAGCTGCATTTCAATGTTTCACCTCCTTGGCTAATGCCAAGCCCCTCATTTTCTGCATGTTTATTTTCCATGTGAATTTTATGAAGGGGGCAAGGCTTCAATAGCCAAACGTTGAGAGCACAGCCTTAAAGTAAGGGGAGCTCGCTCTGCCCAGAGGGCAGAATTAACTGGCACAGGAAGCATCATTCTTGCAATACGAAGATTTTCCCATACAGAAACAGAAATGGGAGGCCTTTCTTCTTCATGCACTTTACACCTCCTAAGCCTGTTTAATAGCACTATCTGATTTTATGTGAAAATATATTTCCAATTAATTTTAAAGCTAAATTTCCAGGGGCACATTAGCTGGACATATGTTCTGTTTGAAGGTAGAACTGTCCTTTGGCACAGAAGCCAGCAGTAACAAGTGATACTCGGTTATTTCGAGGTTCCTCACCTGTACATTGGCCTTCAGTCACTCTCCTTTGTTTTTTTTTTTTTTTTTTTTTTTTTTTTTCCCCAAATTTAAATGCAAGACCACTCAAATACTAAGAAAACAGGGCGTGTGTCTGAGTTTTGTTGTCTTGTTTTTTGTTTAAACTTATTTTTGTATGTTACTGCTGCTGCTGTGTTTTGTAGCTGATCTAGGGTTTTTTATTGTGAAAATGACAAAAACTAGTGCAGAAAGGAGAAACATCTGGAAGTACATTTGCACTTTCCCTTTAAAAATGAAGATGTGTATTGATTTCAATGAAATGTTAGTCTAGAAACAAAAATAGAAAAGTATTTTGATAGGTTCAAGCCATTTAATTTCTTAAAGGCCTATTTATTTTTTCTGTTTCGCAGTGGCTCTTGGTTTCAGGTCTTTTTAATGTCCACCATAAGATTTTTAAAACTCAGTGCCCAAGTGTATCTTTACAATATTTTTTCTTTTGTGAGAAGCTATTTTTATTTTATTTGGAACAAGAAATATTTTTAAGTCACCAAATTGCTTGCCATAAGGAAAAAAATCAGCTGCGTGCTAAACTCAGCCAGAGACAGTCCTGCTGTAAATATTACATTCCATTTTTCTCTTTTCATTCTTCCTACTTCACTTGCTTACATTGCTGGGTTTTATTTCAGTAACGTGATCAACAAAATTTGGAATTTTCTTGAAATATGTTGGAGTGCACATAGTGATGCTGAGAAGTTGCTCCGTAGGCAGTAAGTACAGCACTCGCTTTGAGTAACTAGTGAACGCTGTTATTTTACTCAGATTGGAAAGATTGTTTCCTCCGTGGTTTAAGATAGTGTCCACAATCCTCCTCCCATTGAGGGCTGGCTAGAAGACTGTTTCTTTCTGCCACACAGAGCTAACTCAAATTACTTACCATTCTTCATGTCATACTCTTCCAAAGACTCTTGTGAATGCACACATGAGTGGTCCAGCTCTTACACGCAGCTGGTGGTCAAGGTTGTATCATAAGCAGCATGACAGCAGCACCCCCTTCGCAGTGTAAGGTCAAGGTTTCAGTGTTGATGCACAGCCCTTGCACCCTCAATGGGAAGGATCCGCACTGCAGCACTTCCTGCAGGGGGCTTTGCTTGTTTGCTACATCTGTCCAGACTGGGCTACCCTCTGAGGTGGCGAGGTGCTCGGTACCTAACCAGGGGCTGGGCAGCAGCAGGACCCCCGCCAGCCCCTCTGCAGGGCTCTGTGGGAAACAGCACAGCTCCGTTAGCAGAGCGCAGCGACAGAGGACGGCACCCTAAAATTGTACCACGGCGTAACGTGTTCAAAATAGCTGTCCTGAAGATGCCTGGAGCAGAAAAAGGATCTATTTGCTACAAACTGGAGTTGTGCAAACTGGTGTTAACAGGTTGGGGCTGCGTGACAGAAGAGCGTAGCTCATGGTAGAGCAGAGGCACAGAAACAGAAGGAGATGATGAAAGGAGGGGAGGCAAGTCAGGCGGGAGTGATGAGGTGGAAGTCGTAGAAGCAGCAGAGATGTTTATGTTGATAGAAAGCTGTTTGGCTTGCCTGAAAACGTGAGGAAAGAGGTTTACGCGCAACAGCGAAGGGGAAAAGGAAGGGGTATTTCTCAGGTAGGCAGTGCCGTGGTTGCTGTAGCAGCATCCTGGATGATGAGATGGTATCAGCCAGACGAAAGGCAAAGCCAGACCTCCCTGGGGCACTGGGCAGGGACGAGGGAGATGCTGTGTCTTAGGATTTCAGATCACTGAAGGAGCACAGCAGCAGCAGCAGTCCCTGCCGGGCTCCCCAGGCCTGTGGGAAGGAACCATGGAGCTGCCTTTCCTAGGGGAAGCCCTGCACAGAACAAAAGCTTTGGTTCAGTTTTACATTAAGCTTAAGTTTTGAAGACAAGGAAAATGAATTAAACACATGCATTTTACAGACAAAGTATGTTCTTTACAGGGATCTTCAATTTCAAAGGGGATCACCTGGTAGAAGTCCCAAGGTTTTCTGGACACTACACCAAGTGTCTCAGGCCTCTCCGGTCATCTAAAACATTTGAAACTTTGCAAACTGTTTGGCGCCCATTTACTACTACTTTTTTTCTTTTTTCTTTCCATCTTTGATACTTGTTTACTGTTGTTTCTCATCAAAGCCACAAACTTACTGCTGCTCAATGCAATTTGGTGCAAACAGATCAATCTTTGGGGTCCAGAAACACAAATTTCCTAGTCTTGCCTTCATTAACAGAAACATTAGTGTTCATCTGGCAAGATTACTCACTTCATCAGAATGGTTCCTGCCAAGAGCTTCCCTCACAGACCCTTCCTGCCTGTAGCTGGGGGTCTGTGTTTAGGTGAGAGACTGAGGGGACAATGTCCTAGAGAAAAAAACACGTGTTGGCAGCTGATGGCTTAGAAAGAGACCAAGGTACCTGCCCGTATCCATCCCATAAGGATGGCTGGACAGGTGACAGGGGTGCTGCTTTTATTCAGTAGCATCTCTTTGCAATTCTTGTATCGTCTCCATTCTCTTCTCTGCGCAGCTCTGAATTGCTCTGTAAAAATAGAAATGCAAGAGAGTTGCAGACAGTGCACAGTGAAATTATTAATTAATAATGGGTTCACAATTGCCACCAGTGTTTGCCACAGCAATACGCAACGCTGTTCGGGTTGATTTGTTTTAATTTAGTGTAGCTGCTTATAGACTAAGAGTAGGCTGACCTTGGAAACTTAGAGCGTGAGGAAGTAGCACAGGTATTAGTTTTCCTTTCTTAATTCTCCTAAATTCAAATGCAGCTGACAGCTAAGATGACAGATTGCAACCGCTTGTACCTAACAGCAGCAAAGCTTGGGGTAAGTGGAACAAGCAATTGGAAAGGCAGAGAGAGGAACAGTTCCTCAGAGCCTGCTAGATGGAGAACTGTTCTGGGATGCAGACGTTTCCATCGACGGAAATTGATAATGAAAGCTATTTATAACGACACCGCTGCAGTTTATGCTGAGAGACTTGTGTCTTTTTAACACTGTGAGGTGTTGGCGACCCGAGATCTACTAACACCTGAGGCACAGAAACCCGGGTCTCTCGCAGTGACGATATAAAACACGTGTGGGGATGGGGAACGCTTTCCTGGCAGCTTAGGCCATGTTTCCAGTCGCCAGCAGCGTGTGCAGAGGCTCAGCTCACAGCAGCTCCCTCCCTCGGCCCCTTTTCCATGTCCATCGTGGCAGATGTCAGGCTCTCTCGCACGCCTGCTGTGGAGCAGGCACGTGCAGATGGGTGGCTGAGCAGCCACGTGCTGGGTGCTGGCTGGTAGCTCCTGGCACGTGCTCCCTGCGCAGCTGAGGCAGCGCCACGCCGCTCTCACTGCTCTGCAAGCATGGGGGCACCTGAAAGCCAGGTGGGCAACTGGGACTTCTCTTGGCATTCCCAATGCTTCGAAACCTTCATCAGGGGAAATGATGCAACACGATGATCTTCTCACAGCAAGCAGAGCAGGGTATTTACTTGCTTTTCGTTCATCTTCAGAAATCCCCCTTTCTCCTCACCTTGCCTCATTGTGTACAGAATCTTGACACAATTGCCCGTGTTGTAGTGTTGCAGGGACCAGAGTTAATGGTCAGGCTCACATCCAGAGAGCAGGAATGTACAGCATAAGCAGTAAAGGCCCTTCGATACGTGGCAGATTAGTACAGAGATCTTAATTCTAAGGTACCTTGCCTTTTTTTTTTTAATTTAATTTCTCTTAGCCTCTCACCATAACTGTAATATAATTTGTATGTGCTAATTTACTTGTAAATGTCACTCCAGAAGACATTGAAGAATGTGGATGTGAATTTGCTCTCAAAAACTGTGATGTCTCATTTTCTATCCTCTCTAAGGCTTTATTCATGCTCTAATTCAGTTGCTAAATCAGTTAGCAATGGCTGTTGTCTTTTTTTTCTCCAGAAGAAATTATTTTTTCTTTAAATTGTTTTCACGTAACAAATCTAAACTCTTTGAGGAGCACAGATGAGTTGAAGACATGCTTTTCAGATGTGCAGTGTATTCAGTTTCTAATTGTTTTCTACAAATGATGCTACTAATCTGCTATGCTCTCAGACGAGTGCCTTATTGAAATCTTCAAATTTTATGATGCCCATTAGTAAAAATGTGAGGTAAGGAAATTTCCAGTCAAAATTCTCTGTTTATTCAAGTGTAAATTGATGCCTACAAATACCCGTAGGTTTATAGCCAGGATCCTGAAATACAGCATTGTTGCTTAGGGACACACCACAGTAATAAGCAGGCAGTAAGCCAATGTATTTCTAGAAAAAGTTTCTTTTCTTTCCTTTCCTCTCATTCCACTGAAAATTTTTGGTCTGTCAGATGAAACGCTAAGGTTAAAAGTTGTCATCTCACTTGAACGTAAAACGGAGAAAGAGAGAGTGCGCGTTCTGTTCCAGCCCCGTCATTGTCAGTAATATGTGCATAGATTTCATCAACTTCAAAAGAAGCTTAATTATTTTAATTATTATTATTAAATATTATTATCTATTTAATTGCTAATCTGTATGTGTGTGTGTATAACAAATTCTTTCTTAGCTTAAGAATCAATGTAGTAATTTGGAATATTTTGTGTTGATTAACTTCTCATTTTTGTGTAATTTACATGAGCATTTATCTTGATGGCTTTTTATATGCTTATATATAGGTCAGCAAAGAAACTTAACTTGTCTTTTTTTTTTTGAAAAAGCAACAGCACTTACTAATATAAACTATGCTTAATGTTTATTTTTTTTTATATTATTTATTTTCTTGCAGAGCTGGAGTGGACCAGAGAAATTACTTGCTTTAGATGAACTTATTGACAGTTGTGAACCAACACAAGTCAAACACATGATGCAAGTGATAGAGCCCCAGTTTCAAAGAGACTTCATTTCCTTGCTCCCAAAAGAGGTGAGAAACACAGGGTAATACAGGACTGGGCAGTGCGTGATCTGCTGCCTTTTAAATACTTCTGTGCTAACTGTGGCGTTCATTTTTGCCAACATAATGAAGTAAACTGATGTTTAAAAGGTCCGTAAGTTGAAACACTGCCATACCATAGTAACTGTCGTTTCACATTAACATACCTTTATGTTTTGATGGGCATTTAGATACCTGGAAATATGGATGACTCCGTTCAACAAAGTCCCCGTAGCTTTACAAATATCTCTGTATCTTAATTGGGCTGGCAGCTGTATTTTTGTTTTGAGAACCAGTTCTTTTACATAGAATGTACACACACATTTCCTCCAGATGTAAGGCCTCTCTGCGCATTGTTCTGTAAGGATAAGCATTGTCGTTTAATGCTTTAAGTACTATATTTTGGTGAATATTAGTTTTGAATTTATTTTAAACAAACTAAACCCTAAAGTCTGTACTGAAAAAAACAACCAAAGTAAACCCAGAAAAGCCCTTCTTGCTAAGGATAAAGGCAAGCCCTAATTAACTAGATATCCTGCAGTAAATCCTGTATGGCAAATCTGATCATATTGTATCAGGTTAAGGAGAAGCTAAGACTTAGATTTGAGTGTGTGCTTTGCAGCATGTGTAAGTAAATGTCATCCACAGAAGAGTAATTCCTGATGTCCTCGCCATTAGAACAGGGGGTTAGACGTGAAGGATTATAAACCCATTTTGCTACAATTGTTAAATGAATGCATGTTAGCTCATTTAGAAATGATATTTCTTACCCCAATTGATTTTATCAAATGGGAACTTGTTTTGTTGTCTGGAGTGAGGAGGCAGTGCATTATTTTTTGTTCCAGACCTACTACATGTTGGGTTTGCCATGTAAAACTTCTCATGAGAGCTGGTATTTTTAAGTCTTCATTTACCAACACATCTGAAAACAAGTTCTTAGTAGATCCTCTGGTGCTAGGATATGGTTGCTATGTTTAATATGCCCTTACTTACTGTGGGGGCTGTTCTGCATCTCCATTTCTTGACGTTCTTTCTGGTGTATGTTCTATTTTTGAAATACTTGGATGTACATGACCCTTCTTCCCGTTTATCTACTATCATATCTCTGTGGATTAGGAAATGTCACAGCCTTCCCCTGGGTTTTGCTGGTTAGCATTTGTAAGGCTCGGGAGCAGTTTATGCAGTGAATGTTGACTTAGTGCACATGATGTAAGTATTTACAGAAGCGCTGTGTGGTAGCCTTCATGTATGTAGGGGATGCAGTGGGAGGAGAAGGGTCTAGTAAGATCTCTGGGTTGTTGCCACCTTCATGAAGAAGCTGCCCAAGGCAGCCTTAGTTCAGAGGCAGAGGAAGAAAGACGCTATTTAGATTTTGGGAAAACAGAAGATATTTTGTCACTTCACTTCTTATTAAATCAAAAATCTCAATAATTGATAGCAGTAACTCACAGCTGAGTTAGCTTTCTTTGCCTGACTTAGTGCCAAAACTAACTCAAGTACAACCAGTGATGCAGTTGCATTGTAACTAATGATCATGTTGCTACTCAGTTTTAGCAGTTTCTTCACTACAAGGCTTTGCTATTTAGCTGTAAAATATTTCTTCTCTCTTATTTGTTCTTTAACTCCACCGTAAGATACGTGTGTGTTTAATTATATTTATTTTTAGTGGTTGTGCTTGCCTCTTGAAACCAGGATTGTCAAGTGTTTAGTTTCATGAAAGGCTGGCTTGGCCATGGAAGCTGGCTTAAATCATTTTTGCTTCCTAGCCCCCAGTTACTGTCACCAAAATCAACTGAGTTAACAAAACAAAAAAATCAAGCTAACGCCATCTCGCCTCCATTTTGGAGATCATTAACCCAGATCGCTTCTGTCCCCTGCTGGCTTCAGCAGGGGGTGATGAGTAAGTGGGGGGAAGCAAGAATAATTTGGTAGGGTCAGTAATTCTGTAAGCAGGCTTTCCTACCAAAGCGAGCATCCTGTGAACGCACGCTCTCTTGAGTTGTCACTCTGCATTAACATCTCCAGGTATCTCCCACGTCGTGTTGTGGTATGCAGTGCGGGGATTTTATTACCTAACCAGGACAGGAAGCACATTCGAGCAGGAGGCCGCTTCTTCAGAAATGCTTTCGGCAATAGAGAGACAGTAACTTAATACCTGAATAACCAAGAAAATGTTTGCTTTCCTCCTGAGGAAACCTGCAGTCAAACAATTAATCTGAAATAATACTTGTTTTCTCACGGAGCAATTAGAAATAATTATTGAAATTACTTGTTTGTGAAAACCAGGTCTGGAAATTAACAGATGAGGAGTGTTGTTGAAATCCGCCAAAGTCTTGTTGGTGCCATGGTATGAGTGGAAGAGAAAGTGAGCGGCAGCGTGTTGTGTTGGGTATTATTAACACTGCGAAGGGGAGTAGGGCTAGGTACAGCTGAGTCAAAGGTCGATCTTTGCTACCTGAAGCCTTCTTATAACTAGATCCGTGAACAGTGACAGAGGGCCTTCAGCTTTTGTGTGCTGCTAATCCTAAAGTCAACTGTGAGTTGTGTTGACCCTTGATGACTACTTAGCCAAATATAGTCTAAAATAAATGTCACCCATATGTAACCTGTTTTAAAAATCAGTCGGCTCACAGATTTTAATTAACGCTACCTTAGCAAACATTCATACCTGTATAGATAGGACAGGTGATATTTAAACAAACTCTTCTCTCGGTTAAGGAACATCCAGCAGAAACAGAAAGGCTCTGTTCCGTGCTTTGAGTCTTGCTGTGTGTGACCAGCTGTCTGATGTGTGTTAGGAAACAGGGTTTCTTCAATATTTTTACATATCAGGAATTAAGTCAGAAAGTCTAAAAGGACGGGCACAGTTGTTGCTTGTGTATCAGAGAGCCTTTCAGCAAAGCCTAAATTCTGACTCCATAATTGAGTAGGGACAGAATGACTGTTGTGCAGCTGCATGGCCTGGGATGCACATGGGAGCTAACGTGCAAGTTGGGGCGCAGATTCTGCAAATGTGGAGTCCTGCATGCTCGCTGTGGGCTGCAGGTGATGACTTGCAAACAAGGCGTGTAAATGCAATCAAAATGCAAACAGTCCTGGCATACTGAATTTTTATTTCCTGCTCAGTCACTGATGGGGCTACATTACTAAAAGCAAACGTTTCTCACGTAATAAGGTCAAAAATCTTTTGAGGTCAATGGCCTATGGTTATGACTTCCTTACTGAATTTCAGTCTATGCTTCTTTAAAGGGCAGATTCTATTTATAGACAACACAACTCCAGTTAAGAATTAAATACAAAAATTGTAAGCACAAAAAGATATGTCAAGCAGCAGTTAAGGTGGATGATATGATTTCCCTGATAACTTTTGCATCCTAGTCCTGGCAAAGACCCCACTATTTCTAAACGTAAGTAGTTGTTGTGCATCACTTTTTATCAGCAATGTTTCCTCTTGAGTTTTTAGCCAGGGCAGCCACTTTGCTGCCTCTTATGTTTTTATTCTCAGTGACTGGGAAAATACGTTGTTGCTGTTCAGTAGAAAAGCTGTAGTCATCCATGATACCCTTAAGGATATCAGTCCCTGTGTTTTGTATTGTGTTTGAGATGCCTCAGTCCCTGTTTAAGACTCCAACACATCTGAAGGTATTTCTGGAGATTTGGGGCTTTTATCATGGTCATTATATGGCTTAGCTCAGTCAGCTGTGCTCTGAGTGCTGCCGGTAACATTTAATGTTGTCACACAGAAAAGTTCAACTTCAGTTTGTCTTATGCTGCTTACTGGGATTTCCCATGTGTTTTTTTTTTTTTGGTAACACATACTACGTGCAATAGCAAAGTTATGTGTTTCAGGCCCTCTGCATCCAGGTCCATCAAACTCCCTGTAGCATCCCTGTATGTTTGCATTCTAATCAGAAATTGAGCAATGTGTATGCTGGGCTTCTGCAGCTGCGGAGTACTTTTGAACTTGAGTACAAATAGCATTTATGTTTTCTATATTTGAGCTTCCTGCATGATGTTATTCATCACAGCGTTCCTCATTTGGTCACGTAGCGTTGTGTTTTCCAGTTAAAACCTTCTGGTACATTTATTAGATAAAATATTGGAGACATGATTATTTTGGTACAGCCGGTAATGGTTCGTGGTAATATGGATGACATTTAAAAAAAGCATAATAGCCAGTGATTTCAGCTGACATCTATTCTCCTGCAAATAATATACATTTTTGATGTGATCCATATGGATTTAGTTATCTAAGATGATTGCTATACTTTTCATGTGCGCACTGGAACAAACTGTAGCTCTGTTAAGTTTCTGAGAACATTTAATAATTTATTGTTTCAATTTTCCGTATTTCAGCCTCTGATGTGTGATAATACTTTGAGTTACTTCCCTTTTCCTTTCAAAAGCAATTGAGAAAATATGCTCCCTTTTTTTCACAGCTGGCACTGTATGTGCTGTCATTCCTGGAACCCAGGGACCTTCTGCAGGCAGCCCAGACATGCCGTTACTGGAGGATTCTGGCTGAAGATAATCTTCTCTGGAGAGAGAAATGCAAAGAGGAGGGTAAGGCTGAGCAAAAAGATGAATGTAACGGTGTTGCTGCCATAAAAAGTGCAGTTCATTTACATAATAAGCTTAAAGTTTTACAAAGGGAATTCAGATGACTTTAAATTTACCCGTTTGAGCTACGTGGTGCATATCTGTGTTGGAAGTAGGAAGCAGGAATAATCTGTGGGCTGCTAGCAATGAAACTAGACTTAAGTTTGAACATCCTATTCATAAGGGTGTACACTTGGGGTATGTTTTAAAAATACTATTATTTTTGCTTTGTCAGGACTGGCTTTATTCAAAACAGAAACAAAGCAAATATGAGCTAAGATGGAAAAATGATAGGTGCACAGTCTTGTAAATAACATGGAGGAAGAACTGCAGCGGTTGGGTAGAACAGGCCCTGTAATTTAATGTCAGTTGTAGGAAAATTAGCAGAGAAATTTCATAGGGTAGGGAAGGAAGGTGGTAACTTGGTTGCTCAGAGAAGGGGCTGCAGTTCCATAAGCCCTGTAGATTGGACAGCTCATGCCAACGCAAGAAGGTGTGGTGGTTCAGCAGCAGTATGAATGGGCAATAAAAAGCTTCCAGGGAAACAACCTCCTAGTTGAAAACAACAACAAAAAGGTAAACTTGTATTTCTAAGCAGAAATACATGAACAAGGAAGGAGTCAGTTTCTGGAGGCAGAGCACATGCCTGAGAGCAGTGTCCTTACTGGACGTGGGCAAACACAGGTACCGTCCAGTCTGCCTCAGAGTCCTGAGAGAAGAACTTGTGAAAGGTCTATGCAAGGGCTTTAAAAACGATGACAGAATACATGAAGCTGGGTATTTTTAAAGGCTCCCTAAATTAATGAGTTGTTCTTTTGCAATGGAAATCAGGTGTCTAACCTCATAAATCTTAAGATTCTCCTCTTACCAATTTCAGTGAAAAATGTATTAAGAGGACAGAATGAGAAAAAGGAAAACGTTGAGAGGCATGAGTCTGCATTTGTGAGCCTGAGAAGTAAAAAATAAATTATAAGTAAAAATATGTACAAATAAGTAAGAATATGTCTAGGAATGAGAGCACTGCCAAAACAGTATTTTAGCCTGTTTAGACGTAGTGAGGTGCTCAGTAATATGAAGGCACAGTTAATTCAAGTCTTGCAGATAGAAACACTAGAAAAAGGGCTAAAAGCAGAATGAAATCACGTAGTGGCAACAGACAAGACTCAGGCTAGTAATGAGATGCAGTGGAGAGAGATGCTGTGTAGAAGAGATGGATGGGTGAGAAAGAGAATTGGGGAAAAAAAAAGAACACACACACACAAAAACCAACAACCTATAGTAGTAAGGCTGAAACAAAGCACTACCTCTTAAGTACCAATTCAGCCAGGGCACAACTGCACATAAATTGAAGCCAGGCAAGGGCGTAGCTTTTTGAAAGAAAATAAAATAAATAAAGAGCCCACTAATATCAAGAATCACAGTGAACTCAAAGGTAACAAAGATGCATGACCAGAGAGGAGGTGCACACAAAGAAAGAATTGCTTTTTGAATGGCTTTGAAATGAGAGTATGAGCGGTTGTGGAGTTTGCTGGTTGATACTTATTTGAAAAAGGCAATATTCTGCTACATCTCCTCAGAAAAAGGGATCCAAAACCAAGGCAGTAGATTGCTAGGAAGGAGTGATGAACAAGAGCATTTTCAGCCACATGATTACCGTAATGATTGTGCTGGGAAGACCAGGAAAGATGTAGTATCAGGAGCAGGGTGGTGTCACTGACAAAATGCAAATGCTGGCATGGAGAAGATGAGCAGAACCCTCTGGCAGGAGGTTGTTATGTCAATGCAGTATTTAACTTCAGAGTTCACGGTAAGGTTTGGAAGGGAGAGAAGTTGTTTTATTGGGATTGGACTCATCACTCCCTCTTCCCCCCCACCCCTTCTGTTTTTTAATTTTTTATTTTAACCTATTTTAGGGATTGATGAACCATTACATATCAAAAGGAGGAAAGTAATAAAACCAGGCTTTATACATAGTCCGTGGAAAAGCGCGTATATTAGACAACACAGGATTGATACCAACTGGCGGCGAGGAGAACTTAAATCGCCTAAGGTAAGTTTCTGAGCTATGGACATGGTGCCATGAACAAAGCAAGGTCAGCTCCAGTTATTTATTTTTTTTTTCTTTTTGCTACAGACTAGCCATGCACAAAAAGCAGTGTGTTTTACAAAAAGGAAATGATTTGTATTTTAGCTTACCATGTTTTTACATTAATTTCTGAGCACCATGTTAGGAAATCAAAATGCAATGCTTCATATAACAAAATTGTTGCACTGCTGTTTTAAAAAAATCTGCAGAATTTGGTGAATGCCTATGCCAGTCTTGTGAGGGAGATAATCTCAGAGACTTGATTGGGAATACTTTTATTTAAAATTAAACATACAAACACGCGTATTTGTAGAGCTGGGCCACATACCTACACAAAAACATTCTACAACCATTCTATGACCATTTCATGCTTAGTTTAATAGATATTCTTATAAATTGAGCAACACAAGGCAGTAACTGTGTTTCATATTAAGATTTTGTTTTTTAAAATATTAACATATTTAGCAATATTGATTTCATATTCTCATTAAGTCCTTTCCAATACAAAGATATGAAGCAATACCTACAACATTTTTAAAAATAAATTAGCAACTGTCAAATCAAACTCATATTGAACTAGCAGTAAAAAACATGAAGAAAAAACATATATCCTTTTAGACAATTTCCCTGTTTTCTTGATTCCTGTACAATGAAACAGTAAGAACAAAAAAAATTCCTGTGAAAACCCTATGGATATATCCTGCTGTTTATTTGGCCGTGACTTATGTACATCTCTGGCAACGGCTCTGTATTTCTTGCCTTGATACGCCACATCAAGTTATCTTGGAATTATTATTAAAATTACAGCCTCAGGCATTAGCCAAATGCCCATTTCATTTCGATGAACATCTTGAAGAGTGCTCAGATATCTTGAATAAAAGCATTTCTGTGTGTTCTGATAACTATTCTTTTACTGTATTGCAGTAAAATACACCGGAGTTTTTCCCAAATCAAGTATTGAAAATCCTACATCTGTGGAGTTAGATTCCAATCCACATTTCCAGCACTTTAAATGTTCTCTTTTTCTTGTATTTCATTTAATTTACTGTTTATAGTTTTTTGACTTTGGTGCTGCCTGGCATTTAACAGATTACAATGGTAAGGGGCCAATAGACATGGTTGGCCTTGACCATAGAAATACAAATATGCAGCAAATAATACAGTGCCCTGCTTTTTGTTCAAGATTGAAATGACTCTTAAAATGTAAAAGTCTGAAGGGAAAAAAAATACAAAAAAATGATTATGAACATGTGATGGAGTAACTGCAGAGGAATTAAGCAATGTCCAGCTACTAATTTATCCTACTTTTATTACTGATTTATCCTGGTACTTGTAGGAGGTTTAAAATAACTGTGGTATGCTTGACAAGCAATGCAGTATTACTCCATGGAAGAAGGAAAATACCTTCTTTGGTCTCAGCTGGCAGTAAATTAGACTTGACACACAGGATTAAGGGGCCATATTATTTTTTAAGTTACTCTACCATTTTATAATTTATGAATCAGAATAGCACTTTGTTTCCCCTGCTTATCTCTGATCTCCTGAGTTAAATCGTGAGTGTACATTTTCATGTTCTTTATTGTCAGGTGCTCAAAGGTCATGATGATCACGTCATCACATGCCTTCAGTTCTGCGGTAACCGAATAGTGAGCGGCTCTGATGACAACACATTAAAAGTGTGGTCAGCAGTTACCGGCAAGGTAAGCTGAGTATGTTGCTGAATTGCTTAGGAAATGAGCTAGTAGGAGCCATAGTTTTATCAGCTACCACAGTTTTATCAGGCCACACCCAGCATGGTCTTTGGTTTGTCTGGCACAACATTCAGCAAAAATACTGGTAAACATTTGGGTCATCTTTCCCCACACAGAATCTAGTCCAGTTCAAAAAAGTCACCTTGATGTGAAATTACAATGCTGCTCATGTTACCGTTGGCATATATCCTTGTTCTCTTGGCAATTCTTCTATTCTTGTGGAGTCATTTGTGACATGGATTCTAAAGAATTTGGACAGATATGTTGCTTTATCTCCCTTAAAGCTTAATTTAGCCTGCTTTTACCCCTCTAGATCTCACTTGTCTTCTATCATTCTTTCTGTTGTTTCTAAGTTATTGAAATGGTGTGTTGATTTTACTGGCTCTGTTTTCAAATACAGTTTGTTTTTCGTTCTAAGCCACTATATTGCTGAGCCAGAAAAAAAAATGTAACTTGCTTTAGGTTTAAATATTTCCTATTAAATTAGATCCAGCTCAGGCAGGAATTTAATAAGCTTCAATAATTTAATTTTGGCTTAGGGAAGCAAAACAATATGTGCAATCAAAAAGACAGTACTGAACATTTCACTCATGTTAGAACATCACAGCTACTCAGCACACAGCTTTTGTTTTAAGGTGACTGTCCGTGCTCTATATGGATACAGAAATGACCTCAGGGAAATAGTAGATTTTCCTTCGAAACTAGTCTCGTGTATCCTTTGTTTTGTTTTAATGATACAGTTACTTGAACACCAGGACAGCTTTTGAGGATAACATGTTTAAGATGTAAAAGGTATCCACTTTTAATGTTTAAGCTAAATATGTAAAGCATTTGTCTTTGCATGCCTAGAAATTCCTCAACAGGATTGTAAATACTACTGTGGGGAAGAATAAAATTAAAAGCAATGGGCAGCTTCACCCTGCCTCTACTGACTTCCCCACAACAATCTGTCTAATGATGGAACTCATATTAAATTTTTCATTTTTTAATTGAAAAGGGCAGGCTAAGCTCAAGTGAAAAATACTTGCTTTCTGTATACCACCCTCTCAAAAGCAAAATGTTCTTTTAAATATATAAAGTTGATCATACTAGCAGGACTTATCAATTCATGTTCAGTAATTTTTTTGAAAGTAATTACAAATCCTAGTGTGACTATTTACCTCCAACCTTAAAGAGAGCTAAGTATTGTATGTGAAAGATGGGAGACTGCTGTATTAGCCCTTATGCTTACTGATACTGAAGAATTAATAACAGGAACCCTGAAGGTTGGTTTGTGCAAATGAACATGACTAAATAATCCCCTTGACAGATGTAAAGCCCAAAATAAGGATTCTGTGTTCTTACTGCTTTAGAAGGATGATTTCTTAAAATATGAACAAATCAGTTGAAATTAAAAAAAAAAATGTTTTGGAGCTGTAAAAGTGAAGAGAAGCTATGAACTGAAAAAGATGGATTTGTTAGCAGTGAATTAAGCTAGAAGCCAGGAATTGTAGAATACTGGTAAAAGATTTTAAAGAACCAGAAATCTATGTACAGCAGAAAAGCAAGGGATTTTCAAGTATGTTTGTTAGAAGGGACAGGATATTACCAACAGAAATTAGTGTACTATTGGTCACTGATGCAGAAAAAGTATTTATTTTTGGAGAAAAGTCATATGATGGAAACAGAACGTGCAGTGATGATAGAACATTTCATTTCAGCAGAAACTTGAAAGGATGTTAAACAACAGCTACCAAAGTTAGGGCTTACTTTATTACAGCTGATCCAGATAGCCTGTATTTTCTGATCTGTTTCTGAAGTTACTTGTGTTTCTTCAAAAGGAGAAGAAAGCTAAAATGTGTCATTATTTAAACGGAGTAAACTAAAGACTGTGTGTTTAGGATACATTATCTCAGATAAAAAATATTGGACTACGTGAAGAGGAGTCAACTAACAGTTAGAGGAAGGCCATGGAAATTAATGCCACTTAGCATTAGATTACAGAAAAAGAGATCATCAAACAGTCTTGACCTCTTTTCTCCTGCAGATATGGGTCTGACTGATAAAAATAATAGCGCTGAGGTAGATGGCCGTGTGCAGTGCAAGACTGCATCCCATGACACAGCAGAAGAAAATAGAGCAATGCGAAAATCAACATGGCACATATTTAATTGGGTTAGAACGTGGGTAATTAGAGAGATCATGTTGTTAATGTAAATGCAAAATCTTTACGGAGTATCCTTCTAGAAGGTTCTTGCAAGGATGTGGTCTAGTCTGTACTAGTTAGCACTTCACTGCTGCTCAGTAAGAAAGACGTATACAGCCATTACTTACAGGAATACAGACCGAGAGGCAGAGACAAGCCGCTGCTCCAGAGCGGGTGAGGTTTTATACAAGTAGGTGTGAGCAAACGCTGTTTCTACGTGGTGAAAAATCATGTCATACAGCTAGGATCAAAGAAGGGAGGCTGCGCGTGTGTAATGGGGGATTCTCTCCTGGGCAACAGTGAAGTCTGAGAAAGGTTTGAAACGCGATTTTACAGTATTGATGCTGTAGCTGCTGCTTACAGACTGTGATGTTTCTGGAAAAACAAACAGAAAAATAAAATAGGAGTATATGGCTTATAGGTTGGTGGTAGAACTACTAAGTGAATACTCTCTCCAGTTGTAATACATATGCTTCAGAAACATCCTGGAAAACCTTCAGTGACTCAGAAAAATACTGAGAAAAAGACTTTGGGCCTGTATTGAGAAATTTGGAAAGACAGTTTACTTTATCAAAAGCAAGATTATGGGGAATATTCCTTAAAGTACCAATGAGAGAGAGAGAAATTTCACGAGCCTTTTCTAACAGATGGAATTTTTAGTTCAAGCACAGAGAAGTCTCCAGGAGTCTTCTGGCTTTCACTATGAGAAACTACTGTTACCTCCTTGATTACTTTTCTTAAATTTCCCTTCAGCACTGCCTAAGCAGTAACTGAGCCCCACGTTTATTTTCAGTGTTTGAGAACGCTAGTTGGACACACAGGCGGAGTCTGGTCATCACAGATGAGGGACAACATCATCATCAGTGGATCCACAGACCGAACTTTGAAAGTCTGGAACGCTGAGACTGGAGAATGCATACACACCTTGTACGGCCACACCTCCACGGTGCGTTGCATGCATCTCCACGAGAAAAGGTAAGTCTTTGCCCAAAGTGACAGCCACGGTTTGGCTTGTAATTTATGCCGTGTTTACAGAAAATGCTTGTTAAAGTTGGGTGCCTAATCAAACACTGAGCGAAACACAAAACGGGCAAAGCATCCAAACTAAACTACATAAATCAACACAAGGGAGGAGATGATTAATAGAAGCAAGAGCATAAGAGTGCTAATTAAAGAACAGAAAATGAAGTGTCATGGATTTTATAAAGTCACATTTTACCTGATTTCGAAACTAATTCTAGTATGCTGTGATCCAGTCTCCCACACTGAACAATTTCTTCTTAGCTTTTTGTAAAGGTTACAAACTTTTACTCATTTTGCAGAATGACTTTTTAAGTATTGTTGGTGCAGAATTTTATTAAGATTTTAATTGATTGCATCATAATTTCTGCAATAGTATGTCATGTCTTGAGTCAAGGAACATTGGCATAGATCCCTTACTTGGCTATGGCATGGAGTAGTTGACAGAGTGCCCACTGGTTGTATTTCTTATTTTTTTGAAGAACGATGAAGTTTTCCTTTACCTGTTCCTTTAATATTAATTCCTTTTCATTTCTGTTCTTGCCTGAAAACGCTCTTAAAAGTATAAACTGAAAAAAAATCAAGCAGAATAACTGTTCTTTTAGTAAAGTATAACTTCTAAAGATCTTCTTTGTTTCATTGTTACAATTAGTTAACTCAGTCATTAAAATGGGATGCTCAAAGCACTAACTTGAACTTGACATATTCATAAGCTTTCATGGGTGGACACAATAGTCCACAGTTTCCCATGGCATTATTTTGCTGTTCAGGAATGAAGTGCTTTTTAAGTACTGGTTGCTAATTATATCAAATGTGTCCTGGAGAGGTGAGTACAGCAATGAAGAAAAACACTCAAGTCATTTGCAACCCTAATGAAACGTCATACCAAACCAGGTCTTGGTAGCCAGTGGACAAATGCTACCTAGTGTCCCAAATTATAACTTTTAACTGATCTGTAGCCCAATCTAATTGTTCTAATACTTTTATTTCCGATACTAAGTATAGGAGGGGTTTTCTTGTTCCTGCAGAGTGGTGAGTGGTTCTCGAGACGCTACACTGAGAGTTTGGGACATAGAGACGGGCCAGTGTTTACATGTTCTGATGGGCCACGTAGCTGCAGTTCGGTGCGTTCAATATGATGGCAGAAGGGTTGTAAGTGGTGCATATGATTTTATGGTCAAAGTGTGGGATCCAGAGACAGAGACCTGTCTGCACACGCTGCAAGGGCATACTAACAGAGTCTATTCATTACAGGTAAGTGATTTGCATCTGCTGCTTTAGTTAATTAGCATTTAAAGTCAGTGTATTTCACCTCGTTTATTAAATTGTGAGTACCTACTCCGGAATTGTACAGGCCACAGGAATATAGGATCATCTGTGATAGTCTCCTCTCCAATTTTTATAGTTATATGGTGTCTTAATTTAGAGAGTGAGGTTTTTTTAGAGGAGCATTTTTAAAGCACCCAACGTAACAAAGCCCAGATCTCTGTCCCAGCAAGTTAAGTGGTTTTGCTTTTTTTTTTTTTCCCGCCATGTATTTTGGAGCTTTGTTATCAGTTTCCCTAAAAGAAGCTCTAATGTTACTATTTAAATAAATCAGATAATAGAGTATTTGAAAATGTGCCAGATACCTCATTGGATTATTGTTCTGAATTATACAAATCTGTTTATCCTTATTTTGTAGTCACATCTTCTAGTTCCAAGCTGTAATTCACAGCAAGGCTAAACCTAAAATTTGAATGCCCTGACATAAATCTCCAGTCTTCTGCTTCCTTTTCTCAGAGTCGAGGCTTACAGTTGTTAGGCTTAGTCAGCAGAGACATGTTACTGTAGATGCAGGTTATTATTGGTATTACTCTGTGGCATGGTTTTATTGCTTACCTGTCACCTGACTTTTCACCAGACCTATGCTGGCAAAGACATGCGTAGACTCTTCTTACCTTTACTAATCCAAGAGATCATCTTGTTCATTCATAAAGTCAAAGTATCACTTCCAGGCACATAAAGGAGAAATAAATTAATTTCATGCTTCTGCCTGTTCTCACCACAGTCTGTCAGAACTTGAAAAAGAAATTAACAATTACAGTTTACAACCAGGAAGTAGCATTCAGTATGTAACTAGTCTGGATTATGGCACAGAAAGTGAAGCTCTGTGCTAGAGAACATTTTTCCTAAATTCTTTAATCATAAGGTTTTTCTCACCATAATAGATTAAATGTGAACAAGATGCCTAATTGATTTTCTTCTGAAAAATACGCAGTAAAATTTATCAGATATCTCCAGCCCTTCCCTTACATTTATATGCTGAGGAGTATTCTTGTATCGAGCAGCAAACAAGTTAAAAATGCTGTATCACCTCTCTCTTAAAAATATTACAGTTTTATTTCATCTGGTGCAATTGAGGAATAGTGTATGTTATTCTGCCTTATGTTCACTAGTGGCTCTTGTTCTGGCTGATGAATATTCATGTCTTGCTCTGAAACTGTACTAATAATGGATCAAGTAGTTGGGTAATGTTACTCTCACTGATAGTATTTATACCCTGTAAATGGAACTTGGTATTATCAAAATAATTTTCTAGGGGGCAGAATGCTACAGGTGCTTACAGTTCTAGGAGAGGAAGATTTGTTAAAATTGCATAGTGAGCTCCTGCTGAAATAGCCCAAAACAACACAGCTCCCATAAATAGAATATTAGGCTGATAACCAGCCTGCCTTCCCCATCCCTGCTTCACAGTGGATTCTCTTACAGTTCAGTATTTCCCCTTCTGTGGACCCCCTACCATTTGCCAGAGATCCTTATGCAGCAACTTAAGATTACAGACCACACTGCGTTTTCTTAGTCATCTCTTTCTTAGCTGCCTTTGAAATAATCTACAGATTCTCAGGGTCCTTGAGTAAGTTCAGCTTAGAAGAAAAACATCCCATGGTGTTTCCACCCAAGAAGTGTGCTGGCTACTCACCATTCCTGGTCCTTTATCCAAACTCAAATTGTTCACATCCTGCTTGGGAAGTAGGGTGCCCAAAGCAGGATGCAGAATTCCAGTCAAAGTCTTAACAATGCTTGCTAGAATTGGAAAGTTATTTTACATGCCTTATATAGCATATGTCTATTTCAGACACCAGAGTGTCTGTTTGTAGTATATATTTTCTTTACCAGAACTGCAGTGTATGCTGGTAAGCAGTCTGCATGTGCCAGTCACTCCCTAAGTTCTTTTGAAGTGAAGTGCCAGGCTCAACCATATTTGCAGGCAGTGATTTCAGATGTTCTAAGATCTAGGAGGCCTTTATGGAAAGCAGCAGTCAGAGAGCTGAGTTCTCTTAACTGGGTTCTCTGTTCTCCTTTACTGGATACCAGTCAGTCCAGACGGACAGACAGACAGTGTCGCCTTGCCCTACCTATAGCAAAGGCTCCTGCCAAGTCATCATTTTCCCAGGCTGCAGTTGTACCTGCATGCATTCAAGCCAAGTTCACATCTTCACAGTTCTCTCTCAGCTTTTACACTTTGCTCTGGGTTAATTTTAGATTTTAAATGTTGCACAAATCCTAATGAAAATACTAATTGCCAGAACTCCCAGAAATCTTTGTGATATGTCTAATAACATGGTAAACAAAGTTCTGAACTGAAAGTATCTCTGCACCAAATTTGCCTCCATCTTGATGAAAATACAGCCAAGACATCTGCCGTTTCACATGGCTTTTTACCATCACAGAAGAAACATTGGTTAAGCACGTTTTCCCAAAATGGACATTTGTTGTTACTTACCACATTGCTTACAACCAGACAGATTATTTGTTACTTTCTTCTGGAAATTGAAGTTAGGCTGACTGATCCAGAATTCCCCGTCTCCCATCATCATCTCCTTCAATAAAAAGAGAACTTGTATTTGCCATCTGAAGTCTTGTCTATCTTCCATGAGTTCTCAAAGATAGCAGCAGATGTCTCTGGAATTGTCTTCAAACAACTTGCCTTATGCATTTTTTTTCCTATTCTAGCAGAAGCTCGTATTCAGTTGTCACCGGTGTCAGTGCTGTTAGCCTACACTCAGATGGCTGAGGACTGAAACAAAAAAAGTTAAATAGCTGGCCTCATTTAGTGTTTCCTTCCCACTGCGCATAAATGAGCTTTTTAGTTATTTTTTGGCCTTCTTCATGTTTTGTTTTGTTTCGTTTTTTTTTTTATAATTTTTTTATATAATAGCGTTTTATCGTCCTTAACAGCTCTTGCTAGTTTTATCTTGTTTTGTGCTCTGCCTTTCTGATTTTGTCCCATTTATACGCACCTATTGATCTAGTTTCCACTTTTTGTACGATTCCTTGTACTTCAGCCAAGTGGGTCTTGGTAATTTACTACACTTCCTATCTTTCCTTCACACAAGGATAGTTTGTGTCTTTAAGAAAGTGCCAACTCTCCTGAACTCTTCTTCCCCTCAGAGAATAGATATATAACAACCACATGGGAAGGAAGTCTCAATTTATTGAAGTATTCCTCCTTGAAGCCCACTGTTTTTATTCTTCTGCTCTTTTTTCCTTCCTTTTTTGAGAATCCTGGACTCTTATGTCATTGTCGCTATCATTCAAGTTACTTTCCACCTTTATATTCTCTACATGTCCGATCTTTTTGGTGAAAAGTATCTAATCTCGTAGCTGATTCCTCTACATGTTCACGTTTAACATATTTTTACTTTATATGTATATACGCCCAGAAAATCTAAGAATGTGGACATCTGTGTTAGCCTGTATACTTTTCCCAACGATGACTAGGAAGAGTTCCTTACTGCACACAATTATGATTATAAAATGGCTACATCCAGCATTTTTCAATTCCCTCCATTTCCCTATGTTTTGGCTTTTGTATAGCTTGTTCTGGATTAATGTTGTTGCCCTTCTCCAGCTTAAAGCCCCCCTGACTTCTGAAAAGCAGGTTTGGCTTTTTTAATTCTTTCCTATGAAAATGGCATCCTTTTACTGTTGTACCCTGCAGCACAGCCAAGATTCTGTTCTGTGTAAAAGGGTTGTATTACATCTGAAAGACCAATGGTTCAGTGTTGTTCTCCTCAAGCAGAGTACCTCCTAGGCCATGTCTACAACAGGAAATTATGCTGCCCACAAGTCGCCTGCTCTAATATCGAACAGTCACTTCAGTCTCTATGTAGACTGAACTTTTATTTTGTAATGCCATTTCCAAATATATACATATGCAGTATCTAACATTGCATTTAGTGAATTAAATATGCTTAATAGCCTTCTTCATATAGAGCATTGTAAGATCCTGATATAATTGCTCACAACAGATTTACCTTTCTTGTAGTTTGATGGTATCCATGTGGTGAGTGGATCTCTTGACACCTCCATCCGAGTCTGGGATGTGGAGACAGGAAACTGCATTCACACGCTGACGGGCCACCAGTCTTTAACAAGTGGAATGGAACTCAAGGACAATATACTCGTGTCTGGGAATGCCGATTCTACAGTCAAAATCTGGGACATTAAAACAGGACAATGTTTACAGACATTGCAAGGTGAGCTCAAACTACCTTCATGTAAATCAAGCTGCCTGCAGTAATCTGTGCTGCAGATCCTATGTCAAAACTTCTAAAAATGACATGCAAAGAAACAACCACGGACCATTTACAACTTAAATATAATTTTTTCTGATGACAGCTGTATGATCTTTAGAGGAACAAAATGTATTTAATCTAATCTATTCAGATCACTTGCCTATTATGAAAGGCAGATGGTCTGGACTGATAGAAATTTGGTATGGGTGTATTAGCCTAATAAGCCACAGAAGTATGTAGGAAATGACATCTCAAAACAGTCAGTCAGCGTACTTATTTAGGGGTCACTTGGATGTTTCAAAGCCTACTGATTAATTGGAGCGGGAGGCAAAGTACCCTGTCTATTGCAATAAATCAAAAGAAATGAGGGGAAGATGTTTTCTTTAGTTCAGTAATAAAGAAGATTTCAGTTTCCACTCGGGCATCGTGCACATGAACACATTGTTTTGTACCCCCCTAAAAAAGGTCTTACATCATATCCAGCAATGCTAGCTACAGCAGAAAATTAAGCTTCACTGGAAAGCAGGCTGCTGTTTTAACAATTTATATGTCTTATCTATATATCCATCAATACTTACTGGTAGAGTAATCCCGTAATAACACTTCAAAGGGACGTGGAGACAAACAGTCGTAGTGGCCACCTCATTCTGGATGGTTACGCTCATTTTCATGAATTCCCAGGTATACACTTGCCCTGCTGTAAACAAAACAAGATCATTATAACAAAGAAGGAAATACGGGGAATTTTTCTATGCCTGCATTCACTTTTTGAAAACATGGGGCAAGGCTTCTGTACCTTTTGAAGCAGAAAAACAGGGTTAATGCATCTAATAGATAGAAACAGCTGTATGCAAATCGATGGATATTTATGTTAGATGCAGCGCTGGCTGTCCTTGAGTTCTAATTACAAAAATGTTCTGGTTTCCTCCTCTAGGTCCCAACAAGCATCAGAGTGCTGTGACCTGTTTACAGTTCAACAAGAACTTTGTAATTACCAGCTCAGATGATGGGACTGTAAAACTTTGGGACTTGAAAACGGGTGAATTTATCCGAAATCTAGTTACATTGGAGAGTGGGGGAAGTGGAGGCGTCGTGTGGCGGATCAGAGCTTCTAACACAAAGCTAGTGTGTGCGGTTGGAAGCCGAAATGGGACTGAGGAAACAAAGCTGCTGGTATTGGACTTTGACGTGGATATGAAGTGAAGGGCAGAAAGATTAATTTGTCCAAACGTGTAGACGATGTTCTCCTTTCCCTCCCCCTGAAAAAAAAAGAAAAAAAAAAAGAAAAAAGAAAAAAAAGAAAAAGGAAAAAAAAATCCCTTGTCCTTGGTGGTGCAGGATGTTGGCTTGGGGCAACAGATCCTAAAGACCTACAGACTACGAAGGAGAAGACAAAGATGATGAACTCTAACTGACAAGTGAGGCATTTGCTGTCTCGTCACATAAAAAGGCTACACTTTCGACCGGGGCAGCTTTGCAGAAATACGACTTTTGAAATGAAACCAGGTGCAATTATTTCTTTAATTTCCTCCAACTGCTTCCTTCAGCAATTTGGAGGTGAAAAAATAATAATGTTACAGTTCTTGTTAACAGGTTATTTTACCACAAAGATCTCGAAAGAAGCTGCACATGCAAGCCTGCTCGTGCACCCCTGGGCCCCCTGGGTCCGGGCAGCCCCTCCGAGCAACGCGCTCTCCCCTCGCCCCGCTCTGAGCAGGGGTTGGAGCAGACGACCTCCAGAGGTCCCTCCCAACCTCTACGAGCAGTCACTGGTTGACTTTCAAAAACTAGAGAGCATCTGCAATGACAACAAAAACAAAAGCAAAACCAGAAAGAGTCCATTCCTGGTGTGGAAAAGCTGAAATATTACTGTGAATTGTTTTGTACAGTTTTATCAGAGCTTTTTCTTTTTTTTCTTTTATTCCTTTTTTTTTTTTTTTTTTTTTTTTGCCAACCATTGCCAATGTCAATCACAGTATTAGCCTCTGTTTAATCTATTTACTGTTGCTTCCATCTACACTCTTCAATGCATAAGTTGCTCTGAGGTGGCAAGTTGTCCTGGGTTTTGAGAGTCCTCTGATGGATTTAATTCGCAATGCTGGTGCTAGAAGTAGGTCTTCAATTACGGGATTGTTGTCCCACCCCTGTACTGTATTCCCAGTGGCCAAACTTATTTATGCTGCTAAATGAAAGAAAGAAAAGCAAATTATTTTTTTTTATTTTTTTTTCTGCTGTGACGTTTTAGTCCCAGACTGAATTCCAAATTTGCTCTAGTTTGGTTACAGAAAAAGACTTTTTGCCACTGAAACTTGAGCCAACTGTGCCTCTAAGAGGCTGAGAGTGGAAGAGTTTCAGACAATTAAGAGTGAAGTTTGCCTGCAAATAAAGAATTGAGTGTGTGTGCAAAGCTTATTTTCTTTTTTCTGGGCAAAAATTAAAACACATTCCTTAGAACAAAGCTATTGCAGCCTGTTCTGTGGGGAAATTTTTCTTTGTGAGGGCTGTGGTGAATGGAATGAACATACATTAAAAAAAAAAAAAACTGACAAAATTTTTAAAAAATATTATAAAATACAAAAATGAAATAAAGTTGCTGGTCAGTCTTAGTGTTTTACAGTATTTGAGAAAAAAAAACAACTGTTACAGTTATTGCTGGGAGGAACTGACAGAGCAAAAACTTACGTTTTTGTAAAGATGTCACATGCAAACAAAATGAGAAATGAAAGAGTCAAATGGTTTGCCTCATTCTCCAAGAGCCACAACTCAAGCTGAACTGTGAAAGTGGTTTAACACTGTATCCTAGGCGATCTTTTTTCCTCCTCTTTTTTTTTTTTTTGTTTTTGTTTTTGTTTTATTTATAGTCTGATTTAAAACAATCAGATTCCAGTTGGTTAATTTTAGTTATGTAACAACCTGACATGATGGAGGAAAACAACCTTTAAAGGGATTGTGTCTATGGTTTGATTCACTTAGAAATTTTATTTTCTTATAACTTAAGTGCAATAAAATGTGTTTTTTCATGTTAGTATGTCTTTTTTTTTTCCTTTCTATTTCTTGGGGTTAATTTAATACTATACATCCTATGGAGCCTAAAGCAGGTCAAGTTGCTCAGCTTACTGGTAGATGCTAAAATATGTCTCAGGACTTTTTATGTAACACTTCCACAAACAGGTGCACGAGCGTCCTCTCCTTCAGTTGCCGTATAGGATTTGTCACACGGCCTTCAAAAAACATGCGGTAAAGCCATTAGCTTCCTAGCGCTAGGAACGTGTCAGGATTTGACTCTGGAGGGAGTCAGCTATAAAAAGCATCTGAAGTACATAAAAACTTCTCCCAATAGCATCTTGTTACTGCATCTTAAATTGAAACTTGATGTTTATTATTTATGGATTTCAATCAATTGATTGCAGTCTTAACAGCGGAGAGTACATCCATAAATGCAACTAAAATCAAAGTTAGGATCTGGGGCAGGTTGAAATAAAGACTACAGAAAAAAACAATCCCACAACATTCCAGATCAGTCCAACAGCAGCTCTATCAGAAACCAAGGTAAGCCATCAGCTGCCTTAGAAACCTACCAACTGAGAGAGAGTCTGTTTCTCTCTTAAATCTCCTTGACCAAAATTACTGTTTTTGTCTGTGCCTTTTCCGTCAGGGCACACAATTTACCTGTTTGTGACAGTTTTCCCTATAGAAAACTGTAATTAAAATAAACAACAGCAAAAAAAAAACACACAAAAAAAAATCCAAACCAAAGCATTAGAAGAGAAACTACATGGATGGAAGAGACAAATATTTATATACTTATACATCAATGACTACGTGCTTATTCAAATGTAGTTCCAATTCCCACATTATGCAAAACGAGTAATGCTGAAGGATCACACTTCCATCTGGCCTCTAGAGATTAAAAAGCCATACAAAATGACTGAGCAGCAACAAATTGTAAAAAGCTGTTCATTGAGTTGGTGTTTAAGGAAAAAAAATTGCAGTAAGCCCCAACACATAAAGCTATGATTGTCCTGGTATTTACGTAAAGACAATTAAAAAGCTAATCCTCCCATCTCAAGTGACAGCCTCCGACTGCCACAACTTCAGCGCGTAGCTCGGGCACGCACCCCTGGGGGCCGGCAGAAATGCTCAGTGCGGGGCCAGGCCCTGGTGTGGGGACGCTGCTCAGCTGAGAACACGGGTAGGACTCTCGGCCACCCCGAAAACAGGTACGTCAGCCTGGGCTGAGCTACTTACGATAGGGGATGGAAATAGAATGGTACGAGATGAATATTTAATGCAGGGACCTGAGCAACAGCTTTTAAGATTATGTAATTTTCTTCCGCGATTTGTAAAAATTGCAACAACATGTTTTCAAAGAGCAAAGGCACTTGCCTATCTGCACGGGAGAATGAGAGATTTCTGAGTAACATTGCGCTGGAGGGCAGGAATACAAATCAAGGCAGAAGACTGAAATGACTGAAGAGGAAGAATAACATCCAAATCGGTTCAAGCTGTGTGTAAGTACACTTTAAGCAGCCAATATGACCAGGATCAAAGTGTGCTTAACTAGAATTCAAAAGTTTTCCAGTTAATAGCATAGCTCCAACACTATCTCAACTGTTCAAATTAATACAGACCAGCTTGAACCTGTTAAGCAAACCACATTTCTAGCTTCCTTTATCCCAGATGTTGATAAAAAGTACTGCCTGCAAAGTCAAGATGTGATAGACTGTCACATATTAACTACAAAAATCAGAACCGTACTTAACATTTACTTTCTAAAGCACTTTTCCTCTTTGATAAAACAACTCCGTGAAGGTGTGTTAGCATTCTAAAGTCTTCTGGTTTTGTTAAACACTCTGTTTAGGTTTGCAGGCATTCACATTGCTTATGAGATACCTGAACAACGTAGCTCAAAGAGCAGAGGTTTGTTAATTTATTAAAGCGACAGCATTTCAAAAATAGGCCTGTACTAAACACATGATTTGTAAGAAAGCGTTCACACAGCTTTTCTCTACAGCACCCTTCATGCTACCATATTCACTGAAACCTTCAGTTCACTTTGTTTAGTTTGGCAGCACCTGCTCCAATCGAGGCTGTTTAGACATCATCTCGTCTTCATTTTGTGTAATTAGATTTTGATTTTTAGGGTGGGTATTTTTCTTTTTTTAAAATAAAAACATTTGTGAATACTAGCATAAGATCTGAACTGCTTTACGCTCTCAGTATGCGTGCACTTGTTGAATCTAGTGGCTTATTCATCGTAGATTATATCAAAACAATAGCGGCAGCTACCCTAGAGAGATAATTACACCAGTGTTTCTGGACTCTTGTCTTATTGCTGATTCCCTTATTTCCCTTTATTTTAGCTCTAGAAGGAGCTTCATAATTTTCTCCTGTATCTGAAGCCAAGTCAACAACACTAAAAGGCTTTTGTGCAGTTGTTCTTTTTGAGCT
The DNA here is from genome assembly GCF_964211825.1 of Aythya ferina. Taxonomy (NCBI): domain Eukaryota; kingdom Metazoa; phylum Chordata; class Aves; order Anseriformes; family Anatidae; genus Aythya; species Aythya ferina. The sequence continues at coordinate 44,819,253 of NC_140300.1, read as the reverse complement.
GTGCCTCTCTCTAGCCAGCAATAAGCCAGCCAGAACTGGCACTGCCACTTCCTCCAAGATCCCGTTCCTGTGGGCTCACACACCCATTTACCTCCTCGAGAGCTAAACGCAGCCATTTCACAGCTGCATCGACACCAGTTCGTGGTTCAGAACTAATCCAGCACCTCAAAAATACACTCACGTGGGCACTGGGTCTTCAGGCCCAACACACTGGTGCTATCCAAGCAGGCCTTCGCCAACCCTCTCCCAGAGCAACATGGCTCCTGATGTGCAACCAATTCCCATCCAAACAGGGGGAGCAGAAAACAGCATCCACCAGATACCACTGGGGAGTTTTTGCCAAACAAACAAACAAAATAAACAAATAAATAACAGGACAGATGTCTTCAACTGTCTTTCAGCACACTTTCCTGGGGTTTTTTACTAATCTGCTTATGGAATCCAGTGTAAAAGAAATACAAATCTCATTGTCTGGCCAAAGTTTTCCACCAGCAAGTCCGCAGCTGAATCATTCAGAAAAGGGAGTCACTAAATTCTGGGATTAGATAGGCAAAAGACACAGACTGTAACAGTCAAAAAGAAAAATCATTTGAGTCACGCTGACCACACAACTGTTAATTACTCGAAGGGCAATATCCAAACATACCGACTACTGAATCTCAAAGAAAGGGGAGAGTATTTTCTCTCCATCTCCTGTCATTTTACCTATAGCCTTGATCCTTGACCCTGTTACTGCTTGAAAATGCACGCTGTTTGAGGTGTTTAGTATTTTATGATGTTTATGATGAAGGATACGACCTATATGAGATACATTAGGTTTTTCAAACTTCTAAAAATTGCATATATTCCAACATTTTTCAGTGACATGGTTCCTCAACCATCAGTGCAGGTTTGCAAACGAAATGGCTGCTTTAACAGAAAAGCTGTTCCCTCCTGCAACAGTCTGACAAAACTAGGCGTCCCCAAAAACTCAGCAGCCCTTATGGGCTCTTGCTCCCTGTTCAAGTTGCCGAATGGCCCAGCAACTGTAGGAGTACCTCAGAGGACAGCAGTGGTGCATTGTGCTGCCTGCAGCGCGCACTGCTGAGGCGAAACACTGCAGCACTCCGTGGGACTGCAGTTGCCTAAGACCCATGGCTTCATGCCCACGCACACGCTGCATTGCTCAGCCCAGACGTCCACAAAAGTCCTATACAATCATGACTAAGCATCACCTGGCCAGGACAGATCTCCCACCAGCTAGAGCCAGCCAAAACCATTAATCACAGAAGAACCCAGCAGTTGTTTTTAAACCACACACTGTGCAGGGCAGTGGAAGGTGAGCAGACCTCCAAAGGCATCCTCCAGCCCTCCTCTGTCCTCACCTCAGCCTTGCTCAGACCCAATGTCAGCTACCCGGTCCCCATTCACAAGCTGGTTTGTCCCAGCACAGCAGCAATAACTTCAGAAAAAGAAGATTATTTGTCCTCTGCATGTCTCTGTGCTGCTGGAATCTATTCTGTGCTTTCTGCCACTTTCTTCACAAGGACAACACGACCTCAGCCTAACACGAAATGCTCCGAGGGAGTCCATGAGATGAGAATGCATCATTCAGCCTGGAGCGAGATGTTTGTCATCAGCATTGCTAAAACGATTTCCACCTTGAGACTAGACTGAAAGTAATGTTCTAGACCTGCTGCAATCAGACACATTTCAAGTTGATTTCAATATCCTATTTTTTTTCAGACACAGAGCTTTTAATGCCACAAACCTCATCTGGCCTGGGTGTCTCCACGCCTGCACAACAGGCACATCTAAGAGGCAAGATCGTGAGTTAGGTTGCACAGAATCTGGGTGAGCTCACGGTCTACAAACAGGGAACAAGCATGCAAGGTCAGTGTAAGCTGGATCTGAAATGGCCTGTGAAAAATCAGAGGAAAGCAGGTGCAATGAATCTGGGGCTTTTTTTGTCCAATAAATATAAGTCCTACAACAACTGCTTGGGGGTATTTCATCATCCTCATCAACAAAGCATAGGAGCAAACTTTCTTTATGAAGCCTTTGGTCTGCCTGGCCTGTAATTGAGAACAGGACCAGCCACGTTGGCTCTGACTTGCAGGAACCTCTCTTACCTGGGGCGGGTTGTTTGATGGGAAGATGAATGGAACGGCCCCAAACTTCTGTCTGGCTCATCACGGCAGTCAGGCAGATGTCTGAGATGCAGGTTTTGCATGGTGCTTACGGTGCGCTATTCGAGAAGGCTTTGTTCTTTTAATTTTAAACAGGATACGTGGAATGCAGAAGATCCAAAAACTTCAAAGGCGCTTGCCATTGCCAAAGGAGCTGCATTTTGACTAAGTTCAGCCTCTAGATTACATATTCAAATCTGACAGTGTGGGAAGATGCTCACACCTTCAAGAGGCTTGAAGATTTCTAACGAATTGAGGCATTCAGATTAGTTGGCTATAAACACCAACGTGGTAAATTGAGCAGTACGACTGTTCCTAAATGGGAGTTTTATTTTCAGCTCCACTGTTGAAATGGATTTCTAATAATACCACAGCTTTGCAGATACATAAACAACATAAAGCAGGTTTCCTTTACCCTGGTGTACAGAACTGAGTAGTACATTTCCCTCTCTTTTCAAACTGCCATTTGCTTTTAGGTTTCCTGATACATTTCATTGCTGATTTTAAATTTTTACATTATAGTTTGGAAAAAATAAAGCACTGAAAAGCTGCTGACTAGACAGGACTCCAACATTTTTCCTTCAGACTGTTTGCTGCTACTTGTGTGCTTTGGTGTTCCTCCTGTCAATTCTCAGCTGACAGGAGTGTATGTTTCTATTAACTAGCATACACATTTTCCCAAATAATTAAGATTTATAGAAACATGTTATACTGCTGTCCCCTGTGGAAAAGTTTCTTATTTTTTTCTGCTGGTGTTTCTGATGCTGATTTACACCACGCATTAGGCATGCACTGGATTCTCTCTTTACCATTCTGCTGACTACTGCCACACTTCAAATATCCCATTTCATCCAAAGCAACATAGTAATGCAATGTTCCTCGTGCCCAGCCTCACATCCCACACAATTTGCCATTACATTTCATGAGCAGATATATATCCAGACATGACTGGGTTCCCCTGTTCACAGGCAGCCACTCACCAGCAGAACCAGCTCTTGAGACCTCACCGTTCATGGCTTTTGGCCACATGGCAGAACAGGAAGAACCCAGGTCAGAGGCACAGCAAGATGGAGGAATGCACCTCTGAGTGAGAATGCCACTAATACAGCCACCAACCAGTAAAGCTAGGAGGGATATGGCTCCACTAAGGCCACAGCTCTCCAATATTAGTTCAAAAACTCAAGATTATAACCTATATTTTAAAAAGTTTCAACCTATGTGTTCATTTCTACATACATTCACATACTGAAACACTTCTTGCTTTACATATTTTTATAAAAAAAGACTTGCGGACATAATAACCTGTTTTCCTCATTTCTTCCCTCGTTTTCATTTTCTCTGACACTTGCACTTCAGTTTCCTCATGTTTCACTTCCTCCTTTGTTATGTCCCTATTGCTTTTCTTTTAACACTTTACTACTCATGTTCCCTGTTTTTCACATTTTTTTTCTTCCTCGTCTTCCCCTATTCCCAGACCTACCCCTTCACTTAAAACTTTAATATGCAGCTGCACTCTCCTCTTTCTCCTTCATCCCAAGACATGAGCGGGTACACTACTGTCTTTTTCATGCCACTCTCATAAATACAAGATATACGGGACATATATAAGACTGATGTGAAACAAATACAGAGCCCTCTGAAAAAAATCATTTATTTATCTGCTTCAGCATTAAAGATCCAAAATTCCTCTCTTCACAATCCACAGGTGACTCAAATGGTCTGACAGCAGTAGGATCAGGCCCTCTAACCATGGCCCAGTTTATCTCCAATTTCACAAACAACCGAGCAACAAGGATTGCCTAATTAATGCTCATTAAACCTCCTCCCTACTGTTTTCTGCCAAAAGACAGTATTTTCCTAAAAATTATGTATTATCTTGCTCATTAGGAAATCTAATGTGTAAAGGCAAGTCTGAAAGTATTCCTCATTAGGAAACATGGGTGATGCAGGCTTTTCTAAATCCAGGCAGAATTCAGGAGATACTTTTGGTAAAAAGTCTCAAGACAAGCGCAGAAACCATCACCCCACCAGATGCCTGTTTGTTTCATAGAGTTATGCATAAACAAGAATGTGAGGCTGCAAATGAACCCCTATTCCAAACCCAACAGCGGCGGCTGATTTTCCTTCCGGTACCACCACCACAGCGCAGCTGGGGTAGGGCAGGCTGTCAGGGTATGTTAGGAATCACGTATAAAGCACGTCTAAAGCAATCTACTACACATTGCTCACTAATTCTTAATATACAATGACAGCGTAGGCAATAAAAGCTCCAGAGCCAGCGTGATGATGTGACTGCACACTGGGTATACGACCCGAGTGCTGGTGAAATGTAACTGTTGTAGTGACACACTATATAGCCAGCTGAAAAAAGTCTGGGGCATCCTGCACTGCTCTGAGATTTGCCTTCTGCATAGTGTTAAACCACCGTGACTTATTCAAAGAGATAAGCAACTGTTAAGAAGGACACAAACTGTCCAAAGCAACAAAGCCACAGATAAGACACCTGGTCTCTGCAGGGCAAAAAGCAATACAAACAACCGCCACAACAAGAACAAACCAAACCAGCAAAACTCCAAACCAAATCCCAGCATCTTTCATCTGCATGTTTCATTTCAGCTTAATAATAACATTACCGAGTGCAGGTGACCTCCTCACCTCGCGAACGCGTGCCCACCCATCCCCAGCACAAGCTCTTTGTGCGCCTCACTCACAGGCTCTATGGCTGCATTTACTCAACGAGAAAGATAAATAGGATTTGCCTTACATTTGGTTGTGGGTTGTTTGTTTTTTGTTTTTTTTTGTTTTTTTTTTTTTTTGTTTTGTTTTGTTTTGTTTTGTTTGTTTGTTTGTTTGTTTGTTTTCCTCATTTTATTCAAGCATTTTGCTTTTGTTTTGTTGTATTACAAGTAGGCAGAACAACAACCATTGCATTTCCCCATGGCTTCAACAAAGCTGGCAATAGATGGGTGTTGCTGCTTATCCTCTCTAGGGTGTAGAATGATTATATCAGAGAAAATAAATTAGAATTAGACGGAGTTTCGAAGCCCAAAAAGCACGACATGTGACTAGCATTGTATCTAGAAAGCCTGAGGTAAAGAACCGTCCCCACTGACAGCCCGCCTAATCCCCGTACAGCCAACAAGAGGCACCACGCAGCACACAGCAGCAGTTAAACCTAACAGTAAAGGGAACAGGAGCTTTTCCACAGACATGAGGAGCGCACCAGAGAAGAAGAAAACCCCACGGGCCTCACAGCAGCACACTGCGATGTGCTCTGGGGTAGTCCACGCATGGCTCCCGTTGCGCAGCCTGATTTATCAGGCAGCGCGGTGCAGACAAAACTGATCTGACAGGAAGACAAGAGTTCCTTTCATCTTTGACTCTCCAAACAAATTATGCTCTCTAATTAATGCCCAAACCCAGTCATTTGTGCAGAGAAACCCGAGCTCCAGTTTTCTGCACCAGAGGAGGGCCCTCCTCCTCGCCACAGGTGGCGCGCGCTGAGGGGCCTGCGGCCTCCTCTGCCTGCCGGGCCTACACACCCTGTCAAAGGGCGGCTTTCGCCACGGCTCTGCTCTAAAAATTTGGATTATTGCCCCTAAACATTGCTCTTACTGTCACATTGGGGTTTGGTTTGCAGAAGAGGTGAGACAAAGACGCCCCTTCACAAGGTGTATTCGTCCTTTTAGCTCTGCCATAAACAGGACGACGTCCTCCAAGTCGCACAATCCATGAAATGGCGGCACAGGTCCCTCACGCTAGGCTCTGGCCTGCATTTCACGACTCCTCTGCTGCACCCACATTAGAAACAACTTTTCAGGAAAGATAGCTATTTCATCCTGTCCTTACAAAACGCAGAACACCTACTTTTGGTGTGACCCTCATCTCTCTGCCAGATGGGGAGTAAAACTGCACCGCTCTTGGGGAGCCACGCATGTTTTGGAGAGCCACTCCAGCTCGGCAGCCTGCTGTGGGAGGCGGAGTGCCTTTTGAGATTAGCGTCTGGTAGCGAGAGCATCTTCCTGCCTAAGTTTCCATCTCACATGTTCTCAGACATTTTCCAGCATCCACCCGATGTGCATCGAACAGTGAGCAATTGAGAGTTCAAGCAAATGATATGGAGGAATGGATAATTAGCCCCTAGGAATGCATCCAGCTACAGTTATACTCCATGAAGGTTGGAGACCCAATCCTCCTCAATTAAATCTGATACTGAAGGAATTTATAGGGCTTTATCCAAGCTACTAATTCGCAATTTTACTGCAAACAATTTACAATCAAATGAAGTGAAAGCTAGAAGCAAAGAGTACATTAATGACCTAATTTTCCTTTTGCGTTTCTCTTAGTTTTATCTTCCAGATAAGACCAATCTTAACATTGCAAAAATATGCCAGTAAATAAATACAAACTATTTTATTTTCGTTATTACCGCATAAAAGCTGAATTGCGAATCTGAACTTCAGCGTTGCCTTCTGCTGAGGACAGACTCGTATTGCCAACCTCCACTAACAGAAACTGGGAAAATATCACCACTTCTCACACCGAAAATTCGTGCCCCAGCAAAGCAGTACAAAACGTACCACAGTATCTGAGTAGAAAATCTAGCATTCTGGGCTAGCAATATGCAATCTGTAAATCATACAGCCATGTGAGCTATAAGATGTGACTTAAAAATACAATAAATATGCTTTCAGAAAGGAAGCATCAGTGCCAAAGCAGCTATTTGCAATACTCCACTGGAGCTCTGTCTGCACCAGAAGAGATCAAGGTGCAGCCTAAATAAGAGAATTTTTATTAGGTCTAAAGGCACTGGTCAAGTGACAAAGACCTCGGTCCAGGGGTTGCTCTTTCACAGGAGAGCAGTCAGCCTGTGGCTTGCTCCTAAACGAGACATCCTGCTGCACTCTGGAAGGGGCACTAGGGCTGAGCTGACCCGCTGAGACAGTCAGGTAACTCATGTGTTTATGAACAGCTGATTCTTTGGAGGTTTAGTGAGCTGAGCTGGCTCAAGAGGGTCAGTCAGCCACCAACACAAGGGAAGCAAGTGGCCAGGAGCAAGGCAGGGCTGCCTCTCCCAGCCACAGAATGCTGCTAAGACCTCAGGAGACACTGAGTCGGGTCAACATCTCAAAGCTGTCTCCTTCAATTCTCTCTTCTCCTGTTTTACTTTCATCCCATGCTCGCCTGACGCCCCAACCCCCCAGAGCCATGTAGGAAAGCTGCTGTAGGAGCAGAAATCCCAACCACTGGTGAGAAGGTGTTCAGGGCCTGGGTCAAAACTTGCTGCTTTTGCCTCCAGATATACTTGTGCCGTGTTCACTTACCATGAGCCCCAGAGAAATGCACAGGAAGAACCTGCAGTTACACAGCTTGATCCCATCACAGAAAAAAAATCAGAGTCCTGTTTAAGATGTGAAATTGTGAGATGCTGAGACACATAACTGGGCAGAAGGCTGGCTCTGGCTTGACTTGGCTGAGCAATGTGAATCGGTAGGCCACCAAGGGAAGTAATACAGCAAGGTAAATGAAATTTGCTTTGCAGAATGCACTCTCTCCAATGAAATTTAAAAATGAAATGCTTTCTTCTTCCAGCTAAGCAAATACAATGCACAGCATTCTTCGGAACCAAAAGCGTATGATAGAAACATGAGGTGCAGTAAGCACTTCCCCTCGAGTGTCCTTCTTGGCTAACAAAAGAAGCAGCAAGAACCTGTACAGCTGAGCTAAGCATTAGTGCCCACAGAGAAACAAATATCAGCCCAGGTCTTGCTGGGCTGAGGTACAGGAAGAACAACCAGATCTGGATAATTTGAGCAGGACACCATCCTAAGCAGGAGTGCCTGGGGAGGCAGCGGAGCTCACCACAGAATACTTGGCAAAGCCAGGGAGTGGTATACAATTCCAGTTTTAAATCAGCCTTTGCACTCCACTACCCTGGAGCTGCTTCGTGGTGGTCCAGTCTTCCAGCACAAGGTGAGGTAGCTACAAGATGCCAACTGCCAACGGCCCCAGGCTGCTGCAGCTTTTCCTCAGGTGCAGAGGTTACCCAGGTACCCTTCCTGCCTTCCCTTCCTCACAATCGCCTTTGAATGCACAGTCATTAACCACAAAACTTTCCGCTACCCAATAAACATTTCAATCATTTCTCTATGCTAATCTTTTTTAAGGGTTTAAATTAGCTAAAACTTACATTTTGGCACCAGAGCAGGGCAAAAAGCTTTCAGAAAAGACCAACAGTATTGGTGAAAAACAAATTTGCCATCTACTTTGGCAACAAATTGCCAAAAGAGAGATTAGGCTGAACAGGCAGAGGCATAATTGGAAGACGAACACACACGTACAAGGAAAGGAGCATTTCAGAACTATGCATTTGGTGCCAATCATCTTAATGTGAGAAAACAATACAAGGATTCACTGGGCAGACACCCAAAGACTCCAAGAGACCTAAAATGCAAAGGATGTATAAAAGCTTTACACAAAATCTACAAATATTTGAAGGGTGTGAAGCTGGGAATTTTGTGGGTTCAAATGAAGAGAAAGATCTAAGCATAACAGGAAGAAATTAAGAGAAATAAGACCGCCAGGATAAAGATGTTTCACAGCAAAATTTAATAGGCAGCAAAATGGTTTCCCAAAGCAAGAAGCCGAAGTTTGAAAAACCTCGACTTTAAAAGCACATCAGAAAAAAAATATCTGAATAACAATCCAGATTTAAAACTTGGAAAACATGTAAGGCTGTAAATCACTGAGAAAAGAAGCGTACATGCTTTTAAAGATTTAGCCCTCAGCAAGGAACCATCTCGCAGAGAATATGCCACGCGATAGCAATACTGGGCTAGAGCTTTTCCCACTTGTAGCATGCATTTGTTTCCTTCCTCCTCCCTGCCCCCCAAGCCAATATCGACCATTTCCGCCATGCAGCAAAGTGGGACGTGTTCTGGCGATGTGCAATTACTCGTTGGAGCATGAACAGGACCGATATGCTGCAGTAATCTCAACGGTAGCCTCTAATGGAAGTTGTCTGCTTATTCCCATTTCCATCGGGACAGCAGCCTGTGATGCGACTCGACTGTCAGTCTGGGCTGACTGCACCCCTGAGACACCTCAACCGCTCAGCGTGCTGGGAGTCATCTTCAGAAACAACCTGCTTTGTCCCTACTTGACTCCATGCCAAGGGAGTCGCACAAACACCTCGGGATGTTTCAGTGCTACAGGTTACGTAACAGCTAAATTTCTGAAACCTTGTCTGAAACCCTCAGTTGTTCAAAAACCAGCAACAAAAGCCTCCTGATAATTAGCAAATTTTCCCTCTGATAGTCAGGAAACTGCAAAAATTTAATAAGGTTTCTCAGTTTCTTTATCTTCCCCTCCTGTAACTGCAGAACTGCTGATCTCCAAGCACATTTGGTTTCTTTTCTCTTTGTTTCATATGTAATGGTGTAGTCAGACCTGTTCCTTTCTGAACCCCTGTTAGGAACATCTCCCTGCTATTCTATGTACCAACATCCTTTAATCCCTTCCCTAATTTAAACATATTCTAAGTGGCACTTCGCTCTCTACTGGGACTCCAGAACAGCCACTTTATTAGGACAGCCCTACACAAACTTCACTTTCCAAGTGCAAGACGTTGCACTCACTCCTTGGAAGTATCAGTGCTGGTGAGGAGGCAAAAATCCCAACCTTCTCTTCCTCAGCAGCAAGACCAAGGGCTGCAAAAGGACCAGCTCATCATCTCCTGTGAGTCATTTCTGTAAGAGAAGTCACAGGTCTAGTGACACTGAAGGCTCTAAAAGGCTGTACAAAGAGCAGAATACCTTTTTTTTTTTTTTTCCTTTTTTTTTTTTTGTTTCTTCAGTGGAAGCCTGAAAAGGTTTCTGGAAAGTAAGGAAGTGTCACTTACAGAACATAGCCAAAACTTCTCAGCCCAAAATCTGCAGGTGCTTTAAAGAAATACCAGTATCATTATACTCATTTTGCAGATGGAAAAGCAAAAGCACAATAAGGTAATGCCAATCCCAGCATCATGAACTCAACTCAGATTTCCTGGAATTGTTCACTAAGATACAAATCCGTTCTTTATCCAAATTTATTTAACATGTAATGAAATAGATTCCAGAGAACTTGGCCTGCTCTACGTAGGAAAAACATAAAAATTCATATAACATTGGTTTTGTCTGTGCAAAAATCAAGATTATATGCAGTGATCTCCTTAGTCTTTATTTGGTTTCAACTGAAGAGAGGTTTGAGAGAAAAAGTAAGCTTAGAAAAATGAAAAGCATTACTTTAGGCTTGCACAACATAATCTTATTTTAAATTCTAAGGTGAAATTCTTGACCTAACTGGAGCTCCTACTGATTTCAGTGGGGCAAGGTTTTCACCTCTTAATGTGTGGTAAAGGGAAGGAGAAAAGATCACTTTCTACAGGCACTTTGAAGAAGTACTGCATTCAAAGCAAAGAAAAGTTAAGTCAAATATTTCATGTAAACTCTGTGAGCTCATTTCCCAGATGAGCTAGATATCTGCTGAGCTTGCCTTAAAGGGCAAAAAGCAAAGATGGCTTCACCTCCTAAATGTGGCCTGGGGCACAGTTATGATGATTTACCTTAAGACAGTTTAAATGCTCTTGGCTTATTCTGAGTGGAGATCACGTCTCCTGACAGCCAAAGATACTGAGGCACTGAGGTTAGGTCAGAACCCAGCCTCAAGTCTCTGGAATAAAATAGAAAAGGTACATTGCAAACAGCTGAAAAGGACAACAGCCATCATCTCAAAAAGCTGTCGGAGAACAGCTTTGTTAAAGATCAGGAGGGCAGTAATAGTAATTAAAAATAGTACATTAATTGAAAAGTTGAATTTTTCTTGCACGTTATCTGGCACCTACAATCGGATAATTGCAAGCAAGCATAAGTAAGAAGTGTCAGCCTGCCACAAGCAATGGCAACAACCTCGTGGGAGAGAAAAGTCTTCAGGAATTTGTGGAAGACAAAGCATTACTTAAAGACATGAAAGAAGCAGTTATACCGACAAGAAAAAGAAGAACGGGGAGGATCAGATTTCAGTACACCTACCAGTAACTGATAAGGTTAGAGAACAACAGAAATTTAATCTGCAGGCATGGACTGGATAGCAAGGTGATTGGTAACAGTCAACACAAATGGCATCAATCTAAACATTGTTAGAAAACCTACTAATGATGCCCTAACATACTTCAGGCAATATTTTCACAGTGAATCAAGGGGAATCTAAGTAGCATAAAGCAGGAATACTACTAGTTGAAAAACTGCATATGAAGGATAGCTATCAGCACTTCTTGTCTTAGTGAGACTCATGGAATGCAACCATTTCATCAGTGCCTGGGATGATGCCATACCCTTGCTGTGTTTGCAGCCCACATCAAGTTGCAGAGGGCACAAAGTGCTGGAGAACAGGAGTAGAATCCCAAACAATCCTAAGAAAATGGAAAAGTGGTCTGAAATAAATAGGATGTACCTTGGTAAAGACAAACGCTAAGTGTAATACTTCAGATCTTGTCAGCCAGCTGAAGGTCAGAACAATCAACTGCACAAATACTGGATGCAAAATCACTGGCTAGGAGACAGAAAAGGACCTGGGGGGTTAAAATGGCTCAGAAATCAAACATCAATCAACACTGTCACACTGCTGAGGAAGAAAATAAAAATCCTAAATGTTACAGTGCTAAGTGCTAACAAAGCTTCCTCTGAAGTAGCTTGCTCGGCTTACACTCCACATTTCCAAAAATCCACTGACAGCACACCACTCAGAGAGAATCTAGAGGAGAAGACAAGAATGAGCGATGTCTAGACAGCAGGCCATCGGAGCTAATGCTGAGAAGAACAAGAGGTGCTCTGTCTGAGGATGACAGAGACCAAGAAAAAAGCTAACACATATATAAAATGCACGAAACGTTGCTGCAAAAAGGAAAAAGTAAAATGTCCTCCATGTTCAGGTTCAGGGATATGAGAAAAACATCTTTGAATTAAATGCACTGGTTAGGTTTTCTTGCTGAATTTCTATCATGGAAATCTCTTTGAAAAGGTTAGACAAACCTCTAGTAGCAATGTTTCAGGTACAGCTCAGCTGCCCTGGAGATGGAGGCTAAACAGATAATCCCAAGGTCCCTATTTTACATGATTTTTTTATGATACACCCTACTTTTTGGAATGCTGCATATGATTCACTGGGCTTATCCGTCATTTGTAAATGACTGTTTTCAGTATGTTTTCTCTCTTTAGAAGTCACACAATTTTCTTAGCTCTGGTGATATTTCCCCCACAGTTTCCATGTGCAGCAGCATTTACTTCAGAACTTTGCGCGTCAGATATGCACATTTGAATAGCATGCAGTATTCATGACACTACCCTGGCTTAGCAAGGCACGGAGCCAACAATACTGAGAGCGTAGGCAAGGGAGAAACAGGAGGGAGCAAAGTCAGCAGCACTTGTGGAGGGAGGAGAATGTAAACTGGGAAGGGAAAAATGAAGGGAAAGGACCCAGATATACTCAGACCAGACCAGAGAGTAAAGAATTTCAAAGTTAGGGCAACACTCTGAATTTAGAGTGTGATCTGCCTTGTTAAAACTCCCCGCTGAGCATGCAGTTGTGCCCTACCTTTTATTTTAAGTCCCCCAGTCAGGATAAGCGGAGTAAAGAACCATGTTTATATTTGTTCTAGTTTATTGAACATGATCTTAAAATTGCATGGGGTAGAGGAAGGATGGAGCTGTCAAAGAAACCGGAGAACGGGAATAATTACATGTGGGCTTCATTGGGAACTGAAGTCAGAGGGGATTTTGACGTTTCTACTTCTTGAAACGGTCTGCAAAAAGGAATTTGAATGGGAACCAATAATTTGTAGAGAACTTTTATCCTTGTGGTAGATATCCCATTACTTCTATTTTCTTAAGTGAATTGTGGCAGAATCCATGAAAAAATTAAAATTTCCACTCTGTTCTTAGTCACTTCACTACTCTGCCTCCCAGTACACTGCTTTTCATTTAATTACTGCTCTAAGCAGAACTACGTTATATGCATATGCGATGTTTTGCTTTCCAACAGGCAGAGGAAGAATGTCAAGGTTTAGGGTACATCATTTTGACAGCTGTAGGAAGAGAATACAACATCCTTAGCAGAAAGAGACGGAAGAAACAATGGAGGTATGAGAGGTTGTTGAAAAAGGGAGAGAGGTGGAGGGGAGCTAGAGTAATGATTAGTAAGGGCAGCAGAGGAAGGAAGGGCGCGCAGAAGTGAAAAGATGTGGAACCGGCCCCTTCAGCTTTTACTCTGAACACTGAAGGGCATGATCCAAAACATCTTTGAAACTGATGCTAACATTTTATTCACCCTGCCACACCACTCGAAGTACTGCAGTTGCTAAACTGGAAGTGCAGAATGCAAGGCACTCGCTGTCTTTTGCTGTTTCACTTGGCAAACAACAGCTCCTACCTTATCTGCCTATCATTTTCACCATATTGCTCCACTGCTGCAAGGTCCTACCAATGCTATCATTACTCCAAAGGAACAGAAAGGGCCTCGGGCACTCTCTATCATTTATAGCACCGTATTAGTAAAATCAGTGAAGGTTTTTTTGATACAGCTAATGCATCAGCAGGCACAAGAGCCTTCTCTGCACTACAGCTCCTGCCACTCTGTTGTTTCTTCCTAAGCAGTGAATGCACGTATTACGGAAAGGAGCCAGGAAATCACCTGAGATGAGCAGATACAGAAAACCTTTTGTCCAAAGTACATTTATTTATACTGAAATTGTCAAATTTTGCCTGCTATAGTAATACATGAATTGAGCTGGGATGGTATTTTTCTGCCTGTTTAAATTGCATCTCTGCAACAGATGGAACAGAATAGTTGTAGCCGTAGGCCAAACTCTGAGAATTATTCTAGTGGTGGAGGTAATAATAATGATCACAAATGGCAAAATGAAGCAAAAGTTCACATTTAACTCATCAATACATTATTTTCATTCTTACCACAGAAAACTTGGCAATAGCTGCTCTCTGCTTGTGATCCTTTCTGAATGCAGCCAAAGACTCAGCGTGGGGTTTCCAAAAGTCATCTAAAGGACTTCAGAGCATAGCTGGGCAGGAATTTTGGTGTTTCTACTCCACAAACAATACTAACCTTTGGAACATAGCTAAGGAATATTTGTTCTATATAGGAATAAAAATTTAAATTATCCACGTTTCCTACAGAATGGGAATTTCAGGGTTTCCTTTCAAGTAAGCTAATGCTGCTAGGCTACTCTATAGCTAAGGATTGTAGGAACTGAAACACAGAGGAGCTGCAAGCATAGCAACTCTGAGAGGTGTCACAAGTCAGAAACATGGAATTTTCTGCTGTTAGCCAGCTGGTATGCAATCAAACAACCTGGGATTTGGGAAAAATGGCAGCTCACTATATTGCTATTAAAAGGTTATGTAGACACAGAGGCAATTCAGACAAGTTTCATGAAAGTACACCTGGAATTTGTTAAAAAGATAATACTAGTAATGAAGAGCAGAAGTAACCTCAGACAGAAGACTTACAAATCGATTTTGTGTGAAACCTATGACCTTATGGCATTTAGATCATTTAAAAAAATCCTTCCCTCCATTAATAACTAGTATGAAAATGTGAAGAAAGAGTTCATGCTCACATGCAACATATATCAGTGTATCAGTTATACTTACTAGGTGTCTTTTTGTAACTATGTATGATGGCCCCTAAAGGAATTGCAAGCCCTTGACAGCTCTTTAGTACTACGAGAAGTCTAACATCACAATATGAAGCTTATCTGGGCTGTTAGGTACTTGCCAGAGTATAACAGTACAGTACATTTTTGGGATGCTTAGTGCTAACACTTTCTTGCACTTCACAATCTTTCCAAGTGTTACACGAAGGGTACATAGTCTACAGGTAATTCATCTCTATCTTGCTTGTAATTAGACAACTTACAAATATCCATAAATGAATTGTGGGACCAAGAAACACAGAAAGGCTGGACTCCTCTAAGGGGGAATTAAAGCATGAATATTTGGCTGCTGCCTTAGAAGAATTAGAAATCTTTCAAAAATAATTAAAAAAAAATGTTTGGCATCGTTTTTTTACTCTTTTCCTCCTCAAATGCAATACCCCTATAGATAAGAAGCTATATGTTCCTGACAACACTTAACTGCAAAGCCATGTGAATATTTAAACTGAGCTGGAAACCCCTGGAAGGCAAGACAGCTTTTCAAGGTCTCGAACATTTTATTAAATTACACCTTTCTATGCTATAAGATCTTCTCACTGACCATAGCAAGCAGTAGGCAAGGAACCAGATTAAATCAGTTGCACAGCCACAAGGCGTAGCACAATAAAGAATCCATTACCCAAATCATTTTATATCTAAGCAAACGGAAAATGTAAAGGCATTTACATTAGCATCTGATGCGAATGTAAGCTCTGCAGTACTGATGGAGAAATGATAGTGCTGCTGTCCATACAGTGTGTGATTGCAATACTGGGCCAATCATTTATCAAACCGCCTCTTTAAAAAAATATATTAAATATGTGCATGCGCTCTGCATTATATGGTAGCAACTAAGCCAAGAAGCATTCTTTTCCTATTTGTTATCTGCCATCAATGCAAAATGGAAGCTGAAAAGTTAATATAAATCTTTTTTTTTTTTTTTCACTGAGTTTCCAAATAAAACCTGTATGTTTCTCTTAGAAATTCTTATCATTCTGAAGTCGATCGTGCACTGCAATCTAGGTGATAACTGTATTTAAGGTTTCTTTTTTTTCTTTCCTCCTTTTTCAAACCTCTGAAGAACAACCAAATGCTCATCTGAATATGTTTTTTAGATGTGGATATTCTCTGGCATGAGAACCCAAGTGGGCCGAATTTTGCTTACTGTATTCACAGGCATAGTTCAGCTGAAATGAGTCAGGCTGCCTGTTTAACAGACCCCGTATCTTTATCAGCAATAAAATCCACATGCGGTAGAAATCCACATGCAAACTAAACTGGAAAATGGAGTGAAACTGGAGAGCATCCTTTTGTCGGTGAAAATTCAGCCAACATAGTGGGACCATCTGGCGGCAACCTCCCTGATGTGATAAGCAGACTCAGCTTAGTACCAAACTCCTCCACGGATGGACAACCAATGACTCAACACTGCGCGTTCTTCTTTTCGGATCAGTGCAATAAAAGCAGTCCCATCTAATACCAGGGTCCCCATATAATGCCAGGGCACACCAAGGTACTAGTGCTATTATAAAACTAAATGTAAAGCAGAGCTCCTCCCATCACTTGTGTCCTTTACATGGTTCACACCTATTTTTTTCTGATAAGGAGAACAGGTCTTGTCCAGGTACACTTGCCAAATCTCAGTTTGGGAGATGGCATTCTGCCTTTCAGAGATTAAGTTCATCAAGCAAAGAAGTAAATATATATATATATATATATATATACACATATATATATATATATCCCATCAAAGTCATTAAATTAGACTGTTATGGGGACTACGTGCTGCTGACCACAGTTCATGAAAGCGTACATAGCTGGCATAATTTATTATCATAAACGCCAATGTAAATAAAAGATTACAACACGTACTGCTGTGCCATGTCACATTCAAGGATTCAGTGACTGTTCAAGAACTGTTAAAATGCAAGAAAGAGAAAGTCCTATCAAGATGAAAACAGCCCTTTAAGAAAATTATTTCAGTGCTTCTCAATCTCTATTACCAACTCAGCTGGTGAGAAGTGAGATTCTGAAGTCATTTCCCCTTCTCAGATACAATGATAACAGTTGATTTTATTTATTTATTTTTTTTAAGGAAACCAGTGTATTACTCATTTTGTCATTCTGTTTCCATTCTTATTCCTAGAACATATGTTTTCATAAACAGCCACTGAAATGTAAACCAACGCATACATTAAAGAGGCTAAATAATAAAAAACAGCCTAGGATTTCTCACCTGTGTAACACAACTAAATTCTCTCATCTCACCACCGTTAGAAAACAAAGCCTTCCCTTCAGAAAACAAAGCCAGACAGAACTACGCCTTCCCTTCTCACAGCTCTGTAATAAAGATAGCTCATAGAAAGAACAGACTGCTATGGTCTGGCGGCAAGTATTCCTATAATAGTCTCTCCAGGTAGAAGTGATGCCGTTTGACGAGATAACAATATATGCAATGCCTGTATTGAGAACAGAAAAGTAATATGAATGAGCGCCGACATATTGGTCCAACCTTAGGAATGTTGGGGAATATAGAACAAATTTTGAAAGAAAGTTTAATGCGTGACATGGACGTAAAGGCAAAGTGGCATACTATCCAAAGAGTTCTCCAGGCTGACATGGTAAGATAATCAATGCTTTAGACAAAGACAAGATACTCAGTCAGGCTTGTGTGGCTGGACTTCTGTAAAGCATTTCCGGAGGAAACCATTTGTCAATTTAGAAAACAGTATCTGCTGGGTAGGCAGCTTGGCGAAGGAAATATAGCAACTGGAAGTATTAAGGGGAAGAATGTCAGTGGCAGGGAACTTGACTACTAAAGATTTTAGCATTTTCATTAATAACCCTGGCATAAACAAATGTGCTAATGAGTCAGTGATGTTGGGTGTCACCGACAACACTGAAGAGGATTGCAGTAACCACCCCAAAATAAATCAATTTCTTTGGTGGCAAGAACAACAGAAATGTGAACTGAGTTCCATACGAACCACAAATGTGATTCTGCACTTGGGAGTTAGCTGCAGAAACTTCTGTAATAAAGCTGAGAGCTCATCAATAAGAAATTGCTAAGGTAGAGCATGGTCTGTGTGATTCAGCCGTGAAAGAGACAAATGTGATGTTAGGATGCATCAGTCAAGGCATCTCCAGCAGGTAGAAAAGTATTAATGCCACTGTATGAGGGCTTTCTTTCAAAAACTGCACATAACAGTGTCTTCACTGATGATAATAATGTCTTCACATGATAATAGTGTCTTCAGCACTCAAGGAAGAGGCTCACAAGTGGGCACACCAGGCAGACAAGCGCTGCCATATAAATCCAGATGTGTCTGTCTTACAAGGGAAGGCCAAAGGAGCTGAGATATTTATTTTGAGAGGCAACTAACTGGAATGTTATCTGTAATTACAACAGGGTAAACAACAGCCAGGAAAAAAGCTGATGCGAGAAGAAAAGAGGTATAAATTGGTCATTAGGCTGAAAATTAGAAGCAGTTTCTCAGGCATTAGGACAATTTGGTTGCAGAACAGCTAATTGCAGCATCTGAAGCAAAGAAACCCAACCTACTATGCTGTGAACAAGACCCAGCACCCCTGCCACTCCACAGTGCCAAGGAGGCCCAAAATTAAAATGCATTTATGCAGCGATACCTGTCAGTGACAGGGAGCAAAAGAAGAAATTGCTTATCAAGGTGTCTCACTCACTAGAAAGCAGAGTTACCACAGTAATGGTGATGCTTGATATAACATAGCCTACAACAGCGAGGGACTCAAGGTGACACTCTCAATTGTATGTGCGTAAATGTGCTGGCCTGCATTTGCTTAGAAATTAAGTAAATAATAACAATATTTATGGAATACCAGAGAAGCAAGCAAAGCCTACAATTTTATTTACTTTATCACATTGAGGAATCAAAAGCAGTAAAGCAACTTAGGGGAGATCAGTGGGTGCTAATGTTGGTACTGCATTAGAGGACGTTCTCACAGGAACCGCAACGTGGTGTCGTAGGCAATGACACTGATAAATGAAGACAGAGGAGGGAATCAGAAAAGATGCAGATGTTCCCTAGAAGCGTTCCAGGATGATGAACTAAATGACTTTTTCGTAGAGTGTCTGAAGTGATTTTTTCCAAACTCTGCTTATTCCTTATAAAAACCAAGGCATTAATGGGACCAGGTATAAGAGACCTTCCCCTACCAGTACAGTTGACTAGGCACAGCACACACAAAGCTATCTAATTAGGTTGCCTGGCTTAAAAACATTACTGAAAACAAATGAACTATCAGTGTCTTAATAGCATACATCTGGCCATTAATGTTAAATATTTTTTTCTGAATAATTTTAAGGAAAATAGCTTAACACTGTCTGTACTTCTGTATTAAAAATAGCACTGCCACGTTTGCCTCCCTGCTAAGCAGAAGTACTTAGGAGTCACGCAGCACCTCTTACAGCCTATCAGCCGGCATCAAATCCAGGGTGACTCTAATAGTGTGCAAGTGACTGTGCTGGAGATGGGTGGCTTTGCTCTGTTTTTCCTGAAGGGGAGTTTCTGGCAGCCAGAACCTACTCAGAGGGATGTAGATTCGCCACACGGGATTAAAAAAAAGGTGAAGGAAAATTACTCGGAAAGAAGTCGTTTTCCTGAAAGGACACCTAAAATTGACAGCAAATTCCAATGCATGTTTAGTTCGGTTTGTCTGGGCTGACATCCTGATCGCACCTATGCAGAGCAGCTCATTGCCCTAACCCCCTCCAGGCCTCATCGCTCAGCAGCATTACAGCTTTGACAGTTGAGGGAGACTGTCTCAAGAAAGTATTATTAATTTCTGAGGTGAAATACCAGAGATTGACACTCATGGTTATTTCACACAATAAGTTCATTCACTAGCATTCAGGGACAAGCCAAACAAAAATGAGGTTTGGCCTCTTGAGCCCGCATGTAAGGCAGATTACAATGAACCACCACTTTGCGCAGCAAACGCAAATCACACCTCCCTGTGTGAATGTGTTTCTGGGATTACCCAGAGGTCTGAGGTTCCCTGGATGCATGCAGGGACAGGAGAACGGACTGAAGGGACAATTAGCCTTCCTCCCATTCAGCAGCTTCCATGGCTCATGAAAATCAATTTAACACGGCTGTTACAAAATCAACAAAGAAAACCCAGCGCTGCTGAGACTTGATGCCTGCACAATACACGCTCTCCTGGGCAATCTGCAGCATCCAGGCATTGCCACCGCGCGAGTTGCAGGGAGAGAAGGGAAATGCCTTCCTCTCTCACAGCTCTGCCTGGGATGCTATGCAAAATGGCAGCTCCTTTACCTTTCCTAGCAGGAAAATTGCCCACCTTGCCTTCAAAACAAAACCCACCAACACGCATGAGCACATGTTATGTTAATTCATTCAACATCCCTGCACTAGGCCCACTCCTGCTGTCTGAGCACTGCTTGCATCGGAGCATTTAAGCCACCTCACCTCTTTGCTTTGAAGCAAACAGCCATGTGTGGGTTTGCTCAAACAGCTTTCCAAAACCTACTGGGAGCTGCTCTTGCCCTGGCATTGCCGCAGCACTGCTGAACAGGTGAGCCACCAGGCTGCTGCTGTGGATGGCTGAAAGCTGCCACCCAGCAGCTGCCTGACAGCACCTGGTGCTGTGGCAGACCCAAATCCCCAGGGCCCAGGAGGCTTCCCAACCCCTGAGGAGAGAATTTGCCTCCCCTCCTTTTTGCTCTGAGCACTTGTGCATCCACGTACCAAAAACCCAGCCACGCATGGGGCACAAAGTAGAACTGTGAGGCTTTGGAGAAGGTCCTGGATTCACAGCAACCACCCCATGCTTATCTGCATCATTAGGTATAAAAGCTTGTGTTCTTCTTAAAACAATGGCCTGGAGATTTCTGAATTTTGAACCTTGTAAAGGAACACAAAAAAAGGTAATTAAAACAAGGAGAAATGTGAGATAGTTAAGTCCAAGGTAAAGTGCATCACAGCTCAAGTGAAAGAGCAAGAGCTTTATGGAAATGTTGGATTTACTCAGTGAATGATTTGCACACTGAAGGCTTAAAAGTGTTTCTTTGTGTGTGCGGAATGTTAGTCTAACATATTAATACCCACACAGCTGGTTTCCTCTTCTTTTTTGTCGTTAAATCAGCGCACCTCATCTCTAAACCACACCAAACTAATATTTTTCCAAGGTAGGCAGTTCCCTGCCTGTGCAACTACCTTATTATCATGCCTACACACTCTTACAAAACGCTTTGCGGCCCTTTATGGAAGACCCGAGGGGCATAAGAAATTCTGGGATTTGGGATTAAGCTGGCAGAATTTTGCAGTTCATCTGTTGGTATTCAAAACTTCATTTGTCTTCAGCAAGAAAACACTAATTTCCCATTGTCAGACAGCCTGGCTGCGAACAAACGCTGTCCCTCTACAGTTGTCAGTACACGGAGACTGCTGCATCCGGATTTCCAGCCCCACAGCCAGCTGGCTCCATGTGCTGGGCCAATATGGGCTGGGGGAAAGGAGCAGGATGAGGAGAAAACCAACGGGTTGCTTCAGAAAGAGCTCTACCTGAGGTAGTCTCACCTGCTAAAGCCCCGTTTCTGAGCTGGGGAAAGGAAGATGGAGTGAGGGGACGGCAATGCAATCCCACGAGGATCAGCAATGCCTGTGGGAGGCAAGGGACAGCAGAAGCCTTCCCCGAAGCCTCGGCAGCAGCGTATCACCACAAGTCCCTTCCGTCACAGACAAAGAAAGGCTTCCTCCCTAACGTGCAAAGTGCCACGACTTCGAGTGAGCATCCAAGTAGCGCAGCGCTGGTAGAAGGGGGCTGTGCTCTGAAGGAAGAGGCAACGTGCCAGCTCCTGCGGCTGGACAACTCAAGGACAATTTCTGCCGGGGTTGAGCAGCTGAGGTCCACAGGTGGCCACGTGACGTGTCGCCACTTACCAACCAACTAAAGGGTCATTTCTTCCCCCAATTTAAAGCTTAGATGATCCCTCCGGAAGAATCATCGGGGTCTAAAACAAAGCTGGGCCTCCTCCTTCAGCGAGAAGGGGATTTTTTTTCTCCAAAGATTGCTCTGGTGTTCCGCTGTCATTCAGGAAACCCACATTCCCTGGCTTTGACTGGTCATTTGGCAAGGAGACATGACTTGTTTAATTATCTCCCAAGGAGCAGCAAAATGACAGTGGAGCACACATTTGGAAGGCTGAAAGGCAGCTCCTAATGACAAGTCTGTAAGCTGCTGAGCAAAATCTGCTTCCTGTGATAACTGCTTGCTGCTTTTTGAACATTATCTGTGAAGTCAGAGGCTGATCTTCACCCACAGAGGCAGAGACGAGGAGGACGGTAATTGCATAAGTACTGTCTGTTGTGGATTCTCCTCACCCCGCACACGGAGAAAGACTGGCTAAATGGCAGTGCACAAACCACCAAGACACGCATGCTGTTAGCCATCACACAAGCGTGTACCCAAGAAGACCTGGAAGGGCAATAGCATCAGTGCAAGCATTTTCAAAAGCCTGCGCTACCTTGCAATATGAATGCCAGCCTAAAATCAGGTCAGTTTTTGTCTGCAATAAACAACTATTTTAGCAGAGTGCCAGATGTCAGAAAGCACCTGTCAGGCTACGGGGCTTTATGAGATGGGTACGTAACAAATGAAATGTACCAAGGCTTAACACAAAGACCTTGATCTCTGCTTCCGTGACAGCTGAATCCAAGGAACTTTCATAAGTTTTGGTCCAAATGTCACATATGCATTGCAATAAAATATTTGTTTCTCTAGCAGCACCTTACACCTCAGTGCTTTCATCTAAGGATATACAACACCGCTTTTGCAGGATGCTGAAAGAACAGATTCACTGGCATTGACACTGACTTTCCCTTCAGAGGCTGCTGAGGTCAAGATTTGCAGAGCACAGTAACACTCCCAGCCCAACTTTGATCCTTTCAGGCCACTGCAATGACACAAAAGTCTTGGAGTATCAGTTCTGCTCTTCAACTCTCCCCATGACGAGGCTCCTGCGTTCAGACGAGGACAGCTGCTATCAAGCTGGCAGAGAAATTTCTGCACCAGGAATTCACACAGGGTGAGTGCAGTGACTGCTCTGTCCCACAGGAAAATAACATTTTCAGTTTAGCCAAAAGCATCGAGCCAGGCTGTTATCAGTGAAAAATACAATTGTGTGTGACATCATGTAAAATAGTAGCACAAGTCCTTGGACTGCAATACTGCATCTGCTTAAAACAGCAAACATAACAGCTATGAATCCAGCAATAAGGGACAGCACTGTAATTCTGTGAAGGCCAGGTGAAGGGCAGGTTACGGACAACAAGGAGTAATCCAATTTGGTTACACTAGCTAAGGTAAAATTTACAATTGCTATCAATCCTCATGCTTTAAGGCATAAACTGAGCACCATCTGGGGCCAGAAAGAAATTTCCCTCTGTGGTACACTATAACACAATTGGCTGTGTGTATTTCTTCCTCTGAATCATCGCATATTGGCTACTGTCAGAGACAGGATACAAGACTGTACGGATCACTGGTTTGTTCCAGAGCAGCGGTTTCTGTGTTCATTTTCTTCCCAGCCCTCACATATTACAATAATGTCATTAATACTACAGCAGTCATTCTTCCAATATACAGTAATGGTTTCTCTAATTCTGAAACAAACACCGAGAGCGACTTAAATGATTCCAACAACTAATCAAAAGCACTACGCTACATTTTATGGGGTCTGAGTGATTTACTAGTTTTGTTTTGGAAAACAAATCTCACAGTCTAATTACTTGTATTTTTTAAATTACACATCAAGCATATTATCTAGCATTCAATATAGCGATAGCACAAAGAAAAAGCATCAATGATGCTTAAAAAAGTAATTTAGAATTTGGCTTTGACTTTGTTTTAAAGACAAGATGTAAGTATTGTCTTCCTGACTGAGATTTATTAACACTCCCCCTTTCCATTATCTGAGCATCTCACTTGCCCTAAAGCACATCTGTAAAGACAGTGAGAGACTGCACGCGTTTGCTATATCCATAAATTACAGATGTTGCTCTGAGCTACTCATCTATCAAGACAATTTTCCATAAGAGTAAGACCAACCTGAAAAGTATCCACCTTGCAGAGAATATGGAAAATAATTAATAAAAGCACAGTCTGCAGACTTAATTTGTTTTACAGGGAACATTCGCTACCCAAAGCTTTTTAACATGGCATGACAAAACACAGAGAAGCAAATCAGAGCCCAAATAACACTTGTGGGTATCAAAACAAAGACCTCGATGCATCAGTAACATGCTGCTGTGTACACACACGACAATAACAGATGCAGTAAAGAGGATTCGGGTAATTCTGTGACAACTTTTGTATTGAATAATCGGTGCTGGATCATATTTTCCAATTAATAACGTTATGTCACATTTTACAGGTTAGTGCTTCTCTTGGATCATGCCTACGTACATCACCATTATATTCCATTCCATGAACATGCTGCGTGCGCCTATGGAAGAGCAGAAGACCTGTATCTAACACGGCATGTGATTATCACAAAGCTGAAGCGTATAAAACAAAAGGCAAATTGAGAAGAAAATGAAAGCAGCAGCTTTACAAAGAAAGATTCTGCCATCACGGAGCCCGGTTACTCTATCTTAACCTTTCTACTTCTATAGGCAATTGAAAAATGAATAAATGCTGAGAAAGCAGATAACAAGATTAAGAACACAGAGCCTTTTCTAGGTTGCATAAAATACAAAACATGACTTAACTGAGTGGAAAGAGGGAAAACAGTACTTGTGGGAGATAAAAGAAAAACACACACTTGAACACTTTATGCCAATCATTTGCTTATTCTAAACAGAAGGCAAATACTGTATTTCTATCTTCAGAGCTGGGCAAGAGTAAAAAAAGACAGAGCTTTCATGTACAGAGAAGTGTCCCTTTTTCACTGCGATTTGCATTTCAGAAATAATAAAATACCCTGGGTTCCCCCTGGGTTTTCTGTTGTACAGTCTCTGCAAAAGCTATTGTTTCCCTTTGTTTTGTAAAGCATTTTTGTGAAGATGAAACTACAGGTTTCTAAACTATTGAGACAAGTTGTTGGTTTTCCTTTCCTCCTCACCAAAACAGAAAGCTTTGGCGGAAAGAAGAGTACTTCAGTTCTGTTCTGACTTATGCAAATAGAAGAGAAAACGACATGGGAGCAGCTGTAACACATGATACAACAATACTTTAGGCTTGATTTCCCCACAGTCAAATGAAGACTGGCTTATGAAACAAGGGAAGGAGAAGAAAACACACTGGAGTAGAAAAGATGAGCAGCCAGTTCTCATAAAATCATTGCCAGCTAGAAAGTGAGCATTTGATATCAACAATTCCATCTCCCAAGGAGTCCACTTAAAATTTCTTGACCGCCCACACAGCACCCAGCAGACAAGAGTTTCAAAACTGGGTGCCTGTCAGACTTTATCTGCATGTAGGTACTTATGTAAGTGCCCTGATTTTCTAAAATGCTGAGAACACCATTAAGGCCTCTGTAGATTAAAACAGGAAGGGCTGGGTACCCAGCCATTCAGAAATGAAGATGACACTTCTTTGGAAGCCTAACTTTTAAACCTCACTTCCAAAATATTATCTTAGTTGGTATATTAGAATTTAAGAACTGAAAAAGACTCCCTTTAGAGTCTACCTGTGCAACCCTTAACAGGCTGCAAGAATACCTGCTGAAAAGGGACAGGCACTGCCTCCATTTCAAGCATGAGCACATTTTTCCCATCACAGTCTTCCAATCCTACATGCACACAGGGAACAAGAGCTAGAATCATACCCAGTTTTCCGAAAATTGGTGCCAATATCACACAGGGCACACTCTGGAAATAAGTACTTTATAGGCTTAATGGTGCAACTCACTTTAAACTTTCAAACGTCACTGTTTTTCACACAGATAAGCCACTGCTCTTTACACTTTAACGCCATCAGCCTAGGAAAAGCAAAAGACTCTGGCCACTCCATGCTTTCATCATAACAACACAACCTTTGGCTTGATGGTGCAGATCTGGCTGACAGTGCTGAATGAAAGAAAAAGAGGGAGAGGGGGAGGACTGAAGGAAAAAAAAAAAAAAAAAACACAACAACACAATCCACTTTCTCTTCCTTTGTATTTTTAACATAATAAGTAGATTTCACAAGAAGGTTTGCGATGAACCCCTGAAAAAACATTTACAGGATTAAAGTCGGAACCTGGAAAGGCAGTAAATCATCTACAGTAAACACAAAGAAATTGAGGGCAGTTTAAGCAAGGCAGTATCTTTGATCCAGTGTCTCCTATCACCAGTGAAAACCGAGAAGACACACAGAAATATGTTGTGTGTCCCCTCAGGAAACTGAAAAACAGTTAATTAAGAAAGAGAATTTTATCTTTTGATCCTTTTCATAATTCTCCCTCTTCCTCACGGTCATGTATACACAACGATGAGAGAACGAAGGGTTTAGGTCACTGTTGCTAAAGGCATTATTTTCTACAACCTTTCCCTCCCACCGTGCTATGGAGAGCTTGCAGCTCTTGTCTGTCATCACCACATATTATCCTCCTCACACACACACCGATACTTACAAATAAGGAATGTGGTTGACCTGGCAACAGGATGTTCATTTCCTTATTTATCCACCATTCCTTTTAATGACATTAGTCTCAGCTAAGTAGAGAACAGTTCCAGCATTGCACAATTTTGCAAGTGTCTAGTTATACCGAGTACAAGCAGCAATCCTCAAAGCAATCCATGTTCTGACACACACTTCACTATCAAGAATTTGTTTCTACCAAACAGGAGAACAAACCATCACAATCACAACCCTTCTATCTAATATTGAGAATTAAGTATTGCATTATGACCTCTCTCCCCAATTTGCTTACTAGAATCAGGATTGGAAATTAGGAGCTTCAGGGTTGGCAGTGGTCTTGTGAGAGGAAGAAAAAAAAGGGGAATAGACTAGGAAGGCAAGAGTTGTCCAGGCCTGAGCCCTGTCTAAGAAATCTCTGAGCAATGCAAACCCCAAAGAGGCGGAGGTAATAGCCATGTATGTAAGGGGAGACCTTAGCCCTTCTCTCTCAAGCTGTGAAAAACAGGTACTCTGGTATCTGAAATTCTTGATTTGGGATGCCTAATCCGAGGAAATTATACAAGGCCTTAATTTCTTCCAAGAGGATGATCCCCATCATCTGACACGTGAACCGGTATTTGATGCAGCTCCTGAAAGACATGGCTGGACAGGAAGGTGAGCTCATCTTGCCATTCTGCTATGGCAACTGTTTAGTTCATACACTGGCTATGTTCTTCTAACCTTTCGGTACGGTTCTAAGGACCAAATTCAAATCTGCCATATGATTCAGTGGCCTCTGTGACAAACACAGCAGCAAGACTCAGTTAGCTGCACCGTAAACTCAGCCTGCACCACGTCTTGAGCTCAATTTCTCCAAATCAGCAGCACTACAGATAAGCTCTGATCAGTATCACAAGTGCCACCCTGCTCACAAGCCGTTCAAACCCTCCCAGCGTATCTCTGCAAGATTCTGCAGACAAAAACGGAGCACACAGCGCTGCTCTCCTCTTCATAAACCCCAGTGCAATCCCCAAGGCTGCTTGTGTGGGCTACCGGGGTGGGTGCCTACATAGCAGTGTAGTACCAGCAGCTAACTTGGTTAAGGACTTTGTGCCAGAAAGGACTGAATACTATTGTTTATTTTGTACAAATACAAAATTTGATTGCTCCCCCCCCAACTCTTTACGGCTAAATCAGGCTGTCCAGCATATATTTTCAATACATAGAGCAAAGAAGCGTAAAATCTAACATCACGTATTCCTTTACACTGAAGTTTTACATCACCGGGGTCCTGAAACAGGAACATATTAAAAGACAGCTAATTTGAAGGAACTGTTTGACAGTAAAAGCTGGAGCTCAGCCAAAGAGCTACAGTACACAAGGATTTTAATGGCTACAAAATGCTTGGTACCCTGTGGAGAAATTACTGAACAGACTAATTTTTCGCCCCGAGGGGTGAGGTTCCAATCTCTGCAGGTGTGAGAGCTGAGCACACAAGTATGCCTGTCCACACCTGAAGATGTTTGCCCACCGCAGTCTGAGCAGCTCTGCGCAGCTAAGGAGCGCTGCGGAGTAGCGTGCCTCTACACGGGGATTTTAAGTACTATCAGCAGCATACTGTGAGGAACCTGCACCACGTCAGTCCACGCTACTGCCTGCCTCCAGACTGCAGCGTCTGTTCTTCTCACGGATAATGATTGAATTGGATGGCTGTAGTCTCCAGAGCTCCATCCCTCCAGCACTGCTTCACACCTGAACGAACCCGAATACAAAATGCTTCCACCCCGATTTGGTAGCGGTTACACTACGGTCTTTACAGGAAATAAACAACATGCAAGACAGCAAAAGCTCAAGTTCTGTACGTAGAGACTCTGTAGGCCTGCAACAACTACCCAGCATTTCTACATTAGCACCACTGTTTTCACTACAGTATCTACCTGACTGCCTGCTGGCTCCCTTACTACGCAGTTTTCTACATGAGGTATGGT
This sequence comes from Aythya ferina, assembly GCF_964211825.1. Taxonomy (NCBI): domain Eukaryota; kingdom Metazoa; phylum Chordata; class Aves; order Anseriformes; family Anatidae; genus Aythya; species Aythya ferina. Next base: position 44,790,754 of record NC_140300.1, on the reverse strand, counting down.
GCTGGCGATAAGGCTATGTATTATCAATGAAACAATCTTGCAATAGCCACTGTGCATAGTTGGTAAGTCCTTACCAACATTTATCGACAGAAATCACCTATAAGAACTCATCCAAAACACTCACTGTAAACACAAATTGTCAACTGATATGGAAAAACTAAACTGGCCATTACAGGCCCAGCCCTAAACTGGCTTGACACAGAGCTGCAGCCAAATTATTTCTCCCTGGCATGAAAATTTATCTTTTAGGTTCTTGTCAGTACAGGAGCAAGCTGTTACAGAAATAAACCCGCAGATACTCAGCCATCCTTTTCTGGGCAGAAGAAAGTTCTCTTCTCTACACATCACTGACCTGGGACGTATCTGCACACAATCTGGAAATGTTGCTGAGCCATATTAATATCACACATTGCTAAAATTACAAAAAGATGTTTGATCAACAAGTATATCCAGCCCTTTCCTAATGTACCACCGGTGTGGAGACTGTTTCCTTAGCACCTTTATGATCATTTTAGCAGCAGGCAACATTAGCACAGAGGCACAAAAATACCTTCTTATTCAGCTGATTCAGATAAGGAGGCAGGGTTTGTAAAAAGCCTGGAGGGCTTCCTAGCAGCCAAAACAGTTCCCTGCCTGTGTTACTTGCCAGTGGGAGTGTCTGTGGGGGTAAATCTGGGACAACACCTGGTATTGCCAATATTGTCAGGTGTATCCTGTCATTTGAACACCCCATAGGAGCACTCATGCTGTACAAACAATGCTGACACCCTGCACAGCTCCACTTATTCTGTACACCCTGTCTAGCAGGTACTTACAGTCTGCAGGGATCTTCCGAGCAGTCCCTGACACTCCTGTTTGGGATTTGCAAGCCACCTGAATTACGACAAAACTTTTGCTGCTACCCAGGGACAAAGTGGATGTCAGATGCTAAACCCAGAAATGCACAATGCTCAGAAGACCAGATACAACACCAGGGCACTCACAGCAAATATGTCTGAAATAATTCTGACTGATCAGACGCATTCACTGTCACCTTTGAGGAAGTCTTTTCTTGGCTCAGCCCATTAGGAAAGGCTGGGATTGCTGCTGCCACCCTAGAGATGCAGCCTGCTGCTACTGCTGCTGCTAGGGGGAATAGGAACTGCTGTAGTGAAAGTTCCCTTTCCAGCAACAGCTCCTTCCTCATTGCACTCTTCGTGATTTCTATAGGCTCCAGTTGGGTATTAGGATACTCTTGAGCCACTGCTGCAGCTTCTGACAACAGAAACTTCCCTCTATTTCCCATGGTTGTCCCAGGCAATTCTCTGCTGCACTCCCCCACCCGCTTCAGGCAGCAGTTTGTGCTGAATGGAGACCATCAACTAAAGAAATGTGATGAAGTCCTTCAAAAATACCAGTATTTAGCAATGGACTGTTCAGAGTCAGTTAATTATCACAGCAGAAGATATTTCTGTGTAGTCAGCCACAAGCTGACTGCATCTAACCACACAATCCTTTAGCATCACCTGTCCTTAAAAGATAATTTCTTTAAACAAACTAGCCATGGCTATCTGTAAATTTGCTATTTTAGCATGGCATTTATTTCATATTTTTTTTCTGCTTTCTACAGAAAGGTTTTTATAAAATTTCTTGGTGGGCAGGAGGGGAAGAATACTGACTGCATGTGTTCCCCGAAGGTTCATAAATGGTCTCCATCCATCCTGCAATCTCCAAACTCAATATGCAGGATTGAATAGAGCTTGGGCTAGGAGTCTCTTCAGCACTTAGCCCTAAAGACTGTCTTTTTAATAGCCTTAAAATCTGCAGAGGGAATAGATGAACTAAATGGTTTAATGGTTGACTTACATTTTGCTCTGTTCCACGGGGACCAGGTGGTTTCACATTCTATATCTGCACTTTTGCCGAAGGTAGCTCAGAATTTCCATTTGAGTCAAGCCATATCTTTTATCAGTGTTCTTCCCAAAACCACGTCCATTACACGGGGAAGCTGGATTATATAAACTTGACTTCAAGATGTGAAATCGTTGTCTAGGAAAGGCAAGCCTCTAGGAAGTTACACAGATTATTCTGCATCATTAGTAAGCAACTATTATGTAATCCTCAGTATCTTCTCTGATTTAAAACTGTTTTTCAAATAAATCACATTTGGTAGGGAGGTTGGTACTGGAGGCTTAGAGTGTAGCTTTACGCAGAACTTTTGTAAGGGAAATCAACACCTTGGTGCAGATTTGGATTTGAAATCTCTCTAGAGAGGCAGTTTGGTAGGATAGTCATTGTTTAATTAGTACTCCTCTCAATTAGCATCTGGAGTTAAGGATCCACAAGCAGATATATATATCCAAGAAATTCTCAGAAGAATTACCTACCAGTAACTGAATATGCAGAAGCTCAGAAAATTGCTCATACTCCCTCACTTCAGCTTCTTCAGAGATTTCCTTCCTTTAAATTAGCAAAAACAAATGCAAAATAAGCAGGACTAAGTACTCTTCTTTTACCTCATTGCTCAGAGTACAACCGATTGGCAGCCAGAAGTGCACTCTCCTTTGCAATTCCTAAACTCAACATATGCAGAACTAAGAACATATGCAGGTAAGATACACTCTGAAAACAACAGTATTATCATTAGCCACAAAAGGTCAACATGGTCCTACTTAGGCATGCATACAGCTGGGCTGGGTATCAACATTATTTAGAATCAACAGCTGCTCAGCACGCCGAAAAAATCAGGATCTTGCATACAGATTTGGGAGCAGAAGCTTAGGTATCAGTTCAGCTATGCGGAGACTTTCACAGCTACTTCAGAAACCACCTTCCCTAGCAGACTATGATGCATGTCTTGTTCAGTTAGCCCCAAAATGCTACCCGATGAAACAGAATACAGACGACAACAAAAGGCAGAAACAAAAATTTAGTAGGGAGACTTCAGTAGGGAAAAGAAATCCTGCCTGCCACTCACCAATTACTAGCTGTTTTGAACCATTACTTCAAGGACTTTGAAGGACTCCATCAGCTTGATTCTTTGGAGAATTCAGGCAAAACTAAGACAAACCACTGCTCTAAAAATTACAGTGCTTTAAAACAAATTCTTCTTTTTTCCTAATAACTGGAGTGTGAAGGTTTGTTTAGGGAGGGCTGTGTCTAGGCACAGGAAAAGCAAGCAGTTCCCACAGGGCACCATAGTGCTGGGAGGAGGAGCAATAGGGCCACCATTCCAGCACCTACTTCACCTCACCTCTGTAAGGACAGCTATGCTGGCAACTTTTCCTGCCCTACTGAGCAAGAAAGGGGCTGGAGCACGTAGGCAGCAGCTACCTGGGGAAAGAAGGCAGGAAGGAAGGGTGGCTTACATCAATGCTTCTCCTCTTCCTATGGCAGCAATGGCTCTTCTGTCCTGGCCTTCATCCTCAGGGTGAGAAATCTCAACCTTCCCATACTTCTTGGGGTGCCTTAAGCTAGCTCTGCGTATGAAAACCTGAAGCCAAGACAGCTCAAGGTAAGCACACTGCAACCATTCATCTTTAAACGTTGTTAACGTATACATGCACACAAAAAGATCAACAATTTCTAGTTGAAATCTTCACTGGCAGAGTCAAACGCACTGCTATGCTGAGAGAAGCCCCAACAAGCAATCTTTCACTCCAGTTCCTAACAAGCCTGAAGAACAACGCCATCCAACACCCAGGGAGACGCTGCCTCCAACATTCACAGCAAAAGGAGGGTATGTCAGCTGCAAGCAATTTTATTTGCGGGGAAAATAATTCCATTTGTATCATGCCAAAGACAACAGAGGGCCACAGGTATTCCGCAGGAAGGCTGCTTCTTTGCCTTCTGAAATGAGAAGTGGCAATACGAAACTAGTCAGAAAAGCAAGGAGAGGTGACTGAGTGGGGAGATGCACACTGCAAGCTGCTTTTACAGTCACTGTCATGTATCTTCCCCATGGTTAGATGTAAACTCAATATTCCAGGTCCCAGACCACTTGCTGCCTAAGGAAATAACATTACATTATGAGTGAGAGCAGGAAGGCTGGGGAAGGGAGGGGAAAGGGGAATGCCAGGCGCGTGGCTTTTACACTAATCCTCGTCAGAGCGCAGAATACCTGTGGCACGGGGCAGGATGCCTGCTCTTTTACTGCCCTGCTCTAGGTAAGGTGCCTTCCTGGGGAGGTGGCGATGGGTAAGAAGGAAATTAACAGAACAAATAATGTCAAACACTGCAGCACTATAGTTGGAGGGGGAACCCGGTCAACTCTTGTATTCAGCAGGCAGGAAGATTATTCCCCTCTTCTGCTCACACAAGCTCCCCCTCCCCAGACAGCTCCGTGGCAGCCATCTAATTAGCAATGCTGGCACTGATGGGGGAGGACGAGCCTGCCTCTGAGTTCAGCTCTGCCCCATGGCAGAGGCACGCTTTATTACTAATGCTCCACTTTACTGCTGATCATGGAATAGAAATAAAGATTTCATCTGGGTCCATGTGAATGTTTTTGTAACACTTCTTTTCCCTCTCTTGTATATCTTTGCAACTAGGGTACAGTAAGGAAAAACAAAGAATCACAGTGTGATTTAATAGAAGGAAGAGCTTTCCTTTGCAGCTATGTGTTTAGTAGAAACAAACAAACAAAAAGCTATGCAGCCTCACTGTTGCAGGTCTACACAGAGAGCCTCACACCTCCAAAAACACACCAAAAATAATAGGCAGGAGAGACATTCAGTAAAACTACTAACATGTAATATTCTAATGCAACTAGGAGGGCTAATGACCACATTTTTTTTCTCCAATAATAAAAACATTAGAATGCCAAAAATACACATAATATTCCAGGAGCCATAATCAAAAAGGATCGGAGCTCCAAAGTCTACCAGAAGCAGATACTGACAAATACCTGCACACGAAGGATGTAACTCAAGCAAGCTTAATTCTGATTTTCTTTCATTCTGCAATTTCTGCTTGCTGAGAACAGAAGTGGTACCCCAGGCCATGGTTCCTGTTCTTTCCCTCTGTTTCCATTCACACCCACCCATTTCAGCTCTGGCTGCTTTTCTCCTGTTCCATCATCTTGCTCACTCCGGCCCTCCCATCTCCTTGGTCCTGTTTAATCTCAGCTCTGCTTGTCCCCACCCCACCTGCCCTCCCTTCTCCCATGTGCCAACCCCTTTCCTCAGCCTCTACTCCTCCTAAAACCTGCTCCTACTTTCTCTTCAACATAATCCTTCCTTCCAGCTCCTGCCTCTCCATCTTTGCTCTCTGCCTTCCCAAGGCCCCTCCACGCAACCTCATCCCCCCACAAGCTGGCCATGCCAGCTTTCCTTCAGGCTGCTACATCAAGAGCTCTGAGAAGACAAGGGGAAAATCAGTGCTGGCACCACACGCTGCTGCAATACGAAAGATTAAGCACAGGGAGTGACCAGCTCAGATCCCAGAGCCCTAAGATAAAGCGTGTGCAGTTGAGTGGGCATCAAAAGTACCCTAAGGGACAGAAAATGCTGCCTGCAGATGGAATCTTCCGTCTAAAACCAATGTGCACAAATGTATTCAGGCTTATAGCTCCTACCTAAAGTGTCCAGCCCCCAAAACCCACAGCTAGTCAGAAGACTAAATACCTTTGTGAATCTTTAATTCAGCCATTAGGCTCTGACAAGCCTGCCTGCTGAGCAAGCGAGCTCAGGTTTTCAGAGGCTCACGACTTGACCAAAAATGCAGAGCTTAACACAGCTAATTGTAGACTTGGACGGATGCCCTGACAAATTTCAAGTCTATGCTTGAAAACAGATTAGAGCTTCAAAAACAAAAGAGGTATGCATTTATTTCAATATGAGCAAAACATCTTTACTCCTTAAACTCAGTCTCAGAAATGAACCGACTTACTTGAAACTCTTCCACAATGCAGCCTGAGGCAGATGCTTGGCTTGAAGAAGTTCACCCCAAATACTTATAAACTGAAAGTTGTATACAATTTAAAATGGGATCTCTATAACAGAAAGCACCGGATTATACCATCTTTATCCATAATTAACACAGGTACACTCAGCTTTTTAATTGCTTTTTTCTCCCCCTCACATTCTTACCATTACCATAGTTCCTCCACACTCTGCACACAAAAGATGCACTTCACAAATGTTTTCTAGTGACATGTAGGAAAGTGAAGAACAGCTACTGTAATCATTCTGCTTGAAAACTTATCCACTGTCTTAAGCCAGCACTATTTTGCTCTGCCAGGGGAAAACAGGCCAGCCAGCTAGGTGGTAAGACTCAATGGGCAGCTTTGCAAGAAGGTACACAGTGTGATTCATACCAAAGATTCTCCTTTCCTCCTCCCACGTTTCTACAAAATCTTTTCTACACGTTTCTACAAATTTTTTTTCTACAAAAAGGGGTTATTTAGATGACTCTTTCACCAAGACTGACCTGATAAAGATGTCTGTATGTGGGTAAATGTCGCAAGCCACCTGAAACAGAAAGGAATTGCGCAAGGGGATGGTTCCTTCTTGTCCAATGTTCCCGTGGCCGCTCGTTGTGTGGACTCCTGGCTCCCCGCTGATGTTTGTATGACTTAACGGTGCTCAGAACAGTGCAGGACTGCCTTCCGTATTTCAGAACAGAAACTGATTATTTTAAGTCTGTCTCATGAGGGATTGGCTCCAGAGAAAAGTTGTAAAAATAAATAAATCCAAAAAGCTATCTGTGTACGTCACATACTGAGCTTTACCACCCAGGACTTCACAGACCAAGAATTCTGTATCACGGAATCATACAGGTTGGAAGAGACCTCCAAGATCACCTGGTCCAACCATCCCACTACCACCAATGTCATCCACCAAACCATGTCCCCAAGCACCAGGTCCAACCTTTCCTTAAACACCCCCAGGGACGGTGACACCACCACCTCCCTGGGCCACCCGTCCCAATGCCTGACTGCTCTTTCTGAGAAGAAATGTCTCCTCATTTCCAACCTGAACCTCCCCTGGAGCAACTTGAGGCCATTCCCTCTTGTCCTAGAGGACTAAGGAACTACTGGAGTTATGAGTTTTTTCACCAAAAAAAAAATGCATTTGACAAAACTTCTTTGACAGAAAAGACATGTTATACCAATGCAAATTTTCCACTAATGTTTCTTTTAATGTTAAAAAAAAAAAAAAAAAAAAAAAAAAGTATTAAACCTATCTTAGATTTCTCTGCAAACAAACAAGAAAGAGTTGGCACGTCTGCTGCTGCTTCCGACCAGGCCTTCAGGACCTTCATATTATTATTTATTATTATTATTAACAGTGATTTTCCCCCAACTATCAGTCAAACCTGCTGTGACAGGCAAAGCAAAACTGCCACACAACTTTTTGCTGATGGGCTCTGCCAGACATTCTCAAGAACAATATCTGAATATTTTTAAGGCTGTTACAACCTGGCCTATATTCTTTCCCTTCAAAAATGTCAGCATAAATCTCAAAAATCATGATTCAACTCCTGAAGAATAGTGATGGCTTTACCAGCACAGAAAAGATACTTAAAAATGGCTCCTATAGATCGATATATCCAACAGAATGGGTCATCTGAACCTATTCACAACTTTGTTGGGAGGGATTTAGTAAACTGTAGTAGTCTAAATCTGAACAAAACTGACCAAAGAGTCATCTCATAGTCTGACTGAGATAGTCTCTGTTCAGACAATATGGGATATTTCAGCCACCCCTACAGTTCTGTGAAGATTATGAAGGTTCTGGGAAAGTAGCGCAAATAGAAAAATAAATGAATAAAACATTGCCAGTAACACGGAATTCTCTTTACTCAAAATTCCCTTAGTCAAACTTTTTAAAAATAGGTTATAAAGTCTGCTAATTATAGAGCACTGAACCTCATTCAGTCAATCACGGCGCTGGATCCACTTAGAATAAACACTACCACTACTGATAAACGTACAATATTCTTCTTAATACCGTTTAGCTCCTTATACAAGCACAAGCATGAGGAAGGTGCTTGATGCTGATCTATGCAGAATAGTCGTGTTTAAAGGAGCCACTGTCAATATTTCACATTGCTGGATGAAGCGTAACGAACACTAATGAAGAGCTTTGTCATGGTCTTCTAAAGAAGTCTAATTGCCTGGGAATCCTGACACCGAACACATTAGCTCATTCAAATCTCGTTTCCCAGTCCTTCACCTCCAACTACCCATCTTTGATCCAAGTCAGAAAAGTTAATCTATTTTTTCCTCTGTCAAGTATACCACTATACTCTCAGGCACCTGTCACATGAATCCAGACTCTCCAGACACTCCCAAGTCCACATCCAGAAAAGGCACAGCAAAACAGACACCATGTAGTAACAGACCTCTAAAATGCTGCAAGGAAACAGTAAAAAAAATATACTTCTTCTTTGTTCAACGCAATAACTTTATATCAAATTATCAGTGTTCTCACATTCTAGAATACAGTTTATACATGCTGCTGTGATGCACATCATCCTCTTCTCTTCAGAAAGCTCCAAGGAAACACACTTGTTGATTCACACCAAAGCGAAACATTATTAAATAAAACTAGTATTCATTAAGTGTGTGAATGTGCAACAAAAAAACAAGTAAAGCAAATCCCCAAAGAGCATCTTACTTATTTTTGCATCTCTGTTTTTTGCTGAGATGATTCAAAATGCATCCCAGTTACAAGAGATCTCAGCACAGCTATTACACTTGTGCAGAGATGCCATTCTAATTAGGTAATAAAATCTACAGACTAGTAAGAATTTAATTCTCAGTATTTGGTATCGCACAAAGACTTTAAAATAGCTTTTTATGATATTTGAATGAGATGAACAGAATAACCCCAATAAATATACAAAAGGGGTTTCTCTTAGTAGCTCTGTCCTACTTTTAAAGCTTTTACTGTAATAGCAACGCTATTCTCTGCCTCCCCTGTAGCAGATTGCAGAGTTTTCTTCTGTCTTTGTAGCATGGCTAATAAGTTCTGGGTTTGAGCAGCTTAGACCTCAGGCTACTAGTATGTTGAAATCAATTATGCAAAGCCCATTCATTTTGCTACAATGTACTAAACTGCTGCTGTCACCGCGATAGAATGGCTGCTCAGATTGGTTTCTTGGATTTTTTCCCCCCTTCTTTTCTTATCATTACAATGTCTTCATCCATTGCCAAAGTTGGCATTCTTCTTCAAATATACTGCCTCCTACCTAGTGTGCAATGCCCACTTCAGGATTAAGCGAAACCAACTTGAAATTCCAGTAGCAACGAAAGCTGCAAACATGAGTTGTAGCTATAGCATGGTCTGTGCGTGCGGGGAGTAAGAACCCAATTCAGGCATTACATCAAATCCCAAATTTGGTTACAAGTGACTGTTCCAAGATTAATTCTCTAAAAGCTTAAGACCTAAAAGCTATTAAGAAGCCCTTCTCCAACCTTTGTTGCAGTTATTATGTGTATTAATAAACACTATTAAAATATATTATAACATGATGATATATTATTATATATTAATATATAATGCTATATATTATAGTATTAATAAATACTATTCTATAATTATTTGCTTATAAATGTAGGATGCTGGTTTACACACCATCCACTTTCTTTAGTACTTTGAAGTATCTGGTTTTCAGAGTACTGAACAGTCCTGAAACTCTTTTATTTTGTATCTGGCTTCACGTTTATAACAACTGGAAGTGGCAATTAGCTACCTCAGAGTTGATATCAAATGTAAATTTACTTGTTATGATATATATTCGTCCATTTCAGCGGCAATCAATTCTCATATGAAATTATTATGTGTCCTAAGAGAACAAGGAACAACAGTAGAAAAAAGATTATCAAAACATATTCAAAGGATGGTGTGACTGTATATGTGCTCTAGATGCATAAATATGCCTCAAGACACCTGAAGCAATCCATTAAACCATAGGCACTGAAAGCACTGAAATGGGTGGACTTCTGAAGGAGCTTTCCAATTTTAACAGTGGCAGGAAAGCTTATTCTTAATATATATATATATGTATATTATATATGTTTTTTAAAAAGGAATATTTCTCTGTATATTTAGTATGCTGAGTCAGCGCAGCAAAGGGTCAGACAGGAACCAGAAAGGAGGAGGGAGCAGGACTAACCCTTTTGGTAGAAGCCAGCCATTTCGCTGGCCCAGACGGCTCATCCAGCCTCACATAACACCTTCCTAAAGAAGGTGAAAACCAACACGTACACGTAGGAATGCCACCGAGAACCCTGAACTTCCCACATGCAATTCAACAGCATCACATCTTACTTAGAAAGTAACAGCCCTTAAAGCTGCATTTGAGCCCATAAATGAAGTAAAAAGTTCCTAGCAAAGGAATCACAAGTGGCTCACGTGTTGCCAGGGAGATAAATTCAGAAAGAAGCAGGAAACAATGCTTCAGCCTACAAATGGGAGGTACTACTCCAGAAGGAGGGGCCTAACTTTCAGCTTGCACAGCCCAAGCCTGTACAAAAAGACCCAAAATAAAGGACACACAAAAGTCCCTCAGAAGGGCTGCAGAAAACAAAGTATAAATACCCCGCCAGAACACGGGGAGTGTATTTCTAGGTACGTTATTTCTGACAGCAAAACCAACCTGAAAAGCACCTGGCTTTCCTCCCGCGGTTGCTCCTTGCCCTCTCCGTGCACAGGTGCCGAGACAGCAAGTGGAGGTATGAGCGGAAGGCACATCACACAAACGTCCCAGATGAGAAAAGACAGCCCCCCTTCTAATTAGACTCAATAACTGTGACATAAATACTTCCCAACAGTAGGAATGATGCAGCACTTGAATACAGAACAGGAAAATGACAGAACCAAGTCACGCCTTCCCTAACGAAAGGCTGGCAAGTTACAGAGCGATGTCTCTCACTTACAGGCCCGAGTCCCAGACCCTACGTCCCTGCATGCCTCCTGGACGGGCGATGGTGCAGCCTGATAATTCAGAGCCTAACCTACCCGTTCACAGGAGTACCTGCGAACCGATAAAGAGAAAACTAGCAAGCGATCTGTAGCAGGAACACTCGGTGGACAGTCACACCTTGAGGCAGGACGCTCTCAGTTAGGCACGATACTCAAACTTTTACAAAGTTTGTGAGATCGGGAAGGTGCCACAGGCTGCAGGAGAGCTCTGCCTGCTGTAACCATCGCAGGAATGTAAATGCTCTGCAATGGCAACGCTGCTGGCCTTGGCAGAATCTCATTTTCTGCTCTGCTGCTGTGGGACTGGCTTACCCGCGCCTGCAGAACCGGTGCCTTCCCCATCTCCCAGCCTCCCCCAAACCCTTTCAATTCAATCTCAAACTGCAATGATCATTAAAAACAATGAGCATGTCTGGTGCAAGTAAACGTGCCTAGACTATCGACTATTCATTAAGTACCTGGCACTGGATCCATAATATGGGATTCTGACATGGAAAGAAAAGCTTTAGAGCTCACTGAGAAGTATGAGCTTTACATATAAAGGAGTTTAAAGGTGCATCTTTGTCTGACAAATAAGAGGAGGCTAAGTCCTTTGGGATGACGTTGATAGTTTCGCCCCCTGTATCTTCTATCCTATTTGGATACCACCTTTTCAAAATCACAGATAAATTAAGTCAACTTTAGCTAATGTGGTAATGATTTGTAGTGAGTGGCAGAAATTCCCCTGTAATTATGCATGAATTGATGTGTGATTTCCTAATGAGCTTAAGTGAAGAAATCATCATTTTGTGATAAATGCTTTATTTCTTAAAATGCTAGTAACACATTTCTAATAAATTTAATCAAGCGACTCGCACTCATGTAACATTTACAACTATTAAGTGTGCAGTCTCTTACACTGCCTTACAGCTCTGGCTGATTGCGGTGCGTTCAAGTTGCGCGTTTCACAAACACGCTTATACCAACCATTATGTTATTGTTCTGCACAACTATCAATTACTTCATTCTGAAGCTAATTTACATTCTGTAGGAGTTTTGTGCCCCAAAGGCAGAACTCTTCTGCCCTTTGACGTATGAGTGTATACAGCAGGAAATGAAACGGAGTTTGTCTACCTTTCAGGACACACGTCGTCCTTCAGGATGTCATGTGAGGGACAGTGAAGTCTCACTACAGAACTCCCATCTTAGGAGTTCCCAGAGTACAACCGCTTCATCTCTCTGAAACATCCTTGATCTGTCACCCTCAGCCCTCCCAGCTCTCCGGGCAGAAAAACAGTACAGCATTAAACTTGGTAGTAGAGCTGAACTGCTGTAGGAGCAGGGGAGGTAGAAAGCTTTCTAAAATGATCTAAAGGCATGATCTGTAGTCTTTTTACTAAGAATTTTAGCTCAGGTCTTTCGTTCTATAGCAAGCAGCTGTAGGAAATGGATGACCTAGGAAAGTCACGGACCTAGGGACTTCTGTGAGGTGCTCCATCCTTACAGACTGGAAATTAAATGCTTTTGGCACACAGTTCTGCACGTTCAGATGCTGGAATTTAGCTATCCCAAGTGTACCATGTGGGTTGTCACCTTCCTCAAAGAAGGTCTGCCTAACCAAGGGAAGTCTCCACCTCTGTTACGCTTCTTCACACTCAGCACCAATCCCTTCTTAGAGCTTCAGAAGAAAAAGTTAAGAGAGAAAACCCTAATATTGCACTCAATTCCATTTGATTCCTCACTACAGATAAAATGCTCATATAAAAATATTAAGATGGCAAAGCTGGCCGGTTTTAAATGCAGGATCAGTGTTAAATGGTACCAGCAGGAAATCTCAAATACCATGAATACTTACACAGTGCTGTCCCTAGGGCTAGAAAATCTCCTTCAAAGAACTACATATCAGCACCTCAAAATACAAGAAGAGATCTTACACGTATCAAATACATATAAATGTTGATTTCGATGTGAGGGTGGACTGGAGTCATTGAAATTCAAGTTAACATGAAGAATACAGTCGAAAGATAAACCCGTTCTGCCATCTCAAGAAGAGAAAAGAGAGAGGCTTGGATTGACTACTTGAGCACCTGAGTTCCCCAGAACATATTGTTAATGCATAATTATCACTGAATACATTGATTTTGGTTTGAACTTCGTAACTTTTCAGTGAACCCAAGTTCCAATGATCTACATTCAAAAGGATTTTATCGCGTGCTCAATTCCCCTTAGATACCTAGAAGAATTGTAGCACACGTATATCTTAGCAAATCTTTCTCTTAAGAGCCTCTCTATTGGAGCAGTTAATAAATCCGTCTAGATGATACTCTTCCTTCCTATCTACCCACCTGTTCCCACATGAGGTCAAAAAGGTGAGTGGCAGTGGCAAGCTGAAATTTTCTTTCTTGAACAGGTATTCTTTCCTCACCCTCACAGGCATTCTTCAAGGTTTTTTTCCCCCACTCTGGTCTAAAGTTGAATCACACCACAAGTCAGAATAACGCTTCAGATTCCTCTGTCCTGCCAACTCATTCTTGCCAAATTCTATCCTCCCACGGCCAGAATATGTTTCACAGCCTAATTCAGACCATTTAATCTTCCTCCTTCAAATATCCAAACCCCTCCTCATCCAAGTTACATTCCCTGTGGGTGTATTATTTGTTAAAGCTTTTATGCTACAATTAATAAAAATGCCAAAGATTAAAACAAAAACTGGTGATCGTGCAGGCTTGGATTTTCAAAGGAGGAAGATACTGCACTGCCAGTGGACTCCAACAAGAGCTGGCCTTCTGTTCAGTTTCCGTGCCTCTGCATATCACAGGTCTACAATGTCAAAGAGAAGATAGACCACTCTGACATTTTTTCAAAACCCGTTTTCTCCATCTTTCCCATACTTTATAGTTCCCTGAAATCTTTACCATTTAGGGTTGCATTATTAGACAGTGGATTAAATAGACACAACACTTCTACCATGGCTCTTCAGCTAACGGGTTAGTAATTGGCAGTGACTTAACACCTGAATGCTCAGGCTCCAAGTACACCAAACATCCCCCAACTTCCTTGACTTTAAGGCTCAGAGCATAGTTCCCTCAATTCCAGTGTCTGCTTACAATGAAACACTAGCTTTTGGTATAAGAGTTAACAAAGCTTCAACTTATTGAACCTCAAATGTCAGAATTTGCATTATTTTCCTGCAGCTGTGTGTATTATTCTAACTGGTTCACACTTAAATGTTATTAAAAAAGCCCATCAAAAAAGTAACCAGTATATACACTATTCTATTAAAAGTGGTTCCAAATCTCAATTTTTCTGTTGTAAAATTCTCATGAATAAAGTTGCATATATTTTTCCTTCCACTGAAATGTTTATTTAATTTGCAGAAACAAGTACTGCCTTTATAAGTAGGTAAAGGACAGGACAGTGCAATTTGCTTTTTCAAGAAAGTATATTAAACAGTCAATATTTCTCACTTTAAGTAAAACTATCCTTTAACCTTTTGTTATACGCCCTAAACCAGAAGCTCTCTCTTAAAAAGTGTTTCATTTCTCTCTTCAAAAAGCTTCCGAATTTAGAACTGTTTATATCGCATTTTTCTTCATCAGTGTTTTTTTTATATGGGTCTAGAGGTAGCATTTCTCCAGTCCTGTCTCTTTTATATGGCATCGGCTATAGCATTAGTGACCATTCTATACTTCAGTGTAAAAAAAGATTAAAAATGGAAAAATACCATAAAATACCATACCATAAAATGCCACAAACTCCTCAGAAGATCATAATATTAGCATTGTGTTTTCTCAGTCTAAACTCTCATCCTCTGGTATGATAAAATATAGGTAAAACGGAAACACGGTGTTCATTTGATCAAGATCTCAGGCCAATTCATCAATAACATTTCATAATTCTATCTGGCCATCTACATTTTCTGAATGTTATCTGCACTTTCCACTGAGCTGTAAAAGCAATGAAAAAAATATGTTCTATTTTTATGTTCTCCACGAAACACAGCATAGTCAAACTTAACCATAACATCACCAAAACACAGAAAAATGCATAATTGCACTATTTTTAGAGAAAGACCACTGAGTTACACTTTTTCATCAACATAGTTTTGCAAAATGAAAACAAAGTATGTTGTTCCTCCTCTGTATAAACATACTGGATTCTAAACTGCTACACGTGCACAATGTGCCAGGCAGTGTGAGACAGTTCTGTATATTGTTTACTGCTTACCTAATCACAGAGACCAACTCATTTTGAAATAGTACTGTTCATGGTGGCCAGGAGACACTAACAATAATACACATTTCACTCAAGCAGAATTCTTCTTTGGCAGTTTTGCTGAAATCAGAAGACCAGCTCTAGGAGGACTGCAGCTACGAAGTGATTTTTAGCTGACTGCATGCAGCCTACCTGTGGGGAACACCCATAGGAGCAGGTATAAACCAGAGACATCACAGCATACATTTACCCTTTACAGCTACGGGTAAGGAAAGTGTTTCAGCATATGCCTACGTCAAATAAATTCTCAAATACCTTTCAGAACAGGGACCTCTGTCATCAGCTGTATTATCTGTAACAGCACATTCACTTTCAACTGTAAAAGGGGAAAAATAGATTCATGCTAGAATACTACAGCAGGATGTATGACTTAGAAGTATAAATGTTTTAATATGTTAGCAGTACCTGTAGCACTGAGAATTTTTATTGTAACTAATAAATGTCACCTTATGCTGGACCATATTGCCATCAACAAAAACCATGTAATGCGTGGGATGGACAGAAAACAGGAATAGGTAAGACAACCCCCAGAACAATTTCCAAGAGGAAGCAGAGATTCTTTGGATGAGTTACTGGAGACTTTGTATGACTCATCTTGAGAAGTTAGCAATATTAAGTGAATAGTAAATAGTATACTTTACCTAAAAAATCACAACTGTATTCTGGCATTTGCCAGTATACATGTATGATGTGTAGTTATTGGAACACATTGAAGATTAATGAGCACACTGAAATGTACCCACACCCCCTGATTCAGTGCCACTTGGAGTCAAAATTATGGCATTAACTCACAGGCTCTGCATCCCAGGAACCAGTAAGCTGTGCCAAAGAATCCTTGTTAAGTTATAATTACAAGATTTCTGTTTTGCCAACCTCTTCAGGGGCAGATGCATGTGATCTCAAGATGCCAGCTCTTTAGTATTAGATGGAAGCAGGCAAGATCATTAATTAAAATTAGCTAAATAATGAAAAAAATTCAAATATTTTCTGTAAACTGCTCTCATTTTTCAGTACACCATAGCTACAGTCTTCCCTACTCAAGCCTATGTGGTTTTGTAATTAACATTTTATAGAAAAAGGAGAATGCATTTCTAAGGAAATACACCTTGGTATAAAACAAAAAAATAAAAAATAAAAAACGAAGCAGAGATATATCAGAGTACGTGCAGTCCAGCATCAGATGAAATGTGGTTTAGCTATTTTTTTAAATTTATTCCTGTTTTTGCCACATTACTTCCCTTTATAGGATTCTATGAAGTTTTAAATCAATTCAGAATTATAAAGGGAATAACCTCCTTGCCTTATGCAGTAGCAGAAAGAAGGCAGACTGCAGTAACTTCCATTTTCTTACATACAATAAAACCCTTGAGACATTCTTATTAATAATCACTGACAGATGTGAAGAAAAAAATAAAATAAAGACCTGGGTAAAGTTTTAAGAAGACGGGAAACCTATCAGTTGTGGAATTCATCTGGGTATGACACAGGTTGCTGCAGACATAAAGCCATCGAAAGTCCTTGCTTCAGGGTTCTGGATATAAAATATTCATGGTGTATAATTTTGCATAATTTGTTTAGCTACTGAAGCATAATTTAGTTCCTTGGTGCACAGATACAGAGAAAAGAATGAAGGAAAATACTTCGGAAAGTATCTTCCAAATCCGAAAGGTTTTTTACTACTGGGTATGGTATGCACAAATACGCGAACCAGTCTTTAGATATTAAACAGATAGGTATAGGTATCAGTACCAAAGCATCTTTAATGTGTTTGCTGTCAGGCTCTCATGCTTTTGCTTATTTGCTGAAAATACTGATTTCCCCCCAGCCATGTGCTGTACTCTCAGAGATACAACTGAGTTGGGCGTAGTCAAGCTCCAGATTCAGAAAGCATCTTGTGCTGCATTCACCAGCTCTAGGGCAGGTTGTACTTGCTTGAACACTCTCTTTTGGATCGGACGTTTAAAGCTGTTGGCATCTCGGCCTGATTTTCCTTACATTGACAAAAAAACTCATCTAAAATGAATTCAGCGAGTTCAGAACACAAAGCCTAGACCACGCACACAACCCTAGATTTGCAAAATCAAACCCAAACTAGTGCTGCCCACGACAAAACCACATCCTTTTTCTGAAGTTTACTCTGCACCAAAGTCTCACAGACTACCTTCAAAAGAACGGAAAACAAGAACAAGTGCTCATTCCTTTTTAAAACCACTTAGGTGCTTTCACACTTTTACTCGGTTGCATAATAAAAATGACTGCAACATAGCTTCAAAAGGAAAGGCCAAGATTTCAAGAGCTCACACTTACAAATACAAGAGACAGGGAACTGGAAGAGTGGCAAGAAGACAATGAGAGTGCTAACCGGTAAGCTACATGATAATTTTTCTTTTACTGAATTTGTGTGCTATACTTACAGTCTGTGTGTTTTTTTTTTTTTTTTTTTTTTTTTTTTTAATTTAATATGGAAATTTATTAGATCATTAAAAAGAACCACTTTTTTTTTTTTCATATACAGAGACTCACTGACAGTAATACTGTGAGTCAAACTTTGTTAATTGTTCTTCCAACTCTCAAATACATGCAATATCGTGGAAACATCTAACTACACATGACATAGAGATATACAGGTATCAGGAGGAATCCTAATATAAATGTTTTGGATGAATATTTTTCCTTTTTCCTTTTTTTTTTTTTCTCTAATTTGTTGTTAAATTATGTTTACAACTATCCATAAATCAAAGTCAACTTTATGCTTTTGAATAACCACTGCAACTCATATTCCAAACACATTTCACAGGGAGTTTGGCCCAAGCAAGAGCTTTTGGACTACACCCCTACCAAATATGATATGGAAATAAAAATACAAACATTAACATACATTGCATCTTAGCAAAGGAGTCTCAAAAATTAATAAGGGAGTTAGGCTCTCCATCTCCCTTGAAAAGTTGACCCAAATGAGTATTTAACTACATCTGGCACTTTTCAGATATCCTCTCTTAGTTCTTACAAAACTTACACGGAGAAAGATATACACATAGATGCATGTATTGGTCTGCTCTTTCACTTTAGCTACTGAAGCCACAGGGAGCTGATCACTCCCTGTTAACAGAACCCATCATTAGAGAAAAATTGGATGAAAATTGTCATGAAATACAGGCTACACGAACCTGATTTTCAGAGATATTTTCTTGAATTCTAACATCTTTTTATATGGGAAATGGCTTCTGTATGTTTCTTTACAATCTAGATTTCCTCAAGTAAAACCACCAATTTTAGTCCATTATGCCCATTTAATTTTGTTTTAAGTAGCTTCAACATAAGTAGTAGGCCATAATCTGAAAGGCCTCATAAGACTAAAAAATTTCTAATAATTGAAAAGTTTATAACCCTACTGCTCTGAATGAATCTGTAAAGCAGGAAACCTTATATTTAGCTCAAGCCCAAATGAGTTTGTGACCCACTATAGCTAGAGGGAACATAATCCTCTTGTGCAAAATTACTTTCCTATTATTTTTTTAATTCAACAAGTATGCAAAACAGAGAAGGAGGGAAGACAGAGAGTAAACACGCCAGAGAAATTACTGGTCTTTGAAAAACTGCAAATTTCCTTCAGTCACTAACCTGGCAGATCAGACTTGAGTGTTTCAAAGGAAAGCCTGTCAGTCCTGCCTTTGAATCTCAGGAAGCTCTGGGAGCAAAAACTACCTGAGCCTGGCCAACGAGCAGCGGCATACGTAGCGCCTGCTTTTACCATCTGCTTGAGAAAGAACACAGAGTGAGAGTATATAACCTAGCAGTTATTTAAAGCCCTTTGGAAAATCAAGTCACTGCTGCTGAGTGTTTCTATACCTCAGGCTATATGAAGACAAGTTAAGTGCTGATTCGGAACCCTACCATTTTGTTTTATTTCACTACAATGGGCAGGCTGGGAGTTGCCCAAGACAACGAACGTAGCCATAACCCTTCTTCATGGTAAACATATAATTTCCCCAGTGATCCGGTAAGCAATAACAAAAAGTTATGTGTAGTACATATAGTGTTTATATTCCCCTGGGTTTAATATGGCTCACAGTAAAATTGATTTTCTGGAATCTTGCAATAAACCTCATCAAAGTAAATGAAACCCACGCTGGCTTTTTATAAAGTGATTGGATTCAGGGTGATAAATTAACCCTCACCGTCAGAGAGACTCCCAGTAATGCACTTGCTCGATTAAACTCCTCCAGACTCTGTTTAGATTTTAATTTTCTATAGGACTTATTTAACTATCTCAAACCTTCCAACCTAATGCTCATAGAAGGGATAGCAGCTGAGAACTCCACTTTTTCTTTTCAGACTAAACAGATCAACCAGATTTATATGTGACGAGTGACTGCTTGACACCATTCTCTAACCTCCATAAAAAAGCCACCGATAGTTATTCATATCCCATGGGAGTGAAGAGGAGGAAAAGAATGAGCTTCTGCTTACTAAGAGTTCCTAATCAAACACCAGGAGCGGAGTAATTTAGAGTAATTCTAAATTATTTCACACATGAAATCAGAATTTGTAAGAGATGCAACAGTAAAATCCAATGGATACGCGGTGGTAATCTACAGAAGTAGTACTTCTCTGGCTCACAACAAGCTCTCCTGCACTATCCATTCCCAGCACGTGCTTCTCACCTGAAACGACTACCTACGCTTGCCAAGGTAGATTATTCCTAATTCTTTGCCAGTCTTTGGACATTCCAGTTTTGCCACCACGCTCAGCCCCCGTTTCAGCAGGAGGCGAGATGTATTTAAAAACACTAAATTCAAAGTGACCTTCCCTAACATTCCTCAACAGCCTCTGGTGACTGTCAAGGAAAAAAAAAAAAATGTTGTCTATTCACAGCTACCGTGCGATATGTATGAAAACTATTTTTGTTGCCGTATTTACTCCTGGTTAAATGAAAAAATTATTCATTTAACCAGGAGTAAAACCTCGGAGATTTTTTTTCTCGTTTCCCAGTCTGTCTAGGGAAAACAGGCTGCAGTAAACAATCATGCCCTATTTTATTCCTACTTAAATGAATTATCATAATAATAATTACTAGCAAAAACATCTGGTTTCTGCTCAGCACAGACGGCAAATTCTTTGACACATTGCTTGCATTTCCCCTTCTTCTTAGTCTCCAGGCTGAGGGTCTCAGGCTTTTTTTAGACCAACCCCACATACCAACCCCACAGCATGCCTGATGGTACAGATTTATGGAGAGACTGCTGATGACCATAAAATGTTTCCTACGTTTTTTTCTGCCTCCAGAAAATTATGCCTTTGTAATAATATATTTTCTTTAGAGCATTTCCCTGCCTTTTATTCAGATGACATTTGCATGTAAACAACTTCTTGCTGTTTTTCTTCACTCCTAAACAACTGCCTGGGAAAGTAATGTTCCCTTTGACATCGTATCGGCCTGTTACTGCAGAATGTTCCTAAGGCTCCTGTTTAAGGTTTTGATTTAGCAAATGGGACTATCCGATAGAAGCTATTAAAAATTCAAATTAATTAATATTTCCATTGAAACAGAAGATTATTATTTTGTAAACAAGAGAAAGAAGAATTAGAGATCAACTCGTCATGTGAGACTTTAAACAGGACTGTTACTTAAGTCCACGAGCAGTATCACCTTTTGCATTTCCATAGTGCCTTCTGTCACAGGAACTCAGCACCACACTAGAGGCTGCTTGAGCTGCTTCTCCTCTACTGAACAGTGCTGGTATGGAAAGGAGGGCTTGAGTTCAGCAGCAGCCATGGTCCAAGCAGCCCAGAAGCAGGAAATAGTTGAGGGTGGGGAGGGGACCGTATGAGGGCAAGTACCGCTCAGTGTTACGATCTCTGCACATTTTTCATCAAGGTGCAAAGGGATGTAAGCCCCTCTCCCCCTTGGGGGAGTCTCAGTGGGTTTTAAGGGGTGATAGGTATGAAGAAGCCTAGTCAGGACCCAAAAAGATTAGGAAACCACCAGGCAAAGTAAGGGCTTAATTTTAGAACCATGAGGTTGAAAACAACTCTCACGGCATCTCTGCATCAAACAACCTTTGGCATCTCTGGCCCCCAGTGCTTCATAAAGCTTCTCAAAGGGGAGCAGGACTCTCTTGTGAGGGGGCTGGCATTTGCTTTTACAGCAGGGCTGCGGCCCAGGTTGCCATGAACAAACCTTGCATGCAGCACAGCCTCTTCCCAGCTTAGCTGTACACCCACTGATCTATCATTGACATGCTGATATATCACGATATACCGCTATCATCTGGTTTACATCCCTGTTTCACCCTTCTTTCATCTGAATTTCAGTTTATTTCAACTGCACACGATATGTAAGGTTTCCAAGTTAATCATTACAAGCTCAATACATAAAATCAATGTAACATGAAAGAAGCAATTAGAAACAAACATGTATTCACTTAGTGATAAAAAATCCATTCTAACACAAGGGTTAATATAATTAAATGCTTTCAAAAAATGACTACAAATCTCATTGCAACATTTTACATTCCTTCTATCTTTATGAAGTTCCAAAGTTATTTCCTTGTCACTTTTTCAAGTTTTATAACATTGAAAAGTTATCTTCAGCCTGCCAATAAACATTTAAGAAAAAGAACTAAAAAGGCTCCAAACAAACCACAAAATAGTGCCAGAATTCTACTGCTTAAGAACACCTGTAGGCACATAAATGAAATATGAGAAAACTCTTCCCTATTATTTCTACCACTGCATATATCACAGAAAATATTTACAGCTTACAATGTATGATCAAGAGAGTAAGTTCTTGCAACTTTGCATTTGATGAGAATGGATCTGGAATGAATCTAGAGCACCACCCAGACTACTCAGTAGAGGTCAGGTCATCATTAAAGTAGTTTTGCATTATTTTTCTATAAAATATTATCATAAGAGTATGAAAATTGTAATTTTTGAACTATGATTAATTTGATTCCATGCTGTTCTGAGACCCTAATCTACAGGCCATACTCATAAAAATAACCTCATGAATTCAACTATTGTTGAGTGAAGGCTGCAGTAGGAAATGATCTGTTCTAAGAAGGAATTGGAAAAACAAAGGAAATATAATCTGCATGATCCTAAAAGACGAATTAATAAGAGCCAAACAGAAAGATCAGGAGGGAAACAACTAAGGACTAATACTTGCCAAGACCTACCTCAGGTTGCTTCTACTTTCCAAAGGAAATAAAACAAAGAAAACCAAAACAAACAAAACACCTACGTATTTTTTTCATTGCTTAAGGAAATGAGGAAAGGCAATTATCTACTATGAGGTCTCTCCAGTATCCATGTAACAAAAGCAAAAACAACCAAACAGAAAATTCTTCTGGATATGCATAGGCTGAAATTACAGTATTTGCAGCTATATTTGCTGCATTCTTCTACACTCTTGCACACCTTTTGACAGGATTGCAGGGACTGCTGTGGCAAAAACTAGGATCCAGGTGAATCACAGCTTCTGTGAGAGCCAGCTGCATGATCAGTGTGGTATGGCTGCAGACCTTTCATCTCTAGAAAGTACACAATATAACACTGATACTAAGAAATCTGCCAAGACCTTCACTTTCTTGTTCCAAAGGGTAGACATAAATACCTAATACAACAGATATTATTCTTACATTAATTCATCAATAAACACATGAAAGATAGAGACCAAAGATAAGCCAGACCCAGCTGACCCAGAATAGAGTTATTCTGTAAATAACAACAAGTCCTGAACCTCCACATTTTCTAATAATGCACTTCTGTACACAAAGCATTTTCTTCCAGACTGGCATCACCAGAACACTCAGTAGTGCTGAAAATCAAATTGCTTCTATTTAGATGCCTAAGCATCGATTTGGGATTCTATTTTAAGCATCTCAGTCTGAAAAGGTTTCCATTTTTTCCACAATCAAGAAGCATGAGCAGCATTAGTGTCTACTCAAAATGTACGACTTGCACAGGGCACAGGAGCCCCAGTTAGGCTCCATCCAGACACACACGCACACTCCCTCTCTCCTTCCTCCTCTGTCTCTCTCCCCAGCCCCTCTCCCCCTTTCCCTCAAAAGTTCCTCAGGTTTCTAGACTCACATGAAGCATGCCCACCCGGCAGCAAAGGCGCTGCCAAATCCCAACAGCAACAGCCAGAGCTCATCATTAACAAACTGGCAGCAGCGCTCCCGAGCACCCGTGACTACAACAGGGAGCTGGCTCTTACCTACAGAGTTAAGTGGCTAGTGGAAACATTAATCACACTGAAGAATATCTGTATTCATTGGGAACCTTGTATTATCACTAGGTAACATGCACAGGCTCAGAGGGGCCTCCTCCTGATGTGATTACAGTGTGGAAGGAGGTTTTCACTAATGATATAAAAGTATGGTTTTACTGTTCATAGCAGGGCTCCTTCTCGGGATTCTCCCATCCTTTCAAAGAGAGTCGATGGTACGAAGGGACAGGAAAATTGATGCGAGTGTCTGGCCAGGACAGGTCCAGGCAGACTGGGAAATGGTGCTGCCATTTGAAAGAAATTCAAAGACTGAATCTATTGAATTAGTTTTTTAAATTAGGCATACAGCTAATTCTAAAAACGATTCACCAGTTATTTTGATAAAAGTCTGCCTGATTACGTTATCTCTTTGGGAAGGCATCTATACTGGAAATATGTGACCTACTAAGTTTGAATTAGAAAATAACTTGAAATATTTAAATAAAGCACAGATCTCCTCCACCCTGCAGTTGCTCTGACAGATTCTAGGAACTTTTCCCAATGCCCACAAACTTCTACATCTTCCATTCCTGCTCATCCTTCCATCCACAGCTTCTGCAAGGTTTATGCAGACCTTTTGCTCCAGGTAAGCTAATGACCTGGACATCAGATTGTCATAGTGGGCATTCATTGCCCCAGCTCATCATCCAATACATTTTTCCTTTAGACCTGAATTTCTTGTAATCTTGGCAAGAAATTTCATCTTCCCCATGCCTCATTTCCTCCAACACTAATCTTCCTCTTTATGGCCTTCTCCTTCTCTGTTTTCCTCTTTACTCCTTACTCCTCCGAGGATACTTACTGCTCCACTCACCTAAATTCTTCTGCCTCCTACTTGTACAATTTTTCCCACAGACTTTCCCAGATCCTTCAAGTGATCCTAGCCCTTACTGTCCTTTTTAAGTCACTTTTCTATCCCAGCCTACAGTTCCCCAGCTGCTTTGTTCTGGTTCTAAACCAGCCTCATTCCCAACTATACAACTCCCACATCTGTTTTCTCCTCTTTCCCCGCACATTTTCTTGCTGCCTGAGTAGGTCTCCATCTCCTGACACTATGTGGAAGCCCCTTTACCTAGAGGGTAACAAAGAACCAGACAAGGGTCAAATAAATGGCTGTGATCCCTTTCCTGAATGCAAAGGTTCCCAGAAAACCATGCCCATCTCGATGCAGCACAGCCTAGCAAACATCAAGAGGAAATGCTCTGAACAGAAAACATTTCCACATTGCTCTTGATTATGCCTCGAACAGAAAGAGGGCAACAACAAACAATATCTCATAGCACGAGATTCATTATAATGTCAAAAGAGCTGGCATTTCTGGGACAATGGATGTATTAGTGTGACATATCTTGCTACATAAAAGAGGAGGT
Source organism: Aythya ferina (assembly GCF_964211825.1). Lineage (NCBI taxonomy): Eukaryota > Metazoa > Chordata > Aves > Anseriformes > Anatidae > Aythya > Aythya ferina. Next base: position 44,765,945 of record NC_140300.1, on the reverse strand, counting down.
GGATTTCAAGTGTTTAAATGCAGAAGGTCTTCTGCATTTTTAATAAACTGAAAAACACAGAGGTCAGTTATTTTCCTTTTTCCTTTTCACTGTGGGATTATAAAATTTAGTCTCTAAGAATAAGAACATCTCCTGGAAAGTATTAAGTCCCTTATCTGTCATCTTGGGAACTGACATAAACTGCCGTTGAGTTCACCTGTGTTTCCTAGAATATGCTCAGGACTTCACAGGATCAGACCTATGTAAGAATAAACACATACAAAATACTGGATGTACCTGAATCTCCTGACTCGCTTTATCGAATTCACAGCTGTATAGTTCCAGATGAAGAAGCGGAGATACTAGTTTTCTTATTAATTTTTCTATTTCAGAAAACATGGAAGACTGAAGATTGTAACTTATCTGAAGCCAGGGGATAGGAGCAAAGAGGGAGTAGAAGGATAACGTACCAATGAAATGTTGACAGTTCTCTATTTTTTTGCCAATTGATGCTAAAATGACAGACGGTGATGTTTATGAAATGTATAATTCAAAGCAAATTTGCCTAGATAACCAAGTTAAAGATGCTTTATCTTTCCTAACAAACATTATGCAGCAATCAGCAAAACCCAAAGTACATAATACAAACAGAAAATGCAGGAAAACAAATCTTTTCTTTTCCCCTAAGTCAACATATTTTCTGAGCCCAAATAAAGTTCTTGGCTTTCTCTCAAATCTTCACAGCTAATCAATAGTTTAGTCATACTATGAAAAATGATGTATCCATATTCTTCACAATTGACATTTGCTAACCGTCTCCAAGGTCGCATTGATTGCCAGTTGTTCAGTTTACCCAACTTCTGTTTTGAGCCAAATAATATGATCTTTGTTTCATTAATATTTAATAGTAATTTAGATTGTGCCAGATGATCTTAAAGCTCATTTAAATCAGCTTGAAGATAATATTAAGCTTTCTTCTAGTATAATCTATTACCATAAATGATTGTGTCATCTGCATATAAATGGTGAGTTGAATATGATAATGAAGTGCAAAGATTATCAATATAGAATGACAAATGCATCTGACTTAAAATAAATCCTTCGGGGACCCATTTACTCTTGTTTTCAGTGGTAAAAGATGCATTGTTTCACTTCAAGTATCCTACGGAAAACATAAAGGCTTTGGATCATGAGATACAATATTTATCCTGTGTGAAAAACAAGAAAGTCAAGAATCCAAATTGTAGAACTCTCTCTTTTCAAGTGTGGTAATTACAGTTCATACAGATCCATTTTACTTCCAGTAGGACAGACCTTGATTAATTATTAGTGTTGTGTTGTTTTTTTTTTTTTAGAGTGATTACACTGAAGAATGTGTTTTTATTTAAAATGGGTTTAGTTTATATTTGTTTCTCGCTAGCTGGTCATTTAAATTAGTTTAGTTTAATGATCAGTAGATGCCATGCCCATTGAAGAAAAGTACCTGAGTGCAGTTAACAGTATGACACCCAAAGCTGTTCCCTCTATAAAAACGACAGCTGGGAGGGCTGCAGGGAAACCCTGCTTGGCAATAAGGCTGCATTTAAAAGAATTAAATTGTCAAATTCTCTAGGCTCATGGGCTTAATTAAAGTCTGTGGACAATTTCAGTGACAAAAGAAACAATTACAGCAGTAAGAAATACTAATAAATACATTAGAAATGGTTAAAAACAGTTGAATATAAAGTAAGAGCATTTTCTGGCAAATATTGTCCAAGGAAATGCTATAATATATCCGTGCCATGGCACTGTGGAAAGCACGCTGAGGTGACAGAGCCTACCGGAAACCAGCACTTGCAGAGAATTGGGAAAACACACAGACCACATCTGCAAGGATTTTACTTCCTTTCCTTTCAAAATCTTCCCTCCCAAAGTTTCGGGTAGTTTGTTATTACAAAGACTAATATTTGTAAAATTATACATAAGCGAAGTAATCATTTAACTTGGGTGCGTGTACCTATGCAAAAAGATCCAGCATTATTCTGGCCTCCTAGGGTATCAGCTCCGAAGGTCTCAGCCTTTGGTTTGACAGAGTCATCTGTGCAATGAAGTGGTCACGAATAAATTTGGACGAGACAGTGCAAAGGCTTTACTTATTCAAGAACGAAATTTGGAAAAGCCTTGTAAATACAGTCACGGGAGCAAGAAATGTACGAACCAAGGGATTGTAAATTAGATTAAGAGAACTCATAAAAACAGGAAATTAATTCTGTGGCATGAGTCCTAGGGAATGCACACTTTAAGGATATGCAAAGAGAGCGCACTGAAGCGCTGGGTGTCTCCGCTATACTTGCACTAACTTTGTGCTTCAAAACTCTGACTGGCAGGGGCCAGGAAGGAATTTTCTTTTCCTTCCTTAGTCTATCGCTTGGCTTCTGGAAACTGGATGGCACAAAAACCGGGATGCAGGCAGAGTACAGCTGTGTTTCTAGTGACGTAAAATTCTCAGCTGAACTGCGTCCTGCTCGCACACAAAGGATTAAACCATTCTTCAGATTTAGGAGCAGGGGGACATCTGTCCTCTAAGTCAGATTAGCAGGGATCAGAGGGGTTTTATTTGCCCCATCAGTAATTTAGGGTATGATCAGCTTCTTAGGATCACAGAGGAGTTAATTTTACATATATTTTGCTAGCACATAGACCTGGAAGAGTAGCACTATCTTCCACTTCGTTGCTTTCTGCCTACAACACACTACAGTTGCAGCTTCTAGACTTACTACGTACTTAAATTTTCTCTTAAGCACTGAGAATTATAACCTTCAGTGACATGGGAAGTAGCTGATGTATGGATACCTCTGAACTAGTATCTACTGCGAGGTGGTCTGCCAGAGCAAGAAAGAGGATTCAGTTGCCCAGGGTGCTGCCTGCTGGTCCCATATTCCTACTCAGCTGTGCATAGGTGCATCAAGTCCTGTGCCAGGCAACATGATAAATGGTAGGCTTCTGAAACTGCAGGTCCCAACTGGGATCTGCAAGGCCACATCACATGCTTTGTAGCTACAAAACCTATAAACCTAGGGCATGGGTATTCCAGCCCTGAGGCAATGGCTTCACTCCACGTTTGTGCCAAGTTACCATATTCCTGCCCCAGGCTCCGGACCCCATCCACCAACTCATTCCTTTGCCACTGAAATTCACCTCTCCTGGTGACTGGCACATTCTTAAACACAAAGCCAAGAACAACAGGATCCACTGTCCAGAAATTAATTACACCATTACTGAGAATTACGCCGAACTATGCTGTTACTGAGATCCTACGCCTACTCATCTCATAAGAGCTCACCGAGCAGGTATCATGTCATAACCATATTTGCTGCCAGTGTCACACACGTCTGCGCAAAGTGGCAGTCTTGTAGAATGCACTTTTGGACCCCACACTTTTGCTAAATACTGATAATTCCTTTGTAGGATCACAAAGGCTGCCCAAGAGACCCTGGGTGTGGTCTCATCTTTGTGTTTGTCTATTGCTGAGACCTTAAGGCGCTTCTGTGGATCGACAGTTCCCACACTGTGGGTGCTGTGAAAGCTGTAAACCTGCGAGGTACCCAAGTACCTAGCCAAACCTGTGTCGTAGAGCATGCTGGAGCTGCAAGCCTACCATGGCACGAGGTGTGTGAGAGCCACTGGTATCAAACCCCGCTGTCCTGCAGGATTGCTGAGCAGCGCTGATAGCTGTGGGTGAGCTGCTGCATCTCCTTACGCTCCCGGTTTCTGCTTGGTGTTAACACACACAGCACTCATATCGGCTAAGCGCAAAGACCTCTGAGCTATAGGAAGTGCGAACAAGCCACCTTATAAATCAGGAGAACTTCCCCCACACACACCCCATGAATTATATGGCTATTTACATGTCAACAGCAACGTTACTGGGTAATAGATGTAAGAGCGTGAGCGCAGACGGGTTTTGCTTTTTGTAGAGAACAAAGAAATGCTGCACAGCTCAATGTACAGGGATGATCTTTGAGTCCATACCATGTTTTCTGTACCAACTGTTTGTCACGAGAAATTCAAATGCAGCTCAACTTCGGCTGGAGTGCAAAGCAGTGTGAAAACTATGAATCATTATGGAAGCATTTTTAAAATGTAGTTATTTATTTTTTGACTTAGATTTAGCATTAGAGATTGATTTCTAGCTTTTTTCTTTCTTTCTTTTTTTTTTTTTTTTTCTTAGCATTTCGAGTTGTAGCATTTTGGTTAATTCAGATTGTTTCTTTAAAAATCAGCTGGGACACCGATTATAACTTTGAGGAAAATGTCACCAAAACCAAGTACAATTTATTTAAGCTCACTGTGTAAATGATTTTGATGGCATAAACTGCAGAAAGGTCAAACCTCAAATTAGTAAATTTATCTTCCAAATAAAAAAAAAAACAAACCTCCCACTCCTGAAATTACAATGATAGCTCTTAAAAGGGAAAAGACAACCCAGTGAGATTTTCTTTTGTAGGTTTCACATTCAAATCCAGACTACTTGCATAGGTATTAAAATTGCTGTCATCTCATAGATATCTGGTGTCTCCCCTAAACTGATGTGTGTGTCTCTGCCACAAGGTTAATTCAGGCTCTCGTGTAAACACCTGGAACCCACAAGGATGACCCACTGACCTGAGTTATAAGCAGCTTTTAGGCCCAGGGGAAATTTTACAGGTTAGACATTAGTGTCAGCTGTAGCACAGGTTCAAAGAGGAGTAACAGACATTGAGAATGGAGAGGAGCTGAAGAGGACGAGGAGGGGAAAAATCGCTTTAGTGTCCTTGGTCTTCCCTCCCAAGCCTTTTGCAAAGCTCATGGGATGAGGAGATAAATGAGTGTTTTCTTCCTGGATATATGAGACAGCTTTCTGTCTAATATGTAAGAAGACAAGAGCAACTTTTTCTAACTGCCATCTCCATCACATCCAACTGCGCGAGTCAAGAAGGATGATTTTAGCAGCTGTGTTTTCTGTAGCTCAGAAAGCCTTACAAAGAAATCAAGGAGGTCAAAGAAAATAGGATTTCATTAATCAAAGCAAGCAAGGAGAAGAGCTTGAACAAAAGTTGCAGCTTTCTGGAGAGAATGAAAAAGCCTGATTCTCATGGTAGCGTGCTGGAGATGCATTAAGATTTAGACACTGTCTATATGGCAAGGACAAGGAAGAAAAAAAAGTGCTGGAGGCAATTTGCAGGCTACAAGCTTCAGTGACAAAAGGTTAGGGATAATGGGACAGTTTAGTAATCTGCCCATCAATGTATAGCTTCTGTTGGATGCTCTGAATATATTTGTGACTTTGATAGTCTGCAAGCCAGCATGGATTAGAGCTGTTTGGTGCTGGACATTGACTATGGCAGAGAGGTGAAAGCAGGGGCAGTGCTTGGATGCCACCAACAAAGCTCCCCGGTAGTTTACAGACAAGGAGGCTCAGGTGGGGCCAGGCCTAATGCAGCTGTGAAAGAAAAGGAACAGACGGCTGGGGAAAAAGCACCCACCATAAAACCATGCTAGTTTTCAATTTACTAACCTACTCTCGCTGCTACAAAACCAAGAGTTTATCTCTGAAAGCAGCAGCATGAAGGGAAGGCTGTGAGCGGCTGTTAGCTGAAATGCAGATAACATCGCTGCAAGTAGGTAAAACCTGTTCCTGTATCTCCATTAACTTGCTCTCTCCCAAATTGCCTACAACAGGTGGCAGAGTCTGGATGCAATGCATTTTGTACCTTGCAACAGCTGTGAACAGGGTGCACGCTGCAATGCTGAAGAGATGCTACTTGTTACAACTGTCTCACATGACCAAGGGCAGCTCCAGAATTCAAAATATTTCCTTGTTCTGGAGTTAAATTGGGCCACTGTGATATTCATTCTGCAATTTAATACTGCAAGGCTTTGGGAGACACCCAGATAGATGGGCAGAAAGAAATGAGATTAGCAACCTGCGACATTTTTCACATTTTGATAGGCTTTTACGTGACATTAGCACAAAAACAGGTAAAGTGGCTTTCCAATAAATGCATTACAGACTTCACAGGCCAATTCTTAAGCTGGCATAGTTCTGTTGACTTTAAAAGAGCTACGATGATTTATGTTAGTTGACAACCCCTCTGTATACAAACCCTCTCTCATTCCACAGTTACCGCTTCATCTACCCCCAAACTAACTATAATGACCAAAGTGGGCGAGTTGAGTAATTTAGCTAAATGTCTGTTAACTGACTTCCAGAAAAGAAGCCAGAGCAGCTGAGTAACAACAGGCTAGAAGACCTAAAACCACAGCTTTTCCTAAACAATCACAGAAAACCAAAGGGAGAAGGTGATTGAGAGAAGGAACGACATAATCACTGATCTTCCTTCAGAGGTCCTCATAGAAACATCCCTTTTTATGCAACTTCAGTAAAAAAAAAATAAATAAATAAATAAATACACACACTTGTTCTTAGACCAATATTGCAGACTACCCACAGAAACACACCAGTTCCTTAGCAGCATTTGGCTGAAGGCAACCAATCACCACCAGGAAGCAATGCAACATATACGGTCTCTTAGAGAACGAGAGCACCAGAAATACACGTCCCAGTAACTCCCTTCTTTGGCTATATAAAGCTCTTCCAAAAGCAAGGACCCAGAAACAGAAGAGCTTGGGATCTCTGTGTGTATGCATTTGTTTTTTGTTTTTTGTTTTTTTACTAAGTGTTCTAAGGCCATTTTTCATTTTTGACCATGAAATCGTAGTAATCGATACATACTTTCAGGAACATAAAATTAATTTTAAATACAGAATTATGTGTACATATAACCCGGTTTATCTGCCTTCTAAATTACAAGTAAGTCTGGGCAATATTCCTAGTGCCCATTAATGTTAAATATGACAACTGTTTTCAGAGATTAAACATCTTACAACTTGATGGATGTTATATGTTTATTATACTGTACGTACATAAAATGCCTCATAGCATGTTCTGTGTATAAAAGATCAATCGATGCTTCTACTTTAAACATCATTTTGAAAATGATTATAATTCATATTTTAATTAAATCCACCTTAAGTCAGAAATGTTTATTCACTGCCCAGAAATCAATCTCTTACCAAAAAAACCCACCTGTGGATTCAAATTTTGCTTCTGCCACTACTTATTTCCTACTTCTGTCTAATATTAAAATAAATGGATTAATAAAAACCTTACAGGCAAAAATAAATCTATAGATACATCAACATTTTTGGATACATAGCTCCCATCTGTACATACATTTATTATTCCTTCATTAATATAGCATTTTACCTTTCAGAAAGATGCTTTACAAGTTTTCTCACAAAAAAAAAAATGAGTACAGGGTACAGAGCAGCACTGAAATGTAGTCTTGTCAGCTGCAGCACAGTGATGGCCAGACAGAGAATCATGGCAAGGGCACTGAGCAAGACAAGACAAGTTGTGGCCACAAGGTCTACATGAAACTCAACTCGTAACTTTGAAGCATACTCCCTGAAATCAGAAGAAAAGCAAAGTGTGCAATAGAGAGCTGCCAGTAACATCTGCTGGTTATGTCTCTGTTTTATTTAAAGAATGTGCTTGTTAGCACAGTTTGCCTTTCCGCTGCCTACTTTGTTCCGGCAGCTTTAGACTCCCAGCATAAGCTAGCTGACTGTACTCTCCTCCAGTACACAAGGCCTGGGCTACTTTGGAAAGCAGGCTCCAGACAGAGCTGTGGCCCCTCTAATTTTGCTGTCATTATGGGATGCAGTCAAGTCTGGTTTTGAGGATAATCCGGGACTGTCACGACCTCTTATGCCAACCAAAATAGCCAGAGTGGTACTGATCTCCAGCTCATAGCCTGTAGGCATGCAAAGCCCACCATGGCCACGTGCGTGGCCACTGCTAATAAATGGCTTTTGGGTCTGACACGCAACTGGTGGCTGTCCTCGGGCAGGATCTGCTCCCTCCTCTTGCTGTGAAGGGATGCAAGCACAGCAGCTCTGATGCCACTGTCTCCGTATGCCCCTCGTTAGCATCTGGACCTGGCTTCTGACCTGCTCATCGACATCTTGCTCGAGCACCCCGTCCTGGGGAGGGCAGCCCACATCCTCCCAGTTCCTGCAAGGCACATTCAAGGCCTGAGAAAAGGGGAAGAGCCACAACACAGCGCTGAGAAAACAACATCACGAGCACTTTTGGTTTGCAATACAAGTAGAAGCAGAATGGTGCTAGTGACAGATAACAGGCTACAGCTTACTTGTTTTGATCCCACGTCTACATTACCCATGTACTTCTACTTCATTTCCAATATGGTCCAGTTAACAAGCCATTTGAAGGGTCTCGACATACAAATGGCCCTAAACATCAGTATTGCCCTTTTCCAAACTAATCAAGCTCCTCACTGATATGCTTCCATCCCCTCTGCAGCAAAGCAGGCCTGATTTTGGAATCAGCAAAACAGCGTTTTGAAGAGACCTTCAAAGCAGCCTCGCTGACTTCCTGGTTGGACTCAGATCTCAGGGCTCCTCCACTTTGTTAGCTTTTTTTTTTTCTTCTTTTTTTTGCAAAGTCCCTCTGTTGTATTTACTGGATTATTTCACTTACGTGTTTACGATAAGCTATTAAAACATCAGTGGAAACATACAGAGGTTCCATTAAAAGACGCACATCAGATTCAGCTTTATATGAACAGCCACCACCGACTGGGTAACGCCATCAGCTTTGCACCAGGCTGCCATTCAAAAAATCTCAATGGCATGCAGACATTCACAAATCCCACATACTAGCACAGGATCGGACCACTCTAACTCTTGCTTGCAGGTCACTGGATCAGCTTGCTGTTTTGTGTTGCGACTGCCGAAAATGCTTCCCAGACAGCCAGCTGTTCCCAGCGGGAGCAGACAGGGCTGCCTGCCCCACCGCGCTGCCTCAGCAAGCTGCTCTGAGGGCACTCACCGCACCTGCGTCACCCCGACACTGAAGCAGGCTGGGGCTCCTCTTCTAGGGTCCCATTCTGAAATAGGGCCCCATTCCTTGTGCACATCCTCTGCATGTCTTCCCAAAAAATGAGCAGCACAGAGCTGTTCTCATGCTTGCAATACAGCGCTCTCAGGGCCGGTTCCTTCAGCCTACATGTATTTTCAAGTGTAACTTAAGGATACTGAAGGCCTGTTAGGCCATAAAAAGCTGAACTAGCTACCCCAGAAGGTGTCCATGCTTAGAGTATCGAACCTTCAGAACCCCTGGGCCTTATTTCTTCAGCCATAAAATGAGGACAAAACTCAGAGGAATGTAAAGACCCAACCGGTGAGGTGTCCTACCGACAAGGTAACAGGGATAATCAACATTCTCTAGAGTATGGCATGAAAAAATAATCTTGGCGAATAAAATGTTTTGTTTTAGCATGCTGCCTGGCTACCCAACAAATTCGACATGTGCGCTGCAGGACAGCGGGTGGAGTTATGGATTAGAGGATCAGCCTCTGAATTCGCTGCTGTTAATGGGTTTAAATCTCAACTTTACTGTGAAGTTGTTTTAAGGCAGGTTTTTCTGAACCACTGTGCACACGTGCATTCTTCTCAGCCTGCCAGGTAACTTGGTTCGCTCGTGGACCTGAAATCTAACCTTGCATTTCGCAGCCAATACTTTAGAAAATTATATGTTTGAGCCTTTTGCAAGGTGGGAGTGGTGCGCCAACCACATGTAAGAAATGGAAAGCCACAAGAGGATTCTTTCTGCTGCGAATATTGAGTCAGGGATACAGTTATGGAAAGCACATATTCCACTCTTTCATCCATCTGCAGACTCTTTTCCTAAAGCTATTCTCATCTTCTGCAGCCACTGGTAAAATGCACAGACATGACCTCAGATCCAGTATAAACAAACCAAATGTAAATGTCAGTGCAGTTGTACCTACCTCCCCTAGAGGTGATTTTGCCACAGGATTAGACCGAATGTAAATAACAGGGAAAGCACAGCACTTTGAAAGAAACATGTCAATTTAAATTAAGTAGAGCTTCTCGTTTTATCTTACAAACCATGATCTAAGTAAGATCCCCTGGCTTTCTGCCAGGCAACCGGGCAATGGGCACTAAAGACCAGCGAGTCTTTGCCTCTCACGACACTTGAAAACCTTTGGATTAATTCACAGCCCACTGCTTGCAACCCAGCTCAGCAACAGCCCACTGCTGGGCTCTCGCTGCCTGCTGTACCTTGCTGAACAGAGCATCCCCAGCAGCAGATCTCCCTGGGAGCAAGGTCACACAGACAACAAGTGGATACAGGATGCCTGCCAGCCTCCTACGCACTAGGGATACTTTATACAGGCCGTGTAAGTATGTCTATAGGCACTCTCCCCCTCCCCAAGCACCACGCCCTGCAACAGCTGAAGGAACAGGCCTCAGCTCTGCTGCAACTTGTCCGGCACGTTGGGTTTTGTAGCCTGCAGACAAGGTTTAGTTCCGACTAAACCTGCCACAGTTTGTTTGCTGCCCGAGATAGGGCAAGTAAAAAATGACTGAAGCACACTCATCGGTGCTTTCAGAAACTTCAAAGAAACCCCCGAATAAGCAGGGCAAGTCTACACAGCTCTGTGTATTGTTACACGAATAGCATCTTCAGGAATAAACATTTTCAGAACTAGTATTTATAGCATATGGCGGTGCTGGATCTCTTTTAACTCACAGATAATGTTGTTCTTAGTATTGCTTCTCTAAGATTAGCTTAAGCTCTCTTCTTTTAAAATTTGGCCTGAGTTACAAGAGCCCTCCATAGACCTTCAAGATTGGGGTCTCAGCTGCTCAAGAATTTTGATCTGTGGTTCTTGAAACACTGTTTGGCCTGATCCTACACTTTTTCCCAAAAACTTTGCAGGGAAAGTTACACATATAGAGAGTTTTCTAAATGAGCCACTTTAACTCTGCTGCTACATACTGAATATAATGCTGTGCACAAATATATTTTGGGGGAAAATGCAGTTACAGATGGACATCCTGGGCTCACGGTTTGGCTTGGCTTGCTTTGACCTGCTGATTACAGCCCAAGCACACCTCAAATCCCTTTACAAGTCTGCAGTGCAAAGATGGTCTCTGAATAGGAGCTTCTGTGGCACTGGATGGAATACAACAAAAGCCAGGGCAATTTCTAAAGTGATTGTTTTATATTTAATAAATAGCGATAATATTTTCGTTTAAACATTTAATGCTTCAAAGGACATGATATCCATCTGATCAGTACGTGCTTTGAAACTTCACACTGCATTACCGGGAATGTTTTCTCAGCACACGTAAAGCAAGATTAGAGCTTTTTCATTATAACTCTGAACCCCATGACAGTTATCAGACAACACGCTACAGGAAAGTGACATCTCTGACATGGGTAATATTGAGCCATCAGCATCAACAGAACAATATCTTTCTTGTTTGATGCTGTTTTAAGCCAAGAGCATGACAATTATGCAAGGAGATATGCACAACAACAACAGCAAAAGGCTTACTGGAAGCACCAGCGTGAGCCTGTGCTTGAGGAGACCCACGAGGCTGAAGGAACTGCTGGCACTCGGGCTGAGCCTGCCTTGCCCATCCTGCTCAGTGTGGTGCAGCAGCGGGCACTGGAACACAGAGCCATCCAGCGGGCCATAATAAAATAAGGAGCGAGATCAAATCAAAGCCAAAAAGTAGGATTTTGTCCCGTCCCACTCTGCCCTCGATTGTTAAAGCTGCTGTGAGTGCCTGAGGCCGGGTGTGACCCACTGCCTGCCCTGACATCGAACACGGTGACACCTTTTGGGAAGCCTGGTGTCTGCGCACAAGTCTCAGGCACTTCTCAAAGACACGTCATTAGCTCGAGTAAACTGCCATGGAACGAACGCAATTACATTTCCTCCTACGCTATCCTGAAACTCAGTCACATTCTGGCTTAAACTTTTGACTCATTCAATTTTTATGCTGCTTGTTCGTTTTATAATCCAGTTGTTATATGTTTCACTTTCACTACTTATTTTCTTCTGCAATCATCATAGGATAAGGACTAATTATTTTAATAGCTTTCATTACAGCATGCTGGTGCATTTGCTTTTCTTTTTTAAATGGAGTTATGTTTAAACTACCTCCTTTTTTCTTTTTTTCTTCTCTCTAAACCAGAAAAGAAATGGCAAGCTCTGCTTGGGGGTTATGGAAATAAACAGTGCTTTAGGCAAAATTTTCAACAAATCAGGAAAATGAGAGTAAGCATGATGAACGGATTGGAAAGATTCATGTCCAAGGAATTAAAAGGATACAAAATACTGCAACATTGCTGCATCTCACTGCATTTCACTGAAAAAGGTTTTTGAGTTACCAAAAGCTTAAAAATGGGACCATTCCTACTAAGAATTTTATCAAATATGTAAGCCTGAGAAGAACACGTGTGCATAACTTATGTACAGCAGCAGCATTTGCTAAAGCCAAAATAAAATAGCCCCTGTGTGTATGCACACACATCTGCACGAGTGACCACCTAAACTTCTCATCGCCAAAGGGAGAAATTCTGCTGAGCAAACGGATTTTCCCTTACCCAGATCCTTGCTGCTGGTACCGCCCTGACTCTCAGTGGTCCCTCACGCGGACAGCTTCTGAAGCCTTGGCTGGAGGAGGAGGGCCTTGAGAAAGGGAAGGAAGTTCGTTTAGAAAATAGCAGGAATCAAAGACACGTCCAGATGCTTGGACACACCAGGTATTTATGCTGCTGGCTGAACTTGCAGCCCTGCTCTGCCACGTGTATCTGTTTGCTCACGCCTGCATCTGTCTGCATGCTTCATTCACAGACCATGTGCTGAAGTGTACAAACATTTGCAGGTTTCCCTATTAAAAAAATGACCAGCACTACCAAAACCCAGTCTCGGCCACCCAGTTGGGAAGCATTTTTCCCTCTACCCAGACAGCTCTGCCCATGCTCCAACTTGCTGGCTCCTGTCCTTTTGCTGCATACATCTCTGCAGAGTCCGCCCCTGCCGTGGATGTGCAAAGGCAAGCTCCTGGTTCGTGTTCCCCTCCTCCTTGCCCACCGGGACCCAGGCCCTCCTCTGTGGGGCTGCCACGGAGCCAGCCCCAGGCCATGCCTCGAGCTTGCCCGGCTCCTTCTGAAGGCCGGCAGGTATCAGGTAGTGCCTGCCCCGGCACTGCCTGCTGAGAGCAGCACCGAGAGCAAGCCTGCAGCAAAAGTACTAACCACCAGCCTTCTGAGCCTGACAGGTCAGCCAGTTTTTCAGCCTTTTTGCAAGTCGAGCCATTTAATCTGCATTTCTTCAGCTTGACTGGGGGGTACTACACAAGACGGTATTGAAAGCCTTGCTAAAATCAATCCACGGCTCTCCCCTCCCGCACAAAGCTAATTGTTTTATCACAGAAGGTGTTAAAATTGATCACCTGCAATTTATCCCTCAAATGTTCACTATCTCCTTTTCCTCATATGCCTGGAAACAGTGTCCAGGAGAATTTGTTCTGTAATTTTCAGGGCTCAGTTTGTCAGACAGTAGTAGCATGTCAGATATTCTTTTGGGTCTCTTTTGAAAAGGGGTGTACCATTCCCCTTTTTCCATTCAATGGGAACCTCCCGATTGCCACGACCTCTCAGAGATGACAGGAACTCAGCCTTACAGTGACATTTGCCAGATCCTTCAGCATCCTCGGGCACAACCTGACTTACCCGATGGCCTATATACACCCTACTGACGTGACCAGTCCCTAGCTTGCTCCTCTCTACCCCGGATAGAAAGTCTGTTCCCAAAATCGCCTGCTGCTGGGCACAGCAGTCTGGGAGGCCTACACATAATTAGCTGCTGCAAATCCACACACAGACCCAGACACCGCACCCTGGGCGCTCAGTCCAATGACAGTTATATATATAAAGCTGCCTTCTTGTCGGTGGTAGCAAGCCAGACAATTAAATACAGCAAGAGACGTAATTAAAGCTGCTTGCAGTCCTTGAGGGGACTTTGTCGGCGTGATACCGGCCTAAAAGAGCCCTGTTTATCTGAGAGCAGAAAGAGGCATGCCCACAACCCATCTAACCCCAGAAAACTTTACACTTAGCTACCCAATAAATGCGGCACGGGAGCTCTGCTGAGGGCGAGAGCTTGCCATGAGCTCATTGTCCAGTCGGCGCATCTCACACTGGGGCGACAAAGACAGATTTGGCCGCTCGCCAATGCAAATTTCGGTGCGCGTTCTGTGCCTTTCCCTTGCTTTTTTTCCACAAACTCTGCCGCGCTGCGTGTGTGCTGTGTTTGAAGCATGTTGACGCTCTCTGCCTTGATGCAGCTGGCACCCCAGATCGATTACTGGACGCTCAACTTGAAAACACTTGAAAGGAAAACCACGGGGCGGACGATCTAGCCGGCTCTCGAGCCTGCTGGATATTGGCTGACCCAGCACAGCTCCATCCCAGCGGAGTTCCTTTATTTTGTATCTCTCCCCTGAAAGCCATGAAGACTTCCAAATGCCCTGTGTACTAATTCAATTTTCCAGTGGCTATCACAACATTGATATGGTAATTTAAGACATTAGTTCCTAAGATGCAATCTGAATGCTGAGAGCACCCTTTTTTCGGCTTCTCTAATTTAGTCCATGCTACTTTCAACCTCAGTTTCCTTTTGTTCTTCCTCTGCCGAGATGCCCAGAGCGGCATTACCGCCGGCTGATGATGCCGATGCTATCAGTAACCATTAAGGCTGTCAGCACTCAGATGTTATTTGTTTTTCGCTGTTGTTCCATGAGATCCAGTTTAGATTAGGGCCCACCCGGCTGCGCACACAGGTAGATTAAAAGAGCCTTCCCTGTTCTGTACTTGGCCAAAAGAGCAAACAGCCACGACTCACCCTGGGAGCAGCTGCTCTCCTGAAGACGAGGCTTCCAGCACTGACTATACCAGCAAAAACGGGGGCAGCCGGGCTCCTCATGCCAACAACAGTCTGTGAGCTTAGGCTGCCACTAGCACTTCCAAGCAGCTCCTTCCTCCTGGACCTGCAAAGAGCACCTTAGAAAGAGCACATAGAAAAGGACCTGCAAAGTGAAGCCCGGCGTGCCACCACTAAGGGGGACAGCCCCCCATCAGCAACGAGCACAGCCAGGGCTCTCTCCGCTGCTGTATCACAACACGAAGCACACCGGCGATGCCAGCAGTCCTGTAGCAAACGCTCCCTGCTTTTCTGCCCTCCACGCAGCCCCTCTTGAGACGCCAAGGTACACTAAAGCCATGTGCCTGAAGCTGGATGTCAGCTCGCAGTATTAATGAAGCCATTAGGAGTTTTAATTTTAGAGAGTGCTTTACGGTTTTGGTATCTGGTCAGCTTCTAATCAGGTAAATCTTATGTCAGGAAGAATAAAAAAGATTCTCTCTCCCTGTTCACGTTGTCGGCACACGGTCATGCGTGGTAGTTTTATCTTTATTTAAATACTAATAAGAAGAGACAGTTCCACATTATGAAAATCTCCTCATACTTCATGCATAGTCAACATTTTTACATATTCATAGCCGACTAGAAGGCAAACAGAAGAACCTGGCTACTGCCACTTTTCACTGAAGAGCCTCGTGAGCGTTTTTCTCCCCTTCCTGTTAAGTTTTGCCATGGTTTAAAGGACATAGAGCTAAGGACAGATGAACCACGTGTAACTATTGTGTGTTCCACAAAATTACCACTTAGGCATCAGCAGAAAAGCTGCATGTAGCACTGAAACACCTAATGACATTGCCCATTAATATGCAGCCCTTTGTTCTCCCTCCTCTCCAGTTCTGGCAGCAATTCCCCATGACCACTGCAGAAGGTTTCATCAGGTTACTTATCCTTGAGAAGCACTTTCATTTGCCGTAGAAATGACTCGAAGGGTAAGCGAGTTGCTCAGCAGTGGGCTCTTCTCTCTCTCTCTCCCCATCCCTACTCCTTTCATTTAATTTAAGGAAAACAATAAGAGAGACTTTTAGCTCAGCTTCTCCTCTCTTTCAGATACAACGAAAATAAGATAAAAACCCTCTGTCAGGTCTGCCACTAAAATTTCAGTTTATTTATTATGAAATAACATGGTTTTCCCAAGGGAACAAGTTATTCAACTTCTCCTGTCATCATCACGTACTAAAAGGGAGGGAGAATTGCCTACTTTTGATCAATAAATACTTTTGTGCCAACAAATGTGAAAATTTCAGGTATGAATTTTCTTGTATATTTTTTTTTTAGAGAACAATTTGTAAGTGACCTACTGACTGGCTTGTTTTTCCCCTATAGGAACCTCTGTGCACCACTGCCAGTACTGCTAGCAGTATTTCTGGGAGAGACGATAAAGAATCCTGACAAGCATTTGGGCATCTCTTCTTTTTCCTTCTCCTGTCTAAAAAATGTCCTCCTTGCCTTGGCTGTATTCCACATTCTGCTTTTTGTTTCCTTATCTGCCCCCTAGCCTTTATTCTCCTCCCCCACCGCAGCCTGGGGGCCTCCCTCCCTCCCTCTGTCCCTCGCTGTGAATGCCATTTCCCTAGGGGCAGCAGGGAAATTTCCCGATGTAAACAACAACATCAATCCCTTTGCTTCTCTGCTCCTACCTTTTTCTCCTCCGTCTCTGCCCGCTCCCTTTTGTAAGTACTTTTGTATGTTGAGCCACATGCAGAGACTGAGGGTGGAAGACATGAAGCCAGAAGCAAACAAAACCTTCGCTTGCTTTAGCTTAGTCACTAATAGCTCCATTAGCTTATTGAACTCCAGGATATATCATGCCGCAGTTCATGATTCAGGGTCTCCCAATTGCTCCTGCATTGTTTATATCCTGAGTCAGAGCCTTTCAGATAATTTAGGCTTAATCATTCTTCCGCAATACCAGTCTTACGGGGGCTATTTAATCAAATCTATCAGTCATGCTACAAGACATCTTGAGATTTCAGAGGAATCACCAGACACTGACTTAGCATTTATTTACTCGTGGGAGTAACATTTCCATTTGTGCTTCAGCTTGTGAGAATGCCAAACGATACAGAAGCTGAGTGACCCGAGGTATCTCTATCTGTTTTGCTGATTTGGGAACAGGGAGCTCGACTGGATGGCAGAAAAATGGGAATGAGGAAAGAAGCCTGACCTCCAGCAGCTGCTGTGAACCAGCCGCGATGAGCTGGTGTGCACAATTTGTTTGGCTTTCTTCTGTGACTGGACTACTGCAGACAGAAAAACAGGCAAATACGAGCTGTTAAACCTGTAAACGACCGAAGAAAATACATATTCCCATTTGCCACTACAGCACCTGTCATCTGAACGCTTCTGAGATGTATTTATTGCACTCCTCCCTCCTCTCCTAATTGGGGTGAGAGGAGAGGTCACCCCTGGGCAGGAGACAAGTCAGCACCGCCACGTGATCCATACAACACTGTAACTCCAGGAGCAAAGACTGCAAACCGAAACAGCCTGATCTTGAGCTCAAGCCTACCTTTTGCCACTTCCACATTGCAAGGGAAGACATCAAAATAAAATAGCTGGGGAAAAGTCTAAGAGCATATGCTGTGGGTAAAAAATGTACCCTTTATTTCAGATTTCTTTGTAAAGACTGAAGAATAGTGAAGAGTTTCCAACCACTTTGTACCAGGGGGGCGATGTTTTGTTTTGTTTTAAACACGCACACAGAGTCACTCACTCTACTTTTGTTTCGTTGTAGGGAAGATTGCATTTAAGCACCGGTTGGCTAGGAAACCAGCCTCTCGTGTGTCGTCTGCCAGTTCTGACACACAGTCAGCACAGACGTCCATGTAGCCTCTACAGCCTGAAAGAATTAATTGCAAGAAAATCTAATTTCCATTGTTGATATTTATGGAAATGTTACTTATGCATTTTTGATCTGCTTCTGATTGGATGGAAGCACACCACATATGACCTGGCTATAACCTCGCTGCTCCTGGCGATACTAGCAAGTACATTTAATTTGGATGAGAAATGGTAATATCCCAAAGCTAAATGACATCACTGACTCCAACACTTTTAAAAGGTTGGTCATATCCTTCTCCTCCAATGCTCCAATGTCACCTGGCCGGCAACTTCCAGAGAAATCATATTTAGCAAACAACATTATTTTTCATCCTTTTTTTTTTTTTTTTTGAACATCGTTCCTGTGAAAGAAGCTTTCTCGGGCTTTATGGAACACAATGTTATGCTTTTAGATCACGTGCAATCTACAGATGGCTAAGGAACTTTATTCATGTGTAGCTGCAGACGTTTGTAAAGCACAGACTACTATTAAACTTCAGGTTACGGATGGGGATCCCAGCCCTGAAAGGACTGTTCCACAAGGTGCTTGCAGGAAGACAAGGAGCAGAACCAACATCTGAGAGGTAACAGCTCTGCATCTGCATCACACAGTCACCCTTCCCCAAAACTGTTTGGGGAACACCCTGCTCCGGATTCACGGTGCTATTGAGCAGGTGGCACAGTTCACTCATCACCTTGTCCTCTAGGAAACAACTCCCCCTGGGCTTACCAGAGGATGCTGGGGGCAGGAGAATGTTTCCTGCCTAACGCTGCTCCCTGGTCTGTAGGCTTCTCATCAGCTGTCTGTCCAGGGACCTTCCCTGGCCCCCTCTGAATTACAAGTGCCACGTTCAGCTGGTTTGCTGTCAGACCCTGCCTGACAGACATACAAAGCCGAATCATCTCCTTCCTCTCCCCAGTGCCTTACTCCCGCACTAAGCCTCAGGCCTGCTGGTCAGCTGGAGAGGGCTCTGAGGCCTGGGGTACCAGCCTGCAGTCTGTCAGAGATAGGAATTGACAACTCCTCATAAAGATGAGGGACTAAAGCATGCTGATGGCACAACTCTGTTTCTCAATATTTGTTCCTTTTCACCTAAGGCTTATCTGTCTGGAGGCTGTCAGGTTACAGCTGCAGTTCAAAAGCTGCTGCATTTTTCAAGCTCTCTTCTTATCCAGTCCCACCTTGACCTGGCCACGCTGGTTATCCACAAAAGCAGCCGGGAGAAATTCAACAGGTGAAGATGAATCAGAACTTCTATCCCACGAAAAATTTATTTGGGCTGGGTCTCTGGGCTCCTTTAAAAAGCAGAGGAAACTGCTAGGGAAGGTCTCTAGACTCAGGCTCTCAGTCTACACTGCCTTTTATCACCCACCCCTGGACTAATTGGCCTTATCCTGTTCCACTTGCAGGTAGCTGACATCCACATACGCTAAGTTTTTCCAAAAAACACACCTTCATGTTTTGCTGGCATTCTCCACTGCATTTCTGAAAACCCAACCAAAAAGAAAACGTTTCTGTCTTCCGACAGACCCACGAGCACAGCACTTCCCAAACAGCACCATCAGCACACGCTGGGGTTCACGGTTGTTTTCTGTAGGGTTTGCAATGTTTGCTTTGACCATGTTTTCCTGCTTAAAAACAGCGTGTTTACCATTATTTGAAGGGGTGAAATGAAGTGCTTTTAAAATAATTGGTCTGGGCAGGAAATAAAAATGCCATTTGGGAAACAGACAGGGCACTGCTTGTTTACACAGCAGTTCGGAAACAAGCTTACACATGCTCCCTCACACTATCAGCCTTGACCCACTGCTTGGCGGTGCAGCTGAGCATAAGGAATTGAGCTACCTGAGCAGCATGTTACTAACAAGAAAGCACTTACCAGAGCGCCCACCACTTCTGTTGGCCAACAGGTAGCAACAGCAACTCAGCAGCACTCTCGGTTGCTGCCTTAAGCGCAGTAGAGGAGGCTTTAAATTTGCGTGCTCTAATTTCATGAGGTTACAAGGAAGGCTGGAAAGTCCTGAGACTTTTCACTATGAGCTGTGAAAGGGAGCGTATCTATTTAGTGATACTTTGTCGAGAGTATATTTCAAATAAATAAATAAATAAATAAATGAAACAAAATTCTTCAACTGGTCATTGCTCTGAATTCCTAAAATGATGCCCGTTCTAAGATCCTAGGTGTTCCTGAAAACCTCTAATCCAGCTTTAGAAGCCTGTAATGGCTTGAAAAATGAGGTTCATAGGTTCATTTGTCACAGTGCCAGAGACAACTGGGCCCATTAAAATCATGCCCATACACGTCAAAGACAAGAATGAGTTGAGTGAGATGCTGAAACATTGCAAAGAAAATGAAAGTGTGCTGTGCTCTGACTACCATTAGGGCAATAAAATGCTCTTTTCAGAAGGCAGTAGCGCTAATAGGGGGGAGGCTGTGGACAGGCAGGCTGATCTGAGAAAACTTTACTTAGATAAAGCTGATCCTGTTATGGGCTGCGAAAAAACTAACCCAGCAGCCAGCTCCCAGCTTTTCTCCCTTGTAACCACCAGCAGCTCCTTGCTAGCTTGCTCCACCTGCCTCCATTATTTCTACCTTCTCTACGAGCTTGCACATCCTGGATGTGAGGAGCCTGTTGCTCGGGGCTCTGCTGAACGTTTCAGCTTTCACACTGGGGGGGAGCTGGTGGACGAGGCACTCTCTCAAGAACCCTTCCAGCCATCTTTGCCCTTATTCTGTTCTCTGATTTACTCACAACGAACTGGATTCGTGATAACTTAAAGACAAAAAGGAAGAAAAAGTTAAAAATCCCTAAAATAAGCGGAGGAAAAAGAAACGAAAAGGAGGGAGTAGAAGAATATCTTTATAGTACAACAATCCAGTGGCTCAAATGTTCATACATGTCTGTTGAAAGTTTGCCTAGAATCCTGAATTTTGGAAGTGCTGAGTACTTTCATCTAAAATTAATTTTTACCTTGGTACTTGCACGTCCCACCACAGAATTAATTGCTCTGAAAACCAAGCCCCGTTTTTTGCTTCCAGTGCCTGAAGCGATTGATACGGATGCAGGTGTTCAATTTTAGGCACACAGGCTTGAAAAATACAAGTGATTAGTTCCAGGGTTTGTTCCCAGATAGATTTACCATAGATAGAGAAAAAACACAATCCATCTGCTTTACATTTTACTAGCAAAGTCAACAGGTAAGGGAACTACTTCAGTTTAGTGAACTACTGAAGAGCCGGCTGTCTGCAAACAGATCCGACTCTGGAATGTCTCCCAGAGCCATCTTGGCATGAAACCACACAGATCCACCCTGGTTTTTAGCATTTGCATATCGTGGATGGAGCAGCTGAGTACCTCTTCCCTCACACATGTACAGGAGGCTGGGCACAACTAGGAAAAGCTGCGACCGCTACATTCCCAGTGAGCAAAACCAGTTCCAGCCCCATTCCTTGGTTGCTTACTACTGGGGGAGAGGTTGCAGCTTCCTTGGATCATATGCCAGGTCCACACTACTACAATATTCTCTTAGACCGTATCCCAGCCTCAGCTTTAAGAAGTTTTTTCATCCCTTCCTGTTCCAAAAATCTGTCACATGCAGTTCTTCACCCTTCTAGAAACAGACTTCAAACGCTTCGAGACACAGTTTAACATGGCAAACTTAACAAGTGTGGTGCATCTTGCACACTGCAGCGCTACGTTAATAATAAATATTAATTTACATCCCCACAGCAGGGAAAACTCTGACAGATCGAGCAGCCCTGAAGCACTTGAGTGTGAAACCACCTGAACCTCTTCATGACAGTGAGGCTCCCGAGGGACTTGTCCGATTTACAGTGAAGTTAGTGATTTGCAATAGAAAATAACCTTTTCATTCAGATGTAACTTTATGCTCCACTGCAGCGGCTGGCCTATGCGCTCAGCAAATGAAAGGTGGAGCCTGGGTGCATTCACCTGTGTCCCACAGGAGAATGCTCTGACTGGAGAAACTCCACTTGTGGAGCTCCTGTCGATGACCAGCGGGTTGCAAAGTACAAGTGGAGGCTCTAGGATGGACTCACAGACCGACCAGGAAAGCTTATTAGTTTGATTTACAGTGGTATTTTTCAGGGAAAAAAAAAAACAACAAAGGACGTGGCAGGAAAACAGAAATGACATGGGGACGAAGCACGTTTAACACTTAGCTTTGAAAGGAACAGGGTTTTAGCCCTCTTGAGGGCACGCTTACATTCTCTGTCCAGTTTAATAAAACTGGTCGCAGAGAACTAATTTCTGCTAGGTAAATAGCACCGGGTACATCAATTTCCTGTCAGCAGCTGCACTTTCAACAGTTTCGGTCTTTCATTCAAATGTGCGAGTGCTTTGCTTAAATTGCACATTTCTCATTTAGTGTACCTTGAAAATATGTACTGTCACTCACTCATAATCTCTGCAAAGAGTTTGGCTGTGCTGTGCTTTGCATAAAACAGCGCTGGAGAGGATCAGTCAAGCAGATAAGAGGAGACATTAGAACACACACAGGTAGAGTTGGGGAGAATTAAAAAAAAAAAAAAAAAAAAAAAAAAAAAAAAAAGCCTCTGACTACAATTCTGTGTAGGAAATGAGGCGTCCAAAAGCCTAAGTTCTGAATCAGCTCTCCAAATCTCTCTGATTTTTCTCAAAGGTCAAAGGCTAACTACTTGTGTTAAGAAATAAATTACCACATAGACTCAAGCAGCTTAAAAAGATAAAAAGGTATCTCTTAGAAAAAGCCCAATTTGGAAGTCTTAAACATAGTAATGAATTAATGCAAATCTTCAGAAGATTCTACCTTGCTGGGCAATTCCTCTAAGTAACCTTTCTTTTCGTCTCTGGCTGCTCAGATACAATGATAGGGAGAAACTAGGATGTCATTTACTTAACCTAGCTAAGATTTCTCATTTGTAATTCCAGCGGTGCCACTTCTCCTCCTCTCCAGTCTAGGAGCAGTGTGATTTATGTGCATTCCTGCCACCAGGGGCTCTGGGGATTCCAGGCTCCCCGTGTACCTGCTGACATTTTGCAGGCGGCATGCAGTGGAGCCCTGGAACCCAAGAATAGCTAATGAGAAAGAATGGCCCTCGGATCAAACTGAGACTTTTCAAAAATTCCCAGCTAAGTATTTCTGCCACTAGAAAATGCCTGTTTGTTGAAATTTCATCTCTTCAAAGTAGCACTCAGTTTTTGGAAAAAAAAAAAAAAAAGCCTATTCTACTAACAGCTCTATTTACATAGTAGGCATTAAAAATAAAGTCAGATTTAAAATTTCATTACCATTTCCTTAAAACTCGATTGATTTCTCCATCATGACACGTTTTGGGAAAGCATTTAACAAAAAAAAATAATCACAATCCTTTGTTCGCAGTTTTGCTGTGAACCAAGACAGACTTTAAAGACAAACCTTCCTACAGAGTGGAAATTCCAGTTTTAGCACTTTCAGTACAAAGCTGGTTATTAAACAAGATGGGTTTTCTGCCCTTGTTCTTTGATGTCTGTTCACATCGTGGATGCACCCCGATGCAAACCTTGGAAGCCAGAGCCTTTTTTCCCCTTGTAGTATTGGTAGCTTATCTGAAGCCATGGCTCATTAAGCACGGGGTTCATGGTGCTGTAAACGGGAATGGCAGTTAAGAAGCAAACATACAGTTAGACACAACATCACCACCAAAAACAAAACCAGCATAAATCTTCCTTCTTCAAGTGTTTCTCTACATGTACTTTTGTCAAGCGTCTGATTTCAAGCAGTACCCCAGCATTTATAGGAGGACAGAGCTCCTGGGAAAAATTGCCTGAAGACCTGCTGCCAGAAGCAGCATCACTGGGAAGGTTCAGCAGGAGCAGTGTGTGCAGTGGCAGTGTGAGCAGGGCTCACGTGGCAGCTCCGGGCACATTCTGCAAGGATGCCATCAGCGAGGCCTCAGTTCCGGCTGAGTGAGCAGGACACTCCTTCCCAGCTAACTCATAATGCCTGTTCACACAATTGGTCATCCAGGGAGAAACCTCCACGTAGGAACAGATGGTTCCCTAACCAGTTGGCAGCGAGCTCAAAAATACGAATCTTCCTTAAGCAGGTCGCACGGCTAGTACGAACAAGACAAAGCACACCTCGCATGCAAAGCAGCCATAAATGGAGACGTGCAACTCAGAAAACAAATGAAAACACAGGCAGATGAATATCTTCACTCAGAAGAAACTCTTACACTGCGTTTAGTAAGAATTCACAATGATTTCCGAGTCTGATTTTGTGCTCAAAGAAGATCTAAGACCTAGGACCTCAATTTCTTTCACTTTCGCAGCTAATAGCTATGTAGAAAGACATTGTCATGGACAAACAAAAGAGGATAATGTTTCTAGAGACTCAAAGGCTGTCCCCACTAAAAATATTAATACCAAGCTCAATTTCAGTGCAGAACCTTATGGGATCAGAGGAAAGGAAATAGCTAACCAGAGCATTCAACATCTCGTCAGTAGAAGGTGGAAATACATTTTTAAAAAATGTATTCGGTGATGTTGGGCAGAAATAGTTGCCAAATGAGTTACCAAACTAATAGAGAAACCTGTTTTTTTGCAATTCAATTAATAATACAGACTCATCATGGATGAACAGTGCCATTTTGTAAACCTTTGTTCCTCAGCTGGAGCAGTCTTCCCAGGGGATTTTTAACTGCTGCTAAGTACAGAGATGATAAGTCTGAGAAAACCTGATGTATTCTAACCCAGGAGTCAACAAACACCTCTGCAAGGAAATGAAAGGAGTGGAAACTTAAACGATAAAAGCTAGAAATTGTATCTATCCTCTCTGTACAAAGAATCTTATTTTGGAGCATGAAAGATCTCAATGGGAAAGACCACAGGAAAAGGTAAAAATACATAAAGATCTACAAAAGACTGGACTGAACCACTCTGAACAAAGATAATACGCGGGGATGAGTCCGATGACAGACAAATTCTGGCAGCTGTCACAAACCTAGGTGAAGCTCTTGTAATACTTTCATAGCTGGCATCACTGCATACATCTTGCTGCACATAACATGCCAAAAACATAAAGCAAAATGCTAGACTGTCAAGAAAACATTCCTTTCCTCTACAGTGACACACCACCATTAGCATCAACAGCGCTAGCTTTGAATGATATATTATCTGCTGTTCTATCTACTGAGCAGAGAGAAAAATGGGAGAGAGAAAAGGATGCCTGCAGTTCTGAATCAATCCTATAGTCTGCCCTGGCACACAGAAGGCCAGTCTTTTCAGACGGGAAAATTGATTAGGAGTTCTTCAGTCTTCAGTTTTAACCTGAGCATCTGGAACTCCTTTGGGCTGATTAAGAGACTGAGGTGCTCCCCCCTTCTGGAGATGGTTGCTTTAGCAAGTGTCTCTTCAGAGTTCAGAACGACTCCATCCAGATCAGGCTGTGTCTAACTTTTCTGTAGCACGCTGTTGGCAGTAACAAAGGACTGATTCAAAACCTAGGTGCCCTTAGCAGAATTAGAGAACAAAACTAGCTTGAATTCACACCAGAAATCTGAGAGGGAAAAATAAAGTGAAGTCTGCTCTGGGCACTTGCAAAGGCAATTCTCTCACATTACAGCACTAAGCTAGAATGTCAAACATAACTAATTGTTACAGATGACATTTATTTCTCAAACACAGCGCTGCTTAGCAAAACAGAAACAGCAAATCCAGAGTACACAAAGTAAACCGTGTTTTCTTACAGTTCTTAGAACAATGGTCTTTTGATTTATTTTTTCTACCTACCTTTCTAGCAAGTCACTCAGTGGTAAAATATCTGTTTCTATTTCTCACTTCTTTCTTTCCTGTGCACCCCAGTCATGGCTCGCAGTTGCCAGAGAGCTCTCTTGTCCACTGACACCAAGGAGCAGCTCGCTCTTGCTTGTAGGGGAAATATTACCTGCCTCCTGTGACAAAGCCTCTTGCTATCTTCAGGCCACAAAGCTGTTTCTGCACCCTTTCCTCCAACCATAACACTGCCTTTCATGTCACCCAGTCATGTGGTTGCCCAGCACGGAAGTCCTTTCTGCAGCCCTACTCCTACCATTCTTGAAAAGCTGCTTCCCTCTGCCTTGAAAGATTTCATAGTCAGCTCTAAAAGTATCCTAAGAGAGCCTGATAATCTCTCACCAGCGTCCCAGATGCAGGATGTCAATTCTCACTGAACCATGAAGGCAGCTTAATTGCAATCTAGATTCTGCAAAAATTTGTTTGCATGGAAAAAAAAAAAAGGTACAAAACCAAAACAAACAAACCCCAGCTGAAGTGAAGGACTGCTTTTCATCTAGAATCTATTTCTCACTCAGGATGCAGTATTTGCTGCTTTATTCAGGCACAATGATTAGGAAAAGTGATGCAAACTAGTTTCTTTCTCAAATTACCCATGTAAATTACCCTCTATCTTCAATTTCATCAGTGGTTATGGTAGAGAAAATCAATTTGATTCTTAGGTCAAAGGACCACAACTATGCTATGCAATACAAGGGGGACTATGCAAGGAAAAGCAAAAATTGCATCTTGGGAATATATAAGCCCTATTGATATTACAACAAGGTTGTAAATGAAACAGCAAGAAAAATATTAATTTGAATGTACATGAATAAATATTTTGCTTCTCCTTTAGCAAAAGAGCTCAAGGAAAAAAAAAAAAAGGCCCCATAACAGTCAGACATACAGAGACACAGAGCAGTTGCTTGTGCAGCAGGTCACATGCTAGTTTTTTTGGTTTTTAGGCCCCCAGAAAGACTGCTCTCTCTTTGACAGCCAGGCTTTGATATGCTCATCGTGCATTTCAAATTATTTATGGACAGGCATACAGTCCTGGCAAAATCAATATAAAAAAATAAACAAATCCACCAGCGTCTACTACATTCAATCATTTACTCATTAGGGAACACTTCTGGAACACCAAACCTACCCACTAACGTTCCTAGTTTGGCAAAAAGGCTAGGGGAGAATCCCAGAGAAGGGCTCTTTCTCTCATTTCTGTGAGTGAGAGAATGTAACTAGCAACTGTTTTCCAGCAGTTGATCATGAAATGGATCAGATCATGTTTTATTTATTCTCCACAAATGGAGAATCAGAGCAAAGTGTAGTCTTGGGATTAATCAGTGGGCTTTTATCACTGGGGCACCAGTTGGACTTTGGTCCCTCTCCTAGTGCCTACAAATCACTCTGATTAGATGCCTGCCTCAGACATACATCATTTGACTTTGCTGGCCTCAGGCATAATGACTGGAAGACTGTATAAAGTGGATGAGCTTCCACAGAGTGGGTCACTAAGGCTTGATATAAAGGATGAAAATTAGTGTGTCTGAGAGGAGGCTAGTGAATAACACAGTCAGCTCTGTTGCGAAAGTCTCATCTAGAAAAGACGGAGTTGTGGAGCCCTAAAATGCTGAGCTGCCTGGATAAAAGTCTGGTACTTTTACAGCTGTGTGCTGGTGGTAGCAGTGGGGCCATACGAGCTGCAACTTTCCCACCTCCACTTAGTAGAATAAAAGAGCCAAGAGCCAACAAAAACATAATAGAAATGTAATATTGCTTAATTATTTCTAACTGATGTCATGACATCAGCTCTCTTCTATGTTGCAGGCAGGAGCTGCCTGGCCTAATGAATATACTTGGGAGATGTTCAAGCCTAGAAGATGACCCATATAGCAGTGACTTGGTCTTTCTGGAAATGTTGGCAGAGGACAACCTTAACATTTAGCAACTCTGAAAAGAAGATGTGTATCTTCTGGTCCCCGAATGCGCGCAAATTTGGCCCAATTCTAACACACAAATGCCCAAGTTTAGATATGCTGATATACTTAGAGTCATAAAATCACAGAATAGGTTGGGTTGGAAGGGACCTTAAAGGTCATCCAGTTCCAACCCCGTGCCATGGGCAGGGACACCTCCCACCAGCCCAGGTTGCCCAAAGCCCCATCCAGCCTGGCCTTGAGCATCTCCAGGGATGGGGCATCCACAGCTTCTCTGGGCAGCCTGTGCCACTGCCTCACCACCCTGAGTGATGAATTTCTTCCAAATATGTCATGTAAATCTAATTTATTTATTTATTTATTTATTTGTTTATTTTTAGTTTAAAGCCATTACCCATTCTCCTATCACCACACACCCTGACAAAGAGTCTTTCCTGTAGGCCCCCTTCAGGTACTGGAGGGCCACTATAAGGTCTCCGCAGAGACCCAGGTCTCTCAGCCTGTCCTGACAGGAGAGGTGCTCCCACCTTCTGATCATCTTCATGGCCCTCCTCTGGACTCATTCTAATATATCCATGTCCTACTTACTAAGGTGTTTGTTTTTTTTTTTTTTTTTTTTCAGTCCATTTACATTGCACATCTCCCACCTCTACTGATACCAACATATCAGCTCCAAATCCAAGTTGCTGTACTTTGCAGATCCCAAATTCAAAAGCTTCCACACACTACCTGCAGCACACGTTTCCCTGCTGCAGTGCTGTATGGCTCTCCATCCTGACCTGCCATGCAGAATAATGGTTTGCTGCTGCTTCTGTCAGGGAAAGCAATACCAGTTGCAGCGTGACAGTAACTGCATCAACACAAAATAACAAAGGCTGCAAACGTAGCACCGATGCTTCGGATTCAAACCCTACTTAGGATGCAGCATGTCATAATGGTTCACTAAAACAGTATTTATTGAATTATTTGAATAGTGCTTCATTTGGTTGGTATGTGATGCACACATTTGCATAGTCCATTTCTGGCATTTCAGCTTCCCAAACTCCTGACTTTGCTGTATAAGTTTTCCCTGCTACACATACAGTTCCTATATTATCTATGAATTATAAAGGTATTTGGGGCTCGGTCTGGGTATGAGATGTATATAAATGTAAACCATTGTAACTTGGAAAAGCAAGTATTACAGCAAAATTACTTACTGCTTACTACATGAGCATGACGGATGTGTTTTCCCTTCCCTTTACACATTATCTGTTTGATTCCTTTAGCCTCGTGTCGATATCCATATTCACTGCAGCACCTTCTTTTCCATGAGCAGAAAGTATTTTTCTTCGAAGCTGATGTGAACGCAGCTCAATGTATCATTCAGCAAGCACTCCTGCAGCTCAGTCATCCTACAGGCCATATTAGACATAGGATCCTTGAATCTATAGCTAAAATGAGCCTTACTGCAGAGTGTCTTCTGTAGTTAAGATAAGCAGTAGTTTGCAAAGTATTAGGGGAAAATCCTATACTCTGATCTGAGGTATATTATAATAGGATCTGCTTAATATTCAATAGAGTGCTTTCAAAACGCTTTCATTTTAAATACAGTCAAACGTATTGCAATCACATATTTATCTCTCCGGAGAGCCAGAGAATATTTTCTCCATTGTACTGCAAATGGAAAAGAATACCCTAGCGTATCTGACACATTCCTTCGGAGATTTTCAGTGCTTTAAATCAAAGCGCCAAAACAAGGGTTTATTGTAGCAACCCAGAGGGAAGCATCATCTCCAATATCCTGATTCTTTGCAGCTGCTCATTCAGCACGGATGCAACCTGGTTATTAACAGTAACAAAGCTATCAAATGGGGACTTCCTTTGGAAGAAAGGCCTTCTATATGTCTGCACTGCATATTCTGTACGTGTAAAAGGTACCCACACAAATGTGAAGGAGTTTATATGCAGATGCATACTCATTCATTCTCATCACTTATACGTACGATGTTTTTGTTATATTAAATAAAACATGTAAGGTGAAAAAGGCCATCAGGTTGAAAAGTCAAGAGTCAGAACAGGTGATAACAGAAGTTTTAATTCAGCTCCACTGGACAGAGAGGTTATGAATTGTCCTTAATTATACACACACACTATTTCCTAGCCAGCCTCCTGCCTCATTCAGCACTCAGGACATACAGAGCTCAGAGAGCACGTTATTATAACCTTTTAATCATGCTCTCTCAAATTTTGGCCCTTGGCCTTATTCAGTAATACCCAGCCTTATTTAGGATTTCCTATGCTGACTACAGAGTTACTCTTTGTCTCCTGGTTGTTTCTATAGTGTTGACCCCTGATCATCTCAGCTATCGCAGTCAATTTTGTTCACTGGCCCCATTTTTCAGACAAAGCAACTGAGACAAAGTAGAAAAGAAAAATACAAGATTCCATGGCCTAAACTGAAACACAAGGCTTCGTTTATCAGATTATATAGCATTTTAAAGCACTTTGTATTTCAGAGTGAAGCCCCACTAGACATCAGCTGTGGCTGTGAGAGCTCAGCACATTTACAGCACTAAGCAGTTTTCTACTTTTCGTAGAAAATAAGGCCTACAATAAGTGACTGCTTATCAAAACTTAAGGAACTTCTCCGGGTTATTCTGTGGCAGATGCAGGAACAGACTACAAGGGATAAGAATGGCATCTATTTGCTTTGTCCTTGGCATTATTCTTTTCTCCTAACAATCCCCTCAGCCCTTCACCACACAGCTCCTCATTTCTGCAACAATGAACTATACAACTCCCATTTCATGTACTTAATGAGGCTGGAGCCTCTTTGAGGAAAAAAGCATGTAATAAAAGAGTGCATTATAGTGTTTATGCACATGAATATCAATTTAAGAGTGCAGAGAAAACTTTGACTGCAGTATTTCTTAACTTTTGACTGCCTGATTTTTGCAACATTAGCATTGTTTTAATGTAGGAAATTGCAGTTAAAAGTGTCTAGGCTTTTAATACAAATTTTGTTAGGAAGAATGATACGTAACAGTGAGAGCTCTAGATGTATTTTAGTACAAGCTTCTACCACTTGAATTAACGAAGCCACCCTGACAGTGGGCCATTATTCCACAGGATGACCAAGTAGCTAGGGTGTTTGAAACAGAGCTTCAAAGTAGGTTTGATGGTAGTAAAGGATGTTAAAACTAAGAATTCTCTTTGGCGTTTTCCAGATGCCTCAAGATTTGGAGGAAATATGCCCTCAAGTATGACTTCCATACCTTTTATGTTTTCTTTCATACCTTTTATGTTTTCTTCTCTGATTCCTGGCATGTGGAAGGAACAAACGCAGGAGAAATTCTGATCAACCGGTGCACTTGTTGGACTGCATGTATTCAGTCTACACAGGGGTGCTATGGACATTATGCTACATAATAATCATAGATTTTTGCCAGCAGTACTACCCTATAACAAATTAAACATATCACCTAATCTACAAAAATTAAGAAATCAAATCTAGGAAAGCAGAGGGGTGTGTTTCAATGTATCCCAAACTTTGTTTCTCTGGGATTCCACCAGAGGTGACATAAGGCACATTTGTTTTCCATCCAGTGATTCAGTCTGTTTCTGGAGCAGTGCTGCATGTTATACCTTAGAACAGAATCTGGGCAGCAATAATGAAGCACCTTGCAGAAAGAATTAAAAT
The DNA here is from genome assembly GCF_964211825.1 of Aythya ferina. Taxonomy (NCBI): domain Eukaryota; kingdom Metazoa; phylum Chordata; class Aves; order Anseriformes; family Anatidae; genus Aythya; species Aythya ferina. The sequence continues at coordinate 44,734,821 of NC_140300.1, read as the reverse complement.
AGTAATAATAAATAATAAAAATAAAGGCTTGTCCCTGCCTCTGATAAAACATCCATATCAGAATCAGTTCAAACCCTTTGCAGTTCACTCACTGCTGTTCATGATAAATTCATCAAGGGTAAAGACGTTCTTCCTCTCATAAACAAATGACTCTCCAGGTATATATCTAAGCTGAATGAAAAATACGGATGGTGCCAATAACTTTGGTACTCAGAAAAACGTCCTATTAGATTATCACAATTTAACTGAAATCAGAACAGGATATATGATGGGTTGTTAGGACATAATTCAAGTGCTTCTGTTCAGAAATGCACACAGCTTCACATAATGAGACGCATGCATTTTCTAATAAAAGCATACATCTCCCAGAGAAAACAACCCACCTCTACTTCCGTGTACATAAAACATCCATCTTAACAGCTGGAGAATGCTGCCAGGCAGTGATCTGGGCTATAAGGAGCTTATCAGTTACATTCCTTCCCTGCCTCTCCCCTGCAAATACTCTTGGACCCAGTTAAGCAAAAGAAAACAGAGACAGATTGTAAGACAAGCCATGGGGCAGAAAGTTATTCTTGATGTGGAACTATGCCTTTAACAAATGGAAACTAGTGGTATGATACTGGATACAATTTTATTTTCCTTTCTAAGCTACGGAAACATCCAGAGTAGGATCAAAAATTCACAGGCATGTGATACCAGCCCTCATCCCCATCTGACAGCAATGGGTAAATCAACCATTCCACTCAAAGGCACTCACAAAGACATGCTGCCATACACCAATATGTTCCTTGAAACCCGTATTCTGCAGATGTGTGTGTTTTGGATGGGGCCACAGTCCCGAACTTGGCAGGAAATGTGTCTCCTGCAGAGACAGAATGCAGCCCATCAGCTCTCCCATGGAGGCAAGGGCTCGTTGCTGCCTTAGGGTGTCTTGCTCCTCTGCACGGGGCTGCTGCCTCCCCACGCCAGTTTGCCCCAGAGCCCCAGGAGCCCACGGAAGCAGGAAGGGCTGCCCCACTCTGAGCAGCTGATCAGTACAGCCAGCAGCTCCTGTGGCTCCTGCAGGCCCTCAAGAGCCGCCTCCTGCCAGGGAACCGTGGTGGAACGAAGCCTTTCAGGATAAAAGAGCGGTGGCCTGGTGCACAGCTTCCCATGCCCCACTTCAAATCCTACTTGCAGCCAAGTTCAGCTGGCCCGGAGTCTCATTCTCTCTCCAGATGGTGATTAGTGCCCACACATTGGTCTCAAGCCATAAGGCAGCATGTTCACAGGAAGGCCTGTAGTGAGATGTTAGCGGTTGAAAAGAAGCAAAGCCAATGATTGCAGAAGGAGCAGACAGCTGAGAGAACAGCGTGAAGCTGTGCTCCATGGCCTGAGCAGTGCTGCCTGTACAATTAAGCAGCTTCCAACAAATCTGACCTCTGTTCAGCCGACTGCAGAAAGCAGACAAAAAGGATCCTCCCCAGCAATGACTGCTCTGTTCTGCTACAACAATGCAGAAAGCAGCTCTACCGTAGGGGCTGCTCCACCACTGAAACCTGTTCACCTTTGTACAGCACAGCAGAAGACTTCACAGCAGTTTTGCTCAAAAATCTAACCCAACTGGCAATGTATTTATTAATAGAAGTACCATCCATGGAGAAATATAATGTGTAAAAGGAACTGGCCACAGGCAGGATACTGGACTGGCATGGACTAGGCCAAGGAGTAAGTGAAGGATTATCGCTGCTGCTAAATAGTCTGGGCTGGTATCGCAGGAAAGGCGCTGCTATCACCGATGCAGGTTTCCTGAATCTTGCTTTTAAACACAAAGGTTTGTAAGCACTCTGATCCCACCAAAAGGACTTCACCCATCTTCTACAAATACTTTTTTCACTTCTAAATTCATCAATTCCATTTTTCACATGGAACGCAGTTGACTTGGTGATACTGCTCACAACACTCCGTATTAATTCAACTCATTTTAAACTAAATGCATGGTCAAAACCTTCAATTTAACCTATACCTCAATACAAGCAGCACTGGGAGAGAATCTAAAGCAGCAGGGATTTTGGCAACTTGCATCATGGAAAAGGTGGCGCATGGCATTTTGGACTTCCCATACCTTATGAAAGCTTTAAGGGCCCTGGTCATGAATATGAAAATTCTTATGATTAAATTGATAAAAGGAAGTGCAACTTGTAGAGAAGATTATTTCCCATAAAATTAAAAAACAGAATCTAAAACCAGTAAACCCAAGTAAAAATAGTTAACCATATTGTCTTCATACTCAAAGTAGAAAGCTTTGAAATGCTGCTAACTGGTGCTGTCTTCCTTTCTACTCCATTGTCCGCTTAGCTTTTCTTTGATTGGAATTGACTGTCAGTCTGGTTTTATTCAGCCAAACAGTGATCTCAAGTGTTATGGGTGACTAGAAGAAACTGTTGTTTGCTTTGGATATAAAAACCAAGTTATTGTTTGTCCATTGTTGCTATTTTAGTCCATACTGCATCAAAACTGTCACTCATGGCATGACAAAGAATCAGAACAACAACAAAAGAAGACGAATAGATGACGGTGGCTGCAAAGGCAGACAACAGGTGAAAACAGAGAAAATCATGGAGCTACGTTACCCTACCTGGACATGAAAAAGCCACAAATCATGAAGGTCCACCCAAATATAAAAATTAAAATAAAACAAGAGAGCATGACTAAGGAAAAAAAAGCCTGACTCATCAAAAAGGCACGAAGAATGGCCCAAAAGGAAGTTCAGCAAAACAAAGTGTTTTAATTTCATTATTAAGTTCCTAAATCAGTGGCAGTTTGGAGAACTTCGATTATCAGGACATTTAAAAGAAAATATATATATATACACATGATTTGAGACTACAGCCTGTCTTGGTTTAAATATTGGGACTGGACTCTCATCTGTGTTCAAACTTTGTTCAGGTCTGACAGGTACACAGGTGAAAAATGAGACTTCCTGATGTCTGTACTTCCTATACCATAACTTTCTATGCCCTTTTCCCAGAAAACAAGACAGAGTTGCTGATAAGCCCTACCTCCCGATGTCAGGTATATCCAAAGTTGTCTGGTGTTCTATTTAAGGACTCCATCAGCAACAGCCCCGCGCTGCCTGCCATCAATCACCTGAAAACAGAATACAAAGCAAGGATGGCTTAGAAATTTTAAGAAGGAAGAGGATGTTTTGCAACCTTTAAAGCATTTTATGCCACCATATAATTTCATATTCTTGCTGTACTTCGTATCTAAGAAGAGACAAGCATCTCAAATAAGGTTAATGTATTTACCCTAGGAAGCCCCTAATGGGGCTACACGTTGACTGATAAGCACCGAATATACCCATCCGTGTGCAACGCATTCAGTTCAGCATGCGATATATATAGTATGATTCAACAGAAGCTGTGCTCACTCCAGTATCCAGTATCTGTTTCTATGGATTCAGATTTCAGTTTGTGCAGAGTTCAATTCAAAATATCGCTTGTGCTTTTCTGAATAAACAGGTTTGAATTAGGTCCCTAACTCAGCCTTTATAAATTCAGCTATAGCACATAATAGGATTATTTACCACTTTTATAAAGTGACAAGCGTCAGCTACACAAGTATTTGGGGAATTATACAGTTTGAATGCCTTCAGTTAAAAGCCAGCCTCTAGCCTCCATATTTTTGTAAGATCAAAGCTGGTATTCTCCGTTTAGCCCCCATTCAGAAAGAAGATGTCAAATCTCAGCCGGAGTTTTTCTGCACTCAGACTTTAACAGCCGCTGATTATCCCCTATCACAGTTAAACCTGCTGGAAGCTGTTTGCAAAAATTCTTCTGTAGCTTCATTTCTCTGTGCCTTCCCCAAAGCGTCACGCAGGGTGACCAGGTAACCCCCAGCTCAGAAGGGAGCGCCAGCCAAGTTCCCCCATTGCTTCTGATGCTTGCTGGCCCTGACGGGAACCCCCACAAATTAACGTAGCGTGGCTCTGCACAGCTTTCTTCAGGGATTCTCTGCACGTACAAATCAAAGAGGAGAGGCAGGGAAAGCGTGACCCTATCTTTGTTACTGAACCACCTGGTTTCTACCTGTTTTTCCCCACAGACTCCAGAAACATGTACTCCTGTTGGAGGGACTAACAGAGGAGGTGGACAAAGGCAAAGGCAAAAAGAAAGGTATTTTGATCTCCAAAACCCATGCAGGAGAGGCTCAGCTTTCTTTCTGGGATAGGGGTGAGGATAAGCGGTAGTGGTCACTGTCTGTAGCATGTCAATTTAACTCAGCCAACTCTCGTGTAACATGGGATGGGAATGAGCCCCGAGGCCACTGAGGCTGGGTTCCCACCATCACAGGCAGTACTACGACAGATGTCACATTCCCAACATCTGTTCCACACAGCACCGCAAATCACCTCTTTTGGTAAAACATGCACACAACAATCACCGAAATGTTATGTGCCATAGGAAGAGAGAGGAGATCAAGGCCCCTGAGATGACACTGGATTATTTAGATAACACTTCAAGTGATCCAAAGAGGCTTATGACTCATACCACAAAGCACTGCAAAAATCAAGCCAATCAGCCAAAAACACCTCCAAAACCAGCAGTCCCATTCTCAAAGCAAATTTCCTGCTGAGCCTAAATAAGACAACGACAATCAGTCTAAACAAAAGCAAGATAGAAGTACACCAAGCAGGTACTTGAGGTTTTGGTGGCATGGCGATCACACACATACCCTGGTTCTAGCTCCTCTCACTGCAACCAGTCTCGCTGATTCACTGGGGAGGAAACAGAAAAAACAACAACAAACAAATCAGCCTCATCAGCCACCAACTGCAACCTTACTGTGCATCACGGGGCAAGAAGGGAAAGGGGCAGGAAAAATCCCTCCTGATGCACAAAAAAAAAAGTCATGCAGCCCCGATGCATCAGAGTAATATAGCATAAATTCACAAAATAAAAAAAACAACAAACAACAACAAAACAGTTATCCAGACTCCTTTCAAGGAAGATAACCTTTCCTTTGATATAGCTGTGTGTGTGTGTGTGTGTGTGTGTGGAATGACTAGGGACCCATAAGACAGACTAGATGTCTTATGTCGGATACCTTCTCTTCCAGTTCCACACCTGAATTTCCATAAGATAATCAAAGCACATTTAAAACACTCGTCTTCCCTGGACTATTCCGAAGGCCACTCTCAATTGGCTCCAAGCCATGTTTTTTCCAATAGTTTTCTGGATTTTGTCCCAAATCGTTACAATTATAATCATTTTAGATGTTTGTTTTGCTAATAAATATTTTACCAGTTTTAAGTGCCTTGGAACTTGAAATCTGTCTCAATTCCATTTGCAAAAGCTCAGGGAAGCAATAAAATGGACTAGCGCAACTTAGACGAAATTAATTCCATCTTGGGACTCTGGTAGCAAAACAAACCAAAGACTGCTGAATCTTCAGATGAAACTCTGTCATTACAGCTCCCTACAGCTCATATATTATTCCCCGTTAAAAAAAAAAAAAAAGAGTTCCTGAAAATTCCTTATGTCCTTGCAGACAGAACAAAAAGTATTGATGTCACTGCACACAGCCACATTAGCACGGAATATAGCATGTTGATTTTAATTTCTTGAAATATGTAAAGTAAACAGATTTGTCTAACCATACATCACAGATATGTGGTATACACAACTGTACGAATTAATGAAAAATCAGCTACGGTCGGGTTTGTGTGCAGTAGTGACAAATGCCAAAATAATGATACTCCTGACTTCATGGGTTGCATTAGGCGGATATATAAATATCTGTTTTGGTGTAATTTAACATATAGCATCAAAATAGGTCAAAATTAATCAATATTAATGCTGCTGTTGAAAAGAGAAGCCTTTAGCTGCCCTGCCTGCATGTTCCCACTGTCTCCCTACCACTGGCAATAACATGGTTACTTGGGCATCTGGATTGGAGAACTGAACTGGCTGAAAACCAGCTGAGAAGGGAGAAAAAATCCAAACCCAACCCATAGCAGAGCAATTAGTCTCTGATGAAACAAGAGTATGCAACATGGTTGAGGAAACTTGCATCAGGACAAAAACAGCTGTAATAAGGTCAGGTTTCAGGACCAATGAACCATTCTGCTTTGCACCAAGAAGAGAGACCTGAGAGTCTCACAGCTGCATGAAGGACCAGACGCAGGCATTCAGAGGATGGGCCGTCCCATCATCCCCCACAAGCCTTTCTAATTTCACCATTAAAACCTGCCCTCATTCTTAAATGACAGGACTCTTACATGTCAGATTACAGACGTGTACTTACAAGGGGTGCTCTGACCATATTCACTGCTGCAATACTGGGCTACCTTGCTCACTGTGAAGGTCACTCTGTGCATGATGGTAGTTGCAGCATCCGCAAACAAACTGAAAGAATTTTAAAGTATTGTGGCCAAAGAAGCTTTTATAAACAGTTTGCCTTTACCTACGGTTGGGAAACATTTCTCTAGTTGTGATTACTGCTCATCTACCATGAAGTATTTCATTTCAATTGCTTATCTAACAAGGAGAGCATTTCTCTTCTTCAAAGCAGCTGATTCCAGTTACTGTCAAGGTCAAAAATGCAAGATTAAAGGGATCCCGAAGCAATGTGATGGTTTCCATGTCCCACAAACTGATCACCCTTCGTTTACTATCAGATTCCCAGTCTCTGCAAATCAACCCATGAAAACACTGTATTGACTTACTTAAATTCCTTTCTTCACTATTATCAAGACCAGCATCTTACCAGGAAAAAAATGCTATTGTGACCACTTGGAATACTAGAAGCTACATTCATCCTCTTATTTTCATCTTATTTCATTCAGATATCATGTAAGACAAGGGGGGAAAAAAACAAAAAACAACACCAAAAAACAAAAACAAAAACAAAAAAACCTTCCTCTTAGAAATCACATCAATTTATCCAAGTTCTTGTAAAATGGTCTATATGTGTTTGGCTTAAGTATCTCTTTCTTGCTAAGAGCATAGTAGGTGAGAATACATGCCAGTCAGCATTGAACAAGTAGGTAATTTAAATGTTAACCATACACGGTAAAATTACAAATGGTCAGTGACCGTGTTCTGGCCAAAATGAAGGAAGATGATAAAAATTATAAGAGAAGTCAAATTTCTGAACTCCACAACTGTACACAGAGAGAAGGTGCAGAGGTAATATTAGAGAATCACAGAATAGTTGAGGTTGGAAGGGACCTCCAGAGATCATCTAATCCAACCCCCCAGCTCAAGCAGGGTCACCCAGAGCATGTCACACAGGATGGCGTCCAGGCAGGCTTTGAGACTCCAAAAGGAGACTCCCCAGCCTCTCTGGGCAGCTGATTCCAGTGCTCCGTCTGTCCCATTGCCCCATCCACCTCTTCTTTTAAGTGTGTAAAGATTGGAGAATTTATGAAAATAGCTATTTATGGAGCTATTTGTGGGCTCTTTTTGCTTCTGTCCTGCTCTGTTGTTTTTTTTTTGTTTTGTTTTGTTTTTTTTTTTAAAGGAAGCAAAAAATGCCTACATTAACTTCTGTTGCAACTCCGGATGAGTCAGTGAAATTACACCTGGGATTAATTTGCTTAAGTGTGTCTGACCATGTTCTGAACAGAGCTCTCTGGTCTGCTCTGATAAACCTTCGCAGTTCTTTAGGTAAACAAACATGTACTTTTAGGTGTCGTGACCCACAGGTTGCTGGAACAGGCTAAATTTGAGGTAGAGCTAATTGGGTTGGGGATAGGCCATTAAATTTAGTCTTCAACTGCAGAACTCTCTTGGCTACAGAAATCAGAGCTCATTCACCAAGGAAAACACGAGGCCTCCGCTTTGCAAAAGCTTTTCTGCAGCGATACTAGATAATGGGTTGGCATCAATTCCCCTAAGACAAACAATTAGAAATATTTCAGAACTTTAAATAATTAAACAGGCAAGAAGCAAGCAATGACTCAAGTATGCCAACTGTGAAACACAAGGGACGGCTGGAGCGCAGAGCTTTTCAGGTGAAGATTTGTCTACAGAAATATTAGAAATACCTGCAATTCATACACATGAAAGCAGAATCAGGAAGGGAAGGGTATGAAAGTAGTAAAGAGTGAATATAATATGCACAAGATTTTTTTTTCCCAGTTTGAAATACAGATTTTAACTTGTAAATTGAATTGACATGCAAGAAACAGCATTCCTATCAAAACCACCCAGGTGGATTATGTTAGTATTTCTAGCATATAGCACAGTGACAAAATGAGCAGTGATTCCCACAAGTGCTGGCACACAGAAGAACGCCTAGCCTTAGGGCTGATGCGTTGAGGCCTTTCAGTGCTAAGTGACAGTAATGTGTAAGAGTCACATACTCATATCCGTTAGGATACAAATACCAGAAATGAATTAACTGATTTGAAAACATTTTTTGGATGATAGGAAATCAGCACAGTTGGATCTTGGAGCTGAAGTCTGAAATTGCACACAGCAAGCTGAATGGCGATGACTAAGCAAGCAAAATGAATTTTAAAAACTTTAAATAAAAAAAAAAGAAAAGAAAAGAAAAGAAAATCCACTGCCTAGACCTTTAGATAGTGACTTGTATGTCTCACAATGCTTCCCATCGTGCCATGTTAATAAAGTTTATTTTGCATTCTCACAACAGTCTCTTTCATTACACACCCTTTCAAAACTCATTTCTTTAAAAAGACTCATGCATGAACTGTTCTTGTTAAAGCATTTAACACGCCAATTAAAACAGTATGAATAAAAGAACATTTTGTAACTCAAAGTGACTGAAATCCCAAATGACGGTGTGATTTTAAGTTCTGATTCTTTGGTTCTTGCTTTTTTTAAAAAAAAAAAAAAAAAAAAAAACACAAAAAAAAAAAACACAAAAACATTCTGCCTTCTATTCTGCAAGCTTTTCTTGTCCTAATGTTAATTTAAAACCCAGTCTGGCAACCTTCTATATGGTATCAATTGTCAGTAAGGCATTCCTTGCTACAAATTGGTGTGTCAGATGAAACTCTTCAAGAAAAAAATGCCACTTTGTATTGAGCTCTACATACATGTGGCAATGGGATAAGCATGCAGCATTAAAAAAGAGGAACCTAGAACTATTTCGTAGGAGCTTAGATAATTATCAGCTTTAAATCAGGAAATACTCCATTTCTAACAATAAGCTATTCAGCACTGTCAGTCCCCTAATTCAGTGGACTGCAGATGAACTTTAATAAAAAGGGTATATAATTCAGTCATGAGATGAATAAGTTAGGACATTGGACGTTTCACCGTAGAGTGTGAGTGGAATAAATCCAGCCAGAATGTACTGGGGCCAAAAGTACTCTCTTGTTCTTTGAAAAGAAAGGCATAATAAATGTTTACCTGAAGTAATAAAGATTATCTGCCCAGTCTCTCTAGTCCAAAGCATCTCATGATAGAAGACACCTGTAAAGACTGAAGGGCATTTCATCCATAAGCAGTACATTACCACAGTTCCCTTCCAAGGATAAGATAAATAAAATAATAAAATAAAACCAGACCCATCTGTGCATCTACTACAATTACAAATATATTTCAATCCTTACTTCGGGAATTAATTCCAACATGTTTTGCCTAATACACTTGTAATAGAAGTCAGATTTTGCACTTAACCTATTTCCAGAGTTCAACATACCATTCTACTTATACCTGATCCTGTCATCTGTCTTCCTCCTCCTGATTGTGCAAACCATTTCTTCTTCCCTTTTCTGCCTAATACTGCCATCCTATGACATCTCCCTTCCTTACCCCATAAGTGCCTCTTTTCATCTGCCTTTAAAACTCTATGCCTCCACCTCAGCGCAAGGTACTTCTAGCAAGGGCAGAACTCCCAGGCCTCTCTTCAAATCACCAGGTTTGCCATGGTCCCCAGCTGCTCTGGTAAAGACCACAATTCATCTTTGACCTTTGGAGTAGGTGTGGAGGAAGAAACCTTGGCAATTACAGTCCCAATGCTCCATTTGGAAAGCTAATTTAGGAAATGAAATGAAAAAAGGGGGGGGGGCGGGGGGGAATGCATCTGTTTTGTAAGACACTAGATTAATTTTTACTTTAATACTTTGCAAAATGGCCTTCTTGGACTCCAGAGCCTGGCTCTGCACCAAACCATACAATAATGAATACCAGAGGCTTTGTGTATAAAAGTAAAACTGAGAAAGGCAAAAGGATTGAAGCACTGTGTAAGAATATTAACAGGACTGAAAGTTAACGTACACAGACACCAAAGAAAACCTACAAACAGAATAAGAAATGATGTGCTAACCTTTACTCTGAGTCTTACTTTTGTACCTGCCTTTCTGAAAGGTGGGTCCATAGGAGAGCTCCATGATGGGGTCAGTTTGGGTGGGAAGGGAGAGCCAGGTTGTCATCAACAAGAAATGCCATCGTGGTGCCAGAACAGGAATAGCCGAGTATTCATCATGTTAACAGACACAGCTCCGTACGCCCAGACAGACCATTACCGAAAGCAATGACTCAGACTTCCAAATGCAAGAAAAGATTTGGAATGCAAGGGCTCAGCACTGGTAAGTTCGACAGTCTTTGCTAAGGAAAAGGGTGAGGAACACAAGCGTGGAGCTCGTCCTGCCAACAACTTGCCTGCCTCAGGATTCTGCTCACCTGGGGCTGGGGACTTTGCACATACAGCAGAAGCACGGTGGCTGTGGCACTGTCAACACAGTGCGACTATAAATCTAGTGGAGGCTCCGAGTCCATATAAGCAGCAAGTATCTTAGGGTGAATTATTTAACATTGGAAAGCTGGGTTTTATCATCTCCCTGGTTTCGTTTACTGCTCCTCAGTAAACAGAAGCTGGTTGTCATTTAAGGCTCTTCAAAGGAAGAGGAATAAATGCTGAATGCTGTTACCTTCTGCCTGTTGCTAGGATTAACAGCAAAAGGCAGCAGCCATCAACTGCCCAGTAACTCAGGAAGAATTGCTGAGGGGTCAGTAAAGTACTAGGAGCTTCAATCAGAGGCTAAACAAACTTCTCTCCTATCCCCAAACTCCTCCAAAACGAACCCCACCACTGCACTCCCAATTTTCCCTCCAGGAAGAAGATCAGAAAGACGCCAAGCCACATGTGTCAGATGTTATGTACATCACTTAGCATACTGTGGAAAGCACTCAGGGGTACTGTGGTGACGAGGATGGTATAAAAATCTGTGTGATAGATAATTTACAAAATTGCTAGGAACACAGTAGTGGAAACTTGCACGGAGGGGGCTTTTTTTGGGTTTATTTCCAGAAAGTTTTAAAACACAACAGGAGCAAGAAATGATAAAACCAAATCAGATTTAAATGAACTAGCTTCTCCCAGTAGGGAGAGCTGCTTTTTCCTGAATCCCCTGGAGTTAGCTAGGTCATGCTTTAGTAAACAGCAGCCTCTGGTAGAAGTGCCTGTATTAACCTCTAAGCCCCTGAAAGAGGTTGATGCACTACTGTCAACGCTTCCCATCTGCACAGAAATAACGAGGCAGTGACTTTTCAGGGGAAATTAATGCCATATACACCAGTAGTGGTGACTGGGTGTGGGTACTGGGCAAGCTTTCCACGGCATAACCATGGGTCTGGGGATGTTTGCTTGGGACAACAAATCACAAAGTGAAGTGAATGAACACACAAAAAGCCCCATTTGGGGCTGGGTTTCTTTGGTAGCACCGTCAGACTTCCCTGGAGAAAGGCTCTGCTCCCAGGTGATGACCACGCATGATGTGCAACTACTTGAATTCATGGCATGTAGTTAAGGACATTCACAGGATATTTATAAATATGTAAACGAGGAGAAAGCACTAGCAGGAACACCACAATGTTAGCAAAGCCACATCGGTGTGAAAGGCTTCCATTCCTGATGACAACATCAAACCTAACAAAAATAAGCAGCTTTACTGGGGAGTCTGAAAAGACTGCAAGTGAAATTGATACTATGGTCTCAAAAGATCTTAAATGATATCTTCCTGAAGTTACAGTAAGATACCTTGTCTCCTCAGATGGCTGGGATGGTAAATTTCATAGAAGACCTGAAGCTAACATTCCGCATCAGAAATAAATCTAGGAGGAACCAGCAGCACACATACATAAATTCACCGAAGGAAAAAAGATACAACAACAACAGAACAAATCACCCGAACAAAACATCAAGATATTTGATAGAAGTTAGTTTTAAAGCTGTTTTGTAGGGATTCAAAGATAAACTGTAATTAAGAGATAGTGGGTTTTCTAGAAGATCCTAGTGCATGAGGCTTTGAAAATTTAACCAGGAGGGAATTAACCGATGAAAGAAAATTAAAAGATTATTAGCAAACAAATAATTAGTCATCAAGCTAGATTCTCCCTGCAGATTTTCCTTTTAAAAACAGGTCAAACTACAAACATGCAGAACTCTGCAACAGTTCAAGAGATGAAACATTTTTCCTCAACTGAGAAGCAGACACAAAAAGAAAATTAACTCATCCGCGGGATTGCTCTGTGTGCTCTCACTGGGCAAACATCCTTCAAAGACCATCAAACTGCAGAATGCCAACAGGAGCTTTATACCTCATGCTTACTTGAGGGTTTAGACCAGTGGTGGACTATTGATAAACTGACCCTCTTTACCTGAAGACAACTATTAACTGCATCTGGGCAAGGGACGTGAATATTTCCAAGACTTAGGAACATAACATAGCAGAAAGGTAAAAAACATTCCTCTGATAGTGATGAGCCAGTAAATCTAAACAGCTTTGATAAATGGCTCTGTGCTATAAAAGGACAGTGGCATTCAAAACATGAGTCAAACATGGGGACATCTTTCATTGCTTTTCTGCTTAGTCAACCTCCCCCAGCTTTACCATTGTGCTCTTCTGAGTTTTCTAAAAAAAAAACAAAATAAAAAAAATAATAATAATAATAAAAAAACCACTTTTATTTGCTTTTCTTATGACCATATTTGCAAAACCGAGTACAAAGTAAGAGGCTGTGATTGATCATAATCCTCTGATGGACGAGGAGATCCCATCATCAGACTTCTGGACTAGGCAGAGTCCTGGCATGGGTCAGCATCCTCCTGACTGGCAATTACAAGCAGCATGCCATAAAAGCCACTTCTTGGGAGGCTTCTGCTGCAATCCCCTGTGCCTGGGTTTGGCCCTGAGCCTTTGTGACATGAATCTTACAGATGCTTATAACACAAGCAAAAAAACTCCCCAGTCACAGTAGATGAAGAAGCTAGTGATAAGGTTGCCAGGGACAAGATCCTAAAGCACTTCATAGCAGATATAAGGCCTTGGGCAGAAGGAAGATAAGGAAACACTATCGCAGTCAGTATTAATCCAGTGGGACCTTCCTCTGCACCTACAGGCTGAGCACTAGAAACTCCACACTCGAGCAAACTTCCAGAGCAGTGAAGAAAATAAGGGCAACGAATGGGCAGGTCGTTAGTTCTGACTTCCTGGTGACAGCCAAAAAAGGATCCAAAAGCCAGTGCTCCTCAGATCCAAGGAATCACAGGAACACATGGAAAGATTACAGCATTTACACTGCCAAGGCCAGGGGACGAAACAAGCCGCATCCACTTCAACAGTATAGCGTTTTACAAGGGCAGATAGAGTTTCTCCCTGTACAGCCTCAACTGCCAATGGCTAGCTAGAAAAGTTCCCTGAATCCCTCTAATCCCACTTATCATTCTCATTCCCTTGGGGAAAATCAGCTTGGATACAATTAGGCTGTTCAAGAAGAACTTAGCAGAATATCAGACTCCCCGTACAATAATAAACGGCATCTCTCATTACACCGAGGCCACATCCTTACATCCCATTAATGCCAAGGTAATCGCTGACAAAAACATTTTTTCCAGTTGGCAACTTCCAAGAAGAAAGGCAGACAAGGAAGGGGGTAGTTCCACAGCAAAACCCATGGACGAGCTTTATCGTTTACTGGGATCAAATTGCTGCGAGCTCCAGTTTACCATTTCAAACACATGAGCTGGGACAACGATTAAACCAGACTCGATAGCAGATGCTGAAGAAACACCTCAGCCATGACACACAGACCCAGAGCAGCAGCTGCTGTCTGCCTTAGTTATCTGTGGGGATCGCGACCAATCTCCACGTGCTTCTCCCTGGTCACATATTTCTGTAACCACCAAGACAGAGACATCTTAAACCTGATAAAGTCTAACTATAGTGAGCTCACCACCACATTGCGCCCTAGATTTAACATAAAAGACAAAAAACACGGTGAGGCTGGCCCAAGGGACCCTGCTAGGAACCAGCCTGATTAGCAGCAACATTACAACATACCGGCCTAATCAAGGGTTGAAGCATTGCTGGTGTTTAATTCAACAGAACTGTTTTCAAATAGTCGAATGGCTGAGTTAAGTGCATTGCCGATGCCACGAGCCTGACAAAAGGAACCAGCCGAAGCCTTGAACTGAAGCTCTTTATCATTACAAATGAAAAAACGTAGACACAATGGGAGACAAACTGGCATAACGACAGAGGCACTAATAAGTTCAGATAGTGAATATCTTTGCAGGTGTCTTCTCTCTGTAGTCCAGGAAGATCCACCAAATTCAGCATGGAAACAACTAAATCCATAAATGTACCCAGTAATCTATGCAGAGGGGATGTCAGAAACTAAGAGATATCACTGGAAAAAGAGGGAGAAGCAAGGGTGCTGAGAAGACGTAACTGGAAAACACGAAGGCCTCTCACACTGAACCGGGCAGGCGACGTGCCTCTGTTCATTCGAGGTATGTGCGCACTCGGGCACAGCTCCTGTGCAAGGCCAAACACACAAATAACCCACTGACACGCTGCCTTCCCCGGGGACTCCGGGAATCAGGCCAATTTCCCCATTCTCAAGTCCTGTGTAGATTAAAGGGGAAGTTCAACCACCTTCCAAAGGCTTATCACACCCGTCCTCAGATTCTGGATGTTGCTCTATAGTTAACACAATGTCAAAACTTGCCGTCTAGAAGACTCACGTGGAAGAGCTGTCTACCACCCTGCAGTCCCTCACAACCCATGGCAGGTCAACTCAAGACACATAACTTAAATTTTGGTGAAAAGAGAAGTGTAACACCAGCCTGATAAAGTGACCTGTTTCTTGTACCCCTTCCCCTTCCCAGTAGAGAATTCACAAGTCATTAATATTACAGGTACTTCTAAAAGTAGGGTTTTGAACATATTATTTAAGGAGATTAATCAGGAAATTGATTAATTAGACTCCATTGCACAGTGTACCTAAACATACTAAGAAGCAAACCTGTTTCTTTGCTAAGTCCCCAGAGCCCTGAGCACTGACTGGTAGAACAGACCATGAATCACTGTGTTAATATTTTCAGTAAGGCACTGAGCACAGACCAGCTCCTGCTGACATTATGCTTAAGATATAAAAATCTTTATGGCTTTGCAGAAATGGAGGTGAGCACGCTTAGGCGTGTGTGTCCTGTCAAGGCTCCAGACTCCACAGTGGTGATGCCACAGCATCTCAAACCCCACTGTCACAGTGGCTCACGCATCCTGTGCTCGTTCCCACCTTAAGGTAGAGACAAGAAGGCCAGCAGGAGCACAACAGCAGCCTGCAAACAACAGCTGGGTTCGGAGCTCCAGCGAGGGAAAAGCTGCTCTTCCAAATTTCTCTGGATGCTTGCCACAGTGTTGTCTCAGACTTGGTGCTTGGATATGGAGCAGAACCAACATGTTCTGCAGGGTGTGGGGGAAAGCTTCCAGCTCACCAAGCCTAAAGATGGACCTGGACTCGGTGCAGGTCTCTGCAGCTACTCAGTAGGTGTGTGCTGTCTTTGTTTTCCAGATCTGTGATATGACTCTAAACACCTTGAACCCTAACAAACCAAACTCTCAAGTACAAATTATTTTCTAACTTGTCGTTAACCTCAGGACTTCTGCTGGAAAACAAAGCCACACCTGAGAACAACAGATCGCAGAGCTAATGAAGATGCACTACAGTCATTGCAAGCAAAGCTGTTTTTGTTAATGGATCATATAATAACTTTATAGAGAGCTACACTGATTTTTGTTTTAATTGTTATAGTGCCTGGAAAGAAAAAAAAAAAGTGTTTTATTTATTTTTCTTATGGAAACTGTTTGGTCTTTATTTTAGTTCTATTTCCAATCATCATCACAAAACAGACTGCTATATCTCCGTATGAATCAGCAACGAAGCCAGTCATTGTTGCAAGAAGCTGGAGTCTGAGGAATGGCATACAGAACAAAGAGAAGCTCCAGCATTCCCAGTGCATGCTGAGAAAATACACAGAAGTTGTCCAGCCATGGTCTTTACAATTCGTGTACATAAAGACAAGACCAAAATTACACAGAGACCTTCCTTAAATTGATCACCTCAGCCTTTGAGAAGCAAATTTGGTAGGAAATGAAAGAAATTACTACTTGCAGGAATAAGTTCTGGTCCCCAGAATTTAGATAAGCAACATGAGGGGCATGCCTACAAGAGGACACAACGTGATTTATATTTTGAAACAAGTCCCTAAGACATATTGAAGATATTTTTTTTTTCCAAAATCCTTTGCAGAAGTCCCTGCCACTAGAATATTCTCACACTGTTGCTGAAACGTGTGAAAACAGAGATTGTTAAAATCACACTGAGCAAGAACATGTAATCAGCACTGAACACTTAACTCGTGGGGTATTTCTCAAGCACGCTACAAGCCAGCACTCTCCTTCTGCATGCCACTGCTCCACAAACACTCCTGTTGCTATGAGGATGGGTGACAGAAGACTCCACGCTTCTACCAGTCCAAGAGCAGACATTTCTTACATATTGTTAGTCTAAAAAAAATGCCAATTTCCTACATGTTGTTGGATGTCTGAATCAATTTATTGGCTGTAGATGGAAGCAGTGAACACTCCTCTGAATCACCCAGTGTTTTTCACGACACCGGGAGGAACACCGTAAGATCACCTTCTATTCCCTTCTATTGTCACCTTCTAGTGACAATACAGCAGCTTGCGTTTATGTAATAAAATGACCATCTATCTATATGTTTCTCTGATATAAGTCACAACAGAGGACAGACTTGATTTCAGATAGCACACGGAAAGCTGACGAGGCAATTACATCCACTGCGCTGCTAACAAGCAGGTGCACCAAGTGGGCCCAGAATAGGCAAAGCCCACGCGTACCTTGCTGGGTGCAGTACCTGTCACACACAAACCCTTCCCCATCTCATCTTTCCTAACTCGCCTGTCTGTATTTGTGTTACAGGCATGTAAATGACTGACACAGCAAGTGTGTTTGGCATAATTTCCTCTCAGGTTCCTCTGCTCAGCAAGAACTGGGGCTGAGGGGCACGAGCGTAGGAAGGGTTGTTTTCCACAGGTGAACAGCAAAAACATCATTTGAATCAAACGTTTTCCACGCTTATCTACTTAGTGCAGGCATCTAGAGGACAGACCAGCCTGCTAAAACAGAGAACACCAAATACCTCCCCACTTAAGGCCATTTCTGAAATTACACCATTCTTTGACAGAACAGTGTGACCCATTATTTTATGAGTTAGCAGACTGACTCATCCCACTGTCCCTCAGTCATTAACATCAGGCAATTTTTTGTTTCACTGAGCTCACGCCATGCATTTGCTCACCTCAATTTAATGCCCTAAGTAGTTTAGCTCAACTACTCAGCGCTGTTTGCAAATTGCCAATCTACCTACTTATCAACTACCTGCGTAACGTTTGCCTTGCATCTTTCTGTGCCGTAGGAGAACAACCTGCTAATCCAGTGCACCGAGTGCACGTGAAAAAAGACAAAGAAAAAGCCCCAAGTAACATTTATCATCTAGGTATGATTTCTCCCTGCGTAAAGCTAACAGAATCATAAGCTGCTATTGACACTGAGCCAGCTGAAAATGTGAACTGCAGCAAGGGACATAATGCAGATAAATGTCCCTTTTTTGTGCTTTAAAGAGCTCCATAGGTTCTTTCTCCTAAATCCTTCCATTGATTACACTGTCTGGTAGAATCCAGCGTTTCTGCAGAGGCTAAATCTTTCTTGTCGCACAGTGAGCTTGCTTTCCCCTTGCCCAGCCCCACCAGCTTCCAGACAGAGCGGTTATTCCTTTGCAGATAGGGAACCTACCCCCAGACACGTGCTCTGGCCTGCAAACAGGAGGGCTGGGGCTACAACTCGTACCTGCAGTGGCACACGCAGTTTCTCATAACTCAAACGCTCCTTTTTATAGAGCAGTACATTGATCACAGTTACCGGCTCCTTCTAGAGCTAGAGCTGCTGCTATTTTAAGATCTAGTTGTATGATTGCGTCTCCTCACACAGTGAAATCATTTAGTCTTCTTTTAGGCATACATAGCACAGGCTAGTAGAGTGTTTGCTGGGTTTCATTTGTATAAATTGATTGAGGTTTTCTGGCACGGTACTTTAGATACAGTTTCTAAGAGAGCAACAGTAGCAGTGGGAGGATTTACATTTACAGGTGTGTGGAAAAATGTTCCTCCACCCTGGTACTCGTTTTTAAGTGGAGACAAGTGCAACACCGTGTACATATGCATGGCCATATGCAGAGCCTTGCTCGGTGCTGCTCTTTGTTGTGGAAAGAAGCGATGACAACTCTGCCAGCAGAGATGGCCAGTCAAGCTCCAGGCCGTGGCCAGTGTAACACGCCCAGTTAGAAGCGGGCTTTGCTGAAGTGAAGGCCGGTATCCCAGGTATTGCTGTGGCACAGGGCTGACTTCCCTGTCTGCGCCAGAGCAGCAATTCTCCAGTGAAGCGAACGGTGGTTTCTGGGGAATGTGTTTGTTAAATGCTGCTGAAGGAATATGGTCGAGATGTAGGTGTGCAGGGCTCTGTTTTAACAGGCACTTGAAATGAGTATGAAGAGACAGCATTACAAATCAGCTGGCTCTGCCACAGCCGAGGAATTATTCAGTGTGCAGTTGCTGGAAAGCGGCGAGCACTTCAATAGACAGATAACTTCCCCCAAACTAAAGAAGGGCAGCAGAAGTAGCGAGAGGACACAGCACCTATCACCTAGAATCTGTCTTGTCAGTCAAGAAAAAAAAAATATTTTTTTTATTCATTGAAAAGCATTTCAGGCAATTAAATCCTCTTCACTTTGGTGCCAACCAGTGCTTGCTAGTGTCAGCTCTTCTTTACTGCAGCCAGCAGTATTCTTTAGCCTGCAACTTTCAAGGTCATGCAGTATTCAACTTACAAATGTACTGGCACAAAGAAGGTAACAGATGTTGTCAACAATAGCAACACATCTACCTGAAATAATCCACCTTTGTATTTATTATATCATATTCATCAGTTATTTCCAATCCAAATGATTTCTCAATGTGTCACGACACAAAACAGAGCTTACAAGCCTACTCGTTTCGCAGTTAGGGAAAATTATTCTCATCAGTGAGTTGCTTAGAGATCTGGTAACAACTGAAGTCAGTGCTGTCATTTGACAGAAAAAGGGATCCAAGACACGCAAATGAAAAAATCTTCTGCCTTGGATAGAGAGCACGTGCTTGTACCCTACAGTGCTCTGGGACCCGATCAGCGCACGTACACCTGTGTTAGAGAGCCCACCGCACGAAGCTCAGCACGCTGCAGCTGAATACCAGCTGGTTACAGCATAGTGACTTTCCTGATTAGCCACGGTTTTAATGTAAATTTATGTGAATTTTAACATACACGCTTTAACGTACTTTCAGTACTTCCTGCTCCTGTACTTTAGGTGTCCATAGTGCTAGCAGTAAATCTAGCTAAATCACTAAATCCTTCTTCAGTCTTTTGGCGTTGTGAGGTCAAAGACCGCATGAATTCAGATCAATGATAAACAATTTCTCTTGAAGTGAAGCAAAACAATTTCAATAATTACAGCTCACAGGAGCTGGTAAATTTGCCCTGTCCCTTTTGAGTACCCTTGATAAACTTTAATTTCTGTTTTTACTTTAAATGAATTGTTTTGATTACATATATTTGTTTTTTCTCTTTATTAAGTCAAACTGACTACTGAAAAATTAGTGTGTCGATCTAGAAACAGGTGCGTCTTGCAACTAGAAAAACACAAGACAGTGCATCCCTACCTTGGTATCCCCATTGCTCTCCAAAATGAAACAACAACAACAAAAAAGTACTTCTGTTTTGACTTTGATGTTCCATAAATTAAATTAGCATTTTTAATTTATGGAACATCTCAATGTTCCATAAATTAGTGCAGGAATAGAGGCCACTAGGCATTGGGATAATTTTGCATATACAGCTTGTATGGTTCCTAAGGCATTTCAAAAGACTTCCTTGCCCCGGAAGTTTGGGATGAAAACTATTTTGTGTATGTGTGTACAAAGATACAATATAACATTAAAGTATCGTGGGACCAGAGTGTATGAAAAGTATTTCCCACTTTAAATTAGAAAAGACAGAATCCTACTCAGTCTCCAAGTGAGGTTACCTCTTTCCCCCCTTTTTTTCTTTAAACTTACATGATGAATTTTGCTCTAACACTTGTTTTAAAGCAGAGAAGCGTCTGTATCCAGAACTCACTACTGGTCCATAGGTTGGGGGAAAGAATTCCTCAGGCAAATCCCAAATGACGGAAGGAAAAATGGCAGCAAAAGAGTGACTACACAGAAAGCACTGCACATTGCAAGAGGCATTGCAAATACATACAATCGGGCTTGTGTTTTCATAAGTTGGAGCTGGCCACTTGCATGCTTTTATCAGTTCCACTCCCATCCTCTCTCACTGCCATGTGGCTTTGGCTCTTTTCCTACCTGCTCTACAGACTAATCCTAAATGCCACTGATATTTGATGCCTGAATCGCAGTTCCCAAGGGTTGCCTGCATATAAATTCAGATCCAAAATAGCAAAAATCTTGCATGAGTCTCAGAGAAGTAACTCTGGTTATTTCAATCTCTTTCCTTCACACCACTCCTTCTCTCTGACTTGTTAATGTTTGCCACCATTCCACTATTAATACCTTCTTGGGTAGAAGTCCCACACAATCCAGGTTGCTCACAGAAGAGCGTCAGCCAGCATTTTCCATACAACCTTTGGGTCCTAATTAGAATAAACATTGCTTGTGATAACTAGAGACAGGACGGTCCTGACTGTAAGGATAGTCAGAGACACCACAGACAGGAGAACACCCCAAGACTGTGCGTGTTGTTATTCAGTTAGCAAAATCCCCACCTAGGCTTGTATTCTAAAAAACATAGGCATAGTCCTTAAAAAGCTGACTACAAACACTGCCTTCTTCCATGTGCAATGGGCACAAGGTCAGCACAAGAGGCTGAGAAAGGGAAACAGCACCCCTCCTGTTAAGAAGGATTTTCCTGTGGAGGCTTAGGGCAGTTGTGTTACACATACATTTTCTGTGATTCATCTTTTCTAGGTAGATGATGCACTATATAAGCAATGCCAGGGCTTTGCTCAGTCAATGTTGGGTCAAATAAACGTGCCTGTATGCAGCTTTTATTGAAAACATCACGTAATTGAAATGTTTGCACGGCAGCACAAAGATAGACACAAGGCTGCCTATAAAGTCTCAAGGATACTACCACTGCCTTACTAACCAACCATGACAAGTAGATAGAGGTATGATTGTCATATCAGAACAAGGTACTGTCTGATAATAATCTAACTGTCCAAAGCTACACTGAAAAATTATTAGGGAAATAGTTTAGCAAGTGTTATGCTCTTACAGACTCAAAAACGTAACTATTTTGCACTGATAGACCAGTTTACTTGCAAAATATCAAACAATTTGAAAAATTAGAACAAAAAAAATCAACTGGTTCACATAAATTGAGTATTTAGTAGAGGACTGTAGAATAGTTTCTTTTATTTGTCTTTTTGAGCGTGGGCTGGACAGTTCAACTACTTGGGCTGGTATATTACTTTTCCATCAAATAAATCTTTGAGGTTTTTTTCCTGTCATTAAATTTCCAACTCCCATTTCTCAACCTTTTCTTCTCTATCACTGCAATTTCTCATATAAGAAAGCAGCAGCGAGGTCCGTAATAACAGAACAAAGCTTTACAGACTCGTTCTTTCTGACTGCATTTTAGGTCATCACTTGAGGACTACTTTCCACAGATACCTTAAGCCCATGCACGTAGCATCTGCCCTGACCCTTCAACTTAGTGAACTTTAAAAAAAGAATGTGATTTGGGGTGGTCTAGTTTTTAGCTGGAAAAAAAACAAACAAACAAACAAACAAAAAAACATACATAACTTCACTTTTGATGCATACACTGCTCCCCTGACCAAAATTTATTGCTAATATCTACTGCGATCAGAATCCAGTGCAAATGCAGTATGGATGCAGTAAAAGCCAAATGAAACTTCCAAATTGAACTGCACACTGATTTTTAATTTTTCACAGTAGTGAAAAGATCATCCTGCCACTCTCTGAGATCTCTGTGCTGTTGCATCACTGACGCTCTCCAGAATCAAGCAGCTCTGAGAACATGGGTAGTGGTATTGACCCAAGCCCGCACTTTTTTCAAAGATATCTCTCAATTTAAGCAGAGAGATTAAGAACTTCAGAGAATGGGCATGAAACAGATTACTCTCTGCAAATATTCCCGTAAAAGTTTTGATAGCATGCCAGATATAAATGGACAAAAATCTATTACGCTTTCTATTTGATTCGGGTCACGTTAGGAGGTTAGTAATTTTGTATGGGATTCTTGAATGGCCTCTCCCTCTTCTGTGAGCAGAGGGATTACTTCTTTCATGCTGTACATATGGTGCTCTTGAGGAACATTTCATTCACTTGAAAACATAGTTCTGGAAACAACGTCTTATATAGGACTCTGTCCCTTGTCACATTGCTTTAGAAGTAGAGGGAGAGAGCTGAAACAGATAGGTATAGCTTCCTAGTACATTTACTTTTGATTAAAGACAATATTATTCCATTCTATACTGTAGGCAGAAAATTCTGCTTTATTAACAGTCTATGGCACCCTAATGAACTCTGGCAGAACACAGAAGGAAAAGCAGATCCCTACTGAGTTGTCTGGAGGAGCCAGAGGGGACCAAAGAAAAACACAGGCAAGATGTTAACAGGAGAGCTCGGGCAAAAACCTGACTACAAAGAAAAATGAAAAGCTTATTCTAAGGGGGAGACGTATTCTATTATTAATAATAATAGGACACTTTTCAGTGTAGGCTTATCAAGCATGCTTTTTCTGCAGTGTTTTGAGCCAGCTACCATTGTCTATTACTATAAACACACTGTCACCAGTTAGTTTTGCCTAAGTAGCCCCCACCGGCTTGTTTAAACTGGAGCATTCCTTTGTAAAGTCTCATTTCTTTTTTAGTTACTTTGCATGCAGTGCGAAACAGTGCACGCTCTGCTAAAACAGAGCTGCTCAGGAGGAGGCCAACTGCATAATAATTCTTGAAGAGACTGACAATAGCTGGAGTTAAATTATGCTTTCATTTTTCTTATGTTTTAATCTGATTCGTCTTAATTGCATGTTTGCAACATGTTAATTATCAGGGCTTGACATTGTAGAGTTGGTATTGAGTAGAAGAGTGATTTGGCTACGAAAGTGAAATCTTCTAAATAACTTACATGCACACAAATGTTTGGCAACAAATTAGATTTGCAAATAAGCAAACTTTACTGCCTTACCCACAGACCCAGAATTTCTGAAAATGACCACCACAAACCTCCACGTCTCCAACAACCTTTCCTTTATCTAGCAGGATTAACAAAAACACAAAAAAACCCTCTGCTACAGAAAAACTACCCATTACGTCAGACCCCAATGAATGGCTTAACACACAAACTGCACACAAAACCCCGAGCTCAGCAGAGGCGCTCTCCCTGTGCTGTGTTAGTGTCCTGTCGCTGACCTAGAGCAGGGGTGAGACCACACACTGGAAGCAGCAGCACAATTTCTCCGAAGCCATGGAAGCTGCACCACCTCCAGCAGCTCAAAATTTGGCTCGCTAGAACCCAGCATGCACCGAGGAGGTGACAAGAGCAAATCTGAAGTGCTGAAGGTGAGGGACTCTCACATTCCTCAAGTAATTGGAAATTAGACTAAAATGTTATTAAAGGAAAAAAAAAAAAAAAAAAAAAAAAAAAGAAGTGAGGAAGAACTTGCTGACACCAATTTGTCTTTGAAATACCCTTAGGTGATGTAAAAGGCTTCCCTAGCTACTTCTATAAATTGTCACTCTCACCCAGATCCAGGGAGGTGTTGACTAGCCTGGGCTTCAAACAAACTCCAGGGGAGAAGCTGTGCGCTGCCGCCCTGGATGGGTTCACCGTGGGGTGGGTGCGCTCGCAGCTTGGCAGCAAGTGTTTGCTGTAATTAGGCAAACACTTCGGGAGGAGCAGCTGAACAGGTTTCCACTGAACTGCTGCACCCAGTTCGGTTTGTGCTGCTGCTAATAACAACCCCCCAGCAGCGCTCAGCCCTGAGCGTGCGATGCAAAAGCCAGCATGAATAATGCAGTGAGCGCCGGGTCCTGAACCCACCTTTCCTTTCAGGAAGGGAGAAGCAATGCACCTCAGGTACAAAGTTTTACTCTAGCAGGGCTTAATCTTTCTTTCCTTTTCAGAGCTTTGTTACTAAGTGCTGTGTAGGTGTGAAAAGCCTTATTACCATGTAATTTTGTTGGGATCAGACTTGCAACTACCTGCTTTGCTTCATATTCATATACACAGAGCGATCAAAATCTGTTTTATTTCCTAACAATGGCCAATTTTGCTATAATTATTTTAAAATAGCAGATTTCAGGAATAGTGCCCCAGTTAATTCACGGGTGGCACCTATCCACACACGACTGAAATACCTTATTATTTATTACCTTTTCCATAATGAACTTCGCGATAAACAACTGGAAAACTAATTTGGTTTTTGACAATGCCGAACCTTTGAATAGAGAAAATCACAGAGTCGAACACAGAGTGCAGTCCTGTGTGGTAAGTGGTCGCCATGGCAACCGATAGATTTTATGCTAAGTCTGGCCTTTAAAAACATTGCACGTTTACCACCGAGAAAAAGATGGCCTTGATTTCAAAATGATACAACAAGGATCTCGAGCGGGCATGCTTCCTCGGCTGCGTTGCAAATAAAATTAGCAGGCGTCCCTTTAACACTAAATCCTCTCAGCGCGGCGTGTCATCGTTGACGTACGTGTGGGCCCGCTTTCGGCGGGGAAGTTTTTTTCCCCCCCTTGCGTCTCGTTGCACGACATGGAGCCCTTTCCCCCCCAGTTCTCCCCTCCTTGTTTTTCTCCATCCCGCACGAAAATAGACCGTCGAGCCCTTATCTCAGCCAGTGATCATGGTGACAGAGAAAATATTATTGCGTGCTTATCTAGAGCAGTTTCAATCATACAAGCTTATAATAACTTGCAATAATGGGAGAAGGAGTAACTCTAGCTGCAGTGCCTGCTACAGCCTCATTTGCTTTCACTCCACACTCGAGTAACCGGCGCCCATAAAAGGGAACGTATTTTTAATAAATAAAGATCCCAACTTCAGGCTGTCTGCAACTGTTGACAACAACATGCTGTAAAGAGTTAAGAACTATGATCGTCATCATTAGCGCTTAACGAGAATTTGGTTTTCGGTTTTGGAACCCGAGTAACGGGGCATTAGGGGAGACGGACAGAATTATAACTGAATTCGTTGTTCGATTTTTCATCCCTTATTACCTGACAGTATGGGGCACATGCCTGTAACGTTTGATTCAAAGCAGAGTTTGCACGCTCAGGTTATTCCTCTCGGCATGCGTGTGGGATGCCTGCTTTTGGTTGATTAGGAATGCAGCCTTGAGAGCTCTGGATGAGTAGGAGGGGAAGATACAGAGACCATCTGTTGCTATTCCTGTGAAGGTAATTTCAACATGCATTCAGTCATCATCGTGACAGTAATAGCACTTCATACATAGCCTTTCACATCATCAAATGTTTGGTCTTTGTGTTCCGTTCCATCTCAACCACAGTATAAGCATCACTCTCTCACCACGCTGAATGCTTCCCCCACGATCTCCTTTGTCCAAGGTGTACTTTCCTTTCCGCACAACAGAAGAGAGGTCCTCTACTCAGCCTCCGTGAACAAGGGGCATAAAACAGTCAAGTTCTGTTTACCATGAAACAAGACAATGTAACCGAATTTATTACCCTTTGTGTTGCTTTTTCCTATCTGCTGTTGGGCTTCAATTTCTCCAAGGGTGATCATCAAAGCAGCAACAAAAAATAGGAGCCCCAACTGTGATGGAAACAGGCAACAAAACAAAAGCTAAAAGCTTCTGTGTGAAGCATGGTCCCCCGTGCATCTCTGGGGAAGACAAAAGTTTGCCCCCCTGTAGGGAAAAAATATGCTAGGAACAAATCTACCCAATACACAGGCAGCACAGCAATAAGAGGGCTGGAGGGGCTCAGGTACACCGGTAAGGCATGGCAAGGTAAGTACTGTCTGTCATCCGATCGCTGCTTCCCTCTGGACGACCAGCCATGCGGCACCTCTGTGGGTACCAATTCATCCCACCACCAACGTGCTATGGTATGGCAATTCAGCACACCAACAACTTGCATGTTGTCAGCGTTGTTGCATGTAGTCGCATGTATGTCAACAGCATTTTGCTTTTGGTGAACGCCGTAGCAGTAACGTTAGCATCGCCGCCGCCGCCACCGCCCCCTCCCATTCTCTTTCCTTCCCCACAGATGGAGGAACGCTGTGCCAGCGTTATGATTAGCAGAGTGTTGGAGTTATCAGAAACAACTGAGCAGCTCCTGACAGACTACTTCCCGTTTGCTATCCCATTTATTTATTTATTTCCATTTAGGAGGGAAATCAGACATATACCAGGTGAAAGGAGGAGAGATCCTCCAAGGGAGGGTGCTATCTGTCAAATGTTTCCCTCGGTCCCTGATCTGCAGACGCACCTCCACAGAACTCCTAATAACCGTGGTGAGCCCTGAGCCCCCTGCTTCCAGCCCAGGCAGCATCGCCGTTTCTCTGGGAGCTGTGCTCTCTCAGCCTGCCTTCACTCCCTGCTTTGAAGGCAAACAGCAAGGATCAGCCAGCATTACTACCAAGGGATGCAGCAACATTGCCAACAAGTTAACAGACAAACCTTGGGATACCACTGGAAAATACACCTGCAGACGCGAAACACAAGATAAAGATTATGGCACTGCACAGCACACATCCCCACGCAGAACTTCTTGCCTTCACGCACTCCTAGAAACTCTATTATATTAAAAAATAATAATAATAAATCTTATTCTACCAGCACTCATAGCAACTCTGTTTGGATTTTACAGATCTTTTGTTTTCCCCACATCTCAGAGAGGAAAAGTTTAACATGGCCAATTTTAAAATGGAGGAGAACCACAGTGTTCTTGGGTCCTGAATGAAATATTTGCTCTTCTTCTGTATTACTTTCAGTGGAAATAAAAAAAATAGAGGAAGACTTCAGATTGTCTTTTTCTTTAAAGCAGAGATTTCTAGTACCAACAGATAACTAATCTACTGAATAAATCTGAAGGTATCTGGCTGGTGAAAAAGTGAAGTGGTTGAGACACCAGAGACTTCACAAGGCAGATGACCTTTTTTTTGTTGTTCTTAAATGGAGATGCAATGAGGTCTTTACTCAGGCGTGGCAGCATGCTGATCATATTTGAAAGTGACAAACTTGTCATCTAATACCTGCCAAATATCCCAGCTTCCACAGTTAATTACAATACAATATTCACCGCCTTCAGAGAAAAAAAAAAATAGTCGACATAAATTTGAATTGGATGGCTGGGGGAGAGAAACAGCACGCATGGTCATTAGCCATCAAAATCTACACACTATGAAGTTCTGCTTGCTGTTGTCCAAAAAAACAATCACACTCAGACCTATTTTTGGTAAGTATGATAAAAACCTATCAATGGAGCCAACTCAAAAGTTCTATTTTTTTATGCTACTGACAGTTCCAAATGAAGAAAATGTGGCTGCTCTGGCAAAAATAGTTGATTGTTTCACATAATGAAATGCTGCTCTTCGCTTCTAGATCCTATTAACTTTTACATATAAACTGTGTTAATGTAGAAGCATCAGGAATCTGTGAAAATAATTTCTCGTGACAGCTCTAGGATTAAGCTCTTTTCAGATAGTTAGACTGGCTAACTTCAATTGTAAATTGCTTTTAAAGAGCAGAGCATATACCGTAACCCCTCCCGTGCCTCCTACAAACCGACATCAACAAGGCATCTGGGACAAGCGTATGCCAGTAATTTATCTTAATTATTTGTCAGCAAAGCTGCCCTAATAGGATCTGTCTTTCATTTTGATTAAAATGACCCTCTGAAATGTGGTCCTCATAGAAAGTTGACAAGCAGAGGTAAAATTTGAACTGTCTGGCACTTCTAATTTTATCTCTGGAAACGAAGAGTGCGCTTCTAAATACTCTTCTCTAACTGTTTCCTCTATTCCCCTCTCTGTTTAGCTCCCACACCATGAACAACCTGTTCATACCTCTTTGGTGATCAACAATGATAAAGTCACCTTTGGTCCCTGTGACTTCTTCCCATTTTTCATTCTATGCCCCATAGCAAGCATTATTTCTACCATTACTTGAATGTATCAGGAATTCAATACTGTAGTTAAACAAACTACTACTACATCGTCTTTTTTTTTTTTTTTTTTCTTAATCGCTTAGCTATGGCTATGACAAATACTTCTCAAGCCATCTGGTATGATTTAATCCTGTGATTTTTTTTGAAGGTACAAACTGATGGGGTTCATCATATTGTTCCAGTATTCAGGTACGTGACACTCCCAAATACGACATTTTTGATCATGCTGCAATGACATGGTAATTCTTTAGGAACTTCTTTTATACGTATATTTATGTATATACTTTAATATATATGTGCTTAGACTTATCATTTGCCAGAATTAATACATACACAGAGCTGGCATTTACTGTCAGGACGTAAGACCACAGATTTGATTTTGAAGTTATCAAGACAAAGTCTTTCAGAGGTCTGTTAACCGAAGTTTTCTCACTAGAGCATGATGTGTTTCACTTGATGGTACCAGTTACACATGAAATGCAATTTCAGTATTACTATTCCAGATGAAGTCATGTGTACAATTAGAAAGCACAGATAATACCTTTAGAGGCTTGTATGAGGGATCAGATACGCCAAAAAGAGCATCAAGGAAAGAGCCCTGGCTTGGAAGGGCAGCTGGGGAAGGAGCATTGCCAGTAGGAAGATGATAACTGAGTAAATAGTAACACGAGCTGGAAAATCTGCAAAAAAACAATTTCTTGCTTTTCAACTACTCTCTCACAAATTGTTACAGAGGAAAAATAGGTTGTAACACTTCAGCTAGCTCAAATGAAAAAAGGAACAAAATAAACAAATATCAGGGGTGCGGGGTATATAAACTTCTCCCTCCATAGTTTCGCAAGGGGTGCTGGGGATAATTTCACTTATAGTCTACTAAAATAAAAATTAAAAAAAACGAGAGTTTAAAGATGTTCCAAGATAATGTGATACAATGCATAACATATGTTTAGGCTGACCATGCATGCCTGTTTTTTCACCCTTCCAATCCCATA
Organism: Aythya ferina; assembly: GCF_964211825.1. Lineage (NCBI taxonomy): Eukaryota > Metazoa > Chordata > Aves > Anseriformes > Anatidae > Aythya > Aythya ferina. The sequence continues at coordinate 44,705,242 of NC_140300.1, read as the reverse complement.
TCCTGTCAGCATCAGCCTTAGAAATAAAAGTTATGAGACAAAGCATTATCCCCCAGATTTTAATTTACTGTCTTGGCACATGGAGACTAACATTTAGTAAGGTTTTGAATACTAATTCAATACAGAGTGAGGAAGCACAGGAGAGAAAAAGAGGCGAAATAAGAAAGCTCAGGTATCAGCTTTGGTAGGATTTACCTGGATGATGGAGTAGAGTGCACCCTCAGTAAATTTCCAGATGACACAAAACTGGGGGCAGTGCCTGACAAACCAGAGTGCCATGCTGCCATCCGGAGGGACACCGACGGGCTGGAGAGGTGGGCTGACAAGAATCTCATTAGGTAATTCAACAAGGAGAAGCACAAAGTTCTGCACCTGGGCAAGAACAACCCCCATGATGCACATGATGGGGTCACCCAGCTGAAAAGCAGCTGGGCAGAAAAGGACCTGGGAACTTGCTGGACACCAAGTTGAACATGAGCCAGCAGCGTGCCCTGGCCATTAAGAGGGGTAACTGTGTTCTTGGCTGCATTAGGCAAAGTATGGCCTGCAGGTCAAGAGGTGATCCTTCCCCTCTACTCAGCACTGGTGAGGCTGCCTCCTTAGTTCTGGGGCCCCCAGTACTTGGACATGCTGGAGAGAGTCCAGCTTAGAGCCACCAAGATGACCAAGGGACTAGAGCATCTCTCCTATGAGAAGAGGCTGAGAAAGCCGGGACTGTTCAGCCAGAAGAGAAGGACAGGGGGGTGGATCTTGTCAATTTACGTAAATACCTGAAGGGAGGGTGCAATGGGGACAGAGCCAGGCTCTTTTCAGAGTGCCCAGGGACAGGACAAGAGGCACTGGGCACACACTGTTACACAGGTGGTTCCCTCTGAACATCTGGAAGCACACCTGTGCTGTGCGGGTGATGGAGCACTGGCACAGGCTGCTCAGAGAGGTGGTGGAGTCTCTCTCACTGGAGAGATTCAGAAGCCACCTGGACATGAGCCTGGGTAACCTGGAGGTGGCCCTGCCTGCCCATTGGATCAGGTGACCTCCAGAGGTCCCTTCCAACCTAAGCCATCCTATGATTCTGCAGACAGATCAGTTAAAGCCAGTTTTATTTCTCCCACTCCCATTTCTGTGCTAAAAAGTTATTTTCTGTAATGTGCAAGACAGTTCCTTGACCATCATTTCACGTTCAAGTCAGTTAGAGAGAAATTGTTCATGTATATCAAACACAAAAAGGTCCCACATTCCCCAACTCCATATTAAATAATGATGTGTGGTTCCCAGAACCAGGCTCCGTAGGCCTCAATCTTGTACTACAATAGTAATATTTATCACTCTTTCACATCAGTGTAGCTTTCCCTGAAGAAGATCTGGACTCTCAGGCAGTACGGTGCTACATACACTACATAGAATAAAATGGGATGGCTCCCAGAAAGCAAAGGATTAAATATTTCCTTCTCTCTCCTCCATCTTCAGCTACCTGTTTCAGACTCCATTCTGCCCCCACCCTTGCAGTCAGCACAAGCCTTTCATGATCTGAGCTGAAATATGGCAAAAAAAATAAAAGAAAAAGCTTTAAGGAACGGTATTCTGCACTGTTTGATCAGACACATGCCAAAGAAGGGAGAAGGCTGGGAACACACAGTCCAGGTGGAAGCAAAAGTGGGACTGCAACCAGCTGTACCATACAAAACCACACCAATGAGGAATCAAGCAGGAAAAGGCATGGAACTTCCTTTTCTGCATTTTTTAATAAAGGTGATATGCTGATATTAAGCTGGATTTTCATATTTGTTTGCACTCTTAGAGTTCTGAATTAGTGCAAGGAGCAGCTTTTGGATGAATACAGGGAGCATTCAATGAAATTGCTCTACCCCTGCACAGGTTCCTCTTATTTTGTCTTGCCTATGATATCACAAACCATCTTGAACACAGTGCAGTATGTTCGTTGTCATAAATCACACCCAGACACTTGGAACAGTAAATCAATACTGTTCCCATCTTCTGCAAAAGGAACAGGAGGCTGACATAACCTGCAGAGAGAAAGGGGAAACCTGCCAGCCTGCTCTAAACAGGACTCCCGAACATGAGAGTCACAAGCCCTGCAAGTTTCTTCACTCAGTAGCAAAACAATGCTACTGCTACTGACACTTCCCCTCTCCACAGAAAGGTATTGTGTTTGTAGTATATAACTGTCACAGCACAGGCATCAACACTCTTGTTCTTCAAAGAAAAAGACAGGTGGTAGAAAGGAGTCAACCACAAAAGGGGCAAGGCAGAAGCCAAGCACATCCTGTTCCAAAAGGCAAAAAGGGAAGGAAAAAAAGTCACTGATTCTTTCCACCTCCGTAGATAAACTAACAGGGCTGCTTCTTGGTGTCACAATACCTCTGCAGAAGTCAAAATCTACAACAACGAGTAGGCAACGCAGCAGGACTGCCACTCTCTGAGTACCCAGTCCACCAGGAATCTTGCCAGGACATGAAGTAGAATTGTGTGAATTTGTTTTTTCACAAGCTTGCGAGAGAGAGAGAAAGGGAAAACAACAATAACAAAAAACACACACACATAAGGTGATATCTAGGAATGGAGGCATTTTTCAATTTAATCTCAATTTCATCAAATTGCTTAGGGGGGAAAAACACCTTACAAAACATAAAATCCCAAGTGTTTCTATTAACATTTGCTAAATGCATTCTTTATTATCATTATGATTGACTTATTTTGAATTTTTTCTTCAGCTTTATTAAGGAAGACCTCAAAATATTAAAAATTGGCCAAAGGATAAGTAAAAACAATACAGCAAAAGTCTCACTTAAACGCCCCACTAAGTGAGATGAATTCCAAAATTGTCAAACAGATTAAAAATTCATCATTAGCCCAGCTCCAGCACTAACATAACTTTCTTCTACTTTCTTACAGCAGAAGGACTCCTAGGAACATTCACCTCTAAATCGTGTTAGCAGAACGGTGGTTGGTCCTCAACTGGAAGCACAGAAACAGAAATATCTTTTACGTTAGAGACACCAAATCCTATGAGAAATATTAGCTCTGAGAGTTTAGCTTGTGCGGACAGAGAGAATTCAAGTTCACTTCAGGAAAAAAAAAAAAAAAAAAAAAAAAAAAGTATGATAAAGTACAGGAAAACCTTTTCATCAACTGGAATACGCCACTATGGAGTTAGGAAATCAGTTTTCTGGTTTTGTCTCTACTATTCGTGCATCCTGGGAATCTGGGCAACTTCTGTGAATTTGCTTCTGTTTTCCCCAGTCTTTACAAAAAGATGATACTTAACAAAATGATTCAAGATGTACAGATTAAAAACTCTATGAAAGGTATTAGAAGATTTTCTGCATTTTGCCTAAGATCCAGAGTCTTAAAACCTTTTGTAATTCACAGTTCAGTGAATTATCCCAAAACATAAAAGTCTTTGGATAAAAACATTTGCATTTAGATACATTTAACCTTACATTAAAACCAGAAGATGAATAATACTTTAATGCTTGTCATATTTATTAGCTCTGCTCAAGGTGAGCAAAAGCTCTTGGGAACAGATGTGCCAGACCTTCCTCCCCCTCCCCCATTCACTTTTTTCCCTTCTTATACTGCAGGAGTTCAGTTCTAGCGCTATTTTTTCATACTTTTTTTTTTTTTTCCTCCTGGCACAAAAATCAGAATGCAGCAAAGACATAAGGGATGAGGATAAAAGAAATAAGACCAACTACTAAATTGACTGTATAAAGAGTGAAAGAGAGACAAAACTGGTTATTCAAAGATATGTTTTGACCTACTCTGCCGTAAGCCCCTATGTCACCCTAACCCAAAAATTCTCTCCCAGAGCTCAGCTAATGATTGCCTGTATTTGTGTTCACAGAAGCACAGAACAGTTCTGGTTGGAAGGGATCTCTTGAGATCATCTGGTCCAACCCCACTACCCAAGCGGGTTGGTTAGAGCAGGTTGCTCAGGAAAGGGGCCGGCTGAGTTTTGAACATCAACAAGGCTGGAGACCCCCCAGCCTCTCTGGGCAAACTGGTCCAGTGTTTGAGCACCCGTACAGGTATTTTCTTGTGCTGATTGCCACTTGTCCTCAGAAGAGTCCATCTCCCTTGCCTGCATTCCCTCCCATCAGTTATTTATATATATTGATAAAATCCACACAAGCCTTCTCCACGCTAGAGAGCTCCAGCTTTCTCAGGCTCTCCTCACAGGAGAGCTGCACTGGCCCATTCATCATCTTCGTGGCTCTTCGCTGGATTCACTCCAGTAAATCCATATTTTCTTGGGCTCAAAATGCAGAACAAGACAGAGTATCCCAGGAGCGGCCTCACCAGTGCAATGCAGCGAGGAAGGACCACCTCCCCTGAGCTGCTGGCAATGCTCTTCCTCACGCAGCCCTGACCTTTGCAGCACAGGCAAACTCCTGGCTCATGGTCAGCCTGCTATCTATCAGTGCTCAAAGGTCCTTCTCTGCAGAGCTGCTTTGCAGCCAGTCGGACCCCAGCACGTCCTGATATCTGGGGTTATTCCTTCCCAAATGTAGGACTTGGCATTTCCCTTTACTCAATTTCATGTGATTCCTCTCAGCCCATTTGTCCATCCTGCAGAAGCTCATCTGAATGGCAGCACAGCCATCTCTGTATCAACCACTCCTCCTGGTTTGGCAGCAGCTGTGAACTTGCAAAGGGCGCACTCTGTCCCATCAGCTGGGTCACCACCAGAGATGTTAAATAGCACTGGCCCCCGTATCGACTTGTGGAGTACACAGCTATTGACCTGCCTCAAACTGAGCTTTGTGCTGCTGATTGCAGTCCTCCGGGCCTGGCTGTTCAACCAGCTCTCAGGTCCATTTATAAAAGCTGCACTTTGTCAGCTTGTCTGTGATTTTGTTAGGAGACATGGTGTCAAAAGACTTACTAAAGTCATGGGAAACAACTACCACTGCTCTCTCTCGCCTCGTCATCCAAGCTAGTCATCTCGCTGCAGAAAGCTATCAGGTCAGCGAGGCATGATCTCCCCACCAGAAATCCTTGCTGACTACTCCCAGTCATCTTGTCCTTCAGGTACTTGGAAATGGTTTCCAGGAGTAGTTGTTCCATCACCTTTCCAGGAACTGCGGTGAGGCTGACCAGCCTGCAGTTCCCTGAATCTTCTCTCTTGCCCTTCAGTAGCAACATTTGCTGTCTTTCAGCCCTGAGGAACCTCTGCCAGTCACTATGACCTTCCTAAGGTAACAGCGAGTGGCCTGTTAGTGACAATCAGCTCTCTCTGCACTCAGGCGTTCAACCCATCAGGCCCCAGCTCACAGGTGCTGGGTTTGCTGAAGCGTTCCCTAACCTGGTCCTCCTCCACCACGAGCAAGTCTACCTTGTTCTGTACTTCCCTGCTGGTGTCTCAGGGACCTGGATCTACCAAAGGCTGGTGCTGCTGGCAAAGACTGAGCCAAAGAAGGCATCAAGTACCTCAGCCTTTTGTCTGTAATATGGCACAAGGTCTCCTGCCCCATTCAGCAGTGAGCCCACATTTTTCCTAGTCTTCCTTCTGCTGCCTATGTACTTGAATCCTTTCTTGTTCACTTCCCCTTGCCAGATTCAACCCTGGGTCAGCCTTAGCTTTCCTAAGGCTATCTCAGCACAAATAACAACTTTATACTCCTCCTGAGTCATCTATCCTTGCTTCTACCCCTCGTACACTACCTTTTCTGTATGCTTGAGCTCAGTTGGGATTTTCTTGTTCATCCATGCAGACCTTCTGTCACTTCTGCTTGTTTTTCTGCTTCTCAGGACAAGCTTTCTTGAGCTTGAAGGAGGTGATCAATATCAACCGACTCCTCTCCTCTCCACAGTCATATCCCAAGGGATTCTTCCAAGCAAATCTCTGAAGTGGCTTAAGGTTGCTCTTCCTGAAATCCAGGGTCATGCTTCTGCTTTTTGCCCTGCTCCCTCTCAGGATACTGAACTCCAGCTGATGGTCACTACTGCCAAGGCAGCCCCCAACTTTCACACCCCCGATCAGTTATTTCACGTTTGAAATATCAGGTCCAGCTGATCAGGTCTGCTGGTGCAGATAAAAGCTGCACAGATAATTGTAAGAGGCTTGATAGCAAGCTTACACATTCTCTAAAAGCTACATCATAAAAAACATTGAGAAACAATCAATAGAAAAGAGGCAGACACACAGGTTAACTTTATTTTCATTCATAGGTCTCTCAGAAAATATTCTCAGAAAAACAGTCTGCTTGTTCCATAATATTTAACTGAGCCTTCGCCAAAGCTTTAGGCATGTCAGTACAACAGAAGGGAAGGAAATAATAAAAGAAACAAGATTATATTACACTGACTCACTGGTGGGTACCAACACTGTTCAGGAAAATGGGTAGAAGTATAGAAGAGAAACATCATGGAGAGAGGGAGAAGGGGAACCACAACGAGAAAGACCGTGGCTGAGACACAAAGGGACGGTGCATGTCAGCAGCGTGGGAAAGGAGCAAGGACAACGGATCGAGCAGCACAGACTGTCTTTGTAGCTGTGGTGTGCCCAGGCCTTACACCTGATTTAATACCTTTGTAATAGACAGTTTCTTTTCCTCTATAGCTCAGTGATGACAATTGCAGAGTGCTGCTATTGCAATGCTTGCATTAAAATACATGGTATCACTTTTTTTTTTTTTTTTTTTTAGAGTCCCAGTTCTGACTGCAGACTACACAATCTTCCACCAGATTTTTTTCTAGCCATCAGCTACAGTGTACTAACAGCCATGATGACTGATTTGTACGTTTGTATCAGTACTGTAATCAGGGTTAAACTTATGCTTAGAAAAATCTTTGAGATTGTCCCAGTATTTTGTGGTACAACATCCTGTCTCATACCTGAGACATAACACATTAGAAGGATGCCAAAAACAGGAGATCGTTTTTTTTTCATGGTATTTTCCTACCCTGGAAGGCTTACATTTGTAACCTCTGTAAAAGGTGAGGAAAAGGAAAAGGCATCCTTTTCCTCATCCAAAAAATAAATAAATAAATCCATGCCTTCCCTCTGTTCCCTGAAGGGTGTGAATAAGAAAAAAGTCCAATAATAGGAAAGAGCAGAATTTATTGAAGAGAGATAATGAGAATGAAGAGAGTGCTAAGAGGGTCAAAGGTTATGTGCAGAGCAACCCTTAAAAAGAATGGGTATTAAAATCTTTGGATATTAATCCAGCCTGTGACCCTTGTCACCAGTTAAAATATCAAAAGGTATCAGAACATTAACCACCAGACATTTTAGAACAGTTCAAACAGCCTGTGCAAGTCTAATTAAATCTGCCCCCAAATCTGTCACCCAGTACAGAAAAACAAGATGGGAAAATTCATCATGACTCAAAACTAAAAGGTAGGTGGGATGAGAATACTGACACTGGCATTTATTATGGAAGAGGATTATCATAATCAGCCCCAGCAAACAATCATCTCTCAATCTGTGTAGGGCTGAGCTTTTTGTTTTCAGTATGCTAAACTTTTACTGCCAAGGAAGGCTCATAGCCTGGAAATTATTTCATTGCCACTTTGTTTCAAGAAACTGTGTGTGTGTGTGTGTGTGTGTGTGTGTGCGCACTTCAGCACTCAGCTTGGCTCTAGGTGGGTTGTGTTTTGTTGTTCTCCTTGTCTAAAGGTCTTAAGCTGTTTTTTAGAAAGAAAGGAGCACTAAAAAAGAGCTAGTTATCTTGAACAGAAGCAATCAAACTCCTTTGTTTATTTACAGCCACATGTCACTGCTTCAACTCCATGCAAAGCATACAGTCTTTAAGTTTCCTTACTCATGATTCATTCTGAGAGACATTGTAAAAGTGAGAACATTACTGGCATAATTAGACACCAGTGTATTACACGGGGCCAGAGTCGGTAGTTTTAAGAATTCAGGACGGTAATGCCAGCCAGAAGTACCTGCTACAATGCCATGCGCCACACTCAACTACTATCTGATAATCTGATTTTCAACATGATAAGCACAATACTGAAACTGTGTAACAGTGAGTGCCGCGGTCCTACACAGCTCAGACACTATAGAAATATTTTCTGAAACCAAAAGAAAATGGTTAAAAATATATAATGGAAAATATCCTTCCTCACAGCGTTCCTGTACTTCTTTTTTAATTTAAAATCAATCTCTTCCTCTTACACAGGTAGCTTTGTGGTAGTGGCATCATAGGAGTCAGTGAATTGCAGACCTCTCCTTTCTATGGGGTACCTAATGTCTGACACACACCTTTCCAAGATCACCTCATTTTGGACACACTGTGGAATTTCAGCCTTGGCTTTTCTCTTCTCAAATATAAAATAACAACGTGTACGTTTCCATTTGGGAGTATAAAGATGTTAGCAGCTATACTTCACAATTCAGAGGCCATGAAGATGGGGAAAAAAATATATAACGAATGGCTGAAACTAGACAAATTGCTCCAAAAGGCTCTAGTATTTATAGCGAATGTGTAACAGAATGAGTTTTATAACAAAGCCAGTTTTCAAACTACAACATTTTGTCTTGAAATTTGTATTTCTTTGATGTAAGAAAATGATTCAATGACTCTTTAAATGTACGTCAGGATAAAAAAGAACTTAAATATTACTTAAATATTTTTCCTTGAAAACCCTGGCCCTGCTCAGTTTCCAAATGAGTAACATTTTTGTGTCACCAGTTTCAGTAAGAGCAGTAAGCCATTACACTGCTAAAAGAAAATGCCTGGAGTTTTCATACTGACCTGCACCACTTACAGTCTCTGCTTACAGTTATGAGTTGTTCTGGGCTAGCGTACCTTCATTTTTAAAAGGCAAACATTTCTTCAATTCAGGAGATACTGTTAAATTACCCCTTGGCTTTCTCTCTTAGAGGATGACAAAATTAAATCTCTCCTAATGCAAGCTACTCTCTTTTCCGCTAAATTTATTTGATTACAAGGAAACCTTAGATCCAACAGGATGTAAAAGAGATGAAAAGCAACATTAGCTGATGTGTATCAAACCCACTCCACTCTTATCAAGCAGTGCTAAAAAGTTATTAGTGTTATGCTGGGGGAAAGAACACAGGGTGCTTCTGTAACACGCTTTCATTATTCACTGACACAAGTCATACCTTTACAGTGTTTTACCATTCTCCAAGCATAGGCAAAGCAAATATTTGTGTGGTTAGGTATCTTTTAGACAGAATGTAATTCAAGCAGTGACACCAATTTAATACTGAGTGCCTTCCGATTGAGCTTAGCCACTTCATTACTAAACTAAGAGATATTTATACTTTAAAAATAGGTCTATTTGTCATATTCTCTTGTAAAATACCTCGCCAAGACCGGATCTACTAACGAGATTTTAAGATGTGGCCCTTTACAGAAATTGCATTTAAATTAAGATATAACAAGCATGATGCTGCTACTGCTTTATCAAAGAGACAACTAACCTAAAGAAGGGATCTTTTGAATTATCTAATACAACCTCTGAGTCAGACCTCAGGGACTCAAACCTCATAAGCATAACACTTCCCATATTATATTTTCATAGAGCTGAGCTTGCCATAGTATGGCATTAGATAAACTCTGCTACTGTCCAGTTGTCCATAATCTCAGCGTGTATTTCCCAATCATTAAGGTGAGTCTGATCTCTCTTACAGTGATTCCTCATTGTACTTTTAGTACTGGGTTTGACATGACAATTTTTCCCTTCGAATTGTTTTTATGCAGACATATGGGTTCCTCCAGCGCACAACCGAAGGAGCGCTTCCAAATCTCAGCCAGAGCTAAGACATGATGCATTCTCTGCTCCTGGCCTGGCAGGAAGTGGAATTGGTAGGGACAAACTTGTAACAGGTTAGCTGCAGGTGGGTCTGCATCACACTGTCTTCATCTGTGCTTCTCTCTAAAACTCCTGCCACTTACGTCAGCCTGCAGTGCTGCTAAGCGCTGGCCTAAAAACGCACCCGGGAATCCCTAAGAAAATTGTACGAGATTATCGATTCTGCTGCAGAACTTGACTGAGTCACTTAACACAGGTATTCCTTGCGGCATACCCCCTTCAAGCTTTTCCCACTAGTTCGCTCCTTTCTGTACCACACAGCACATGAGCTCTGTGCCAGATGATACAGCATCTATCATGGAAGAAGTAGGAAATTACACAGCCGTATCCTGGGAAATCTCAGCTATTTACAGGCCAAGATTTAAACAGCCCAGTCCAGGGAGCCGCGTCTAGTGGGCAGCTCCTCAGTCAGTCCCAGGAGGCTGCAGGTGCTGAGCACCAGCTGCACAGCACACCACCAGGGACTGCAGAAAAATGCCTCTGCTGGTACGTAAAATACAGCCCCATTCTGCCTATATTTTCATGAGTTTCTACCTTCATTATATCTCAAGGTATACTAAATGTCTTTTACTTACCACCAGACCTACACATTCAGCCTAAGATTTGGAAATAAAGGCATGTGAATCACAAAATAAGGTGCCCGAAGTAGGGCTAGCTGTCACCTGGAAACCTGGCTGCATGCGTTGGCAAACCTGGTGAGCCTTGTAAATATTCAGTTGATCACGTGCAACACAGAGTGAAATCCATGCCATGCTTTTTTTCCTGGCAATGAAAGCCATGAGACAGGATACCAAACACACATCAGAAAAAGTGCTACTGAGCAACCATGCAAATTTTATGGCTTCTTTAATTCTACAGGCTCTCTGAATACTATTGGGACTCAGTTACCCTACCACTGAATGAACTCTGCACCTGTAGAATGTGCCGCTCTACACAAACACATGATCACGTCAATCAGCATCTGACATGTGCCAAACCGTGCCATCCCAGCACTAATAATTACTTCATTTGACCACAACCATTAACTATTTCTGAAGTTGTTAATAAACTTTAACTAATGGGAAGTTGGAGTCCTTATATTTCAGGTGACGTGATCTACAAGTAGAAACATTTCTTTTTCTTAGTTGTAATCTAAGCAAGGAAGAGTTTTATCAAATTTAAAAATAACTATTGAAATAATGGTATTTTTCTTGGACATTTTTTATGGTGACACATAAACACAAGGAATTCATTTATTACACTATTTAGTAATACATGGAAATTGAACTAATCTGATGTAATTGATCTTTCAGTTCACCATATATTTAGCTGTCCTATTCATTTGTAAGCTGATGAAAGATTATCCAAACATCGAATGCTGCATTGATGGATGTTTTGGCTAAATAGCTAAGGATAGTGTAGCATAGAATCATATCATATATCCTGTTTACTACTGCCTAAAGACAAAATTACTGGTCCTGGTATGTCAGTTAGCTGGAATTCCTGTGCTCAGGAATTTTCCCATGGCTGTTTCTAATACAGAGAGGTTTAAGAGGCAGTCTGCAGCAAGCTAGCCACACATTACTTTGCGCTTGATTACCATGAGTCTAAGACTTCGGCACAAGAGGTTAAAGTGGCTACACACTACCATGGAAAACACAAAACTTGAAGAGAAATGCAAGAATCAAAACACGTTAATTTCATGAGTGTCAGAAATAAAAAGTTCTTCACTTCCTTATTTGCTGAGTATTTAGTTGACTGCCTACATCTCCATCATGTTCTTTAGGAACAGTTCTTAATGGTCTTCCACTTAGGGATGCAGAAATTAAAAGCAGAATTTGCATTATGCAGGGAGGCAGAATTTGCAGAAAATTAATAAATATTAACTGAAGAAGTGAATGCAAACTAGTTTGTAGTTTTCTTTTGGCCTTTTTTTTTTTTTGGAATGATAAGCTACTGCATGGACTCTCTCATTCAGAAATAAAATGACTTTAATTCACATCCAAATTTCAGCTAAATTCTGAGGAAAGCATACACACTAATTTATTAGAAGTGTAATAAAACAGTAGCACCCTCACACTGTTAGGCAATTTGCATCAGTTATGCTAAGCAAATTAACACAGCTGAGACCAAAGATTTGTGATGTTCTATCACTTGCCATGATATGTCATTTTTCAAGCTCTCACAAGCTCAAAACCATCAAGCACTGTGCTGAAAGGTGTGCATTGCAGGCAGAGGCAAAAGCGCATTCTGAGACACTTCAGACAGATTGCTATCAATTCTCCCTCATAATCATACCAAAAACAAGAACAAGCCTTAGCAATGGAAGAAGATAGCACTGCTACAGCATCTTTTTTCCACCTTGTTTGCTTTTATTATGCATCAGCTATGGTCTGTGATCTTTCATAAGTATTTTAAGAATTGAATGCATCTCAGCTTCTAAAGGAGCTATATGGATATTATCTATATTGAGGTCAGCGACAGAGAAATACAAATTTGGTGCCTACTTTGTATCTCAAGGCAATCTTGCCATGCAAAGTCAGCAAAACAGTTTCATCAGTAAAATTGTATTTTCTATGATTTCAAACATAGTTACCTAATTCTAAACTAAAATAGTCCTACATAGAAGAAATAAAGTCTTAGCTGTGAAAGGATAACGATTCTTAAAAGCAATGACATATTTTGAGTCCTAATTCATAAAAGCAGGGCTGAACAAGAGGTCAGAATTCATCAATATAGAGAACTGGCAACACATGTATTCAGATCAGAAGTGGCAAGAAAATCAAAAATAGGCATATAAAGACACACTACCAACAGCATCATCCACAAAGTGACTGGGAATGCAACATCCATTAAATCCAAACTTTTATGACTCTACAAATGGTAGATGTGATGTCCCATCCTTAACAAACTAACTATACAGCATGGCACTTCCCAAGGAGGAGTCGTGGATTTGACATAAAACCCAAAGCAAGGAATACTATAAGAAATTTGGACTGTTTTTAATCTGTTGTATTCTCATACTGTTATAAAATTCCGTTAATGGACAAAGAACCAAATGTGCTACATATTGCACAGAACTTCCTTGTCTAGGAAGAATAAGACAATAGGAGAAGCAGATGACCAGGGGAGTTCAAAGATCAGTAAGAGAAGTGAATGATTGGTATAAGAAGCAGTGGTCTCAGTTCACTAAGAAAATGGTAAACATTTTTCTTTTGTAAACATCCTGACAGAGAACTTAAGACAGGATTTGAAGTGTGATGAGGAGGTAACTTTGTGCATAATTATAGGAAGTATATTCCAAGCATCAGAGACAACTTGGACAAGAGGAACATGTGTAGAAATGAACAAGTGCAATCAGAGACAGCAGCACAAGCCAAGGGGTGCTTCAAGACCAAGTGACAGAGTAGGTAACAAAGTGGATAGCCCTGAAGGCCTTACAAGTGACAACCAACTTGCACGCAGTAGAAATCAGTTGGGGCAGAGAATCAGGAAAGGGATGCAAGAAGGTTGGTTTTACCACGAAAATGAAGTGTTACTTTTCAAGAAATTACCATTTCAGCTATACAACATTCCACCCAAGTATCATGCAGTTTTTCCCTTCACACATCTCTCTTTAAAAGGCTGCGAAAGGGGAGAGAGTCATGAGTCAGTCACTGTCTTTATCAGACTCAAATCTTTATGATCTAAGAGAGAGATAAATGGAGGAAGGTAGAAAAGAAAGATTTCTCTTCCTGCCTCTAATGACACCAGTTAGGACCCTTGAGCAGTACAAGGAGCAGCAGCCTCCAAAATGCACTTCTGTACTCTCCTGGTTTTAAAGGATATGGGATTTTTGTTTTCCTAAAAAGTGAAACATTTAGTGAGACATTAAATCCTCCCAAGTTCTGTAGTGGCTGAAAGCCCAGACAACAGCAATAACCACAGCTTTCATTCCTGTAGCACTTCTATTGCAAGAACAACCACCAGTTGCAGCAGAAAATGCCTGTGTGGCATTGCAGCATGGTCTGCTTGAGTGAGGGACTTGAGCAAAAAACATGTGGCAAAGACACCCTTACAATGGAAATGCTCCGAGAGGAGAACTGACCACTGATCTTACCCAAATTCCAACTAAGTTAACAGTCTCAGCCTACCGTGGGATAGTATCTAGCACTCTGATCTTTCCAACGTGTCAATTAATTACACTGAAATAATCAATGTGCTTAGTTAGGACTTGGGGAAAAGTTGTGGGGTTTTTGGTTGGTTGGTTTATTATTATAATTGTTTTGTCTTCTTTTTTGTTGTATTGATACACACACACACACGTCATTTAAAATAATCAAAGCTACTGCTTTAATTTGTGGCCATGACTGCTCTTACATTTCGTTTTTCCTGGGCTTTATGGAGAAGTAGTACTCAAGGTACCAATGACAGACAACCCTGATCCAGAAGAAGGGACAGAGGGCACGGAATACATTTACAATCACATCATGAGGCATGGAAGTCTGTGCCTACTTCCCGAGAAATTCACCCCAAGGAAGAACATTTAAAAACCAATGAAAACCACCGCTTATCCTCTAGATTCCACAGCTGCAAAGATGCATTGCTCAGATTACTTCTGGGTTTTCCTGCAGTGAAGTTCTGGACAGAAATTACCTTTCAGTGTATTTGCAGAGATAAGAAAATAAGACCAGAACAAATGACATTAACAACCGTATCTTGCAGTGGAAAGAGCAAAAGGGAGAAAGGGGTCTTTTGGAAAGCACTCACCCTCAAGGGTTTAGCTAGCTAAGAGTTTAGGGAATAATCCCAAACACCTGAGAGAGCACTAAACTGCCCTCTGGAACAGCCTCCTTCTCCTTAATACCGATTACAGATGCCTACAGAGTGGGGTAGGTGAACAATCCCAACTGTGCCGATTTTGACATGTGTAATTCCTGAGCCAGAGGCACTGCGAGACTGATATTCACATTTCCCTATTTCTACGTTGAAGATATGCTTCTGTGAATAAAAATAATTTGGACTAATGAGAGAGTCTAAATTCACCTTATATCTACGCTGGAAGTGATTATCTTCAGATACATAGAATAAACCAGAACTACACAGAGATTGATTCACAGCTTTGTTGACACACTTTTATCACTCAAAATATGAAGGTGAAAGCATGTTCATCCTTGTGCACTTCTTTACACAGTTTTTTGCCACTTCTGCACCGTTCTGAAATGCACACTGTTGAGTTTCAAATCTCTTTGCTGTCTCCATTTTCCAATCTCAGCAGTTTTGAATTTATGAATTACCAAACACTGCGTAACCACCAAATACTTCGGGTCCAGATTCTTGGACACGTTCCAGCTGCTTTGCATTTTTGTAACTTGCAGCTCCTGGTATCTGGCCCCCTGGAATTTTCTCTTTTGTAGGGAGAATCTTTCCAGCAGTAGAAAATTACTGCTGGCAGTAAACACCTAGGATTGTGCGTGTAACGGATTTTCCCTTTCACAGAGTGTGGAAAAATACATAAAGCAGTTATCTACATATTTCATTCTTCTAGACTCCAGCGGGGTTCCACTGAGCGCTTATATCTGTGAAGAACAACACAGGTGCCTCCACTGGCTCCAAATACCTTATTGCCTGGGGATAGGGCATCTTCCACAGCAGGAAGAGATACAAGTACAGGCTCTCTCAAGGCAGAACTGATCTTCTTTTCTCGCTGCATGTTATACCAGCCAGATACGCAAAGGGCAGCATTGTCACTGGGGACTCTCTCCAAAGCCTGTCTGCTCGAGCCGTTGAGGTATGCCTATTCTGACACACAGCTAAAAGAACAAGTCAGCAACATAAAAATTTACCAAAGCTTCCTCATAAGCAAAGAGAAAATAACACGCATGCAGAATTTAACGCTGGCCCAAGGATACACTAACATGAGAGCAACATGAGAAATGGCAGAAATGAGAAACATCAGACAATACCAGAACAGAGGGATTAGCTCAATGGCACTGTTGATTACGGTAGAAGTTCCCTGAGCGATGATAGCTCAAATAAGGCATGAAGCTAACAAAATGAGGGCCAGTTGGAAAGACCAAGTGTTTATTTTGGAAGAGATGAGGCTGTTAAAGGGAAAGAAATTGTGAGGGGAAAAAAGAGGGAAAAAATGAATATAGAAGGTATTAAAATCATGCAGTCAGAGACGATCTGGGTACTTGATCTCCGCAACTGCACAGGCCAGTAAAACTCCTGCTTCCACCACACCCACCCCTGACGTACTTCCACAGTCACCAGCAACTGGCATCTCTTCTCCAGCATCAGTGAGGGAGTACTCAGAGCACTCTGCCTAATATTAGCATGGAAACGCCTCAGTGTTTTCCTCTCTTACAGAAAATTGCAAAATTTGACAAATCCAGTTCAAATTCATCGTGCTGCTATAACTCCAAACCATATTTTAGGCAAATCTACTGTCCAAGAGAAGTAAACTCTGTGTACACCAGGCCTTTTATAATTCTCTGCACATGAAACCTTCTACAGAAAGCTTATAAGCTTTGTTATACAGGCAATTTCAGGAAGCTTATAAAAAGGATATTGTTAACTCCATTCCATAAAAAGGGAGCTACTTATGATGAGAGAGAGGAAATGGTTTGCCAATTATATGCTTAGCAGCAGGCCTGTCACAGACAACAGCACCGTTCTCAAAATATTGACACCAGCTCCATCTCAAAAGGAAACATTTTCTACTAGGATAAGCACTCAGAAAAACCCAGGGACTGATCTAAATGCGACTGTAACATTCAAAACATCTGGGATTCACAAAAAGCAGCCTTTTAAAACTCAACTTGCTCTCCCATGTGACCTTTTCAGCTTTCTTGGCTGGAGAAAACCTTTAGCCTGAATGATTTGAACTTCACTGATTCTAGACCCCTCATGATTTCAGATAACTATAATTCTTCCATTTCCTTCCAGGAAGGTAATTTCCAGCTCGCTGTGCACTTCGGGCTCATGTCAGCTGTAAAGTGCCTAAGTTAACACTATCGGCAATCGGACTGCCCCTGTCTTCTGCGTACCTCCCTGCACGGCTCCCTCTCGTCTTCTGGCTCGTGCAGTGAGCAGGATTCAGGAGCTCCTCTGAGGTACTGTAAACACGCGGGGATATTTGCTAGGTTAGTTTTAAACCCTGATCAACTCCCAGTTCTCATCCATTGCATAGCCACACAAACATTTTGTTATGCACAGAGGGGAGGCAGTATGCAGCTCCTTCTAGTGCAGCGTCAGTGCACGTCAGCTTGTAGAGGGAATGAAAAGCCAAGAATCAAGATCTGTAAGACACAAAAAAATAACCAGACTAAAAGAAAATATATATATATCAGGAGATTCGAAACCTCCTTCTTCAGAGTAAAAAGGTTTGGACTAGTGATACTTGGACATAAGATTGGACTGTTTAGTGGCTGTTTGCTTAGTCTGCAACTACGTCTGTATCACAGAATCACAAACCTGGGATCACAATCTTCTCAGGGTGCCACTGAGAAGAGCCTGGCTCTGTCCTCTCCGCATCCTCCCTTCAGGTATAGGTACACATGGAGGGGATCCTCCCTGAGCCTCCTCTTCTCCTGGCTGAACAGTCCCAGCTCTGCCAGCCTCTCCTCACATGAGAGATGCTTCAGTCCCTTAATTGTCTTGTTGGCCCTTTGCTGGACCTCCTCCAGTATGTCCGTGCCTCTCTTACACTGGGGAGTCCAGAACTGGGGAGTCCAGGCGTGTCCTCACCAGTGCTGAGCAGAGGGGAAGTGTCACCTCCCTGTGCCTGCTGGCAAGACTTTGCTTAATGCAGCCCAGGGTAATATTATCACAGAATTTCTAGGTTGGAAGAGACCTCAAGATCATCGAGTCCAACCTCTGACCTAACACTAACAGTCCCCACTAAACCATATCCCTAACATGTACCACTGGCCTTCTTTGCAGTGCTTCTACTTGCTGGGGCATTTATTCTAAAACTTTTTTTTTCTTCATTTATTTTTGGTGTGGATTAGCATGAAGTCAGTCTGCAATGGCAAATTTGCATCTATTCATTATTGATAACTTCTGATTGAAGTAATTGAATTTACTCCATTTGAAGGATGAAATAATCATAACTAGGAAGCTCTCCTTGCCTGCTTTTGCATTAATATAGTTATTACCAATGGCTTTGTATTAGCACAGCAATATGAAAGGCCAAAGCCTAAGTGATGTACGAAAAGTACACCTAAACTCCAACTGAAATCTGTTTTCTCTGTTAATCAAAGGCTTTTCAGACATTTCTATTTTTATCACACATAGAGATCTTTAAGATCTGATTTTCAAAGGTTTGACACTTCCAATTTTACAGAGAAAAGGTGACCAGACTTTAGAGGAGAAAACCAGTTCTCAGAATTTCAAGAATATTCCTAGAGATTGAATTTTCATCTCAAGTGTAACATGCCCATTGAGCAATACTTTTTAATACCACTACATTTAAAAATTCAGTTTATATATATGTATATAGGTTTGGTTATGTGATCAAACCAGAGGCTAAGCATCTTCTCAGAAAAGACAACAAAATCAGATTAGGTTACTTATTCAAATATTTCAAATAGCTACACAGTGTACAAAACCAAACACTCACAAAACCTAAATTGGTGCAGCAGAATAAAATCCCCAGAGTTCTTAAATGCTTTTATATTTTCCACTGTATAATGGAGCATATCAGATAGAGAGGCATAAATGGCCATAAATTTGTTCCTGAAGTTACAGATGACTCTATTGTAACTTACGATGAACAGAAGGCCTTGCCACTGGAATCCGCCAGCAACCACTGAGAGAATGCACAAGGCTTTCCCTTAATACCTCTCTCTCTAAGAAGTGTTTAATTATCTGATAAATATGTTCTAATTGTAGGCAATAAAATAAAGTTTAATTCACTTTGCACAAACAAGTCCAGAAATCTCTTTCCAAATGTGTGGGGAAAAGTCCCCAGATGGATCCAGGCTCCGTGCACCTTCTGCCATAAATCACAGCAAACCTGTGACCACTCATCTGTGAGCAGCTTTTATGTATGCATTGAACATGTTCTGTGGACATTTGGCTTTCTTCCTCTTTCAGTGCTAGATACCACCTGCAGGAGTGCTTACTTGAAAAGGAAATCCTTGGTCTTCAGATCCAGAGGTTTGATGGCCCCTTTTTATTAGGGAAACAAAGGTCTGTCTCTTCCAAACAGAAATAATGGTAACATGGCTCAGAGTAGGAAATCCCATCAGAGCAAGACTTAAAATGCAGAGGATAATCACTCTAGGGTGTGTAAAGGGAGGCAAGTGAAATGCTCCTATCAAGTCCTGAGAGGATTTCGGTCTGAATCTCATGCATCTTAGTACTCCCGATCCACAATGGACTGCAATGCATTCAGAAGAGGAGCCTCTCTTCTATTCTACCATGGTACAAGATGTACAAACAATCCCAGGCATTTTCATGCTCTACCACTACATCAGGAAAAGCTCCCATTATAGGGCTCCTTAAGGTAGCATTAAAAATACACAAATCCCTAAAATACAATACTCCTTCTGTACTGGTAAACCACAATTAAAACAAAGCTTATTCATCCAATTTTTACAACAAACTGGCTTTACAGAAATAGATGTTATTTCTTACACAGCAAAAAGGTTTCTAAGTAAGGCATCATCTTTTCTCAGGCAACAATTGTGTGTGCATGACAGCAGTGCAATGGTAAAAAAAAAAAAAAAAATAGTTATTAAATCTGTATTTTCAACCAAATACAATCTTAACAAGTTTTTAGAATTTATTTCTTGGTACAAACTGCAAGGAAGAAAATTGTCTCCCACTCAAAGCAAACACTGCAGCTTTTTACTAGCACTAATAGATGCTCTACTGAATAATGTCAGCCGTGACTCAGACTTGCTTCCTCCAAAGAGGAGGACTTAAGCTTTCGCACTTGGTAAGCCTTGCCTTCCTCTGCAGTCAATAAGTCTGAAATTTTCATTTTCTTCCCCCTTTTCTCTTCCCCTGTGTTTTTAAAGTGTAAAAACAATATTTTTATAAAATCATCATCATCAGCTTTCAAAAGGAGCTGGGCCTTTAAGAAAATGATCACATAAAAGATCAACACTACAAGAAAAAAAAAAGGAAAATAAACAGGAGCTGGCAGAAAACAAACCACCAGCTAGACAGCATTGTTTCTGTGCCTAATATTTAAACTCTGTTCCAGCTACACAAAGCAGAGTAACAACAAACCTGCAAGAATTACAGTACCAGGAAACTCAAAGAAGTCATTGTTCCTTCTGGAAGCCTCACAGCCAGCTCCGGCCTTCTCAGCAAGACACTGTCAGATCCATCAAGCTGAGCTGAAAGGAATTTCCATATTTTAAAAGACCTAAGTGTGGAAAGTGAGCCGTAATATTTCGTTGCCCTTTAAAGCACAAACACTCACGCACACCAGAACAGGTTACACATACAGAGAGCTGAGTGAGTGTCAGAGGTGTGCTGGCTGCACCTTTCCAAGCAGAAGGTGAAGTAGGGAATGACACCTAAGAACAAGCCTAGAAAAAACAAAACAAAACAACAAAAAAGATGACCTGTGGTGCTAGCATCCAAGCAGATACGCTGACCGACAGGTACCTCTAACTATGTGCTGATGCAAATCACAGAAGTAGTCAGTTGATTAGACGTAGCCGAAATTGAGGCACCTCGCAGACGCCGAAGCAAGCGCGGAGGAGCCACTTCTCCCAGGTTCAGAGTGTTGCCACTCCAGGGAGGCCGGGCTCAGCCCAGCTGCCAGCATGGCTCGTTGTCATTACACGGCCCTTTTTTTACTGGGGCTCTGGAATTTAGGATAATGCATACGGTCACGTCAGCTCTCTTTATTAAGGTCCTCCAGAGATTTGTTTGACACCACATATTTTCATCAGATCAAAGCTATCTCCTAGGTATGTTAGGCAAAGTAGAGAGCATGCTGTACTTTCCCACCTTCTCTCAAAGTTTGAAACAAAGCATTAAGAACCAAGGTACGAGCCATTTATCTGTCAAATAAAGATCAAGGCGAGTTAAGAGCCTCTGGCAAATAAAGATCAAGGCTAGTTAAGGGCCTCTGGCAAAGCTGATGGTGCAGTCTGTCCCCATCCAGCTTTAAAAAGGATTGATACAGAAGCCCTTACTGCTATTACAAAACAGAATTTCTGAAAAGTTTGGATTCATTCCCTTTAAGACCCAGGAAGTTTGGTGTCTGGTTTTCCTCTCAGCAGTAACTTCTGCTTCTTCCTTTCTCTTCCGCAACTTTTGCGTGAAAACGTCTTGAGTGGCTGTTCAATCGTAGGCTACTGAAATAAATCAAAACATCCCAACTCTGAAATGTGTTCCTGTTACCAAAACCAAATACCCTGACTGAAATAATGTAGATCCCTGTCTGCCTGCTTACGTCTGCAGCCTGGCAAAACTCAGGTTCATAGGCTGCAGGTGTTTAAAAGCTGATGTACAAATCTGTCTCTATGTATACGGCTAGGTAGAAGATGATCATAAAGAAAACGGCTGATCACAGGGAAATAATAATAATAATAAAAAAGATTAAAACTAATTTCTACTGAACATTTGGATTATGAAAGGAAAGAAATACGACTCTAACACCCGTGTCTCTAGAGACTTCAGTTTGGGAACTCTCCATTACAGCCTGGGATACCGAGATTGCATTGCTAGACTGATTAGAATTTATCCGGCTGAACATTTTGCTGTCAGAAAACATGATTAGTGAGAAGGGAAATTGGTTGTAATTGACTTTTTTTTTTTCTTAAGTAAAAAAAGGAAAAAATATTTTGTTTCAGCCTTTGTTTTAAGAGAGACCAAGAGAATTATGTATGAAGTATTTAAGGATAAAACATCGTGATCAACTCTGAAAAACAGTTTGAGAATTGTCTTCACTGGAAAGATTTTATTAAAAAGATGCATTTTGATTACAAGGAAAAACTCCATTCCTTCCTATGTGAAAACATGTCCTGTGAGCTAACACAGCATCCTCCTGCTCGTCATCCCTCTGGGGGTGTTTGTGGGAATCCCCAGCCTGGCTGCTATTGGTAAGAGATACAGCCCCAGCCCACAGAGGAGGGTGGATACAGGAGAACTAGTGGCCCTGACGAGACCCCAAGGACTGCACCTTGTGTCTCAGATCCTGATACTTAAAATATCTGCTGAAGTGAAAAAATAATGATCCATCAGTATCCAGACACTTGTGTGAAATATCTCATTTCACCGTTTTTACTCTAATAAAAAATACAGAGTGCAATTTCAGCCAGAGCTAATTTCTTTATCCAGAGCCAAGTACAAAGTACAGGAGATCACATAACGACATGCGGACAATCCTTCATCCTCATACAGGAAAGTCACCTTGATTTGAAGGCATTACAGTCACTGCTGCTCGACAGAAGGATTAAGAACCACTCGGTTAATAGTCTGTACCAAAGTCATGACCAACAGCAGCCCCCAGCAGAGCAAAGCCGTGCAGAAACCTGACAGGGATTCTACGCTAGGGGAGGAGAAAATATAATTCTCGTAATGAATGCCACTAAAACTGATTGCAGTGTTTACTGCTAGCGATACCAAACCACCTACCCTTGCCTCTCACTCTGCGTTAGCACCTCTCGTAGAAATTGTCTCCCAGAGTGCACTGAATGCTTGTCATTCACCAAGCCTTCCTTTTTGGAAATGCATCACAAGAATGACTGCATTCAGTGTGTGAACAACTATTGTCTCTGCCTTGACTCACTGGAGCTCATGCAAAACTTCTGAAAGCTGCTGATCGTCACCCTCAGACTGAACGCGCTGAGAGCTGTGGATGAGGTACCCACATCTGAGTAGGAGCTTGTATGTAAATAAAGGGCAGAACTGCACCAAAACCAAGTACTAAGTGCAGACCACACAGCAACATTACGCTTTACACAGATGCAGTCTCACTGGGTCTGCCTGTGATGATCCAGACTTTCATCGCATATATATTCCTTCTGCTGAGGCTCTGCATTTGTCTGATTTTTTTCCTCCCATCCCACTCTCGGTTATTTTTTCTGCCTCTAATCAAGAGCAGTATTTGGAGAAAGGATCACTGAGCATGTATGGGCATCAACATTTAAAAATCTGTGCTCTGCAAGATCCACAATGGAGCCAGACATTGTATCTTGATGGCCAAAGCCTTGGAAATGAAATTTTGGCATGAATCACGCAATATCCAAGTACACTGGAGTGGAGTCTGCACATCATAATTCACATTATTCATATTTGAATGCATTGTAAACTGGTATGAAAACTAATTTACAGAACAGATAAAGGTCATGCAACTATAGAGAAAGTAGAAGGAAATAAACATTTCAGTCAGAGAGAATAAAACTGCGTGATATGAAATGGTTTTCAGAGATTTTTAAGGTAAATGTATTTTTGCTAAACATGTAAATAGAGCAAAAATGAATATCAAACCTATTGTCTTGTCAGCTTCAAGTGGTTTTCTTTTTAAAATATCTACCTTTCAGACCTTGTGAACCCTTATTTATCTCTATACAGAAATGCTCATTTTTTGAAATACAAAGCTTTTTAGTTATCTAAAAACACCGCCAGGTACCTATGTGCAGATTTTCAATTCCTGTTTTTAAAATAAATAAAATAAAAGTCAAAAGATGTCAGGCCTTCTCAACTCTTTGAAGTAAAATAAAACCAAGTGACTGACAGGCACCCATCCATAAAATATTACTCTAGTGTGTAGATAAGAGCAAAATATCTTTCTTGGAGCTTCTGGCAGGCAGCTAGGCTCTAGAGGAGAGCTGAGATTAAGACAAAGATGGGAGCCACCACAGTGGTTTCTGTTCTTTGCTCTAGATGGCTCCTTGGGCAGCATTTGAGTTTCCTTGCTTTGCCTTTCAGAGGCCTTGTTCCTCCCTGCTCTCTGTTTAAGGTGACTTAAGCAGCTCCTTCTACATTCCAGGTTCCGTTCTCCATGCCTGAAAATTAGGCCCTGCAGAACATAACTCAGAAGCTCTTATCAAATAATTCACATTTTGTAAAAACACCCTGTTAAGTGGCAGAGAAGAGCTATATTTAGAAAGGTGGAGAGGAAGGGAGGAAAAAGATTCAGTAACAAAGCAGACAGAGCATGTCAACACTCTGCACATTAGAAGTGACACTACATCTTTCTTCATTTACAAAAAGAACAGAGTCAATTATTTAGCTATTTGTCCACAGGCTAAAATGATTAAAACATTAAGCTGGACACTTGTGGAGTGAAATGATGTTCACGTAGGGAGCATATGTATTTATTATGAGTCAGCCAAGTTCCAGAAAGGGCATGCAGCAACACATACAGCTACCGCTGTCAAACAATGAAGAACTTCCACAAGTCCTTTACTAATTCAACAAGGTATAGCAAAAACACCTTGAGACAGCTAAAATACTCTCTCTACAAATGTGGAAGGTTCACCATACACCGCTGAGGTGTCATTTTGCTGAATCAAATAAATCTTAAGTCTCAGAGGTGAACTGAAAATTGAGAACAAATGCATGTGCTTGCAACTTTCTTAGATTTAAAACGTTTTAGAGTGGTTTAGAAAATCATAAATGCCTCGATGTATTAGAGTTGCAGTATCCAAACAAACCAAGCAAGGGAGAAAGTGAATCAAAGCCTTTTCATAACGTGCCCTTCTAAAAGACTTCTCAAAATGCCAGTCTAAAAGGCTTCTCAGAATGCCAGCAGTACACGTAACATCAGAACCCTAGAATCGCTAAGGTTGGAAAAGCCCTCCAACATCATCTGGTCCAACTATCACCCTCCTATCTATGTCACCCAGTGAACCACGTCCTTTCCATCCAAGTCACATTAACTCCTCTTAGAAAAAGGGGAAAACACAAGTGCAGCAAGATCCACCTCCCGAGCAAGTAATCTCATCCTCGCCACAATGACTCTCTTTATCCTGAGGCAAGAACTCAAGTGGAGCAGGAAGCCTTGCTCCTTCACCACGTGTCCCGGCTGACGGCTGAGCTCTCGCAGACGGCCACCATCCCACTGACCCCTCTCCGAGGCTCGCTGCCACACCTTTCGAATGACTGCTTCAATGTGACGGGCAAAGAGGATGCTTGCCGTTGTGCAAATTCAATATACTGATAGGATTCTGCTTCTGTAAAATTTAGAAGCATATAAATAACAAACCATTACAGTGACAACGACCAAATTTCTATGTTTATAGAATACTGGCAGTTCATAAATATTAAAGTATGCTGTTAGCAACAAACTACAACATATAGATGCTATTTTTTTCCTAGCGATAGGGAAACAGTAACCATCACGGAAATAATTCATTATTTATAGACCTTTGAATTTTAAAGCCACATGACTGCACTACAATTTTCCATTAAAATTCAAAAAAGTATCTGTTTGTTATCCCTTTGATGAATGTGCTAAAGGCAATGGAAACAGCAACTATTGCTGACAGATTTCCCAATGATACAGTGGTATTTGCCACTTAATCATCAATACAGTTTTTTAAATGAGTCCTAATATTGCCAAGTAACTCTCATGTAGCTTCATTAAAGCAAAAACATAGGAATCCTGTCACAACTGGAGATTGCAATTATGTATCTTAATTTGCATCACGCAAGTGTTGTGGTAGGGAGAAGCAGGCTCTCAGGCAACCTTCCCCTAGGGCTCGTTACAGGGAAGTTCAGCTGCCTCTGGAGCTAGAAAGGAGCACAAGCAGATTTGTTATCTACTCAAAGCTTGCCTTGAAAGTATTCTGACAGCTCCCAGAGTCCTTCAGCTAATTTATGTGACCTTTGCAGTCACAATCTTTTCTCTTTCAAACTCACTGGGAACCACCACACTAGTTTTGATGGGAAAAAAAAAAAAAAGTTGTCCTTCCTGTGATGCATTTGGTCAGAAAGCTTCTGACTGCAGACCTGAATGGAGTAAGAAATAAAACAAAATCAAACCAAAACCAAACCACAAAAAAGTAGCCAACCCAAGTTATGCAGAAAAAAAACAAACTGGAAAAATACGTAATAAATTAAGTAATTTTCTATACTTAATTCTCCCCTCACTACAGTAAATTTGGATATTATATTAACAGCACCGTGACCATCCTGGAGACTAGTTTCTATCCAAATTTTAGATTATTCTGATACAAGATTTCTAAACTAGGAAGCTTGGAAAGAAAAAGTTGTTTCTTCAGGGTTTGTTCAAACAAGATTCTGTCACCTTAACTCAGAAATGATTTCTCCATCTCTAAGCAAAATTTCCCTGAATGTTTTTGTGAGGATGTAGAGATCAGGACCAACTATGAGGCAGGGAACTGAACTTCTGAACACACTTCAGAAGCTTCACTGACACTGAAAATTACAGAGAAAACTGGTCTACCAGCCTCAAGCTGACTTCCAAAACGCTTCCAGATTTGCATTTTCCTCCCATTGAGTCCTCCTCCCACCTTTTGAGTATTCTAACAAGTTGTGCCTGCACTATCCTGTTACGGTGCTCAGGGCGTGCCTTCACCAGAAATGCTGTGCTGGCCTCGAGCCTCACTCGGGGTTTCATAAACGCAGCCTTGCTGGAGTCCTCACTGGAAGGATCCCCACAGGGTCAGTTTGGGGAAGACGACATCCCGTAGGAAGGACCCCACATGGAGCAGGGACAGAGTGAGGAGGAAGGAGCAGAAATCCACGTTGCCACTGAATAGAATAGTTTCTCTTCCCCATACCAAGAGAGATGTTCCTCAAAACAGCCTTTTAAAACTTTTAGGCATGTTTTAAAAATACATTGATCCAAGAATGGCACAACTGCGATTTAATAGCAAAGGAACAGAAAGCAAAAATTACAACAGTCACTGAACGGCCAGCTAGAAGGCCACAGTGGCACATCCCTGTGAATGGCAGGTGTTTGAAGGAACATTCACTTAATCTTAAATTTAAATCCCTTGGATTCAGAAAGGTGGGTTTGGTTGGCTGCATGAGAGTTTATAGCTACATCCGCAAATGAATTGCTAAATTACCAAACATTGGAAATCTCCACGGAAATTTGTGTCTGAGAATGAAAACTGTTCAGAGTTCACATGGAAAGCAGAAGCTAGGCATGGCGAGAACTGGAGATGCGGTGACAGCTGCTTAGAGTTTTAAAACTCTTAAAGTTTTAAAGACTCAGAGTTTTAGAAATGCGAAGTTTTCTGTCACACATGGCACCCAGGAAACACCTTCACCGCACACAATGTGTGCACAACACAGTGCTTCCGCTGCATTAGCGATACGCTCTATTTCCCCACAAACACCAGGAGAAGAGCACACTGAGGGGGAACTTTTCAGGCTAACTAAGGGGATTTTCCCTCCATATGCAATCAGGAGGAAGACAAAAAGACAGCATCAGCCTATTGCTACCCACATTTACTCTTCTATACTTTCACATACCATTTTTTTCCTTAAGTAAGGGTACCATTAATGTGCTGTTAAGAAGGAAAATCAATTTGCTTCTTGCAAACAAATATGACAGCAGCAGAGGTGAAAATTCTCATTACTCCTTCAACACAAAGTTGAGACTTAGAAAAGACTGCTTATATAGAAACTCTTTTGTGTCAAATATACAAAGTGTGGGCATCTTCAGAAGTGCTGAGAACGTTCTTATCAAACTATCAAACCTTGTCAAAACTTGCACAGCTTCAGGTTTTACAATAACCTCGGATCCAAGCTTCAGTTGTCAACAATTTGCTAAGCCAATTGTGAGAGAATCTCTGCTTTGTTAAAACCTAACCTGTTTGCTCTGGAATTGAGCTTTTTTGTTTGTTTTTGTTCTTGTTGGTTATTTTGTTTGAAACTGGAGCTGAATCCAAGATTCAATTTCTGCAATTCTTTGTGAGAGAAAGAAACAGAGAGAGAGGCAAATACTTTAAAAAGAAAAATGCAGATGCTTTAAAAATTTATTGCAGGGATCTGGAGGCAAAAAAAAAAACCAAAACAGCAAGCAGTGGTATGTTCAAATGGTGCATTTTGGGGGAAATTTCTGCAGTGCAGTCTACAGAATACTGGATTATTTGAACCTATTATAGAATTTTCACATGAAAGAAGCATGTTTAGTGGAGCTCTTCCTTAAATTGAAATTCCAAGTGTTTATGAAACAATCAAGATGGAGTTGATCTTTTCTGGTTTTAGTTCTTTATTCAAGATTACTAGAAGTAAGGAGAATTCATCTGAGGACATACCAGATTCCATTAGATCAGCTGCTCAATGTTAATTTCCCAAGATGGTGCTGTTTCATAGTGCAGAGACTTGAGCTATTCTATCACGTTAACTTCTGTAGGATGTACTGTCCAGAGAACTAGAGAGAAGGACAGAAGAGAGGAGGTAGATCTAATGCAGACACACAATGCTTCCTCTGTATTAACCTCTTTTAAGTAATTTCCTCAGATTTGCATAGAGCTCAGGAGATTTGTACACTCAGGAAGCACTTTTATTTTCCCCCCTCAGGGAAAAGGGACAGGGGTAAAAGGCCTCTGTGTCCCAATCATTTGTATTTAGTTCTGATGAATACAAGTGATGAAGTTCTCCTTTTTATTTCTGCATGAGATACCAGTGCCCTTCAGTAGCAAGAATGGAAGAATCTGTCAGGATCTGAATTTGCGTTGAACTGCAGCCAGTCTAAGGAAGACCTGCTTGCACAGAGGGAACTGCTGGCTACTATAGGAAAATGTGGTAGCAGTTGGTAGCATACAAAGTTCCAAACGAGCAGTCCAGAGCACATTATCAGGTAATATCCCCAAATGAATTTCCAGCACTGAGAGCAAGATGAGCCCACAGAATGTGCCCAGGAACCTGAGGCCAGTTAATGAAATGAAGACCTCCAAATCGCAGACCATCCAAATGCAAGATGAACCTGGAAGCCTAAATGCCCCTGGGAAAAACTGGTGCAACACAAGCACTCCCACACTTCTCCTGGAAAGAAACATTCAAGGTGCTGAGTTATGTCCCTACCACTTAGAAGTGCACTGAAACACGGAAACATTCTTTTAGCAAGAGAAACCATTCCTTTCATATGAATTTATCCTTTTCAACTGCTCAGATCAGCAGCTGATTAAATCATAGCTCTATTTCCTCTATATCAGGTGCAAAGACAAAAATGTGAGGACTGCTGTTAAGTCTTTTCTCTTAGCTGTGTGTCACCTCCTTTTAAGATCTCACAATGTATTGCAGTACGCAATATACTGCACAATGTATTTGCAGCACAAAATGGTTTAACCACACCAAGCTGACATAACACTGCCACAAGGTAAAACTGCACACACTATATTAGATTTACCTTCTCTTCCTTAATTGCAAGCTATGTTTCAAGAAAGCTCAGCTGAGGACTAAGATGGTAAGTTCAAGCGGATGCAGAACAAAGTGATCTGTCCTAAAGTCACCTCTGCTTTAGTTACCTTATCATTTTTGCTAAATAAATGTGTTGGTTGTTTTTTTCCCCCACAATCTCTCCATGTTGACTAAAACCAAACCAAAATAATTTAGTCTTGCAAATTCCTTTCTGAGCCCAAAAGTAAATTGTTGTAAGCGCAGACCTACAAAACCTCTGAAGCCATAGATCAGTTGGTGCCAGTACATACAGAAGCACCTGGATGTCCTACAATATTCAGGTTTAAACGGAAGATAAGAACTATCCTTAATCTCAAGAAGGCATACCAACAAGAAGTCCCTACCTATACAACCTATAGGGAATGGAAAACAGCACTTATGATGTGCCCATTCAGAATCATTGCCCAAAAGGCAACCTGAGGGACTCCTAGCCATTCATGAAGTAGCTGCCTTCTCCTGAACCTTGTTGCAGTACAGCCTACCTGTACTGCAGGTCATCCACCAAATTGAGAAAGGGCTGAACTCATCTGGACAAGCTGCAGTACCTTTGCTTTTCTCAAAGCCAAGCCTGAATCCTGCACTGTAATTCCAAGACGTCATATGACATAAAAGAAACATGGTTTGCAAATTGTCCCTAAGGAGGGAAGAAATCCGTAACTTTAGATTCAGAATTTACAGAACTCCTGCAAATTCATGCCAGTTAACGAGGCTGAACTGGTCTAAATCAGGGGAGATTCCGGTCCGGAGAGTCTCATTTTCAAAATGTAATGTACCATGTATTTATCGGAGCAGGACACCATTTTGTTAATGTTTGTTTATTCTGTTACCCCAGCATTTGGCAAACTGCTTACACGTCCAAGACATTTAGTGTTACTGCTTGTTAGGGTGTACGTGGAGCTGTAAGATAGCTAGAGCTTGATTCATAAAACTAGTTATGAGTGTTCTGTAAATTTGTCATGGATCTCTTATACAGCAGTCAGACTGCAGGCTGAATGCTTGATTCAAAGAAAAGAATACCTGTATTACATGAAAAGATTGTAAAATGCCAGTCAGGTGCTGGGAAACTGCAGCTCTGCGTAGAATTATGGCCTTGGGAAAACGCCCCCATTTGACCACTGAAAGATCTAATCACATCTCAGACCACCTCTTTTCCTCTTAAGACATGCCAGAGGTTGTCTGAGAGATGATAAATATACGGGATTTTTCTCTCAGTTTCTTGAGGCTGAAAGCACCCCCTGCAAAGGACCCGAAGGTAAGCCCTTGACCCATTTATTTCCCAAA
Source organism: Aythya ferina (assembly GCF_964211825.1). Classification (NCBI taxonomy): domain Eukaryota; kingdom Metazoa; phylum Chordata; class Aves; order Anseriformes; family Anatidae; genus Aythya; species Aythya ferina. The sequence continues at coordinate 44,674,834 of NC_140300.1, read as the reverse complement.
GACTCGCAATTGCAGGTCTGTCAGCATGGAGGATCTCCGATTCCTCAGATGCCCACCTCCTGTGTCATACACTCCCCCTCTACCTAGTCTCCCAGTGACTTCTATGGTTTGCAGTGATCTTTGGAAGCATATTGTCCCTCCCCTTTATGGGAAAATGCTGGAGATTTTCTTCCTTTTCCCAACCATTTACCAGCATTTAATGAATGGTATCTGTATCCCCTACTCTGCCTGGTGTCCCTACAGAATCCCAAACTCAGAAGACAGATAGCAACAAGATTATAAAGTGAGGGAAGGGGGCTGGGGATACACTAGCTACTTATTCCCACTGGAATTTAGAACGCTTAAAAAAAAAAAGCTACGCTACCTATGCAACCGTAGCAGTTTGTCAGCTTCTTACATCAGCTATTCATTCTCTCTCCCTTTGCATAATTCTTCCATCCCTTTTAATATTTTTAAATGTCTACTGAGACTATTAAATTAAAAAAAAAAAATCATCGTATAACTTAAAACATATAAGTTGCTATGTTTTTGGAAACTGAATAGAATTCATTAGAGACATACATTTACCACTGGCTTCTGATCTTTCTGGAATTACCTATTCTTCAGAACACCATAATGAGAGTTTTAATAAAAACTGGTTCCTATATGCCAAAGCATTAATTCTTGTGAAATGGAAATCATCTTATCTTAAAGAGGATGAATAGGGCGTAGGACATCATGAATTACCTTTGGTTGAAAAAGCCTCTTTCAAAACTATCAAGCAATGAAGACACTTTCTACAGCATCTGCTCTCATTTTTATGAGTGGACTTTGCTATTGGCTTCATTTTCTTTTCCAATTTTCTTTTGTAGCAGAGAGCCCAATCAAAATGGGAATTGATGCATCTGCTGCAGGATGAACAACATCCTTCAGCTTCCCCTAAAACAAACAATGATTCAGGAGGTCCAGGACATCTTAGAGCCCATTTGCATTCCTGCAAGATGAGTCCCACATATATTCTCATCACCACACTGATTATGTGAGACATCAAACAGTTAAAAATAATAGAGAAGTCTCATCAAAAAAAAAAAAATGTCAGATTTCTCTCAAGTCTGGATACAAGTCCAAATTGTATCAATTGTCCCCCTTCCAATGAATCTAAACACATCCTAGAGTAAAGTAATGATATTGCACAATTGTTACAGATGTGGTTTTTTTTGGGGGGGAGGTGTAACCTGATACCCATACAATGCCGTTTTTGTTTTCAGACAGTGGGGCTTTCTGAAAATTGGATCCTTTCAAGGTATGTCAAATAGGACATACAAAACTGAGGCATGTAAAAACAGTAGTCAGTACTATTATTTTTTTCCTGGAGCTCAGGAAAGAGCTTTAAAATCCAAAAATCAAGTTGTGCAATTGGGTATCATTATTACAAATAATAATAAAATAATAATAACTGCCAGTGAAGAACTCTCAGCTGGATACAGGCATACAGCAAACTTGAAAGTAAATGCAAGAAATGTTACAAACAGAAAGCTGCATACTCCCTCAGCCCTTGTGAATGAAGGTGGTTTACAGCCTGCTTTGTAGCCTAAATATCTAGCGAGCATCCTGTCTCTTTACTGTTCAAAGTTATGGGTGTTTAGAAACATAATTTTCAAAGTCACATTGCTTTATGACTGTTCATCTGTCTAAAGACTAATTAACTGTGACAAGCTGACCATTAGGAAAAAACATTCATACATATGACAAGATGACAGATGTTTTAACACAAATACAATGTCACCCTAAAAGAGATGTGACAGGTTTAAGTTTCAATTAATTAGAGAAGTTTTAGAATACAATAATCATTTTCAAACCAGTGAACCCTGTTAGAGGAGGAATACAGTATTCCTTGTTTTAAACAGCCACTCTATTTTCAAAAGCAAGTGAGCTAAAAAGAAGGCATTACTTTTATGCACTGCAATCTGTTCTCTTTCCATACTCTGCCTTTACTGATCGAGTAAACCACTCTGACTTCTTTTACTTTAATTTACTCAGAGAAGTCAGAGATGATAGAAAAACAAGAACATAGCATTTAATTTCAGGTATTTTATGGTCAGCAATGTAAAATAATCTTCAACCTTATAATCCTTATTTCTAATGATGCATAAAATTGAGCTCATCATTCTATTTTGGAACATAAGATCTGAAATATTTGAGGGGATCAAAACCTAGTAACCAAGACTCCACATTCCTGTGTCTTTTACCAGACCCCGTACTTCTATTTCTTTTGTGGTTTTCCTACACACACACACAAAAAAAAAAAAAAAAAAAAAAAAAAAAGCTTTTGATAGTATTTACCTACCCTGTCTTCTTTTCCTGTATTCAAGAACTTACACAAACGTGAGTCATCCTGAATTCTGAATACTCTGAAAGCCCTGGAGCTTTCAGGAGAGCCTCATGGACACATTTTAAGCTTCCCCTCATCCGACTGCCAGAGCTTGGCACCCCTACTACCATTACCCTGGTTCATCCCCTGTATTCCATACGTCAGTGGCCTGCTAAGGAAACATGGCAATTGCTGTAAGAAAGCCACAGTTGCATCTTTTCTTTAAATGTAATGGCTAGACTAAAGTCTAGAAACAACTGGCATGACCGCGAAAAAATGTCATAAGTACCCTAAAATACCTTAAACTATGTTGTAAAGATGCATGGGAAGAAGTATCTTCTGGCTAGTGCTCCAAAGGACATAGCAGAACATTCGTACCTTGAGCACATTCACTTTGATACTGCATTTGTTTATTTATTCATTCAAAAACAGATTAAATGTTCTTGTGAGTGATGAATTGCAGTTTTCCAAGATGAAAAACTGCTCTCACCTTTTGCCTGCACAAGGAAAATAAAATAAAACGATTAATTTCCATTTATTGAAACTCATTAATAAAAACTCCCAGCACCGGTCTGTTAACTTAGATTCAGATTACACCTAATGTAATAGCAGAACTCATTTCGGCATTAGTATTTATTCAGTTGCTTCCACGGAGCCCTTGGAAGTAACAGCATTCTGTCAAAATACTAGGCAGAAGCTTGCACTACTAAAATCACATTTTGTAAAGCTTCCCTTTTTGGAACTGTTCTTATTTGCTCAATAAGGGCTCATAACAACCATGTGAGTGGAAAAAAAAAGGGAGAGATGGGGTGGGCACACCATTTTTTTTTATTATTATTTTTTTTTAACATCCGTGCACAGTAGCAGGATACAGATTAAATTTCAGTACTACCTAATGTTCTTTTTTTTTTTAATATATATATAAATATCCCTTAGATATGAGCCCAGCATCCTCTTCTCTCTTACGGACCAACGAGCAGACCACAGCAGGAGAGAATATTCTGCACTGTGCGAGGATTAATGTAGCGGATGTTTACTCACATAGATCACTGGTGATCTAGAAGAGTAATTCTGCATATTGACTTGTTACATAGAGATTACCCTAAGCCAAAGGAAATGGGTTTTCCTTAATTAATCTACCAAAAAATACCATTTTGTTCAATGCAGCACCTCCTGATTTTCTTCCACTAAGGCTAGGCTCTACCCTACAAAGTCCACATCCTTGCTTATGTTACTTCAAGTCCGGGAGTTTTGCCCAGGCCTTAAGTCTGTACATAAAGGACATACAAAAAAGATAGAGGACTCAGCATGGCCAGTATGAGTTTGTCCTGTGGTGCTTAATACTATCATTTTCATCTTTCTGAAAAATGTTACACAACTCAGAGTCTGGAAAAGCCAATTGTAAAAATCAATGTGTTATAAGGGAAATTATTGTGATTTACAATTTTGTCAGTCCCTTAAATATTTATGTTTTTTCAGGGTAGTCTAGCATCTATGTAATAAGGAAGAACTACTTAAATACTAGGCAAGAGAAAGTATCAACAATAACGTCCAGTAATAATGACAGTAACTATGTACATAGATTTAAACATTTTTTTAAAAATACTCTTTGCACTGTAGAGTAGTTTCAAATAGTGGAAAACTAAGGTAACTTGACAAGTTCCATACGCTGCTGCAGAGCTCTGCTGATACTCTGAAGCTGTCTTGGAGGGGAAATATAGGCAGAAGCAGAGTATGGAAGAATATAATCGGGATACAAGAGCAGCTATCCTGCAATATTTAGCATCATTAGCAGCTAGTTACAGGACTGTTTTGAGTCATATACTTCCTCTAGACCTAATAGCACCCAGCTGTGCTGTTAAACAGGACAGTCCTTCCAAAACTCTCTAAAGTTTTTTTAATGTACAGGTTTTTGGAATTTTAGAATATCCCCTGCCAATGGATGAATTCTAAAATGTCCTTATGTGGTGCTTAAAAAATAACTTCTGTTTAAGTGTTCAGTCTGATGAGTTTCTCATTTGTGTGCCAAGGGAAATAGCGAGTGATCTTTCCCTAGCTACTTTTCCCATGCTTCCCACCATCTTACAGGCCTCTCACATTCTCTTCGGTTGCCTCATTTCTAGGCGAAGCAGCCTTAATCTCTCTTCAGTCTCTGCTCATGTAAGAACTATCCCATATGGCATTTCACCTGTTCTAGTTCTACTGTATGTTTTTCAGAGTTATGTATTGTTAAGCATGCTTTCATTTTATCCCCTTTCCAGCTCATTCATGAACATGGTAAATGGTAAGAGTCCCACAGTCAAAGTGCTAGAAGATTCTGATAGTTACCTCTCTCCATAGCTGACCATTTTTACCTCAAATTCATTTTCTGTCTTTAAGTAACTATTCATCCACAGGAAGACCTTTCTACTTACTTCATCAAGCTTAATTGCTTCAAGATCTGTTTGTAAGAGCTATTTTCAAAAAGATTTTTGAAGGAGCTCAGCATGCTGCACAAAGCAAATCGTTATCCTAAAATCATGCTCATTGATACAATTAAAAAAACACAATACCTAGTAGATCGGTGAGGTATAGTTATTCTTCAAAGGGGGAAAAAATATGACAATACTGTCTATAAACACATTCAATCCATGTTTATAATAAATAATTACAATTCATTTATTTCTACTGACATACCCAGAGTAGAATTTAAACCTTCTGAGCTGATTTTCCTGACAGATCTTAAAAAATGTGCATCGTTCTCATTTCTAAGTTGAAATCACCATAAGCAAAAGATTTCACATCTTAGCTCAGTAATTTGTTAACTGAGAGACCCCTCCTCACTACGAGCTTTGAGACTTGCACTACAGATTCATGTAGAGACTGGTGAAGATTGCAAAGGTTTGAACTCATTAATAAACACTAAATACACTAAACACAACATTTAGTCTTTGCAGAAGAAAAGAAGGGCATTCAGTAGCAGGCTCTAACTCTTTATAAAGAAGGGGAAATGCCTGTTCCTAATCTGAATGTGAGGATGTAAACGCGTTAAAAGTGAACTGTGTCTGTACTGGACAGATATTGCTTTGGAGCAGGTTGGAAGCAAATTCCCCAGTCATTCCCATTTACCACTCAGTGGTTTTGCCCATAGAGTGGGGATTTGGGATAGCCAAACCATGAACTCCTTTCAGAAGAAGCTAAACTGAGAGGTTCCTCTGCCTGAATCAGGGGCTAGACTGTTCAGTGCCTGGAACTGTATTCCAGACCCCATACAATGCAGATGTGGGGGCTTCAGCATCTAATTCTTCAATTCTTACCATTGTTATTGTGCCAAATGACTTGCTCGTATAAAGAAAACCTCCTTGAACACTTCGGAACTTAAAATCAAGTTCCTACACCACTGCCTCATGTTAGCCATTACACGGCCAAAGCTTTCAGTTAAAATTCATTCTGCTTTGCACAGAACCAGGGATAAAAAATTAGAAGGTCTTACATGGACCCTAACTCTTGAATGACCAACAGAAATAAGATTTATAAACCCAGTAGTAGTTCCAGGCTTTCTCCCTTCTGAGACCAGAACTTTGGCTATGTCAAAAAGGTGGGGATAATTTATGAAGTATATGAGGTACTTTCTTCTTCCACTCAGTCTTTGCATTGCAAGCAGTGCTAGCAGAATACTGCGCCCTCAGAGCACGCTTATTTCAATACTCCTCTTGAATCAGAGCAGTTACACATCTTAAAGTACAGAGAGCTCCACATACACACGTCTGTTGTCCTTGCAGACTCCACATTATAAGCGAGATCACTTATTGGGAATTATTTTAAGGCGCATCTGAAATTTATGTCAGAATTCAAAAGAGACTTTTCTACACATTTCTCAATCATCACATTAAAAAACTGCATCCTTGCTCTTGTTTTTCCCATTACTGTTCATATTCCCAAACTCTACCAATTAGAGGTACTAAAACCAGTTGTAATTTAAAATTCAATTGCTTAAATTCAATTGAATCAGCAGTTGAAAGATCTCTCTCAAAATTCTCGAGTCAGAGTTAACTGAGTTTAGGTATTTTTCAGACAAATTGGCAGGGACTAATTAAATTTCCAATGTTTTTATTTGCTTGTTTTGAACCCAGATAATCTTCTGTTCTGTTCAGTTGGCTTGCCTTCTAGCACTCACAAATTGAAAAATAGAAATCAACATCATTAGTATTCTTTGTACCTCAACTATATTCTCACACATTTGCCTTGCTGTGAGAAGAGAATTTCCTTCTCTTAAGGACTATAGTGCCTATAGTAGCACATGGTATTTCTGCAAGAATTTTATCTGAGGTGGAAGTGAATAAGGCGGAGTAAACATGCATCAGTATTTTATTATTGCACAGCATCTTAAGCAATTAATTTTATCACTGAAACAGATAGTTAGGGCCATATCCATGTCCCACTGTAGCAGAAGGAAGTTCTTCTACTAGTATCAATAGCAACTGAAGTGTTGAACTTTGTATAAAAGGTTCTCAAAGATCTTTGCTTCAAAATGTTTGTCTGAACTGTTCATTTTATATTTATGCTCAAAGTTAGGACTGAATTTATCATTAAAAAAATAAATTAATAAAATTCTGTGTCTTTTCTAGTCTGAAACATTTGGAACTTTGTCCAAAACAAAGGAGAGGAGAGGGGAGGAGAGTACAAAGCCCGCACCCTTCTTTGGTTAAGAAATGCAGCCAAGCCTTCTTTTCCACAGTTGTTTGTGCCTCTCATCCTCAGGGAATGAAATACCTTTCTTGTTTCCTCCAAAACTGAAACAAATCCTGCCCACTACAGCACTGTTTGAACTTCCCAATTCTTCTCACTACTCATGAGCTGCTTTATGAACACATACAAGAGGTCTTGTTTGTTTGTTCGTTTTCCCCCTTTTCTTTCCATTCTCCAGTGGGTCTGCTGTTTAAAAGGCAATTCTGAACAACTTTTGCTATTGTATAGCTAACCGTTTTAGCAAAAGAAAAAGCATAAGCAGCTCACAAAATAAAATCTATAAGGCAAGTGTCTCACTGGCTTGCTTTACAATTGAACAGACAATGGCTCTCAATGCTGAAAGTTTTGGACAATAGTGTCAATACAGAACTGTGGAAAAAATAGAAATTAACGTACAACGAATAGTGAACCGTAATGTGTGGAACAACCCGAAGTATCAGTACAGGCTGGGGGATGTCCTGCTGGAGAGGAGCTCTGAGGAGAAGGACCTGGGGGTCCTGGTGGAGGACAGGTTGACCATGAGCCAGCACTGTGCCCTGGTGGCCAAGAGGGCCAGTGGGATCCTGGCGTGCATTGAAAGGAGCATGGCCAGCAGGTCAAGGGAGCTGATCCTCCCCCTCTACTCTGCCCTGGTCAGGCCTCACCTGGAGTACTGTGTCCAGTTCTGGGCTCCCCGGTACAAGAAAGACAGGGATCTCCTGGAAATTGTCCAGCGGAGGGCCACAAAGATGATACGGGGACTGGAGCATCTTCCCTATGAGGAAAGGCTGAGAGACCTGGATTGTTCAGCCTGGAGAAGAGAAGACTGAGAGGGGATCTCATCAATGTGTATAAATACCTGAGGTGTGGGAGACAGAGGGATTTGGCCAACCTCTTCTCAGTGGTTTGTGGGGATAGGACAAGGAGCAATGGCTGCAAGTTAGAGCACAGGAAGTTCCGCACTGACATGCAAAAGAACTTCTTCACAGTGAGGGTGACAGAGCACTGGAACAGGCTGCGCAGGGAGGTTGTGGAGTCTCCTTCTCTGGAGATATTCAAGGCCTGTCTGGATGCCTACCTGGGCAGCCTGCTCTGAGGAACCTGCTTTGGCAGGGGGGTTGGACCCGATGATCTTTTGAGGTCCCTTCCAACCCCTACAGTTCTGTGATTCTGTGAAAAATATATGAACTACATGTAACGCATTCCAAGTAATTCATCACAATATAAAACACAAGGTTAGTTGAAATAAAGACAACAGTCCTCAGAAGTTTTCCTTAGAGACCAATAATTTGTCAGCACAAATGATATTAGTGTTCAGCGGATGCTGAGTTTGAGATTTATCATTCTCAAACGGGCAAAACAGACAAGGTTAATTCTCAGGATCTGGTCCTGAACCTAAGTACTCTATGCTCCCTCTGCAATATACTGTCTTAACCAATACTGTTTATGACTCTGTTTGTCATTTGCTTCTGCGCCCGAGCCTTTTGATCATAGAGCTAAAGGAATCGTCTCTGCCTGTGATATGGTAGGCACATATATTTCAATGCTATAAACACTGAAATTTACTGCCAAAATTACAGTGATGTTTGTGAAGATAAACCCTACTGGAAGTAGCTGGTTTCACGCGGGAACCAAAGGCTGGAGTTAGGGAGGACATCAGCAAAGTGACTCGGTCTGAGCATTCAGCCTGACGCCTCACCTCCACTAGTAAGACTGCCAAGCACAAGAGCAATACAGATGGGACAGTTACTAGCCTTAAAACATCTGTCCTTGTACTTACATTTACAGCATGTAATATTTGTCATTCCCGTACTGTACAACTGTTACGTGTTTATTAGAGACAGAAAGTAGAATTGACATCATAGACAAAAAAGGATGACTTCTATGACCACAGGAGGAATCAGCATTTCAAAATATATTTACAGGACTCACTTTTCTGCAGTGCATGAGACTTTTTACAAATATAAGGAATTACGAACTAGCAACTCTCTTGTCCTTTGCTATTTACCCCCAAGAAAAATTACGACAGACAAAACTCATGCAAGAATTCTGTTGGTCAGGGACGAAAGCAATTCTCCTGAATCTCAGCCGAACATCTCAAACAAAATATTGTCCTTTTAAACTCACTAATTCCTGAAATGCAAGATAGTCCTTTACCACATGGCTTTCTCTTCATCAGAGAGAACAAAAGCAAGATGTACCCCACTGCTGTTGCCAGAAATAGTAGCTCATGCCAATCATTAGCAGGAGGTGCAGAGACTAAAGAACGGGCAAAGAAATAACTCCAGGTCACGATCTGGAATGATTTCTCTAGATGATCAAGAGTGAAAAGGGGTTAAAAATAAAACTATTATCATACAAAGTCAGGACATTTTCTCTGAGCTCTTCAAGTGTACACGTGGCCACAGACAGTTAAACTGAAAGTGCATCTATAAGTATTTCCTATCGCTGATAGTGCCCTTTCCTAGTGCTATTCAAATCCTTTAAGTTTTCACGGTTTGGCTAATCCTATTTCTTTTTAAATCCCATTAAGACCCTCCTTATGCATTATGGATATTGAAAAGAATGAACATACGCCTTGCAAAGACAGCAGAATGAGTCTCCCACATGAGGAGAAATGGGCTGGCTAGAATCCATCTGAGCATCATTTACCTCTGGTACATGGTACCGAAAGACATGGTTAAAGGACTGGGCAGCCTCAAAGACACTTCCCAACTCTACTACTCCAGCTCTTGGTTACGCTAGGTCCCGTCACCTGCCTCAGCAACAGACACTGAGCAATACCATTTGCCCATTGCTTTGACATCAGACATCATAATTCCTTTACCCACAGAACCTTTCAAATGCATTGCTGCAACTCAAGACTGTTTTGCTTGCCCTGCCATAGTATGCCAAAGCCATACACTGCTGCAGGCTGTCTATCTCTAATCCATTATTTTTACACATAACAGAGCTTTTGTGAACAGAAAACATCCAGAGTCTGAAAGTAGGTATGCTGCACTCCGTATTACAAGTTAATGTTTTAATTACATTCAATGAATGTAATAATTGCTAGTGCAAGCGGTACCTCTTGATACTAAAAGAAATGACTGAATGCTATTTATTCTTTTACGTGTGCAGCTCTTTAACTTCCTGAAGTCTGAAGCTTTTCCTACTGGAAAGCACTGGCCTTGTGTATATACAACTCGAGTGCATAGCCCAACCTGCTATTAACTTCTCAAGTACTGTGAAAAACTAATTTTCCTAGCGATTATTTTTCCCTCCCAGACCATAAAACCCCTTTTTGATCCATGTAGTGGATATGTTTCTCACAGCTCTATTCAAACCAATGTAATTTTTGTACCTTTCAAGATTATAAACCTCTCTCTTTTGTATCACAAATCATCACAGGAAAGTTTAATATGATATGCCAGGACAGGCCTGTACTGTTATCTCTTAAATCAGCAGCACCATTGCTTTCACTATGTACTGCTATGCCTGCTAAGTTCAAATGATGACGGTAAAGCATGAGTCCTACCTGAAGCATGCTTTGCGTCTCTCCCAAAAGAAACATCATTAACACTGCGCTGACTAATGCAATGCCACTGGTATTTTAATAACTTCTGGCATTTAAAAACAAAACAAAACAAAAAAAAAAAAAAAAAAAAAAAACAACAAAAAACACTTTTCTCCTGCATGTGTTTATTTACATTGCCTATTACAATTATTGTATGGGAAGTCACATTACTTTAGGAAAACAGCATTTGAAAGCACACTTCAAGTCACCATAGTTGTGTTTCTTCAAATTTAGAGACTCCAATCCTTGAAATTACAGACAAAAACGCTAAGAATTGTAACATGGATAGTAAACCCACACTGCCCATGAGCCCAACTCTTCTTATACTGAAATAAATCCGATTAATCCACAGGAGACTATATCTTCAGAACGCTTGAACTGGATCATCTAAGCCCACTCTTGCACACTTAGTTAACTAGAGCTAAGACATCCAGCACCTTGCACGAGACACTTCAACATTATCCTAAAGGGTCAAGCATTTATTTGTAAACTGGAGCTAAATACCTCATGGGCAGAAATACCTCTTAGGTGTGTGTACTACACACAAGCTTCTGCAAAGAAGTCCAGTTATCTGTGGAATAAACAGAATTTATACTAGCTATCACGAAGACTATCCAGAAAAGACTACCAACACCTACTAGATATGGTGGCTATTGGGATTCAGACAACATATACTAAAGCAAGCAGTTTCATAACTCAGATGCATGATCAATGGAACAGAGATGAACCTGGAATTAGTTTATTGAATAATTATCTTCAGCATCCTTTGAACTCAGCATATTTGGAAAACAGTCATGATTTCAGAGTCCCTAGGAGGAACTATGTACAGGGTCATTTATAAACACCAGCCATCGAACAAGTTTTGTTTTCATGGGCATTATTTGTTCAAAATTTACAGTATTGGATTTTTTTTTCCCCAAGAAAAGGAATAGGAATGTGCCTAATTAAGTAGGGCAATAAACCAATGTGCGAATTAACAAACTATTGTTAATTTATGGTCTGATACCCAGCATTAGGCTCTCACTGTAGATAACACAAACCTGCCTCCTTTCTATGTTCAGGTTGTGCAGTCACATTTTCTTCTCTTTTTGCCCAGGTGTACTATTTTAACAGATTCCTGAAATGAGAGAAAGCCCTACACACTAAAAAGTGAAGAGAGTGAGGTGTTTTTTTTATTTTAAGCATACAGCACACTACTTTTTTTGAAATTTCCTTCCTTGTTATTAACTTGCTAGTCTACAATGGTGTGAGGCAAGATAAACGAACTAGTCAGGCATAACTTACTTCTTTTAAGTAGAAAGGAGTAAGATAGCAAGAGTTGTGCCAGTAGTTGAGGGGATGTTTTTCTCAGAGGTGGGCAGGGATTTAGGTGAAAAGGGAAGGATGCTGCCAGTGGTGCTGCAGCCTGGTAATCCAATTGAGAGCACGCTGAAGTAGAAGGCTACTCCGGGGGAAATGCAGCTCAGGGCTGGAAAGAGCCCACCCGGGGAACAGAGGAGAGAGATCACAGGTGTCACATGGGATATGCCTCTTCTTCTGTGATACAATCATACAACTAAAATGATAAACCTAAAACAGCTAAACTTTAAACTTCTTCCTCATTGTATGATTATTCTTTCAGAGCTTTCAGCAAGTCACGGTTGTGAAATGAACAAAACCAATACTACCCTGTGTCAATCACATTTAGACATGGAAGAAAAAATAAATAAGAACAACCCAGGAAAAGGGATTTTTTTTTCCTAGGGATTATGAGTGTACTGCCTGTCAAATCAACTAGCTTTTTAATCTGAAAGTTACTCTATTTAATAACTGAAAAGTGATTTTGTTTCCAAAGTTAGTTAGGAAAAAGAATTATGTATTTTGATGTACCTTGAATATGTTAAAGAGTAAACAATCAAACTGGAATGTACAAGATGCAAAAATGCAGAATTCATGTAATTGTATTCCAGTGAAGAGTACAATTTCTTATTTATTAAGAGTGGTCTAAGCATAAGCAACTACCAACACTGAGAATGGACCTTTGAAAAGCAGTAAGCTCCATTCAATTATGTAAAAATTTTCTGCATCGAAATTAATTTTTACAAGCATCTTATGATCCTGTTAGGGACGTATAATCCCCCTACAAATATGTGGGATACATAATGTCTAGGTATCACCTTTCATGGCTTCTTTTCAGCAGCGGCACCTTGCAGACTCCAGCTCGCCTATACAAACCCAGCGAGACACACCTGTACGTGTCCACGAAGGCAGTGTTACTGCCACAGAACGAGAGAGCTTTAAACCACATCTGGCAAAGGACACTAACAATGCTTGTCCCATTTCTTGTAGCAGATGGTGACACCATAGATGAAAACACATTTGGCAGGACAAAGAGTCATCTGTCCAGCTATTGAAGCCACACCATCAGAGGCAAGCAAAACTCAGTTTGATTATGTGAAGTGAAATCAAAACAACTAATGTTGGGGAATGTTCTGACTGCTGGGCTTAATGAATATGACAGCAATTCCGCCTGTCTAAAATTCTCAGCAGTGCCCTATAATCCCTTCTTTTCCTCAAGGTACTGCTTTTCCTTTTGCAGTTTATTTGCTCTGTAAATGGTAGGCCCTGATGCTCATTCTCACCCTTCTATTTCCTCTGCAGTAATTTACAAAGGCCCCAGTTTTTAAGACTTAACTTTGTCCAATACAGGCACTGTGCTTGCATTATGCTTCACTGGGCAGTTATTTCTGTGATCAGCTGCCAATACCGTCATCACACCTGGGGCCATTATAACATACAAATTTTAGCATGAGATGCTAAGCCCCATGCAACCAACAGAAGAGTTTCCTTACAGAACAGTAGAGCGTGATCAAGTAGGAGTAACAAGTAACTCCTGGCCTCTACAGATATAACTGAGCTGTGCTTAATTTCATGTAAAAAAATCATTACCTTTGTAAACAATTGTCATTTAAACAGAAAATTCAAACCTCGCCTGCTTGCATTCAAATACTATGTGTTCTAAATCCCTGTATTAAACAGGAGGTACAATTGGCAGGGAAATTATGCGAAGTTCCACGGACACAAGGCAGGCAGATTTTATAAGCGCAATACCTTCATATCTACACTAAACAAAAGAAAAAAAAAGTATAGGCCATCTGAAAACAACAGTAAAGCTTATTCACATGGAAGCTTAACAAGAATATAACAAGAATGTCTCTCTCTTCACAGCACCTATGTCTCTGACTGCCTGTTGTTTCCTCTCTTCCCTGCCCCTGCAATTTGCTCCCCTAGTTTCTCCCTAAATCACTGCCTCTGCTCCACCGCTTTATCTCCCTCTGATATTTCCCTCCTGGATTGCTTCTTCCCTCCTGGATTGCTTTGAGATAAGGCATGACAACACAGCACTTACAAGAAGTATTCTTAATCCTCTATATCCTCTCATTTAATAAACAGTAAATCTTTTGTACTGTAACACGGAAAAAGCCATGTTCAAGCTCACTTCTGAAATGCAAAATATCAGCAAGATACTACAAATTCCCAGATATTATCCAGTTTTGCTCGTTCCAGATTTGTGTTGAAGTTCAAGCTAGAAGAAACTACCACTGAAGGATTTGCTTTTTATAACCTTTACATGCCTAACACCACAACGGTAGGCTAGACTGCTGCTGCTCCTCATCAGAATCTCCTCAGAGTACTTCATGAAGAAAGAATGTGAGCACATTTTGCTATGCTGTTATAATTAAGGCACACGCCTCAGTTTTTCCTGTTATTTTTGGTAGCATTTCTAAGACAAATGACTGAGTCAAAATTCCTTTATTAAAATTAAGATAAAGGTGGACATTTGCATGTCCTGTTTGATGTGATGCGCCATCAGCTCTTAGAACGAAACTCTCCCACTCATAAAAGCCGATCTTGGCAATGAATGAAACATTCCCCGCTTCCCACACATGCACAACTGGACATTAGCTTTCAAACTCAGGAACACTCCCTGCAACAAGGATCAAAGGAACCATGTGAAGAAAAATGCAGAAGATGGAATGGGAGATATTCTTTGTGGATTTCAGAGAGCAACAGGAGTGCTCCATTACCCTCTTTCTGAAAGGACTTTATTTGGGCTCTCAGAACAAACAACTTTGACCTTCTGTGATCCAGAAGGGAATTGTTGGTTTGGTTTTAGAAAAACTACTTGGTCTAGCTTTAACTTATCACTAGCTGTCTGACCTTCCTTAAAAGTAGTCTCCACACACCAACCAGTGAGATCTACATCACCCGAAATGGAGACAAGCAAGGGTACTGGCCTACAGACCCGGTCTCACAGCCAGAGGAGCCAGGGTAACGGAGCATTCCTAAGAAGCTGTGCCAACACTGACTTCAAGACATATTTGGAAAAGCTACATGCAATGTAAAAAATGCTCAGCAGAAATCTGGAACTCCTGGATGCTCATACAGTGACAAACTAGAGGCCAAATCAAATGGAGCTGAGGGTGCCAGCCACATATGCTTAACCTGATTCCATCAGGTTTCTGAACCATAGCTTTTCTTCTGTTTCAACTTGCACTGGACAATCTTGAAGTACACAGCTGGCTTAAAATACAAATCAACAAATAAACAAACTACTAATCCATTGTTTATTTTTTTTTTTTTTTTCAATTTTTGGAAGGCAGAAATAGCTTAATTGTGCAGCTTAAAAAACCACATGATTGACTCACTGCAAAATTCATTAATTCATATAGGTATCTTCTCTGGTTTGTTCATAAGGTGCATAAAAGATGCATAAGACCTCAGTGCCTATGTGCATTTGTTAGCTAACATAATACTAATCAGCCTTCTCACGAGCAACTAGAAACCCAGCTAGGTTTCCAGGTGAACACCCAATATAGCTGAATGAGGAATCAATACAGCTCAATAGCATATTCTGCAGGCCAAGAGCTGCTGGCACTCCTGCCCCCATGTACCCAGCATGTACCAAGATATACTACCCTAGTGGAGAATGTCTCACCTGCAACTGCAGCAATGAACACGCTGTACGAGCAGGCTAAAATGTCAGATATTTGATTGCACGTTCTCGATAGAAAGACAGAGCTCAATTTCCTATGCAGTGAACAAGATATTATTGATAAACGTGAATATGCACTTGAGCATCAGTTGGCACAGATATGATAGCTTATTAAAATGAATCATAGTTGTACAATTTAAAATAGGAATACTCATAATTTTAAAGCCAAAACCAGTATGCTATAGTTCTAGAAGAAATACTTCCGGAAAATAGCACAGCTAGAAATAGAATTGTATACATTATATATAAGGACATCATTGATCAAAGCCTGTTTCTGCACAAATTGGTTTGTCAGATGGAAGAGGATTGCAGTAGTAAGATACTGGTTTTAGCTGATGCTCTTTTCTTTAGCCTATGTTACCAATATCATCAACATGATGAGCTCTTCCTCAGATTCAGTGTGAGAACCCACAAAATTCAGGCAATGTGCCACCTCCAGTCTAATTGATGAGAGGCCTTTCTCACCATTTCCACAGTCCCAACATGTGCAGTAATCTCTTGCTACTCTGCTGATTGAGAGCATCCCAGGCTGGAGCAATGAGGAAAATGCTCATCTCAGAACACAATTCCCAGCACACAGGTTAGGAGGATTTCCTGCCTTCACACAGGACAGCACAAAGGGGACAGACTAGTGCTCTCATGAGCTCTCTCTCCAGAATTACTAGGAGGAAAAAAAAAAAAGAAAAAAAAAAAGACATTCAGAAATGTCTTCTATTCATGGTTTCACTCAAGTTATTTTTCTTAACACCCCCCTCCGCATCCACAGCATGTGTCACAATTGTGATAGTGGAACCCTCTCAGCTATAAACTGAGCAATGAAGTTTTTGGCCCTCGTTGCAGACAACTTGACAGGAATTCCAACAGAGATGAAAGTACATACACGCACTTGTATGAACTGTACATAGCCATTGATAGTTTTTCCCCCCAAACTCAACTACTGCCTCTCTGTCACAATGTAATATATGCTCCAGTCCTAGTTCAACAGTACTGTATGCACACGTAAAATCCACAGAAATTCTGCACTTGTATCGATAGTTTTGTGTCATTAGCCGTAAACTCAACTCCACCTCAGCCAACATCAGCCCTGCCACTTTCCCTGCCTCTCACTGTTCCTGGTGTGAACCCATTTTCATGCACTCAGCTTACTTTAAACCTAGGAAAATCATTTTCAGGGGGTCTTTTTGTCTTCTGGGGTTTTCATGTGGAGAGCTTCATCAAAGTGCTTCCTTTTACAGAAGTTACTTCCACATGCCTGGAAGAAAAGGCTGAGAAAGGGTGAGGAACTGATGGACAAACCTTTTTTTTTTTTTTTTTTTTTCCTCTCACCAGAAAGGGTGGGAAGAGGAGAACACAAGTTTCCAGACTTGCTAAACCATTCCTGTTCCAGTCTTCAAAAGCTTTGGAAACTTCAGAGAAGAAAATCAAAGAACAGCAACAACTTTCTTAGAAGCTTGGATGAACAACTTTGCAGTGGACAGCCAGGTGGGGACAATAATCTCCCACAGCATTGGTCCCCTTCAGAAATGCCACATCAAAGGCTGTAATCACATTAATAAATTGAGACACTTCACCAAGCTGCCCTTCAAAGGAAGAGATAGCAAACCTAGCAAACAAAGACTCCAAATGATGAACACTGATTAACTCATGCTCTAGTATGCATGACTTTAGGACAGATTGGAATGGCCTTTTTGGTGACATACCCTAAGGATAGGCAAATGTAACCCTGACTTAATAAAAGTTTTCTTGTTTGGTTGGTCGGCTGTTTTTTGTTGGTTGGTTGGTTGGTGTGGTTTGGTTGTTTTGTTTTGACTGAGGTTTTTCACCACGTTTTTTCCTCTGAAGCCACTCACTTTCGCAAAGAGCTAAGCACTGAGCAGCTCATTCAGAAAGCGATGTACACAGACACGCAAGCAGCATGAGCGCTGCTCTGCGCTGAAGGTCAGAGCTTTGATATTCCAAATTCGGACTCCTGCTCAAACAGGCTCACAAACAAAAGTGCTGCAGTTTATCTTCAGGCAATGTTCAGCATTGTGCCCAATGCCTTGAACACTTCAAGAATCCTATAACAAGGCAGAAAGGAGAGAGGAAAGATCAGGTTCAACTTCAGTCATGAAATGTGTTTGCATTGTGAAAATATCTGGAACCTTCTTTCAAAAATAATAATTCAGGGAAAGTTGTGTCCAGTCTCTACAACTGCTTTGCCCTGACTGTAGCAGATGGGAGTACAAAGGAATTTTTATCTGATGCCCAGTTACCTTGAGATGAAATTTGGAATATGTTTAGTTTGAGGTGTGTGGTTTGTTTTTTGTTTGTTTTGTTGTTATTTTTTGCTTGTTTCTTCTTCTTATTTTGTGCATGTGCTTTCAGTGGTGGAGAGGCTCAGCTTTCTTCTAGCAGTAAACTGTTTATTTGCTATCAAAAACTGAAGGCCAATAAATTGTTAACTACTTATAATCAAATCCTATCTACCTATGAAATAAGTAGCTGTCTCCAAACTTTGTTGCACAAAAGATTTACTCTGTGTTCTTTCCAAGCTATTTCAGTGTGACCCTAGGGCAAATAACAATGAAAAGCTGGGCAGTGAGAAAATGCTTTCACTGTCTTACTTAGTATCACAGTCAAGAAATAGCTACACTGGCATCCTTGCCAACTAGGTTCATGTGTCAACTGCTACTTGGATTATTTTGAAGCAACAGCCCGAAGAAGCCATCCTAGTAAGGACTACAAAGTAGTGGATCCTTATTCTTCATTTCAAAAATACTTTGGAGCACAGTATGAAGGATCAAATGAAACTGAACTTGAGAAATACCACTGCTATAGGGGCTTGGAGCAACGTAGTGTCTGCTTAGATTTAACAGTTCTCTTTAAAGAGTTTGATCCGATTACCACACACAAAAATCCTCAGTACTTATTTCAGCTGTAGTGGCACTTCTGAGTGAAGAGCGAAAGCCACCAGATGTATCTCACAGCTTCAGATCCCTTTGCTGGGTCCAGCTCATATAGGCTACTCCATTAATGGAGAAAATCAGGATGTGTAGGTTCCCTTTTCGGACGCATTTACACGAACATGTATAACTATGCAAGCTCTTTCACTGTACCCTCAAAGGCTTATTGAGACACGGCACAAGTTTTACACCAGGCCAAGCTCATATGCAGGCAGCTTTGAGAAGCAGAGCAAGCCCGAATATGTTTGTTCTTGACATCTATTGCAGTGGAGAGCAGAGAAAGGAATAGAAGAAATGCACTGACAGCTCAGCCAGCCTGTGCCTCCCATCTCAATTCAATGCCTTCCCCCAGCCCTTTACAGGATCAAAAAGATGCTATTTCAGATCTCAGTTCATAATAACAAAGATATGTATGTCCTTCTGATCTCTCTGGATTTTTTACTTTCAGTTCCTGTCCTCCTACACATCCCATTTCTGCATGGGAAAACCACACCAATTCCACTGCAGATGACTTTTGCACTCCTCCAGACCAGAGGCTAGGGAGGCCCTTCAGGAAGGGTAGGTTATTTGAGCCGAACTGAGCTTACTGCCACTGACACAAATTCTACATTGCAAAACAGATTTACTAAAATTGTTGACAACAAACAAGGAGCAGCTCCACCCCTCTACGGAAAGCAAGAATGAACGCTCTGGAACGAAACCCAGCAAGAGCACATTTCCAAACTAATAGTGTTACAGTACAACATATTAAAAGAAAGACTGGCACAGAAAAGCAAATGATCTACACAATTGAAACACATGCAAAGTATTCTGATTGAATTTGTCTCAGTATTTAAAGATCAAAGATAAAATTATTTCAGACAAGATGCTCCTTTTCCAAGCAACATGCTTAAGACTGTAAAAAATGTCCATTTCAATTAAGATTTTGGCACTGGCTTTTGAACATCCCAAGTTTGTTAATTTTATGTAAAGCAAAATAAAATTATATTCTCAATGGACTTCAGCAAATTAAATGAAAGTATTTCCAGCAGCTAACTTGAAAAGGGATATCATTAAAGCACTGTGTTCAATCTTATCTGTAGTTACCACTTCAGCTTCTAGTCACGACACATTCATTCAAAACAAAATAGCAGATTGTAATGTGGGCTGATATCTGAAGGCATTTCACGAGCGTACTCATGTTGAAGTTTAAATTTTACATGATCACTGGAGAGATTACCTTTGAACTACTACAAAACTGTTTCCATTTCTTTGTTCTGTCTCTGCATTAGCATATGGCATAGGGAAGTTTAATATAATTTCTTTCCATTTAATTATGTTGACTAGTTAGCTAAATAAGATATAATGCAAAACTGGAGAACATTTTCTCTTTTCTGTTTTGCCCCCCCCTCAAAAGAGAGCCAGCCATTCAGATTCAGATTACACAGCTTTCAGATTTGCTGCCCAAAACCCCAGGTTACGGACACAACAATATTACAGCCATCATTTTTCCTTTTTTTTTTTTTTTTTTTAAATAGTCCATTAGGTCTATGATTTTCTTCTGTTTCTAACCAGGAGTACTGATGCTTCAATATGTTGTTAAATGAAAAATGTGCTTTGACACTTGTCACTACATCTTAAGCTAGAAAATGAGCGTGGTTCTTAATCAGAACAGACAAAACTACTGTACTGTTTGATGAAAATTACAATTTCTAACTGGCTCTGTGTAAACCATTCTAACCTAATGCCAAGTCCTTGATGATAAGTGCTGCTAGGAAACATTATTGGGCAGCCCTATGCATGCAGACGGTTAATTATGACTTCAGTGGAGAACAGTTCATGAGATTATGTACACTTACAATGCAATTAACTCTTGTTTACCATTTCTTACATATCTGCTATGTAGCATATGTGTAGAACATTAATACTTTGCATATCATTTTAACTTCTCTGCTCAGAGGGGTCCAGGCCTATAAGGATCTGTATGCTTTTTCTCTTTAATAAGAAACAGAGAATAAATCACAGTCGGTTTACAACCAAGCATTGTCTCTGGTGCTTGCTTTTACGATTCCATATATAAAAATCAGCTAGATCTGTGCCTACTATAGCCACCTGCTGAAATTTCAACACCAAAATAAGATCTATAATTGGATGTACAAAAACAGAACCTCTGAAATTACAGCACAACAGGCCCAAAATTTGCAGCAGGGAGAGCGGAATTCTGCAGCAGTGTTTATATGTGGCTGTCAGCAGTTGTACACCCACAGAATCTACTATTAGCAGGAAAAAAAAAGCCAAGAAAAAATCCCACGTACATAGCCTCCTACTTTTAGCAGCTCTAATTTTCTTTGCCCTCGCAGGAGCTTTTCCAGATTCCCTCCCCTGTTCCAAAAGGAGTACGTGGGCCCCACGCTGTACAGAAGTGCATAGGACACCATCATCTCTTCCATAGCATATTTAGGAAACTAGGTAAAGGGGAGACAAGAGCATGTAATTCTTCACAGTTTCCTCAAAAGAGCTGAAAGATACCACCTTATATGGTAAAGACAATTTTTAGTGTTTTTTTTTTTTTTAATAGAACTCATTTACATTTATTAGCATCTCACATTCCTGTGACAGTTCAAATCCATATATAAGGCACAGATAGAACATTCTTGTCTCTTCCTTATGCACAGCCTTAGACTGTAGCTTTACTTACACCTTAATACCTTTGCATTTCACTTTTTTTTTATCTCCCACTGCAGTACTAACCCCAGCAAAGCTCCTCGTACAGAAAGCTTGGCATTAGTGTGAAGGCAGAGTCTTAGGGCTTTAGCCACTGCACCACCTAGATTCAACCAAATCCAAGCTCCACAATACCCTAATGGCTAGAATAATAATTGCTACTTTGCTTAGCAGTCCCCAGGTGCTACAACACACAGAGGCTTTAAACCCATTGGGAAATGATAAAAGAAAATACATTTACTGCCAAGGCACCACATAGCATGGCACTGGCACAGCACGTCCTACTGAATTTGATACTAGGGACACCTCCAAAGCACAGCCATGTCCTAGCTCTCCTCCAGTGCTGTTACAGGTGGCTTTGAGAGTTTATGTGGAACAGCAAACTCCAAATTCTCTGAAGTATATGAGGAATCCAGTCCAAGACTTCAGAAGAAACTTTCCTTCATCCCCAGTGCTGATGCCGAGCACAGAAATGTGCTCAAACATCTGGAAAGCACTGCCATGACCACAAAGGTCTCCAACACGGCTCAGACGAGAGATACAAAACTAATGCAGACACTCACAAATTTAAAGCCCTGGCAGAGAACATCACGCACAGATCTTTTCTATTCTATCTTATCTTTGAGAAAACGGTGCGAGGTTTCCTCACTTGCTTTCATACGAAAACCTTCAGGAAGTCAGAGTCCTTCATCTGTTCTACTGACAATATTGGCAACAGACTGTCGTGAACTCTCACACTTCATTTGCAGAGGTGGGTCAGGAAGACATCAGCTGCAGCGCCGCTTGCTTCAACCATCTGTGCCCACAGCCCAGGGGCCCTACAGGAGTTTTCTGCTTGCCTATAGTACAACCTCCTTTTCTGAGGCTGCTTTTTCTCAGGAGGCAGAGAAATCATCCGGTCACAGCTGTTGATAGGGTGAGGTAGAACTGGTAGAATTATTAACGTTATTAATGTTCCCTCTCCACCTGCCCAGCTAAAGAGGTGGTGAGCTGTTCACACCATTTCCACGCGGACTGAAATAGCTCTGACCCACAGAAAATATACAGTGCTCTGGGGTTCTCACTTCCCTCTCTGGGCTCCAAGAGAAGCAATGGCCTGTGGTCCCACGTGCAATTTACAATAAAACAAGGAACGTACATGATCAAAGAAGACCTGTTAAACTGAGCACAGGCTGTGAAAAAAACATTAGTGAACTGAGGCAGGGAAAAAGAATTACTCCTTCAGAACATGACTGAAGCTGTAAGATGCACACAGCAGGGCAACACCGCACACAAGCGCGTGCCTTCCCACTTGGGTTGTGCCTTCAGAGCAAGCACCAAGTCAGTAACGTTCTGCCTTGGAACTCGGCGGACTGACGATGCTATCATTAACACACGCTTGTGGGGCTGCCAGAGTCTCGTGGTACCGAACATCACGTAAGTGGATTTGTGGCATAGCAGGTATGCTCCAGCACAGGCAGGTGCTATCAGGAGGCTGAGGATGCCTGCCTGTGGCAGAGATTACAGACTAGGTACTTCTTACACCGTGTGCTTCTAGGGAATCTGATCCTTTGCTTCTTGGACCTGCTTTCCAAATGCCGTAATGCTGTCCCCCACGTCTCAAGCTGGACAAGATATAGGTCAGCTCCAACAAACTTAACAAATGCCCATTTTTTTGTTCACTTAGTAGCATTTAGTAGACTTCTCATAAATGTTCAGCCATGGCAGCTTTTATGGTATTTATTAGCCTCTACATCTTTTATCTGGAAGTTTAAGTCCATAATGTGTTTCTTCACCTTTGTATTAGTCAGATGGCACAGTAACTGCCAGCTCCTGCAGCTTACAAAGAGCATGGTTTAAGCTGCAGTAACTGTCTGGACAGTATCTGAGTTCCTGACACCTTAGCAGTGGTGATCCAACCCTAAAAATGACTTGTTTTCATTGTCTAGGCAAACCAAAAGCATTCTCACCTGCATCCATCAGAAGTTCTAAGTTTGCTTAGAGATGTACATGTATTACAGTGCAACTTTGTTCCTTCTCTTGTTTTGGACCTCATCCTACCCAATCCGTGTGTCAGAGGAACAAACCAGCACTGCTCATTAGGCCCAGCTTACCGAGAAAGGCACATTTGCTACAAGCACAATTCCTACTACACACATGCCAATCTTTGTCCCACCTCTTCTCCCCCTCCCCTCTGACCCCGAATCTACAAAAACAGCCCTGTCTCATTCCCCACCAGCCTGCCCACCCTGACGTTTGTGCTCCCCAGCCCCCCTTGCTGTTCCTCCTTTCCAGCTCTCACTGGCACATCTGCTTGTTCTAGCTGCCTAATGTCCCTTTGTCTTGCTGCAGACAATCTAGCCCAGGATCCTGTCCCCAAGAGTGACATTAGGGGATGCTATTTAGAAAGAACAAGCAAGCCTTCCGTTGTCTGCAATCCATTCCTCTAATATTCCCCTAGCATCAGAAAGCGTTGTATTATGGATGCTAGAGGACAGATTCCTGCCTAATCCTTTAGTATCTATTTATTGACCTGTTGTACATGATTTAATGTAATCCCTTTCAAACCTGCCGAAATTGTCTACTTCCACAAGCTCCTTACAGCACGTTCCAGAAGTTCCGTGCCTGCTGTGTAAAATACCAGGGCCTTATATAGTGCCAAGATGCTGGCCTCTGTCTTGTTATAATGCCCCACATTTCGCTGGTTCTTTTGGCTGCTGCTACTGCATACTCAGCCAACAATTTCAGAAATCTCTCAACTGACTCTGAGATAATTCCTCTTGTGTTGCAATTACTTGTTCCGAGTTTGGCATTTTGTTGGTATGGTTGAGATTATTTTTATTTAGATGATTACCTCACTTTTATCTATTCTGAAGCTTGTTCTGCCATCTTCCCCCCCCACACACACACACAGCTTTGTCAGACTTTTGTGGACTTCATTCACTAAACACACCCCATTTGATTTCTGAAACCTGTTTAGCATCATTTGCACTCAGAGTTCAGGTGAGGAGAAAGTGATTCCTGAGGATCCCTCTCTTGACTCTCATCCTGAAAAGTGACACAGACTCCAGCATTTGCTTTGCAGCTTTTAATCATCTTGCAGTTCATGGAATAGCCTTTTTCCCCCAACACTCTAACAAGTTCATTTCTTTAACCTTTGCTGTTCCTTCTATCCTGGAAGATGCGGGTAGGAAATGTTACTTCTGTTTTTTTCTCCCCTCACCTAGCATGACCACAGGTTTCCTTTATCTCTCTTCCAGGTTCCTTGATGAAGGGATGCATGGAACAGTAAAGTGACCAACTTGTTGCTTCCACTCACCCAAGGGAAGAGCCCGATGAACAAGGGCAAGAAACCAAACTACTCCAACACTTGCCTCTAGTTGTTTTTGCAGGGACATTACTAAGCTGCTATGGGAGGAAGATGGCAGTGACTTTGATCATTGGCTCTATTTCAAGCAGCGCAAATGGGACAGGCAGACAAACAAACATTTATTCTCACCACAACCAAAAACTTCTATTATAAAATTTGCACTAGCCCTCACCAAGAAATACTTATAGGATCTGGCAATGCTTCATACAGATTAAAAAAAAAACAACCTCATCCTGTGAGGGCACACATGACCATAACACACAGCTCAAAGAGTCCTGCCAAAAAGTTGTGGTTTTGTTTTGTTTTGTTTTTCCCCAGGGGTGAGCCATGTGTGATGAAGACCAGCCATGCAGACATCACTCTGCATCCCATGCAACGGAACTGAATGATGGAGTTCCCCATGGAGAAGTGACCCACAGAAGCAAAACAGGAAAAAGACAATTGGGTCAGCATTTATCAAGAAATGGGTGGAAATGTGTTCGCTTAAAAGAGCATTGAGCAAAGGTTGTTTTTTTCCTCCCCCTCACAGTACTGTAGCTATGGTGTCAAATCCTATCTGACCCCTGTTCTGAGAGGAATGGCTTTGTTAAGAGGAAGTGCATGTCATCAAGACAAATCTCTCTCTTTATTAAATTAATTCCTGTACAAGAGACTGAGACCTTTCCTTCTAAGCTCAGAGGGAATCATACTGTGCCCACGTCTTATGCTTACCTTTTCATCTCCTAAAGAGAAATTATACATAAAATATCCATCCAAACTTATCTGAGTACTCTTGGTAATGGTTGTGAGATGATGAAATGGCATAATTCTTTGTAAAATAAATGCTTGAAGAAAACATGTAAAACAAACAAACAAAAAAAACCAATGGTGTTTACTTAATGAAATTACAATAGAGCCTTGAGAAAAGTGATTCATTTCTTCAGCAGTTGTCTATTATCAGCTGCTTCACCTATTTGTTTTGTTTGTCTGTTAGCCTCAGCTGTGATGTGCACTTGCTGATTGACTGGCTAGATGACCTCAACTACAAAAGCTACAGGCAGTGGTAGGGAAAGAAACACTCAGGAGTTTATAATGCCTTGTCCTCTGAAATGCCAGCTTCAATTCGCTTAGAGCCAGTGGTTCAAATTCATACAGCACAATTACTCTTTAAGGAGTTAAAACGTTACTGTTGAGAGACAAGAAAATGAAAGCATTTAAAAAGCAGAGGGAACTATTCTTGTGAAACATCACTGCTTTCATTCCCCACTGGGAAACAATAAAAATGTCACCTCCCCATAACCAGCATCGCTCAAAGACACAGATGCTGAGCAACTTGTGAAGTAAGTCTGATTTTTTCAGTCCACCCAATATTCGCGTGTGTAGTGTCCTCAAATTACCTCTTAATGTCCAGTCCCTACAGGACCTGAGTCTGTCTTGTTTAAAAAAAAAAACAAAAAAAAACCACACCTACAAGTGTAATAAAGCCCATTTGGGTGAGCAGCAGCTCATATTTGAGCTGTTAAACAAAGTTTAAGATTGTAACAAAACCTACTATGCATCACAGCTGGCATGCATAATAAACAGGGTTTAAAAAGAACATTATTATTTACGAGGAAAATGGTGCTGAAAATAAACTCCTACACATGTTTAATGTCTTCTTTCCTTTATTTTTATTCTAGGTAGCAAGAAGAATTTAGAAAAACACCACAACCCAAAACAATGAAAGAAGACTTGATGCCTCATAATGACTAACTTTATGCAAAACTCCTTTTAGAAAAAAAAAATTCAGTTCAAGAGTTCTTCAATTGACTGTATATCAGTAGATAAAACATGACAAAAACAGTCATTCAGAAGTAATTTTAAATTAAATTTCCATCTAATAAAAGCTATTTGTCTTCTCTATGACTCATATAGAAGAATGAAGAAAATACGATGCAAATTCTCTTTGTCACGACCCCTTTTTCATTTCTTATTTGCTGATGTATATCACATTATTGAATTTTTGAAAATGAGGAGGAGACTTGGTGAGTGCTTCACCCTACACACTTTCATTATTTAAAAAAAAAAAAAAAACACATCTGAATATGCTGAAGTTCCAAATAAAGTTGAAGTTATTCTATAATTAAGTCATTTTACCTCTTAAAGTTCCCCAAAAGACACATGTGAAGCCCAGTCTAGGCTGTCTTCTTTCTTTGTCTCTCAAAACATTAACAATGTGCTTACAGGTTGTCCCAGAAACTAGAGAGTGCTCTTGTACTGAAGATGGAGGGGTATGGAGTGCTGCATCACTGTTAAGAGAAGAAGCGCACAAAGTAATGAGCCTCAATCCCTAGCTCTCCCATGCACAAAGGCTTCTCTGTACTTCAGTAGACAGAGAAACTGTGGAGTCTGAGCATCTTGGATTTGGGACTAGAAGTACTTGCATGAGGTGTCAACACAGGAGCCAAAATGTTTCATATATATGTTGCTAGCCGTAAGGAACCCAACATGGCTAAGGTGACAAAACTTCGGAAGCTTTTTATATTAACACAAAGCTCAGGGGAAACATTTACACAGTGGCACTTCTATTGCATGGTAGTGCTTTCTGCTTCCACGAGAAAAATTGCACCTGCTTGGGCACCCTGTTTACAGTCTGCAAAAACCCACAGCCATCCTTTTGAAACTGGCATCTGGTGAGAACAGCTAACTTTTCTGCTGTTCAGCCTGATAGAGCTGTTACGTGAAAAAGACTGCAATATACTGGGTAGAGAGTTTAAATTCTATTTTTCATGGCAAGTAAAAGGAAAAAGCAAACAACTACTGCAACAGTGGAAAATGCCAGGTATCACTCAGCCTCCCCAAACCTGGCAAGACAACGTTTAAAAGGTAAGAGCTGTATTAAGGTCTACGTGACAACGGCTTCTGCCCTCTGAGTCCATCATTTATTACTCTAGGGGATGGAGTGCACTTTTCTAAGGGAATTCCCCCTGTAAGTACCTCTTCAAAAATGGGCAGTATCAGTCAAGAGTGAACAACGGAGAGAAGGAGAAGTGAGTTGTTCTAGCCAGATGTATCAGCTTAATTTCAGTTGAGCTTCAGCTGTCATTTACAGCTACTCTTTGTCAATAGTCTTTGATGGACTATGCAAGATACATGTGGTTTCCTTTTCCAATTATGTAAGCAAGCAGATACATGTCAATTTGAACACTGTGTATGCATGTTAACACATATTAATGTAGCTGCATATTCACACACACTCTTACAAACACATATGTACACATTATATACAGGAAAACCATGAGGAATCAGTGGAGAGACTTCAGCACAGAGACTACAGTGTTAAAGACTGTCAGTGAGTTGGGAGCATGACTTAAACAACGCATAACCAAGGTATTTTAACACAGAAGTGTAAAATAACTCAGTTTTATCAGAGAAAAAAAAAAAAAAAAAAAGAACATTTTGGCATAATAGCTTTGGATCTTTGGGGAATCTGGATAAGCTACACCTATATAAACATTTGCCAGTACTTCCACATTTCAGCAGTGATGCTGGAACAAACAGGGAGGCAACCATTTTTCCCTCATTGAACCAGGCTGAACGCACATGCTGTGTGGAACACTGCACTAGTCAGAAGAGCTCCTTACAGATACAATATTCAGGTTTCACACTAAATACCAAAAATGTGGAGCTGAAAAATGCTGAGAGTAAGTCTAATATACATATTATGGAGTTGGACATTTTTAAAAAGTCAAAATCCAGCCTTTCTGTTATGGGTTGAGGGCTTTTACTTTGTTTTGTTTGCTTTGAGAGGTGTTTTGTTTTATTTTTTCCCTGCAAGCACAGTTTTTGATTGGCAGCAAATATCTTGAGCATGTTAGGAAATTAATTACTTAACCTGTAAGATATCTTAGTGCTATACATGGTGTCCTCAGTTAATTTAACTCACAAAACTGCCAAGTGCAGTAAGGCCTATCACAAAATTAATTTTCAAAATCAAATCAATAATGAACTATGGATAAAATTACACGGTCATCAATATAGAAGTTAACCTACTTGACATTTATATTCCTTAGACTGATAGCTGGCATGTGCCTTTCCTATGAATATTGACAAGTCAGAGGGAAAACATTGTTACAAGATTTCATGGCTAATACTGTGGCAGATGATTTTGACTGGCAAATCAAGCTCTAAACATGAGCTCTACCTGTGATACATCACAGGATGTGGCGGAAAGCAGTATCTCATCTTTCAGCCCTCAGTGTCCCCAGAAGAGAAATAAGAAATACCTGCTCACCTCATGAAGTGCTGGGAAACTGAAATGGTTTATAAGCCTCTTATAAACTAGTGTCAATGTAAATGGAAGACATTCAGCACCTTACAATACATTTTAGTGCCTTGCAGAATCAAACTAACCATACAGCTCTTCAAAAATCAAATGCACGGTGACCAAATGTAGTCTATTTGAGGGTAAAATTCACCCTTAACACTTAAAATGGAAGTGTTATATATACTTATTAGTATTTTTTAAATCATTATTTATGCCACTGGTTTACAGAATAGCATTCATAGTGAGATCTCCAGATTTTCAAATGATGCTAAATTTGGAGTCAGTGCAAATAATGAGGAATAATACAATCAGATTCAAAAGGATTTGGATCATCTAGGTAATTAGGCCAGCAGATGGCAAATGTAGTTCAGCGTAGGAAAATGTTAAATAATTGGTCTGGGAATATGTACTAAATGGGATGATCATATAGCATGATGATTAAGTAACAGCATTATTTGTGGGGATAAAAAATTAAACCATTCCATCCTGCATACAGAAAAAAGAGACAAAGAAAACGGTTATGACAACATATTAGTAAATAAATAAAAAAGGAAATAGTAAAAGGCATTTATTAGATTCTCCACATTATAATGTACGTGATCTGTTTTTACAATCAAGAGATCCAGGCAGGAAGTAGTTTAATTAGGTAACAGAACCAACTAGTGTGAAAGCGCAAGTATAAGCAGAAGCATTCAACACCTTACAGGATGTGTTTGGCATCACATAGTATCATATCTAAAGTCAGAAATGTTCTTTGAAGATCAAGTACACTAGGATAAAACTAAAGCCTTTTGAAGTTTAAAAACCAAAACCCAAAACAAGGCCAGATAAAGTGAGAAACCCTGGCCTACTCAATTAATAGTCAATATCTCAACAAAGAAGTATCTTAGGGAGAAATCTCAGATTCCCCATTGGAGTTGTGGGTTTCGTATATGAGGCCAAAATGCAAGTTCCTTATCTAAACTAGGAAGATCAAGGACTCCAGATTTTGGTCTCTCTAGACACAATTCTAATCACTTCACTATCAGCTCTTCTACAGTGAGCTTCCAGGGCTGTTCTGAAGCACGTATCCCTTCCCTAATACAGATTTCTTTTAAAAGGATGGAAATTGAATTTTTGTTAAAACTTGGAAGAATACACAACCAGTTGCAGTAATTATGTGTATCACAGATCACCATGGCACGTAGGAATAACTTCTGTAGAAAGAAAACCATTATTCTAGACACTGTGTTGTTGAAAAAATACAGTACAACGTATGGTAACAGCAACAAAGTAGTGTAGGCAGATCCGGAAAGCAGCTATGTAAAAACACCGCAGGATTGTCACTTCTGGCACAAACTGGTCCTTTTAAAAATTAATAAAATACAAACACAAAGATGAAAGGCTAAAGCTAAAAGAAAGATTTGTGGTACACTGACTAATAGGAATGGGTTCACTTAAAGGATGTTATCACATACGACCAGTGACATTTCAGGACAATGCACGTTATGAGAAGAAGCACAGACAGTCACGGTCCATTTTCACCAGGAAAGATGACACAGATGTGACAAATGGAGGTTTTTCAAACAACTGACTATTGTTAGAAAGTTATTTTTCACACTAGTAAAGGGCAAAATTTGCAATAAAAAAGGCAATGCTGTTTGTGCCATTAGACATATTCATAGGTCCACACAACGGAAGCGGGATTCAGCACGAAAACTGAAGTTACAAAGTAGGAATCAAAACTTTAAAATGACAATATAACAAGAGATGTGCAAAACTACTGTACAGCCCAAGAAAATAAATATTGATGTGTATAACTGAAAGACTCTACAGTAACTTAGCTTACCAAAGGCTCTGCTGGATTCTTCAAGCAATGAAAAAATTTAGCCAGTTCTAGTTGTCTTTGTTAAGTATAACCTCTCACTTAAGGAAGATGCAATTCTGAGAGCTCCTATGAGGAGGATGAGATAATTTCAACTGCTTGTTCTAGCCATATCACATGGTTATTTGGTTGTTCATTTTTTAAATGTGTTTATTTAAACGAAAAGAAAACAGCAGAGGGGCTGTAAAAAGCAGACAGGTGGGATTAAGATACCAGTAAATATTAAAAAGCACATTGCTAGTCCTAAAATATCTTACGGTCTTATAATAAAACCATAACATTCTTCCCTTACACCATTAATTCTTTTTCACCTTAACCTGCTTACTTTATTTTGTACTGAAGCTATCATATGAAAGTGCTTTGAGTGCTTTTCTCTGATTGCACTGGC
The DNA here is from genome assembly GCF_964211825.1 of Aythya ferina. NCBI lineage: Eukaryota > Metazoa > Chordata > Aves > Anseriformes > Anatidae > Aythya > Aythya ferina. The sequence continues at coordinate 44,643,652 of NC_140300.1, read as the reverse complement.
AGAGAAATATGAACCATTACCTATCATTACCTTTATTTCAAACCTGTCACTTCTTCCTCTTTGTAGCCAACAAGCTGCAAGAAGGGGAAAAAATGCAGTCTCTATCAAAGAATAAAGCCACCCATACAAAAATAAGTTGAAAGGAATGTGGAACAAAGGAGGAGGGAGGGTGAAGAAAGGGAAGGAAGTCTTGATAAATCTGCTCTCTCTGTGCAAAAGGACATTCTACTCGCCTGCTATCAAAAATCTGTCTAAAACACAATGCATGCTGGAGAGCTGGCTTCTGCCTCTAAGTCTTTCTCCTGCCACGCCTTGTACTTAAAATACCTCTGTCATTCCACAAATATTATGCAAATAAAAATAATATTGATACCACTGACTCTTGCATGGAAAAAATGTATATAAATGGAGCTTGAGAACATGAGGGAAGATGCACTTCCCTCAAAGCTGTGTCTACCTTTTATAAGGTGCTTTTCAGTAAATCCTTCATGAGCCACACAATGAGCTGTGAGCAATTAATGGTAATTAAATGGCCCCTCTAACCATAACACTGCAGTGACACATTAATGACCTCAAAACGTACTTGGATTTGGAACTTTTTTCCTCCCCCCGGGTGCATGCTAGGCTGCCTTACCTCTGTAAAGCTGTGGCATGCTCCAGCTGCTACTGCACACGCACGGAATGTCATTCCCGCCCGCAGTAGCATGCACCGTTCACCAAACGCTGAAGGAAAGCAACCATTTTACAAGGGCGCTGCAGATACAGCTCAGAGACTAAACCATGCCAGTAAGCTTTGGTTTGCCTGCTTGAAACACCCAGAGAAGCTACATGCAATTGCAAACTGATGGTGTACTGACAGGTAAGCCATCATGAAGGCAGCAGAAACATGTTCCAGAAGCTTATCGCGCTCTCTGACCTGGGTTAGTAGTAAGTCTGCCTTGTAACAACTCAAGAAATAATCATCAGTTAAGAGTTGATTTGCCCGCAGCCTAACCATGGAGCTAATGCCAGGACCGTGGTGTTCCCTCGTCTCTCAGAAAGTGCTTTATTAGGAGGCAAAGAAATACCAGAAGATCAGTCACCCCTGTACTCCAGAAGTATCATGGCAGTCACTGGAAAAAAACAGACAAAGTAGTGTAATGAGCTGGCAAACAAACAGCTGCATTTGCAGTCACTTCTGATTTTGCCATTAAACCTCTACAGACTCAACTGCAAATGCTCATCTCACATATTATTTTCATCTTAGCAAAGGAACGTAAGATAAAGAAATCCAACATAACGAACATAATGAAATCCAGAGGGACAAAATGACATAGGCAAGTATCTTTTGAAAGCAAATGCCTCTGGAAAATACTAGGTATTCAATCAAACTTAATTAATTGACAACAAATGCTCAAGTTCAGTAGAGTGTCTGACAACTTCTATCTCCAAAGGTATCAAAAAAAAAAAAAAAAAAAAGAAGAAGATGAAAACATCTAGGATATGTTTTTAAGAATGAAGCCAGAGCATCTGCTGTGGCAGGCATTTCATCGGGCAGCTGCAGAAAACTGAAGGGCTGGCTGAAGGAATTTATCATAGAACAGGAACAGAGGGAAAACTTACGGGACTTAACAAGAAAGAGGACGTGCAGACGGTGGCAGAACACAGACAGTGATCACTGAGCCCAGATGACACCCTAAAGGCCATTTAATGTCACAGAATGGGTTCAGATTCAGCAGCAGATTTCCCATCTTGTTTTGAAAATATTTATAACCTTGATTTATAGCCCATGTATATGCTCCTCCTGGATTGTGACTTGCTAATACCTCAAACAGCAAAACCTCATCTGTAAACCTACAGTCATCTTTTTTCTCCTTCAAGGTTGCTTTTTCCTTGTAGAACCTCTTCTTCCCTTCCTTTTTTTTTTTTTTTTTTTTTTTTTTTTTAACTGCACTGGAATATTCAATGCAAGACTCAAGTCAGTTTAGATTTAGACTTTGGTGAGGTTAGGGACAGATAAAGAAATTCCCACTGTTTTCCCAAGACCTAGTTAATTGCAGAGTCAAGAATGCTAGGATGTGGGCAGATTTCTCTTTGTGATCAAGTAAAGCTCAAAGAAAAGCTGTTCTAAGATCACAGATGGTGCACGAAAGCCTGAAAAATAAAGTAGTAGCTTAAAGCAGAGAAAAGTTATGATGACGGTAGTATATATTGCTTGGAGCTAATACACAGCTTGTCACAGCCCCTAAAAATCACAGGTTAGCAAGTATTAAAGCTAGAATGTAATAATGACATTGTGTATTCCAGCCAAAACAGAACTCGCATTTGAATTTTATTTCCATTTCAATACATGAATACGTGCACTGAAGGCTACAGACTCTATATTGACTACAAAAGACACGGCTAAGTTCAGATACTCCAAAATAAGTCTATTTCAGTGCTTGGATCCAAAAGCAATCAGTGAGAGTCACAAAAAAAAAAAAAAACAAACAAAAAAAACAACAAAAAAAAAAACACAACACACACACCTAACACCTACTCAAAGGTACAAAGGAAAACACTTGGGGGCTGGAGAAATGGGAAGAAAATGGAGAAAGAAGAGAGTGAGAAAAGCAATCCCAAAAGCAGAAAGAAGTTTGCTAATTGCACATTAATGACAACATTGTTGTTTTTTTATATTATGCTTTGATACATGTGAAATACTCTTCATATACAGCTGTAACGAAACACATTCTGCTTCCAAAAAAGAAAAAAAGAAGAAATATTCAGTTTCCACAGAGAAAGGTGAAAACATAGGAAACATATCAAGGTATTGTTTGCTGGATTATATACAGACAGAATATATCAGTCATCTTATTACTGCCATTAGTTGATTTGAATTACAATTGCGCCCATAGTCCAGGGGCTGATTGCCACAGATTCCATCAGTGCTTTAGATTCTGAATCCTCTGAAGCAGCAAGCAGCATACACAGGAGGGATGGGAGAATATTAAAGCATACTCTTTCAAAGGGAGTGTCTGCTTTTCCAACAGCCATCTATCTAGTCAAAAAAAAAAAAAAAAAAAAAAAAGAACTATCTAGTATAAGACTTAGATCTATCATCTATTCATAAATGCTTCCCTTTAAAGAACATATGGGGGATTAAGAACTGACTCAAATTCTAATGAGGACCTACCAAATAGGTTTGCACTGTCATTGTGCATGGTCATGAAACTGAAACATCTGATAAACATTTATCTAATGTGCTGAGATCAAAGAAGAGCATGAGACTAATCAGCACTTGAGGAACATGCTTTCCAGAAGAGCTCTATTTCATGGGGTTCCACTAAGTGGCCCATCTGCAGCTGCAACATGCACTTGTACTTCCTCTTGGCATCTGCAAAATGTAATAGCTAATGCCTGCTGACAGGTAGCAATCAATTTGACTAGTTGGTTCTGGCACTTCGGCTCATGCAGAAGCAGAGATGTTAAAATGCTGCCCTGCAAGTGAAAGCCCAAAATGGGATGGGATGCAAATTAATTGCACCATTGTTTCCTTCCGTGCATGACTTTTCAAAAGAATGCACTAAGTCTTACCAACAATTTGACTTGCTTGAAGATGAGGTTGTAGCTAAATTCCTAGTGAGACCAGGCAGCACAAATTACATGCATGTGATTTTTCTCTGCTACACCCATGATTTTACAGCTGGAATGCTATGCGAGTCAAAAAAAAAATATCAGACAGAATTAACTTTTCTTCTGCAGCCTCTGTTCTTCAGGTTTGCACACAAACATCTTTTGGATGCAAAAGAAAGCCATGGCCATAAATATTGTCCCTGTCATTGTTTGTGTAAACCACAGTGCCTGCACAACTCAAGCCATGCTGTTATGTGCTGTATGAATCAAGACAAAGCACCCTTCATCTGGAGAGAGGGAAATGTCCACTGCACCACAAAGCACTACCACAACTGAAATAATATACAGGAAGGAAAAAAAAAAAAAATAAAGGAAAAATACAAGGAAATAAGGGGATAATATTGGGCAGTATGAAGAAGAATGGTCTCAGCATAAGACAGCTGCTTACCTAATGGTAAACTTTTGTAGTCACAGACTTTTTAGAAGGGCTTTGAATGAAGACTGTTTGCAGACCAGGGCCTGCACATAATATAAATCATAGCATGAAAAAGAAGCATTAAAAAGTTAAGTGGGTTACAGTGATTGGCAACTGGAGGTAGGAATAAACAGTAAAATATTGCAGGAGATGCAAGAAGTGTTAAAGAGTAAAGAGCCTTCAAAACAAGAGACAAACACCTTGAACTTCATGAGACAGTAGATGCAACTAGTTGATGGAATCAGGAAAAAAGTGACAGTGGTCAAACAGAAAGTCAGACTCCAACAGACAGACTCCCACATTTTGGCTGAGCAGGGAATCTGGTAATCACCCCATGGAAAATACAAGAGCCTCACCAAGCCCAACCAAAAGACTATAGGCAATGCCCACTGCTTGTAAACTTTTCTAAACAGGTTAGTAAAGAAAACCAAAAGGGAAAAGCCCCAGTGTCACTTGCCAGCTCCTATGTCTGAGATCTCTTACCTAGGCTTTATGCCAACAAAGTTTTTGGTGGATTGATTCCTCTATTTAAAATAAATAAATCTATGCTTACCCTACAGGACCTCACTATTATATTTACTACCATCAGTCATTGCTTCTCTCATTTCTTCTAGAAAACTGCAAGGTTGAATGGAAATGCCAAAAGCAGCTTGAGATCTTTTCATCCACATGAAACCAGACAACCGCTGTGACCTTTTTCTCCTCAGCTTCTAAGATGCTCACCTATGGAGTGCTGCAAAGTCCACTCCTTTCCCAGACCCTGTTGAGAAACTGTGTTAAATACTTGCGGAAAAATCTTTTATGTTAATGGTTAGTGACATCGTAACAACTTACAGCCTTTACCAACCTGCAAACAACTTCAATCTTTTTGACAGACTGTTTTCAATTCCTCTAAATGAGTGATGAAATTCATCACATGGATGAATAGAAGAGATACTGGTACAAGACAAGAATAATGAATACACTTAGCTTCTTTAAAGGTTCCCAAATTACTGAGTACATCAATTGTCAGATAATTAAAATCTCTCAGGCAATTTCATGGACTTTGCATTACAAGCCCAACAGAACTGAGTAATGGGTAATAAAGACATCCAAAAAGTACCTTTTTTTTTTTTCCCCTTAGTCTTCACAGGTGGGCTTTGCACCCAGATCTCTGCATGTTTGAAGATGAGGTTGTAGCCAAGTTCCTAACGAGACCAGCGAGAAGTGTGGTCAGCAATGGAGTAGCAACAGGTTATGACTACTTCCAGAGGCTGGATGTTTTCAAATCCACAAGACCAAACAGAGCCTGAAGCCCTTAAGGGGCTGAAAGTTTCAGCCAATCCAACAGCAAAGTCACTACCATCATTTGTATTTATCACCATACATTTATGATGTTCAGGTCACTGATGCCTAGAAAACAGGTGTGTTGCATTGGTCTTTAAGAAAATAAGGAGAATAAGGAGGACCTTCTCACCTGGAACCCTGTAAATTGTGGAGCTCATTGTTTCAGAATCCATTTCCAAACACACACAAAAGAAGAAGGTAATTGGGAAAAGCCAGCACTGGAATTAAGGGTAAATCATGCTTAACCAAATTGCCTTCTATGAAGAAATGACTAGCTAAATGGAAAAGGGGAGAATGGTGGGTGTAACCTGCGGAGGTGCTAGTAAGGTTTCTGGAAGCTGAAGAACCACAGGCTGGAAGAACAGCGAGGCAGGCTGAAAGCACGCTGCACGGCTGTGCTCAAAGAACACTGACTGTCCAGTGGCTGCCAGTCAGCAATGAGCACCATATGCCAGGAATTCATACTGGGGACTCTACTGCTCAACAGTAGTAAAGCCATGACAGTAAGATTCCAGAATAATGCAAAGGTTTGCACCTGAGATAGAATAAATCCATGCACCAATACACACTGGGAGGCAGACGGGCAAGTTTCAACCCTGTTGAAAAGAACATGATGCATAGACACCGATCTGAACATGAGCAGCAAGTGTTTGCTTGTAATGAGCAAGGCAAACTATATACACAACTGTATTAGGAGAAGCATGGCCAGCAAATCAAGGGGAGTTCTCTTTCTACTGAGTGCTGGTGAAGCTTCAGGAATCTGTGCCCAGTTTCATGTGGATAAGAAGAATCTGAAAACATCCAGAGAAGAGTCACCAAGATGGCCAGAGGCATTGAGAACATGATTTGCAAGGAGCAATCAAGGAAGCCACACTTCTGTAGCTCAATGAAAAGGTGAAGTGGTGCTAGAAAGGATACAAAGATAAGAGAGCCATGTTCTTTGTGGTTGTAGCAGATGATATAACAAGCAGCGATGACCACAATTTGCAACTTCAAGGGTTCCAACAGGACAACATGAAAAGCACATTGCTAATTTATGTCTTATAGCTCCCTAATTTATGCCAGAGGGTCAACACAGTCACAGAATCATAGAATATCCCGAGTTGGAAGGGACCCATAAGGATCATGAAGTCCAACTCCATTCCTCAGGCTACCCTCTATGCCCAACGTGCAGACAGACAATGCCACCAACCTTCTTGTCAACACCAAACTTTGTCCTGCTGAATCTAAACAACCAAGTAAAATATCTCTAACTGAAATACCAAGAAATTAACCCCCCAAAAATACAGTATAAACTCCATCAGCATAAGGCCTGCACTGGTTTACCCTGAGAACTTTGTGTAGGTGATGACAGGTAACAGGAGTAGAGATTGAAGCAGAGATCACATTTCCCTTTCTAGATACGTAACGTTTTGTGAAGATGCCACAAAAAGGACTTTGCAAGCCTGAGCTGTCATTTCGTAGTGTTTCAAAGTCATATTCTTCATCCTGTGCTTGCTTCTAGCCCAGATTCCTAAGTTTGCCATCTAAAGAAGAAAAAAAAAAAAAAAAAAAAAGATCCTGTATTTGTAGCTACTCCGTATGCCTGCAGTAAAACTGTCAACATCTAAACTCTCATGTAAACAGGTACATATTTTAGCTCTTTCTCCCATTGGCGTAATTGTTAAGACTAGGGCAGGCAACAGATTTTTTTATTTTTTTAAAGGCTCCAGTTATATCAATGGTAAGTTTGAATAGATTTTTAGTCTGCTGTAGTAAGGCAGTAAAATATAATAGCCTCTTAACTGACACATTGTTATCAGTCTTATTATGGCTTTCTTCAAGCCTGTCAGTGGATTATGGTAATTTTTTTAGTCACGGATCTAATCAAAGTAGAAGACTGAGCTACTGACAGCTCAGGAGAAATATAACTGCTTACATACTGTCATGAAATTCTAACAGAGGCAGAAACTTCAGCTGCTTTCTCCCCCCCAACTCTCCTCCTAGTAAAACAAAGCAACTTCGGGAACAACAGGTTTCTTTTCTACATCAAACAAAGAAACAAAGTTCAGTGCTTTCCCTCAAATTAATACAGCATTCAGAACAAGGAACTTTGTTCTTCGAGGCAGCTGGTGCAGTGAAAAGCTTGCAGGTTTACTAGTATTGCCCATGGCAATTTTGAAACGGACTAGAAACTACTGTAAACAAATCTTAAAATCTACCTGTCCCAAACCCTCCCTCTGCTTATTTCTGATTTGATCAATGAAACCATTACTCTGTGTAACACAAAGCCCTAATTAAGGTTTAAATACTCCCAACTCATTACAGCAAGAAGAAAGCTGCATTTACTTTATTCTCCAAGCACCAAGGAAGAGCTTTGTGCAGAAATTATACAGTGGCTTAGAATGAGAAAAGCCAGGGCTGTAATTCTGTGCTGGGCGTGCAGTGGGTATGAGCAGTCCTACATGACGCTCAGAGGAGAGGGTCACACTGCAGTCCTTGGATTGTATCATACCTGGGGAGGTTTTACACTTTCCTCAAGCTTTGTGGGTTTCTTCCAAAGTTCGAAGTCTTACAGACCATAAACCTCGTGCATTTCATAAGCAGTAGTTCCAGTGCAACTGTCACTGAACTTGTGATGGGAAGACACTAAAAACTGTGAAAGCTGCATTTATACACAGAGCTAAAGCACGGACAGAGCACTGCATTAAAACCATTCACAACAGCTCTCCTCTAAGACTGAGGAAGCAGAGAAGCTTCCACTGCCGTTCTGTTCCTGGCTATCCTGCATGCCGGCTTGACAGCTGCAGCGGTGGTCAACGATCCAATGCATCCATTACAAACTACTCTATAACCAGTAACTTACTTCACATGGCTACTGAAGAACAAGATGATACTAGTGCTGATACAAGGCTGATGTGAGCTCCAAACACGAACCTAGAAGTGAAAGAATTGACTGAAGAATGCAACTCTGAAATCCCACCTACCAGACTAGCTACTGAACACTGAATTTACTGAGTTGTTAAAAAGGAAAAGAACGACACAAAAAAAAAAAACAACCCACACCCACTGCTCCCATCACTTTCCCCACCAAAAAAACCACCACCTGAGTCAGAGAGCAGACTGCTGGTTGCATATCTCACTAGCATTTGTCACTGATAATACAAGAGAAAATGAGAACAAAGCAAACAGCAGTTGAAAGTAACATACTCTGCTGCTCTAGACAAGAACAACAAATTCTTGCTGTGATGGGAGTATTGCCGCAGCCGTGACTTCATTCATACGCCCTCTGAGTATAAAAATAAGTTAACGTCTTGAAGCCTGGTCTGATGGCGAGTGACACTACTTCAATAAAATAATTTATTTTGTGCTTAGGAACGTGTGGAACATCAGAACACAGAGGCACAGGAACCAAGCTCTATAAAAGCATCTCTAAAAAGCAACCTATGCACACAGCGAAGGTAGCCTTTCCTGAGCATACCAGTATCAGACTGAAAAGAGGACTTTTATACTTGAATACTTGTAAGTCTTCTGCTTCTCCTTCCTGCAGCTGTTTTTATTCTACAGGAACTACAGACTGCTAAAAAAGCTTGTGCACGTGAGCTGAAGATTGCCAAGCTAAACTTGACATAAAATGCAGACAGATCTGAAGCTAGGTGTTGCCCAATAGCATATCTGCATTATCAGCAATGTTACAAATCACACCCAAAGAACATTTTTATAAAGAAAGGCAAAGCATTAAAAAAATCCAAACTTGTTTTCTATTGCGTGCCAAATGAGAAAAGTTTCCTTTTTCCCAAAATCTATTTAAATTCCTGGCTAGTTGAATAGCCATTGTATTATCAGTCAAGTGCAATAATAAGAACTCCACAGAGCTACCATGAGTCATAGCATTGGATCCAAAGCCTATTGATGTAAAGGTGAAATATTATCTTCTCATTTACTTTATATGATTTTGGTTCAAGCCTATAGCAAAAGACATGAAATGAAGCAAAACCGCTTGAAACGAGCTAAAGCGTTTATTAAGATTAAAGACAAATTATTATATGATACAGAATCTTCAATGCTGACTGCTTACCATTACGGGATTTAATGCATTTTCCATAGTTCCTATTCTACAATGAACTGAGGTTATCTGCAATAAAGATTCCAGTAAGACATTTCACCCTGCTTTTTCAAATTCCTATTTTTTAACCAGTTTTTCTTAGTCTTCAGCAGCATCCAACCTTTTTAACATCACACTAATTTCAGTAACTAATGAATCAAGCTTTAGCACAAACAAGCACAAGCACGTAACTTGAGGGTAGAAAGGAAAGGGAACTGGAAATATTATTCCAGTAAATGATATGTAGTTAGGTTTTGCAGCTGAATGAAAGGCACTGCAATGGGACTGGAATTACATAGGTGAACAAGTACCTTCTACTATAATCTGTCCTTTTATAGGTCTTCATTTATGTTCTTGATGTCTCTGTTTATGTTATGACCTAACACATATTTATCCCATTTGCATACGTTGAGGCATATATCAGGCCAAAAAGATTACTTCAAACCTGCAGAATGATATTTAGAGGAAAAATTGTAAGCAGTATTAGCATTTAGCTAATTATTATCACACAAACTTTTACCTAAGCATTATTACTACCTGCTAAGAGCAGAAGGAAAGAAGGGACAACTTAAAACTTCTACAAACATGAAGGTACACTCCATCCCTAGACCTTGTTTTGAATTTAGATGTGCTCTGCTTAGTAATCACTCATCACTGAACTGCTTCATTCAGTAACCAAGTTCTAACTGACCAGCACTATAAAACATGAACGGTAACTAGTGCTAATGAAAGTACCTTACAAGTACAATGTCCAATAAGTGATTAAAAGGCTCTGGGCAAATATCATGTGAGCTTTTTGTGCATGCATGTTTTTTGTAAATAAAAAATGGTCAAAACTGGGAGAAATGTCTTTAAACAAAGGATGAATATTGATAGGAGCTTTAACGCAGTAAAATCCCATTTCATTAACATTTGATAGGAATACATTTATGTTACTGATACTACAAAGTAATAAGTACACACTAGTGACAGGTGTGAAATCAATAGAAGGAAGTATTGCTCTTCCAAACGAAAGCCATGCCAAATGCCAAAGCTACAAGATAGTGAGATCTGGGATGACCAGGAAGGTTTTAGGCACGTACCACACTAACACACGCTGCATGCAAGCTCTGACTGGGCCACAGAGTGCTCATATCTCAACTCTCCTGCTCAGCCTGGCACTTCAGCACATTCTTTTCATATGGACAACTGTACAATGGGATGCCAGCTTGACTGGCAAGGAAGTACTGCCACTGCACAGCAGTGAAGTAAAATTTACAGCGTTAAAAGTCTGCTTTCCCACTGAGGTTTTATCTGCCTTCCTAGTGGTAGGTTTCCTACAAGGGCACCTGCTAATTTAAGGTCCTGGGAGGTTCAGCTGATGGCATAGCATATGCCTCTTGGTGGTATTTCTCACCATCACAACACAAATACTGACTGCAAAACTCTGCTGTCCCCTTTAAAAATAACTGCAAGGGTAAGATTTCTTTCAAATCTTCTGGAGTATAGTAGTACTTTTTTTTTTTTTTTTTTTTTTCCTTTTACTCTGCTACCACCCTATATTGTCCTGCTTGTAAAACTGGCAAAGAACAAGCAATTAGTTTTTGCCTGTTGTGGCCCAGTGACTGAATTGAAGCTAACTGAAGGAGCTGAGTGGTGAAAGGTATACAAATTAAATATGGATTCCCTTACGTCACCTTTGAGTGATGCATTCAGGGAATCCTGGATGTATTCTTACAGGATTAAGGGTTTTTTGTTTTTAGTTGAAGAACATGGATTGGTCACGATCGAAGGTCACAAAATAAGGACATGACATAAGGGAGTTCTTCTTTCCACAATTTCCCCTGTACAGTGCACCTAAAATAACAACATCATCGCGTGCTACTTAGTGGAATTGAATCAATTATATCAGATTGTGTTCAAACACATGAAGCCCAATAACGAGCATTTGGTTAATTGTTCGCCCTTTTCAGGAAACGCAGTCTTGTGGGAAATTGACAATCAAAATAAAACACGATGTTATAGCCTGTGGGAAGCACTTCTGCTCCAAAAGCAATGACAAGCATCATCATCTTTCCTTGTGGAGGAATCCCCCACCAACACAGGCTACTGCTGATTAGCAGGCACAAGCAGAATAAACCGCCTGTACGCCACACAACAGATTCCTGAACAATACCACTCTTACAGACCCAGAAGGATCAGGCCACAGATGGTGCTTCAAAAATCATCACTGGGGCAATTTACTGCATCTCACCTTAATCTTTATTGTTGCAATTACAAGACAGTATAAGCAAATTAGTCACCAGAATTTCACAACAGCTCTAGTTCTTTTTCACGAAATCCACAGGATCACAAAAATTGCAGTAAATATTATTAACCCACATCATAGTCTCAGGATCTCGCATCACCATCTCCTCTTTGCAGATCACCTGTGTGGTGAAGAATGTCACACATCTTGGTCTCTGTGGAGGCCTTGAAATAACAGCTTTTTAGAGACCAGGGATGCTGATGGAGATGCCTAAGTTAATTAGAAAGAAGAAAGCCTTTTAAGTTCTCATCAGTTCCCACGCTCCTGTGACAACTGGCACAACTTCAGACCTTCCTCCTTAATTCTTGTTATTTTATTTGACTGTTTAAGGGGACTGAAGATTTGCTCTTCTTTCTCTTCCTAAAGCTGATGCTCAGAACAACAAAGTCCATGTTATGACCAGGTAGGAAGTCATTTTCTTTCCATCTAGATGACTACTGGACTGTGCTATGAAGATATCACAGGAACTTTGGACTGAGGTGGTCTGATAACCTACTTACTTTATCAGTTCAGTTGCCCAAGCCACAGGGACAGAGCTCACCTTCGTGCACATACTCCAGTCCATAACAGTACCCTCGCCTGATCATTTCCATCTTTTTGATGTTTTCCATGCAAAGGATTGATTCTCCTTAAAACCAGCTTTTTACAAACACACATATTCTAATGATCAAATGTACATTCTGATTTCAATGCTGTAAGGGATCATTATGAAAATTAAATGACAGAAAACTTAAAAAAAAAAAAAAAAAAAGTCCCTGAATCCTATAGATTTCTGAAGTTTTAACAGAATTTTAGAACTGACAGGATAAGCCATCGCTCCAGAGGTGATCGTCACCTTTGACTGCAACACCATTGTATGTTTGCAAAAGTACATTTTCAAAACAAGTCTCCTCTTCCAACTCATTCAGCGAGGGTAAAAAGAAAAAACCCTGATAAAAAAAAAATCTTGATGTGCAACTGATAAGTCAAATGGGCTACAATGGCATTACATTCCAAAAAATCCCCTGGAGAAGACTGACTCACCACCTCATTTTTTCAATTACCATCATTAAAAAGTTTTCTGTATTGCAATCATTTTCTCTTACAGAAAAGGAACTAAACTTTTTTCTCTCAAGCAGAACAATTAATGTGTTTAAGAAAATCTATGTAACTCCTAGTAGTAACTGGAAAGCGTTAGAATCACAAGCTCATGGGCTCTGACAGGAGTAATTACCTGGTCAAGCACACAATGGAGAACACCTCGCCTAGTATCAGTTCTGCTGGTTCCATAGGATCACAAACACGAATTAAACAGATTTTGTTTCCTTGTTTTAGTACCATACAAAAAGAAAATCAATTGTACAATTTGTATGCATAAACAAATACAAACTGAAAGACAAAAGTGGCATAACTAGCCAGCACAGCTAAGCTATGCATCCACATCTGGGCACCACATTTCAGAAAAAACAGACCACTTGGAGGCAGTTCAGGGAAGAGCAATGATCAGAGATCTAAAAAAATATCAGATAATAGGAAAGACAAAAAGGACTATTTGGCTTTAAAGATCTCTTTTTAGTCTCAGTCACAGAAAAAAAAAAAAAAAAAAAAAAAAAAAGAGAGAGACTCATGTTAGAACTCATTAGATAACAGAAGTTTTCCATTAGTAAAGGCAGTGGAGGTCCTTGAGGCTAGACCAACACCTGTCAGGAATGCCATCAGTGTAGTTCATCCTGTTTCAAAACACTGGCACAGACAACTTCTTGTGATCCAAGAATAATTCCTGATTCTTTGCATACCCTCTTTCTTTTCAAACTGTTTTGTAGCATCTAACCCATTCTAGTCCGCTTCCGCTTTCTGGCCTAGGATAGCCCAAGCAATCATTCAGTTGTTGTAAGCAGAACTGCCAGCTCTGAGGACAGAAAAAACAATAGACAGGAAAACTTCTGTTCGTTAAAGAAAATAAAAAATACCCGAACTTCTACGAAGTAAGTATTTTAAAGTAAAGTATTCTAAAGTAGTAATTTAGGGAGTGTGATCCACTGTAAGATTTCCTGAGAGCTGGTAAATTCTTGAGAATTTTCTTGTTAAATCAAAGCTAAGCATTACTGCAGCTGAGAAGCAATACATCAAAGCTGTACAGCTTTTTGTGCTTCCCTGCTCTCTTCCAAAAATTTTTAAAAGCTACGTGAATTCTAGACAGACATATATATCTTCTTGCACCTGACACATACATGCACATACTAATTATGCTTAGGAACCAAAATGAAGAAAATTAAGTTCAAAAAATGACAATGCAACAACACTGTAATATCTGCCTGCTTATAATATGTCTGTGTTCACTTGTCAACTAATCACAGCATGCTAAAATAACTTGTCTTTTCAGAAACGTTTAACTATCTTCATCCCTTACACATGATTTAGTAACAATTGCAATATTTATTTGCAGAAGGAGAAGGTGATAAAAGGGAGCTAATGAAAAGCATTATTAATGGGTAACACAGTACCATTAACAAGCACAGAGCAAATGAGGCAAGTACATTAGTAATAAAGAATAAGATTATTTGAAGCATTGCACACTGGTCTCCGGCTCTTTTCATCTGTATAAAAATAGGTATTGTACCACTGTATTGTTTAACCTCTTAGCTTCATTAGGTTATTTATCTTTAAGAAGAACCAGCAACCACCAGGATGGCTACAGGCTCCAGTAGGTATGAATGTAATGAAATTTGATGCAACTATACAGGACAAACTCAATAAGTTAATCAATATTGTAGTTAGATTAGTACTTATGTTATTTAGGAAAAAAATATCTTGCAATAGGGTTTTACTGCTTTGTTTAATGTTCTAAGATTTGTGTGTCCTGGTGAGTGAGTAGTCCTCATTAAGGTGAAATCCTATCGGGCTATTTGCGCCACTGAGAAACTCCCCAATGTGGCACAGACAGCTATTAGCCTCTGGAACTTCATCTGTTCTTGTGAAGGACAGAGTTAGACAACATATGAATAAGGAGTAGTAATTTACATCTCAGTGTCACCGAATTCAAAGGATAAGCATGCCATCGGTTTCGCACAGCTATGCCAAGGCAAAGAGCAAGCAAATAGCTTGTTCCGCTGCAGGAACGAGTTATACAAGCAGCATACATAGAAGCCCAGGCAGAACAGCAAAACCATGATGGTGCCTCAGCCAGCTCTTCTCACAGTCCAGCACATCCAAACCCATTTAGACTCTTCTGTGGTTTGTGCTAATACACCGAAGCACAGACACCTGCCTCATTCTCTGCTGCACGAGAGGTGGTGTTTACTTCTGGTACAGGGGTGGACAGAACAGTAGATAGAGCAAATGTTGTCTGCCCTTAGTTTAGTCCATTTGGGGACCATATTTAGACTGGGTCAGACTTAGAGGCCACCTCCCTCTTACAGAATAGGGGAAGAACAGGCAGAACATTTACTTTCGACATCCTAAGGAATTTTCTGAAAGGCCTACATATACACACATTTCAATAAACCACATTCCCCTGTGACTCCACTTGCCCTTTCCCCGCATTACAACCTAGTTGAATTAGTTACCATCCACTGTTGGGCTAGTCCTGATTTGTCCTAATATGTAAATTATGCTCCTGCCTCATTTAAAAACCCTAGAGAGCAGTTTTTCCTGTATTTAAATCATTGTACCACATATTACATGGACAATGAATCCAGCCTGGAGTGCTTGCCTACACTAATGCATATAACTAATGAAATGAAGATTAATTAGTGAAATACTAGTGCAGTGATATAAGATACGAAGCACTCTGAGTATATTAACGTCTAATGACATACTTAAGAAATATTTGAATAAACTCTGAAACTGAAAGCTTCAGAGCTTGAATCTAGACATGCAAAGAAACACGCAATTGCCAGCACGTGATACACAGCTGAGTTGTTACATTGGCAGTAAGTGCTGTGCCAAATCCACACCACAATTCTCTCAGCTACCACTAATTACAGGCAGAAAATGCAGCCACTCCTGTACTTTGCTGACATAGATGGCTGTTGAGAAGCAGTTTGATTTTTAATATGACTTAAAAGAACATCAGGTTGGTTTTAAATTATATTTTAAAGTAACTTAAGTTGAACTTCACCAGATTTTCTGGTCATTCATTGCCAACACCTGTTGGACACCAAATGTTTTATTTTAATATTGAGCTTTTTTAAAAAATATTTTTATTTTAAAACTGAGCTTTCTTTTAATAATTCTCAGTCAAAAACTTCACCACCTCTTCAGCTCCCACACCAACTTGGACACAGCCTGGTTAAGACTGCACTATCTGAATTTATTTTTCTACCTGGAAAATCCTCAAGGTCTAACATTTGTAGCACCTCTCTCCCCAAATACATTTATTCTGCATCCTGAATGCTATTGTCACTGAAACTCAGACCACAAGGAGTTTGTTGCTGTTTTTCCTGTCCTCAGAACGGAGCTTAGGGAAGCTTTCTTGCTTCAGCTAAGGATAATTATACCCAAACTGGTGTTTGTTTGTATTAAGAGTCAGGAGTTATCACATTATCTGCACCAAAACAGGGGTCAGAGGCATACCCTGGACACTGAGCTTTTTATAGTTATTTTCTCATATACAGAAGCAAGCCATGATGCAAGAGGGAACAATACGAACTTGAACCCAGACCTACTGTAACTGTGCTAGGAAAAAAAAAAAAAAAAAAAAAAGTAGAAACAATGCTGTAAAATCTAGATGGAGGATTTATATTACTGTTAACCTCTACATAATTCCCAGAGTTGGATACCAAAGCCAATATATAAAGTGATTTTCAGCTCTCTTATAAAATTAATCTCAGAGAAATATCCCAGCATACAAATACTGAGTTTTCTTTTTATTATTATTATTTATTCACTGAGTGGATAGATAAATCGCATCAGGCGAGCCACGTTTAGGAAGCCAAGGTCAATGGTACTGAAATAGCAGTCTGTGTGATGAACATGAAGTCAAGAAAAGCCTTACATTAGAGAGATTTTTGTGGCCTCCTTAGCCACTCAGTAAGTTATAACAGAGAGTCTCCTCCAGACTGCAGAGCTTCTGAGAAAGGCGAGCTAACAGAGTTGGGGAAATACAATCTCTGCTGCTTACACACTTCCTCGGTGGCACTGACAAAACTGGTGATGAAGCCACTGGACTCCCCTGCCACTCCTAGAAATCAAATACATGTTCAAAATTTCCAGTTGTCTTTCCCAACATGCACTCCTATGGCCTGGCCTGCCCCCTTCTCTCACTTGAGTGACTTCATGCGATGCAGGGAAAGCCAGGCTTTTCTGTGTTCAAACAGGTGTCAACATGAGAGTTGCAGAACAGATATGGAATTAATCTCAACTATGTGTGGGGGATGATACAGCCCAACATCTAGATCCCTGTGTGAAACCTGTTGTCCGAGATCCATTTATAGCTTAAGTTTCAAAACAGACAAAGGAATTTAGAGAATTCAAGTACTGAAGTCTCGACTGTAAACAGCCATGTAGGTACCCAGTCTGTGAGTACACACACACATTGAGTGGGAAGTGAGAGGGTCTCTCTCAGGGTAGTAATGCAAGAAATAAGAAGTCCAGAAACATTAGTCCATGTTTGCTGCCACGTCCGTGCTTTTCTCCCCCTCACAGGGATTTGGAACAGCAACCTACAAACTTCTGTGTCAGCAGCAAGGAACCATAAAGTTCAGTTATGCTTTGGTCTGGTCCATTACCACTAGAGACCTTTCCGTGCAAGTGAAAAAACAGGACAGATGACTAAGGGGAAGCACTAACTACCAGCACTATCATACATCTTGTTGAATTCACCTCACTAATACCAGGGCAGATCATGTAAATTACCTGCCTGGGGCCTAATAAATTTGGTCCCCTGAGTTTTCAGCCTGGTATAATCACTAGCTTGATTAATTGCATAGCAGTTCCCTAATCCTGCACTGCTCACTCAGAGGATAAGCACTGGATACTTAATTTATATTTATTTTTTTTAAAGCTTCTAGAGGCCAAAGTCTATCTTTAATGCATATAATTAGTTCCCTCCTAAAAACCAACCACCTGATTGATTGTGGCAGGTTACAGGTAGCCTTGAACCTTTTGAATAATCACAGCATGCTCTTGTCTTGGTTTATTTCCACTTCCATCAACAGCAGTGAATCAACAGTTTCCATTATCAACTGAAAATACCAGGTGCCATCCTGCAGTCTCAAAGACAGGACACTCCATAATTATTTACTTGAACATTTCTACAAAGTTAGTAGTTCTGTCTTTTCTAATTCTACCACACATTTTGGTATTTGGCATTCCATTTGAAGTCACAGCTTTGTGAGTCTGGGGGCTTCATGAGAAAGCAAACCCCTAAAATTTGATTTCATATTGTTAATTAAAGTGAATCTAAAGAAAAACTGAGAATATGACTCTCAATGGCTTCAAAAAGACTGAATAGAAGCCAAGCAATTAAGAAATTAGCACTTACTGCTACTAAAAACAAACCCACAAAAAAAAAACACACAACACACAAAAAAATCCACCATGGCCATCCTGATTTAAGCCAGTCTTGTGATCTGGAGTTGGGTTCTCAAACTCTCAAAATGAAGAGCTGCCCTTTAAATGAATTCATATTCCACGGATTTGGATCAGTTCTTGGGTGCACAGTAGAAATTCACATCTAAGTGAATACAGCCTCTTTGTGAAGAGAAGCTATGAATGAATAGCTTAATTGGACACTTGCAAAATTAACTTGTCAAAAGTAATTACTCTATACAAGATCCAACTGGAAATGTTTTATATCAACCACAATTTCAAACAGTATTTAAGCTATTCCTTGGCCTTTGAAGATACTTTTGCAGTGTTCTGTTTACTTACTATGCTACCACCATGCATTTTCAGATCTCTGAAGTACATTTTGGACAAAGAGACAAAAATTCATTTTGTGTTCAGTCCAGAAGAGGTTAGCAGATAGACTGCCTGTATTTTCCCAATAAAGTTTTCTCCTTTTTCCTTCTCAAGTTAGAGTAAAATCTTCCTGACTAAACATATGGCTTTGTTTAATTTAAAAATCCATTTTCTATTTTATACAAAGGAAGCAAGCAACTATTAAAACCTGGAAACATTCAGTGATTGAGAAAGATCAAGTAAATATGATCACAAACTAGGAAAGCAAGGCTGTAATTACAAGACATCAGAATTCACATGATAACTACCATGGAAGGCAGATTACCCCCTTTACATCGAGGGAATACGGTACTTTGCGTTACCTAGCACAACGTACATAAACAGTATGTCCAGCCCTGCATATCTCAGAGCACATCTTGTTGTGCTGCTCCTGCCCTTTGTGGCTGGCAATCACTGAAGATTGCCATCAAAAAACAACACATGAACAAATTGACAAATTAAAATATTTTTTCCCCAGTTAATGCTTAATTGGGTATTTCAGAACATGGTAAGAAGACAAGAGACATGCTTTGGGGATGCAGATTCCAAGAAGAGGTTAAATCTCTCCTCCCTGGGACCTAGAAGGAGCAGTAAATTTTGCATGACTCATATAGCGGTAATAAACTGCTCCCCAAATTAGACACTTCCTGTCTAGTACCATGAGATTGAAGATCATAAATGGAAAAAGAAAATCTCTTGATACATATGTGCATTTCTTTCACCCATGGAAAAGTCCGTTTGAATATACAACATGCATCTCACTGAATCTCCACCTCAGTAGCAGAGGAAGCAGCAATCCAAAGTGTGCTGCTGAGGCCAGATCTATCACATGGCCTTCCAATACACGGTTACTACTGCACTCCTGGCCTCCTCCTGTACATTCAACACAAAACATTAATTGTCTAGTGACACGGAATATCACTTCTCCTCACAGTGCTACTGCCCTGATGGAATCACTTGTGTTGCTTTAATGTGTACAGTAGCAGAAAAAGAAGAGATCAAAGGTATCGTTAGAACAAAAGCCAGCAACGCATGCACATGCTATTACAGCTGCTAGGGCCACTGCTGCGAGCACTGGAAGGATGAAAAAAGGAAATACTATTTCAGACTACTTTATAGACAGAAAGCCATGTACCATCCTATAAATGCCAATACTTTGAGAAGAAGGGCACATGGTGAAGCTAGAAAGGCTGGTCTCTAAAGTACCTTAGGCAAAGACATTGTCTCAATTGTCTAACACATGTGAACTCTTCTGGGTTTGCTTTCACAGAAGTTTTGGGATCGATCCCAAACACTTTACTCATTGCAAACTCTTGCTGAATTCCCTTAGAGTTTTGTTTTAACAAGGCCTATGGAAACAGCCTTCTGACACAGTCAGGCTATACTGCGCTGCTGCTGGTTTGCACTGAACTCCTTGCACACACTGCTATACTGGACAAGGCAAGGAGGAAATACAAACTTTAAAGATTATCCAATTTATTAAAGCTTAATGAGCCATTGCTGCAATATGTGCAAAGCACACAGCATCTCTTCCATTCTGGCTTCAGACTGCAATTTACTAATCAGTTTCTGAAGCTAAAGCACCTCAGTCCCACAGCAGTTACTGACTGATAGGTTAATAGAAGTTTCTGCAGAGAGAATTTCACTTCTGTAATTCGAAGTTTAAGGGCAAATCTGAGATTACTTGGGGGGAAGATGACAACAGCAGCACTTAATTCTTTACCATACCTTTAAAACAACAGTAAAAGAATCATTGTATTACCCATATATTTTATACAGATATATTGCTTTAATACAGCTGTTGGACACAAGACTGAACAATTATTCATACTATTTCTAAAGAATAAACTGAAAGACAGGCCCACTTTAACACGATCTGTATAAAACACTATCTCAAGAGTATTCATTGTGGGCCAAATTACCCCACTGGCATCCAGGTCCCTAGTTCAAAATGAAATTAAAAAAAAGATTCTGGTAGAATATTGTCCCCATCTTTTGATCAGTCTGCAGCCTGTGTGAAATAGATCTGGCACTGGTGGGCAGCGGTTCAAACCAGGCAGCAGGAACTGATGGCGCCCCAGGGAAAGAACAAACAACACAGGATTAAATATTTGATATAACTTTGGTGGCAGTCCTTTCTGTTAGGACACTAGATATACAAGTAACAGAATGGGAAGCAAGTTTGAGCTGCTCCTGTGTGTTCTGGCCTCTTCTGTACCCAAAGGGACTAATTTCTATGTCGTCACAATGTGACACTGATTGCAAGCTCTCAATTAGTGCCTGTGAATAAGACTATCTGTACCAGGTCCACGAAGAAATCATGACCTGGATTAGTAAGCAATCAGCCTTTGAGTCTTGGGAATAGAAGATGAAAAAAAAAGGGTGGGCTGGGGGATGTCTCTCCACTTGATCTGCTGCGTAGTGGTACTTCATTTCTTCTATATTTCACTCATCACTTCAGTATGGAACACTGGAAGTTTGTACAGGGATAAATATTATTCAAACAGTGAAATGGATGAATAATTTCAAGGAAGGACCCTGGCATTCGCTTTTCACTCATGAGAAGAAGAAACACTTACATTTTTCTATTTCGGTATCAGAAAAGTTATCAAGCACAAAGGTATGGCCTAAATACAGTACAGATGGAAAAAATAATGATGAAAAGTAATCAACATCCTTGTCACTTACCAAGAAAGCAGAAGATAAATGTGATAGTTTCAAATGCTACAGGCTTTGTGTAGAACTCATGGCAACAACGCAACCATAGAAGGAAAAATTTATTTACGTCGGAGTGTAAAGACATTTTGTCTTGCAGGATGAGGGCTTTCAGCCTGGGTTCTTTGAGCCCACTTGGGTGATGCATGACAACACATAGCCGTAAACAGCTGAAGGCAAGGTGTAGGAATATAGAACATCTTGAAAATAAGTGAATAAACCACTCCTTGAAAATCAACTCTAAACAAGCAAAACTTGTCTGTGTTATTGCATGGAAACAAGGTGAGCCAAGGGCTGCCTCACGTGAAGACATGGAACTTTATTCAAAGCTTTTGAGCATCTACCTGCAATATTTTTTGTCTTTCCCCTTCATGCACAGTACTGCACTAAAAGCACAGAAGAAATTAATCAAAGTTCTATCTGGAGAACAGTTTTAATTCACATCCTTATTGCTTCACACAATAAAAGTAGTTCTTACTGCTAACACCACCAAAGGCAGTCACTCGAAGCACTGTGCTAAGGCTGGAGAATATAATTTTCTTCTAAAATATATTCAACTTATAAATAATCCCACATTTTAAATAAAATCCCTCTCTGAAAACAGAGCCTTAACAAGATTCAACAATTGAGACTACCTTTAAACTGGTTTTGATTAAAAAAATAATTTTAGACTAATGTCATTATTATAATGGGCTTACTTCAAGCATTATGTTGCCTGACAACTCTTTCAAACAGTTCCTTCACTTTTTTTCACGATAGAAAAAGTCACTAGTAATTGAAGGTTTTGTTGATCATTAATGCCTCCTCTTAGTCAGTGAAAACACTTAGATATATATTCCTGATTTGACTGTTCAACTAAAATTTTTACTCTTTAGCAAACTTAACAGAGATCTTCGTGTCTATTTTTTCCTGGGGTGGGGTTGTCAGCTGGAATCTTATAAATGAGTCCATGAAATTGAAATCGTAAATAATTTAAAAGGATACCAGAACAGACAATTTATATCTCAAGTGCATTTTGGAAGGTATCCTTTGTCTAAAACTAAATACTTCTGACAAGCTGCAAGACTACATCATGCTACCTTCAGAAGCAGCAATTAGGATTTAGTCTTGTACAACAGTATTTAATTCCTTCCCTTATCCTGGGGTTAAGGGAAAAAGTTCTTGGTCTACTACTGGTTATGTGAAACCATATGCTACTGAAATATTATATCTCTGACCTTACATTTAAAGTCACAGATAGTCTGAAACAAGAGTTGTTGCTCTTAATTTAGGAAATAACAGGCCTCAGGCATAATAGTTCCTTGAAATTTCATTGGAAAATGCACACAGGGGAAAAAAAATCAGAATAATAATAAATTAAAAAAAAAAACACAAACAGGGTTAAGTTAGTTTCACTTCTAAATGGAAGAGAGAGAAAGCATGCGCTAAAGAACAAGGCTAAAGCGAATACACAGCCTCAGAAGACATAGTTCAAGGACCTTCACGTTGGTGCCAATACAATTAAAGAACATACAAGTCAACTGAAGATCAACTGAAACATTACCAATCATTTTCTTCTCTGTGCCCCCTCAGGCAATATATACATGAGAGCCACATGATAACTTTATGAACTTTTCTCTAACTTGGACTCTTTAGGTTAGACTCTGTTCTTTCCAAATACAGTTCCCATTACTTGAAAAACATACTATTAAAAAAGATACACAACAACAAGACACTACCAGCAGCAAAACACATTCCCTACAGACTGAATTGTATCTAAATATAAGCTTAATATAACTACTATATTACAACTTAAACACTTGGAAAACGTTGTATTTTATAGTGTGTCCAAACCAAAAGGAGTGATCGCCCTTGAAGTAAATTATACAAATTTCCACCCAGATGAAATGAATCCCTGAGCACTAGAAGCCATACCACAAGTACCATAGGCTCATAATGAAGCTTTAATAACTTTGCTGAGAATCAACACCAATATGGTAAAAACATACTGGGGGGGGAAAAAAAAAAGAAAAAAAAAAAAAGCATAACACATGCAATAACTGAATTTCACATTGTCAAAACAACTTGATTAGAAAGCAGGATTAGCAGTAGCACTCACCACAAGATGATCAATAGCACTGAAGCCTCTCAAACAAATACTGCCTTTGGTGAATAAGTTGCAAGGCTCCCAGCCACAATAAGCTCAGCAGCCACTGTGCTTCCAATTTGGTGCCCTGAACCAAACAGCCATACAGTGCACCAAGGCACTAGTTACCAGATTGCCAACACCTGATTCAAACCACAGGTGCAGCCACTTGTTCACTGCAGCACTGCCAGGCAAGACAAACCATGTGAAAATTAGTAGAGGAGAGCCATAGTATAAGAGGTTCTCCTCACTGAAGCAAAAATACAGTTTCTATCCTGCTACAGCCTCTGAGGAATAATGAATTTACCTTCTATGTAACTGTTAGTATCTGCATGTTACTTCTAACTTCTGTTACTGTATAACAGAAATGTGTAAATATTTATTGTGACTTTTCTTCTAGCTACATCTGGCCCTTAAATTCCAAGTAATAATACTTTTTATGAAATACAATGGCATTACCTGTTTGCCAATAAAGAGTTGATACCATTTCTTACATTAACATACTTTGATACAAGGCCCCTTCTATCACCCTATCTATCATGTAATGCATGCATACATGTACACGGCCAGCAGATCATATGAGCAAGCCATATTAGCTCCTTAAATACTGTCTCTTGTGTTCAAGAGAAATACCCTTTTCCCACCTGCAAGGTGAGTGTTTTTTGTTTTTTTTTTTTTATCATTTCTCACTATGGGTAGATTGACAAACTGAACCAATGGTCCTAGTGGAAAATCATTGCCCTTATTAGTTAAAAGTTGCAGAAAAAGAAGAAAGTTTCTCTCTTTATACCTGTAGAACGAATGAAAGGTTTTCAAGGTATGCAGATAACATTAGGGGCCTAAAAGTTTGAAAGCATCCTTTCCCACAGTTTGTTTGTAAACTTAACAACCTTCTTCATCACTGTTCTCTGTTGAACAACATCTGCTTATTTGATAAGGCTACAGCTCTACTCTGCAAAAAGGCACACCCTCTACTTCAAAATCTAACTGGGGTTCCTGCTTGTTCCTGATTTCATATGCTGAAATAAGACACTGCAGACAGCCTGTGAAATATCTAACAAATACCCCTTTCCCTGCTATTCCAAAAGGACATATTACAACCTGCAAAAAGACCAAGCACGCATAATAACGTGGCTTGCAAGAAAGCAGTATTTAGAGTTCAGATCCTATAAACTGAAATTCAGAGGGATCTTCTTTCAAATAAGTGGGACAGACCACATTTTTATGGCTTAAACAATAAACCGTTGGGCTTTTGTCCTTTAAAAAATTACAATTTCCTCTCAGACATTGGTTAAATTCCTAAGGTAGTAAGAAAATCAGAGTCAGAGCAAAGTGTCCCCTGGATGTACCCTCTCTAAGACACAAGTCTACATAGTCAGTACTGAACTATCATCATACCAATCTTTATGCAGTGCTGAAGACATTTTCCTATTCCAAGACACAGCATGATCTATAAACACACTGCAAAGTAGAGGCTGCTGTGCAAGGTACATAAAGAACAAATCTGTAGCCTTTCCTAACTCTGAGTAAGCTGCTGGGAAAGGCAATTATTCCCTGCTTGTCTGTGATTGATCAGCTTCCTGTATATGGATATGTGAGCTTTCATTTATTATCTTCTTGGTCACTGGCATGAGGCCTCAAAGAAAGAGGGTTTTGTAATGGGATTTTTTCTAGAAAGGGTATTAAAATAGCATTGAGGCAATTTAAATCATAAACAATGACACTTTCCAATCTTCCTCTCTATATAAGACAACATCCATATAGCTAAAAGTTCCAGGGGAATAGTTTTGGATATAGAAAGGAGATTTCAACCCCTCTGTACCTTCCATTGCTTTTTAAATAATATGCACAAAGGGCAGAAGCCTGTGCGACCAAGGCAGAATAAGACTTTAAGTAACGTGATTTTAATATTCATAAGGTTTAAACTTCTTAGTGATTATTTATGAAAACTTTTATATTCTTATTATTAAAAGATGATTATATGAATATTATGAAAACTTCAGGATAACAGGCTTAAAAGAAAGTAAAATAACCCAAAATTTAGCATTTTTACACCAGTAAAAACATTTTAGAGTTAAACTCGGAACCCATCCTCATAGCTGGGTTGAAACAATCTGCCAATCCCTTCAAAGTATCAAATAATAATAAAATACAGTGCTCATGGAATAAAATTGGTAAACGAATGAATCTGTTACAGAAATAACAATAATATACTAAAGTTTCAAGATTAAATAGTTTTCATATTACATTGCATAGGCATAGGGCTATATAGAAAAAGCAACAGGGTTTTCCTCATATCAAAATTATCAAGAAATCTTACCCATTACATTGGCTTAGACTGCTATACTGGTGTTATATTAGGATATGTCATACACAGGAACTCCATGACAGGAGAGGAGGAAACAGGACACACCAGGGTTCTTCCACTCTTCACAAAGCGTCCAAGACCACCTGTGGCCAGTTCTTCTTTACTGCAAAGGAATTTTGTCTTGGTCACACTTTGAGTACAACAGAAGGAACTTTCTTCAAGGAAAGAAAAACAACAAACGGATATCCCTCAACTAGATGGTACAAATAACTGTGGATTGGTGTCTGCTGACGGTTACTCTCAACTGGTTCTTCTTATAGAACTGCTAATTTAATTCATTTAAAATATAAATATATTCGAGAATTGGTACAATGAAACAAATGTTTTACAGCATTCTTAGTTGAATGAATTATCTTCCACATTATTTTAAACCCTTCATCATCTCACATTTGAGAGTAAAGGGCATAAAGGCAGTAAGACGCTGTCAAGTGCTTATATGCACCACTGTCCTCTGCTGGAAGGAATCAGTCTTACTCACACTTTTGTGACCGATTAGCTTCAATTGGCAGTATCTGACATAGAGCAAAGATGACAGGCAACAGCTAACGTACATTCCCATTTAAGCTCCCCAGGCCTGTGGTTTAGGACAGAAGGTTGCTAAATCTGTTGTCTGTTTGATGTAGCTGCATAAACAGCGTCTAAGATACTTGCCTATTCAGTGATCCTTGTTACCGTGTATTTGTACAGCAATAACACTGTGGGGCCCTCCAGGGACTGGCCCTCAGTGCTCCACGCACACAGCCAAGGCCCAGGGTTGCCACTGAAGGGCATCAGATTGCTGACAGAAAACGAGGCAGGTGATGTTTGACGCCCAAGATTTGGGAAACACCAACTATAAAACATCTTTTTTTTTTTTTTTTTTTTTTTTAATCAGTGTGTCAGGGTATGGGTGCGGAGCGTGGATCTCCCGGTCCCCAGCCGTGCTGTGGCACCGCTCCCCTGAGGGCTGCCACACCTCACAGCGCCTCGCCTCGCCTCGCCGAGGCCGCCGCCCGCCATTACCGCCCCCTCAGGCGGAGCCGAGGCGCGGGGCCTGCCGGGAGTTGTAGTCCCCCCGCCCGCCACTCCGCGCAGCCACCGCGCTCTCCGGACTACATCTCCCAGGGGGCGCTGCGGGGAAGGCTCGGAGCCGTGGGCGAGGCAAAATGGCGGCGGCGGCGCTGGGCTGTGGCGGGGGCTGGCGCCGGGCGTGGCGGCGCGGCCTGGGGGGATCCCTCCCCGCCCCTGTCCCCATCGCTGCCCTTGTCCCCATTACTGTCCCTGTCCCAGCCCGCCGCCACCCGCGGGTCGTCGCCCGTAACGCCGGAGGTGGGGCGGTGCCGGCGGGGAAGAGCGGGTACGGCGTGGGGCCGGGCTCGGGGGGCGGGCGGCCTCAGCAGCCTGCTGTCAGGGCGGTGAGGCAGCGACAGCACCTCCCGAGCGAGCTGACACACACGGGCTGCCACAGGGACACGGTTGTGGTTAGCGCACGGGCAAAGAGAGAGCCTGGCGTGCCCCTGGTAGGGGTCCCAAGGCAGCTCGCCTTCCCAAAATGAGATATTTTGTATGAGTAGAGGAAAACACCGAAGAAAATGTTTCAGTACAGAAAAAAATGTATGGGATGCTTTAAACATCTGAACCTTAATCCGTTAGGACAATACTCTTCTTCCTAAAGCAGCAGTGCGAGTGGTATCTGCATCTCTAATTTCGTGTCTGTTATGATGTCCTCGGCTGTTGGAGGGCAGACAGAGAACTAAAATCTTGGCAGTGTGTTATGTTCACCTTTGGAAGGAGCACTATCCTTGATATATTTGTTTAATGTTTTTCCATAGCTCGCTTATCTGCTATAGCTATCTGGGTACTTACATTGCTGAAGTCTCTTGCCACAGAAATGTGATTTCATCACTGAAATATTATTTGTGCCACTTCATTTGTACAAGGCCAGATAATTACTTACAGAAACTGTCAAGCAATTCATACTGTAAAGGTGACCCTTTTCCCTTGTCCATATAAAGGTTATGGATGTGAGAATTGCAATTACTTTTCACATGATATAGAGAAGCTTTATGCTATGGAGTATGTTCAGAGAGCAGCAGCTCTCTAGTTGAAATTGTGATTTCTCTATTACCACATTACTAATGTTTATGCTAATATGCTACTAGCACTGCTCTGGAGAGCCACCTTTCCCAGCATGCAAGTGACTGTCTGACAAAGAATACATGATTTATTATGCCACCTGTCTGCTGGAGATTTATCAAACTGCATGAGAAGTAATTGATATTTATGATGATTTTGTGATTTTCATGGGGTACCAAATTAGGGTTCATTCAGCATGCAAGTTTGCCTCATTAATTTCTGTAAGATTTCTCATCTAAGGCAAAGTTAAGTTTCAGACCATTACGTTTTCTTTCTTACAGCATTCTCTCCAGCGTATAGTCAAGACCCTTTGCCATACAGTCCTGTCTTTATATATTGAGTTAGTGCCTTGTCTCCGGCATTGCAGCACAACCTTTGCTGTCACACTGTAGATGGATTTGCAGTACTGTTTGCAAATTTTTACAATTGCAATTTAGTTTTTGTCAAATAACTAAATGAAGAGGTTTTAATTCTTGTATTTTTAGATGTTTATGTTTTTTTAACATAGAATCATAGATAGTTATGTGTAGGTAACATCATTGATATTTAACTACATTTCTCTTTTCTTTCCTTTTCAGTCTTGCTCCTTGGGTACCAGTTGTGGGTCTGGAAATTCATGCACAGATCAGCTCCAACTCAAAACTTTTCTCTGGTTCCCAAGTCCAGTTTGCAGCACCTCCTAACTCTTTGGTATCTTTCTTTGATGCTTCCTTACCGGGAACTTTACCAGTAAGTTATGTTTCAACTTAACTTTTAACAGAATTTATGTCAGCCAATTTTGGGTGTATTTCTAATATTCTCTTTCTAATATTTGACTATAAAACTGCTTTTACACATTTGTGTATTTTCCGTCTGTTTGATAATTTGAGACGCCTGGTACTGTTTTTTTTTTTATTCTACTGACTCC
This sequence comes from Aythya ferina, assembly GCF_964211825.1. NCBI lineage: Eukaryota > Metazoa > Chordata > Aves > Anseriformes > Anatidae > Aythya > Aythya ferina. The sequence goes on along the minus strand of NC_140300.1, from coordinate 44,614,735 downwards.
CTGGTTATCACTGCGGATATTTGATATCCCCTGCAAAGGAAAAAAAATAAGGACTGTCTTTTCGACATATTAAATGAATCACAGTATTTCTCTGAGGCCAGAGTGGGTGTATTTGGTTAGTATGCCACACAGGAAATTCCTTAGATATGAGAGGTACTGAAAATCCTGTGAGAGAAGAACGTCTTAGATTTATTTCCAAGTGGCCATTTGATGTTACTTTGCCATATGTGTGTTTATGTAGCTGTCATTTGCCATTTGGAATGTCTCACTACAGGGTTACTTAGTTTCCTTAGTAGAAACTCTCTGATTTAGGCAAGTGTCAACTGTTCCTATTTCCAGTGCAACATAATTAAAATTAAAAAAAAAAAAAAAAAGAGGAATCCGTGTGAAACATTGTGAGCTAATAAGTCAGAATAGATAGCTAGTGCTTGGCAATGAGAATTTCTTAGGGACAGCATAATACATTTTTGTAGTCACAGCTTAATTATAACTTCATTGGTTGTGATGGCTATGACAGTGCTTCTGTAGAATTCTCCAGGAATCTAACAGGTTTCATATAATAGTTTAAAAAAAAAAAAAAAAAGTGTAACACTATACAGCGAAAGTAAATAGTGAATAGACTTTACATTGCTTCATGCAACAAACATGCAGAGATTATAATGGGGTGAAATTATTTTATGCATATGCAAAAGTGCTTCCTTGAGTATATTTGTTAGAGTGGAGGCTTGAATTCCAGTTGCAGATGTATTTTTTTTATCTGTTGGAAGCTTTTCTTCACCATATTATAGCCTTAAATAAGATTATAAAATTGAGAATTAACTTACAGGTAGATTTCTAGGGGCTTTATATGTGCTGTGTGATCCTTAAAGAGAGAAATGAATTGATATATTCATTTTGTATTTGCAAAGGTATTGAAACCCAAGAAAGTAGAGGTTGGATGCTGATAAAATTTGGACTTGACTCTGGTCTCAGTGCCAATTCAGGGCTGAGTTTCAGATCTAACTATATAGAAATCTTGACAACTTTCCAGAGAGAATGGGAATCTTATGCAATCATTTGGTTTTAGACTTGAATCCCAGTTAGACCTGAAATATGGAAGATGAGTTAATTTCATCTGGGGGTAGGCCAAGGTTAAGGAGTTCATAATCACAGAATTTAAAAGGGTTCAAATTTTTGTTTTACAGCTTCTTAACATTCTGTGAATGCACAGAAATCCTGTTAAATTGTCTAATGCTTGTCTTCAGTCAAGTAGAAAATCTGTTCTTGAAAGAACGAAAATGAGTATTTATGTAGAGTTTCATTTTTATGTACATTTCTATTTGTCCAGGTTGGGGCTTTTCTGGCTTGCTTTTCTCTGTCGCAGCGCTTACAAATGAGGCTTGGTATGGCCTTTGTGAGAACATACTGATACACGTGGGCTTTGGCAGAGAAGGTAACTGCACCTGAGATGCGAAAGCTGGACAGTTAGGTTAATTGAAAAGTAGTGATTCTGTGTTAGCTTCTCCCAGGTGCTTTTATTTCTACAAAAAGAAAGATTTTTCTCACCGTAGTACTGCTGAAAATAGAGTTGAAAGTGAATGTTACAAAACACCAGTTCTTGCAGGCTAGCATGTGATACAGAATCCAGTCTGTAGTCATACCTTTGTTTTAGCATTGTACTTGCTGCACACAAATTAATGTCAGAGAACAGTATTTGTTCTGGCAGCAAATAACTGGGCTTATTTTCTTGAAGTAACTACATGTATTTGTATATAGCAGTATTACCAGAAGTAGAATTTGATAGATTTCAGTGGATTTAGAAAGATAGAAGGTAGATTTTGAAAATTTCTAAGTATTTATGAAAAAATAAAAAATAAAGTAACACCTTTACAAACGTTCAGATTATTGCCTACTAAGTCTTTTTAGAAGGTAAATATTTGGCTTTCCAACCCTGTTTTGACGAGAAATTAAAAAAATAGGAGCGAAGTCATAACAGAACTGAAAAATACAGGGGTTGTTCTGTCTGCAGCAGAGAGTAACTAGTGTTATAAACTGGGAAGTATAGTGACAGTTCTCAATGTCACAGGGATTTAAACTTACCGTGGGACTATGATATGGCTATGATAGACAACCATGCTAGCGTTTGGTGCTTCGCAGTGGGACCAGAAAGAATGGTGCTAGGGGGAACTTTTCTACTTGTTATACATTTCTTGGTCACTAATCAGCGTGGGCATGATACTTCGCTGTGCTCTGCACAGTAGAGGGGAAACTAGAGGAATCTGTTCAGACCTCCTCCATCTTTCTGCTTTATATTTTCCTCCTGTACTGTCATACAATTTATTTTATGTTCCTGCTGCAAGTAGGCCTTCAGAGGACCATCAAAAACAGTGTTAGTGTCACGACCATTTCACTATGCCGCTTTCATAATGTGCCTCTGAGACAGCTACAGGCAAGAACAGCGATGCAGGTGTACTCCTGTTCGGCATGAAGCAGGAAAAATGACATGGTAAAGCTTTAATTAAGAAGGTACATTAAGAAATAGTAAAACTGGAGGGCACGTCCCGCACTGCTCTACAGGCTTCATTTTCATGTCCTGTGGTGATGGAACCTTCACCCTTAGGCATCGTACTCAATCACTCTAAGGATTGCTTCTCTTTGGGACAATATACAAGCCTTCAAAATTTAATGAAGTGTGCAAAGTGTACCTCTTATGTTTTGTTTACCAGGTAGATGGACTTGGCAAGCAAATTAGCATGGTGTATTTAGAGACCTTGTTACATAGAAAGTATTAAGCTACACAGGGCTGCATATGATGCATTATATGTACATGTAGGTTGATTTAAAATTCTTCTGAGGATCCATAAATGTGTTTTCACTTCCAGTCTGATAAATCCTCTTTGAAAATTCTGAGAATCTTTATAAAGGTTTATAAAGGTGAGACTGGCCTCACAGAAAGTAAATCCAGCTATTCTCATGCTTCAGATGGCTGACTAAAAGTTAATTATAGCTCAGCCTAAGAAATAAGATGATAGATCTAGTAACTAAAGGCTGAAACCTTTGTTGTCTGTGCTTAGTCTTTGTTGCTAATCACACCAGAAGATAAACATTTTGTGTTTGTATCCTTCATGACTAAAGTGAAAACCTGATCCTGTTTCTTTGTATGCAGGTATACTAAGAAATAACCTAGGATTTATTAACCAAGGTTTAAGTTAATAAGAGTTGAATGAATGTTAGCCCTGCAACCTTAAGTATTTTGAAAATTTTGACACCTTCTCTTGCATTTGAATTTTGTTATCTTCACAGTGTGAACAGTGTCTGTTTTATCTTTTTGTAAGGTAGAGTTTTCTGAAGCACAGGTAATCATCAAGCTCTGGTTCTAATGAAGAAAAGATAAATTCCATCTGACCTTAGAAAAAGTAGAGTAAGGGCTGTGTTGAACACTGCTGTAGAATATCATGATATTTTCTGAATATATATCTTTTTCCTGTTTCATTAGACATCCTTCAGCACTTGGCAACTCACTCATTGCTGCTACTGAGACTTTCATGTCTTCGATTTAAACCCCTTCAGTTTTCCCTGTGTGGTGTTAGAAGGAAGCCTTTGCATGCTCCTGTATTTTCTCTCAGCAGTACAATGACATTCCTACAACCGATACACTTTTTCATGCAAGAAAGTGGGGCTAGAACAGCTGTTATGCCTTGCTCCTTCAGGTACTGTGTTACTGGCAACCTGAAATCCAAACTCTGACTTCTCCAAAGCTAAGGAATGTGACTGCGGCACTGCTCAGTAGCTGAGAGCACACGTATCATGCTGTTGTCCTCCCCCACTGCAGTGCTGTGACATAGTTGCCCAGGGACCTGGCAGTGGTAATACCCAGCTTGGAGATGTGGAGGATGCTTTAGTTCCCCTTCCTGTGTTGAGATTGCATCCATCCTTGGCAGTAGGAGATGCCCAGTATTTTTACAGGTGGCTTGGGTGATTATCAGACTTCATAATAAATTTCAGATGCTATTAACATGCAGGATTTACCTGGTGCATTTGCATTCAAAGGCACTGGGAGGTTGGTATGTATTTTGGTGGATTTGGCACCATCTTACAGATGTTGGAACAGAAACATTGAGACTAGAATTTATATTTTACAACTTGAAACTAGACTTTTTGATATCCCATGCCTGTTAGATCTGGTGACCACAGCAGCTGCTTTATCAACTTGTGACTTCAGTTGTGTTTTGACATTCCTGCTGACACGCATGTAAATTGAGTCCCTTCTTGTACTTAGCTTTCCTTTTGATAACTACATGTTCAATTGCACACACTTTTCTTGAGGAACCGGACAGTCTTGGGTTCCTTCTATGCGTGTTGGTTTAGGTGTTGTAATCTAAATTTACTTTTCTTCTTTGAAACCACATGTGCTTAGATTGTTGTACCCTTCAATCTCTCCTCTAAAAATAAATTAGTAGCAGTGCCTGAAGGAAGAAGTGAGTGCATACTTGTTTAAAACCATTTACTTATGTCTAGATTCTATTTAACTGTTTGCTATTTCTTTCACTAAAGCTGCAATAATTGTATTCAAGTGGAAAAAAGGAGATATTTTCTTAGAAATTCGTGGTACCTATCTGTTGCAGTCCTTTCATTCCTGATGATATTTGGGTGTGTTATAAGCATCGTATCATCAGTGGTTAACAGCCTTTCATTGTTGACACAGCCCCAGCTTGCAAAGTATGTTAGTCCTAGTCCCTGTAAGCCTCTAAAAAGAAAATACCACTTAGTTTAGAAAAAAAAATGGGAGAGGGAAACAGACTTTCAAATGATTGCTCCCTGAGAAGGCTTTTGCAGTTCATAGACCCTTGAATTTCTGAGTACGTGATGGATTAGAGCCTACCTATGTAATTTCAAGCTATTAAGCAGTTCAGCACTGTTGTACTGGTCAGGAGAAGTCTTTGAGAGATTAAGGAGGCCTGCTTCAGGTGACTTTCAGGGCTGGCTTAGAGTGAGGGGTTCTCCTTGTTGTATTTTCTTCTCTTTCATAGGATCACGCACAGCCTGGGGTGGTTATTCGTGGAACTAGTCTCCTTCATTGGGGTCTGAGAAGCGTTACACCTCCTCAGTTGCTGCAGTTGCTTGGGTCAAAATTATTTCATGCTTAACTATGAATACTATTTTTCTGGAGATGCCTCTGCTCTTGTGCTTTGAAGTGTTTGGTGATGTTTGTCAATGCTCTTCTGTCAAGCTTTGAAGGAGTACCCTGCAAGATTTTCTCTTGCTTTTTGCTGTGTCTTGTTTATTTGTGAGAAGTTAGAACATTCATTCTGGGTGTTTTAATCTTTTTGTCAAGGCTAACAATTCCTGTAGGGCTTTGTCTCCTTAACATCTCAGAAACTGTGCTACCTATTGAGCTCTCCCTTTTTCTTCTTGTTGGCTTTGCTGTTCATCCTTAACAGGTCCCTCTGGCTGATGTAAACTTGCCTGTTAGAACTGCGTTGCGTTGATATAACATCTTGCTGTCACCTATTTCAGTAGATCCTTCAATGCATCACTGATGTTATCTATGTATTTTCACTTATCTCCTTTTGTGTTGGTTTTTATTGCTTTACCTTTTGCTTTATACAGATTTTTTTTCTACTTCATAGTGGGGAGCTGGTGTTTGCAGTATCTTGTTTCCTTTCTTTCACGTAGTTCTGCTACCGAAGTCATCGTGCCACCTCTGATACGGTAGGACAGTGTGACCGTTACATGACAGCTAGACAGATCGCTGTCCCCTCTTTCCTGATACACTCTGAAATTGCTGCCGAAATGCACATTAGGCTTTTGCAGTAGTTTTTATTTGTGTGCTGGGAATTTATTTTAACTTTGAACTGTGGGTGATTTTGGCAGAGAGGCAAATTTCTATTCCTTCACTTATCAGTCACTATATATGCTTTGGCATCCTTAAGATTTTGATTTAATTTTCTCTCCATATGTGGACAGCCAGTCTGGTTCCAGGCGACTCCTTCTGAGGAAATCCAAGGTAGTGGAGTGTACATATGCAAGTGAAAACAGCACTCTATTAAGAAAGAGTTTCAGTAGCAATCAGGATTCTACCATTTTTTTGAGCATTTTAACTTTGCAAACTGACATCTTGCTTCTTTGTTCTTCTTATTAACAATTTTTTCTTTGAAGACTTTTTTCATTAAAAGGTATTTAGGAAACACTGTCCAACAGCATTTGATGACAGATAATTGTAGACTGGGTCTTTGTTCTCATCATGGTTAGCTATCTCATGTGTAATGTTGCATAACTCTCAGTTTTATGTATTTTGCTTGAAACTTATCTTGGTGCAATTAGGCTGTAATTGGTTCTTAGGGTAAAATTAATCTGTTTCTTTGTGTTTTCCTCTCTATCAGCCACCTTGGCACCGTAAATATGTTATGGCTGTATTTTTGATTTTGAAAGGAATGTGTAAGCTTGTGCCACTGGATTTTATTAGTTGTATGTGTAGACTTTGCTATTGCAACCATTGTTTTCTATACAGAAATGTTAGTTTTGCAGTTTAGCTGCCAAGTTCAGCCAAATTTGTCTAAAAAGATTTCGATCTGCAGATGTTTTTCTGAATCTATTAGCAAGTACCTGAAGAGGAAAATAGCGTTTGAGTCTGCTCTTTTCTCCCCACTGCTACTAGCTTTATTTGGGCTGCTGACATTCAGGTATTTGTGACACTTCATACTCAGTTTGGGATGTTGAAGTGGGGAAGAGGTGAAGGGAATCATGGAGGAGATGGTGCTGATCTCTGCTTAGCTAAAACAAACTTGGACAGTTATTTATAGGAAATTAATTTTCATTGGTCCTGCTGGTCTTGTCTTTTAACGAAGAATTTTAACCAAAAGCAAACAAACTTGCCTTTTAAAAGATAATTTTAATTTGCTCTTTTAATAGCTTTTTGCAAGATTTGTTGCAGTATGTGACCTATCGTTTGCTTGAATTACTTTTTCCTTGTGTGTGTTAGACTTCTGTTTTACTCTCAATTTGTAAGTTGTGCTGTTGTAAGAGGTCAGAAGAACCACCCTGAAGGGAAAGATGGCACCTTTTTTGAAGAGCAAATAAGCATGTTTCAGGAAACTGCGAATGGAGGAAGAAGGGATGAGGGAGTGAGTAGCAGCAAAGGGCTGGGAGCTTTTAGTATACTTAAAGATTGCAACAAGGAGCAGAGGGCAGAGAGGCAAGATTTAGAAGTGCAAGAGAATGCCAGTCAATGTGTATCGAAGTTCTGAATTTGTTGCAAGGGATTTGATAACAAGGGAGATGGCCCTGAACAAGCCTACATGCCAAGAACCACCTGCAAGGGTAAACAGGGTAAGGGGGCAATTTAGAAACACTTTCTATTTCCATTCTTTACTAAATGCTCTGAATTTTCCCCCTTAAACAAGTTGAGCAATATAAGTTGTGTTGAAGAAAGCAGATGTTACTCATGTTTAAAAGTCTTTATTAGTGTTTGTTGTTTTTTTGCAGAGCTAAGCATAGGAAAAGGTCTGAGCAGCTCTTCGTCAAAGCTCTGGCTGACTTTGGATTTGATCCCATTCTGTAACTTAGGTTTTAGCCATTGCTCAGTCTCCTGTCTCTAGAATCAGGGAGTTGTTTTCACTGGCTTTTTCCTTGTTTAGCTTCTCCTGGACCAGATAGCGCTGGCAGTGGTTTCCGTTTCAGGTGGCGTAACAGAGGAAGCATCCTTATGACAGGTCAAAAAAGCCATGTGGCAGGCTCAGAAGGTGGAACTGTCAGCAGGGTGGGTATAGATGTTAGATACTGGACTTCTTGATGGCAATGCCATGGAAACAGTGCTTATGGATATGATAAACCATTGCATCTCTATTGTGTTGTTCTTCTGCTTTTGGAACCAGTTCTGAATGGTAGAAGTTTATTCAGTTGTAGCCGGGGATGATGGAGTTTTAGACACCAAGATCTCTGTTTTGAGGCAATGCCACTGGATTTGTTGCCTCACTAGCACCCCAGAAACAGATTTTTTTCCATTGAGAACACTGAGCACTTTGCCCACATAGTAGTCTGAATGGATTTTTCGTTCTGTGGGTTTTAGCAAACCCTGTCTCAAAGGGCTGAGAAACCCAGAAGGCAGCAAGTATTTAAAGAGCTTTGAATTTGGTGTTAAACTTCCTGGTTTTCTTACTCTCAGGGGTCAGAATTTCTCCCTACTGCTGCTGAATTTTTGTGATTTTCATTGCCACTGGAAGATAATTCCTCCTATTCTAAGCCTTGTGATACAAGTATTCACAATGGCTCTTCATTTTCAGAGAATGTGCCCTGTTATTCTTTGGATACATGTAAAGTAATGTGTTTAGGAGCCAGGCACTTCTTAAGATGTCAGAGTTCCCTGTTCTTTGCCACCAGACAAGGTTAAGGATAATAATATGTTTTGTATAGTAGCATATATCTTTGGCACCGGACAGCAGACAGATAAGGTTACAAAATATAATGATATATTTGACCAAAATACACTGCTTCAACTTCTCAGTTGCCATTTTGTTCTCCTTCCTTAAGCTGGAGTCTCTTTCTGTTAATCTAAGGTCTTTATTTATAATGTCTGCTGCTTTCTCCTCTGCTCACTTGCACCTTTCCTTAGGGATAAGAACATAATGCTCATCTTAAGACGGGAAATATGCTGTGAAGTAGATGCTGGACTGAAAGCCAAAAAAGCATAAATTGAAGCTGGCCTTCTTTTTAAATTTATCCTGCAGTTAGTGACCTCGTTTGTTGCAATATGTAGGTTCTTTGCAGACCAAACAAATGACAAGTCTTATGTTGGCTTGTTCTTTTAAAATATATATATATTGTATGCCAAAGGGGCTGGGGTATGATTCCCAACGATCCTGTTGAAACAAATGGTTTATTTGGGACATGGTTACCTCTTCATTTATTGCCGTGTACATTCTGTATGTGCATAGCTACAAGACAGTTAGGCCCTCCTCTCTGTGTGGGAGGATGCCAAGGAAGAACCCCGGGTTGAAGTACTCAACTGCAGTATCAGATGGAACGGTCACAATTACATTTGGACTAAGTGGATATGAGAATAATTTATTTTGAAGTTTAACTTATGAATGCACTTCAAAGAACCATATATTGGAGCAGGTCAGTACTTTTAAAACTGTAGGAATAATAAAACTGAACATATCCATTAATGGAAGCAAATAAAAATCAGAGTGATATGAAATAAGAGTAACAGGAAATATGACTAGATATATCTGTTGAGGTTTCTAAAGATTACTGCTTTGTCTACAGAGAGCTGGCTAAGTACATTGCACTACTTCCTTCTTCCAGCTGTTATTTTAAATTAAAAGGAACCAAATTAAATATTTCCAAGATAAATAGTCACGTAGTTAATCACAGGATGCCAATTTCTTCATGTTTATAAGTAGGAGTGAAGGTTTTAAGATAGCCAATTCATATGGAACCTACTTTATTAAAATATGTAACCTAGAATCAATATATATTTTTATTAATTTTGGGGAAATTATGTTGATTATGCTGTGTTTAGTACAAGGAATGCTTTGTTCTGTAACAAAGGCCTCTGGGAACCCACTGCTATAATATAGATTTTTTTCTTAAGGGGTAGCAGAAATGAACTTTTTTCCAGGAAGGAGATTTAGGTGTTTCTTTTTTTATATATATTTTTTTTTCACTTACCATAGAACCATGGACTGGCTTGGGTTGGAAGGGACCTTAAAGACCACTCAGTTTCACCCCCCTGCCATGGGCAGGGACACCTCCCACCAGAACAGGTTGCCCAAAGCCCCATCCAGCCTGGCCTTGAGCACCTCCAGGGATGGGGCATCCACAGCTTCCCTGGGCAACCTGTGCCAATGCCTCACCACCCTCTGAGTGAAGAATTTCTTCCTAACATCTAATATAAGTCTCTTCTCTTTTAGTTTAAAACCATTCCCCCTTGTCCTATCATTGTCTGCCCAAGTAAAACGTTGTTCTCGGTCTTTTCATAAGCCCCCTTTAAGTATTGAAAGGCTGCTTATCCTATATATTACTCATGACCAAAACAAAAAGCTTTATGCCTACACTCTTAAAGTGTAAAAATGATCATTCACTAAATATAGAAACAGATATCTTCACCTAAAAGGGAACCAGCTTTTCTAATGTATTAGTATAAGGAGTAAACCTGCTGCTAAAGAAAAAAAAAAAAAAAAAAAAACTGTTAAAGTTTGCTTTTGATGGGAATTTATGCCGTTGAAGGTATTATGCATGTACTGTTGTATAGCTATTGAATAGTCCTGTATTTAAAGCCAAGGTCTTGACTAATCCGACCTTGCAAATAAAAATGATAAATTTTTAAAAGGAATCTTTCCACTTGTGAACTAGATGTAGAGAATAGACAAGTATCAGAAAAAGCAAGGTCTTAGTTGGATTGTTCTTTCATTCCTTTAGCTCTCAGTTACCATGGTGCTCTAGCAGGATAGCCTAGCTACAAGGGAAATGGTGCTGATGTTGTGATGCCATTGTTAAGGTGTTGCATGAGTTTCCAATCCAAACAATTTACATTTCTTTCTGTGATAGGTCTCTAGGAGTTTCTTGAAATAAATACCTAGGAGAGATGCTTCTGTTTTAGAAGACCAGAAGTGTTTAAGAAGGCTTTCTAGACTGTTGTGTTTTGTCCATAGCTGTTCCAGGAACTGCACAGCTTTCTTTCAAGGCCAGTGCTTTGCTAGCATATCAGACTGGCAGCTTGTCAGTTCAAGCCAGTAATTTAGATCTTTGGTGCTAGTCAAAGCTGTCAACTTAATAACAGCTTACCACCTAAACAAGCTGGGGGGACTTATTCTAGGTCATTAGTAAGGGAAGTTTCACATACTGAATTGATATTTATCACTGTAGATTATTTGAGAAGCTAAGCTTGTTTGAAGCAAAATTAGTAGTTTGCTTAACCAGTTCTGCTTTATGCACATAGATCATAAAAGACCGAAATGGGTAGTGATAATTCAGAAGTGGAGCAATATTAGATAACTTCTGATTTTTGAGGAAGTAGATGGTCATCTGCTTGTCCTAGTCAAACAGAGCAGGAGAAAAGACATCTCAGTATGGCGCTGGGGGAAAGATTGATTTTGCAGTGTCTTCTGCAGTCAAGAAATACCACAGGAAGTGAGACTAGTGAATGAGTAATGTACGTACAAGGACTGGGCTACTGTGATCCAATATGCTGCGCGCAGATACACATTGCAGCCATCCAACTGCTTAGTAATACTGCATAGAAAATAATGAATATTTTACATTTTTATGCTAGTTTTTCCCCAGGGCCACCAGAATGGTTCACCAGTTGTAGTACAAATGCTTCTTGCAGATGTAAGTAGTAAGTATATGGGAATTATTTCCTCCACCCCCAAACAGTATTAATCCCGTAGAGCAATGAGTAAGATACAGTCTACCTTGTTTGAAGCAAAAACTGAAGAAGTAGTCAAAGGTGATAGTTGTATCATAATCATTGGCTAAACTCTACTTGTGTTTGTAGAACATCCTCTGAGGCTCTAGTGGACTGCAGCTTGGGACCTGGGTTTTGTCTTGTTCTCAGATTGGAGTCAGTCACAATCCCTTCGCTGGCTGCAGACACAGCAGGACATCAGGCATGTGTTCACTGCTTTGGTACACTGGTGTTTTGAGTCTCCCTGGTCCATATGAAGCCTTAATGGTTTCTGGTTAAAGGGCTGACGGGTATAGTCCTCTCTGATTTGTAAAGCTGAGTAGTGTCATGCCATAAGGCTTCAGAAGGAGGAAATTTTGCTGGTGCAGTTAGAAATGTTGTGGTGTTTTAAACATTGAACAATTTGGACCGTTATAAGCATTGTTATGAGCTTTTTTAAACAGTAAAAAAAAAAGTCTCTGTTCTGCCTGGAAGCATTTAATTGCTGAAAACAGGATCATCTACTATGTAATGAACTGCAGCCATGATACTAAAATAAAGTAATATTTTGAAGTTACCTGTTTTACTTTAGATTACAGTCAGGGCTAATTGCGTTCATTTTGCTGCAGATCTATTTCAAAGGGAAATTGTTCTTCCTCTTATCTGTTTTGAAATCTGTTCTATGTGTCTTTTAAAATTTTTAATAAATAAAATATGCTGCAACAGATGATGTGTTGTAGTTAGCCATATATAGCTATGCTAAAGATCTGAAAGTTACCTTGTTAGATGTCTTAAATACTTAATTTCTCTACTGTATAAGCAATTTTTAAGTTTCTCTTATATGAAGAGTTTCTCCTATTTTTCAGTGAAGTTTTGATTTCTAAAATACTCAAAGCAGAGATACGTCCTTTTTGAGGTAAACACATGGGCTATGAACAATGTACAGCTGCTTATTCTGTTTTCAGAAACCAGGCTGGTAAATATAAAAAAACAAATTCTGTCGGAAACATTGAAGAAAACGGTATTTAAGCCTTTTATGTTTTGGTCAATGCAGATGAAATCATGTAAATACCTTTACCTAATGTGTTCCTTTAATGGTCCAGAAATTGACTTCTTGGCAGCTCTACAACACAGAATAAGATGAATAAAGTTCCGTTCCTGCCTCAAAACACAGTAAATGTGATCATGTTGGAGTTGCACTAAGGCAAACTCAGTCTTCTCTATTTTTTTCCAGTTATATCAATTTGGTATTAGTTGAACTGTTAAATTAATGAGAGCACATTTGAAAAAAGCTGTAATTATGAAACATTGCTTGTTACTACTTTTGGGAGTGGAATTTTCTTTCTCCTCTGGATCCTGAACCTGCTGAAGAGGTAGAAGGGTGTAACACTGAGAGTGATGTATTCATTGTGAGAAACTCCTTTATTTCTTCATGAAGGCCTTGCTGGGTCTTCAGCTCATGCGGCGTTCTTCAAGAACCTTAATGCAATGGGTTCCCTGGGTTCTGGAATGCATGCATACTTGTAGCCATGGGATCAATAGATGTTTCTTTGGTTCTCTTTTAACAAAGCATAAGCACACTTAATTTCATCGTTGTTAAACAAATCTGTGTATAATTATTCAGGAATTCACTGTGGTTTCAGAACACCTGTAACCACAAAGTGTTTGAATGAAATAGCACTGCAGTCCCTTGTGCAAGTCCATTGTTTTCCCAGTATGACGTGACAGCCAGTTGCAAGTCAGTTGTCATTTGCTATGATTAATCTTTTTTATCTCTGAGTGTGCAAGAGTAGCAAGCCAGAGCAGTGCATACCTCCTTATGTGGCATGACAACGTGACAATGACATTTTTTTCATCTTAAAGCTCTGCGGATTTGTAGCTACTGCAACTTTAATGATGAATTAGAACTACCCACACAAGGAAAGAGATATAAGGGTGGCTGAAGGAAAGCAAAACTGAATATACGCTCCATGTAAGGTAGTGTGTGGGAAACACATTTGTTACATACTGAGCATCTGAGCAAAACTGTGTCATGTTTCCTTAGGTTCTCAACAGGAGATGTGTAGAAGCAGCAGTGATGACAGGCCTGGCACTCAACTGCAGCATAAACAAGAAGTCCTTGTTTGACAGAAAACACTATTTCTATGCAGATCTGCCTGTAAGTATGCAGTGTGGGTGGCTCCTTTACAGCTGTAGGAAAGGGCAAGTCTGGAGTACGGGTGACAACAGGGGATGAGCGAAGAGATGCTTTTTCTGTTTCCAGTCAGTGTTCTGCTCGCCCCAACAGGATGCTGCGCTGTGCCCTGATGAATAGACAGCTGTACCCTGGTGCTCGCTGATTGAATATGATTGCTCTGATTGCTGACTCCTTGCTTAGCTGCACGATTCCAGTGGCTTAATGTAATTGAATTGGGAGCTGGAGCTGCTTTGCCCCCTAAGTTCTCCATTCCTGGTGCTTAGCACTAATTGTCTGTTAGGGTAAAAGCAGTCTGATAATAGCCCTTCATTTCAAGTGAATGTATAACAAACACAAGTTTCACTGGTATAAACATGGTAGTGTCTTTTCTGTGTGTGCTTAAAGAGCTAAAAATATTTAATTTGCCTTTAAAAATTTCTCAGTCAGTAGTTCCAATAAATTAAAAAAAAATATGACTGAGTCTTTTCAGTGTGGTTTGTTGGTAGCTTTCGTATTTGTTAGAAATTGTCAGTGGAAGTCAAATACATTTTGCCACACTTGATATGGAAATACTGAAATCAGTAAGGGCCTAACTTCTGTCATTACAACAGGGCGCAGAAGTGTTTGAATCTTTTCTTTGTCTATTTTGGTAAATAGAAATTTATATTTCTTTCTTTCTTTCTAATTTTAAATACTTTTTTTTCCTGTCAGCTTATTTGCTCTGATTTTTCAGTTTAATTTGTCAAAGGGAGGAACACTAGCTTTAATTTCTCTCATTTGTGGCTGAACATCTGCTGACTGCATAAGAAGAAAAAAAATGTTTTTATTTTATCTGAGAAAGATCAGGCATGTTAGCTTATCCTCTCTTTAGGTGAGGTATCCCAGACATCAAGAGAGGCAGAGAAAGAGATTTCTCAGGTCCCAAATCAAAGTACAGATGTGCTGTATTATTAACCAGGCTATCTTCTCTCCCAGTGTTTGTTCAGGTATTGAAAATATTTTGAAGTTACACATAACACATTGAAATACATTTGTTTCTCACTTTGGAAAGGGAAAGATTTTATAGTTTTCTGTTGGACACCTGGATCTCAGAAGAGATTTGTATCCTGTTTTCTTTTTTATTGGGAATGTGCAACTCTTAGGTTCACTTCTGTGAAGTTGACATAATTGCTGATTTTGTTTTTGGGGATAACTTTGCTAATATTTGTGAGTCATTAAGAGAGGCCCTTTTGCTGGGAGTTTTGTAATGAGCTACTGGGAATATGAAACACATCCTTATCACGTTGAATTATCAATGCTTTTTTTTTTTTTTTTTTACTTGTAGAACTATTTTAGAACCCATTTCCTGACCTGAAGAAGAAAAAAGTGAAATAGCAAGAAATAAACACAACTTTCAAAATTCCTTTATACATACTAAAGAAGCACCAAAACATCACAGATCTGTTTCCACGTCACCTTTGGTGCTTCTGCCATTAAACTGAAAACAATCTCATAGTCTTGTGTTTTCTCCTGCTATCAGTCCTATCAGTCTCCTGTATAGAAACTATATGAAAGAATGTTGTCAAGTAAAAGAAACCTCAGCTATGTGTTTAGAGGAGAAAGGTGAGGCAGAAGAAAGAGTGTACAGCATCATGTGGGCTGCCATTGTCAGTGAACGTGAATTATAGGATCCTCTTGTAAAATATGGATGGAAATTTGGTGAAGGAGATGCTGATTTTATTAGCCTGAAACACGTAATTCTTTTTTTCTAGTGACTGACTTCTGTAGTTTAAAGCGCTGACATTAAACTGCCCAACCTGCATTTCACAGTGAAGCAGTCTAGCCAGGAACTCTGTAATAAGATGCGGAGTTTAGGCTAATGAGCTGTACAGAACAGATAAAATAAATCCTGCTCTTAGGGTCTTTTGACAATGGGATTATTGTTACTCATGAGCGTAGGGCTTTGGATAGGAAATGGGATTCTTGTTATTTATTGTCACTCAGCATTCCAGGCTTTAAAAAAAATCATTTTAATGAGAAGTTTTAAGAGATGGGAAGAGCTGTCTGGTTAGCATAGTCTGAAAAGAGTCTATTATTTTATGTTTCTTGTAGTGATTATGGCTAGAAGGTCGTGCTCTTTATTGCATATATAAACTGAGCTATTCACGGTGCCAGACCATTGTCCTGTATCCCAACGCGCTGTCACCATCTCTAAACTTTACAGTAAGCCCTTCCTCCCTACAAGATACGCAAATGCTTCTCCCAGAAAACTGGCAGGCTTTTTTAAAATTCTCACCAGTGGGGGCATGAGCAGGCTAGCAAGGAGGAAGGGATAGGGGCCCTATCTCAACAGAGTAATTGATTCAAGTCTGTATTTTTACATCAGAGCAGTGATTACAAGCCCTTGTCACTGGCAGCCCCTTCTCTGGCTAGAAGCTGCCCCTTTGCATGGAGTCCCGAGTATGAGGTGGTATTTATCAGCTGTGTGCCTCATTGGGGGTTGCAGTGTCTAGCTTGTAAATTGCTGTGTTAATGAAACTGGACTTTCTCCTTTTCTTCATATTTTTTTCCTGCCACCTCCCTCCCCACCACACTAATGAGTCAGTTACTGAACTGGCAGAGAGGGATATTCAGCTTGGGGATGGAGGTACAGTTACTGTCTTCAGACAAGATTTAACATGATCACAGAACCACAAGCATGGAAGAACCTCTTCTGGTCCATTTTCTGCCCCAAGGCAGTATCAGTGAAATTGATGTAATCTTTAGCAAGTGGTTGAGTAGTTGGTTATTGATTATTTCTGCATTAGTATAGTATTGCATTCTTGCCTGTATTGAGGAGCACTCTTACTTTTTCCCAGATCTCCAGCTTCTCACAGTTACTTCAAATTCTAGTCCCCTTCTCTAGCTTCCCTCCTCTCCAGATAAGCAGAATAATTTGTGTTTTTGCCTGTTTACGTGTACCTTCATCTTTTACAGGTCACTATGGAAGCTGTTGCATAGTCAGTTTAATATTCTTAGTCTAGAGTACTTGCATTTGGTAATGCTGCTGTTTTGCATAAAATGAATGTTTTGAGTATAAAGCTATTTTTTTGACAGGCTGGCTATCAAATCACTCAGCAAAGAGTTCCTATTGCGGTGAATGGGAGTCTGTCATACAGTCTCTGCATAGATAACAAAATGAGCCAGATGGTGACCAAAACTGTGAGGATTAAGCAAATTCAGTTGGAGCAAGACAGTGGAAAGAGTCTCCATGATGATTCAAGGAGCCAAACTCTTGTTGACTTGAATAGGGCTGGTAAGCCTGGACTATTTTCTTATTTTTCTCCTTCTTTCTGTATAAGATGAGTCTTTAAAAGTAAATGGGTGACAAGTAACAAGTGAAAAGTAAAAACAACCTGGTATGTCTCTCCTCAAAAATAAAAACAGATCAAAATGCACATTACACTTGAAGCAGGGGAAGGCTTGCATTTTTTAATGGCTAGCAAGCCTTTCCTATTGCAGTTGGTTGATGGCATATTGCAATAGCAAATTAGAAATCTGTTGGCTCCAATTCTTCAAAACTGTGTATGTCAGTAACATACAGCCACGCAGCTGCTTAAGCTCTTGCTACTTGTCCTGGTTTCAGTTAGCACAGATATTTAAACAATAGGCATTGTTTAAAAATTATAATAATAAATAAAAAAATCCCAGACCTGTAGTAAATCAAGTTTGTATGTAGGAGTAGTTGCTAGAATTTGACATTGCATGAGTCAGAGATTTCTTTTAATTATTAGCTTTGAAAAAATGTAGATTTTCTCTTAAAGCATTGAAATTATAAACTGAATGAACCAACTTAATGCAAAATAGAAGACAGCAATCAGGATGGCCTAGCGTAACAGGGATGTGGTGCTCCAGTATCCTGGAGTTAAGGGCTGTGGCTGCTCATATTCTTTGAAAGCCAGATACTGAAAATAAAAACTAGACTACATCTGTTTGCAGTTCTGTCTGTTCCAAGATTAGTTTAAGATCAATAAATTTGAGTCTGCAGTCAGATTGGCTTTAAACTGGAGTTCTCCTAGCGGAAGGCAGAAGAGGAATGTGTGTGTCTGTTCTGCAAGTCATCAGAGGGTGGAGGACAGCCTGCAGTTTGCCTGCTCCTTTAAAAAAATAGGAGGAAAAGTTTTTATAGGAGTCTGCAGCTGGGTCCATTGTGACAGTCACTAAATAATACATGATTTTTATGTTTGCTTTTGTTTGTTTTATTATGTTTTCTTTTGGGGGCATTGTTGTTTTCTGGGGTGGAGGGTTTTTTTGTGTGTGTTTTTCTTGAAAAAGGCCCAAGTGCTTTCATGTGTTTAGCCAGTTCCACTCTAATATGCCGAGATCAAAAGCTATTGTTGGAAATCTCTTGTCTCTTCCCCTGGTAGGAGTCGGCCTCATGGAGGTTGTCATGGAGCCTGATATGTGCTGTGGGGAAGAAGCAGCTGCAGCAGTCAGAGAGCTTCAACTTATTCTTCAAACACTTGGGAGCAGCCAGGCAATCATGGCAGGTACAGAAGGGGGAAGGGCATGTTCTCTTGTCACCAGTAATTCTCTGTGTTTGCAGGAGTTTTGCAGCTTCTGGTTCTTTTGCTCTGCAGTTGCTTATAACACGTAGCTTTTTCTAGCTGTTGTTTTTACAATCCTCAGAGCCTGCCCTAATGTCTCCCATGCTTCAGGTGTCCTTATGGGCCTGCCTTCCTCTGCAGAGCTTTGCAGTGTTAGATTTTATATTGACTCACACATTACTTTTACAGGATAAGCCTAGGCAGGAAAGAGTGTCCCCAGGGTTCTTGTGTTTCTCCCTGTCTGCCCTCATGTTGCTTGCCACAGAGCTGCAGCACAGAGGCAATGCAGTAAGGACTAGCTGTGGAATATGGCTGTTCCCTTAGTTCCCACAAAGTAGCAGGAGTATGGATCATCCTCTAAGTTGCATGTCAGGTCTCAGCTGGTCATAAAATCGGTGTAAGCAGTAAACTTATGCAGGTGTCTTGGGTGAACCAACAAGATTTTAGCTTTTACCCCACCTGATTGTTTCACACACTGTCTGTCCCTCCCCACACCCTTCTGGCATTGTGCTCGCTAGGTCTCAACTTGTCTTCCCACTAGGGAGATCACTGCTGATCGGGGGATGCTGGGCAGAAATTTGTGGTGGTTCGTGCTGTGTAGCAGGCTTGCAGGGAACAGTTGCAGGCATTAGCAGCCAAGGTCCCGAGGTACCCTCTGGCATTCGTCCCCACACATCAATCTGATCTTCAGGATTCTACTCTACCTCCAGGATTTCTCCAGCAGAGATCACTACAATCTTTCTGAGACCACCTCCTCTTGAGAATCCCTCATTTTGGCACCAGCTCTTCTGCCTGGAACTCTAAAGCCCCAATTTTTCTAGTCTGAATAGTTGTGCAGAAGCGCAGCATGTCTTCAGCCTCCTAACTGGTTGTTCTCTCTCATGTCCCTTTCTAAATTTGAGACATACCATTTTTGCTCAGTCCTAATGTTACCAAAATTTACAGCCAGTCCATGGTTACAGCTAGCAAACAGCAGGCTTCTGTGTGAGAGTTTTAAAAAGTGCAATTTGGGGCATTCATTCCCCCCAGCACATACACTCATTTATCTGTTGCCTGTTAGTGTTCACAATTTAAGCTTTTTTTTTTCCTCTCTCTTTTTTTTTTTTTCCCTGTGATAATTGGCCTCACTGATCTGGCAACAAAATCAGGTCATAGTATAAATGGGTCCATCACCTAGAGAACTGAGCCAGAATGGTCCAAGTATTACCAAAGACTTAGGGGATCTAAGAAATGTTAGCTACTGATTCAAATCTAATTTAATGTAGGGGGAAATAATAATTGCTAGACATTCCTTATGTTACATAGTGCCTTGCGCTGCCTACATCTTCTCTCTGAATCTTCTCTCACAAGTGCGGTACCCATCAGGTGGGGCACGGTGTTTTGTTATTAAGCATCCAGTTTTCAAAGGCCGTCATGGACATATATATATATACACCATCATTTATCACTTCTGAATTTGACCCGAATATTGCCACTGGAATTGCACTGTGGTATCTTTTACTGCATTGAGATTTCTGACTGTAAAGGCAGAGTCCAGTGCTGGGAATATTTTTCCTGCAATATAATTCACTTTAAAAGTATTTGATTTTTTCTTTTTTTTTTTTTTTTTTTTTTTTGCAGGTGGCATTTTTAAGGGCTTGCTACTATGGTTTTCCCTTGTCATAGAATAGTAATTCATAATTACCATTGCTATAAATCATAATTACTTGCTTTCAAATAAGGTCTTTACATTCTCATACTTTACCTTCATTCTGCTTCTGTGTTCAGTGAAGACAAGTGCCCAGTTTTATTCACTGTTACTTCATTAACAATAGACAAGTGAAAAGATAATTTCATTGCAAAAAGAAAGGAAAAGAAGCTGAGCTTAAAGTGGGCTTAAAGGGAAAAAGCTGTTTTAAGAACATTTAGGGTCTGGCTCTCCTTTCACTTATGCCTGATTAATTTCATTGTCACATCACATTGACACCTACATCCAAGTAGAAGCAGGTTGTGTCTCAAAATGAAGTAAGGACAGGACAAGAATATTCTTCTTCTGTAACAAGGATTCATTTCACCCCAATGAGGAAGCACATGCAAAACACCTCTCTTGAAAGAGATGTTGGGTCATTCCAGCACTTTTATTCTTAATATGTGCTCGGCAAAGGCTCTTTGAAGACAGAGAAAATGAATGAACTATCATCCAGCCTACTTTTACAAAATGTACCAAATCCTCTCTAGTCAATTTACGTCTCTTGACCAGAATGGATTCTGAGCCATAGACTTCTCAGCTTTGACTCTGAGCTATTTTGTATTTCCTTTATTATTAATACTGTATCTAAACCTCAAGTGGTTTTTGCTTTTTGTTTTGTTTTGTTTTTTTGGTTGGTTGGTTTTGCTTTGTTTTGTTTTTCTTTTTATCTGTATTAAAATTTAAAAACCAAAGATGAAGGCCATAGACATTCACTGTGCAATATGGGAAAAAATGTTAAGTCATTATAATATAACCTTTCCTGTTTGTTTTTTTCCCACCAGTTGAATAACTATGGCAAACCTTCTCTTCTTAGAAGTGATGTCTTTAGGGGAGAAAACTTAGAAAGATGAAAGTCCTATTTACTTGAAGTTGAGTCATCAAAGATCTCTGAGAACATTAGCCCATTTTGGACTAAAATTGTACGATGCTTTTATATGTAACTTTGTATTCAGTTTCAGTGTTTCTGGCAGCTAGGGAAATCTGGGGAGGGAAAAGATTGCAGTTTCTTGAAGGAGAGGAAGAAAATTACAAAAAATCCACCACTTCTGACATTTTGTCTTTGGGCTGCAGACTTCCAAGGACACCTAAGTAAATCTGTTCAACGTAACTGCAAGTTCTTGTGTTCCACGCTAGAGTAGTATATATCCATCAAGTTGTAATTCCAAAGTTTTGGTGCTGTTTTTAGTGGAATGGAACTCACAGTCTACTGCTTTAAACTGCTTGTATAATTCTGCCCTTTATTTAAGAGCTGTGAGTCAGAAGCTCTTTTTGCTGTACTGATCTAGATGACCTGCCCTGCATTGTGCCATACAGTTTTCTTGGAGAGGAATTATCAGCAATAATACTAAAAAAAAATAAAATACATATATATAAAATTGTATTCTCGGAAAATTATGAATGATTGGAGGCAGAAGCTTAAAATGGAATCACAAACAGAAAGCTATTATGAGGTGGTTGTTACCCATTTCTGATCATACGGTAGTCGGCTATTAATGTTCTACATGTAACATGCAGTTTATTAATGCATGCCAAGTTCGTTTGTTTTTGACTCTAGGTTACAGGGCAGACTATTCTGTTGATGAAGTTTCCTTTTACAGAGGGTCAGCTGAGAGTGGATGCCAATGTTTCTGTGCATCATCCTGGAGAGCCTTACGGAGTGAGGACGGAGGTGAAGAATATCAATAGCATACGATTCCTGGCAAAAGCAATAGGTAAATGGTTCCTTTGTTACTGGAGCATTGTAGATATTTTAGGAGGTCTCAGTAAATGAAATATGCCAAGCTCCAGAGTACACTAATCGGCCTTAAATGCCTTGACTAGCTTTGTCTGGGCATCCCATCCATGTGTCTTGCCCCTGGTGCAG
The DNA here is from genome assembly GCF_964211825.1 of Aythya ferina. NCBI lineage: Eukaryota > Metazoa > Chordata > Aves > Anseriformes > Anatidae > Aythya > Aythya ferina. Next base: position 44,593,033 of record NC_140300.1, on the reverse strand, counting down.
GAGTCCCATTTAAGCCCGGGCTGGGGCCTTCAGACTTTGCCTAAGCAATGTCACAGGTGTGTGAGTTTCCAGTCCTGTCTCCTGATGGACCTTGGACCCGTGCTGTAGTCTTGTTCCCAGTCCTGTGGCTGGCCTCATCTCCTGCTGCTTCTGACTGAACTCCCTGGATGGACCCTGGACCCAGCTCACCCCCGTCACAGTGACCGAGACGCTGCCAGTGGACCTATGGGGCACTCTGGGGATAGCAGCCGTGTTAGTCTGCAGTTTTAACTTTTATCCTTCTGCCTGTAAGAAGAACAAAGCAGATGATTCAGTGCTTAGAGTGTTTGGCTCTGAAATATGTTAGCAGTAGCTCCGTGTCGTCCAGTGTAGATGATTGCTTTCCACTGAGTACAGTAGATGGTGTGTGTGAAGTTCAGATGCGGCTTGGGTATGAGCAAGAAAAGATGATCGTTACATCCCCAAAATAAAACTGGCAAGGGCGATATGAGAATTCTTGTTCCAAATACTCTACTGGGTGAGAGGAAGGTCACTAGGAATGTATGGCTTGGCTGCAGTGCCTGGGAGAAAATGTTTTCTACTTGAAGGAAATGAAAGAAGATGAGGAAAACATGCAAGGAAAGAAACAGTGCTAGAGAGAAAGGCAGTGACTAATAATTCTGTCTGTAACTACTGCTGTTGATTTCATTAAGGTTAAATCAACAAACTTTTCCATTATTGCATAGCAGTGAAATAGTAGAATGTATAAAAGCTAATAGTGCAGTATAACAAGCTTATTTTTTTTCTTTTGTTTCTGTCAGACTATGAAATACAGAGGCAAATTGAAGAACTGGAAAATGGAGGAACAATTCTGAATGAAACAAGAGCCTTTGATTCCAAGCTTGGGTGAGTTTTTATTTTGGAGGAATATCAGGAATAATACATTTAGAGTGCTAGGGATACCCAGTGAACTGATCAGGGGAGATAGCATGGTAATGCTCAACTTCTTTCTTCTAAAGTCAAAATTCACAAGCATAGTTTCATTGCAGGTAGTAATTAATTCCTCTTAAAGCTGAGGCTTTAACACAATCTGTTGATAAAAACAAGCAAACAAACAAAAAAACCACCCCTGTGTGTTACATCAAGCAGTGTCAGGGAGTTCACACACATTTTCTTTGAAGTGGCTTTAAGAAGTTCTCCTGATCTTCGCAAGGTGATGTTTTGTTTTGTTTTTTTTCCAGAAAACTGATTCTGTGGTGTACCACTTCTCACATCTTACCTGTTGTGTTTTATTTTAGGTGCACTGTACCAATGAGAGACAAAGAAGGAATGCAGGATTATCGGTATTTTTTTTTCAATAAGTTAACGTTTCAAGAACTGAAAACTTATTTAATATGCTAAGCGTAGTCAATGTAATGAGTCTGTAAATTTAGTATGGCGAGTGTAGACCTTCCACTGGAAGGGAAAGAGACCTATCAAAATCAGTTTATTTCTGAGAAGTTCACATCTAGAACTCTCTGATCTTTGCTAAATCCCATAGATCTTTCCCAAAAACTAAACTGGATTACCTTCGCTCCAAGTGGATAAATTGAAGGTTTGCTTTGTGGCCAGTACACATGTATTATTAAGAATGTCTGACATTAAATGTAAGAATATTCTGAGTTAAGAATTGTTCCTGCTTTAAATAAATACTGAGGGAAATGATTTTCAGATAGCAGGCCCTGCCTCTTCACGCTTAAATTCTGTTTAAGACACTATTTGAAAATCCTAACTACTGCTGAAGAGTGTCAGTGTACATAGGCAGGTTTCTACCTTAAGATCTGTGTAGCCCTATTGAGGTTGTTACCCTGCTAAGTACCTCTTGCTTTCCACCAGTGTGAGATGACAGCCATCGCAGTTTGATTGCTAGCATGATTCATGTGAGCACTCTTTCATCTACTCTCGGCAAAGTCAGTGCAGCACAGTCAAGCCACAAACAGCCAGCTGGGAAGGATCGAGCTGGAGGGTGAGGGACTAAGGCATGACTCCTGGCAGGAAGCAGTGCTGCTGGGAGCTGGGGCAGCACTGCAAAGCAGCAGCATAACCTCTGCGTGCCCTAGCACAGGAGGTAATCACAGTAGTGTCTGGATGAGATGATCAGACAATGCTGCTGGTTATGCAGCTCAGTGATTACTGAGGGCTTTGGGCTCCTCTTCTCCTGCTCTGTGCCTGCCTGCATCCTCCCCTGCCTAGGGTCTTCTTAATGCTGATCCACCCAGGAATTCCCTGGCTTTTCATCCTAGGACAGTCTTCCTGTTACTGCCAGAGTTCACTTCTTGGCTGGAAAATTGTAGTTTTGCAGGAGACTTTTCAGAGCTTCTTAGCTCTGCCCTATCTGTATTCCTGTTAAACCTGCATATATTCTCATTGAAGCACAGCAAGGATTTTGAAAATATCCCACAAAGTTTAAATTAAATCTGCTTTTCCAATTAGCATTTGTAGAAATGCAGCAGAAATGGCAGTGATCATTTAAGAATTCCTTAATGTGGTAGGGGCTGGCTTATTTAACAAGACTAATAACACAACTAATTTAACAAGAATAAGAACAAATGCAAAAGAAAATTCATGCAAACCTTGGCAAAACTGGTGAGTCCAATATACTTCAAATAAAGACTGGAAAGATTACTATTAGTGCTAAGATTGTGGCCAATATTAAACTGTGTTTTCTCAGATTTTTATAATTTACTTCTTGCAAATATACATCAGATGTGAGATATGTGGTTAGGCAGATTTGAAATAAAAAATTATAGAGGTTGTCCAATGTCCTTTATTCTGAAATTTTTGAACCCCTCATTTGATCATCTAACAATGAAGTTTCTGCTTCAATTGCAGTTATTCCACTGGTTTGAAATGGCCTTCTCTTTAAGGGAGCCTTTTGTTCAGTGGTGGCACCCGGCTGAGCACAGTGACTTTGCTTTTAGAACAGCATGGGATTTCATCTAGATTTTTGAAGTTAGTATGCAAAAGGTCGCAACCTGCCCAGATCACTCCTGGCAGTTGGCTCTCAATCTGGGTTTCTTCCTGCCAATCCACTGCAGTCTTTTTGCCCAGATCTACAATTCATGCTTGATGCCAAAAGGTTGAATACGTTGTTTCCATAGCTATCATTGTCATTGTTACTAATAATATTATTTTGAGTGCAGAAGTGTTTTAATTACTCCTTTCTAAACATTGACTTTGACAATCAGTGGCAAATACTTATAGAGAATAGGGACTTTGCAGCAGTTCAGGGACTGATCTCTTCGTACTTACCATTAGTATACCAAGTAATTATTTTTTAATGTTTTATTTTGTTAAAATAGTAGTACAATTTCCAGGTGAGCTTAAACTTGTCTTTTTTTTTTTTTTCTTGTTGCTTAGCTTTTGGACTAAAAATAATTCTAAGGAAGTTTTTCTTCATTTTCTCTAGGTTCATGCCAGAGCCAAATCTTCCTCCATTGATTCTATATGATACTAAATCTTTGCCAGCTAATGTGAACCATCAGCAAGTGGTAAATATTGATTGGATTCATGAAAGACTTCCTGACCTCCCCAGTGCGAAGAGAGCAAAGCTTGTTGAGCTGTATGGGATTCTTCCTGAACACAGCTTCACCTTAGTGGTAGGTCTATTGATCAAGTGCGAAAATAAACCTAGCAACTTCAAAGCTCCATTGTTTTTAAAAACATTTACAAATGTCATTATTAACCAGCTATCAGTTCTCATGGATTTTTTTTGGTTGGAAATTTGTCCAGTTCGTTGCCTACTTTGTACCTTGGAGCCATATGAATAGAATAGTAGGGGGAAAAGAAACCTTGCACAGTGCTACTAGAAAAAGCATTTCTCATGCAAGGTGCAGTCAAATAACTATTATTTAATATTGATCTTGTCTGTCTACACATGGACAAACTAGTGACTTACTGCCACAAATGTACAACTTCCTGCTGAGAAATCCTTGTCTGCAATTGCATGTTCTTCTTGTCTTTGGGTCTGGTATGAGTCTGGGCACAGTGTCAGTGTTTAACAAATTAATGGACATGCTTTCCTGACTGCAGATGGAAAACCCATAGTTTAAATCTTTCAGCTTCATGTGCCCCAGTTTCCATACTCTTTAGAAAAAAAAAATTTAAAAAATTGACTTAGGTAAATAAACAAAATGGCTTTACAACATCAACGTTGACCTCACAATGCAGTTTACCAGGGACATGTTTAGAAGAGGGGATGTGAAAGAAAGGATGTGCCAAATGTGGATGTAAATAATGAAAAGACAACAAAATCTCATAACTTCCAAAATTAATCTAAAGGACTTAAGGCTTCTTAAATACAAATTGCATCATCTTGTTTTGGCAATGAAAACTTTGTGGTGGGTTAGTATAGCCACCCAAGTTTAGACATTTCACATAGCCAGCTAAGCTAGGACAGGGTTCTGCTTTGGTTACCTCTGTGATTAGTGGCGACAGAAGGAAAACAACTTCATGGTAAGATTCAGAGTATAACCGTAAGTACTTTAAATTGTCCTCTGGAGGAGTTCCTTTCCTTTGGCTGTAAGTGCAGGGAGAGCAGTGCACATAACTACCTAATAACCCTTCTTCGTGTGTCTTTAATACACTTGTGCTGTGTATACTGTGTATATTTTAATACACCTTTATAGAATCTGTTTCTACAGAAAACATAGTTACTTCGTCTGAAGAAAGATGTTAGGAAATCTGCTTTTGTGCTGGTGTGCCATTTTAGTGGGCTACTGCTTGGTAGGCAGATATGTTGTAAGTCTCATCGAAGTGATGAGGCTGCAGTGACTGAGAAGTGTCTGTAGTATCTTACCTTTCTGTTTCATTGTGTAAATTGCACAATGTGATTTAGCAGGCAGTATTCCTGTCCAAGTGTGCATTTTATCTTGCACATTAAAATAAAAGGAGCTCAGAAGAGGAAGTAGGTCTCTGCACACCCTTTTTTCTGTTGTTTTTTATTCTTCTCCCCCATTCTGGTGGGTTGACCTTGATCAGCTGCTAAGCACCATGCAGTTGCTTGCTCATTCCCCCAACCAGTGGGATGGGGGAGAGAGTAAGAAGAGCAAAAGCAAAAGAACTTATGGGTGGAGATAGATGTAACACTTAAAGAAGTCAAAGAAGGAGGAAGATAAAAACAGAAGTAATGCAAGAGCAATCACTTATCACCTCCCACAAGTAGTCTGATGCCCATCCAGTCTCAGAGTGCCTCATCCCAAACCCTTTGCCCTCAGTTTTTCTTGCTGAGCATGGCATATGGCAGGTAATATCCCTGCAGTCAATTTAGGCTGGCTGTTCTTGCCTGCCCCTAGCCTGCTCACTGCAGGAGTATAGCGGGAAAAGAGAAAGCCTTTATGCTGTGCAAGTACAGCTCAGCAGTAGCCAAAACACCGGTGCGTTACCAGCACTGTTATAGTCACAAATCCAGAACACAACCCCCTATGGCCTGCTATGAAGAAAATTAACTTCATCCCAGCCAGACTCAGTACACCCACTTCTTTCCCTTGGCATCAACCTACTTCTTCAATCTTGCTGGTATTGATGGCCTCTGCTGTGTGGTTTCTGTCATCTCTAGTAACTAACCCTATGGATTTGCCTGACCAGCTCCCCTTTCTTTCCAGCCATTCTCTGAAATCTGCTATTGCCTTTGCTTTTTCTCTCTTAGCTTTTTCCTTTTTGCAGCGTATAAGATAATTAATGAGCTCCAAGCTGAATTTTGGGATACAGCTTGTAATAAGATAATGCAACCATTTGAATGCATGAAGTGAACACATTCTTCATTGTGGGTCTTCTTTTATTGTGCATTAGAATGTCAGCATGTATACTCTCCATAAAAGTTGCTTGCCTGTTCACTGGGAGACTAGTTAACCTTAATTCATCTGAAAATGGTATGTCCATTGCTGTATTAAGCTTACATCAGAAGTTACAGAAGATTGCTGATAGGGCCAGATGCACAATCTAATGAGCATTCTTTCAGGTTAGAGCGCCCAGGAGTGCTCATTAAATAAATGGCAGTGGTAGAGGGATGACTCTAAAATGCAAAATCTCTGTTCTGCGCCAACTTGTTAGCGAAAACGCAAAAAAAAAAAAAAAAAAAAAGTTATAATAAAACAATACTGTACCTCAGAATGCAAGTTAGTTTCTGAGCTCACTTCATGAGCTTTATTCTCATATACGATAACTGCCTGTACGCACTGCAGTATTGAGAATGTAAGTCTCTAGCGTTGCCTAATTGCAAGATGAACTGAAATGGAAGGAGAGCTTTGGCTGTTAATATCTTTGCCTGAGATTTCCTAAGTGTAAACTGCTAGATTTTTCATAGTTTTGTACAAATGACAAAAATAAGTGAAGTTTGATTTTCTTCATGCAAAATCCTTCTTATTTGTAAACATACAATTTTTTGGGCTGGATAGACTGAGTGGTATTTGGGTATTCAATTTCTGCATGCAGTTCCTACTTTGCTGTGTAAACTGTTAGGCTGTCGAATACTGTTCTTCTATCAAGAAGGATCTCTGAGAACTTGGTCAGTTATGGTAGTATAATATTTTTGCCTTGCTTCCTGTAGGGGCAAAAAAAATAAGATGCATTGGCATAGATATAAATGTGATGCTTTGTTTTCAAAGACCATGCTGAAGTCCAACTGAAAAATAGATTGGCTGTCACAGTACAGCAATAGAAAAATAAAAAAAGTCTGATCATTTCCTTTCTCATCTGAATTTCAAGTCTTTGTATACATTTACTGTTCCTCTGCTTACTCAGATAAAAGCAGCAGTTCCACTTGGGCTTGGGGTCATTCGTTTGCTGGAACAATTACATTTGTGAATCCATTAAACGGTCAAAATGGGATGCTGAAAAAGTAGTTCTTGACAATTTTGTTTACAGCATGCCACCCTCATACACTTTGGTGTGCAGGTGAATTTATGCTTCTTTTTAGAATTTAAAGCATTTTATAAGAAGCCATAAAGAAGTTTGAACTGTCTTTCTTTGACTGCTCTTCTTGCTGCTTTAACAGAGTACATTTTCTGCTTTTTTCCCCCTGACAGTCTTGCACATTTTTGCGGCAGTAGTTACCTCATAGTTGGTTATTGTGGGAGCTGTGATGGCGAAAATGGGAAGAAGAAAGCAGAAAATGACATTTGTGAACACTGATGTGGTTTTCTCCTTCAGTTCTTCAGGAAACATTATTGGTCTTTAAAAGCACAAGTTTGCATTACAGAGCCAATGTCTCTGCAGATGACACCCATGGCGTTCTGTAAAGTAGCATATTGTTTTAAACTTGTTTTAAAAGCATCTGGAATCACTCCACCCCTAGATTTTGACGTGTACTATTAAATGGTGGTGTGAAACCATATTTCAAAAATAAATTTGCATCTGGTTGAGTTCATATTTCACGCCAGTGAGATTCTGATGAATAAGTTACAACATATTTTGTGCATAATGGGAGCCCCCAAGTGGGCCTCAATCACAAGCATGGTGCTGCAATTCCAGAATTCTGGTTTTCCTTCTAAGAAGCATAAAATATGTTACTCAGAATTAAGTGAGACAGCATTCCTGTGAACCAGAACATTAGAGCTTGCAGTGGTTTTCAGCTCAGATCTATCACAAGGGACAGGTCTGTGTGTATGTGTGTACGTTAACTCTTTATGATGTTTTAAGCCACGGTGTAGAAATACAGAAGCAGAAATGCCTAGTGTGTGCAGACAGCACACAGAAAATTGTGATGACAAATTATTAGGGAAGTAGCTAAGTTAAGATTTCACTGAAGTTTTTTTGTTTGTTTTAGAAGTGAAATGATGGATAGTAGAGCTCAGTGTATCAGAGCTGCCCCCTGGTTATTTTTCTCTAAGATTAACTACGTCTTCTGAGGAGAAGTCATCAAAATGAATTTGGTAGTTGGGGTGAGTTTGGCATGACAAAAGTTGACCAAAATGCACAGCAAATTAAAGTCAAGTTCAAGTAGTATGGTATCTAGAAATTAAAGTTAATCAAGCTATTCCTTCTTTATATGGCAAGAAAATACGGAAATCATTTCATTTCTAACAGTCATTTTGACGTTTTGACATTCTGCCTTATTCAATTCAATCTGGCATTGCTGGGTTTTCCTTCTTTTTGGCTACAGAAAATTATAGTCACTTTTAAAAAAATAAAGACGGGCCAAGGAATTTGGGGGAATATATCCAGTTCTATGTGCACAAGTAACCGGTAGGTATAGGGTTCAGTGCCTGGTAGCATGTGTAAGTCTATCTCTCAGAGTATTCCTGGGCTTTTCTCCTCTTACTGCTTGGAAATCATCTGATTAAAATTTGAAGGCTGTGTATGTTTGTCCTTGATTTTCAAAGGTCTGGCAGCAGCATCAGAGCTGTAACTCCAGCCAGGCTGTTGATATCCAGAAATCTGAATAAGCCCACTGCTAGAGATATGCTCTCCATCATATACGTGATAAAAGTGTTGGACATGCTGCATCTGAGCTGTGTAGCCTTCATTGAGACATGTGGCGTCTGCAGACATTGTTTTTGTGTGCATAATGTTGTAGCTAGACTACTCTGCCTGGAGTGTTTGTAAAACCTTCTGCAGCACATGTATAAAAAACAACAATAACAAAAACCAACATTTATACATACTCACTTCTTCCTACCTAAATTGGACAGGTGCTTCTGTGTAAGGGAGTCTGCTATTTAAATAATAGGTGTGTGTTTGTGCTAATGAATCCTGGGGTGAATTAGGAAGAGTGCAGTATTTAGTAGTTTATCATTTTAGTAATTCCACTTCACACATGCCTAGTTTTTAATCGTTTATTAGACTTTGATAATTACATCACTCCTCTGATGTTTGAGCTTTTTTGTTTTTTATTTTTTTGTCTTTAAGCAAAATTTGTTCTAATGTATTTAACCTTGGATTTTGCATTTTGTATAGCTAAGTAACTGCTAGTTAAATTTGTAAGAACATAGGTCAAGAAAGGAAGTTTGTGTCTGTGTATCAGATAAGTTTTGGGAGTTACCGGATCCACTCCACAGAAGTCCTTAGTGACTTACTGAGGCTGAGAACTTCGATTCTTTCTTTGTTCATGGTCTCAAGGTAAAGGGGAAGGGTCTGATTTCTGTCCCACCAGTTTTACAGCACTTCAATCCATTATTCTAAGTAGGTTTTAATCTGTTTTACTGAATAGAGAGCGGTACATTGCAACCTCCCTAAAAGCCATACGTCATTACTAACGAATGTGGTATCCAGAGATGGTAGAAGTTTACATTCTGAAATTTTCAAGGTGGAAAGTCCAAATTTTTTGTATTGCTATGGTGATAAGTTATCTATAAAAACAAGGGCAAAAGAGACAGTTTTGACAGGGGTGAGTTTGGGTGGAAAAGTCAGGTTTGGTTTAGCATGTACCTGGACTCTTTTTGCTCAGAAGTGTTCGCAGAGATCTGTCTGCTATCACTATGTGCTTGGAAAATGTTTCTGCTGTGATGACAGTGTACTGAGAATAACTCAGTGGCTGCCTCTAAACTGTTACCTCTGACAACTTCTCAGAGCTGGCATGTCCTCCTGTGCAGTTATGCCAAACACTGCAGAAGTCCAGTAGCACGCTGGATTTGGATTCCTCCTTGAAAAGGAGCGCTACAAGCCTTTAGTAGACCTAATAAGTTCTGTGCTATAGTTAAAGATCCATCACTGCCTTGATGTCGAGCAGCACAGCATTCAACAGACTGTGCAGTGTCTGTTCTTCTAAAAACAGGCTCAGATTTCACTTATACTATAAACTGAATCCCTTACTGTCATACCTTCTGAGCACTTAGGGTGCTGTGTGAAGCCTTACATAGCTTCTGTGAAAGCTAGAAACTAGAAAAATAAAACCCCACTCCTTACAGTATGACCTTTCCGTATCATTCAAGGGTGAATACAAGCCAATCTTACTCCATCGATCCAAAATAAGAAGAAGTGATTGCAAGATGAAAAGTGAAGTATCTGTAGACAGTTTCAGGCAAAGTCTTCTTGGTAACAGACAGCATGACAGCATGTGGAGCATTTTATTGAGCATTATATTTTCTGGCATCGTATGTATGTAGAACAAAGGAGATGAGAGGTTCTCTCCAAATGATAATTTTAGGGAGGATTTCAGAGAAAAAAGATAACTCGGTTCTTGGAAGTTACATTAAAACAGACAGGCTGACATACAAGCTATATGTATGCATTCTAGACAACATACTTTGCTTACTGTTTTGTTAATAAAATTACTCAAAAGTCTTGTGGCTTTGAAATGAATTCACAAAACCAATTTACTTTAGGATTGAGTATTTATACTCTGAATATAATTGTGTAACTAATCATGTTTGCACTTCAGTATCTCTTTGATGCATTTAATTTTTCTTTTAACAGAATGAAGACGGATTAACAGAATTCTTTGAAAATGTAGTAAAACAGACCCAGATGAAGCCAAAGAAAGTCATCGGCTGGATTTTAAATGACCTGCTGAGTTACTTAAAACAACATTCCTGTACAGTGAAGGAAAGGTCAGGCTTCTCAATTACTACAATGGTGAAACAAAATTGCTCCTTTTCTCATGTACCAAGAATAGTATCATGTCACTCTGTTGCTCACTTCTGCTTTAGTTATTATCTGTGAAGTTTGCTAGCCTAGGCAGTGCTACTTAGGCCTTGACACTGTCATGATGAATGAAGCTAACCAAATGCCTTCCAGAGAAGAGGACTATGTAGTTAAGAGTAGTAATCAGTGCCTTCCTTCTCTGGAATATGACAATGTTAAGGCATAATCAGGCAATCAATACCAAAGCTGAATATAGTGTATCATGGGAAAAAATACTAGCTTGTCATGTTAAATGGTGTGATGTTTAGGCAAGCATCAGTAGCCTAGATATATTACGTATCCTTTTCTCTGAGGTAACTCTTGCCCCTTTTTCCATAGCCCAATCAGTTCTGTTCTCCTAGCTGACCTTCTGAATCTTCTCGAAAAAAAAGAAATTTCTGCTTCAGCAGCAAAGCAGGTGAGTACCTTTTTGATTTTACTGTAATTTTATTTTGAATCTGTGGGCACTTAGTCCATTTGCATAGCTACTTTATATTCAGTGTGTATCAGTACACTGCTTGTTTAAAAGGAAATTATTCAGAGTGTTGATGAAGGATAAATCTAGCATCTATACTGTATACATATAACGGATGAAAATACCTCGTGTATATAATCTTACAGATATATTTGCATATTCAGCGTTAGAAGGAAGCACAAACCAAAGAGTACATTTTCAACATGTGAACTGCAGTCAGTTAAGTAAGTTCTGCTTCTGAACAGACCGGGCACAGATCTCAATTTGGTAGTTTGAGTCAGACCTGAGTGAAAGGTCAGTGGGAACTAATCCCTGACTTGCAGTTAAGCTGGGAGTATCAGCTACTGTGTGCTAAGGGATACTAGGGTCTACATTCCCAAGTATTAGCATATGGAAATGGATATAATTACCTGATTGTAGTCACAAAAAGAAAAAGAAGGAAAAAAAAAAAAGTCTGATCTGGCATACTCTGTGAGTGAAACATGGAGACTTCTGGCCTCTTTTATCCCAGCTTCTTTGAGCAAGTGTTGTTATTGGCGTCTCAAGCAAGAGCTGTCTGTAAAGCCAGTTTTCCCCCTGTCAGGACAGTTAGAAAAATCAGCACTTGGCACATTCATCTTAAGTTATGAACTGCTTATGATGGGTACTGTGACGTCTGAGTGTATATAGACAAAATTCGGAGCCCTTTTGTGAAAGGGAATAACTGCCATTCATCTCACGTTGTTTGTGGAATGTGTTGTTCTTTCAGGTAGTGATTGGCCTTTACATAAATACATCAGATGGCCGTTTGTTCTCAGGTGATCAGCAAAATTGCTAATAAAGATATTTAGTTTGCTTTGTGTGCTTTCAAGAGTTTAACACTGGAATACACAGGGCTGGCTTCCGCTTTTTTAGCACAAATGGAGTCCAAGAACAACTTTGGAACGGTACAGAGAGCAGTGCACCTTTTGCATGGTTATAAACCAAGAGTAACAGTTGCAAATGTGGCTCTTTACCCTACTTGGAGACACTTAAACCTCCTGGTTTGGGGGGGTTTCTTGTGCTTCTTAATTAAGCTGGGCTTGTGGTTGGTCTGCTCCTCAGAATAGCCAGCGGCTTATTATAGGCACCATAAATACAAGACCTAAGTGCCTGACTTCAGGCATGTGCATTTGGAAATTTTAGATTGCAAAAGTAAAAGCTTCAAAAAGAACATAACATTAAAAGGAAACGCGTTGGGATGCCGGGTGGTTGTGTGCCCGTGGGGTAACGGGACACCCATCAGCTTGGAGTCTGCGTCTGAGAGAGGAGCTTCAGAACTCCATTCTTAATTCTCTGCTTCCTTGTGGAGGTAGAAACGGGGTACTAATGCTTTTCTGCTGGAGGTTTTTCCTTGTGATATATCTGTACGCCAGCACTTCTGACAGGTTATGAAATGTCAAGAATTTCAGAGATGCCTTTCTTGTTTAATTACAAACTCCTTGTAATGTGCGTGTTGTCCTCTCTGTTCTGAAATTGGACACAGAGAAATAACAGTACTGTTTGCCATCACTGAGTGATGCTATCAAACTGCAGGAACCTTGCCGCATTTAGAAAAGTATTTTGGTTGCCTGGATGTCAGAAGAATAACAAATGTTTATAACAATTCTCAGCAGTAGGCAGAGATACTGGATGGCCCGAGGGCAGAAAGGGCTATATATACACAACAGCAGATGAATTGCAGCACTTGGGGTGGGGGAGAACGAATTGCAGCGGTGGAGACGGATCCAACTAGAAATGATAGAAGGGTTTGATGGGGTGAGCACGCAGACGTGTATCCACATACACGGCTCACAGCAGGAAGCTGTTAAAAGTTTTAATTTTTTAAGAGGTTTGTGTTCGGTCTCTGCTGTGTGAGGCATTAGAAACACAGACAGATAAAAGCCGAGAGTGCTGATTATAGACACAGAACATTGTATGGTAGGATGCATATGCCAAGGAAAGGGCACTGTGTGCTTGCATAATTAACACTTAGGTAATTACGGAGCTCACGCCCAACTTGCCATCAAATATAGCATCCTGCCCAGAGGTCTCCAAAGCGGTTTCAGTCTGGCATGCCTGTGCGCAGGGGGGCAGCTCCCACGCTGCAGGGCTGTGGGGCGAGCGTGGCCTGGGCCAGGGGAGCCTTGAGGCTCCACTTTGAAGTCCACGGCGGGACATCCCGGTGCAACTTCCCCAGGGCTGGAACCACTCCGGTGGGCAATACGCCTCAACGGGGCCTCAGTCCTCACTTTGGGGCTGGCAGGGTGTACATCTGTGGCATCAGGGCCCGCTTGTGTGTTCCGGAGTTGGAGGAGGACGGATCCTGGGGCAGGAAAGCAGAAAGTGGCCCTGGCTGCTGAGAGCCCTGCTGGAGCAGCTCAGCATGGAGCCCTTCATCGCCTGTTCTTCAGGGATCTGGAGCAGGGCACGGAGCAGAGCAGCCCCCAGGTCTTGTTTGCTTATGCAGTTGCATATGTCACCCACATAGGAATAACTTCAGCACACCCACTTGGCACCCCTGCTTTAAAGTAGATAGCAGGAAAATGAGCACAGTACACAAACCTAAACAGAACCATCTGCTTTGACAATTATGGCTGCGCCATCTGGAGCACTGGACCCAGCCTGCCCCTCACTTTTGTCAGAGGCTGAGGGACAACTGCCAGGCATCAAGGCTTTCCATCAGTGGCAAGGAGAGATGCCCACAGGACAGGCTCGAGTGGTGCTGCCTGCTGCTTCCCTCCCACCTTTGGCAGGAAATGACTGCGGGTAGGGTTTCCAGTTGGAGCTGTTCTCAGGCGCAGCAGTCAGCTGGCATCTTCACCAGTTGCAAAATGTTTGATATGATGCCCATGGCAGCCAGACGTGTGAGTCCTGATTAATTCGTCTTGACCAATGGTTCGCTGCTATGCCGGTGTAGGTAGAGAGAGCAGAACATCATTAAAATCTAATCACGCTCAGGCAAGAATCAATAGTAGAAACTACTGAGATTTCAGTAATGGAAATGAGGCCTGAGATTCTCGTTTTGGCTCTGGAGACCTCATAATTTGATCCCACTGTTCTGGTGCAGACAGTTTGTGTAAATGAGTTGAAATCATTTTTTAAACTGCTTTCTTTAGATCTGTACTCTTTGCCAAGTAGCGAAACACATTTTTTAAAGTGCATCTTTGACAGGACTTGGCCACATCTCTTTCTGCTTTCCTTCATACCTGTAAACAAGCAGGGGCCTTGATAACATTATTGCTCCGGTAGCTGAGTGGATATGCTTGTTACCAAATTGAAAAGTACACGTGATGCAGATGCCACAGGGAAAATCTGGTGCCGTGAAGGTTTCTAACGGGCGAGCTTTTCTCCGTGCCAGGAGATGTTTGGCAGAGGACGGGCGGGGAAGCAGAGCTGTGGCCGTGACCGTCAAGCTGTCCTGCCCCCTGATCTAAGGCAGCCTGATGGATGAGTTGCTCCTGGGTAACTCTGCCATGCTTGGCTGCTTAGATTTTGTTTGTCGCAGATTTTCTCCTCCCGCAGCACATAACGTCTTGCTTGCGTACATACCAGTCCTAAAAATCACATCTGCCTCTTTCCAGGATGGTGATGGGGCATATTTACTGTCCAACCTCTGATGTGTGCAGTGCTTGGGGCTCTCCGGGGTGTTTTGCCATGGGCTGTGCTGTGCAAAGAGGACAGAGCTCCTTCTGAGGGGCGCTGTACCAGCCCAGTGCCTCGGGAGGCCCTCAGGGAAGGAAGGAGCAGGTGGAGACTGCTGTGGAATTAGGCCATGGAGTGCAGCAAAAAGAAAATAACGCAACCTGCTGCAGACTGGGTGGATCTCTGCTGGGTGTGTTTGTTTCTAGGGGTGTTGCAGGTAGCACTGGCACAATGATTTGCACTCTATTGCACTGGAAGGAAGATCTTGCAGAAGGCATCATACACTGCATTGATTTGTTTAGATGTAAGCAGCTGAAAGCTTTACTCAGTGTGGTTCTAACTCTGGCCGCTTATCGGTAGCTTTAATGTTGTGATCTGCCTGCAGCCCTCTTACAGGGGAAAAACAAGGCGCTTTGTGTCGCTGCCCTCTCTCGGGGTCTCCAGCACTGTGACAAGATACCATCGAATGCTTTGGGGTACAGCTGGCAAACAAATCTCTATTTACAAGAATTGTCAGCACGTGGTTCTTACAGACCTCTCATGGCTACAAAATTGCTTAACCACGGGTCTTTCGTACCGGAGAAGTCTTCCACACTGAAGGCTGGGGTACTTAAAGTACCATCCCGCATCTTCCATTCTTCCTAAGTTGTCTTGCTGCCCTGCTAATTATTTAACACACGGTTTGAATGGCCTTTCTCCTTTCCCCTTCCCAGCCTCTCCTCCATCTACACTGAGTGTTTAGTGCTGAAATTTTGACGTGACATCCATTTCCATACTGGTACACAGCAGTGGCCCGAACATACAATTATATCTTCAGAGCAGGATGAAGCACAAGCAGCTGTTTTAATAAGGGTTTTCTTTCTCTCCTCCCACAGCTCTGAAATAAGAGCAAAGGGAATACAGAAAATGACTGCCCAAGGAAATTGTTTTTTTACAAATGTTCCCTTCTCTCAAGTTTATTCCAGGGCAATAGCCCTGCTATGGCATAGGAGAACACACCAGCATTAAGAAGTAATTATTCCAGAGGCTTAGGTTCACCCCGCATCCCTGTGCGTGGAGGTGATGCATAGGTGGGCTGGAGCTGCTGCACGGAATCGGCTCGGCACCATTTCTCTTCTGCTTTGTCGTACGTATCCTCATTACAGCTTGCTGATGAGGGCTGGTAATGAGATGAGTTACCTGGGATTGGACTCGGTACAGCAGTCAGCTAATCGTCAGCTCCTGTGCAGAGACATCGCTCATGGAAATGCATTTTCTCACCGCGCTCAGGCACTTCTTGTGCACAATGTGAGACGAGCGCGAGTGCTGCCTGAGAAACAGCCTCGCTGGTGGCGGTGGTGCCTGCCACTGGGCCCACCTGCAGCAGGGGGCAGAGCTCAGAGCGGTGAGCAGCACGTGCTGCTGCCCGAAGGAGGGACAGAAGGTACATGGGGGCTGCAGCAGGCAAACTTCTTGGAACAAGTATCCTCGCTGCTAGCAGGCAGCTCCTGGTGCTGCGGCAGGCTGCAGAGCACCCAACCACTCTGTGCAGGGAGTGAAAAGGCTTCGATTGATTTCAGGGTGCCGAAAAAAGGAGGGAAGGCACAAGAGCTCTTTCAGCACAGCGCATGATTAAATCTTGGGCTTGTTCATGTTGAGACAATCTGCTCTTGCTGCTACTAAAATCTGACTTAGCTCTGTAATTAAAATACTTGCATGTAAATAACATTGATACGCACAGCAACTGACCTTCGCCACTCATTGTGATTTTCAGGTGTTCGAGGAATTGTGGAAGGGAGAAGGAAAGACGCCTCTTGAAATCGTTAAAGAAAAGCAGCTTCAACTGCTAGAGGATCAAGAGGAGCTGGAACAGATCTGCCAAGCAGTGATTGATGAACACGAAAAGGAGGTGATTATGGTGGTGCTGGAAAGCTCGGGCGCTGTGTTAGGCTGTGCCGCTAAAAAGGAGGGGATTAAAATGGCCTTTTCTCTTTTAATTGCTATTTGAGATCTAGAGCCAGTATAGCAGCATTAAAGCTGCTGCACAGCTATGATCATGTCTTTTCTTCTCCTTTCTTATTTTACTAAGTGTTTCTTTGGAAATTGAAGCTTACACAAAATGATCAGCAGAAGAAATTACCAGTCTGGCTAATGTGCTAAGTCATTCTATGAAACCATAAAAATTTAATGCAAGGAAGCCAAGCTACCGGGCTTTCCTTCTGTCTTCACCTATGCAGTGTACTGGCCTTAACCTGACCTCGCCACTTGGCCACGTAATTCTCATTATGTCATTTCTTGAGATATTAGAGCAACAGCACTACGCTGTTCTGAATCTGAAGACTGAGGCTATCCACCAGCAAGGCATATGTTACGGGATTAGAGACAGTATCAGAACTGGCAGGGCCAAAATTTCACTTGTTTCTGTCTCTTCTCCATGTCCCCACCTTCCCTCAGTGCCAGAGGCAAGCCTCGCTTGCTGTCCTGCCTGGCGCTGTCTGTGGGGTGGGGAGGAGCTGGCCCCATGTGGCAGCAGCACCTGTGGGTTCAGGGGGCTGCGTGTGCTGCAACAGGGCTGCTGTCAGCTCTGCTGGCCTGCGCTTAGGCTGTGGCAGCAGCACAAGTGCTGCAGTGTGTTCAGGACAGGGTTTCAGCTCTTCCCCATCCCCATCAAAGGACGTGCAGCAGCCTGCGTGGCCATCAGGCTCACATGCTCTGAGCCAGGAAAAGGGGAAAAAGTACGTGTTGATCTTGAAGGGGAGGAGTGGGAAGGAATCCTGACAGAGTCTAACATCTGCTTTATAAAAAACAAAATGAAAACAAGTGCTTAGATGTACTGTGGAGGGAAAATGTAAAGGCAGAAGTGAATAGCTTGCTTCTACTATAAACATTGTCTAGATACATTTGCCATTTGGAAAAAAGACATTAACATCTTTTGAGAACAATACCACCCACCCCAGATCTCATTGGGGGATGCTAACAGCTCTGCAAGAGCTTTTGATAAAGAAAATGAGCTTGCAGTAGGTCGGCGTGACCTCCATCAGACTGACTTATTTGCAGAGCCTGATAAAAGTGCTCCTGTATTTTCTGGCTAGAGCAGAAGCACAAGTGTGGATAGAAAGAACATTAGAACTGATTGGGAAGTGCAGAAGCTGAAGGTCCATAACTATACTCCCATTTCAATAATAATGCCTTGCCTGAGAATATAATTCCTCTCTGCTTTCCCCTGTTTGAGTCAAGCCAAATGCAGGAGAATGGCCTCACTTCCCTCCTTTTTCCAGGTGATCTTTCACTACAGCAACAGCTGCCTTGAAGCCCTGTAATTCACTACTTCAAATTGCTGCAAGAGCTTGCATGACAAAATAGTTAGCTGAGTACTTGCCAGGGGAAAAAAGTATGCCTTGCTTTCTGATAGCAACTTTCTTTAAAAAGAACTAACCTCGACAAAGTTGTTCAAAGCGACACCAAGCAGTTCATGAAAACACAACATCCAGGCTGTACCGTACTCTCCCCTGTATAAGGAATTCCTAGCATGGAAGGCGTAATGAGTCCTTTCCATACTGTGACGATACCAAGAAGATTTTAGCCTGCCAATAATTCAGATACCCTAATGAGCAGCCGTATTTGCATTTGCGCTCAGCATTGTCACAGTTGGTGGTTCATATGTTAGCCATCCTTCCCTTAATGTCTGTAAATACAGCGTCCTGGTTAATTGAAGCTATCGTGTTTTGCCCAGTAATTCTGACAATGTGGGGAATGTCTTCCTGCCACTCAAACAGTATGAAGACCAGAAGCTTGTGTTTCAGCAGTAGCATATCATTTAGAAATGTCCAAAAGTAATTTTTTCAATACTTTTTTCCACAGCTTCTTTACTTAGGTTTTAAACATGGCCTTGATATTTTGCAGGTAATTGTGCACCGAAAACCACCTCCCTGACAGGAGGCCATATTTGCTTTTTGCAAAGGATTCCTTGCTTAAAGGAAACAACGTGCTGTTACCAAACCACCTGAGTCTGCTCTTGAAGGACCTCACAAATATCAAATAGATTGTGATTCGATGCAAATTATTATACCTGACCAGTATGTTGAAGAAAACATAAGATAGGCTTCTTTTTGCTAATAGGCTCTATCTCATTTTTCTTGCTGTTTTCCAGGAAGTCAACTGTTCAAGTTGCAGACCTTGTTTACATCCAAAAATGTTCTCTGGCTTTTTCAATAAGAACAAATCTTTCTATTAGTTGTAAGGCCCTGCTGCTGCAGAGACTTGCTGTTTTCTCAGGGGAGCAGAGCAGGAACTTATTGCAAAGCTGAAGGCAGTTTTTATAAACAACAACTTAGCCCCAAAATATAGTGTTCAACCATGCTGGACAAAGGACAAACCTTTAGGTTTTGTCTTAAAGGACAAAAATATTCATGATTTGGCAATGAATGAGTGAAGACGCTGTTTTCCAGTAACAATGGTGTTTATCTGTTCTTTTAAAGGTTATGGCGATAAAAGCAGGAAATCAAAAAGTCGTAAATAAGTTAATTGGACTGGTTCAAAGAGCAACCCAAGGCCGATCCAATCCTGTTCTGGTGAAGCAAATATTAGAGAAGAAGCTGTCAGAGTAGCCACAAGGGAAAACTGCACAACTGTCTACAGAAGACACGCTTCATCCCGTGTGGTTCACTGCTAACTAACTGTGGTGCCTCCTTGTGTGGCAGCATTACGTGCCCCAGGTCGGTTCTGCTGCAAGGAGCATTACTTTCTTGCCTTCCCAGCTGCATCAGCCAAAGGCAGATGAGTGAAAGACCACCTCAACAGATGATGATGGAGTTGTTTACATGTCCTCCACTTTGGTGGGGCATTCAGAAATGTAATTTACATACAGCCACAGGGAACAAGTTCCCAGAAAAGTCTGTGAGTATACAGAGCGTAAGTTGTATTCGTTAGTTTTGTAATAAAGCAAGTGTAAACTGAGCTCTTCTAGCATCCTGAGATGGGCAATTCACAGCTCTTGAATGCATAAACCTGGTGGTACATACTAAGAACCCATTGTGAATTAGTGGGAGCACACTAGTAGATACAATCAAAACACCTAGGACTAATGAAGAATGGCCGCATGTGCCTGCATGCCTGGCAGAAGAGGGAATTAAAAAAAAGTGCCATTGTGCTCATTCTTCCTGGTTTCTTAGGTACGGGACAAGGACAAAGTCCTGAAGTCCACTGAAGAAGTCCACTGAAGTCCATGGTCCTAGAGTTAAGTTCCCCTTCCCAACTCATTGACATATTTAAATCCTTTAGCTGATCAAGCCATTAACAAGAAGCCCAACTAGGGGCAGCCATTCAAATTTACAGGTGGGAGGGCAGGAAATCCCATTTAGCACCAGGGGGCTCTTTGGAGTTCTTACATCCCTTTTGGAGGCTGCTCAATGGTACATTTTAAAGACCATATTTACCTCCAACCCCAGAGATGCTTCTTCAGAATTGTTCCTGGAGAGGTGCCCCCTGGGCACATGTTGCCACAGAAGACATGCAGCAGGTATACTCCGGGCTTTTAGTCACCTTTTGCAAAGGTGATGTTTGCAATGCTAGTTCAGGCTAGGTTGATGGCAGATAATTCTCATGAGTATCACTGCTAACGTTTGTCTCAAGGAGAAGATTTCTGCACAAATTGGCTCACGGTTCACCTTTGAACTCTGAATTAGAAGACAGAAAAAAACTACGGCTTTCAAATACATTTAATGAATAAAATGTATACCCAGAATTCACATAAAAATAACTTTACAGTTAAAAAGTCATACAGCTGACAAAAAGCAGTAACATGGTTGCAATCAAAAACCATGACCCTTACAAAAACACAAAACCAGGATTTTCTTGTAGCCTGACAGTCACACAAAAGTTTTTACTATGTTTTCATAGCATGAGCAAGAAGTACCATTTTCTCTTACACAGTGGTGTAAACTTTCAGTTAATACAAGGTTTAGACTATACAGCAAACTTTACATTTTAGAACTGGAGGTCTGTTCAACTCCTGCCACGGCAGGAAGAACCCAAAAGGCACAAGGGCTTCTGTGTGAAATCTCAAATCCTAATTTAAAGGTACTCCTGGGTGTAAAAAAACAAAATTGTTTCCAAAAGGTTGTCCTCCAAGGTTAATGCTTTTTGTTGTACAGCTTGATGCTGTTGTGCTGAGTTTATCCTCTATAGTAGTGGGTGCCTCTTGAAAAATAAATAAAGAGTTGAGAAGCACAACACTGTATTTGGGACAGTAACAATTAAGCTGTATTTAAGAGAGGGAAGGCGCTCCACTACTGTAGCATGGCTACTGCTGGTAAATGTCTTTCTTTTCAATGGTTATAACTTTGTACCCACTCTTTTCCTAAATAACTAGACTTTGTTAATACAGTACAAAATCTGTTAAAAATCATGAGCCAAGTTCTATATGAGTACAGCATTAGGTCTTGAATTGGATTTACTCTAAGTCTCAACCTATTTTTCACCTCCACCTGCCAGCCACAGTGGATAACTAGTAAGATAGAAAGGGATAATTTTAATATTCTTTCTCTTTGAGGGAAGGTAAAGATCAGCCACAGCCTATAAATTTTGAACTATATTAAGAACCAGTCACTTGTTGAATTTTTAAACAAGTCTTCTGCAGACACACACAAAATGTAAATTTCTTTATGATAGGAAGAGAAGTGTTTTTGAGTCAGAGCAGTTCAAGATGATGAATCTTTTTTACATTCGTGGAGATAGCAGCTATCAGCTTCGAAGCAGTCTGAGCTGGCAGCAGGAGCCAGAGGTAAGAAAGCTCAGCGTGGCCAGCTCACGTGGTTCTGACTACGGCAGCCTGCGGTAAAGGGCTCGTCAGTCACACCACGCCACCCTGAGCAAACCCATACAACCAAAATTCATACCACCACACTGTGTCCTAAATGGAGCTAAAGGCAAATTCTAAACATCCCAGAAGTAAACTTCATACTGAGCACAAGAGCAGCTTTGGCTTAGCTGTGTATAGCAATACTCTGCAAAGCACATTAAAAGACAGAAGTAGCCTCACGGAATTCTGTATCTGCTATTGCAAAGACTACATAAATAATAATAATAAAAAGCAACCACCCCCAAAAACAGAGGACAGGTAGGTCCAGGAAGATAAAATGCAGAACCTGGCGATGAAGGGTTCAGAGGCTGTTTTAAACACAGTTGTATCAAGGCTAGGAACTCAACTCGAGAATTAAGGTGGGGGCTTTGCCCCTAACTGGTAAGCCTTGCACAGCCGTGACAGGGCTCCCTGAGCTACCGAGTGCAGGTGCCATCTGGGCAACAGCAGCAGGCGGGGTGAGTTAAGGACAGGTTCGTGCAGATTTTCAGCAGTAGCCGTCCATGAACAGAGGGACGAGGAAAATGCTCGCAAATTAAAAGCTGACACCAGACACTGTCATGACAAGCTCATCTAACCGCTGATGAAAGTCCTCTAGGAGGTCACCCCTGAGGCGGAGAGATGATACTTACCATCCCCTATAGCTGAGGGATCCCGTACCCGGGGCTGTGCAAGAGGAGAAGAAAGTTGACAAAAAAGATGCTGGCAAAGCTGAAGTAGCGAAGAAAGAATTTCTAGCGCTCAGCCTTGGCTGCAGAGTTTAATTTTAACTGTGTTAAAAATAGAAGCATATGATAGGAGCCTTAACTAAAAATTTACAGCTAGAATATTCACACTGCACTTTCACTGCAGCCCCTCTCCACTCTGTGGCATGGCGTCAGCACGCTGCAATGTTCTCGTTTCTGTTCTGAGCACCCCTCTACCTACACACTCTCACAATCACTGACCTCAGCAGCACCTTCTCAGTAATTTATGTCCCTGTGTGTATGCTTGACATGTAGAGTGGCTTTTCTTCTCTTAAGCAAGTTAGGTTTTCCCTCAACTCTCTCTTCTAAAACTGCTCAGGGTAGAAGGCAGAACAGCACGCTAGTCTTTTTGCCCTCATTGCCTGCATCTTCCTTGTAATGCCGTTTACAAATACCCCGAAGTTTGTTATATTATGCTTCACACAACAGGCACATAAAACCAAGCTGCCGCAGACAGGAGGTCAAGATTTATCCCTCTGGACACTCAGGAGGTTGCCTGCACTGGGCTGGCTGGTTGGTGCAAATCTCTTCCCTGCTCCCCTGCAAGATGTGGCAAACTTTCATATAAAACACAGAGAAAGAGCAAATGATATTGCTACACAGTGTGAGGAAGGCAATAAAATCCCAAGTCCTAAGTTGTCAAGGCCTGTGATTTGCTGTGCGTTTTTCTGCCCATCGTGATGGTAAATTTAAACTCCAGGCAGAAGAGTCTCTGGGCCGAGCCAGACCAGTAATTAGGGGTCACTGCAGCAGGAACACAGCGCCGCCAGGAATGCTCCTCCTTTTCTGACTGTGCTCCAACTCACAATGTCTGGCTATACAGCCTGAATTTAACCGCACTACAGCAGAGCTTCAGTGGGCAGCAGGAGTGCCCGGCTGCTGCCACGAGACGAGAGGGATGCGAGTTCAGTTCAGGGGGCAATGCAGCTGTGTGCGGTCCTACTGAGCGTCGGGCCAGCCCTCGCAGGCACTTAGTCCCAGCCCCCAGATCTCCTGTGGGGCCTTCAGGCGTTACACGGTTGTTTGGATGTACAGGTGGAGAGGGGCCCTCACCTCCTGTCCTTCCAACAGTTTCACCCCAGGGAGTGCTCCCTCCACTCACAGCCATTACGCGTAAGCCCAAAGCAAGAGCTCTCCTGACACTGCCGCACCAACCACAGCTTCAATTACCTCAAGCAGCTACACCCACAAAGCTGGCATAGCCACCAGCAAGTTGCATTCTGCCTCCTCATTCCTGAAGCCTTTAGTTTCAGACTGGTCTTAGAGGCGCTCAGACCCCACTGTTACCACGCTGGAGTTTTAAGACCGACGCCTGGACACGGGGAAGCACCTGGAGCAGCACGAGGCCTCGGCTCAAGGTGCAGCAGGGAGTGCCAGGAGCCAGCACCGCTCCCTGCCCTCAGAGGACGGGCAGGATGGCATTTTGTCCGGGCCCTGGCCAAGCTGCCGCAGCAGCGCTCAGCCAAACACAGTTTAGCTGTCCTGGATTTAACTCGTTATTTTTTTGGTCCGAATCCAAGCTAGTTGCTTTTGAAGCAGACTGCAATAAAATACAGCTGCTATGGAATTGGCTTCGTCGGAACTGGAAGGTTGCAGGTATTCAGGCCACAATACCTAATTGTATGCAGGCATTCTGCCGAAGCGCCAGAGAAAGTTATTTGGTTGAGAACTGCAGCCTTTGCACAAAAGTTCCATCAGGGCTTTAAGCCCAGAGACTTCAGTCTTAATTTAATCCAGCTGCCACACAAGAACCATTATAATCAATGAACAAAAAGAAGATTTGCACAGTCAGCAACAAAACGCCACTCTAAGTACCTACACATTTAAGAATACAAGTAATGCTCCTATTCATAAATAAGAGGCTTCCAACTGGGCATGTAACAAATGAAGCACGTTGATGCAGGGCCACAACGTGTTCAGAAAAGCTGGGGGCCCCTGAAAAATTAAGTACATTTACTCAGAGTCGGGCTTTCACAGCTAACAAAGTCACCGAAGTAGCGCTGCGTTCCCTGGCTGCCTTCGGCCTGACAGCTGGCACTGCTGTCCTATTATCTGAATACCTCGTTATGCAAATCTGACACCACACTAACAAGGAGCAATTTTTACCCTCCTTCACACGGTTCTGGTCCAAAACATGACTGGGCAGCACTACCCAACTGGACAGTTACCACAGGATACTGTCAGATCCATTTTTTCAAGTTTACCATGAGCTTTTTCTTTCTGGTCCCTGTTAAGTGAAGACAACACAAATGTAAATTTTTGCTGCGTTTCACACAGATGCAAGTGCCCCCTGCTAATCTGCGCTGTTTTACCTTGGGTTTGCTCGTTAGCCAGCACAGCCTGGGTGTCAGGTACCCTGTTTCTGCTGGGAATGTTCAAAACGTGCAAGAACAACATACTGTAATTAGCTAAATCAGATCTAGACACAGCAGCAACGTTACTGTACTGTGCCAGAGGCATCGGAGTCAAAAGAAAAGAAAAGAAAGAAGAAAACGCCAGTATTCTCTCATAACTGCAGGTGCAGTTTAAATGTTACAAACTTAATAGGAGCTGTCATAAAAACTGCAGGCATGACATAGCAATTTCAGTAAATACAGCACAGTAAATTGCTTATTAAATCAAGCTGCCCTCAAACAGGAGCTGTGGCTACAAATTTAAGTGATACAATGACATAATTTCACCGCGCCAAATCACACAGCTCCCATCCTTTTCCTCTCAACCCTGAGATTTTAGAGCTTCCTAGAGGAGCTGAAAAACCTTCCTGAAGCATGAAGCCTTCTGCAAGGCATAAGCACAGCACACAAAAGGGGAGCGAATGCCTGTACGCTGTGCTAGATGGTCCGCTTCTCTTGGTAAATAGGACTTAACCTCTTGAACCTAAATGCTTGGACTCGGCAGGATGCAGTAAGTTTGTTTGCAAATGTTTTTCTCAGAAGGAGCATGCAGACCACTCAGGCATCGTGCCTGGACCAAAGAGCAATTAGAGTTGTGCTGGTGGCAGAAGCACCGCTCAGCCTTACTGCCTGCCAGTTCTGTTCCCATTCAAAAGCGAGGCTCCTGCCCATGTCTCCAGTCCACCCCCAATCACTGGGGTTTTCTTCCATTCCAGGAAATTTATCAGCCTTGGTAAAAACAGCAGGCAAGTGCAGGAAGCCCCACCGTTACCTGCACAAACACGGCAGTGCATCTTTCACACCTGGAACTGCAACGCCAATCAACACCTCGGACTCCTTTAAAATCCCAGATTTTCCTTTACGGCACATAGGGGAAAGCCAAATTTAAGCAGGGCCAACAACACAGCACACGAATTGCAACTGATGTGTGTGTATGTGTGTTCAGAGATCAGTACATACGAAGGGTGATACTGTCTAGAATGAAAGCTGCTGAGTGCATCAGCCCAACAGGAAACACGTGTGTGTGCTGAGCCTAAACTACAAGGCATCCAAAACGGGTCAAAGGTAAAGGACAATGACCGCAGCTGTTTTAAGACACAAAGTGCTCACCTTATAGGCAGGTTGCAAGAAAATAGCAGGTTCAAAGAGCAGGAAAGATTCCTTGCTAGAACGGAACAGCTTAAAACCACTCTGAAAGGCTGCATCATTGAAAATGTGGCACTCACAGTTTGAAACGTATAAGAGGAGACTGGAAATTAGCTTTGGTATCACTGAGACACCACCTGCAGGTTTTGGAATAGATCTGCCAACCCCAGGGCACTTCATTCATGACCGATGCTGAGACAACGTGCAGAAGGGGACTACTCCAGCGACACACACGTGAGCATGGGGAGATCCGGATCGTGGAACGCCTCCCTCCTGGAAAGAGCAACATAACACTGTGCCCTCCAATGCAGTACCGGCTGGACTGCAGAGACCAGAGGCATAATTTATTAATTTTTTTTGTTGTTTTGAAAAAAAAGATGTCTCGTTGGTGAGAGACGGGATAATACATTATCTAACTGGAGGGAAGGAGCTTATTAAACAAGCATTTAGCTGAAGAACTTACGCACAAAAAGGTGATTCATCTCTAAGGATCAACATTTTCAAGATAAATCACAGGTTCTGCATTTTGAAGACAGGAAGATGTAATTCCTGCCAATATTTTTTCACTGGGTGCTGACATTATGCTTCTGTCACAGCTGAGTCATAGCTGCAAGCCCCACTTAGCTCAGGAACCAAGAAATACAATGTTACACATACAGTGGTCATTTTTATGGTCCTGAGCCAGGGTCACTGCACTCATCCAGCTCTCCCTTTTGGGGAGCTGACAGGCAGGTTTCCCTCTTACAAGGGGACACTGTGTACAAACAGTTGTGACCTTTCAGCAAGAAGTCCTCCACATCACTCCATTGGCTGTCTTTATCCTCCTGCAGCTGACTTTATCCTCTTCCAGGAGGGAAAATCCTCCCCTCTCTCAAATTTACAGGTGCTTTTTTGAGCAGTCCAAATTTTAAAATCCCCATGTAGCTTAATAGCCCTGCTGAGATTAACACTGCCGTGACTTTGCAGGTTTGTTGAAAACACCAGTTAAAATAACAATCTCAAAAGAAATCGCTCCTACCCAGCGAACAAAGATTGTTGTTTCAGAATAAAAACAAGGGAAGGGAGGGTTCACAGAGTAAGCTCACTGCCTTGAGCATCTGTCTGCAGAATTGATTTTCCTTTTCTTTTTTTTTTTTTAAGGAATCCTCCTTTAAAAAACAATTGGATTACTTTTGCAATCTAGCACATGATTCTGAACCACTAGAAGTGAGCTGATCACGTTTATTCAGGTCTTTTTCTTTTGCTCACAAAGTTCCTACCAGAAGAGGCGAGGAGCACAGCACGCCCTGCCCTACACCCACAATGCTGAAACACTCCACACAATGCCACAGAACTCCTTCAGGCCCGGCCTGCATGAAAGACAGCGTGAGTACAGCGTGAATGACAGCAGTTCGGGTAATAGCAGGAGTGGAGGAAGAGCCCACCATTTCCCAGGATGACATAAAGTATCTTAATTAGCTCATCTCTCATTCACAACAGCAATGCAGGGGAAAAAAGAAAGAGAAGGGAAGAGCTCTCCCAAGCCTGGATAACTGAGATTTAAGAAAAAAATTAAAAAAAAAAAAGAACACAGCTTTGACTTCAGCTTCCACAGAAGCTTGTGAAGTGAAACAGGGCCACGTGGAGGTCAGAAGGTGATTTACAGGATGGCAATGCAATGGTGCTTAAAAAAAAAAAAATAGACAAGTTAGAAGTGAAAGCAAACCAGAGAATCAGCCAGGAAGCAACATGGCCCCCAGCCACGGTCGAAGTGAAGACTGTACAGCAAACAAGCAAAGACAGACCCAGAGAAATTCTTGAGGTGATTTTGTTAGAGGTACACTTTGGGATTTTTTTCATTAGAATTGCCTCCAGCAGTCTGACAATGAATGCTTCTCACAGTTGTAGATGAAAGGTACAATTTTTTCACAAGCATCTAAAGGATTTAGGAGCTTAAATTGCACTGCAAGGTCCACAAGAATTGATCTGTAATTAATTACACTCTTCTGGGGTGGTTTTGTTTTTAACCAAGTGTTCTTACTACCATAAGCTTTCCCCAAGCAATCGCTGAGAAGATGTGTATGGAAATTGGGGTGTGATTGACTGAAGTATCCCAGTCTTACGGAATTACAGTGAGCGGAACCAACACACACAAGTGTTATTTCCGATTTCTGGTTCTTCAGGTTTTCTGGGGAGGCTGTTAAGTTTCTTTCCTGGAAAAAGGGGGTTTAAGACTTTCTTGAGCCAAACACCCTTTTATGTAGCCAGCTAGAGCAGAGTGGAAGCACAATTATGCTACTGAGATAAGATGGAATGCAGTGGTGATGCACCAATTCATCATGCTTGGGTTCTTCTAATGAAGCCCATTACTCACAGAAGAGAATTTTCTCGAGCAGTTAGTCACCAGCAGACAGCTTTCCCTGTTACCGCTTCCTTTTCTGCAGCTGGTGAATAGCCTGGTCCTCCCCTCGCTATCCCAAAAGTGCAATATTAGGAAAAGTCAACACCTAAATTAAAAGTAAACAAACAGTATTCAACTTTCCCTTAACCAAAAAAAATGAACAATAAAACAGAACAGCTTTCAGGAGCAAGCCAACCTTTTTCATTAAAAAAAGGACAAAACCAGCCTGCTGTCCTTTTAATACTACTGAAAGATATTGAATACCTTTCCTTAGCTTATTAAAATAAGCATAAAAACAAACTACAAATTAATCACCACTTGCATAGACACGTTTTGTTTTGTACTTTGTGCAAATCTTACTAAATAAGGCATGCTTGAGAGTTTAGGTAGCAATGCAGCAGTTATCAAAGAATGCTGAGAAACTGCAAGGAAAATTCCAGGCAGTCTGCAATCCACATCCACTTACACAGTTCATTTGACTTCAAAGACCAACAGCTGATAGCTGCAGATCCGTCTGCAACATAAGGCAACACGGTATGTGTAGGGTCCGGCACCTGCTTTCGGCTAGTCACGGGTTTCACACACATAAGATCACTTGAATTCACAAACCTGAGCCACCAGTCAAAGAGGGCTTTTCGGAGGTGGACTGGTAAGAACCCCGTCTCAGGGAGAAGGAGAGGAAGGGGGGAGGAGGGCAGAGACATGGAGAAGCACAGCCCCTCACAGAAAGGGAACTTGTGCAGATTTTGCCCCAAACTTTGTCCATGGAGCAACGTTTTTCCAGACAAACCATTGTCAGACAGGCTTTTGAAAAGAATATTTCTGGAGCAGAACAAGCTAAAACATTTGCCACTGAGCCAACCTACGAGTGCCTATTGCAGAAATTCAACAGGAGTCAGTGACACTGAAGAAGTGCAGCTGCATAAAGAGGAACTCGGAAGCTGCATTAAGACCAGTATCAGGGATCTCTAAAATAAGTTACGTAGCACAGAGGGAAATTATGAGACCCAATCTAAGGTAATGTGGAATGACATTTTGCCTCTCTCTTCCCCCTCCAAATCAAGTATTTTCAGGAAATATTGAAGTACAGCCTTCTTTTGTAAGCAGCTTTGCATTATATAAAAAAAAATCTGTTTGAACTCCAAAAGCATTTTAAAACCATGTTTAAAAACCCTCCTAATAATAATCCTCAAAATCCCCCAGTATTTTGTAACATAAAACGGAGTGTTCCTGCGCAAGAGCTGCCAGCTCCTTCAGGAACTCCGGGAAGAGGGCAGCTGCCAGGACAGCATTCCTCACGTGCGCAGGAAGGCTGGGATGAGCCAGGCCCCTTTTTCCTTTATGTCCCAGGAAAGGCTGGAGTACAGCCGGGGAAGCTTCGGAGAGGTTCCTTCCTTTCCCTGTGCTGCTGCTGTGCTGGACGTTACCTAAAGCCGGGAAGAGGGTGGGGAGGGAAAGAAAAGAAAGAAAAAAAAAAAAAGGACTTAGTATGTTAAGCACACGGTATTTGTACAGCGACCAAACGCAGTTTGCAAGGGTTGCGTTCAGAGCTGGAGTTTACAGTACCCGGACTGCAGAGGCAGATACTTCGCTAATCCAAAGTTTTTAAGTTCTACATGGCCTGCTTCTACTGCATTTTTTATTAGCCGTCTTTCCCCAGGTTATATATTACTCAGCTGCAGCTCTGATGAGAGAAATATGTGGGCAGAAGAGTCATCAAGGGAAAGAGTAATATGGATTTACTTTATGAAATAGATAATATCTACCATTAGACCCAGCATGGTTTCCTCAGTTTAAAATACTATACTCTGGCCCTTCCCCAGATCAAAATATCACTCGGCTCCACTTGGCTCTCTCCTCCCCCCATGAATCACTGCGTAAGTGGGCTTGAAGCCAAGCTATCAAAATTGCCACGGGAATCTAAAGCAAGCTGGAAACTAAGGGAAAAAACTTCTGAAATTTTGATTTTCCTACAGCTGTAGCTCTTGCCAACTATACTTACTTATACTCCCTGTAAAGCAGCTAAATATTTAAAAAAAAAAAAAAAAAAGGAAGAAAAAAAGAACAAGTGAAAACCACCATGTGATCTGCAGGGCATTAGAGCTATATGATCTCTGATGCCAGAGTTCAGGGGATCGGGGCTCAAACATCAGGACGCATGGAATTACAGAGACAGCAGCACTTAAATTTCAATCAAGTGCTCCTTGTTTCATCCTGAAGCAGAACTCCACTTTAATTAAATGCTATTCAGCGAAACTAAAAAGGTGACAAAATTTAACACTGATGGAAATAAATACCTTACAAAGAAAAATGAACTTGCAGAACTCCGTGCCACAAGATGTCACTGAGGCCAGGATCTCAGCCAGCTAGCATCCTGCCTGACTTACAAGTGGATGTTCCCATTAGTTGGATAAGCAAATAATTGAACACACACACAAAACCTAGAGCCAACCAAGGAAACAAACAAAAACCCACCCTGTCATATTAACTCACGTACCGCAGACAAGCCCAACACCACAAGACTGCATTAAGGAGAGGTTTCCCTTGAAGCACATGCAGTTTATACTAAAACAATTCAGTCCCAGGTTACATGAACCTTTTTCTGAAACATCTGCAAGCAGCTAATGGGGGTACCCCAGGTGAACGCCTCCCTCGATGTGGCAGAGCAATTCCTCTGTTCAACAGCTCTGCGCTCGGGTTTCTTTCCCGTAGCTCTCCTCCGGCATTGTGGAATCACTGTGAGCTTTCAACTACTCAAAAGAAATTTTAATCTTAATCATCTAACAGAGTTGTACTTTTCTCGAGTTTCAAAAAACCCTTCCAACTCCAGACTTATCAATCATTCATATTGTTATTCTACAAATTTCTGTCTACTAGAGACACAGTACAGGAATTTCAGCTCTGTGGAAAATTCTGACTGTGGGAGGAAAAACAACTTAAATTATGAATTACAATCAAAAGATGAAGTTTTGAGCTTCCCTTGAAGATTTTCTTTTAGATTCTCTTACAATCTCAAAATGTTTCATAATTAATATCAAGTATTTTAAATAGTTTAGCCAATATAACCAGAATGTTACTGTGCTTTGAAAGCTTTTTTTTCTTAAACTCTTCCCTTCATAAAGCATCAAAATTGACACAGTTCAACAAAAAACGTCTTGATTTAAACTTTTTATATATTTATATTAAAAAAAAAGGAAGGCAGAGTAAGCTGGTCAAGGGATCAGAGATTTGACTTTTTTCTTCAACCAAGACTGTCCACTTCTTTCTGCAGTCAGAATGCAAACTGAATCACGAAACTGAGAAAATGAGCACTCTGGAGACAGCGTTAGTAATGCACTGGAAAAAGGGCAGCATTTCATATGGGATCTACATCACGAAACTCTACATATCTAACCCTAACCCCAACTACTGTGTGAGCAAACCATCTAGTACTGTGCAAGCAGAAAATAACAAATCGGCCCTTCCTGCTCAAATGCTTTTGGAGGCTGTCACTCTCAAAAGAAGGGAAATGCTTTGGAATATTTCATGTTTACATTTGCTTTCCCCGTTAAATCTGGCTCATGTTTTTCAGATGCAAATTCTGTAGGTGGCCTGTTGTGCTCCGGCCTTTAGAGAAAATCTGGGGGGGTTATTCATCACTTCTGTTTGGGGAAGAAACCCCCAGAGCACAGCTGATGCCTTATTAGCTTGAATGTCACCTGTGAGCACCACACAAGAATCCTGTACGAGTTCCTCATTCTTTTTCATTTTCCATTAGCGTAGCAGCTCCTGCCTTGCCCTTGCACTTTTAATCAATACAATGACCTGCTGCGTGTCGAAGGACTGGTGAGCCAACTTGCCCCAAGAATTACAGTTTGATTGCTTGCATCACCAGCCTTCTTGGGAACCAAATCTGCTGTTATCCAGACATTTATTTACTCTCCATCCATTTGTCAAGAGGTGCCTTCTTTACAGGGGTTGCCACAAGACAGAAGAAAATGTACCAACAGAGTGACTAAGCAGCCTTGTTTTGAGATCTTAAATAATGACCCGCATGAGTCAGCCTGGCATATTCTGAAGCCCACAGAAGAAAACTGACGTAAAATACATGTAGGAAGTACAAATAAATGCCCCAAATTACTCTGGTATTTAACTGAGATACGACTAACCAGCACTGAAAACCCTTAAGTGCAAGGCTTGTGGGTTTTCTCAGACAGATGAATTTCTGTTGGGAATGCATTATATAGAAGTTCCTACTGCTAGCACCTGAAAAAAAGGACATTTAATGTTGCCTCCTAATCTTGTCTCCCAAGTGCCAGCCACAACATCACCTAATTGTACGGCTTCCTAATCCATGGTACCAGAACGCAGAGCCTAAGCCCCCCCCGATATTTGCAACACACAGCTCATTTACAGCACGTTCCTTCTACAGGCTCATTCTTCGAGAGGCAGCCTTGGCAAGATCGTAATTTTGCAAAATAGATGTGCTGCAAACCACACAAACACACACCACGCTGACTAGCAGCTAGGTAAATTATTCTTCAGAGCCTTGAAAAATGAAAACACAATTAAGAAGGCATGTAAGTCCTGCCTTGCACACCTCTGGAAATCCAAGGAAATCCAAGGAAAACAACATCTTTACAGAGGTCTAGGCAAGGCAGGATGATCATTACCGATTCCAAATGATGCATAAGAACATCTGTATATGCAGCCTCTTGAACCCAGGTGAACATCTCTTGAACATCTGGTCACAGCTCTCACTAACTTCTACACATTCTCATCACATGGGAATTATTTTCTTTGGTGGTGGTGGTAGGTTTTTTTATTTGTTTTAAGGAAAACCTGCACCCCAACCCTGCCTGCTCAGCAACAAGCTGAGAAGCCACATGATACCAGGGCAGGGCCCCTAACCCAGCTGCTTCTGGAAATTTCTTAATTAGAACATAAGAGTCTTCATTTTGTTAATTTTTATTAGCTTCCCTCACTGCAGCATAAGTACTGTTAACTGTTAAGACAGGTGTAGCACACACTGTCCTTGACTAGCAGCAGATGTTGCAAAGTCCCCTGGAAAGCTGGGGTAATACCTGCTTAACTCCCTGCTGCTCTTGAAGTGTCCTGACTTATATCCCCCCATTTATTTTTATGTTTTATGTTTTCATTCAAGAAAGCACATTTGAAGTTTTCTGGCTCATCTCTATCTCGCTCAGTTGAAGCCCAAGCTATGATATGAAGCCTTATTCAATTGTTACCCAAACCAATTTATTCTGGATTTCTGTCCTCCCTACATTTATCAAAAAAAGACCCAATGACTAGCAGAAGGTCAGGCTAAAAATAAAATGAAATCATGCACATATGCCACCTCACCTCATGCCTTGAAAGCAAGTTTGTTTACGGCCAAACTGACAGCAAGCCAAGCAAGAGCTGATTTTGTTACTCCTTTAAACAGACGTTTTCTGTAGCAACGACATAATAAAAGCTTCTAAAGAGCACGGAATATCCAAACAGATCCCTATACTGTGGCCTACTGAGGATCATCAGTTTCAAGTCAGAACGGTGCATCTGGTTAATGATATTTATAACGCACCACACCTACTTTTAATCGTGCTGTAGCAAATGGGAGAGGTGGCTGGTGAGTCATTGCACCCAGCACTCCTCCGGGTGCGGTTAACATTTACCTTTGGTTAGCAGCTCCTCGGCTGTATCAGCCATGTCCACACGAAAAAGCAAGTACTGCTGGGCCTCCAGGAGAAGACCTGGGAAGTCTTTTTCAATGGAAGCAAAATGTTCAATTTTATTTTTCACAGATGCCAGCACCTGCCAAAAGAAGAGCAACAATCACTTTTTACTCCCTTGCTCCCTGTGCAACCACAGCTTGAATGCTCAGCCTTTCTCCATATGCATTAAAGAAGAGTTGCAACAAAAGTTATGGCCATGAAGAGTTTCCAGTTCTTTGCACAAAAGATCACTAAAACATTGAAATGGGATGCAAGGCTCTCAGGTGGGAGAAGAGCAGGTGGAACTGAAAAGACCTGAAGTAAAGTTTAACATGACACCAAGAACACCGTTCCTATAGGCATGACTGGTGGTCAAATACCTGATAAAGTGAGCGCACGCTAGGCTGAAACACCATGTTGGTGTTGAGCAGGAAGGAGCGAAGAAGAGGCTGTGGATAACTCGCCAGCTGAGTAATAATCCCAATAAGCAGCAAATTGACATGCAAGGAATTCTCCAGCATGTTCTCCAGCTTCGACAACACCACGCTGATAAACGGTCCTGAAAGAAAAGGAGAAGGAACCAATGCCATTGTTTACATAGAAGAAAAATCCTAAGATCCAGGAAATAAGCATGGAAAAGGAACTTTGATCATTATAACCAACCAAATCAGACCTCCTACATGCTAATTAAAGACAGCGAGGAGAAAAAAAAAAAAAAAAAACAAACATAACTGAACAGACGAAACAGAGTTAACAGAGATGTTAAAAGCTTTCATGAGTAGGAGCAGTTGAGTAGCTAGCCACTTGCATTAACAGCATATTTAACATACACAACCGTTCTACTTTACATATGCCAATAAGGATTTAGCCTCATGTGTTATGGTCTGTCATTCCATGCCTTTTGAAGTTAATCAGGATGGTACCACTGAACAATCTGTCCTTTACACTGGCATTGTGCCTTATTTCCACAGAAGGACTCGGCAAAGTAAATTACAGCCAGATAGTCTTATCAAAAATCTGTGCTCTTGTAAAGAAAATACAAAAATGCTACTCTAAACATAAAATCAAAACCTGCAATAGCTCACATCACAAGAAAATGCATTTTCAGCACTGCGAACAGTCACACAAAGCAGGGAAGATATTAAGATAGATTTATAAGCAAAATTATTTGTAAAAGTAGTCTTTATCATATAAATGTCAGCAATAAATAATAGCTTTAGCTTGTGCATTCATGCTGGAGGATAACCACTGATATACAGAGGCATTTACCGCCAGGGTACCAAGCCCTGTAGTGCTCAAGCTTAACAAAGCTGTCTGAAGGTGAGTGTGCCTTTCACCAGATCACAGGCGCTGCTGGGTGGCACTGCCAGGGGGTGCTGGAGGGGTGCCCTGATCACAAGCAAAGCGCTGGGAACAGCCCTCGGCCCGCAGCCAGCCCCGCCACACGACTGCGTGTGCAACCCCTCGGGGAAACCAGGGGCACCCCTGGCTGACAGGGTGACAGCACGACAAACGCTGAACAGCCACCCGAGGCCCCAGCACAAGGCGCAGGCCACTGGCACTTCTGGGTAGGTTCCTCCTGTCCCAACATAACCCACTGCTTGCTGCTCTCCTGTCCGTGGGGACACTTCCACAGAGCTCCTGAGGACCACGGTGCAACGGGAGCTCTCCTCTCTGAGGAGGGGTTGCAGTGGAGGCAGCTGAGGTAGCTCACAGTTCCTCTCCTGTAGGTCAAACTTCAGGTCTGAGCAGGGAAAGCTGAAGTTAGACATCTGTAACAAATGCTGCGTGCCACTCTGAGAGAAGTTACCAACATGAAATTCTCAGTGGTAGAGTGATGTATCTTCGAGAAATCATTAGAATACAAAT
Organism: Aythya ferina; assembly: GCF_964211825.1. NCBI lineage: Eukaryota > Metazoa > Chordata > Aves > Anseriformes > Anatidae > Aythya > Aythya ferina. The sequence continues at coordinate 44,557,273 of NC_140300.1, read as the reverse complement.
CAGAGGAACTAAGAATTTGCAAGCCTGGTAAGAAGTGGAGTAAACCAATGAAAATACAAAAAATATATTCCTTTCCTGACTTCATCGCCACATGGCCATGAAGTCAAGCACTGATGTATGGAGAAAACAAAAACTGTGATGCACTAAGTTCCTGTTCCTGAACATCACATTCTTCCTTGCTCCGGGGCAAACAGGAATGATTGTGGTTTTTAAGTTTTTAACCTCATATTGGACATTTAATTTTTCTTTTTAAGAAAAAAAAAAATTGGATATAGACATCAATGGGACATTTTCTTCATAGATCTGTGAGCCTGAAGAAAGCATCTTTGCACTGCTGAGAGTTACTGGGGGTGAGAGCCTCTGTCTGGTTAGCTGATCCTGCAGCAGGAAGCCCCATCCATCCTATGGCATCATCCCCAAAATTGAAAGCAACCGAAAATCTTTATCCCAGACATCTACATATGTAATGTAGCTCTCCACATTAAATATATTTGAAGGACGCTGCAATCCCACATTTCTGAGACATTTTTGTGAGCAATTCCTTACCAAGGATCACCGAGACCTTCACTAAAGCAAGGTGAGCAGCCTAAGAGTAAGACATGTTATGGATGCAGAGCAAAGTGTGGTTTTTTGGTTGGGTTGGGTTTTGTTTTCCTGTTTTTAAAAAGCAAGAAATGGAGGAAGGGACTGGATGAAAAATGTGAGACAGGGACAACATTTTTGAGCTACATTTGACAGCAGATAATGGGTAATGGAGAGGTTTGAATGTGATTAGCCTTTAATACAAGGAAATTGCCACCACAGAGAAAATAGCAAATGGACGGGATAAACAGGCTGAGTTTTTCAATTAGGAGACAGTGCCAGGCATGCTGGCCACAGCTGACCAGAAAGGGCTGCATTTCAATGGATACAAATGAATGTTTTCCCCCCTCCTTCCAAATGGACGAGACGTCAGATTACAGAAGTCTCATTTGGGATGAGAAAAACCCAGGCACGCTACTATTTTTTTTTTATTATTTGCATTACTGTGGTATCTAGGAGACCTAATTAAAGATTGGGAGCCTGCAGTGCAAGGAGCTGCACAAGCACAGATCAAAAGCACGCTGCAGCCTCCAGGAGCGCTGTCATTCCGGAGTGCTATGGCCAGTCTCTGGAGAACAAGCTGAAATTGTTGTCTGGCACATGACAGCGCAGCGTGCCAGCAGCCAGGGCTGCCCTGGCGCTTGAGGAGCGGGCTGCCAGGGCGCTGCACGCAGACAGGCGCGGGCAGACGTGGCACCCGTGCTGCCACCTCGTGCTAAAATGTGAAATAGCTGAGGGGGGATAGCGGCATGCCGCATCCACAGCGTCAGAGATGAAAGGCATCAGGAAAACGCATCGTTCAGCCGGGCTCTGTCTGCTAGCACAGTTACTCCGGCCCCCTTTCAACCACCAGGCTTCCCCTAGAACGACGGTGCTCTGACACAAGCAACATAATCGCAGGATTTTAAACAATTAAAACTAAAAGCCCCAAAAGAACTGAGCAGCCACGATTTCGTGTCACTGCACTGCTCTGCCCTACTTCCCTGTCGTATCCCCTTCGCTCTCCTTGGGCCAGTCCCAGCTATTTGGGCACAGCCTCCTTAGTGCCAAGGCTGTTCCTTGCGCTGTGCTCGCGCCATGCACTGCGCAGTGCCATCTCGTTTGGCCACCTTTGACCACCATCCCTTCTCACATTTGTTGTGTGTGTAACTAACAGGACATGCCACCTGTAAACGGAGCACTCTGGCTCCTCGTAGCACGCTTGGGAGAGGGATCCTCCTTAGGGCCAAATGGAGACGACACACTCTCTGCAGACGGGGTGTCTGCTGAGAAATTCTCAAAGTCCTCCTCCTCTTCTGCAGGAGACACAGGGTCAGGAGCGTCCAACTTTTCCTCCTCCAAGCTTGCATTATTTGGATCCAGTTCCTTAATAATTTTGTCATACTGTGCAATGAAATCCTCACCATCTGTGCTCAGCAGTCTTACACTTAAGTTGTGATCTGCCTCCTGAGGAGAAAGCTTCAACTCCAAATCTGGCTGTGGATCCGTCTCAGCCATTTTCTGGTTTGTATGTTCTTTCATTACACCTTGAGTCAAGCTTGAATTTGTCTTACTGTGCTCATCCAAGTCCGTTTCCAGCTGGCTGTTTGCAAGAGGCCCATTGACAACAGTCTGGCTTTCAACCTGACGTTCTTTGGCTACATTTGAAGTTTTCTCCTTGGAGTTATCTTCCTGAGTATCCTTCTGGGCACATAATCTGTAAACCATAACATCATCCTGAAAGTCTGATTCTTCTATGTAAGATCCTTTGATGAGCATGATCGCATTTTTTTTCATCTCCTGAATGTGTTTTGGTGGCTCTATAGGTGGCTGCATCTCTGTGCTCCCCAGATCATCATACGGATGGGGTGAGCTCACATCAGAACCAGGAGAAATCCCTGTGTCGTAGCTATCATCCCATTCTAGCTCCAGCTGCATCTTCTCACCAAAAGGAGCTGTGTGAGAGGAGCTACACATGCTGGGTGTCCTTTGCTGGAGCCGAAACATGGGGTGTTCCACGTCTGTATCGTTCTCCTCAGCAAGCGTTTGGATAAAGGTGTCTGGATCGGGGTTTACTCCATCATATAAGGCAGACCAAACCTTACAGTCTTTCAGACACTGGAGGATGGCTTCCTGAGCTTCCCCCAGGTACTGCAGGTAGCTGATATCCACAGTTCTTCCACATTCCACAATGCAGGTGGATTCACAAGGGCCTCTACCAGAATCTGAAAATAAAGAAGATGACTCATAACATGCAATAAGAAAACAACACAAAAGTTCTCTAGCAAGACAGTCACTAAGACGTGGCAGGTGGAGTTTTAGCCCCAACCACCCAATAAGGCAGGAAGATCAAAGAATTAAGAGATTTGTTCATAAATGCACAACTTGTTCCTACTAGCAAGTTAGCACTGTAATGCAGTATTTCTGAGAGACCAGCCCACATCCTATCTGTAAAGCAGCTGTAAGCACTTGTGAAGCCGCAAGAATTGCCATCATGTATCTGTACATTATTTTCACAAATGTGTATTTTAACAGCTAGCCAAGTTGAATAAGGCTTCCATAGACCTGGACACACGGAAGGGATTAAAACAGCTTTCCAGTGCAGCCTAATTGCCCAGTTTATTGTTACCCACCACTTTTATTCCACCTCCTCCCATGAGCCAAATTCATTGCAGTTCATGATCTGGTCATCCCCCAAGCAACAATTACCTTTAGTTTGTGCTGCTTTTGTCCAGAGAATATAATCTTTTCCCTGGCTTTCCAGAGTCAAGGTGATCCCGGTGGAGCAGCAGACTGGTGTCAGGGCGAGCAGTTTTGCAGCAGACACAGAGTAACAATCTCTCTCTTTCACAGCCCACCGCTGGCTCAACATCATGTGGTTACACGGGATCAGATACCTGAAAGAGCAGTGCCTAGCATTACATCCTTCCACGTTAGAGAAAGCTAACGCATACAAAATTCCCTTTCCACCTTCCTTCCCACTCCAAATTAAAAGAAATAACAATAATCTTGACAGTGATCCATATCCTAAACCTCTCAAGAGCATGAAGCCCTGACTCTTTACATTGTGAGGCTACAGTTCAATGAGTAACTGTCAAGAAGAGTAGAGATAGGAAATCAGTTGCATCAGAATGGGGAAGACGAGCGCTCCTTCATAGGTCAGAGCAAGCCTGCTGTAAGAAGCGATGGGGGAAGCGTAGGATGGGCAGAAGTCAAAGGCTAGCTGTGTGGTTTGCTCCCATTATGAAAGAGTTCTGTCTCAGAAGCCTTAATTTATTTGTTTTTCTAGGAAAACCACAGAGAGCTGGTTTACATGTACCAGGCAAGCAGCCAGCAAAAAGGAAGGAAGGGTCATCAAGGTGTTTTACAGCACTAGATCAAGAGCTCTTGGGCAGAGGAGGGAATAAGCTATGGGGAGAACAAGGAACAGAGAAAGAACACTCTCATGTTTAACTTCTTTAGAGCAATGAATGTTTAACTTTTTAAGAGCACTTTATTAAGACCCTTAGTGTTAACTGGGCTGATGTTTTGCCATTTAAAATGCAAACAAATTTTAAAGGATTCCCTAAATAAACAAAAAGAAGATTAAACAACAGCACTCGACTGTACTGCAGTTAGTAGGGGAGTCCCAATCTAACTTGAGTTCACGGAGTTCCTAACACCATTCCCAAGCACAACAGTCAGAGAGCTGCAAGGAATTTCACCTTAACACCTATCAGTGGAGGGCCAGGCAGGTGCCTGAAACAGTCCCACCTTCCAGTCACACCTTCCACAACGTTAAAACCTTGATTTAGTTGCACCAGGATTTCCACATAAGTGATTAAGTCTAATCTAATCCACATACTCAATTACAACTGTAGTGTTCTGAGGCAACCCATAGAACAAACAGTTAGCAGTAATATATAATCAATGTGTCTAGCACATTACATAACAATTTATGTATAACAGTTCAGGAACCTGAAATATTCTTGGGGACTGAGCAGAGGTGAAAAAACAGAGATGGAAGCTGCAAGCAAATATACAGGTCCTCTGTATACATAATACACTAGAGAAAACATGTAGGAGAGAAGAATTATACATTTTAAAGCAGGGAATAAGCAGTTTGAAGGTGATAAATATATTCTTAGCTTCTCTTCTCTCTCTTTTATAGAAATAAATCACATGAAAAATCTCTTGTTCCTGAAGATCACAGGACATAAATCACGCTTCTACAGGTCTAGCATACTTTTGTCAGAACCGTAAATATTCTTATCTCTGTAGTAGCTTGCATTTCTGCTGTCTTGGAGAACCCCCATCTAACTCTGCATCCATAGGCTGAGATTACACGTCCCAGAATTAGAATGAAAAGTGGAAAGAAGAATTTGGGCTTTACCTTAAAACTAGCTGCAACATCACGTCTTCACAATGCAAGCCAATGAGTGTTCTGAACAGTGCCAAGGAGACCACACAGAGCTAGAAAATGATAAATGTTTCAGTTTTTGATCTGGAAATTGTACCTTTCCATTCTGCATAACAGAGTGACTCTGCCAGAACATAATGCTTTAAGTTACTGTTACTATGCTATTGCACTTTGTCAGCACCCCTATGGGATTTTATTAAGTTGTCTTGAGCTATACATACACCATGTTACATTTTGGCAAAACATGATCCAGAATTTTCCTTCAAAAAAGCTATAAAAAAATAAATATTCTTTGAAAGGTATTAGCATTAAATTATATGGAAACTCAAAGCAACTATTTACCAGTCTTTTTTTTTTCCTAATTTATTAGCTTAATCCAGCATAAAGTGAATCCTGTAACTTGCAAGATAAAGTGCTAGGGTTTACCTCTGACAAAGAATTTAAATCAACAAAGAGTCTTTTCCCAAAAAATCTATAAACCATCTCAAGTTTTGGTTGTTTTACATATTAGGAAAGATTAGCGTTCTGCACATTACAAAACTAAACGCTTCTATACCCTCCTGCCTTGAGAAATACAGCTCACTGACATAGGACTGCACAAGCCATTTTTTATTGGAATCCACTCCATGTGAGTTGCTCCCAATCCTGCCATTACAGCTCATTTGGAGGGCGGGGAACCATGGCAAGGCATGAAGATCCTTTCTGTGAGACTATGTAAAAGGAAAAGGAAAATAGGACTCCTCATTGGAATTGCGTGCTTGCCTTATTGGCAAAGGTCTGATCAAACACACCCATAATCAAGTATTTCAGCAGTCACGTGCAGCAGAGGCAAAAATCATACCCTTTTTGTGATCGGCACCCCATTTTCACACTAGCTTTAGGACAGACTAGAAACTTGAGACTTTTACGGGATTTTTGGTCACAAATAATGTCTAAATAAGACACATACCACTTTCAAAACTATCATGCAGTGTATTTTTACCTAACAGATGCTTGCTTGACTGCACAGACGCATCCAACATGGTAGAAGCATGAGCTCTTATCTTTCATTTGTTTTTGTGAACAACAGCACCATCATTTCCCTGCCTCTTTACACGTATTCCCTTGGGCATGTGCTCCTGTGCTGCTCTGTCTTGGAAACAGCATCTCACAGCTGGCTTAGATCCCAGGACCAGGTTGACTCTTGTGAGAATTATTTAGCATAAGTTGACTCCTTCCTAGAGTTTCACTTTGGTTTTAATCTTCCTTCTCATTACATTAATCACATAATTAATACATGAAATAAATCTCACTTCTCAGTAGCTTAAAAAAAAAAAAAAAAAGAAACAAATTAGGACAAAATAAAGAAAAAGCTATAGATGTTTTCTGCCTGTTTTCAGTCACTGAATGTCCTTTGTAGTTCATTCAGGACTAAATCCAGCATCCTTCCTGGGCAAGGCTTCTCTTCCCAACTGTGGAATTTCCTCCTCTTCTCTGCACTCTCCCTACTCCCACTGATAAAAGGCTCTGAGCTAGCTCTGCAGAAGCACATTGCTATGTTCCTCTCCAGCCCAGGCTTTCTTGAGAATGTCAACTCGAAAGACTCGTCGTTTCACCATTTCCCTTCTCTTTTTCAGACCAGCGACTCAGCAGCCCTACAGAATGACCAGCTGTCCATGCTGACCAAGAGCAGAGGAATGCACACATTTCTTGTAAAATATACATACACATACATACATTTCCCCTGACTTGGTAGCTATCTCTGTGGAGCTATTAAGTAGTAAAGCTTTAATGAACCTCACTTGGTAGCCTCTAAAAAGCAAACTTTTCTTTGATTGCCTTCCCTAGTTTGGTCACTCAGTTAACACCCAGAAAAGAACAAGAGAAAGCAAGTTAAGCCCTGCACTCAAAAAACAAGCTGGGATGTGGACAAGCATGAAGGTAATAAAGCATGGCTGACAGCTAGCCAGGCACAGGGAGAAAATAACCCGTGAACAGTCATGAGCTGGCCTGCTGTGAGGCAAAGCAGAGCTCAAATTCGTTGCCCTTCCACCACTCGTACCAGGAGCCGACAGGAGGGTGCTTGTTAGCCCAAGACCTCATGCCTACAGAAATAGAAAAAGTGAAAGAGCAAGGAAGGAAGAAACAACCAGAAATGCAGTTGCTAATGTGGAGGCAGAGACGAATAGCTGCAAAACAAGCTTCTGGAAGAAGTCAGATCCTGACGTGAAAGGAGTGTTTTAGGGAGGGGTTGTAGGGGTAAAATGGGAATTCTCATTTCCTCTGAGAGACTAACGGAGAGCCAAGCCTAACTGTTCTTCATACCCTCAAAGTGCAAAACCTGCCAATTCCTTAAATTTTCCTGTATTTATGGCATTGCAGTTTATAGGGAAACGTTTGCAATATGGTTGCAAGGACAAATGAGAAATCAGGAATCTTCTGCAGGAGAAGAGCTAGTCTATTTTTGCGTTTCATAAAAAGAAAAGATTGAATGTACTACCAGGAGATAAAGAGGATAGTATTTACAAGCGTATTTGGCCACCTGTCTGTACATAAGTTTAATCCCGTGATTTATTAATAAGTATTTTCAGCGATAGTAACATATGCAGCTTTTGTGCTATGGAAACCACACAGAAGGCTGCAGCTCTGGCTTTTGTACTTGGCCAAGCTATACTGCAGAAAACTCATTTAGTATCACAGAACCATTTTGGCTGGGATCCTGAGTTACTCAGGGCTGGAGAAGTCTTTACAATTCCAATCTCGTTCGCCTATGGAACAGTAATTAATGATTAGCAGAGACAACAGCATTTGCATTTTTGTCGACAGAAGCTGTTTCAGTTCTCAGAGTTAATCCATCTTAAAAATGCAGTAACAACAGCATATATCCATATTTGTGTTCACTCACATTTCCGAACAAATTCCAGACTAAGACACTGTCCCTAATTCACAAATTTAATGCATGTGCTGGTGTTCTGCTTTCTCTTGCCCTAAAACTTTATACGGTATTTCACCCATGAAGTTGTGCACCACACAAGATTCAGCCAAGGTTGCCAGCCAAGCAAGGCTCAGAATTTTAGTCCAGTGCAACAAGTATTCCTTTTCTCTGCCAGAAGATGAAACTGTTAGCACAGGTAACTTGCCTATCTCTGTAAGCTAGCTCTCCAGTCACTGTGGCACATTGTGCCTATACTGCGAAGGGGCTCACTGCAAATTTGAGATAAACCTTACTACACGGAGGAGTGAAGAAAGAAAAGGAAGTGGCAAATCTGATCACTTGAGCAAGAAAGTGTCTTTTTTTTAATCGAACAAGAAAGCTGGCAATATCTCTGTTAAGCAAACATGCTACGACAATACACCCTTGGTTCGTGAGAAATACATTGGCAATGCTGCAATCACAACTTGAGCAATTTGGAGACATCCTTACAGGGCTCCCACAGTCTCCTACAGAGATCATTTGCAAATACTTATGGCTAGGCAGAACTCCAAAGATCAAAAATGCACCCCACCTTGATTATGTTTATAAGTCCTGGGGATGAGGTATCTATGGCAGCACTAATTCAGCCATATCCAGAATGAAAATACTTCCAAATTGCCCTGTAGAGTTCTAACAGAATTCAAACTTCCAAAAGCCCTCATCTCCCTCTATCCCATTTTGTGTATGGGTCAGACCACCTCACACATTTATCAACTTCTCAGTGCAGCAGTGCAGCCATAGCCAGCTGCCAGCATAAAAAAAAAAAAAAAAATAGAGAGAGATTTTTTTAAAAAGCACACATTTGGGTGGGGGAGAAAATTCCTAGTTAGACAAATGCTCACTGCAAACACGGGCTCTCCCATTTAATTAGTGAACCTGCATCCACACTGAGCACCTGACCGTGCCTCCTGCTGGCCTTACCCGGAATGGCGTGTTGATTCGGCTAGTGAGCGTGTCTAGGATGTGCACATTCTCATGTCGATGCAGCAAAATAAAACGGAGGAAAATCTTGAGGAGGGCTGGCTCTGAAACACTACGCAAGAAGAGATCCAGGTACGCAGTGGTAGCCATCACTTCTTCCACGGTCACCTACAGGGAAATAAAAGGCAAATGCAAACAAACTGTGCACACAACATCCATCCCCACCCTGCAACTGTACGATACCCAGCACCCACCCTAAGCTCTCCATACATTGCCACCAAAATACTGAGACCCTTGCTTTTAAACCTGTGAAGTAACGTGCTTCTGACTTTCTCATAACCATTCTGAACCCATTTCTTATGTCTTGCTTCCCCAGAGGTAAAAACTCCCCCAACCTGCCAACACCCCAGATCTCATACATGCTGAAATACTATGAGCTAAATCCTGCTAGAAGTTCCCCACCACGTTTCTGCTATGTCAGGGGTTTTGAATCACACTTCTGCCGTTCCTCAGAAGCATTCTCAGATGTTGTGAATGCCTGGATCTACCGCGTTATTAAAAATAAATGACAACAGAGCAGAATCAAAGCACAGTACAAACTCGTAGGTCCGGCACTTTAAAAAATAAATTAAAAAAACAGAACATGCCTATCCACAATTTTGCCACTATTTTCCATCTCACTCAATTTTTAAAAGCTGTGTGTATACAGCCATACACACACAAACCAAAGACTGAAGTGTTTGCTATTGCCTATTTGTATGTTGAAACACAATTGTCCCGTATCCACGCGCTGCTTGCATACCATTTGGACAGCCCGTACTGCTCTGCTTAACGCAAGCCTTTTGGAGCTTATCTATTGACAGGATGCACTGGCAAGGCGCAGCGAATTCCAAAGGCCACCTCTGCACCACACATTGCTGTTGCAAAGTCAGCTTTTTAAAAATAGTTGCCCAGGAACCCAACAAGCTTAAGCGTACAAAGATAAACCCTCATACACAAAAATCTCTCTGTATGAAAGGAAGTATTAAACATCTTTTGTTTACCAAACTTAGCTGGATAAATGAAAAGACTGATTTTATTAAAAAAAAAAAAAAGAATCAAAGCTGTCACTTCAGAACTAAGAGGATTTAGAAGCGACTCAGAAGGGCAGCACTTACGTAACACGCCGTAAATATTAAAATCCCTGTTCCATTCTGCCGCGTGTTAGCTACATGCACAGTAATGTCATCCAGCAAACGCTCCCTTTAAAGCATTTAAGATCACAAGCTGCTTCTGGCCAGTTACACAGAACATAGGAATGCTGTATACAGCCTGCAGACCTTATGGAGAGGGGGCACTGACGAGGAGAATGCAGAGTAGCTCTGAAGTTGAGGTCACTGCTTCCCTCTCTTTCTGAGGCTTTATTCTGATACTCGGCTCCAACATCCTTAACATCAAGCAGCAGCCTACTAGCTCATTTTGGTATTAGAAACAAAACACCAGGGAAGCTGCAACAGTCAAATTTTTCACCAGAAATTCAGGTCATTTTATTCAGTTTATTTTGGTCAAAATCAAGCACTAAAACATACTAGTGAAAGGAAAGGAATACAGCACATTTTCACTGGCTCTATGAACTTCGTAAAGCTAAGTAAACAACAGCCAGACAGGTTTGCTAGATCTGTAGTTGTACGACCAGTGCTGCCCAGTACAGAAATGAGAAAAAAGATCTTCCCTGAACCAACACTGATTAACATACACTCCAACTCCAAATCCAGTTTATGAATTCATTCCTCTTCCTTCTCCTGCAAATGTCAAGTGAAAAAAAGAAAAAAAAAGTTGCGAGATCAAGCACCCCAAAGTTATAAATCACCAGGATTAACACTGTGGCTACAGCTCTGGTTCAAATTCTGCATTACTGTAAATATTATGATAAAATGCCTTTTTATGTGCATATGCACGTAGGCACGCATTTCCACTGCGCTACCGCCACATCCCAACCACCATAAGATTTGCTCAGGAAATGAGCAAGGGGCTGTGCAACAAAGGAAATTGTTTCTGGTTGGAGCTGAGATTCGTTTTTTGCAATAGCCAAAAGGTGTTGGAAGTTGTGGGGTAAAAAAAAAATAAAAGTAAATAAATAAATAAAGAAAAGGCTTTCTGATTACAGCCGCTGACTGTTGCCCTGAGAACTGGCATTTTCTGTTTTGTGTTTTACAGCAACAAACACTAAAAAGCAAACCCCAAGAAATCCATCATGTGACATCATAATGATAGCATACAGTTCATCAAAGGGTTTAAAACCTCTGCCAAGAAAAGGCCAGACAGAAGTAATATATTGTTATGTCTCTGTCACTCCTCCTTCATCCTTTACGAGGAAAATGAAGCACGCACTTGGCCTGCGGGTTTCACAGATGTTTGCTGACAGCAGAGGAATGGGCCTATGTAGATATATAAAGTACTGAAACTGTAAATGAAAGCAAGCAAAGGCTGCAGATTCACAAGGGCAGTGACCTTTTTCTGAAATCAATGCTCTTTGGGCAACTCGTGCTACATTTGTATCAGCAAGAGAAAGCCATGCGCTTTTCAGAGTGTGCATCATGAATGAAACAAAGGGCAGAAGAAAGCCAGCGAGAGACTACTTTAGGAAAGAAATGTTCAATTCTGAGAGCATGTTCAGTGTTCTTGCAGCTTGGGGACTAAACAAAAAAGAAATCCTCTTTACTGTAGCCAACACCTCAGTGACACCACTAAACAGAGCTAGAAGCACCAAATAGCGATTAAAGCAGCCCAAATAGGTCACAGAAGAGTTACTTATAACTTTGTTAAACCTCAATTGTTTGAATTGAGGTTTTTCGTGCAGTGTGCCACATCATGTTTAATTCTTAATTCTTCTTGGGAAGGATGGTGTTGAATCTGCTTAACCATTTGCTGAGAAAGAGGGAAGGAGAATCTTTTTGCATTTTCCAGTGAAAATGCACCACCTTCACCACAACACTCCTTCACGCTTGTGCAATAAACGAGGCTAGGATCTATTTCACAACTCCCCATAAAGCGCTCAAGGCAGGCAAGCTAAGGGTATGCAAGCGAAATTACTGCTACTTGTGCTGGGACTTCTCTCAGCGTACCTTTGTGCGCAACTTGTCCATAAAACCAGCACAGAGATGGCCCTTCTGCTTCCTTACAATAGCAAATCAAAATATATTGCTCTGTGGCATTTGAAACAAAAGCCATGTATACAGCTTAGGATCAATTAAGCTGGCAAGCAGATGTGTGCTTTTACAGTCATATCATATTTTCCCCATCTTGCATTCTGGGTGTACTTCTTGATTTTACTCTTCCTGACAATAAACATAATTTCTGAAGATTTGAGACAGCACAAGAAGTAAGTCAAAAAGGCTCATTTTAGCTCTTCGAGGCTAATTTCCTTTTACTCACTGGGATACACTAACCTGCCCTGAATGAGCCTCTAGAGAACTCACTCACTTTTGCAATTAACTAAGGAAGGACTTTGGAGAAACCAGTCACGCTAGGCAAAAATCAGCCTTGGCAAAGACCTTTTAACTCAGTAAAACTGTTCCACGTTGTACATAACACATTCAGTGCTGAAAGCAAGGCTGGTTCAATTTGTGCAGTTATTACTGAAAATCTCTGTTTTCTAAGACACGCAAACCATAATATTAAGCTTCATTCAGACTACCTGCTGTTGTTTCTCCTGAAACTAATGTCTTGTGAGACAGATTTGGGTAAAGTAGGAAAATCCTTTCTAAAAAAAATAATAAATCCAAATCAGTATTTAGGTAAGCAACAAAAGAACAAATGTTCCTGGAGAACAAAACATTACTACACACATCAAGAATGTTCACTACAATCAAAACCTGAGGCAGCTTACAAAAAACTGTATTTCACTGTAAACATTGATTTCAGTATAATTCATCCTAGCTAGCCCTCAAAGTGAATTTATGTGAACAGCTTTGAAAGGATGATAAGAAACGAGCCAAAACTTTCACATATCCACGAGTGTGACATTTAATCTGAATATTCCTCACCTCTGATAATTCAAGGATCAAGAAAAATACCATACTAAAGGGAGATGAATGAAGAGGTGGTAGTTTGCTGGAAGTCCTTTGCTAAGTAAGAAAATTTGGAGGTGTATTTTTGATAAAGATATTTCAGCAGTATTAAAATCCATCACTGCTACAATAGCAAAAAATGAAAACCTACCAGCAGCATACTTTGCATCAGATCCTTTCTACCAAAATTGCTTGGGAATGGTAAAGACTGGGGATATCTCTGCTCTTGAGATAAAATTGTAGGATGGAAAATGAAAAATGAGAAAAATATGTATCCATTACATTACTCAGACAAGGATTCTGCCATTTCTATTTCCATTATCCATCGTTGTAATGACAAAAACTTACTGGAATTTTGAAAAATACACATATAAAGTATGTATCTAAAAGATGCCATCTGGAAGCCTCATCCACGTGCTTTTCCTTACAACACCCAGTTGTTACAGATATTTTTGAAGATTACAGATACTTTAACAAGAGGGACTACCCGAGAGCCTTCATAGCCAGAGAGATACTTGATCAGAGATTATTGAAAACAGAAAGCTACTTTTAGCATTTTAATACCCTTCTCTTATTATGTAATAATTTTTAGTAAATCTTTTCTTGCCTCTTCTGATGACTGATTAGATGGTGAGGCAGAACGCTGTAAAGAGATCCAGCTTTTACAAGTCACCGTGCCAAGTAATAGCAGAGAGCCAGAAATTACTGTCATTGCGAGTTCAGTTTAATATATTACACTGACTGTGTTAGACCAATTGCACTGATTCTTTATTACTGGCTATTCTCCCTTGGGATCTGCACTATATACTTTCTAATTTACAGCTTTGTGCCTTCTTACGAGAGTATGGCTTTCATGATTCCCCCTCTCCTTCCTACAAGGATTTCACACTGCCTATGAAGTGACCATGAACGTCCTCATTAGATCTTATCTTCTAGATCCATGAGCAGTTTAAACCTGAATAAATCCACCCCCCTGATTAAAAAGTAGAAAATAAAATTCAACCATTCCCACCCTCTTCTCCTTTCTATTCATTTTCAACTTCTTGCCCCCTGCTTATACTGGCAGAAGTGTTCATGCTTCACTTCATTGCACAGTGAATTGGCTCAGGGAATTGATTCAGGATAAAACTACCTCGGAAATAAAGGCAAGCTTTATCTTCAATCAATCAGTTTCCCATCTGAACAAGTGGGATCAGTGACAGAGAAAGTTTGCATTTAGGGAGGAACCAGAAAACAAGAGCTGCTTCAACTTCCTTCTGCTTAAGTTAATAAACAGGCTCAGTTTGTACCTCGTTAAAGTTCAAATCAATTGCCTGATGTAAAAAGTGAACAGCACCTTTAACATATGTCCACTTTGTAGCAGGTAAAATTAAGTTTTGTAGCTCCTGATGGGCTTCTCCAAAGCATAAGACTATTCCAAGTTTTCCAGTAAGGCTGTATTTACACCTTTTTACAGCAGCTGTCCAAACACTTCTCAGTAAGGTGAGAGACAGGATTATTTCTAACTGGAAACTGACGTTCTTTTAGGATATTTATAAAGATGCTACTTCCAATCAGTATAGTGTAATTTACAGGTCATTTCCCCCTAGCTGAGCAGTGTAATCACCGAGCAAGTATTATTGAATTATCACAGTAGCATACCACTTCAGAGGTTTTCATTTAGATGGGTTAGTGAGCAATGTAACTGAGGTCCACTTGACAGGACCGTGCCAGTGCTCCCAGAAACCTGTTCTGTTTGCTTGGCCAACAGCAATGTTTTTCACTAAAAAGCTGGTAAAATTTTCCTTCATTCAGACTAAAACTAGCTTTCCAAGTAGAGAAATAATATCCTAGCAATTAAATGCATATAGTGTAGCAGTAAATACGAAGAAATGAAAAATTTGCTGTAATCATATAATTTGACAAATTTTTAGCACTATCTTCAACAAATTGAAATTACACAAATTACATAAACATTCAAAATGATCAGGATTGCTACCTGCATCACCCAAATGCTCTGAATGCCAAAGTAAATCATAGAAGCTTCCAAGAAAGAGGTGTATATAAACAATATTATTTGCATCAAAGGTAATGTAATATTGCATATATAATCACCGTCTGACTCCTTGTTATCTAGCACATGGTTTTGATGGCAAAAATCTACACTAATTGAAGATCTCATGAAAAGGATTATCCACTGATGAGCTTCCTACAATGGCACGACAAGTATCTAAAAGAATAAGGTAAATAAGCACTTTCTAATACCAAACACATAAAAACTAGAACAAGGCAACAGGGCCCCTGTCACAAGCAGTAAGACTCCTTCAACTTCAGAGGCATTATTCTGATTCACTGTGGGACTTCAACTAGACTTTAACTGATGACGAAATTAGCTTGATTTGATTACTTGGACCACTGTAACGTTTGGCCCCTAAATACCTTATATTTTTTGACAGAGGTCCAAGCAGTTAGCTTTGAAAATTAAGTGAAAAAATAGCCAGTGAGATAAATCACAGAAACGTAATGTCATGGCTCCCTTCCTGAGCAGAAGTACACCTTCTTGCAAGTATTTTTTCCTAAGTACCAGAAGCTAAGGAGGAACGTAAAGATTTGCATAATTTCAAGTTGTAACTGGCACGCCGTCAAAAAGTGCCAGTCTTAAATTATGAGCAGATTTTGTCAGATAGTCTTGTCTTAAATCCCAGACATTTACACCAGAAAAAACGAAGGATGGTTTGGCCAAAAATCGTGGGCTGTTACTACAAAATGAAAACTATCAAGCTAACCTCTCCTTTGTCCGTCTATCTTTATGGACAAAGTATTTTATTCTTTCTGGTTTTAACTAAATCCGTACAGAAATAAGGAATTCGTGACCTTGCATAACAAACGCTCAGACAAATCCCACTGAACGGCACCGAATCACGTGTTTCCATTTCTCTAGAAACTCAGATGTCAGAAGCAAGGAAGGTAACTCTTGTAAGAAGTACAATAAAAACCAACCAAAGGACAAGACAGGGCTATTCACTGCAGCCAGTTAATGCATATCCCCAGCTACGCGATACAAATCTGAGCTCTGTCTACCCACTTGGCAATGTTCAGCTGCTGGGATAGGAACATATTTGTCAATTCCTCATTACGTGGGTAGGTGGGATAACCCACGCAACGCGACAACAGACAAGTACAGACCAGGTATAAATTAGGCTGCAAGAACATGCTATAATTAGGACACTTATCTTTGAGAAACGAAGTTAGGGAGTCATAAACTCAGACAATGTTTGTTTTTTTTAAGCACATCATGGTTAATCTGCTCCCTAAATAACCCTCAGTGTTCACAGTGAAAAACAGGTTATTTCAAGGCAGCTAGCCTGCACAATAAATTTGAAACTTCCTTAACTGGAAAAAACCTGAACTAGCTGATTCTTTTTTCAGCTACATATCGGCTCCCTGAGCTGAATAAAACCATCAAATCACACCAAGCAAAGTACGTTGGTCTCCCCATCCCAACTTGTTCATAGCAATGCGTTGCTATCCTCAACACTCTTGTACTGTCTCATTCACGCGGTGAATCATGTACATAGTAAGTACGTGTGGGGGACAGCCTGCAAAAATTTTAAAAAGGCTTTACTACATAATGCCATGAGCATTACAGACAGTTCAAGATCACGTATATACACATCTCAAAGCCTGGAGCCATGAACTGGAATTCTGAAAAGCTGTGACACCTTCACGAAGTGTCCTGTTGAATTGTCCACTGTTTTAAGCAGGAAGAAGAGAAGAGCATTTCCAAACACAGTAAGGACAAGAAGGTGAATAGGAGCAGGCAGGATTTATGAAGGGGCAATCATGCCCTCTACAACAAGATGCCTGGCTCGCAGATAAATGCAGAGCAGTTGATATCTATCTTGCACAGTTTTTGACACTGTCTCTTGCATGGTTTTTGACACTGCCTTTTGCACAATATCCTCACAGACGAAATGATGAAGTGAGGTGGATTGAAAACCAGTGGCAGTGCTGGGCTCAAAAGCTTGTGATCAGTAATGCAAAGTACAGCTCAATGCCCGTGAGGAGGGGGCTACGCTGAGGCCAGGGCAGTTTAATATCATCATTAATGACCTAGATGATGAGATGAAGTGTACCCTCAAGCAAGTTTGTAGACATGAAGAAGTGGGAAGTGCAGCTGACAGACTGGATGGCTGTGCTGCCATTCAGAGGGACCCTGACATACAGGTCCTTGGGGACAAAGACTGGCCACGTGCAAGCCGTGCATTCTTAGAGCAAAGATGAACTCCAGGCTGCATTTCCAGCAGGTTGGTGGGGGGCATCCTTTCCCTTTACTCAGCACTGCTAAGATGTGCTGGGCCACCCAGGACATGGTGGAGTATGTCCAGCAAAGGACCACAAAGATGAATGTGCTGTGAGAGCATCTGATGTATGAGGAGAGGCAGAGAGAGCTGGGACTACTCAGCCGGGAGAACAGAAGGCTCGGCAGGATCCTATCAGTGTGTGAGAATATCTGCTGGGAAGGAGCAAAGGTAACAGAACTCTTCTTGGTGGTGCCTGGTGAAAGAATACGAAGCAACGGGGCAATAAATGAAACCCAGGAAATTCCAAATTGACATCAGGAAAAGAAAAAAAAAAAAAAGGCAAAGAAACAACTAGTGCACTTCTCCGAGCAACTTGCTCTAGCTGATCCTGCTTGAGTGAGAGGTTAAGGCAGGATGACATCCACGGGTGCCTGCCAGCCTCAGCTATGTTGCAGTTCTGGACAGAAACAGGAGAAGGAGAGACTGGCCAGCATGATCAAGGCTCAGCTTCAATCCAAAAGCGAGCAACCCTCCTCATGCCAGACATTTTGTTCATATCAAAATACCTCAGCTGATAAGTCAAACTAATGTTGCTGTTGCTCCACGAGGGATTAAAAGATAACAAGGTTATTAGCTACACAATTTATTGAATATTGCTTGCACGGTTGTTTGGCTGATTTTATTTTATATACTTGAATAATCTAAATTAGATTTGGTGATCAGACAGGAAGTCATATTAATGTGATTTGTTGATGTGGCTGTTGTTGTTTTACACAGAAATCAAATTCTATCACAATGAGAACACAGAAGATTGAAGATTTCTTTCCTAGATGTCTGCATTCTCGACTGGAGCTGTCTTTTCAAAACAACAAATTCACGTCTGCGTCTCTCTGCAAAGCAATTTTGAACTCAAAACATCTACTCCTTGAGGGAAAATTGGAGTAGAATACGTAGAGAACAGATCTGAAGTAGTGCCAACAGAGCCAAAAGCTCCTCTCTCTTCTGAATTCTGCATTAAGCTAGAACCATGGGTACCAGACTAGATGTGGGATGCTAGGGCCTGCATGCCATACAAAGTCCGGACTCGCTTCCTTCCACGTCTGTCACCAACAGGTATCAGAAGCAGCTGTTCCATACCAATTAAATTCTACTAATAAGATTTCCATGAAGAGAGATTTATAGAACATGTACTAATAATTAGCATCTCTTCTTTATCCTTCCCCAGATCTGTCTTCCAAGTCAGGTTTTTATACCATGCTCCTGTATACATGCCAGAAGGAATCCAAGCAACCCACACCGATAAACAACTGGATAAAAAAAAATAATCAAGATGCATGTAGTATTATTCAACGAAAGTAATGAAGTACTTCTGCTTTAAAACCACCATGATGCCTCTGTCCTTTCTCTCATTTTGGCCCTTCCCATATTTCACCTTTGTGTTATTAAGGAGAGAAAAACAAAATTTCCATTACAACACTGGAAATGTCCCCAAATGGATGATACTTGCTTACTCCTCAACACAGCATGAACTTTTAGAACAACCGCTAGAAATCACTGTAGCATATGAAAGAGCTGTTACAGCATAATTATCTATCTTAGCCTAGAGGCACCTGTCCCAAAAGCAAAGATGTAAAATATTTATTTTCCGTTAAATTTATGTGGCACAACACAAAGACTGAAGAGGTCAAAGGTACCTCCCTTTGTTTCCTTTTGCTACAGATTTTGGTCTCATATATGTGAGAACCTTGTGTCAAATCCACTAGATGGTGCAATACATCTTCTCCGTTAAGTGTGTTTGGGGTTTAAATATATCAAATATTTATTTTTTAATGAGAAGTCAAACTTAATGCTCATCAAGGTAAGGTTTATTAATGGAAGAAAAAGGATGCAAGAGAATTTAAGAGCTCAGGAAAGACCTGGGATTGAAGCTTATGTGTGTTAGCAGCCAACACCTCCATTTTCAAGAGAAGTATGATTTCACCCAATTTCAGAATATATAAATGCGGTTCAATAAAATTTCTATCACATGAAGAAGCTAATCTGAACAGCATGCTTTAAAGGATTTAAATAGCATCTATAAAGAAATAATCAAGCCAATAGGAGGTTCGGAGTTATATTGACCAATACAAATAGCATTCATCTGCATGGTAGTATTCAAGAACCCTAAAATTTGTCTTGAGCACTTCAGAGGTTAAAAACAGTACCTACTAAAACTAGAGTCCCATGGCTACCTTCTGACATCTCACTTGTTATCTGTAATGTTGACCTAAAGCTAGCTCCTGTTTCACTTTTGATTGCACTTCCCAGTGTTTGTACTGGATTAAGTCAAAAAATTTCTACAAAACAGAAAAAAGAAATCCTGTTAGGTAAGGGGGTGAACTATCTGAATGACAGATTACAAACTTGATCTGGATCGCAGCCGAATTTTATTTCAGCCCTTGCCAAATTCTCAAATGTTTGTGTTCTGCTGAATCGCTGAAGATTCTACACTGCTTATTACTTTCTTGGTAAGTGACTGCTTACCACAAGGAATTGTGTGTACTGCCAAGACAAGTCCTACACTAGGAAGTAGGAGATGGTGTTTCACTGGCCTCTCAGAAATGGAACAGGTGCACAGCTTTCTGCTTGGCAGGCTTAGTAAAAATTAGTAAAACTTTTTAAAGTTATTTATTAGTCCTCTCCTGGCAATTTTTGGTAGATATCCAAAAAAAAAATCTTAGTTTTTATTCTCATCATTTCCTGCTTTTTCTCCTCACACAAGATGTTCTTTTTTAGGAAAATGACTGTTAATTGACATATTCTGCAGGACATGTAGTTTCCTGCAGTCCAAAATTAAAAAAAAAAAAAAGAAAATCAGTAATTCACCAACATCAGTGAAATATTTTGCACTAAAACTCAAAGATTTTTTTTTCTTTGACGTAACATAAATTGCACCCTAGCACATTAGAAAATTGACATAAAATTCGATTTCTTCTCCACTTTATGAAAATAATTCTACCAACTGTGGTAAGGAAACACTACCAACTTAGCTAAAGTTGGGGGGAATATTTATTGACCAAACATTTTCCTTTTCAACATTTGGAATTTGGGCATTTTCCTTTTGGAAAAATATTCATTTGGAAAAAAAATCCCTCATGGCAATGTCCGTCATGATGAAATGCTGTCTGAACGGTCACTGCTTTTTGATGGTATGTCAGCCTAGTGCAACAAAAAGGTTTTGGTTCTCCATTTCACTTCACAATTTTAAACATTTTCATAAATATCCTCATTTTACTTAACAATCTGCATGGAGTAAAGAGGAATTATGGAAAGAAAAGGTGGGAAGTCAGCCTAGAACTCACTACTGTTAGCTATGTTCACTCAGCTATGTTCAGTATCATCTTCACAGAGAGATCATCCATAATGTCTTTGCCTCATTCAAGCCACACTCGCATTCACCACTGACCTTATGGAGCGCAGGAGCCATTACTGGCACCAAAAATCCATTGTAAATGTAATTCACAAGCTGGTTACGAATCAAAGGATGTGCGACCTAAGGGGAAGGGAGGTGAGCAAAGACAGAACAGTTCCAGTGAGATTTCAAACAAGACAAGGAAGATACTACTACTGCCCACTACCAAAATAACTTCACATTTAAAAAGCCATGTTCATTTGTCCTTCTCTCTAGCATTTTCTACGATATGGATTCTTAAAGATTGTGTGTTCCTCAAACACAAACTGTGTTTAATTACGGTAAGCCTGCCAACAGTGGGAGAACAGGGCTTTTCAATCTCCGCGTGTGTTGACAAAGATGAATGGATGGACAGCAAAGCGTGCATGCCCATGCATCAAGGAAGACTTGAGATTCTAAATTTAGCTCCTGCAACCTTCTCAGGGTCACTTGAAGGTGGACTTGCCATCATTAAATTGTCCTCTTACAACAAGAAAAAGCAGAACGACTGTTTTCCTGTGTTTTAAGAGTAGGTAAACCAAAGCGTTCTCTAGGCTGTGGCACAAGAACATTCAGTTCACATGCTCTTCCCCCAACCACTGGGGAAAAAAAAAAAGAAAAAGAAACAGAACAAATAAAACGAAAAACAGCATACGTTATTTATAAAATAGGTTATTAACTTTTAAAAAATTGAACTGCTATTGGAAGCCAAAAATCTACTTTTATAATGATGCATTCACTATTTTCCACAAAATAAAACATATTACCAATTAATGCATTTAAAATAAATTTAATAAGAGCAAAAAAAATATCCCTTCAGAAGCACTCCAGGTTAATATATTCTGTTTGAAGTTTAAATACGAACTTGAATGTCACAGCCTACATGCAGCCACAAATACATTCTCCTACTTGCAATTCTTCCCAAAATTCCTATAATTTATAACCCTCACTTTGAAAAGGGGAAGAAAAATGGTTACCCTTCTTCATGCTGTGATCCAGGGAAAAAGTAGTAAGTGGCAAGAGGTCTTGGCTACACTGTCCCTTATTAATCTCTGGCCAAAGTTTTTCAGTCAGCACAGAACGAGCCACAGCACAAAAACCATTCTATGCATTAAGCAAAAATTCCTGCTGTAACTGAGTTTTCTTCTGCGCATTGCTGAAGATAGACTATGAAGACACAATCAGGCAGCACTCAGAAACTGCTCTTTTGTGCATGTCAACTTAAGATCTTTAATAATTTTCAGTTTATTTGAAAAGCAGTTTTTAAATTACATATTCTTAATTCGTCTGCAGCAACTTTTGCATGGACTCTAAAAAAGGTATCAAATATTATCTCCTACAAATGTAGATCTCCTGCATACAAACACCACTTGGACAGATGTTAAAAAACCTTTTATACTGCATTTAAAGAATGACAGCTACTATTATTCTCACTTGTTCAATGCTTTAATAGTCGATCGGTTGCTTTACTGTATTTTGCACGCATCTCACTACAACTTATTTTTTATTTAACAGGAAATGTTATTTTCAATCCTATTCAGTGCATTTCTTTAAGTAACACATACCTACAGCCTGTGTAGAATTTATATCCTATGTTAATAAAATATTGGGCAAGTGCTCTGTAGGGTCCTCTGTCCTTAAAAAACAATACAAAATAGATTTTTCTGGATCAAAGCCAGAAAAAAATCAAGAAGCAATTATTAGGAACAGAGTATGTATTCTAAACAGGCCAATCTGAAATTAATAATTTAAATGCAGTGGTCACTGAAAGGCAAAACAAACTAAACAGACTATTTTCTTGTGTACACTGTTATAAGAGCTTAAACAAAAACAGAGTGTTTTTTAACACAAATACATAAATAGTACTCTCCCCCCCACGTAAAGGCATTCAATTTACTTTTAATATCAACAGTAGCATTAAAATGCGATAAACTTTTTTTTTTTAAAAATAAAGAAAATACTCCCAATTTTGTGATGAAATATCAAGAAGCAGCACAATTATACCGAATTTATTACAAACATCTGTCATCTGAAAAACAAAAACATATTAATTCATCCTTACAACTGGAACAACCAGCACAAAGCCTTCACTTTATAAGCAACTTATTTAGTGTAACATACAAGTCCATGCCATCAATAAGGGAAACTAAACTCCATCATGCAAAAACTTTTGCAGAATATATAAAACTATTGCTTCAAGAGAATAGGACAGCTCTACTCCATTACCTGTATCACAGCATTGCAAAATTCAAGAGAATTCATGAATTGCACAAGGGCTGGTGACAACAGCCAGTCATCTTTCAGTAGACAGTGCCACTCTTCCCCTTTTTCTTCCAACTTTGTAGGCAAAGACGAATAGAGGCCACTTAGTCCTGTTGCCAGCACCTGTATTTCAAAAACAGCAGAGAAATAAGTTAAGTTTCTAAATGTTCATCTGCTTGAATGCACAACAAATCATTTCTCTTGCTAGTTTTAGTAACTCAAGAGACTGTTATGATTAATTCAGTTTCCTTTGGAAGAGTTCTGTGGCAGAAAAACATGAGTATTTTCAAGAGCCTTCTACATATTATCCTTCTTACAAGAACTGGTAATTATGAGAAAGTGATGTGAAAAAGCAGATCGTCTTGTATTCTTTATCAGAATTTATATATTTTTCTAAATGCCTGTAAAATTATTTTACACTCTCCTTCATTTATCCTCCAGAAGAAGCCACCATTGTCATATCTCCATAGCCTGTCAGATGCAGATGGTTTGAATGTTACTTCCATATGCCTATATAAAATTATTTCACCAGGAAATAGAAAAAACTAGAAATGGAGGGGGAAGTGTCCCCATCAACAAAAATGAAGTACAGTCTCACTCTGGCCACAGATACGTGTTGACTTCTATTCGTAGAAATGGGTATTCAGTTGAATCCAAGTCACAAGAAGAATTTTTTAACTGTTAATAATTTCTTTTTTCCTTCGTATTTACTTGGAAAAGGGAAGGGAAGGGAAGGGAAGAAAAGGGAAATAACTTACTGTATAGACGTTTCCAGTGCTATTAAGGCTTACGGGTGATCTATGTAGAATATTATCACAGAAGCGCAAAAATGTAGTTTTAGTTACAATTTTAAAAGCGTATTTCCCCAAAAAAAAACTTTTTAAGTGTTACTGAATATATCAAGAGCATTGGGAGTTCAGGACCAAACTTTTAATTATTAACATTATTTGAAGCTGGAAATTTTTATTTTACAATTCTCATCCTTCTGACATGATTTTCTACAACTTTAGGGCACTTTTTAAGATGATGTTCATTTTAATGGGATCATTAAGACTCAGCCTGATGGAAACCTTTTCAGTTTTCATTCAGTGAACTCTTAGAGGAATTTGTCTGTCCAGAAATGGCTACTTGGTGTCCACAGGGCTAGACAATCAAAGTCCAGGTGAAAGACAACTGTTTTCTCCATTAGAAAACAAACACTTGACAATGTGCAGGTCAACAACCCAAGGGTTCGTGGAAGGGGACGGAGGTGTTGATGACATGCAAGTGTAACCAATTACAACTGTTAACATATCCAGCTGGGCAAAGGCTGTCTTTCTGAATGCTTTCCATTTCTAAAAAATCACAAAGCTTTGAAGACGAGCTTATTCTGGTACATATAATTAAGCCAAATACCATGAAAAAGATAATACTGTGGGAAACTCTGCTTTGGCATGCTAAGCTACTTTTTCACACATAAATATACATATATATATATATATATATATGTACACACATATATACAGACACACACACATACATAAAACCAACAATAAAAAGTTGCAGGAAATACTAACAAATCCAAGAAGCTAAACTATGGAGCAAAGCTTTATTTGTACAATCACATTCTTTTATAACAAGGAAGTTTTTTCCTTTCTCTTGGTAGAAGAGCTCAAAGTAAGAAGTTGGGAAGATTTCACTAGACCTATTAAAATATTTCCAGTAATCCCCTCCATACTCGTACTCACAAACCCAGGCTTCAGACAATTGTAGAAAGAAAAAAAAAAAATCTGAAAAAGAGAATTTAAATTTCTTTTGTGTGACAATCTCCTAATTAATGCATGCTTGATTTTCCATTGTCTGCTTAAAATTTAATTGCTATTTATAAGCACACACCCTCTCAGTAAGCAAAGCAATTTGATTTTCAGAACTGAGCACTATCCTCATTTCTCCTTGATATGGAAGTTTAGTTCTGAAGTGCATGAAAACGACCTTGAGCAAAACACGCTGTTCACTGCTACAAGGAGCAGAGAACTCCCAATCATTCAATGTCTCAAAACGGGGCACTCTTTAGCTTGTCCAACTTACTGGAGTAACAAGTGACAGATGTAGCTGTTAAAATGTGAAGCGTTTAGAAAGCTCTTATTTTTTCTATGAGGTACAACACAAATAGCTCTATGTGAAACCATGTTTCTAAAGCACTGAGAAACAGAGTAGCCATTAGAAGCAAATTTACTCTGATTTAAATAAAAAAATATATATATTTTTTATATAAAAGTATGTGGTAAAAATACAACTACCATTTGAAATTACTAACAGAACTCTTCACATGTTATAAGCAGGCGTATTAAATAATGTACACAGTCCACATTATGGAGTTTTAATCAGCAAGATCACAATCATCAATGAAAAAAATATTCTAGAAGGAAGGAAATGAATGAGTTCACATCCTGGGAGAGAAAGATTGGTTTCTTTTTTTTTGTTTTGTTTTACCTTAAACAGTCACTGTCCTTCTAGATTTCTTCTAACAATTGTTATGGCAGCCCTACATGCTCATCAACTCTTAGAAACACCTCCAAAGTTTTATTTTTCACCACTGAGTCACGAGGCTCTCTGCAAACCAATGATTGATATGCTTTGTCTTGCCTCAGAGAAAGGCACTGACTGTCTATGAGATTTGTAAATCTCATATTTGGTTAAATCATGTGTTGTCAATATATAAACAATTGCTATCTGGCCATCTTATTTTCACATTGAAGTTCCTTCCCTTTAATAATTCCTCATTCCTCCCACATCCATTGTCCTATCTCTGTGCGGTCTCAACTTTTCAAGTGCATTGGAGTCATAATACCTTCTTTTATACCTAACTCTCCTGAGTTGTGGGGTATTTACAAATACAATGTTTCGCGGAGAAGCTTTGAGATGCTACCCCACTCAAAATTCCATAGAAACATTGTTTTCCTGTTATGCAGTGAACAGACAATACCTTAAATCACGAAGTTACAGAAGCTGCAGGTTAAAACATTGTAAAAATTACTTGACCAAAGATACAGGAAAACCTTTGTAAAAATCAGAAATCTTTGCCTAAATAGCTTGTCTTCACGTTCTATGTCAAAAACACTTGTTTATGAGATGTTCTCACTCCAACCTGTCCCCTTCCTTCTTTATAGGTTACTCACCCACAGCTTTGAATACTATGGACAGTTTAGTTTTAAAAAGCTGCTAAACAAAGTGAGCTCAAAAAATAATATGGAGAAAGCCTTCAGGTACACTTTGGCACAGATTTGGACATATGAAGCAGAAGAGATTTATGGTCAGGTCTCGGCCCAGGTCATGTCTATGCTATGCAGTGAGGCATGGTACAGAAAATCCTACGTGCTATCAACGAATTTAGCCAAGTAACCAGAGACAGCATCATCACAGTGCCACTCAAACGCAACTCAGATCAGCAAAGGGCTGTGCCACCTGTTTTGCAGTGCAGATGTAGCCTCAGTGACCCTGATTTTAGTGATATGCAGCAATGCCACTGATGTCTACAGAGCATCTTCTTTCACCAGAACAGAACCTGGTCCTTGAGCTCATCACACTCAAATTCAAGAAAGACTCTGTGCTAGTGAGCTAATTCTATGGCACTGCATTAAAATTTTATTATAAACTTAGGCCAGTCTCATTACTGTTCAGAAAAGTCTGATTTTAGCACATTTGACAAGAGGCCATCCTAATTAGAATGATTGTCAGTCATGGCTCCCCGCTGTTCGAAGGTTAATATAGTTGGCTTTTATCTTCAGTGTAAAAAGGATTTTTTTTTAATTAATTGGAAGATGTAATTATGGAAGTTATAGCATAGAGCCAATAATGGCATCGGTCTCAGGGACAATTTAAGAACCAAGTTCGTATTTTTTAGCAGCATCTATTAAATAAGGTCAACTGGAGTCTCTCAGCACAAGACATTTGATGCAACATTTACAACTGACAAAGGATACCATTTACAAGTTCTGCTTTGGAACTTCTAGGCTTGCTCCAGACTACAAACCTGGCTCTGCCTTACCTGTCAAAGGGTACAGCAGTCTGAGGGGAAACAGAGACCTATGGCTGGAATAGCTGTCACGTGCAAATGTTTGGGTTGAAGGTATGTCAGTGTAAAGGCACTGTAAAGCACTACGCTTTAGTAGCTATGAAAGGTTCCCATCCATTTAATTTTTTATGGCATTTATTAAACTAAAAATGCAAGCCACACAGAAGATAAAAGAATTGAGCCAGAAACTGGCACAGAAGAGCATCTTCTCTCCACAGTGATACTAGGTTTTAAAGCTGTTGCAGATCTCAAATTAATTTTTGTGATAAGGCATGAAGCAAGTGCAATAGTGCAATGCTGTTTGTTAAATTAGCTTATTTACTTGTTTAATAGCAAAGATTTTCCATTTGTGTAATACAGCTGATTTGTCAGCTCTAACAATGCAACATTACTACCAAGTTTTGTAACAGACTACAACATAGCACGATGGTGTTATGGTTGAGACAGCCACCAAAATGTGCAGATCGCTGACAAAGAGCAAGTCGCCCACTTTAGCTTCCATCAGTTTCCTAAATCGACTCACTGAGTGACTGCAGGAAAAAAACACACACACACACACACTTGTGCTGGTCCAAAGGAGGGGAAGCGCAGTAGTATAAAAAGCAGCAGCAAGACTGCATTTGGGAGTAGGGCCAGCTTGAACAGCATTATAATTTGTAAAACAGCTGTTGGCAGAAACAAAAAAGTATGTTAAAACACATCTTTACCAAAAAGGACAGAACAAGATGAGCAGAACACAAGTGCAATGCCTAGCTTAACATTGAAGACTGAGCAAAAGAGGAACAACTTACTGGGCAAAAATAGGTGTTCTCTGCTATGTGGTTTGCAACAACATTGTTTTCTGCAGACAGGGACATTATGAAGAGCAGTGCATCACGAGCCTGTTGGCCCACCGTTCCTTCTCGATGGATGAAGGGAATCAGAAGGGAAAATATGAGGAAATTGGCAGCTCCTTGGTCCTCGCTGGTGTGGAAAAACAGTTCTAGAATGGAGGGATCTTTGGCTATTATAGAGCAGAGCTGGTTCAGGAGGACAACCAATTCTGTTTCCACTGTTGGAGTGGCTGTTCCTGAGCAGGAGCTCAGCAACATCATCAAAGGCTTCAAGATGGGCTTGTGATGTAGCAAAGGCTGATGAGACTGGGTTACTAGCATTTCATACATTTTGAGTTGCTCAATTTTTGTCTCATCAGTGAACTCTCGCCGTAGGCTCCAAAGAAAAAGCTTCTCCATTATGTTTTCTGAGACCACAAACTCTAGAATGGGCCCCATTGAGGCGTCCTTTGCTTGCTCCTCAATTAGTAAGAAAAGCATGTGTTCCACGTAATTCTGAACAGTGCTGGCTTCATCAGGTGAAATTGCCCCATACTTTGCCTGAGTATTCTTCAAGGGATCATGCTTCTCTAAGATTTTTAGAACCTAAAAAGAAACAAGAACAGGTAAATTGTTTTCAGTGTATGTTTCAAAATATGCACTTACCTATAAGGAAAAAAAAAAAAATCAGGATTTGTAAAACAAGAAGCCCAAACCCTTTTTATGCTTTTAAGATTTGTCTGTCAAGAATCTTCTAGATGTAAAAGTCTCACATTTGGCATGCAAGAGGCTAAAAGTTAATTCTTTTGTTCACCTTTGTAGGCACCTGAATTTGCCACCTCTCTTACTGCAGAAAACTTTACGTTCTCTGAAGCATGGCTAAAGCAGGTTCCTTTAGCCTTTGGAAACTGAGTTTCAATGATGTTTGCAGTCAGCTTCTTAGTCACAAAGGACTGAAATCAAGGGGCTGGCTCTTCACACAGAGTAACCGTGTTCAGGAGCATCAATATCATGAGGTGACTTGCAGTTGTGAGAGAGGCAGAAGTCCAAGAAGTCCACATAGTTGATCTCTCCATGCCACATCATATAAAATACAAATGGCCGCTTATGCCCATGTACTCCTGGCAACGTTCAACACAGATTTAGGATTGAGTAATAACTGCAATCCCAGCACTTAAATGCCCTGGATTAAATTCTGTTCTGCATGCGATCAGTGAAGCTCATTGTCTGTGGAACAACCACCATATTTAGTCCTTTTGTGGAGGATAATTGCTGCAAAACCAAAAATTCAGCAGGTCCTCCCCTAACACAACAGCATTACCACAGTTCAATGACAGAAGGTGGCTCCTGAAAGACGGCTCTTCCAACACTGGAAATATCTCAGAAACACCACTGCCCTTTCCTGACTTGCTTCTAAAGATAGCAGAAGCAGCAAAAGCAGAAGCACAGAAATCAATTTTACATAAAATGTTATTTATATTACTGTAGCAAATAAGATCTTCTATCATGTTGTTCAGAGCAAAACATCTTTGCCTACAAACAGTAAAAATCCTGATAACAAGCAAACAATTTTTAGAATCAGTGCATAATCTTTATCTGTCCATAATAAACAACCCTGCATACAGCTTGGCTCCCATACATCTAATGCTTTACAGAAAATAGGCAACTCTTAACTAGGAGAAGGAAAGGAAACACAGAAGTTTGTAATAGGGTACAAGTCCCAGTGAATCATTAGAAAAGACAAGTAGAAGATCTAGACCTCCTGTAAGATATTGCCATGTCATACTACTTCCCTTTCAGATATAAGTCTGGGGTTTGAATTGTGATTAGTTAAGCCTAGCCATACCTTAAAACATCAATTACCTTTGTGTTTTAAAATGTTTAAACATAGTAGATGAAGTTGTTCCTCAGCAATTCAGGATTACCCCCAAAAGCAAGACTGAAGCAAATTCATTTTAATGCAATCTTCTTCAAATCAATAAAACTCAATAGCATTACCTGTGCCCAGTGTGTTCTAAACACTATCATGCATGTTTCTGGGTCAACACCTTGCAGGCTCAGACCCTGCCGTTTTTTTCTGATACTGGTTCCAGAGGACATTATAAGTTTTCCGAAGGTCAACCATCTAGGCCATGCTGGATCTCCTTTGAAAATCCCGTACTTAGTAAAAGATGTCCAAGCATCGCAGAGAGATCAATATCCTGTTTTGAGCTCCGGTATCCACAGAATTCTGTTTAAGGAAAAATAACACAAAACACATCTGTACACCAATTTATATATATACATGCGCACACACACACAGAACATACTTATAGATATCACTAAAGCATTTATTTTATTTTAATTCAGCTGGAGGATGGAATTTTTTAAAACATGTTATATGTGACCACCATCTTAAACTTCTCATCATAAGAGTTTTTAAGCCTCAAACGTATTTTTTAAGATCAGTGATTGAATTAAGGTGCTACTCAAATACAACAAGCTCATGCAATAAACACTGTATGCATACTTTATTACATTTTTATTTTTTTCTGTATGTTTTTGCCTTCTGATCATGTCTCTCTTCAGGGTAGCTTAATAACTGTAGCATAGACTGTACAAGTAAAAAAGTACAGGTTCTTTATATATTTTTAAAAACAGTATTCCCATGAATGGATATAATCGTGAATACTTCATTTTTTCTATCAGAAAACATATCAGTTGGAAATACCTGTAGCATACCGTATGCAGGTAGAAAGATGCACTTGTATCAACACCAAAGGACAATAACCAAAACCAAAGGACATAAAAAAATATAAAACCAAACCACCCTCATGTATTCACCGTCAAATAAATTGAGATGTCGTATTAGAGGACTATAAGACCAAACACTGGCACTTTCTTTTCATCCATTATTTAATATCCTAGATATCTGAGTATCAAAGTAGTTGCACACCTGCAGGGAAACGTTAAAATGAAACAAAGACAGATATCTTACAGATATTTGGGAGGCTTAAGAGAACATAGTATTCCCTCAAGCATCAATATCTAAGTTACACAGTTCCCCTCTTTTTTGCTCCTCCATCAACTTTAATTTTTTATTCTTCTTTTGCAAACAGACTCTGCTATTAATTTTGAGCCACTGCAAAACAAAAACAACAACAAAAAAACAACACAGTTAAGGAAGACAACAAATGCACTACAGGTTCCTACAGCTTGTGTACAACATAGAAGACTTTTATGCATTTTGAAATCTTCTTTCTCCAGTCTTCATTAGGATCCCAAGAATCCTGGATATTCCTTGGCTTAGTCAAATACATTAGGAGATTTTTCTGCCACAGCCTATATAGCAATTCGTTGCTAGTGCAGTAGATATTTCCCTGCATGTATCTTAGAAGATAAAAATCTTTCTCTACAGTGGACATCTCTGCTCCCTGCAGGTATGCTCTGCTTATATTCTTGAAATTGTTAGCAGAAAAAAACATACCGACAGTCAAAAAAGTAACAGCAAATTTTTGCTGCATTCAGAATGTCCAAAAAAAGACCAGGCTACACCACTAAGATTTTTGAGACAAACAAAAAACAAACAGAAGTTGATCAGGCAGTCTTAATACCCCCTTGTTCCCATGTATATTCTCTATGTTTGAGATTCAACAAGATTCAATTGCATATAAGGGTCTTCCCTCCCACCCCCACCCCTTGCTCCTTATACTACTTGAAATACACATTATGCATTTCCTAAACACTGCTGTACAACACAATTAACACGAGCTATTTTCTCTTTTGCAGATAAAACATGCCTCACATGGAAAGGCCACCATGAACCTGGGACAGTTTATCCATTTGGGTAACAACACTGCTTCCTAAACAATGCTGGCACCCCATTACCTCCTGTATGTTCAATGCACACAAACGTGGTGACCTTTACTAGTAGCTCAACACATCTACAGAACAAACCAAAAACATGCCGAGAAAACACTTACAAAAAGCCTGCTGCAAGTAGCTTTCCTAATACCACACCCAACAATCCCAATAAATATTTATTTGAGCTTCTTTGGAGCACCTGTTCACTTCATGCCCGTTCCCCCTTGGCCAGCCCTCTCCTCCAAACACAAACCTTCCTATTTCTGTAGCAGCTGAGCAGACTCCTCTGGGCAGAAGTGCCCTTCACCGCACAGCCCCAATTCACCCTTCAAGCAGATCTGTCCTGTGCATGAAATGAAGCAAGCAGCTTTGGAAAACTTAATGTGATTGTGTAATTAAAGATGGTATCATAAGGTGCAGCAAGAGAAGTTAATTAACAAAGCAGAGGCAAGTTCATTTCTGGAATTTACTAGTTTTGAGTTGTTTGACTTTACAACTTGGAGGTTGTTTCTGTAGAGTTTGCACTTGTTGAAGAATTTAAACAGAAGAAACTGCTATTACATACCCATCTCGATATCACATGACAGATTACCATCGTTACAATTGCGACAGTAGAATCAGAAACTTCAGGTCAGCCTCCACTATTTAATCTAGCAAACAACTGTAAGGGAGATCATGGCTTTCTTCAAGACTGCCAATAAAAATCAAAGGCTGGTGACGTAAGACACTTGAGATACATGCAAAGCTCTAGGATGTATTATACACGGGCAATCTAAAACCTGTTACCTTCGCTTCTCATCCAACCTCTTCTAATTCTCTGTCCTCCCCAACCTTCACGGCTCTTCCTTCTCATGCATCATGCCTAACCAGCCTCACCCTCCACTCCCCAAGTTCCTAGCAGCATGCATTCCCTCCCCATCAGACCCTCCTATAAAACAAGAGGGAAAGACACTTTTACTACTTCTATCTTGTAGCTATCAAAACATGGGTTTGGAGGGTAGAGGTGCCATACTCGCACTTTGATCATCACAGACTCCTGCAGTGTTGCTCCACTTCTCTGCAGCTGTGCAGGAGTGGCTCAGCACAGATGTACAGAAAAAAGGACATCCAAGTGCTCACCGGCAGTGAGGCGCTATTTTATGGTGCATCTCTCACCACACATTCAAAACACAACAACATACCAAGAGATCCAACAACACAGCCAGTTACATTTGTGTGTGCAGATCAAAAATTCATTTTCTACTAAAGACCTACTTCATGGCTAACATTTATGAAAGAATTTATAACCACCTCTGTGTTCTTACACAGTGAAATCCCGCCTCTGTTAAAAGCTTACTGCCGAAGCAGATCACCTCTGCTGTCTGTGCTTGTAGTACGGGCATCTAGAAACGCCTGTACTACCAACCACGGGAGACTTTTAGGAAAGTTCCCCTCTGTTTTTAGGAAGGTTTAGGAAGGTTTCCCTGAGTTGCTGTTGCATGCAGCTTGCCCAATCCATTTACGAGATGTGTTTTATTACCTGCACAAATGCTACCCCATTGCTAGATGAAGATCTTTAGTAGTACACAAGTGACAAACACCGTAAAACAGCAAGTTCACCTCCTGCATTTATACATTCTAACAAAAACCTGCCCGTACCAGTAGATTGCACATACATATGTCACAAGACTGAAGCCATTTAAATCTTTAATAACAAAGAATCATGAAAAAGATCATTCATCCCTTGGTGATGAATAGCAACCTCTCAGACATTAAAACTCAATCAGAACCGGTTTATTCTGAATGCTCACTCCTACTGCACAAAGTCATTATAAACAGATTGTATGAAGCACGGAATGAAGCGCAAAACTACCAAATCCAAATTACTAGCTGAAAACAAATCAACTTGTCTGCAGCAAATGGTAAGCTGACCATGGCTAAGTTGGCCTGCATCCAGCTCAGCTATCGGATCCGAAATTTAAGAGTGGTGAGAGAATACAGACCTTCCCCTCACAGCAGCAAATACTATGGCCTTTTAATTATCTCTAATTTAAAAGTAACTAGACAGCAGCAAGCAAGACTGCAATGTGCAGTAACATTTCTAAAATCAAATCAATTCTCTTAAGGAAGCAAATATTTCCAGTCTGGAAAGTATCTTGGGATATCGGGATTTCTTTAGTAAGACAAAACACTGATAGATTGTATAGGCTTCAAAGACTTCAGAGTCAGTAATGCTGCTTCAGAAAGCATATACAGCTTTTTGACAAGCGGTCACATAATAGATCCTAAAAACAGTGTACTATTTGAAAAAGGAAGACAATTATATTGGAAGAGATGTTATCTTCTAAGATACACATCTACCGAAAGTTAGTATGCTCATTACAGCGGCACTAGAAAGAATATGTTCACCGTATTTGTGGCAAGTAGCTTTTTCCACTGGATTTTCTTGATTATTTTGCAAGGCTGAATGACAAATAATCTGACAAGACAAATAATCTGATTATACTAAATGCAAATTTGGGAAAACGAATTAATTTATAAAACACCAATCATGGAAGAAAGGGTAGAAATTAACTCAGTCACCACTACAGACAGAAATATTTTAATCAGTTTAGGGTTGAAATACTACAATAATTTAGCTTTTCCTCTCCACTAAATCCTACTCAAGGCATTACTCCATCAATTAACAGACCTGACAAGTGGAAATACACCTCTCCTGCAGTCCATACGAAATGCAACTTCCAAAAAGCATTGCTCAGTTTAATATTTTCACCGTGCTGTACAATAACAAAACCTTCTTAGCAGGTAAATCTTTCCATAATTCAAGCATATCCTACCAGTCAGTTAACTTTATTAAGAGGCAAAGTCCACTTACATATCCATTCTAGAGCTATTGTAATTGCCTAAACTGACAAGACTTTTTTCTCTACTCTTTATTCTCCTACACAAGGTTCCCACACCTACAGCCAAAGTTTTATGTACATAACAATCCCAATGTGAAATGGGAAGCGCATCACACACGAGGAAATGAGTTTCACACAGACAAGCGAAATTCCCCTAAGATCTTGCTATATTTTTTGAGTAATTGAACAAAATTGCATCATTTCAAAAGCTTTTGATGGGTTTATATCAAATACCTTTCAATGGGGGCTTATTTAGTTTGTTGGGTTTTCTTTTTTTCTGCAAATACAGTTAACTGTTACGTATACAAACGGGATGTAAACGAGCACCTATGTGCTCCCTGAGCAGCAGCAGAGAAAATTGTACAATCACAAACCTAGACCTGTAACCACGTCTGTGGAATCTGAGAAAAGCAAATGAGGATGGAAGGAAAAGAGCAGAAATCTTTAGCACAACCTAACTGATTTGCCTTTTTTTTTTTAAAAAAAAAAAAAAAAGAAAAAAAAAAAAAGCAGCAGTCATAACTACACTGAGTAGCTTTAGATTAACGATGAGACTGAGACCTAGCTGTTGGACTTGCAGAGGATACTTGCTTTCAGTTTTCCTTCAGAAGCCTGTAAATCATCAACCCTTTTCCCACAGCTGATTATATGGCTGAACTCCCTAATCAACAGAAGTACTTATTTCATTGCCAAGTACACTGGAGGAACAGCCCAGCTGAGAATCATCCCTTGTCAAGCCCACTCCCACCACAACATCTCTTCAGAAGTTTCACTTTTGAATTTAAAAAAGTAGCACAGAAGTTTGCAGGATCGGGGCGTACCAGGCAATGCACACCATACAGACAAAAAATGTGCAGCCTAACATAGCAAGGCAATATAGACTCAGAATATGCTGCAAGGCTCCCCTGTTTAATCTTCAAAGTTGTCTTCTGTTGAAACCCTATGCTGGTGTGTTCTCCAACAGTTCTCGAGTGCAACTGTACTGCTGGTACTGGATTCTGCACGCTTTTGTCCTGCTGGCCAAAGCTGCCCATCCCTGTCAATCCGGAGACAATAGAGAGCTGGATAAGAAGCCTTAATGGAAGTGAAAGAAACAGCAAATACCACAACATTTTCATGGATCAGTGTGGCATAAAGGAGCTTGAAATTAGACAACTTCAAAGAAGCAGAGGGAAATTATATGGTTTTAAGCATAGCTATACAATCACTTTTCTGCAGTGTCTGATAAGTGGATGAGGGAGAGCAGGCGAAAAATGAGTGGCAAATTTTAGCAAGCCTCAACTTAGTTCCAGCTTAAAAGAGACCTTGTTCAAGGTTTGTTTATTTTTGATCAAAAAGAAGGCTTTCTGCATAAATTTGTCAGCTTTTCTTTAGGGACTATGATCCGGGAGAGGGTGTAAATTTTATTAACGAGAGTATTTCAAAGGAAAACAGTCGCTGCATTATAGGATTCATCCTGCTTGTGCTAAGTTTTGCTACAGAAAAGCTTATGACGAGGAGTCACATCCTCTGCCTTAATGGTCCTATACATTCAGTACCAGAAGGCAGAAAGATTACAGCTTGCTCACTGGAGAACTGGAACCAGGGTGGGTAACTGGGAGAACAGTGGTTAAAAGCCACTGCACTGGAGAGTTCTCAAGTTCTGTGCTTAATTAAGTCCTACTCGCAAAAGTTCTACTAGCAAGAAAACTACATTAACAATTTAACACTTTACACCACAGTTTTTTAACACATTAAACTATATTAGCAGTTAGCTTCCTCCTTCATTTTATTTCCATGTTTTGATGCTGCAGTCCGCTAGTTGTCTTGTCCTTTGTCTACCTCAAGCAAACACTTCACATTTAGTCAGCTTTCTTCTGCTTGCCTTTGCTACCCAGTACCTGCAAAGATGCTGTGCCTCGCGTGGGTGGGTGGGAGATGTTTTACACTTAAGCAGATAGCTTTATCAAAGCTCAGCAGAGAAGAAGTCACCACAAATTGTGAAGCAATGCAGTTAATCAAAGTATCACTCTGTTCTCATCAAGCACAATTTAATCCAACCCACAAACATGAAAGCGTGCCTTGTGACTTGTGCCCACCGAGACCACAATAACAAGATGTATCTCATGACAGAAACTACGCTGAGTGTGGTTTATAAGGAGATGAAAACCTTACTGTCACATTTACGGTCAGCCTGCTGCAGTTAAAAACGCAATTCATCTTTTCTGAAATCTCTGGAGATATACACTACTCACACGTTTATTGGGGTGTCACACCAGCTCAGATAACTAGCTGGGGTCCCACTAACCTCTTCATGTCCTGTGTGTTAATTGTTAGGGGATCCGGTTTATGGCCTTAAATAAATACATGGGTCTCCAGACACAGGAATGAGCCATTTCCCCAGAGCAAGCACAGCAGCAGTGCCTGCCCCAGCTCAGCCGTGCTGCAGTGGCACAGCGTGCATGTAAAGGACAAGCAATGGGATGGACTCACACTGGTAGCCTGTGTGCTGGGGCACAGGCTCTGCCAAATCCCGAGACCGCAGCAATTTCTGCTGCAGGGATTGGAGGGGTTGGCCAAAATGAATGAACAGAGAGGCCAGTTAGGCAGTATGGTCCAAAATGCATTGATGCTTTAGGCTAACATTACACATAGTGGGTCTAGGAAAGTGCACAAGTAACCAACAAAGACAATTCATCAAAGGGCACATTACCAGCCAGAGAAATGGCAGCAACTGCTCAAGGGAACTGTAATTAAACAAAGCAGAATACCTGTCAGAGACCTTGACCTCCTCGAGGAAGGCTCTATTTACCTGATACACCACGGGGCACATTCAGCCACCACATTCATTTGTACACAGGCAATTTTCCTGGAACTCAAGAGCACAGCATGACTGAAGCTACTCTTGCAAAGACCCGGGAGGGACAAGCTATACATTCATATCCCTAGGTCATAAATCTGAAGCTAAGGAAGGGCTGGGGTTGCGAGGAAATAAGGTTGCAAATCTAGTGGTGTGATTTGCTTCTTTTAAAGAGCGATAAGGAACATAAATCTGCTTCTCTGTTATGTTTGAGCTCCCCCACATTTGGCTTACTACAGAAATGAAGCAATTCAGTAATAATTAGTGGTTAAAAACACAGATTATGGTGGCTAAAAATGCGAGAATAAAATGGTAGCTGAGGTTATCAACATTCAAAATACCTATCTCTATTTTCTCCTTTGACAACAGCACTCAGTCACCACGTGACTGAGCTATCTTGTCGGCTACTTGCAGACAACAGCTACAAAAGGGGGATTGGAACCTGAATTTAAAACTGAAAAAACAGCATCTCAGAAAAGTTTGTTTCTACCTACATACTGAAGAAAGTAGATGTCATTGAAATTGATTCAAAGGCTTTAACTCCACTGGTTCATTCCCGAATCACCACCAAAACTGCTGAGCCAAGGAAAGGATGTTTCCAGAGAGAACCAAGTCATTAACATGTCTGATGGCCACAGACTGAAGTGTTTGTTGTTGTACTGTGCGAGACAGGCACTGCAAGCAAAACAAAACTCAGTTTACAACTGTGTGCAATGAATATGCTTTCCTATCAGATTTCAGAGGGAAAGAGAACAACCCCAAAGGGCAAAAGACATGTCACTGAAAGAGAGCTACTTTGCATTCCTTGATTCATAGAGGAACTGCACAGATCAGCTGCTGCATCCACACACTTTTTTTTTTTTTTGACATCATTGAAGTGAATTATTTGGAAAAAACAGTTGTTGCCAACCTCCCCACCTCTACTGGGAATTTGCAGGGCTTTATTTCAAGATTTATCACCATCCAGGAGTGGGAGGGAGCAGCACATCAGAAAACAGACATTTAACAAAACCAACTTTATGTTCTGGTTATGCTAGTGGAAGAGAGACATCAAAGTGATCCAACTCAACCTGTAACATCAATTTTGCTTTCCAAGATAATTCTGACATCTGTGTGACATGTTAAATCACACAAACTTGGCCCCAGCTCACTCATATTTTGGGACAACACAAGCTTCTTGAAGTTGTGATGATGAAGTGAACAGAACCCAGAACCTTGTTTTCCTTTTTGAAAGTTTTGGGTTCTGTTCTTTCTTTCTAAGAAAGGTAAAATAAAGTGTCTACAGCTAAAAGTACAAAATAAATTCATAGGAAATAATTAAGTTGCATATCTGGAAAAGCTTCCTGACAGGAAGATAAATGAGGCTAGCTCAACAGTGGAAGGCTCCATGCTCTGAAGATTTAACACTGTTTTCAGAACACTCACGTAGAGAATAGGAAATACAATCTTCCTGAGAGAACAATGCTCTAGAAAACAGTTATCAACATACACATAATTACCGTATGCAGATTACAGAAAACAAGATTAAGTTATATATTTTATGGCTACAAGAGCAATATGTAAACAGTTTTTCAAGCGCTTTGTATAACATGTCAAACTATTCATTATAACAAGCATAAGTCATCCAAGACTAATGTTCTTGACTCTACAAACTGACAGTAAAGATGACATGTAAGCTTTCAGCACTAACCCACAATACAATGCAGATCCACATATTCTAAACTTTCCCCATATTTCATAATAAAGAAGCCATAAATATTTCTTCTCTCCAAACTCTCAGATGATTCTGCAGATTCTAAATACAGTTCAGGCTCAAGAATCAGTAAAAAAGAAAAAAAGCATTAAAAGATTACCCTGATTACTTGATCAATAAACC
Source organism: Aythya ferina (assembly GCF_964211825.1). Lineage (NCBI taxonomy): Eukaryota > Metazoa > Chordata > Aves > Anseriformes > Anatidae > Aythya > Aythya ferina. The sequence continues at coordinate 44,518,109 of NC_140300.1, read as the reverse complement.
AACTGGCCTCCCCAGAGGTTTGTTACGAAGTTTTCACTGAGAAAAGAACCTGCACTTTGTAACTGGAATTCTCTCTCATTCACATGCATGTGTTACTTCTCTTTTACCCGTCTCTCTCAAATTAAAAGCCCAGGAATAGGCCAAAATATCCCATTAAATCAAAACTGCTAGGTATGCAATGAATATTGCATGGTTGTTAACATACTACTTATTCTAGAAACATATTTATACCTCCTCTCAGGAATTCATTTGCAATACCAAGTTGTTTTTTTCCTTAAAAAAATAATTTTACAACTGTATATAAATTTAGGTAGCTATCTATTACACTATAAAAACCTCCCACATTTCTCAGTATGTTCATTATAGTGCACGGACTATAATAGTTGACTGCATGACTTAAAATCATCATTTATCTTTCTGTACGTGGCTGCCTGAAACCACTCATTTTAGAGAGAATTACCCCCCCAAGATACTTATCCAGCAAGTAAAGATTATTTCCTACTCTCTGAAGTGATACCCTGTTAGTGGCGCGATGAATTAATGAATGAAGAGAATGACCAAAAGCATGTTGTTACACAGCTTCAGGACAACTGTTTCATTACATTGTAGGATGGCAGAAGCCTGTCACAAATTACTTAGCAAGCCTACTACGCTTAATGAGCTACTAAAACCTGAAAGGTCATTTTCATATCTCACACTACGTATATGCATCACCTGACATCAGGCAGAGGGTTGTAATAGAATGTTAAATCTAGCGGATTGGCGCTTATGCATGGAAATCCATTTTGTGTTTTTTTTTTTCCTCTTTTAAAAAAAGAAAGAAAAAAGAAACACAGAAAGAACAGAACATTGCATGAACTACCATTGTTTGCATCAGGCATTTGCAATTTAGCTTAGAGAAAGCTCCAGAAGATAGTGAACTGCCTTTCTCCTAAATTATGTTCCACACTTGGTGAAGAGAAAAGCAATTGCAAAATCCTTTTTCATTTCCTTTTTATGACTATCAATTGCCAAATTTGGGGATAACAATTGAATTAACATTATTGCCTCAGATGAGGCCCACAAATCACCGCAGCACACTGCTCACTGAAGAATAGGGATGAGAAACAGGAAGAAAAGTAAAAAAGGCAAAATAAGCACTCCTTACAAAATCCTAAGCCATCCCTGCAGCTCTCTGTTCCCACAACGCACAAACCCCCAGGTATTTGGTCCCATAGGAAGATGCACGGAAATGCTGCTCTCAACTCTCCCCTTCTAATCCAATTTAAACAGAGAAGCGGGAGTTGACGATTCATTTCACATTAATTCCTCCTGCAAAGTCAGGAATTTCCATAAGGTAACACTTCACCCATCGCTGAGTACAGCTGTATGGAAAACCTGCCTCTCCTCCTGCGGTGATGCCCATGTTTAAAAATTTTAGCACAGATTTGCAAGTTGGATGGACTTTGACAGGTTTTGTCTTTCTATACGTGCTTCAAATTTCTCACTTTTAATATACATGCTAGTGAACAGCAAAATCCGAAGTGAATTGTTGGCATTTTTATTATTTTCAGTGCATAAAAAGCCAAAGCAAAAGAAAAATAACCATGTAATTGAATTTGTATTTCCATTTCCAATCAGTTTCACTGTATTTTATACATCTGGTAGGTGTTTTTCCTCCTAAGTTTCTCCAGCTTTCCTGGGAATAAAAAGATTTGTGTCAACATAAACAGCATCAAGCTGTCCATTATGCAGAGTACAAATTAATTTATCTCCGATCTCATAACACAAGTTTACTCTGTTACGAGAATATGTTATACTCCTATGCTGTCCTGTCTTCCACAACTGGAACCAAATGCAATTACAGCATCTTCCATTCTTGAGACTGTCTCTGCCTGGATAATAAGGCATATAAATGCACTGCCTAAGAAGAACTATCTATTTTTAGTCTATACAACACTTGCTTCAGACATGTTGTCAGCTTTAAGGAAAAAACAACAGCTAAATAATCAAGTAAAGGAACAATAAAAAAAAAAAAAGACAAAGGAAATCCAACACACTTGTGACAATTCTGAATTATTTTTTTCAGTTTTGCCTTTGAACCTCTGGCACAAGGTGAACAGAATTAGAGGTGCCTTTCTAGTCCAGTGAGGAATGAAGATAAACTAGCAGCTTCCACACCCTAGAAGGCAAGAGAAGGTAAGTAAAAGCCTTTTCTGAATTGCAAATGAGGACTGCACATCTTAAAAAGGGAGTGCTCTGATAAACAAAGAACCTCACAAATTTTGCAGGAGAACAGTGTCTACTAAAAGGTGGAGTGAGCACCAGAAGCTACTAACGTAGAATTTATTTACTATTAAAACTTTCTAACACTTGGAATGCTCAAAATTGACATCCTAGCCTGGATGCCAGCTGTAGCAGGAACACTTCTCTATACAGATAACAGAAAGTCAAACCACAACCTCTCCCATTTAATTCTGTAGCACCTAAGGAGAAATTTACAGGCGTGGGAAAGCCCAGGTTCCACCCAGCGACAGGTTGTTCCTATTCCTTCTTGCACACCTCCAAAGGCGGGGAGTGTCTGTGTGTGTCTTTGGGAACCTTGCTGCTTCTCACCTCTGCTGCCATCCCTCCTGAGCTTGTGGAGCTGTACAAGTTACAGTATGCCTACACTACTTCTGTGTGCTTTGTTTTGTTGTGGTTTTATTTTTAAGTAGCTGGGGTGTACTTATCTGCCATGCCTGAAATCCAGCATCTTTCCTATCCCATTCCTCCTCACCCCAAATTTGACAAATTTATTGAAAATTGGCACTGTATGCTACCCAAAATTGCAAACTGAGCCTGAGACAACGTTACATACGGCATACCAATCCTCACAGAGCTCCAAAGGAGAAGTGCAAGCTGAAGGCAGGAACAGTCTGAAGAGGCATGTGACCGTCAGTCTGCACGCATATGTCTTGAGCAGCAGTCAGCTGTAACCACAGCATCTTTGAAAGTAGGACTCCAATTTCATTCCTGAGCACGTGCTTCTTGAAACTAAATGACATTTTTTTTCTAGCATCTCACTTCAAGAAATAAGTTATAAGAACTAGACAGCATATGTCAATCCATTTTTTGCATTGATACATCAGTTATGAAAAGTACTGTAGCATATGCAAAACTATTACGTTTACCAGTTATCCCTCTGCTGAAACTAAACTTTTAGTATTTCTACTGTCTCACCACATACTGCCATCTCTGTGCTCTGTTTTATGTTTTATTTTTCCACTTTTTACTGTTTTATCTCCAAGTCCATCTCTCCCCACAGACACCACTTTACTTGAACCATAACTCATGCCATGGGCACTCCAGTAATGACACTTCAAAACTGTTTCTGAGTACGTCTTTCCACTAGTCAGCATTCAGATATCCCTGCTGCTATCAAGTATTCCTGCCCTCTGAACAACATTAACCTCCAGTCCCTGGATGTCTCAGGAGGCATTTCATTGACGTTGTGAGAATTTGCATACAATCAAGTGTCTGCTCTGGAAAAGTAACAGAAAATAAATGGTAAGACGGCACTAAACCACACACATATGACTAAGGACAAATTAACAACGTATGGCAGAAAACTTCTCTTTAGAAGTGCAGGTACCAAAAGCATATCCACCTGCAGTAACTCCCACCATAATAAATAAGTGGAAAGAACCAGTCCCCAAATTTGCTAACACTTGAAAATTCAGCACAGCTCGACTCGACACGTACAGGTCAGGTTGCCCCAATGCTCCCACATCCTATAGCTCAGCAGGACTGGGAGCCAAGAGCCACAGTTGTCTCTAACAGGGGAAAAGCTAAGCTTTCCCTGTGACAGTGTACCTATCCACCAACTCGACCATCAGTAAGATTAATGCTAAATATAAAACGCAGCGCTGTGATGTATGACTGCTAGCACAATAAACCCACCACCAGAAGCAGTAAATTGACTCTGTGGACCCATGAGGGCTGTAGCTACTGCTGGTGTACTGCTGTATTTTAACAGTTGTCCCATCTCACATCCCTCAGAGTACTGCAAAGGGTTTTAAGTACCAATTTCACAACAGGATGGTAAGAGAAAAAATAAATCTTGCACCTCCAGCATCCATTCAAACAATGGATCCTCTCATAATAGAGCATTCAGCAATATCTGAAGTATTATTTTAATGTTGTTCTGCAAAGAGGTGTGGTCATTTAAGACATCAACCTGAGACGATTAGTAGAACATTTTCAAAGTAAAGATTACATGGAAGTAAATGTGAACCAAATCAACTTGCAAGTGGAAGTGATCGAGTTTGGTTGTGTCAGACCCCAGAACCACGTGTTCACTCGCAAATACCACATCTTACGTTTACTGGGAAACCTTCAAAGCTTAAAAGTTTCTAGATGGACTGAACAAATTTCTTTGGACTCGGGCAAGATTTGTACGAGCAGTTGGGTAAGAAAAAGCAGAATTCCCTCAAATCTATTAAATTCCCTCTTAATCGCTCTGAATAGCATACTGGAGACACAGTCATCCTCACAAGCCACAGCAGGGAAATGCCTTCAAGTCAGGAGACTAAAGTTCTCTTCCAAATCTCTTCACTCTCCCATTAGATGGGAGCAACAGACTTGTGGAGAACTCTGATTATTTTTAATGCAGCAAGTCACCATCATTCAGTTGACAGCCGGGCTGTTTTAGCTGCCCAGAAGGTGAGTCCCTACACATCACACACAGACAATGTGCTTAGACCTACGGGCCCATCAGAAACCCCTACCTGGGGAAATGTTTCTAAGCTCAGGGTCTACAATTCATGAATTCTCACGTTACCTTCACTTCAGCATTGCACAGAAAAGATAAGTCACAACCAATGCCCCTCTCAATGAAGAAAAAAATACATTAGGTGTCTCAGGATGCCAACTGGAGGATTTCGTACAGTGTTTGGCTATTATTAGAGTGCTGTTTTGCTTAGCAGATCAGAGGATATAATCATCAGATGATGCAGCCAAGATTTGCAAAGCCCTATTAAGGACTAATGAGATAAACAAGTTAAAATTTACATTTTGCTCCACTGATAAGGTTCATTGGCACACTTATCTCCAACACCAAGGTTTGAATACTAAACCCACTTAATAACGTCTAGTAAAGCTTATTACAATGCTGGTTATTACAGTTTAACACCACTCAAGCAGCATATTAGGAGCTCTGAAGTTCAGTGCTGGGATCTGGAAGCAAACACCTGCAGAGCTCCCGCTGTGAGCAAGCACCAGCCTTCTGGGCCTTCCTCCTCACCCTTCCAACAGCCCAAAGCCACGACCTAGGAACTCAACAGGCAGACAAACACTGCTTGTTGCTGTTATTCCAATGGTGTCTGCCTGTTTTCCTGCAATAACAGTAAGGATTAAATAGCAAGTACTTTTGTATCTACAACACATTATGTTACACTTGGTTTATACTCTCTAATCCCTAATGATGAAAGAAAAGCACTGAGGTACTGGCAAAATTAACAGCAGAAGCTTGGAGACTGTATTTGTTTTTTTACTCACCTTTTTCACCATATTCTGTCAAAAGTACACCCAGTGCTGTAAAATACCCACATTTACTGAAAAGGATACTGAAAGTATAATTTAGGCCTTACACTACCCTGTGTATTTTTATGCCACATCTAACTAACTTGAGCACTTAAACGGGCAACCATCATATTTAAGGACAACACAAGAGCACGAGGGTGATAACATTCTTTCCATTTTAATCTCCACAGCATATCTGCCCTGTGACAGCAATGGAAAGAAGGCAAGGCAGGGGATAATTAAGTGCCATCTATCTATGGATCAACGGCAACCAGTGTCAGGACTCGCTTGTGCCAGTTCAAAAGGAGATGTTTAAGAGGCACAGTTCCTCTGGGAAGCCACCATCCTAACCCACACACGGGACCACGAGGAGAGCCATGGAAGGCAAGGGATGGCACAGCAGCCACCATTACCTTTTCAAAGCAAAATGCACAAAAGGAACGACAGCCAAAAGAATAAGAACACTACAGATGAAACAACTCCACTTCTTATTTGTAAGGTAATATTCAAAAGCAAATATTCATTATGCTCATGAAAGGCACTGCAGAGCTATCAGAATGTTTTCTTCTGTGGAGTAAAGTGAAAAGGCACTTAAGAGCGTGACAATAAAAGAAACTAGCTGAGCAAATCATGTGTGAAGCATTAAACGCAACTGCTTTTCGGAACGCGCTTTTGTTCCTTTCAATTTATCACCTGCTTTAAACACCCAGCTTGTAATGCAATCCATTCCACTTCCTCCAGCCTGGCTTTAAAATACAGGCACGCCGTATTTCAGCAGTACATGCAAAAAAATGCAGCGGAGCTCAGAAACACAAGGTTAGGCACAGGGCTTGACGGAAAGCATTCCTCTGTGCCTACAGGCATCCCCAGGTAGGCACTGGCACGCACCCAACTCCTTGCTGCAGCCAGGCACTACAAGTGAGAAGGGGGCACTTCAGAGCTAGGCTCCTTTCCCCACCTGCAGGAACTTTTCCTTCCTACAGACGTGAACAGCTCTAGTGCTGCAGAACAGCCAGGCCAGAGGAGTTCCGCCACTTTTCCAGCTACTGGCAGTGTGAGTTGTGTCAGAACAGCCCGTGCACCTCACATGGTTCTTATGGCACGCACCAGGTCCTGAAACCAAGCATTGGTAAAGGCTGGGCACTCAGAGGATCCCTCCCGACAACCTGTCTTGAAAATAAGATACTTGTGACTCAGGAAGTGCAGAGCCTTCAAGCCTCTTTCTGTACAGGAAAATCCTGCCAGCCTGATCCCACAGGAGTTCCCCTCGCTACACATTTTTTTCCCATAGGGGATAAAATGCCTCTGTAGTCTTTTTTCCTTCAATACATTACGGAAGGCACAGCTTCTCCCACTCTAGTTTACGCGTATGGATTGTTTACTAAAATAATAATCAGAGAAGCTGCTCCAATTACTCTTTCAGCTATGCTAATACTTGGTAGGTATTCTGAATCTAAATGCTCCAATATCTGCCTGCATCTATAAACAACAGATGTATCTAAAGCATATTGTATTTTTAAAAGGGAGACAGCCAGCAGCAGAGTATTCCCACAGGCAGCCTTGTCAGGAAGAGATATAAGTGGTAAATAATTAATTTTCCCAGGTTAACTTGAATTCTAGACTAGCATTTGTGAGCAACAATGCCATGGCAAGGCAACTACCAATTCTAGTTTGTATTCCTGTCCAGTCAGGAGATTTACCTTACGTACAAGCACTGACAGCAAAAGTTTCACCATCTTGGAGATGGGAAAAATAAAGAATGCTTATGCAAGTCCAACAAAGGCTCTTCTGTGAAATAAAAAACGCAGAAGTGTGTGCTCAGCTACTGCTGCAGGTTTGTTTTATTACTCCTTCCAATTAGCAGGCCAAACACAGATAGGTGCTGAGCACTGACTTCAGATTTCAGCACACGGAGCCCTCCAGTATCACCTACCCTTCCTTGCAGAGCTACAAACGATTGAAGGTGTAATTCAGTGTTTACTGTGCCTTTTCCCCCTGCATTACAGACGTTTGGTGTGAAGGTTGGGGACAATTCTAAACAAAGGGGTGGGTGCAGTGCAGCCAACTCCTCTTTTCAACGCTGGTCATAAACTTAGCAGTTCAGCAAGTAAAGCTGCAAAAACAGTACATAAAATACTGTGAATATTACAGACTTGCATTCAATATTAGATAACACCTGTGGTTTGAAGTGACTGAAGTTTTATATGGACTGTCAGCTGATGAATCATGATGCCATACCACACTTAGAGAAAGTAAAACAAAAAATACATTAATAGAATGATACAACGTTTATTCCTATTTGCTGCCTCAGAAGTGCTGGCAGCTCATTGCTCATACAATCAGGAATAAACTGGCCTTCAGGACAAAACTTTGTTGAAGGTAGTTGCTTCTCTCTGGAAATGGTCCACAAAATGGACAAGAAAACCATCGACCACATAAGAGATATAAACTTTATTAACATATTGCTTACATCAATTTTCTATCAAAGAAGGATTTTTTTATTTTGTTTTTGAGTAGCTCTCTATCTGTTGGTACCCATAAAGGTGACAGAAGAGTCCTTCACACTTAGCAGTCCTTTCAAACTACAGAATCAAATCCAATGCCCGAGGGAAATTTGTCTTCCAGGTCTGATTTTAAGTTCTTGTGCTTCTAGAATTGCCGTGACTCTGTGACCAAGAGCAAAGTTAATGGACCTCAGGATCCTATTTCCATTTATTTCAGTTAGCTGAATTTTTAGAGGATCAGAATACAGTTATATATTTCTTTATCGTGGTTGTAATACAGCTTCATTATAAAGAAACAGGAGAAATGTTCTGCTCTGTTCTTTACAATCAATAGATTATGTAGCTCAGTCAACGAGCAGAAGGAATTATGAAAAAAGAAAGTGATCTTTAAACTATTAGTATTTTCAGAACAACTTCTCTTCCAGATACGCAGATTCCCACCTTCCAAATACAGCTAATAATGTCAGAGGCCCTGAGATTCATATGGTCAGAATGAATAATATTTACATTAAGCAAATGTATTGCCATAGTAACATAGACAACATCGAGCTATCTACCTGACACAGCTCACTAAATTATTTAGCATGCCAATACTACAGTGACACTGTGTAAATGATCACATTCATTAGGAGGAGAGTAGGTGCTGAAAAACTAAATGTTAGACAGCTAGATTTGTGGCCATGAAAACAACAGCACGAGTGCAGAAGACAGAAGCAAAGAAGAAGACTGCAGCCTGTAGCAGAACAGTGCGCCCCAAAATGTTTTATTTCAAAAGCATGCCCACACGCAAAGCAGGGCAAAACAGAGTCCCACTTATGGGACGTAATGCTGATCAGACATCATGTCCCAAACAAAATACAATATTAATTATTTTCTGCATTGCATTTTTGGGTTAACCATTTTATTAAATTAAGGTGCGTTTTCCATTCCTAAAGCTGTGATTTCTATGCTGTGGAATTACGAGAGCCAGCACACTGAAATAGTGCCCGTGAAGCAGCAGTAACTACGACACTCCCTCAGAAATCTGTAGAAATCTCTTCAACAATCAGCACATTTACAGCAAGCAGAGAGGTGCAGTATGCCGGGTGACAGCCTGCCACATACTCCCAAGAGGCAGATGCTGGCTGGGATGGGAGTGCTTCGTGGCTATCCTCAACCCAAACTAAAGCAGTCTGGAAAACCCCAGCACCTCCTGCACTCTGGGTATTTCCCCTCATCACATGCAAGGGCAGAACAGTGACAGGACAGGAAAAAGGAGGGACAGATAAAGTCAACTCTGTGACCAGGTGGATTTCTTCCTGAGCTTTGACAGCTGTAGTCCTTTCTTTTGTTGGGCACAAATCACATATTCATCTCTCTTTGAACTCAAAATAACTTAGTAAAAAAAAACAAAACAAAAAAACAAAAAAAAAAAAAAAAAAAAAAAAACTAAGCCTCATCACACACAGATCCAGGCACAAACCTAGTCCAGCCCAGCTCTAACCAACTCCTTTTCTCCTGATCTTTTTAATTCTTCACAGGCTCCACTTATAGAATTTCAATGCAAGAGAAAGCTCTGAATAATTTCTTCTACTGTTTTTTTTTTTCCCCTCGTTGTCTTATGGAAAATAAATCTGGCATACACCCTTCTCCACCCTCATGCTTGTATTATTACTCACTTGCATGGAAATGCCACCGAGTAAGTCTTTCTTAAAGACATTTTTATAGTACTAACAATAATCACAGCCAACCTCAAGACGATAGATTATCATAACAGAGACACAGGTAGAATTTCATCTTGAGAGACCAGCTTTTCAAAATATTGTAGCGTTTGGGCCACGCTGCTCTCCAGCGAGACGGCTGCTGAAATAACAAGTCTGCTTTCTTAAGTTATTTTAAATAAGAATTATTCAAGAACTGACTTGAACCTCTGCTGGAGAATTGGAGCAAAGTATGGAAAGCAGCAACGCAGTTGGAAAGCAGTTTTAGGAAGTGGCCTTATAGGAGCTATTGATAAAATCCCCGATTCCCTTCCTCTCCCTACAAAGTATTTCAGAGGCTCAGAATATATTCCATACTGTGAAAGGGTGTGACAAATTCTTGCTTCTGATCAAGGCTAACAATGGACTCACTGTCACATGAAAGAAATCCTCCCGAAATGTTCCATCTGCATAGCCTCAATCTTTCCTTCCAGTTACCAGCTGAATCTCATTTCTGAGATAAAATAGTCAAAGATACTACCACCAAAGTAATTCTAAGACTTGATTTTTGCCAGATAGAAGATGAAAATAAATAAGGTTTCCTTCTGCTTGTTAAAGATCCCCTCTCCTGCTGGAATCTGCTATAGGAACATAGGAATGTTTCTGAGCAACTTGAGCATCCAGCTAAAGTGGCTGGCGTAAGTCTTTGACAATGCAAGGTAAGAAACACTCAGCACCTAGGAGAGGTATCCCAACGCTAACCTCAAATCCCACTGAGGCTGAATTTTCTCCTGCAACTTCTGTCTTTCAAGTTTGTACCTGAAAGCACTAGAAAACTAAGTCCTGCTACATAAACTACAATCAATTCTAATCATAAAAAAACTTTTACTTTCAAGCCAACAGTGAGTAGATAAACCCAAGAAGTAACTGCAGTCCACAGGGATACTAACTTAACTTCATTAGATTTGGCTCCGCACCACTAATACTGCATCCAAATTGTTTCCTCCAGAAAAAAAAAAAAAGAAAAAAAATCAAGTAACAGCAACAAAACTTGCTTTACTCCAACAGAAGGGTTTTACAGATCAGACGTGGTACTGCTCCCAAGCGAAGTCTGTGCTTTTCCACAGTGCTGTACTCTGCTCTAACAAGTCTTCTCAAAAACAAACATCAGCAAGCGTGCTAAAGTAGCTTTACACAAACATCAGCTCCGAGCCAGCAGAACCAGGGCTAATAGCGACCGCAGGTGAAGCTGAGCTGACCTCAGGCAGAACGGCCGCCTCAGTACTGAGCCTCCTGGAGCTTCCTCTTCCAGGAACACGTGTACACAGTGGCTCCACACAGAGCCAGCAACCCTTTATTAATTTTGGCTCCGTTTCCTGCAAAACTGCTTGCAGCATTACCAGGGACAAACTGAGGCTGGAAACATTCAAGCCGGATTTTCTGGAGCGCTGAGCCACACCATGCCAGCTCTAACATACCTAAACTATTTTTGCATCTACAGCATAGACAGCCCTCTGTGCAGATAATCTGGCCACAAATCACTGTGAGTTGGCTTTACATGCTTATGTTCAATGCAAAATACAAAAATTTTGCACAGTACAAATCATGAAATTGTATAACCAAAAATAAAGCCTACCGCACAACAGGAAAGCCAAAAGGAACTGTTGCCCAGTGATCAGATACAACTAAGCCAGTACACACAGTACCAGGTTCAGAAGAACAGCAAAATTTGTATCACTTAAAAGTATCATTTATCTGTAAAAGACAACCTTAGAGCAAAATGTTTTTTTTTGTGTAATAGATGACTCAAAATAGATTTATTATTGTTGGTGATTCTGCATACACGACAAAATTTAACCAGCTATAATGTTTTTTGCATCCAGATTGCAAATAGACCTATCATGCACATCCCCCAGTAAATTAAGTTGGACAGCTAAAACTTCATAAGGGTACCCAATTTTAATTTCTGGATGACCAAACCTGTTCTGTGTCAGCAAGGCAAATTCCAGGCTGCAGTGCATTACCGAGTACTCCCCTCCTACAGTTACATACGAGTGTGCATGCACGCTAAGTGCAACGCATCTGAACAGTTCAGAAAGTATCCTGAGAAAACGAACAAAGGTCAAAATAGAGTATTTCTCTGGCTGAGTTAAATTTAAAAGTTGGACTAAAACATGTATAGGAACTGAATGGCAGCTCTACAGCAGTTTCACACATTAAGGTTAACAAGCAGCAAGCAGGCTAGCTGACAAGGACATAATTGGCATTAAAGGCAGCAGCAGCACATCTAATTTCCAGTGCTACAGTTATTATCTCAAGGGTGCTTTGTTAACATTGACTGTACAAATAGAATACCTTACATCAGTGTTTTTACTTTTAGCATATTCAAGAATCCTGTGGCACATTATGTTATTATCTCATACATTACTCTGATAGGGGACTTAGTCTCACCCAGTGCGATGCATCCTGTTTACTTTAATGCCAACTTGATTCCCCTTTCTCAAAGTGGAATAGAAAAACCACAAAAGGTTCGTACTTATAATTATTATACCGTTGTCCTTCCTTCCAGGGTTCCCCTTCAGACCCAGTTTTTCAAGGCAGAAAAAGTAACACAGTCAAACACTCACTGCTTCAAAGCCCTTCAACCTGGAAAGCCAAAAAAAAAAATAATAAAGCACAATAGAGACCACATGCTTAACATTGTCATCAAACTGACGTGGAGCTCCCTGCTCGCAGAGGTGAAAATGTTTAAACACCATGCTAGACCAAAGCCAACTCAGTGCTTTGCAGGACTGAGCCCCAAAAGAACTAGAAACTGGGAAGAAAGACTCAAACCCAGGCCTTCTATACAATATAAAAGAACATGAACTGATGCAGGGTTGGCCTATATTTGATTGCGATGTAGTTTGTTTGCTTTTATTCACTGATGTATCAGCAAGCCAAAGTGGGCTCAAATAGATCCTTGGACATGGAGGGCTGCAGAGACCTTATGCTTAGTGGTTCCTAATCCACAAGGTGGAAGTCAGAGCCAACGGGCAGAGCAAACCCCCAAAACCAAGTATTTCTCATCCTCTTCTCTACGCCTGAGTCCTCCAACAGCTTGATTTTAAAGAAAGCACCAAAGCTGCAGTTATGCAGATCACTTGGCCAATGAACCAGGTCACATCAGGCAAAAAGAGGTAAGAGCTGACAGAGAGGGTTGTGTTTGTTTCTGAGGTGTTGTGGTACCTAACTAAATGCTACTTGCAAGAACATCCTAAGCATTCAGATCAAAGTCCACAGGAAACAACCAGTGCAAACATCCCCAGTTACACTGGGGCGTGGGGGCTGTTCTATTTTTAATACCCAAGAAGAACTCCTCCTGCTGTCCCTCCTCAGCCAGGATGGGAACAGAACCTTTTGTACGGGAAAACACATTTAGCCATCAGCCTCTCTCACACTGGCAGCTGCTTTTATACACAGCAGGGAGACTGAAGAGGCAGAGCAAAACAGAGCTGTATCAGCTCAAGGCCAGGTCTTTAAAAGGAAGCAAGCATCTTCCCACTTTGCGTACCGCCACAACTCCCCAGGGCAATGAACAATGTCCCCTTCCCTCCCATCCTGCTCCGCAGTGGAAAGGCATCTGTAACATGTTCTCTGACTGCCAGCAGCTCCCAGCCCTGACTCACTGAGCAGCACCGCTGCCGACGTACTCTGCACATAACTCAGATCCTCTCCTTCAAGTCAGGACTTCTGCATATCTGCGTGCTCTTTCCACAATGCCTAGAACAACAAGCAGGCCAATTTTCTTGCAATAATTTCTGCATATCTAGAATAATGCTTTCAATTGTTCAATCATTTGGTGTCAGCCCGTCTCCTGCAGACAACCTGCCATATCGCTGAAGGTACTATGTGAATTATAAGAAGAAAATAGGGAAATACAGATGGGTAAAATTAAAGAGGTGCATAAAGGACTAGTCCAAGCAGAAATAACTTCATTTTTTTTTCCACCCAATTCCATTTAATATCATTCCTGCAGAACAGCATTTCATTTATCAGAAAAGCATAAACGGGAGAGCGATGGAAATAGCAGAACTGAATTAAACAAAATGAAGGTGTTGGTGGTTTGTTTTTTTTTTTTGTTTGTTTGTTTGGTTTTTTTTTCCAGACAAAAAAGGATGGGAAAAGTAAAGAAAAACTATAGGTGGAAAAGAGAAGATAGATTGCTCTGATTTGTATTGACAAACCACTAATCAACCTCTTCTGTAGTGCACAGTAATGTTCAAAAAAACCAACCTACTCCCATCACCACCTATGCATATACACACCGGTACGTATACCAGCCAGTATGTTTTGCCGTTAGGAGTCAAGTTGCTGCACAAATGCCTTAATATGGAGGCAGATTTACTGTACAGGTCTTTCTAATTTCATGGTCAAATCCTACATGCACCATATATAAAGCATCTGAAACTTGCACATAAAAGTGACAGTTTCAGATGTAGGCACCCTGCAATAAAAACTGAACAACAACACACATACTAAATAAATCTTATGACATTTATTTCCTTATTTTAACAGTGAAAACATGAAGAAACAGAAGAAAAAAAAAAAAACAGACATGGACTTACCTTACTATGCATTATTAAAATGCAAAGCACAGTAGCTTGTTAATTTTTCACTTGAAGTAACTGCATAACTTGTTTGGGAAATTATTCAGCAGAAAATACGTTCTAAAAACTCCAGTCATTTCATTTCACCTTTCATTTTCTATCACCTACAAGTCAGACTTGCATATGCAGTTTAATGAAAAGTAAAGTGCACAAATCCTTGAAGCCCAGATACAGAAGGAATGTGCTGTGAGCATCTGAGGTTCAGAACATCCCTTCTGAATTTGTCTTACTACAACAGATAAGTATTTCCCTCCCCGCCCCCCCATCACCACAGGAAGCTCAGACAAGAAGCATGCAATCCCTTTCTACATATAATTGAGATATAAAGAAACATCAGTATAAACATGGCATGTCAGAAGTTAGTTTTATCACACTAGAAACAAAATCCCAGCTTTCTATACGTCAAGAAATATTTTCAATCTTCTATCTCCATGATGCTTGTCATGGACACATGCTAAGACGATGATAGATGAATGGCAATAGAATGATGATAGATTAAAAGTAATGACTGATTCAGGCGTACAAGATGCTTTGAAGAGTACCTGAAATATAAACATAAGTGTAGGAACAAGAAAATAATTATCCATACTTCCCCAGGCACAGATCGATTTTCTGTGGATTCTCCTGCTATTAAATGTGCAAGAATCAGGGTTGGGAAAGAAAGCAGAATCAGAGTTGAGGTAAATCAAAAAATTCAACCACAACAGATGTGCATTTACCTAACCATTTTCTCCTGACTCGCACAAAAGAGGTCTTCCAAAATCTCTTAGCAGCTAGGTCTGTATCTGATGCTTGCTTACGGAGTCTAGGAGATGGGAAATGTGCATGCTAACCTCCTGTAAAAAAGGGAAGATGAGAAATTTGGCTACTCTTTATATAAAATGCTAAACACCTACCTGGGCAGCAGTTTGGAGGGACTGAAGTTACCACCTGGCCACTTGCACAGGTGACTTTTGTTGCTGCCTCCACTCAGGCTGTGAGCATGTGAGGGAGGACAGGCAGTGGCATCAGCTTACTCCTGACTTGAGTGGGAATTTGATTCACAGGGATCAGCCATTCCAGCTGCTCCCCCACAGATAGCTTTAAGACAATTATTCCTCATTATGAAACGTACACTGCTTTTGTATGCTACTATAGCATTCTACGAGGTTCAAGAAAGAGAGCAATAAATAAATATTGCTCTCTCATATTTAAAAAAATAAATAAATTTAATTAATAAAATAAAATAAATAATGAAATAAAAACAAATAATGAACGGGGAAAAAAATCACAACACAAACACTGGGTAATTTAATAGGAAGGCTTCTCCACTAGCTGTAACCATGGGCTAAGTAATTAGACGCAGCTCTGCAGCTGGTTTGACTCCAGCTTAGTAGAAGACCTCTCATTCTGGAGTGAGCTGTTTGCTATCTGCTTTCCACTGTTCATGAAGCACCCTCGGGCTAAGCTGCACAGCACTCAGCAGCAGTCCCCACACAGGCTCTGATGACATCTCTATATGCTGCCCATTTCCTACACTGAACTTGGCCTTGCCCAGTTTTAAAGTCTCTTTAAGACAACAGCTACTAGAAAGATGTGGAGGAATCACAAGTGGTGCTAGGAAATTAGCCACTGACAGAACTGAATTTTAGTCTAATGAGATAAAACAAGATTCCAGCTAGAGGCCAATACCGTTCAACATCTTTGTTAATGAGTGCAGTACCAGAGTGCACTCCCATGCTGGTTTGTGGAAATTACAGAAGTGGGAGGAGTAGCTGATAGATTAGATAGCTGTGATACCGTTCTGAGATCCCAGCAGGCAGAAGGGATGATGAGAGAGGACACTCACAAAGTTCAATACGCAAAAGCCCTGCACCTGGGGAGGGATAGCTCCAGGCACAAGCACGCACTGGGGACTAACCAGCTAGAAAGCAGCCTGGCACAAGACGCAGGGACCTGGCAGACACCAGGCAGACCATGAAGCAGCTACATGTTCTTGCTGCAAGGCTGACACACAGCCATCGCTGCATCCCTCCTGGCCTGCAGCAGGAGCAGGATTGCCAGCAGGTCCAGGGCAGCTGGACAGGATGACCTCCAGAGGTGTCTGCCAGCCTCAGCTGTGCTGCTGCTCTGGGAAGGGGCAGGAGAAGGCAGAGGAAAGGCCAGCACCATCGAGGCCCATCTTTAATCCAAAAGTGAGAGACTCTCCTCATACCAGACGTTTTGCTTATCTCTGACTACACCAGTTGCAAAAGCAAACTGCTGTTGCTCTTATTAAAAGCTAATAAAACTACTAGCTACACAAAATATCTAATAGTGCTTGCACAGCAGTTTGGCTTATTTTATTTAGAACAGCAGAGCACTGCTCCACACATCACACCTCCAATGCTCTAAGGCAGCACAGCTATGACTACCCTCTCAGCAGTCAGAGAAGCAGCAGAATGATACCAAGCACCTTGAGACCAGGCCCCTTCACTTCTCACCTGCAACCTGTCTCAAGGGAGTATTTTACACTGGAGAGAGAGAAAAAGGAAAACTGCTTCTAAAGCTCTTGACCCTGGACTGCACCTCCGGAGAGGCATCACATGTAGACATGCCTCAGTCAGATACAAAGCTCACATTGTTTCGCAACACTGAGGAACCTATTTGGGAAGCTAGTGGTAATATGGTGAATTAAACATGCTACGAGAGAACATGCAAACTCAGTTCTCTTATTAGTAACATGCTAATCCATAGATTATAAAACAACGCTTGAAAATGTAGAACAGATGCATTTACGTGACTTCCTCAGTTCGTATTTCAGAACACAAAAATAGATAAATTTCTATGTATCACTGGAGGAGATTTTCCAGAATACCTGCTTGTAAGATAATTGTGCAAACAATCCAAATATTTCCATTATAAAAGAAAAACAAAACATTGATAAAAGAGCACCAGTAACTGCTCAGGGCTTGCTGTTGGTTTTTGTTTGCCTTTTTCTTCCTCCCCAGTTTCAGGAAAAGTGAGAAATTCTAAACAAGGTCATTCATGATACTGCTTCAGCTGCTGCCTTGCCTTTCAGAAGCACCAGACCAGTTTTTCTTGTTTCTTTTCCAAAGGCAGTGGGACAATAGCTTCATCTCCCCAATTAACTACTGTGGGGCACTCAGCTCTAGGCAGTTGGCTTACCCTGCATGAGCACTTATTACTACCGTCCTACTTGTTTGTATTTCTCAAGACACAGCATATTAGCTCTTCAACCGTAGTTGCTTTCTACATGTTCATTCCACTGAGTTCATCTCACTGGATTTCTTCAACTGCGTCTCATTAAAGCCTGATTATTTTCCCCCTCTGTATGGCACGTTGATTTGCAGCAGCATTAACCAATGAAAGTAGAATCCAGCCCCACAGCCTTAAGATGTATGAGACCCCAAAGCTTTCTAGGCTATGATTTTTAGTGTCCAAAGATTAACAGTTCATCTTAATCTCAGTTCTACCTTTCTAGGACAATAGTTTAGAGAGTCTCTGATAGGGTTTTCACTAAAATATATCTCCAAAGGATGGGATGATCCAGTTAAACAACCCAGGGTTTCCAAGAAAGCGAGGTCCTTCCCCTTGTGCCATATCCCTAGCACTTGTATTTTGTGCATGGAAGTGCACCTGGTCACCCCCAAGCTGATTCAGTTTACCAAACTATCAGAAGCAAACCCAGGAGAACAGAGAAAGGGACAGTTTCCTGATCAGTGGGGCTGTGCAGCTCCCACCTCTGACAGAGGCTAGAGCAGCTCAGCTGCTCCTGGGACTATTCCCTAATTTTTTATTACCATAGTTGTATATTTAGAGCCCTTCCAGAGTGGAATGCTGAGGATTTACACTTCCATACCTTACCATTTCTCACTGAGACAGTCATTAAACACAGGTTAATTCTTCTGAAATAACATTACAAGAATTCAAATTTCTCAGCAGTAAACATTTCAACATGTTTAAAATGCCAGGAGACACTAGATCCCTGTTCACACTTCATTCAGAACTGTCCAAATGCAAAGAAAATATTCCCTGGCCTGGTTGCCACCATGTCCCTAGCAAGGGACACAAAACTGATACAGGACATGCATGGAAATATAACAAAATGCTAGCAGAATTGGACAAAAAAAGAACTTACTGGCCAATAGATACATTCCTAGGAATGTTTAGAGAAACAATCATGTTCAGTATATCTAATAAAATAAAAAGAATTCCTTATTTTCTTAAAACTTTTCACATCCTTTCCTCTTCTGGCACTGGAAGAAGTCTGTTTCTTCAAATATTTCTTCAAACATCTCTTTCATGTTTTATTTCCCCCATATTATTCCCCTGTAATGTTCAGCTCTGCTTTTGGTCAATTCCAAACTAATAACACCCTTTGAGGCCAGCAGATTCTTCTTCAGAACCCATAACACACCCCACACAACCCAGAAATTAACAGTAGTCTGTTTATCTCCTATACAGTCACAAAGAAGTGTAAGAAAGGATACAGAAACTTCCTCATCTATTCTATTCCATCCTCAAAGATCCTTGGTATGGAGGGAACTGATTGCAAAAGCACCTACCGTGACTCCAGTAGAAGGGCTGCAGTACCCACCTTAAAATGCTGTTTTCTGTTCAGCTGACACACCCTTGAAAGGGCGAACAGACTGATAAGGTTACAGCCTTCCCACAAGGAGAGAAGCAGAAAACTAACTTGCTCCTTTCAGGCAAAATGCATTTTTAAATTGCTCCTGTGATGATAGCTATCATCATCACCTACCTATCACATCAAAATAAAGTCTCAATCTTGCCATTCACAACTAGCAGAAAGTTATGCTGAAGTTTCTAAGCTGTTTCCAGAACAGAAGTAGATATTTCAATTATTTTGACTTTTGAAAGTTTTTTCCATGTCATGACCTTCATAACGCTTAGAACTGGAAGATCGCCTTGGCTATCAAGTCCAGTCAATTTATAATTTATAATCCCCTTGATAAATTAATCAGACTCCAGATTTTTAATATTCTCTTACTGAATCTTTTGAATACTATGGCATCTTCAAAGCAGTGAAATATTAGTCTGCACAGATTTTCTAGTATCACACCGTTGCCTACTTACTAGTGTCACCCATAGAATCAGATAACTGTCAAAGAGTTCTATGAATTTTGCTTAAATGAGGACACAAGTAATTGTAATCTTTAAAGACTGTACAGTAAGACAAATTTTCAAGTTACTGAATTCACAAGGAAAAGCTACATTACCACAGCCTCTTCAAAAGATTCATTTTCTTAGTTGCAGCTGGTTGCTCAAGGGCATACCTAAACAATTGGTTCATGAGACTAAAATAAATGCTTCTCTCCAGCACATCCTACAACAACAGTGCTCTGCTGCTAGATTGTACAAAAAGTTTATCTTGCATAGGCCACTTGAGAATTTACAACATTTTACAGATTAGCAATCTAATTTCAACACACTGGGGGAACAAACTCAACTCAAACAAAGGTTACGAGGACTTGGGAACAACCAGCAAAACTAGGAGTTATTAAATATCAACATTTTGAGATTTAAATTTATTTTTAATTGTTACCTGTCTTCTCAGTGTAACTGGGTAGCCACTAGGTGTGAAGAACAGCTATGAAGTGAAAGAAACACTACTGAGGAAAATCAATACTAACTGGTGATTACCAAGTTATTTTCCAGTATCCCTTTTTATATCTGGAGAATCAAAGAACTTCAGAAAGCAATCGAATTCTAATTATACAGTGATTAAACTGACAAACATCAATTGTCTTGCACTGAAACAAAACGTTTATACATTCCTTGGAATGTAAATTCAAATTTCAGAAAATTAATTCCCAGAGCAGTACCACTCAAGTCAATGAGTTACACTAATTTTACCTGTGAGAATACAGATTTGGGTCAAAGTTTCAAAATCATTTTGAGTTATCCTCAATCATCAACTATTCCCTCACTAGCAAGAAGATTTCCTGCCTCTTCAATATAACGTTCCTGTTCAAAGGGAGGCAAAAACCCCCTATGTTTCACAAAAAAAAAAAAACCAAAAAAAAACAAAAACACATTCACGCAAACCAGTTGAAAAGTTTTAGAACCTGGGGCTGAAGTAGTCAGCTGCACACCTTCATAATATATGGAAATGGCCTGCAACAAAGCAGCCTCTGTGTCAGATACACTGCTGCACTGCACTGGTAATGAAGACCAAGCTTTCAGATTGAATGGACATAAAAAGGATGTTACAAGAAATCATTTTGCAAACTGCATGCTGCTTCTAGCAACTGGCGCCCCACAGGAATATATCATGTTTATCTAATCACTTCCATCTTCTCATGGTTAAGATAAGCCACAGTTCATTTTAGTTAATAGAGCCACAGAAGTAGGGTGAAACAAGTATTCTGCTTAGCCTGCATTTTGTAAACTTGTGCACACATGTGCCAATGAAATCAAATTAATTTGATTTGATATTTTTTTCAGCTTTGAACCTCATGCACTGCCAGCAAACCACGCTAATCTAATCTGGGTGGTAGAAAAAAAAAGTTCTCCAAAATTCCTTCTCAGTAATGTTATACTTACAGCTTCCAAATCTTTGTTCTAAGGGACTTACAATAAAAACAATACTTGATGTAAATTTTTCATTTCAACTTAATATGAAATTAAGACCATGAATATTGCTTCCAAAAGCCCAACAGTATGTTTTAAGCAGGTGACATTGAATTTTCATGTAGACAATTCTATTTCTAGCAAACCAGAGTTTGAAAACTTATTCTAGAATCCAGTGACATAAATGACAATGTATATCCACAGCCCTGAAGCATACACTAAAGCAGAGGTGAAAAGTCCCTTAAAAAATATAAAAAAGAGTATATTAAATGTGATTCAAGTGCCTACAACTCTGATCCTGCATTCTCCCCTCTCTGGGTATCTCCATTTGCTGCCTCTGTTCCAGCACCAGTGTTAATTCGTGGCTCAAACAAGAGAACACATTGTTACCAGCCACAGAAGGTATCAGAAATATACATGATTTCTAAAAGTAACTAGTAAAATTCACTAAAAAAAAAAAAAGGAGAGAAAAGAACTTACAGAACAGAAAAACTATTGGTTTTGATTAAATAAGCACATGGCTAGAGATACCTCTACATGCTTGCACTATTCGCATATTGCCCCCACGCACCTCTGACCCGAAAATACCCCTGTGCTGAACTGATCCGTGACCCCCGTCAGAACAGACGCTGCTGTGCTCTCTGCTCAGTTGCAGGTATGAGTACATGCAGGTGGAACCCAAACCTGACCAACAGGAAAATGTGCTGAATTGCACTAACGCTATGCCCTCTCTGGTTTCACCTCAGAACAGCACTCCTGAGGCACTGCCCTGGGAAACCCAGCTCTGTGCTTGTGCAGCAAAACTTCCACCAGACCTCTGCCCCTTCTTTCCAGTGCCATAAACCTGTCACCTCCTGCTTAAGGACAGTTCAACCCAAAAACCCACCCTGGCTCTGCACTGGTGTGTACAGAACGAATGCATCGCACAGCATTACCTTCACTGCTTGCCTGATTAAAAAGAAGTTTGTCTGACAACAGCTCCAGAAAGGCTTCTCTGGTGTTTTCCTGTTCAGCCTGTTCAGGTTCTCAGACTGCAGAAAGAAAACCAAAATCTAATCAATAAGTTTACATTTAGCCTTCCAATTAAATCTGTTCTTACAGGCCTATAAATTAACAACACCTACTCCTCTCTTTGATCTATTCCAAATTTGTCTTTTGAAATAACAATGTATACTTAAAACCAACTTAATTAATCCACATTTGGAAAAATGAAGTCAGCTCTACCTGAAAATTCCCTTTATTTAAGAAAAATATAGGCAAGCAACAACAATGACGAACGGGAAAACATCCTGTTAACTGAGTAACTGATCTTTAAAGATTTTTTTTCATGTTTGTTACAGCATGACTTCTCCACACAGTTTTCCAAAGCTGTCATCACAATGGTTGTTGTTCTTCCAAAATAAACATAAAATTACTAAATTGCTAAACACTTGTGTTATGAAAATCAGACACACACTTATTTTTTTTTTGCATTATCATTAAAAGTTCTTCATTTTTAGGTCTGAACTTAGCAGATCTCAACTACTCAAAATGACCACAAATTCCCTTTGTGCTGCTTTGAACTTACCAAACCTCCTTTTTTCCGAGTGGTCACCAATTTCCTTTGGTTTAGTACCAAGCACAATTTCCACTAAGTTAGTACTAAAATAAAGCCAGTTCTGGAAAGATAACTACTTATTACTTCTATTTCAGTATGACTGAAGTTGAGAAAACCAGCTGTCGCTACCAGCAGAAAACTAGTCTTACTTTTTCATTTCATCTTGCCAGTGTCCTGTCCCACCTATCATTACACACCGTTAACTTTACTGCACTGTGCATAAATTCTTCAGGACAAAATAATGTACTTACTTAATTAGACTTGTGTCTCAAGTAATGTCAAATAAGTCAAGATGGTTGGACAAAACATTTTTTATGACACACCCTGAAACTCTGGAATGAATAGCCCTGATTATGTGATACACACACAAGTTTTTTTCCTTGTTTGTCTTGAACTGAGAAAGATCGTGTCTTACGCATTACTGAAGTAATGTACACACCTTTGTGCTTCTCCAAGCTTCCAGATAAATGCATCCTTTATGGACCTATCCCCCAGCACCACAGTAAGAGCAAATTCATACACTGGGATGTAGTGATGGAAGATAAAGACAATAAGAACTGTTTAAATCATTTATAGCACATCATTGGCTCCTAAAAAAGGCCATACCAAGTAGCCTGCAAATAGGAATCCTATGAAAGTGTAAAATCTAAGTCATGTATTGCTCTTTTCTATTAACATTTTGTGAAGCTCGAGGCAGTTTAAGAATTACCTACATCAGTAGAACAGAACCTTAGCCTGTAACACTCATTTCACATAACTGATAAAAACCAAATTTTTCACTGGATTGCTCCTATGATACAACTCATTGCTGGGAAGAAAGAAAATATTCCCGCCCCACAAGGCTACATCTTCGTAATTTTTCTAATTTTTTTTTTAAATCACAACTCAAAGCCTTACAAATCTTTCACCAGGAAAAAAAAACAAAACAAACAAACAAACATAATTTAGCTGAAAGAAAGTTTTATCCTAATATCCTGCATACAAACGAAGTAACTTAAAAGAGGTTTTAAAGTATTTTCTGTTTTTTCCATTCTGAAATTCCAACCTGGACTTAGGAAAGATTTCCTTAAAGGAGTTTAATTGAAAACAAAAACATACTCGGAAACATACTTATTTCAAATGCAATAATATTTTCTGATTATCAACTGGTACTAAAATCTGTATCAGTGATAAACTTGAACTAGAAACTCAAGCTATTAAGTTAATGAAAAAAAAAACAATCCCATTTCTTGCTATCGTTAGCTAAACCAAGAAGATCTCAAACATACTAGTAAAACTGATGGCTGGAGCCAGCACAGTAGGAACTACAGACAGTTGGTATTAGTTCTATTACTCTCTACCATCAGTGAACGTGTTGCCTGCCCATAAACCTAACTAGATTTTAAGTCTGGTAAGGAAGAAACAAGTCACTGAAAGCTCTACACCTGCTATAAATGAATTTACAGAATGAGATGGGAATACAGTCTGAACAGGTTCTGGTCCTTTGTTTTCTATCAGGAAAACCAACTGGCCTCAACTCTAATAATGACAACCCACCTGGAGAACAACTCTTACCTACAGCAATTGATGGAGAAACAGTCACTTGGGAAATCAAGAGCTTCCATACAGCCACAGAGACATAGATCGCTGCAGCTCAGTCCATTTCAAAGTTGACACTCTTTCAATTTTGGAGGTAGTGCCACCTGTGCTGGGAACATGTAGTGCTTCTGGACAAACACCCTGCTGTGGCTGAGCCTCTGGAAAAGG
Organism: Aythya ferina; assembly: GCF_964211825.1. Lineage (NCBI taxonomy): Eukaryota > Metazoa > Chordata > Aves > Anseriformes > Anatidae > Aythya > Aythya ferina. Next base: position 44,493,817 of record NC_140300.1, on the reverse strand, counting down.
CTTGACATTCAGATACATTTTTTATAATTTGCATTTAATAAAAACAGGTTTACAGCCCTGTCAGAACTGCCAAGTAATTCCTTCAGACAATGAAAACCAGAACAGATTAAATGCTTAACTTGTCAAGCATCATTGTTTCTGCAGCCCCTGGTTTCATAAAGATCCTTTCATACAATACTTTGGGAACCCCTACAATATATTGCAGAGAAACCAGCTGTTTCCCTAGCCATTACAGAGAAGCACAGGTTGGTATAAGAAGAATCTTTCCTTTCCAGTTTGACAAAGCAGAAATCTCCCATTCACAGGTGCACACAAACTGCATCAAGCACGAGGTGGAAGAATGACTGACTATGCTGTATTACAGGGAAGGACAAGACCAAACACATGCTACATCAAAACGTGATGAAAGATGATGTTCATTTTCATAAAGCAAGTGTTAGGAGTTTTACAAAGAACAAGCAGGACACCAGCGTTTACATTATCTACCAGCTGTTCCTATCCTTTCCAATCAGTTTCAAAGAAAACTGGAGTATACAAACAGCAGGAACTAGTGATCACTTGAAAATATCACTTCACACTAGTTCTGCTTTATGACACTATTTGAATGGCACGAATGGACTACCTAGTATGACTAACACAGCTCTGGAAACCAAACATACTGACGAATGGCAAGCTTGTCTGTACTAATCCCAATCTCATTTAACTCCCACACACTGGGCTCGCTCCTGCCATCCAACTTCACTTCTCTTATCCACACCAGTTCCTTATTCCAATCTTGCAATTAACATCCACATCTCCTCCCCAAATGGTGCCAACTCTTATATGAAACATTCAAGCTACACAGGCCACGCCCCTGTCTGTGCTCTTTGATCAGCTCTTTTTGCAGACTAAGTTCCACTTGGGGAGGCAACGCACATATCCAGCCCTTTCCACCTTGTAAAGCAGCTTATCTCATAAAAAAAGCACACGTACAATGTTGCAGCAAGAACCAAATGATACTCATACTTGTAGATCAGGTCTGGGAGAGATTTATCTGAATTTTCATCTGTCAGTTGACTAGTTTCACTGCACAGAAAGGTGAAGTAAGACAGCACAATGACAAACCGAAGTCTAGCAGTCCCTGCCCCTTGTTCTGTTTTCATAGTAAGAGCACACAAACTTTAGAAATCCTCTTTTTTTTAAGTAGAGATGGAGATGACAAGTCCTTCCTCCTTGAACTCTTTGGGTATCCTACAGTGTACCCGTTAGGAACAAAACGCACATATTCATCTCATGAGGAGCTTTTCAACTATTTTATTTCCCATAGCCCAAATGACAAGGAGATACTCTGAAAAGAAAAGAGGAATTATTCCAACTCACGAAAATCCTGGTATATAGCCTTGTGTGTCCTCACCGGTGTGCCACTGGTGATCTATGACCTACATAAACACTATGTAGGTCACAAAGTATTGCTCTCCAGAAGTCTGCAGGGCACTGAGAAACAGCTGAAGTGCGTTTGATAATTGCCATATATTGATTTCACGTGTTAGCAATTACTGTGGTTGCCACAGGAATATTATGCAAGTGTCACCCTGCAGAGGATACTGTATAGGTGTGAACAAGAAGAGAAATGATTCAGTGCACACGGGCAGGACGCTCCAGAACTCACATCACCTAAATGCAGCTCAGTGCTACTGGAGCCTCCAGCCGGCACTGTAAATAAAGTTGAAGTCTCAAGCCCATTTTTCAGAGGAGTTGTGTCCATCAAGCCAGAGCCTATCGTGACAGCCAGTATTCCAAATTGAGACCTCGTACTTCAGCAGACACTTCTATTATGCATTACTTATTAAACACATCCACTTCACCTGCAATTAATGTGTCTACAGCAAAGAACATCTTGCTTTGGTAGCTGCTCTGTTTGGCAGACAAGCTAGATTTAAAAGTTCCTTCAGTTGCGTTCTGTTTTCCACTGCAGACAATGAAAGGGGAAGAAATTAGTGAAGTGAAAGTTATCCTTCTCTATTAATACAAAGTAACTGCCCAACAACTGAATGAGATCTGGCAGCGTAACAACTGAGAGGGCCAACAAAAACCTTTATGAGAACAAGCCTTCTGATGATATACCCTCAGGTCACATACAAGAGACGCAGTAGCGATGAACTGTATTCCGCAGCATGAGACAGTCCACACAGAGAAGTCCAGTGGTTTCAGGCTTTTTTTCTTCCACCACCTGGGTGAGAAACCCCTGAAAGCACTGAAACCATCATCAGTTATGTGCTCGCTGCCCTGTGGAAGCCATCCGCATTTCCCTTGCTTGCTGCCACCCACCCATCCCTGTTGCTCTTTGAAAACACTTGTGTGCCACATGCTGAGCCTGTCAGGGGCAATTAAGAAACCATTCTGGCAAAAAACTAACCATGGAGAAAGAGATAAATAAATATACAGCCACACTAGACCCATCAAGGTCATTTCACAGCTACACACTGCACCCATGAAATGCAAAATCAGAAAGAAGTGGCGTGACACTGAATGCTAAAGCTGGCCGCGCTGCCAAGAAGCCGGTCACAAAACTCAATTATTGAGACAGGAAATGCATCATAACAACATCTTGTTAAACCAGCCAGGTGCGCGCAAAGGGGAAGGAGAAATCCACACATTTCTGTTAACACTGGAGTCATTTATATTAAATTCACATTTGACATCTAACAAGGCCGCACACATACAAGAAAAAGCAAGTATGAAAAGGGTGTCTATTCATTTATACAGTGCTTAGCATTCAAAATGGATTTTACAGACATCCTGCTAACCTGTCTGGCAGAAAATCCTCCAGACAACACAAATTAATTCCAAACAGGGAGGCTGTCAGTTTTTCCCTCTTATGAGCAAGGAACTAGAATTGTGAAATGGCTTTCAGCATGCTGTTTTAAGGAGCCATGCAGCACTTAAAAAGGTATACATCACGGGAGGAAAAAATTTATTTTGCTTAAGTACAATTTTTGGACGAGAACTCATAGTTCGAACTGGCTGCGATGGAAGCAGAGCCGCAGTTTCTAAGATCATTCTGAAACAGCTCTCTCATCAGAGTAGCATGAACAAAACCACTCCAATATTGAAGAGCTAATGAGAGGACACCATCAGTTTATAGAGCAGAAATCAAAACATGATTTCAGTACAGACTAGACTAGAAAACCCAACAGATCCTTTATTGTTTTATGCTCCAGAATTTTAGTGAAGATCATATCAGGTTTATACAGAGGCAACTAGAAATCTAGTTACAGTATTTTAGCATCTTTTCCCCCTTTGTTAAAACAAAGGGGTCGTCTTCAGAACCAGCCTATTTTCTCTAGTGAGATGATACCACGGCAAATCTGTCTACCCTCCAGATCATCTCCAAAACCTTTCCTGCCAGCACCCTTAATGCAATCCTAATCCGGTCTGTGCCTCCAAAATAAAAGAAAGGAAAATATATACCTAACACCAACATGGAACCACTTTACTCTGGGAACTATTACTATCTAATGTTGTTGGTTGTGAAAGTTTTTGGGCAGTTCATTGTTGCCGGTTTGGTTTGGGGAGCTTTGCTTTCAAAGACATTCCTCATCCAGAATCACAAGCTTGAAATTGCAAATTGGTACAGGGGACTGTAAACATGGTCAATGAAGAAGATGGTCATATGAGGAATAATCACATTTCTGAGCTGGCTAGTGCATGTTTTCAAGTTTATGCTTAATACAGTATTAGATGTATTTAAGAGTGGTGCCATATTATCCTAACATATTCAATGTTTCAGCTTCAAAGTACTGCAGGACTGATGCAATAAATCTTTGTTTCCTCTACTGAGGCAGTAAAACAAGATGCAAAGGTCTGTTCTTTTGTAGTCTACAAAAGCTTGATTTCTCTGTGATATACAGTCAGTGTGCAGGCATTAAAGAGAAGGCATTAAGAACATCGAAAAATTCTCTGAACACAAATATGTAAAAAAATCTACATCTGAAACCTTAACATTGAGCTACAGTAACTTTCCACAACCTAAGTGCCTCTGGTTTTCCAATTAATTTAAAACCAAACAAACAAAACACACAAATACACACCTTAGATGCAGAGGGCAACAGGAGAGTCAGTGTAGCATATGAAATAGGAAGAATCTGTATTACTTCACGAAATTCTATTTCCCAATCAGCTTTTTTTTCCCTCTCCATAAAAAGCCATAATTAAATTTTAAAAGCACAGTTACAATTAAACAGAGAGCTTCCTGTACTCATAGCTCAGAAGAGTCATATTAATCACTCAATATTGCCAGAGTGTACTTGTCACCAGCTCTTATTCACCTCCAGACAGAATTCAGCACTGGCAGGTAGAAAATAATACATCCTTATCTCCAGAGAGCACTGACACTTGGATCTCATTCTAGGCACTGATAAACCATCCCTGCCAAGTACAGTCTTGCCTTGTGTAACATTTTTGGAAGAACAAAGATTTTGCTTTTGCACTAAATACATGGCTTTGTAAAAGCAAGCAAATAAAATCACACACCAAGTAAGAAATAATACACATCTGCATTCTCTATCGTAAACTGGTAGGGAAGAGAAAATGCAAGTTTGCACCTTCTCATTTCTGAAAACTGGGACAAATAAGGAAGATAGGAAATGGTGGAAGAAATGCTATATAAAAAAAAAAAAAAGGAACCAAAAAAAGTTAAAAACACACATATATATAATCAACTGTTTCGTTAGCCTGAAATTCTATCCTCACTGAAATCAGTGGAAAGGGATCTAAAAATTTTAGAACACAAAGATAGTCAATTCATAGCAGTAACCTTCATGAATTAAGATGCTCAATTCTGTATCTTGAGAACGTCAACATCATTGTGACAGAAGACAGTCTTCAGTGCTCCTTCAAGCCACAGCATAGAGTCCATCAAACTTCCTTTTAATAGGAAGGATACGGGACATCCTCAGAATGGCAAAAACCTTTTCAAAGATTTTTGAAGTGAGTAGCCAAGAGCTAGTCATCCCCTTTCACAATTAATTTTGAGCTGAGTATAATCATAGGATTACACTGCATTTTATTTGAGATGGAAGTTCTCCTTAGAGACTGTATTGCATCCCATGTATCATAACCTACACCACTACCCAGACTAGATTTTATGAAAGATGCATAGCCTTGTGGTTTGGGAAATTTAAATTGCTTTCCTTATCTTTCCCCTTCATGTGAAAACTAAGAAAATAACCCCAGAATCCACAGTCCACAGATTTATGAAACAACACAAACCCTCCCAGTAGCAATACATGCCATTCAAAGTCTCAAAAAACAGCAGATGCACTTTAAAATATTAAAAGGCAAGTTTGTTAAAAATTAGCTTTCATACATACACAATGGTAATTAAGAGAAAGTACATTTCATAGAAGCAATACATCCTGATAAACTTACCTCTGTGAATAAAGCAAAAAAAAAAAAAAAATCCTAAGCTGTTAACTTTCAATAAAATTCTGCCTACTCACTCTTGATTTAGAGATCAGTTGACGTAGCCAGACTGCCTCAGTTCCGTGCTTTCCTTCTGCTATTCAGAAATTTGCCCAATACCTTCCAGATGAAATTAAAGCCTTTGTTTCATCTCACTGTCGTTATCCCTAGCACTCAAACTAGAATTTTCACACAGTCAAGTGCCGTCCCTGTTTTGCACTGTTAGTGGACAATTAATTAAAGGAAAAGAGTTAGTGCACCCTAATAAACATAGGCCACAGGGGAAGCATAATAGAGGGCTGTTTACAACACAGAGTGGATTAAAAGGCAGGGTTTGCCAAGTTGTCACTAATACAAGCTGATTAAGTCTGCACGGCAGCAAGCAGACATTAGCATAGGTCGGGAAGCAGTAAAACCACAGTGGCTTGGATGCAGGGCCACACAAACATGACTAAACTGCTTCCAAAGCTAATCTAAGCGTCTTCATACCATGTTTCCTAGCACTCCCTGTTCTAGGATTTGCTCCTGCAGAGCCAGTGTGGGTGTAGGCATGCCCACAGTCTCCTTTTTTCACATTGCTGTCTTACACCAAGGAGTTCTAGCTTCTTTTCAACTGCTACAATGAGAAGTACTAAAAGTCTCACCCATACATTTGATGCAGGAAGAAATAAAAAAACATATTTAAAAGAGGCACAATGCTTTAGTATCCTCTGGATCCTCCCTATGTGGTAAGACAGGAAAGCAGAGACAGGGAGAAAAGGAATTGCCAGCACTGCAGACTCCCTGCATTTTGCAGATAGCGTTGCACCACTGTAGCCATCTCTTACTCACCGAAGAATCAAAACCCATGCGAAGTCACTTGGTGCACTTAGATGTCTTTTGCCGTGGCAATACCCACCCTGTCTCTATCACAACTCACAGAGGCTCACATCAGCTGTTCTTTATACTATTCACGACTTTTCCTGAGAACACGTCAATACAAGTGTCTGACCAACCAAGGAAACAAAACAGACCACGGAGAAACAAAAACGTGTGTATCACATACTGAGACTGACCCTCGCTAGCTCTCATTTCCCCACTACTTCCCTCTCCTCTTGGAAGCTGAAATAACCACTCTTAGCTCACTCAGTCATTCCTCCAGATTCCCAGGCATTCTTATTGTTCTTCTCCAGACTGCCTCCAATGGATTTGTACTTTGATTATTACTTTTTAAATAAATTCCGTTTTCAAAACTGGGAGCTACCTCAACTCAGACCTTACCTCCACTGGTGATAAAGATTACATCACTTAACTTGCAGAGTATACCTCTATTCTCACCTAGGTGATGTAGATACAGGACCCCACAGTAAGAACTAGACAGGTCCTGAAGGGTTACTGAAGCAAACCTCAGGGGAAGCAAGGATGCATTTGGCCCTCCGGCCTTCTCTGCTCGCTCCCATTGACCAGGCCGAAACAACCAGGTGGCAGCAATTACTTCAAAGTAGCCTCACTCTGAAGTAAGGAACTGAGCGGTGGGGCTCATGCTTTTGCTATGCAAACCTCAAGCCAACCCAAGAACCAGCCCTGTTAAAAAACCCTTTACTGAGGGCAGAATTAAACCATTCTATGACAATAGCTTGGTATGATATTCTCTAATTTTACAATTCCATAACCATGTTGACTCATTCTTCTCATCTACTATAATCTTTAAATCCTTTCTATAAAACAAACACACAAAACAGAACACTGTCTTTTGAGTCCGCTGCCAGAGAAAACTGTTTTTCAAGCACTTCAGCACTTACCCACAGTGAGTTCCTCCCGACGTTCTTTAACAAGGGTGAAACTTTGACATTTTCTACCACAAGGACTCAAGATACCAGAGATCAACTGCTCCTCCTCTGTCTGCAGGGCCTGTTAAGAGTTTTGGAGAAAGAAATTGCATTAGGCTAACACATTTTAATCTTAAAAATAAAATCATCTGGGCTACTACCCATTTCTTCGTCATCTTCTAGTGCTTCAGAAGAATGTAAATCCCATGAAAAATACCAGAATAAACAAAGTTAAACAACTGGGCCTACAAGTGTTCATTTCTATCCTCCCCTCTAAAAACAGAGACTCGTCAGTTGCTCTTCAGTTCCCCAGCATTACACACATCCTCCATGAGTTAAGAGTTGCAGCAACTCAGGGATTACATCAGCCAGCTCTTACCCTTTGAATAATGCTTTTTAAACACATCAGACCTAAACTTATCTCCGTGCTCTTTAAGCTGTCCCCTCCCCATGCCAGCTTAGGGTTGTAGCACTCGCCTTGATCATGGGTTACATCGGCCTCTTAGTCCCAGGCTCTCTTATAAGAGGATGAGGTCAAAGACCTCGGTCTGCTTTGTATTATCTGTCAACAGCTCTAGTCTTCAAAGAGCAGCAAACCTTCCTTGTCTTTCTTTTCACTATCGTTATATTTCTCTAACGACTTCTTGTCGATCTTCGTCAGTCTGAGAGTTGCATTTTAGCATTACCTGCTTGTGCTCCAACTCTACACTTGCCCGTAGTAACCCAACTACTCCAACTACCAGGACTCCCCTACCCTCCTTGCTGTGTTTGGTGTTAAAGAGCTCACTGGGAGCCAAACCAGCCTCTCACTGCTTTTTGGTTTCCCCTGTGGAGGAATAGTTTCTCTTTCTGCATTAACATAATTTCCCGAAGGAAAAATCTCTCTCCTGTGTCATCTTCTATTGCTCTTAACACACAGAAAGAGTGGATAAGATTCATGTTGACCCCACTCGACTCAAGTCTGCCTTTCTAAAAATCCCTTGGTTTATTTCACAGAAAGGCTTATTCTGCCTGCAACTGTTTCTTTCAACTCCCTGATGCCACAGACCCCAATACTCCCGTTCCTGAATAAATAATATTTTTATCTCAGAATATTTGAAAGTACTTTGGTACGATAACCGCTTGGATCACATTATCTTCTGTCACAGCCTTTTGTCACTGCACCCAGTGCTGTGTGCTGCTGAAATGCTGCTGCTGGGTTGACGTCTCCTTTAAACCTCAACTGTTGTTACTTGAAATGTTTGCCAGAAATTGGTACAAATATCACCATTAGTAAAGGAACAGGCCTTCCTGCCAATACAACACGGCGTTATCCCCCACGCTTGCTGCTGCTTCGAAATCACTCAGTAACTTTCCACCTATTGAATCGCTGCACATGCACCTGCTACGGTAATGATAAGAACGTACAGCAAGTCCTGGATTTCAGCTATGCATAGCTTAGCACTTCCCAAACCAATACAACATCCATGAAATGCGAGCTACTGCTATCATTTTAGAGTTTTAAATTGTCAAGAGGAGGAATCAGATAACATTTCATTCATCTTTAATTCATTTAACTTTTTAAAATGTATCTGCACATGAAGTAATTCAAATGCTGTTGAATTTCACTGAAGGCTAATGGGAAATGTTCATGCAAATACAAGCCACAAATTCCGCTAACAATTTTCTTCCTTATAGGCAAAGACTAAAAGAAACATTAATGCCTGGTAAAGCATTCAGATAACTTCTATATACACCAAAGGTCAAATAATTCAGGCATTTTAACTGAGCTGCCTTGAATGTCAGCAGAAACCAGGTCTGGGTGCCTACAACTTTGCCCACTCCCTCAGCCACAGCAGTCCATCTACTGAAGAGCATTATCACCAGCATTCACCTCTGCCCCTACGTCCCCAATATTGGGTGGTGGATATCACTTAACTCTTCCAATTAACCCATTTTATTAACAGGTTGCTGAAAACACCACCACTGACATGAGACATAACTTGCAAACAGAACACATCATAAAGGCAATGTTTGCTAAATGCCTTAGTTGTTTCCCTTGGAATATTTAAATATTTCTCAATAAAAGTTCTTGTAAATATAAAGAAGTTTTCTAAACCCAAGGACTCCACCAGCATCAAAGCAAAACTAACCCAGCTTGATGCAGCCTAAGGAATTCTGCAAAACCTCCTCGATTCTCCTGTGCGTTCTGCTGTATCGGCACCAGCAAGTCAGGAACCCCTGAGCACTGGGTTGTTGCTGGCAAAGATCACCACTGTAAAAATCATGCCAGCAAAAAACTGCTGAAGGCAGATGTAACCACTGACATCCATAAAACTTCTGTGGTATCTGGCAGCCGGTTCACACTAACGTCTTCCAGTGCTGTTCACACTGCTGGGACCAAAGCATTAAGAACAGGAATCACTGAGGGGAAATTGTTTTGCTTTTTTCCCCTCCTTTTAAGAGAGCATAGTATTTCCACTTTACGTGCTGCTCGCCGTATGAAAATGTTTCAAGGAGCTGATAAAGAACTTTCCAGTTGTTTACCTGAAACCAGTCCAAGCAGGCAAGCATAATTAATCTCAATGCAAGTCAGGAATTCAGAAAGGAAATTACCCACTTAGACCTAGCAATTCCAAATGCGATAGCTGACTATGAACTGAATGGCAAAATGACTAACTATTGAAAAAAAAAAAAAAAAAGAAAGAAAGAAAAAACACAAGATTCCCTCAAAACAACAGACTACATGAACCCACCACCGCTACCTTCAAATGTCAGTCAAGTCCCAGTATGAGTGCTGCTCCCAGACCATGCCACAGGTATCCCAAGGGCATTTGGGTGGGTTAAACAACGTCAGAGCCAAACAAGGAGCAGCACACCCTTTTTTTTTTTTTTGAAGGCAGTAATGGTTTACACAAAATTACTGGGCTGCTTAGCACCGGTCATAGCTGTACCTCACTCAGGCACATATGGGAGAGAACATAAAGTAATTCCAGGTCACATGCAGAAGGGTACAGAGCCCTTGTCTCTGACATGCATCCACATCTCTCTGTGCTTGGGAGTATTCATTAAGGAGTTCCTCACAAGGGGGCATGAGCTTTTGTCCTCCATAGGTTTTCTTATGGGAATACATTCTGAATTTATGGCACCATACTAAAACACGTTTATGGCACAGGCAAAGTGTGTAAGTGTCACAAAACTCCAGGGAGGAAACAGCACAGCTATGCACAGCAGATTGGTCCAGCGGAATAAGATAAGCACACGTGATTATAAAATCAGCACCTCCCTACTCACACTCCCTTCTTCCCAAATACTTTCAAAATACATGCTTACAGAAACACCACTCTCAATATAACCAATACCAGTACAGCATTGCAGCAGCAAGCCAAATTATCTCTGCCTCTCACATGTGCTGCAATAAGGCAAGAACCTGCCACATCAAAATGAGTTAAAGTAATTTAATAAAAATGCACGCTACTTTTTTGGACCTGGCTACACCATGGCAGTTTTTCATTTGTTGCTCTGTCGCATGTGTCAAAAACAAACACCTGAAAAAAATGGTTTAGTTACTATAAATATATTAATAATAGCTGTTTATATAACTAAGTCAAAAATGCAATATCCTCAGCATACACTTTCTCTCCTGCACCAGGGTACGTGAGGTTTTACTAATGATTTTATGAGTTCAGTTGGGATTGGTTTTTCAGCAGTTCAGCTCTCCAACCAGCAGCGCAGTAGACAGCCAACAGTTAAATTTAATTTACAATTCAAAAGTTCACTGGCATATAGGTCTTTTAAATAGCTTAAAGGGGTTTTGTTTGTTTGTTTGTTGTGCCAGTGTTTTTTTTTTTTTTTTTTTTATGTACATTAGGAAATCCTTCTAGCTGGGAGCTTTCTTGCTGGCATCACTTTATCAGCTCCCCAGGCAAATTAAAATACTACTACATCAGTGACTACATTAGAGCTACTTATATAAGAAAGTTTCACAGGAATAAATCCTACCCTCCACTGATAAACAACACAGGCAAGTTGTTCAAAATGCACAAGACTTAGGAGGAGAAAGGGCACAAGCGTCTCTCAGCAAGTTACTTACGCAAAGATCCTAGCACGTTTTTATTACCATACAGCTTGTTTTGTTTTTTCAAACCAAACAAGTTATACTAAGGCATGCAACTGTTCAAATCAATTAAACAACGTCTGTCATGCTATTTGGAGACTTGAGTAGAGGTACACGGGACAATGATGACATTTGACTATCCTTCTGCAATAACATGGCAAAAATATATAATAATAATTCACCTAACATTTTTAGCACTATTTTGCTATCTATTTCCCTACAGAAGCAGATAGCATGTTCTCTATAATGCTAATCATGATGAGACCAGAATTAACTGTCACAGTACACTTGGGCAATTCAGTATTACTTCACACTTGAACGTTTTTTTCTTTTTTTTTTTCTTTTTAGAAGTCATTGATTTCTCAATAACGTCCCTGCGCACCCATGGGGAGCCACCACAGTACGAAGCAGAACAAATTCCAGGACAAATATTGCAACTGCCAGGAAAACACGCTGCCTTTAGTTCAGAGACAGAACAAAGCAAATCAAAGACCTAAGTACACCTCACGCAACCTAACCCTCATCCCTCCTTTTCAGGTGACAGTTTATTCCGGAGGAAAAAACCATAGCGTTACTTGGTACGTATGGAACTGTGCTTTCAGGCCTCCTGCACGCAGATAGCTGTATTTGTGTCACGTTTCCAAACTTTTCTCTGCCAATTAAAGCTAATCCCACTAGACACAAAGGTAACACTTTTACAGATGATGCCTTCAGGTGTCCAGAACCTCAACCACCGTTAGAAGGTCTGCTTTCATTCCTTACTGAATTGCCTCACCTGGATGCGTCCTTCAGAACCAACCTTTGACAAGCATTTTCTGGCCACATGATTTCAAAGGGAAAGTACTCTTATCACACCACCAAGATGACTCCTTTACCAGAAGGTAACTACATGCAGTCATAAGAAGTCTTATGATTAATGCCATAAAACAGTAAGGCAGTATGTGTTCCCGAAAGCTCCTTAGTCCTGATAACACTAACCTGAGCTAGGAATGCTTTATTACCACTGCAGCACCTCCAAATGCCAATCAACACCACAAAAATATATTGATGGATGGAATAATTACTCCTGCATAATGTACAGCACCATTTCTTGCTGTATGCATTCAAAAGTGTGTTCAAAACCATTCTTTCAGCTTAGCCTAGTCAGTGTTCAGACCTGATCCAAGTCTAGCTGGCCTGCTCTACAAGACAGATTGAAGTCCTACCTCTGACTTTCAAATGGATGAATCCAGTCAGGACAAGGTACTGGAGAGTGTTTGTATGAGGTTTTTAAAGGTATAATTCTAACAGAATATAAGAAGCCTTTATTTTGTAACGATGCTGTACTGTAAAAGAGACAAAAATGCAGAATTTCCAGGTCATTATTGCCCCAGCTTTACAGTAGAGCAGACCTTTGTAGCCTATCCCATGTCCACACTATCAGAGCAGTAAAAATGCATCTATAAACATCATTTCATCTATAAACTCATCTGTAAACATCTATAAACATCAGCATAGGCATCTACTGTCATGTGACAACACCACCTGAAATACACCATATGTTAGAGCAGCTACACGGAGCAGGCTGCAAGACACAAAATCAGTGTTTTGCTCTATCTTCCTGGAAGCTCTCTTTCCTTGGTGCTAAATAAGAGTACAGAATACATTTGCTTTCTGGGTGGTAGGTCAGACAGTCTTAGACTAAATGACTATCTGGTTAGGCTGAGAAGACCTCACAACTAAGCCAACAATGCCATGTCAGCATGTTTAAATAGAGAGAACACTTGTGGCTGAAAAAAAAAAAATAGCATGTCTTAGAGTTTAAGTGTCTGTAAACCAAAATATAGTTTTAAAACTATTAGAAAAAGGATGAGTGGAACATGCGGTCTGAAAAGCCCTATTCTCAGGGACACACAGCAAACACAAACATGCCAACTGCTCTAGACATGTTGTAAAGCACAGAGAGAGCAGAGCGCATCTCTCTCAAACGTTTGAGAGAAACTACAAGTCACAGTAAGACCAGGACATATAGACCTGCATTGTCAAAGGCTTAAGTACACAACTCAGACATTAAGAACTACACTGGATTTCCATAAACCTCATTAAAATTTTAAAAGTTCTTGCAATGAAACATTCTGCAAACATCAAAAAGTATCATTTGTATACTAATAAATAAAGATATGCAAGGGTGGAACAGCAGCCTGTAAATATATATATATATTATTTTTTTTAAAGCAGCCTTAAAACTTGATGTACATCAAAGTAATCTCGATAACCCTTCAATGAAGGGTTTAACAGAGAAACTGATGATTCAGATGGTACTGAGTCTGTAAGTCTGAAGACTTACACTTAGCAGGGTCCAATGCATTAGTATAATCTTTTAAAAAGAAAGTGCATAGACAGACTTCTAAAACTCAGTTTCATATCATGATTGAATAAAATCACGCCAGCAGCAGTTTCTCCAATTTTGTTGCTCAAAGTTTTGGATTATATGAAGTTCCACATCCCACTTCAGAGAGAAAAAAAAAAAAAAAAAACCACCCTTCACAGAGCATAACCTAATTTTTACCATAACCACCATAACGCTTTGACAGTAAAGTCTTAAAAAAAAAAAAAGAAGTAAAAAAAAAAAAAGTAAATGGAGTTATGTTTCTTTTACAGGCTTTAGCAACTCAGCTGTCATCATTTTAATACAATTCAGTTATTTTTTCAAAGTACATATTGTCAGCCTTCATGGTTCAACAAATAGATTAAAATAGCTGTTTGCAGAAGTCAATTGAAAACATTTGTGTTGATTGAGATGAATCACAGAAAAAGGCATCTGGGTGTTCAACAGCTTCACAACTGCAACTGCCATCCTCACATCGATACATCACCGGTACAGTCTTGCCCTTTGCAACTATTTATACTTTACAAAGCAGATTATAAGGTTTTCTGTCTTTTCTTCCTCCTTTGACCTTCCACATTTATTAACGTACAGCCAGCAAGGAAGACATGAATCACAGCATCAGGTCCTAATTCCTAGATTAGTTTCAGAGCAGGTGGACTCTTTATATACAGCCCAGCTGAAGTAAGGCAGCACAAATAACGTGAAAATCCTAATCTGACTTGACTCCTTCAGGTGTTCTATCCCCTTCCAATTACCCTTAATTCTAAAAGATTTACCTCTAGAAATTATGACACAAAAACAGCACAGGCCAAAAGCATGGGTGTGAACTGCATGGCTTAGCACTACTACTACACTGATGTGAGAGAGCTCTTTGAACAAAGAGTTTATTACCACTCCCTCTTCAATCTGAAAACGAAACAAGATAAAAACATCACACCTCGCTGCCAAGGAAATAAGGCCCTGAATTCTTCTGAGGGCTCTGAGGAGGGGTGCAAGCCCTGTGGTATGGATGAAAAATGCCACTGCGGACTCTGGAGCAGCATCAGAGTTTCACGCTGGTCATTGGAAAGTATCAGGACAGCGAATGCAGAGGCAGATTCTGCAGTATTTTTCAGCTTAAAAAGTATGACAATGTATAAAAATAACGCTCATTTGGAGGTATTTATCTTCCTATCTGTCTCTGGGATGATCAGAAGACCAATCACAGGCGCTGGGCAGGAGAAGGAGGAAATCCGAGCGAAATATTACCTCGGATGATCTTGAGGTCTCTTCCAACCTAGGCATTCTGTGATTCTGTGAATACTGCCAAGCCTGCCTCAGCATTTCTCAGTTTTCAGAGCTCACGGGTCCTGATGCGGCAGAGCCCCAGCAGCACGGCTCGGCCCCGCTCACAGCCCCCTGGCAGGCACCGCACCGTCCCCACAGGGCCCCGGGGAGCGCCTCACGCCGCCCTGCCCACACAGCGCTGCCCCGAGGGCAGGCGGCAGGCACTTCATCGAGGCAAACTCAGCCCCTCGCTTTGCTGTGGCGCCCCAGAACACCCAAAGGAGCCTTTTTAAGTTTTCCTAAGTGACTGACGCGAAGAATTTCCTGAGGGAAAAAAAAAAAAAAAAAAAACAGGTCGGTATTACCGGAGCGCTGACGGAGAAGTGCGAACCCAAACCGGGAACTCACGGACAGGGTCAGAAAGCCAACAAGCCAAGTGAAAAAGACGCTGGTATCACACCTGTGAGGAAAAAAAAAAAAAAAAAAACCCTCCTGGAGCAGCCAGGAGCCCTCCCCAGGCTCTCCCCTCGCCGCTCGCCCCGTCCCGGCCGGCTTCCCGTCAGGGCACTTGGCAGCCAGGTCGCGCCCAGCCTCCCCTCCCCTCCCCTCCCCTCCCCTCCCCGCGGAGGGGGATTATGCCGGCCTGATTTCCCGTGACCTACATAGCGCAACCGGCCCCCCTCAGCCCCTACCTGGCTCGGCGGCTCCCCCCCAACACGGCAGCCGGGCCGGGCCGGGCAGGGCCGGTGTCGGGGAGCGGGGCCGTGTGGCTGAGTCAGGGCGGCGGGGAGGAGCCGCCACCTGCCCGGCTCCGCCAGGCCCGGCCGCGCTGCCCCCTGCCGGCCGCCCGCTCCTGCCTCCGCCCGGGGGAGGGCGCCTGGAGGCGGCCCGCGGGTCTGTGGGGTGGCTCTAGGCACTGGGGAAGGGTCCTTCAGCCTCGGGACGGCAATAAAGTGGTAATAACAACGCACAGCACATGGCTCTGGGGCTTTATGGCTGGGCCCGCGAAGGGAAGGTGGCCCCGGTTATGCGCGTCACTAGATGGCACTGTTATACACGCACCTCTGTGTTTTTTTTTTTTCTTTTCCCTTAGCTGGTGCTGCAGCACACGACTGCCTGCCTGCCTGCCTGCCTGCACAAGTGCTGGTGCTCCTCGGGGTGCGTTTCTGCCAGCAGCTGCCTCTCCCAAGGGCTCTTTCCTCGGTGAGTCACTGCAGGCCTGCAGGGCCTGTGCCCCTGTGTGGGGCTGCAGGGGGAACTGAAGCCTGAAGTCATTAAAACTGAAAAAGCCCTCACAGGTCATCAGGTCCAACCATCCCTGACCAATGTCACCCACTAACCATGTCCCCAAGCACCACATCCAACCTCTCCTTAAACACCCCCAGGGACAATGACTCTACCACCTCCCTGGGCAACCCATGCCAACGCCTGACTACTCCTTCTGAAATTTATCCTAATTTCTAACCTAAACTTCCCCTGGCACAACTTGAGGCCCTTCCCTCTAGTCCTATCGCTAGTTATCTGTGGTTAGATGTTAGGAAGAACTTCTTCACTGAAAGGGTTGTGAGGCATTGGAACAGGCTGCCCAGGGAAGTGGTGGAGTCACCATCCCTGGAAGTCTTCAAAAGACGTTTAGATGTAGAGCTTAGGGATATGGTTTAGTGGGGACTGCTAGCGTTAGGTCAGAGGTTGGACTCGATGATCTTGAGGTCTCTTCCAACCTAGAAATTCTGTGATTCTGTGAAGAGGCCGACCCCCAGATCAAAGAAGTTGCCCAGCTTTGTGCCATTTATTTCTCCTTCATGGAACAGCAGCAAACCAGAAGCGCCAACAGCCTTGTTAAATCCAGCCCAGGACACTTAAGTATTAGAAATTAAAGGTAGTTTCCCAATGATGTTAGCTATAGCTTGTATTTCTCTATCCTTTAACTGTGGTAGACTGCTGTTGGTGAATAGTTAAGCATGGTTTGCTGTGTCTTCCTTCTTTTTTTTTTTTTTTAAAAAAAAAGGTTTCAAGTGAATTAATTAGACTGTCACCATACTGATTGTGATTTTGCTAATGACTCCAAATAGGAAAAGACATTGGCCTATTAGAGTAACTGCTCATTTACATAAAGATATAATATAATTTACCAAGTGTAATGGTATTCTCTGTGAGCTCAGGAAGTGTTCTCTCCAAATGCACTATGTAATTAAAGAATAATTTACTAAGGTTGCTAACTACATAGGACCTCACAAACTAACTCACACCTAGGTATGCTAGAGTTAAGATTTCCCAACCCAGGACAAAGCTGTCATCCAAAAGTCCAGTCAGAAATTAAACTACCTTGAGTCAGGTTCCTCCATTTAGAATAACCGAAAGAATTAAAATATCTTGACATGTAGAAATTAAATCTAAGCTTTTGGAGTGAGGGGTGGGGGAAGCAGCCATTCCGGAGATAACAGTTCTTCCCTCTTCTCCTGTTGTTTATTATTTTCAGAACTGCAAGATGAATTGTTAGTTCAACATTATTCTTTAATTGTAAATGCTATGGTAGAAGTGCTCAGCAGAGGTACCAAAACATTCTCATTGTCTGAATTCAGGGTGAATGTTGCCCAGATCTCTGGTAGTTTATTTCTCTGTTGGAGACATGTATTTCAATGTTAGATGCAATATTTCTTACCATTTGTTCAGGAAACAGCTTCTGTGTGCTGCCATAGCGCTTGGATTCACAGGTAGGTGGCATTCAGCATCTGCCTACAACAGCAGAGCAGAAGCCAGCTTGGGAATTTGGTAAAAGTGTCTAGAGGACTCTAGCAGAAATTGAGAGGATACTTCTGCTTAAATTGCTCAGTCTCAGCAGCGTGGGAGTTGCCAGCCAGCGCACAGATGCCTTCATCATAAGTAGATCATTAAGGAGTAAGCCTCTGCAACAGGATCTGTTACAGATGCTGATAAAATCCATTTCATTTCTTTCTATTGCTGCTGTAAGCATTTCAAAAACACTCCATAATTATTTTTCATGGGGTAGTTAGGTGGAAGCCACGATAGCTGTCCCTTTATATCCCTATCTCTTAATCATTAGATAGGCTGTTCTATCACACAGTTAGATGGAAGAGATGGAAATGTAAAGATGGCTTATCACAAACTCCTGCTAATCCTCCTAGTGGCCCTTTTTGTTCTGAAGGCATTCTTAGCATCTAAGAAATACTTCACCAAGATAAAACAGTAAGAGGCATAATACCTGACTGACAGGAGAGCTGCAAGAACTAAAGGTAATGCAAGTTTTTAGCAAACAGCATATGCCTGTCTTGAATGTTGTGTCATCAGGACAAGTGTACAGCGTCTAGTAAAGTTTAAGCAATAATTACAGCTAAATTTGTATTTATAGTAGTTAGAGAATATAACAACATGTGTGGTTATACTTTTGGGCACTGGTTTTACTCCATGGAAAGATCAAGCTTTCTAAAGAAATTCCATGAAGTTTCTCCTTTCTGTGACCCAGGGACAGTTTTCATTTTGCAAATAAAATTGCCAAAGTAGATTGACAACTGTAAAACAGACAGGTTTTAGAAGAGCTCTCTTACTGTAAATTTCTTCACCATTTTTGGTATGTCACATGTCTTTAAGTGTGCTTTGTGCAAAAAATTTAACTGTACTCTCCAACTACAAGCTTCAGGTGTGCTACCAGTGGAGAATCCATGAAATAGAAACAGTTTCATTAAGATGCAGGTTTTCTTTGATGTGTTGTTGATATCACCTCAGTAAAACAAGCCTGTACTACATTTGCTTCTTAGTGAGAGTTCTGTTTTCCAGGAAAAGTATTAGAGAATAAAAATGATCTATTTAGGAACAGAGAGAAACATGGGCATGTGTTCAAAGTCACGTGAAATGCCATGGTAGAACCTTTCTTCCACACCTTCTGTGAGCAATAAGAAAAAAAAATAAAATCTGCTTTAGATCTTAAGAAAGGTCCTTTAAGATCTTTCTCTGTACATACCCTAAAACCTTCATACAAAGAAAGACAAACACTACTTTAAATGCTTATGAAAAATCATCAGTTACTTCTACCTAAACCATACTTCATCTGAAAGATATAAACCATGCTTATCCCTTAATGTTCAAAGATGTCCCCAAGCTTTGTTTTGTGATAGTTTTGCAGATATTTTGCTTCAGCACACAACTCACAGTGTAATGCCATTCTAAAATCATTACTACATGAAAGATAAATGTTTTACTTACGTGAATAGAATCCAGATACTTTGCTAGACTGGTAACTAATAAAAATATCCATGTAGATTGGAAATTAATGTTACCTTTCAGTACTTAAGCAATGTGTTTGTGATTGATGAATATGAGAACCTAAGGAATAAGAAATAACAATTTGTTTGCTAAGAAAAAGAAACAATACATTCTGAAATATCTGTCCTCTGATGAACAGAAACATCTTAAAAGATCTCATAAACTCATCTAATTGGTATTTTTTGATTTACTCATTCCAAGAGGACTTCTTAAAATAAAAGAAAGTTTGTTAAAGAAGTTTTATACCTGCATTTAGTTAAAAAAAACTCACCTTTGACCACTATAAATTAGCGATTTATGAGACAAATTAAAATAAATTCACTGTTCCTTTAACAAAATTATTTTTCCTTTTTAAAACCAGATTTGGTTATCTATGATACATTGTAAGGGCCTGACACTAATTTTGAGAATAAGTTAATTCATTGTGCTCCAAAAGTCAGTCCACTTATACCCTGCAATTTCTCATATGCTATAAAATGGCACAGGTCAGCACTGCTATCAAAAGAAGTAATCTTGCCTTTCTTCACCCATTTTGTCTCTCCCTAAACATCCTGGCACAGAACATTTTTGCAGCTGTTTAATAAATGAGATCAGTTCCCTGATCCAGATTAAAATTAACCCTCTTTTTCTATGGCTAGTTTTGACATGGATCAGGTCTCTGATCAGGTTCACCTGCCACCATATAAATCCTCACCCTGACAGAAAAGAGGAAGCAGTGTGCGTACAGGAATGAGGTGGGACTACATAAATCAGCATAAGGAACGTGTGAAACTATGGTTTTAAAAACCTCCTTGTGTTGTTTTTCTTTTATTTTTTGTTTTGTTTGAGAGTATGAGTCTAAAGCATATGCTGCAATATCCTCAGCATTATGTGAGAACTTGCCTTCTTTCTGCTTTGAAAACACAGAGCTGAGTCCTGGACTTGTGCTGTAAATCCTTCAAGCTGTGTACTTAGGAAGGAGGAGGACAACTGATAACTTCTTTAAAATAAAGTCTCCTTTCCCACAGAAACAAACAAACAAACAAAACTACTTCTATCTCTATAGGCTGTTACCAGTTCAAGGTAGTTTCAGGACAGAAAATTCTTCAGGCTGTTATAGATTTCTTCTGGATTTACTAACCCATCCCTGCCAGCAAAGATTTATGTCTGGCCCCTAGCAAATTGCTTACCTTAAGAATACAGCTGAAGGATATTTAACAAAAATATGTCCCTAGAGGAAAAGCAGTGGTTTAGTCCTGCTTTTCTAATTACAAATTATCCTCCAAGGTCCAGTGGGAGCTTCAAGCAAGAACTATATAACACATTTCTTAATAAAAAATCAGGTTATCAGCATTATTATACTTTTCTAATTAAACAGATTGTGATTATAGCTAACATGGTATTTAAGCAAACAGTGCCAAAGCTACTCTTCCATAACCTGTAACCTGCCCATATGTCACATGTAGTCAATAGTGCAAAAACATCCTGGTGTTCTGTCCCTGCCCCCTAGAAAGTCACCTCAGACAAGCTGGATTTAATCATTTAATTATCTCAGATTTAAAAAAAAAAAAAAAAAAGTGTTGACAGTTGATCAGTAGGGAATATTTTAGTAGACCTGAATAGCACCATTGAACTCAGATAAAAGGCCTAATCTCAGCTAATTACAACGTGATCTATGTCGATTCCTTAGAGAAACAGGCACTCATTGATACCTGCACAGTATTCTCCCTGTTTTGATAAAGTTCCCCCCACACACCCCGGGTTTTCACTACTACTTTGCCATTGCAAAGTGACATTCTGTCTGCTCTCATAAAATCTTCCGCTTTGTCCTCTTGACAGACCACCTTGGGAGGCTGTCTAATCGCTGGGCTACTGGTAATGGGAAATAGGTTACCTGCGATACAGGAAAATCCTGTGGTCTGTGTTGCATTAAGCCCATTTGCCAGATGTGAAGTTGGACATTCTAGATTTTTTTTCCTGAACTAACATGACTTTGCACCCACAGGAAATTGATACCAAGGCAAGGTAAAGAAAGAATTTGTCATACTGCATGTGCTGCTGGTCTCTGGATAGTACTTCTGTCCATCTACATGCCTGAAGATGCAAAGAAAACAGGCAATGAAAGATCTCGTTAGTCTGCACGTCTCTCTTACACCACTTAAAATACAATGAAATATTATTAAGTATCATTTTTTATGTGAGCATATGAATACTGATTTCCTCTATGAATGAATCAGTACTAGGCACGAGATGAGGTATTCAGCTGCTAGACAAAAAAATCTATAGTGAATCAGAGAGTAATTCCTGGTAGTGTTTTGTTCCTCTGCATGTTCTTTTTTGTTCCTTCCTTAGGTCTGGAATAAAGTGATTCTTTACCATTGTCAGATAGTTTGTGAAGTCAGGAGGCACTACTTTCTACAGAAAAAATAAGAGAGAGAAACGGTACTTGCAAAGGAGGAAAACTGCTTTGTGTTTCTTGCACACGATGTACAGATTTATTTTTTTTTCTTGGAAATTGAGTTTTTTTAATGTTTTATATTATAGTTTATCTTCTTTTCAGAGTTTATGGCTAAGGCATAAGTATAAAGTAAACTGAGAAAAGTTTTTATTTTTTGAAAATTTGTTTTTCTCATTTTTACCAATAGCAATTTTATTTATACCAAATAAATAGTATAAGAGAAAAGTTGGGCACCTATCTTTGTGCAAGGTTAATTACTAGAAACTCTCAGGGCAGTTAGAGACTCACAGAAAGAGACAGAGAATAGTCAAGACGAGAACCTACAGTATGATTTCCAACAAGTTCACAGTCCTAAAGCTTCATATTTTTAAGGTCCCTCCCTGTTCTGCAGGGTATTCAGTAGGAAGTTTTATTGAAATCCAGAGCAATTTGCTGAAATGGACGCCAATGGCCATTTGGAGAGGTAGGATCAAGGATCACCATCAGTAGGTGGCTAAATTGTTTAAAACAAAATCCTATGGGGATAAACAAAATAAATAAAAAAAAATAAAAAATAAAAAGAAGAGAGAGAGAGAGAAATCTTGCAGGTGAGAACTTCTCATAACCCTTCACATTTCAAAGTCATTGAATGAAATGCATAAACAGTGTTAGGATCAAAGACCAGGCCCCAAGTCTCCTTCTCTCCCTTCGAGAGCTGAGTTCCTAGCTGCCAGGTGGCATAAGCGTGCTCCACTTGCTTGCTCTTCCCAGCCTGGTGCACTTTGCAGCATACCCCTGCTTCAAAAGACTCCCACTTTGTGTAAATTGCTGGGTAAGAAATACTGAAGCAAGGAAGGAAATGTCAGTTTGAATTTCTTGGGATGAGGAAAAACTAAACCTTACTCTTTTATTTTGTAGGCAAATGATCTCTCAGTGTACTATTTCTAGGGCCAAGAGCGACTCCTTTACAGATGCCTTTCTGCAGAGAGAAAAGTCCCTTTGCTTCTTACTAAGAGCAGTTTCTAGACTCTGGGCGTTAACTAAAAGAAAATCTCCATTTTCTAGTCTCTAATTCATACACTGAATCTTCAGAAAGGGCAGGTCTGCAGTTGCACTCTTGTGTGTTGTCTGTCTTCTAGGCAGAGCTCCCTGCTCAGTGGCAGGCTATTTGGATGGTCTTTTTAAGTGGCTTAGCTCTCCTCATGCACTCTGTGTAGAACCTGTAACTCAGTTACAAGTTCCATTCTAGCATCTGGAAGCTAGGCAGTGCCACTGCTGCTGGAAATCTGGCCAGTACTGTCTTGATGAAGGCAAAATAGAGAACCTGAAATAGTCTGAATTCTAATTCACGGGAATTTGCCCTTCAGCAGCCTTTTTTAGGGTATTTTTATTGAATTGTTTTTCTTTTCCTCTTTTTTTCCTTAGGCTTCTCTCCTAAAAACAAGATTCTGTAATATTTTGCTTGCATCAAAGGAAACTTGCATATAAGTGCAATCTATACTAAGCAAAAGAAAACAACGCACAGTTAGTATCCCCGTAATCCTAGGTCGGATTGCATAGTGCCGTGTTGCTCATTTTGAACTTGGTCTCTTACAATTACAGAAATATGGCCTAACTGTACAACATGCATTGTACATATTCGTCTCAGAATCAGTTACCATTTGCACACCCCAGAACTTGTATATTTACAGAATGGAAGCTGTCAGATACTATTGTCTTGAGAGTCCTTATCAAAAGACATTACATGTTCAAGTTTAAGCTTGACACCTTTGTTTAAAGAATAATCATTTTTAGGGAGTCTGTCTTAGCATGCAGCCACTGGAAATGATAATCCTGATGGAATTCAGTGTTTTTCATTTGTTGGCCCTGGCAGCTGTGCGTTAGTAAAATAAATAAATTAAATAAACAGCAACATCTGTTCCAGTCACTGGGGGCTTATTGCTGGAGTTATCTGCATCAGATGGGAGGAGAAGCTCTAGTGGAGGAGTTCTGCTTTCCAGAGCAGAGATTAGCGGACTCACTAGGAATAAATATGTTGACTCGTGTGACCTGTGGGAAATATCTCACCTGCCAAATGATGACGTTACCTAGTATTAGAGTCAGAAGTCCTCTAGCATCTACCCTGTGTTATTCATACGAGTATTATATTTCGAGAGCTCCTATGGTGTCAGTCTGTATCTTATGTAGCTGAGAAGCAAAGCCTGTTGTTTTTTCTTTTAGTAAATTATTCTTGGCTCCAGGTTACCTTCCTCTCTCTCTTCTTTAGGAACAGTATGAATGTGTGTGTGTGTGCGTACATGTATATGAATATACACATAATCCTCTGTGTGCATATTTGCATGGGGGGGATTAGACAATACACATATGACTTTACGTGCTGTAGTCAAGGCACCTCCCTGTTTTGTTTTGATAAACTAAGCAATAAATGTACTGGATAGCTGTGATGCGCAGGCAGTAAAACTAGGTGATCTAATAATGCCTCTGGATTTAAACTCCATGCATCTCTCCATAAACAAACCTGGGAGAGCAATCACACAAATAGGTATTCCTACCTATTAATTTAACGAATGCTCTGTTATGTTTTTTTTTGTTTGTTTGTTTGTTTTTTTAAGCGTAACATAAATTCTTAATCAGACAGACACGTGTAACTTGCCAGTGTCTTCAAAGTTGTCTGGGAATGTAGTGGAGAGCTATAGGAAAAAAATGGCAGCATGAACCAGAATGGTTCACTTCCCTTACTGGAATCCAGAAACTCAAACAGCAGTGGCTGACCAGGGTTGCAACCATAAGCAGAAATACAAGCTAATTAAAAAATATTACATCGGAAGGTTTAAAAAGAAAAAGTTGATAGACTTCAGAAGATTGTTGTGCTGCTGGAGTGCTGTAGCTGTGTGCTGCATGGCTGTTTCTGTTGGCAAGATCAGGTTTCTGCGAAACTATTTCTGTACTGAGTCCTGAGCACTTAGGGGTTTATGGTCGTTAATCTGTGCTCAGATGGAGCCTGAAACTTGGGAGAGGGCTTCCTTTGACAGAAGTTGCACCCCTCTGGGGAGGTAGCTCGTTCCCCACCTTCTTATAGTTGTTGTACAGACACCAATTTGGGTCTGACCATAGCAGCCACAGAAACACAGCATCTGTTGTGTGGGAAGGGATCTCTGGAGGCCACCTACGCCATATCCCTGCTGAGAGCAGGACCAAATAAATCCAGTTGCTCGGGGCCTTGTCCAGGCAGGCTTTGGGTGTCTTATATCCAAGGATGGAGATCTCACAGCTTTTCTGGGCCCTTGTTCCACTGTTTGACTGCCCTCACAGTAACAGTTTTTCCTGATAGCTAGTGGGATTTTTTATTTATTTTTTTATTTTATTCTAACTTCAGCCCGTTGCCTCTTGCTCTGCTACTGGGCACCTTTGAAATAAGCCAGGGGCACACTGCTAACTCACATTCAGCTTGTTGTCAAACACTGAGCTGCTTTCTACCTAGTCGGCTTCCAGCCTGCAGTGTTTTATGAGGTGGTTCCACCCTTGACACAGGACTTTGCCTTTGCCCTTGTTAAACTTGATGAGCTTCCCAGCAGCCCATTTACCCCGGGTGCAGTGGCCCCTCTGAATTAGCAGCATATCAGCTGCGCCCTGAGTTTGGTGTCATTCCTAAACTGGCTGTGGTTGCAAGCCATCCCATCATCCAGGCCTTTATTAAAGGTACAAACCCCAGCCTGAAGGCACTGTGGTAACTGACTGCTGGCTGGATTTTATACCATGGATCACAACGTCCTTGGCTCAACTATACAGCCAGGTACAATGTCTACCTTCGTAGGAGAGGCAGCTGTCAAGGATCATAATGCTTATTTCCTTAATTTTAATCAATAGGAGGCTGTGGCATTGTTATTCCCATAGCACGTGCACTAGAGGGCAGTCAATAAAGGGATGTGATTGCAGGTTTAAAGCTGTGAGCAAGTGGGAGGTGGTGGGAGCGTGAGCGGTAGCAGCTGAAGCCTAGGAAGAGGTGTCAGCACGTCTTGCTAGTTCGCTGGTTGTTGCAACACACTGCTTCGAAGTCAACAAATAAAATGGGTTCAAAGAGAGTTTAAAAAAAGGAGAACAAGTCCCACTATTATAATGTATATTTTTAAAAGTACTCCTGGTACTACCTCTGTCTCAGAAGGCTTCTGAACTGTTAATTACCTGGTTTTCATTCTCTTCCCCTAAGTGTGTATCGTCAGCTATTGCAGAAGGTGGGACATTGGGCCGGACAGACCCAGCTGTGTGAGCGTTTATGAGGACTTGACTTCCACCTCTTTTTAAATTAGAAAGATGAAAGCATCAACAGGCTAAGTGGTAGTGAGATAGACACTGAAGGAAAGAACATGTTGAGTTTGTTTTGATATCTAGAAGGAAGTGGAGGAGGTTGGAGGTTCCCACTTTCTTTTTCATCCTTTGAAAACATCAATTAAACGTAAGCAGCAGGTGCAGAAGAGAAAGGAGCGGAATAGGGTCTACTTAGAGTAATTGCTGGAGCTCTGGGAAGAGTTACATTTACCAGTTCTCTCTGCTTTAAGCATTGAATGGCAGCCAAGTAAGTCAGATGGGTATGTGTGTGGAAAAGGGGGATATGTAGGAATCGGAAGGAACATGAACATGCTAGCAAAGGCTTCTTCAACTTTGTGTGAGGGTGCTTTTCAGTTTTAAAACTGTACCTTATTCTGACATATTATTTTCAGGCTTGCTGCAGTGACAGTTACTCATGAAAGTATAATGCAGCCTATATTGGATTACTAATTGGTTGGCATTCCTCTCTCCACTTTTCTTAATTTTGTACTACTTCTGGTCTGCAAAAAACATTAGCAATATGTGGATATCACAGATACAGAAATAAGGAATTGCAGCATGAAGATATTTATTGTGTAATAACTAAATTTGGTAATTGCAGCTATTTGAAGTGTAACTTTATATGGTTCATATCAAATAATTATATTTTTTAAGCACAATGAGCTATATAATTTAGTGGCATGGGAAATAACCTCTTAAAAAGTTGCTGTGGCTAATGCTTTTTTCATACTGATTTTATGCTTGTAGAACTTCGTCAGCTTTAATGGAATTAATCCCAATTTTCATTTACATAAATGCAAAGAAGCCTCAGCCTAAGCTTTACTTTACATACTGTTTCAAGTGTGCTTGGAACTGCTAAACCCACTTAATTCCACATAAAATTAAAGTTTAAAACAGAGCGTCCTAATTGTTCTCATTTCACACATAAGCCTCTGTGGCAAACAACAAAACAGACAATGTTCTTTGACATTTTAGATTTACTGTACTGGTTGAATATTCAGTGGCTTTTGAGCTGTATTTTTATCAATGAAAAGTCTGTGAAACCCCTTGACTGGAAATCAGTTTGTATTAATGAAATCCACTAGCTTCCATAGACCATGGAAGTACGAACTGCCTGTATCAAAGGGAGAAAAAAGCATTTGATTTTTAAGACATAAATCAAGCCTTCGTTTCTTGCTCTTTGATCAGTTTTGCTTATGTGGGCACGTAATCTGACCCCCTTTGCCATCTAATTTTCAGACTCTCCCTCCCCTCACTATTCAGCTTTTATCAAGGCCAGATTTTTCTTTTTTTTTTTTTTTTCTGCAGGGAGCAGTCATGTCTCATTCATTTTTCTCTCTGGTGTTTAGAATCCCTGTTGCAAAGTTTAAGCCATTAGGAAATGCCCACCTCTTGGAACATCAAGCACATCCTTTTTTTTTTGTTACTAGGCTGCCGCACCATGGCCGTATGCGTAAACTACAGTTGTAGTTCTGCTGAAGTAAGCTGTACTGCAGGAGTTTTTGTGAGTGTGATAGATAAATCAGGCTTTCATTTCTTGCTTTGCTCCAGGGAGAGTATTATTACCTTACAGAGGACAAACTAATAGACTACCATTTTACCTGTAGGCACCAACCACGCTGGTATCTTAAGTATGTTACAGACTATCCTTTTGATCATTAATACTGTGCATGCTCTAGTATCCCAACATGTAATTTATCACTATGCTGCTTCCCCTGGCTGTTAGTAGTAGGATACCCTAAATCAATGCTATTTTAAATTGGATTTTCAAGTGAGTGAATATTCAGACTTTTATGCCAGTAAGCAAAGGGATAAACTTTCAAAATACCTTCCCGAAGAAATCAAGTAGATGCATCAACTGAAACACATCTGATGTCCTTTATAAGTGTGAAGTTTCAACGGTTTTGAATCTGTGCAGCAATTAAGTCATGGAAGTGAAGCAACGTGTGTTTCAAACATAGAGCCCAATGGGTAGCCATACACAGTGGTTTAAAATGACTATCAGTTTCTTCATAACATATTGTCAGGGCTTCAAAATTATCCTGTTTTCTCTATAAACAATAGCTACCATTTGAAAATATTCTGAAAAACTAAAAGTCCAGAGCAAAGGGAACTCATTCGGGAGAGAAGAAAAAGGTCTTACTGGCACAGTAGCCCAGCAGCGTGAAAGCAAGCTAAAAAAAATTCATATGTATTTTCCTCTGAATATTCTCCTGTATCCACTCTTGGGTGTGCTGGAGGGCAGAGGGGAAGGAAGACTGTTAAAAATTAAACAGCTTGCTCTTACTAATATAAAAATCCATCATACAGTCATCATTGATTTAAACTAAAACAAGTGCTGACCTTTGGCCATGTTAGTAACATTGTTCCAGAAAATCTCTATGGCATTTTAATATTTTGTGTTAATGTAGATTAACATTATTACAAGGAACAAAACTTCTTAGACTAATGTTCCCCAGGATGTTCGACCCTAAGGCACCTTTGATTTCTAAACAGAACCCACTGTTAAAAGTGCTAATGAGTGCTGCCAAAAAGGTAACAGTCCTATGCCCTAAGAAGCCAAACTGTGATATATATATTAGGAGGCTCTGAAGGCCCTGGTTATATCTCCCCATTTAGTAATATTACAAGTAAAATTTATTAGGAGCAGGAGGCTGAGAAAGAAAGGGAGATCATAAAACAATGTAAAGCAGGAGCTCAAAAAGAAGCTGGATGAGAAACAGCTTGGGTATGGGAACTAAACCAGTAGAGAAGGAAATAAAAAAATTAAAAAAAAAAAAAAATCATTTCCCAAGTATTTCTGCAGCAGTCAGCGCAAGCAAGAGCAACATAAGAGGTGTCGCTTAAAACCATACACTGAAGTTGCAAGTGTCAGTATTGAAATACAAGAAAAGTATTTTTAAAGAACGGGGATGCTGCCCAAATAGCTCGAGACTGAAATGCAAAAGAAAGCGAGGCTGCCTGAGGCGTGATGCAGGCAGCGCAGGAACCTCCTCTGCTGCTTATTTGTCACAGCAGAAGCACCAGGGTCCCTCGAGTACCGACCGGTGCTGTGTGTACAAACCCAGGCAGTGCTGCAGTGCAGCAGGCTTTGGCATTGAACACATACAGCTGAAGCACCGTCTGCCAGCAAGGCTAAAGTGTGAGACTTGGAGCAGGAGAGAGTGAAATAATACCAACCCAATTTGTGTTGGATAGCACTGTGGCAGGTAGATGCACAAGCAAAGCATGTATGCAGAGGCACAGAGCTAACAAGAGCTAGGTTAGCTGCAGTTTCCAGGAATTAGTTCAGCTGTTGGTTGAAGATGGTGAATCAAACTGCAAATCAGATCAGATCCTGTAACAGCCACCACAGTTTTTTAGCTGCTGTAATGATTTCCTTCTCCTGGAGACATTAAAAATGCCCTTCTTTTACAGTATGTTGTATCGTTTTTCCTGGAAATTTTTGCATAACTTAGTTGCCATTTATCATTTTTTTCCCTACATTCTTCCTGCAGGGTTGGGAATCCCAGTGCACTGTATTGCAGTAGGGCTGCAACAGGACTGTAATTTATGCTGCTGAATTCCACACATAACTATTCTCAAAATGTCACTGTCCCTTTGTTTTTATAATGGCATTGTATTACAGGACTATATTTAGTTGAAAACTTTTCACCTGTAGGTCTGTCTCTGCTTCCAAGACAGTAGGTGTCTGACATTGATACATGTATTTAAAACAAAATAACATGCCCTCAATAGAACATTTCGGAAATGTAAAAGCATTTCTTAACACTGCTGAGTGATCGTAATCCCAAGAAAGAGACCTTTTTTCCCTTGTGCATCTGAATCTTTCACAAGGGGAAAAGGCCCACTAAACCAAATCAACCTTAGTGACAAGATGTGGAAATATAAATAACTGCTTTTACCTTATCTTTGTTTCCTCTTGTTCTGTTTACTATAAATTAGTCAGGCAAACAGATTCTGTGTATTTATTTTATCATAGAGTCCAGGCGATTGTGCCTAGAGAATACAAATGTTGTTTTCCTGGTGTTTCTCCCTTGCCACTAAAGACCTGGAGTAAGTAGTGTTACTGAACCTACAAGGCTGGAGCCCCAGAGAGGCAGAGTTAGTTACGTGCTTCTGCAATCCCGGTCCTTTTGCTTGCCTGACAGTTTCCATATGCAGTGTGCTTCCTTTCTCTTGTCTGGTTGTTGGTTTATTGGTGGTGGTGGTTTTGGTGGTGGTTTTTGTGTGTGTTGCTTTTGTTTTGTGATTTTTTTTTTTCCTATCTATCTGTTTTGCCAGTAAGCAATTCCCTGCAGGATCAGTGCATCTGTACGGTACCCAGCACAAAAGGGACCAATCTGAGTTGGAAGCTCTTTGTGTCATTATAATCACACTAATAAGTTCTTTAGCCTGGGTACTGTAGCTCATTTTATCAGATTTTACCAGATGTGCTTCCTCACAGCACTTCTTTCTCAGTAATATTCTGGTTTAGTGGGGAGGAGAAGATGAGAAGGAGCAGGGCACCTGCTACAACACTTGCAAAATGATGGAGGTCACGGTCAGATCCAATTAAGAACAAGAACTGAAGAGATACTGTAGTTAGTATCCCCGTCAGCTATCCAGTGCTCTGTCCTCTCTCACCTCAGTCCAAGTTTTGCATTAAAATAATTTCCTGCCTTGATTTTCCTCCTTTGTTTAATTATCTGTATTGTTTGCTCTATTCCTTTTCATGTTACATTTATTAAGCTATTTCTTTCCCTGTTGGCTTAACTGCAGAAGTCTTGTGTTGAATATGCATGGAATCTACCACAACCTTCAGGCACTGGTGAATCTCCAATACTGTTATTTTATAATAGATATTTTGTGGACACTACACACACAGTAGTAGTAAATTTATTGAAGTGTAAAGAGAAAAAAACTGCTCGGTACAATGCAGTGCTCCAGGACCACAATTTGGTATAGCTCTCCATCACAGACAAACATCAAGTTATACTGTCTGTCATAAAAGAATTGGATGTGATAAATTCTGTGAGCAGTATATTAAATTTAAGGCTTGAAAACTAGCCACTTTCACAGTGCCAGCTCCAGGAAGCTGGCTCGATTTCCCTTTGGCTTGATATTTAACAAATTGCCATGAAATTATGTGGGTGTTCCTTTCTTTCTCTTCAAAACACTGCCTTTTGAAACTTCACTCTTCAATATTTTCTGTGCACATCCTAATGGATAAACATTCACATCTCAGGATTTCTCACAATTGGCAGAAATTGGCAGCTTTGTTGTTTGTGAGAAGAGGCAAAGGACAGAAATGGAATGGCATTATTGCCCCATAAATGTGATTTCATCAAATGAGCCTGCAAGCCTGGAAAATTCATAGTTCTCCCTTTGGATTGCTTCAACACTGGATGTGTTCTGTGGATAATGTGAGAACTTGCATGCCTGGTCCAAAACCAGCTGAAGTTGGCAGAAAGACTCAATTGTTTTGATGGTAATTCTTTGGAATATATGTCCTTATCTACTGACATGGAATAAAATAAGTATATGGAAATACCTGTGCCAAGCTTCTGTTCCATCCTCACTGCCAGATGACAACTCAGGGAAAGCACTCATGGTTTTGCTGCTTTTCAGATGGGGAAACCCAGTCTTGATATAAGTGGGAGCCTGCCAAATTAAGTAAATGATGCATCAGCTGAAAGACTGCAAGAGAATTTTTATGCTGTGTGTCTAGAAGCGGGATGAATGAATTCATAGCCTTAGGGGAGGATCGGCAAGACTTTAAGCCATCCCTGTAATCCTCTGATGCTGGGTGTCTTTGCAACTGGCTGCAAGCCTAGGGAGTCTCTAGCAGCCTGGTGCTGAAGTTCTGGCTCTGACAGCTTCCATGTGCCACATTTTGCAAGAGGCCCTTGAATAAACAGCCTTTATATTCTTTTTTACACCACCGGCTGCAAGGGCTCCACCAACCGCAGAACACTCCAGCTTTCTTAAGGGGCATAAAGCGGGTAGAGCACATGTGATGATATTTACTGTGCACAAGAGCTACTTCACTTTTATTGAGAAGCCCAAAATAATTTTTATGAGGCTCACTTACCAGGAAGCGGTGTGTTGATAGGTCTCTCTTGCCACCGATTCTGTTCACCACTGAGCTGGCACCCCCAGAAATACTGGAGAAATGCAGATGTAACTCCTGAGGCTGTGCCAAAACCTATGCAAAACTTTCTTGTGATCATTCTAGATCAAAGTGGACCCTATAAGTTCATCGTAAATGAGCTAAAATTATACAGAGAATAAGTACAGAAACACAACTTTTTGTTGCAGCTAACAAAAGATTAATGTAACTGAGATAAAAATGAGGAATCCATCAAACATGCAGTTGACAGCACAAACATAGAAACTGTGATATCAAATGTAAGTCCAGAATTTCTGTGAATAACAAACAACTCAGCATTTCCTTTTATTCTTTTTATTTCCTTGATTAAGCTATTAAAGACTGGGGAGTGTTTGGGGGTGTTTAGAAGCCAGAAATTAACTAGAATGTGTAGAGCAATTTTGCTCTCTTGCTTCTACCACCCTGTTTCTGTTCCTTAAAACTGCTCATCCTTATTAGCAGTCACGTCTCTGTCTTTCACCAATGAAAAGTCTTACGAGATAGTCCCTCTAGATGGTTTCTGATTCTACCATTTCTATCTGGATTCGTCATTAGCCCTTAATAACGATACTTCTGGTAGACTGCTTGAAATAAGCTTTCAAGTAGCATGTGTGTATTAGCCAGGCTGACTGAAGACAAGGGTAGTATGAGAACTGTAAGGCCTCTTAATGAATAATTTCAACAGAAAAGACCCACATAACAAGACTCTGGAAACATTAGACATTAGACAAATCAAAAATCAGCTCCAATGGACACCCTTTTAAAACATTTTTACTTGTTCCAGTAGAATCTGTTCAGTTTTCTTCCTCAGGAGTGCTACAAACTTCTGATTTTCCTATTTCTTCCTGGCTCACTGTGTTCTGATAGCATTTCTCACAGAAAAAGATTGTCTCTTGGAGAGTTCAGTTACACATGCTGTTCCAATGATCCTGACAAGGATGGATGGTAATAAAAATTGTCTGTCCTTTGAACGTGATTTGGATTACACTGCAGAAATTACATGTCAATATTGGATAGAGCTGTAAGGGGGAAATACACAAGAAATGTAGGGTTATATGTGCACATGATTCGTCATTCCCCTCTTGACATCACTCACTCTACATGCCTGTTCTTTATTTATAGGCAAGCAGCATGCTGACATTTCAATATTCCTTCAGCTCACCAGTTCCGAGTAGAGTCACAGTGAGAAAAGCAACTTGTGTAACCATGAAATTCATTTCACTGGATTTCCCAAGAATTTAATTTTAAATTGAAAGGTAAGCCATGGTGTTAATTTTACGGGAGTTTTGAAAAGGGGAGGTCACATCTTAGGAAAAGGTGTATGAATGGCATTCAGAAGATAATAAAGAGACTGGAAAATGGCATAAATTCTCTTTACATTTTTTTTAGTAATTGCAGGAGGCAATGGATGCAGTCCTGTCAGGCAACATAATGTTTTACTTTATCTAGTGCTGGACTTTAATTAGATTACAAGGGCTAGACGTCAGTTTTAGCTTATTGCTATGAGTTGTGTTTTAATTACTGACAGAAACTGGAATTATCATGTATACACAAACACATATGCAAATGTGTGACACAAGTAGAAGTTGTGCTATTGTAATCAGAAGGAAGAAAAAGGTATCTGAATTTAAATAGAACTCAGTTAATTCAGTAGCATGCTGGGGTACTGTGATCATGGGTACATGAGAAATAACAGTAATGATTTTCTGTTTCCCGTGCTCCCTTTTAATACAGCTTCTGTCATACATTAGTAAATCGTGAACATCCATAGCTTTTCCTCAGAAAGTTTTGACCTGATGCAGAATGAATACAATACGTATGCTTTTAAGATTGAGGCTGTTGAAGCATTTAAGAGTAAACTAGATGAAGATTCCATCTTGCAAATAAAAGATATTGGTATTTTAAGTTATCAAGAACCATTGTACCCAGGCAAAAAATCACTTCCTGGGGAGAACGAGAAGTGTGTTTAGGTCATTAAATCTGTTTTTAAACTCCAGAGGAAAAAAAAATAGCCTGTGGATCTCCAGAAGTCTTGAACAATTACCAAAAAAAAAAAAAAAAAAAAGGAAACATTCAGGCATGTAACTTTTCCACTTGCTAATACACCAGATGTAATGTTAGCCCATGTGAACCTGTCTAGCTGGAAGCAGTTACTTTTTCTTCAACAAGACATTTTTCATCAGGAAACAAAAGTCCTGCTACGCTCAGAAATCTCTGGTTCAGCCAACATTATGTCAATATTGTTGGGCTTCATCTGTTAACAACTTGCAAGCCAGAGAATTAATAACTAGATTTAAGTTGCCACTATTCGCTAATGAGGCTGGAACGTGACCTGCACACCTAACCAGCCGTGAATAAAAAAGAAAAAGCTCAAGGCTCATTTACTACAACTGTCAAACTAATGCATTTTCTTTATTGCTGATCCAAAGAAGGATCAGCCCTGGTGCTGCAGCAGTATATCAACGTTCAGCAATTGTAAGCATCAGGGTGAAATGAGAGACAGTTTACTCCAGAACTTCTCAATATTTGCTTTCCTTTTGCTATAAACTTTTCAAATGTCTTACCCTGGGACTGGATGATAAAACCCTATTAATCCCCCTGGAAAGCTGTATTTCGTATAATCGTGTGAGATGGGATGAAGGTTTTATCTGTATATTTTACATTCCCCCTTTGCAAATTTTTGCATTCCTTTCTCACTCTTAAATCATTGCTTTGACAATAATAATTGTGTATGCCAGAGCTATCAACAGTAGAAAATTCCAGACGTTGCTGCACAGATGGAACGCAAAGAAGAGAGTAGTTCAAACCCTCCTCCTTTATATGCACCCTTCCAGTCTGAGCAAGAGGGGTTGCACTGTTGATTTCATTGCTGAACTCTAGATCAAAACCTTTCTGAATTCTGTGTTCAGTTATATCAGAACATCTCACTCATTTTCTCTAAATTTCCAAATGAGTCTGAAATTGATGTCTAGATACGAATTTTGGGCATGACTGCATCAGTACATTTTCAGAATATAAGGGCTGTGTTGCACCTGCAAAGGCATGTTTTGCTGTAGAGCAACATCAAACTCTCACTATGAAGTTGTCCCTAAGTCTTCTGCTCCCACACAGATAAGAATCTCTGCCTCCAGTTTCACAGTGTATGTAACCCAGACTATCTGGCTTGGACACAAAAGCTTTAGGCAAAGGCATAAGAGAAGCTTTTGCTATGATGATAACTGTTTACCTAATCATCTTCACTGTGATTATAGCTGCAAAACACTGGTTTCTTCCAGAGCAATCCCTCCATTTCTCTTACGGACAGACAGATGTTTCCAATGTTTCTGAGAAAGAACCAGAACAGTTGGCTACCCAAAGTTGCAGTAACATCTAAAGGGAGAAGATACTATATTTGAAGCCACTTGAGTACTTCAGGCTCTAGGCAATTATGTGGAATAAAGTTTTCTCTGCGAAAGCTGTTTTAGGACTGATAGCCTGGCTCCAGCACACTGCTGAACACATGAGTTTTGTGAAGGCATCTCAGAAACTGATTCCGACACTCTCTTCCTTATTTTCCAGACCATTGAACTTTTACTGATGTGGAATTGAATGTTGTAGAGCTCCCTCAAAAAGCTTCTGGCATTTAAGCAGCATCAAAAGAAAGGAGTTCACAGTAGATATAAAAAATTTCCATAAAACAGATCCTGTACTTGTAAAGTTACTTCGAGATGAGCATTTGGGAGATTTTGTCCGTGAAGGCACTGTAGTCAGCCAATGGGAACAAGAAGAAAAAGCATGGAAAGCACTGGTAAGTGTGTCTCAAGTCCTTTTTACCTCACGAATTCCTGAATGCTGCTTCATGTCCTTGTAAACAACAGATATCCATGTAAATTGGAGTGAGGCCCTTTACAAAGAGCAGAGGAGTAGCCCATACCTCCTCTCAAGGTGTAAAACCCCTAGGAAGTTTTACATAGGCTAATTTCGCCTTTTGTGCTCTCCACACTCTGAAAGCCTCTTGCTTCAGCCAGCCCTTGACAAATATGACATTTTCTTTGAGCTAATAAAGTTTCAAAAAGCACCTGCAAGATAGGGACTGGATGGCCTGTACATCTTGGGGGAAAGAGTGCAGCATTTTTCTGGGTCAAACAAACATTATGAAGAATGAACAGTGTGAGAAGCTGCAGTCTGAGGAAGGCAGAGATTTGGGGCAGGCTAGAGGAGTTGTGGTATATATGCATTGTGGAAGATTAGGAGAGACTCTGGTGAAGTAAAATGTTGCAGAAAAGAAGATGTGATGGAAGTCTAAAAAAAAATTTTTGAAAATTACTCTTTAGGGAAAATACAAGTTGATTCAGTTTGCAGCTGAGAACAACAGATCTGTTGTCTACAGATCTTCCTCAGAACCTGGCTACAGCAAAGCTCTGATGCAAGATGCGAGTTTTCTCTGAGAAACTGTCCATGAAACTCCAGATTTTGCCAACAGTAGCTTGCAAAAATGCTGCTAACCTTCATCAGTCCAGACCTCACTGGGAATGCCAGACATTTGGCAGACAGTTGGTGTTCACTTATGTAACTAGAACAAAGGAAATTTGATTACTGTTGTGCCTTCACATTGCAAACTTTAACCTTGTGAGGTTGTTTTTTTCTTCATCACACTGGGAATCTTTTCCCAGTGAATAATGCAATCCTATGATTACACTTGGTGAACATGGGAAAAAAATCCTGAATGCTGTGAATGTGCACATGTATATACAAAGTAACAAGGAAGTGAAAAATTAGGATAGGACCTCTGTTGGTGGCCTATATTGCTAAAAAAAACTTCAGCATTAAAGGGTTTAGCAAGAGGCCTGTCATTGACACTGAAAACAACAGATTGCTATATAGTTGCAAAGTATGAATAACATAAAACTGTTTCTGGTAGTCAGAAGAAAGCATCGTTCCACAACTCATTTTTTCATCCAACCACCTAAAAAGTACAGGTATCTTCTTGGCTACTCAGCAGTTGTCAGCTCAGAAACTACAGTCATTTAAATAAGTATATATAACTGAAGTGCACTACCCCTGGTAGCCTAGCAAAATAGATTTTTGCAAGCATGAATTTGAAGTACATAAACCCTGTACTATAAACCTCAATAAAGCCAGTATGGAGGCCGTGGTGATGGAGATGCTTGTCATCATCTGTTCTTCTATTGGCATTTAGCGTTTAGAGTAATGGTTGTGGTAAAAATAAATAAATAAAACAAATTTGAAAAAGACAGGACTGATACTATCAGGTAGGAGTGTTTTTATTTTTCCTTAATTGCTCCTGAGGTTTGCAAGTCCTTCCCTATCAGATTAATTGGAAAATACATGTTTGAGGAAAACACGGCTGCATCTTGCACCACGTTTGGCTGGCTGGCTTAAAATGAGCAGGTGTCATCCAATATTCTGTCAAGGGGCCTAGCCAAATACTCAATCAAAGCTATCAAACTGTTTTTTCCATTCTTCATCTCTTATTAAAAACAAATTGTTTTAAGAAGCTGCGTGTTGTTGAATGTACGACTGAAAGATGACTGTAACAGATCAAAATAATTTTGTGAAAGTTGGAAACCTGCACTGTTCCATTTGGGATAGACTGTTCTGGATTTCTGCAAAACTTCCACATTAGAAAAATGTTTTCCCATTAGTAAACACCCATTAAGGTAACTAGACTGTTACAACCTCATTAATATTAAACTTCTTGGCACTGAACTCACAAATTAGTAATTATCATACAATTATTTAATTGCAAAATTATCCTGTTGCTGAATATTAACGTGCCTTCGCAAACACTTCTGCTAAGAGTGAGCTGTGTCAGTGTTCAGCACAAGCAAAACATGATAGCATGCCTGGCTGATCACGGGTGGTACCATGAAAAACAAAATGAAACAAAACAAAACAGGAGACTGCAAATCCTATATTAAACTGTGAAGATTACGCACTTAATAGGTCATATTGGTATCCTGTGGGAGGCAGTTTGCCTGCATTTCATGGCAGCAGAACAGAAGAAAACAGAATCAGAGTTCCTTGTATCTGTAACCAATTTTGGTACTCTGGGAAACTTCTAGTTTTACCGCAATGGACAAATTTATGACTCTGTTTCACTTTTTGCAAGTTCTTTAGGACTCTCTTTGCTATCTTCCCTAAGTTTTTCCCTTGTCAGCTCTTTGCACTGAAATGCGAACTGCAGCAGAAAGCTGGACTCGCATCCTGGGGCTAGTTTTGTATATTCTTAGGTATTAGACTCACGTGTGTCCAATGTGATAATACTTCTTACATCACGCTGTTGCCAACCCACTTAGCACAACATCAGCACTGTCCTGTCCGCTGGTAAGTCTGTGGTTGTAGAGTAACCATTAATACTTCGGGGCACAAACTACAAATCAATTTGGCCTTGACAGCCTCTCTTGCTAAGAACATTTACCTCTGTAGCAGTTCTTTTCCCTTCTGTGCTTCTTCACAGTTTTCTACTTCTTTTTGTCATTCCCTTTAATCACAGAGGCTGTAGAAATAAATTTATTACCCCGTGAGTGATAATGAGCAATAAAAGAGAAAAAATACTGTTTGGAGGTGTTTGCTAAATAACGAGATAGGAGAGGAAAGGGTACTTTTAGTCCAGTAAGTCTGGAAAAGAGCAAAAGTAATTGAAATTATTAGTAAAACTAATTTAAAAACTGACAACTGTAAAAATCTCCCTCTGAATACATTTTGCCCTCTTTACTGCCAGTCTTTTGGCAAATGTCACCATAGTCTCAGGTCTTTTGAAATTATTGGATTGATCCTTCCATGCAGAGATCCTTGTCATTTTTTGAGAGCAATCTCAAATCCCTAGTTTCACGTAAAGGTAATTTCCCAGTGTTTCAGTCAGGAAGGTCTTTATTCAAGGAAATCAATAATCTTCTATTTTTATCATCTTCATTCATCACAAAACCATCTACCTTTCGTCTGTCATCCTGCTGATATGATGGGAACCACAAGCAGCCGTAACAATGTGAGGGAACCCACACTTAGCTGGAGACATTTCAGGAAGCCTGCAGGCTCCTGATATGTCATTCTCCAGCTACACGAAAACCCATTGGACCAGCTGAAAACAAATGGAGATCGAATTATCAGATCTTGGCCCTCCACAATGTCTGTTTCCTATACTGGCTATATTGCCAATGTCATTCGTCTATTGAACGAGATCCTTGTTATTTTTATGCAGAACAAAAATAATGTTGTCATGTCCAAAGGCTACATTTTCTCTTTTGCAAACACTCTTTTTCATCCCTTGCATTTTTTGAAAATCTTTTGTCTGCATTCTTTTGTGGTCTGAGGCTCCTGTATCTCTGCCAAACACTGATACATTCATCGCAGGCTTCAGCTGTGTTGCAGAACCTGAATAGACATTGAGGCTACATGGGCGACTTCAATTAAGCAGTTCTATAGAGCTGATATTTTTTGTTGAGAAACAGTGTCTTTTTGCAGGGCCAAACAAAGCAGCAATTCCAGGGATGCAAATCAGAACAAAATACTTAAAAAATAATAACTGCCAAGCCAACTAATTGTGAGGGCTCAGCAGAGAATACAAAGCCCCATTTAGCCAGTTGCTTCCTTCATCTGCTCTACCGTTGTGAAATCCCAAGTATGTACATTACAGCAAAGATGTATGTGGCGAGGCAGAGTCTCGGTGAGAAATTTCCAGATTCTAACAGCTACATTACAGACTTCCTGAGACAATAAGATTTGTTTTCTTGGAGAAGTATAGCTATGAAAATATACAAAGGCTTTTTATTCCTACGCACATGTACACAGCAGAGATTCTCACTGAAGTACAAGAATGCAATTTTTTTCTTTCATCCTGCTTGTAAGACACAAGTATATTGTATTTCACACAGGGCTTCAGAGCGGCATATGCCACATGCTGATGTGTTTTTCTCAACTATGTGAGAAGGGAGCAAGTGCTCTTCCCTTTTTTTTCTTTAACTTTTGGAACTTTATTTACTTTTTCTCCCCCTTTTTCTTCCTTTTTGATAATTTCTCTTTGCTGAGAAGTAAAAGAGGAGCTTTTCTCTTTGAATTTCTGGAGAGAATTTCCTGCATGGCTTTCATTTTTGCTATACTTGACAATATCAGGTCCAGTCACACACACACACCCTCCACCACCTTTTTTTCCTTCTTCCCCTGGGTGTGGTAATCCAGCAGAACTCTCTTTTTGTGTTCCAATCTGAGTCAAATTATCACAAAGTACTCTGTCTGGCCTAGGCTATTTTGAGATCAGCCAGCAACTCTGGCTGTTTGGATTATTTTGACAACTGGCTTTGCTGCTTCTCTAAAGCCCCAAAAGCACAGCGCTCTCCACCTAGAAACTGCTTGCCCAGGTACGGGGCTGTGTCAGGATGTGTCACTGGGCCTGCTAAGCTGCAGCTGCCGCTGGTGCTGAGGAGCACGATGTCAGCACCATGTATGTACCAAGCTTGTAATAATTACCTGTAAGAAATGGAGATCTAGCCATCCACCCTTTGCCTCTGTGCCCCTACAGTCCTTGCATACTAGCAGATTTTGCTGTTGAGAGAAATGAAGAGGATGAGAATATACCAGCCTGCACATTCCTGTATATTACCCTACCTGCACTAGTTTCACAGGCATTTGAAGCCCAGACCACCCAGAAAAAAAACTTCTAAACTTGAATGCCTGTGGCGTTTGCACACAGCAGAGTACCTGTGGATAACATATCCCGAAGAGCTCTGCCTTCTGGTAAGCAGCCTCCAGCTGGAGGTGTTATTGCGTGGCTTTTGCAAGAAAGGGTTTGGAAATCTGATTCAAGTGTTTCATGCAATGCTACTTTGCATTTTAATTTTGTTTAAACACTGCAATTTTTGTTTGTTTCAAGTAGTACTGCTTGGAAACTGTTTCCAATAGTTTCCAGTAGTATGCTGGTTATTGCTACCTGAATCTTGTATCCACTTCAGAATTGTATCAGTTTGACCTCTTGCTTTCTGGTGAAATCTATCCTCCATCAGTTCAAGGCACCTCTTGAACACTTCTTTTAGCTCTGAAACTTGGTCCCTGTCCCAGCTGCATTTCTTGCTGGCAGAGCCTGGTATATGGCCACGCTGGTGCTTCAGAGACTTCATCACATTGTATAACCTAGCTATTGTGCTTTCCTTTGCACACAGGGCTTTCTCTGGGCACTTTTAAGTGCATCTCAGCCATATTGAGAATGTGGAAGATTGCTTTTATTACATTTGTTATCCGTTTTTCCATGGTGTCCATAATTACCTCCTGTATAATTTTAGGGCCCCAACTGTTACCACGTTTCTGTCTGGAGCTCCATCTCCAGAAACCTTACTTTGGCTGCATGATGCAGAGCTGGCAAAACTTGGGCTTTGATACAGTCTTGGTGAACTAAGCTAGCTCTGTGATCTCTAACAAACTCTTGATGATTGTCAACATTAAATATCCAGGATCCTTTCATATTCTGTTTGTTTTTTTTTTTTTTTTTTTTTTGTTTTGTTTTGTTTTGTTTTGTTTTGTTTTTTGTTTGTTTGTTTGTTTTTTTGGTATTTTGGGAAATGTTTCCCTAGTCACAGCTGGGATGATTCTGTTCTGCGTATTTCTCTTAGACCCAAGATCTCTCCAAATGTATTTTTCAGTTTTATATGCTTGGAAGTTTAATTAAACTTTCCAGATTCTTCAAATTTATATAATGTTCTATCATATACATGTATTCCTGATTTTTTTTCCTTCCTTGGTAATCTTCATGATAGTAAGCTTCCTTTCTTACTCCCTCCCATCACCCCAGAAATAAACCACATAGTAATAAAAATAAATATTCAGGAAGCAGAAAATGGATGGTTCTTGTCACGCTGTGGTTAGCGGTGTTTAGGAGACGAATACAGCTGCTGCATTTGGGCTCCATTGCGAAGAAATGGAATACAAACAACACATCCCATTTGTTTCATGTGGTAGAATTTTTGTCTTACACACACATACCATCAACTTTACTGTTCTCTCGTGTTGTTCCTCATACTTTTTGTGTTTGAACTTCTTTTTTTGTGTATTATGTTGTTGTTGTTGTTGTTGCAGGTGAGGCTGCGTGGCACACCCCTGTAGAGTATCTGCAGCAGAAGCACCCCACTGGGGAAATGCCTATCCAGTTTAGATCAAGTACAAGGTGTTGATCTGGCGCTGGAATTTGTGAGGTGAGATCTTTTGGCTAACATGCAATCCACCCATGCAGAAGTCATCTGAAGCATGAAGCTTTTGAGAACACATACCTGTAGCGGCAGGTTTGACTTGTTTGTAATATAGTCCTACTGTACATTCAGTTTTATGCCTGGCTTTACGTGCCTTTATAGCATAAAGCCTTGTCTTCCTAATGTATAACTATTAAGCCCCTTGAACGCTAAGC
This sequence comes from Aythya ferina, assembly GCF_964211825.1. Taxonomy (NCBI): domain Eukaryota; kingdom Metazoa; phylum Chordata; class Aves; order Anseriformes; family Anatidae; genus Aythya; species Aythya ferina. The sequence goes on along the minus strand of NC_140300.1, from coordinate 44,451,294 downwards.
TCTTAAAGAGGAAAACCAAAACAGAACAACTGTTACGGAGCAATGGTTGTAAAGTCAGGCACAGAAACACAAAGAAACGCGTAGCCATTCATTTGTATTTACGTATTGTGATACATTTTTTTCTTCCTGCGTGGTACTTTTTTTCAGCAGAGTGGATGGTGCTTAGTGAGTCACCACAGATATTGCTCAACATTAGGATTACTCAGTGCTTTGTTGTATCTTCCTGGCCTAATTTGTGGTAACATACTTTATTTAGCGTCCACTTTTCACCTGCTTTGAAGCTGAATTTTACTTCCTCGTGCGCTTTCTTTCAGCAATGCCCAGTGTGGACTCACCTGTGCAAACATTTATGACTTGGTTTTACAATAACATTACACAAAGAAACAATCTTATTGCAATTCTAGTTATGGGCAAGTGAGGCCCAGGAAAGGAGGAAAAAAAAAAGGGGGGCAAAAAACCCTTAGACTACAGCTTGCGTTTAAAGCGCCCAACTTGAAGCACAGCCAGACTGTGCAGATCACTTCTGTGCTTCAAGTGTGTACCTGCGGGTTGCAAGGGCATCCCTGAGATGGCTTATCTGTAAGCAGTCTGAAGGCCAAGCCAAACCCCACAGCCTGCAAGCCTCGAGGTAGGGCTGGCCATCACCTGAGCGCCTCCCCTCGCCCAGGGAGCCCCCAGGCTGCGGGCGGGCTGCACGCCTGCGCCCCCCGGCCCTGCTGCCACGAAGCCTGCCCCTCAGCAAGCCTCCCCGGCCCCCCCTCGCCGTCAGCAGCCCTTTATCGCCTCGTTCAACTTTTCTCTTTCTCCAAGGGGCCGGCGAGGTGGCGGTGCCCCCGGCGGCGGCCGCCAGGTACCTCCCCCCGCCGCCTCCTCCGCCCCCTTCGGCGGCGCTGCCAGGCGGCCGCGGGGCTTCCTGCTGACGGCGGCCAGCCGCGGATGGGCAGGACGGGCGGCCGGCCCCCGCTGCCCTTCTCCTTTTCCTCCTCTTCTTCCTCCTCCGCCTCCTCCTCCTCCTCGGCTCCCCCCCCAGCAGCGCGGGGCAGGCCCGGGCGGCGCTGAGGGGAAGGCGCCGGCCTCAGCCGCCGCCCCCCGGCCATGGCAGCCCCCGCTGCTCGCTGAGCGCCGCCGCCCGCGGGCCCCTCGCCCATGGCCGAAGCCTGGAGGCTGGAGGAGGACGAGGAGGAGCTGCGGGAGCTGGGCAGGAGGCACCGCAGGGGGGCCCTGGGCTCGGCGGCAGGTGAGGGGCCGGGGGCGCGGGGCGGCGAGGCTGCAGGTGCCCGTGGGGGGGGCGGCAGGGCGAAGGGCACCGTCAGGAGGCCCGGGGCCACCACAGGAGGACCCGGGGTCACCGTGTGGTCTGTGGAGCCCGTCCTGACCAGCATGGGCGTGTGGGGTGGGAAAGCTGGCACCAAGGACCCGGTGACCCCACAGCGCGCCTTGACTTGGGACCAGCCTGGTTGGTGGGACTGGGTTTCTCTGTGGGGCTGGGTCACGCCAGCAGCGCTGCTGGAGCATTTCATCCCACTCAGTTGGGCTGGAGTTAATTCAGGGCAGGTGCACCTGTACAGCTGCCCAGCGTGAGCCGAAAGCGTGCTCTCGGAGGGCGATCAGGAAGCTGTGCTCCGAAAGCCTGCTCCTCCAGGCTAGCGCTGAGGTAGGCACGCGTTGTCCACCAGAGACACATCCAGATGGCTCTACCAGGAAACATACTTACACTCCTTACCAGGAAACTAAATACGTTACTGATGCTTCGTGTAAATGTCAAGATTGATGGAACATCTAGGTATAAAAGTTATATATAAAATTGCATATAATGGTTTCTGTGCAGGTAAGGACTGCAGGCCTTGGCAAACAGGAGGTGAGAGCTGTTGTGTACAGCAAGGCATGGAGACAGGAGCTTGGGAGCAGACAGGTTGATATGGCTTCATACACAGACTTGGAGGTTGCAGTAAGCTTTTGTTTGATAAAATGACATCCAGTGGATCTTGGCAGCAGTTGAAGTAGTTTCGTTAATTTGATTGTCATTAAATTGACAAGCAATGCTTATATCACATTCTCTATCTTTACAAAGTTGGTAAATGCAGCATTTTCCTCTTCTCTCGCTGTAAAAATCCTTCCAGAACAAACTGTTTTCTTAAAGTCTGTTTCCAGGGAAAATTTCAGCTACACTGCATATTTAAAGTTTAATTCCAAATATTCTGGCAACTACTAATTATGATAAAACCATAATGCTCTAATCACTTTTACAATTCATGTGGTTTTGTATCCATTTGAGCAACAGGAGTATTCTTTCGCAGATGAGAAAAACAGCAATTTGAGGGCTCCCAATGCAGAGCAGAGTTTGCAACACACAGGCCCTGTGGCTTCCCACAACCCTGGTTATGTCAGTGCATTCCTGGGCAGGTGCAGGATTAGCAGGAGCCAGCGTGGCTTGGCACGTGTGCAGGATTTCGCCTCGTCGAGGGCAGGAGGGAAAACCAGTGTTGGTTCCCGAACCATTTCCTCGGTAGCCAAACATGTGAGCTGCTAGTTCTGATACTTGTTTTTTAAAGCTGTTTCTTCTGGAGATATTTATTGGTGGAGAACATCTATTTGGTTCTATGTTCGTGTATGTACGTATATAATCATTGCTTTCATGTTATGAAGCAAAATGTTTTATAAACTCTGGAAACCAACTCTGTTCCCAGAGTTTATCTTGGTTGAAATGCTACTAATCAGTAATAAAGGGCCTTTCTCTTCCTTTTATAAAACTTTTTGTTATTATGTCCTGACAAGCCCCCTCCAAAATGGGCCTGGCACTGTTTACCTTACTAGTGTAAAGTAGGTGTGGATGACTAGCATTCTGCTTTGGCTGTCTCTCCTTCCTTCCATCTGTTTGAAAGACTGCACAGTGGAAAGCAGGGCACAAACACTCCCAGAGTGTTTTTTAACTCATCCATGAAGCGTATCATTTCAAGTGGGTGAGTGTGCTGCCCTTCCTTTATTTGATAATTCCCTTATACATTAATATACAAGCCTGTTGAAAATAAGTGCATTTTTGTGTATTATGTGCAGTTACACTGACAAAATGGTAACATACGTAAGTGTTAAATAACTTACTGGGTATATTTCCAAGTTTAAAAAAAGCGTCTTAGCCAGCTGCCAGTTTAAGCATTTCAGTGTGTTAAGCTAATTGCAAATATGAGTATATTAAATTTCTGGTCTGTTCAGCTTATATACGTGGAAGTAAGGGCAGTTGCTCACCTTTGTCCCGCACGTACAGGACTTGCGTTGGCAAAGCGAGAGGTAGTTGAAGGGTGAAAGTTCAGAAATGCTTCTGACTTAATAAACACTCAGGTATAATTAGCGCTGTTTTATTGAGGAACGAAAACACAGGACGTCACTGAACGAAGAAGCAGTATTTTTCCTGGGAGCTAGTCCTGGTTGCGCTACCACAGATACAAGAGGATGAAGCAGGTTAAGCTCATCTAACAGCTTGCTGCAGCAAGAAGGGTGATCCCTTCCTTGGACCTGTGCTTCGGCTCTTCCCGTGTATCAGCTGTGCTGCTCGTCCGACCTGCTGGTGAGCAAAGTCACTGAAGCTGTGGCTGTGTGGCAGCCTGGGCTGATCTCCCTGCTGGCTGCTGGGGCCTCTCTTGGAGTTCTTGTGCTTACTAGGACCTGCACCAACCTGTTCTGGTGCACTGGCCCAGCAGGAAGCTATTTTTCTTGTTCTCTTTGGTGGATGCAATTCTGCTGATTCAGCTTGCTGGCAAAGTTTTCTACAGGTTCTGATGGTGTTGAAGCTGGCATAAAAAAGAGAGTGGGAACATGCAGCCGGAGGGAGGTAAGGCACTGTGCCAGCCAGGAGTTAGTTTGGCTTAGGTTGCCGTGAAACTGTAGGCTGAGCTGTTAAGAAATCTACTTGCCTGTTGTTTTGGTGTAATTTTTCTTTCCTTTTCTTTCTTTCTTTTTTTTTTTTTTCTATTGTGTCTAGATTCGTGTGTTTTGTTGTTGTTGTCTGGTTCAATGAGCTTTAGAGGCCTGCTGAAGCAGTAGAAAAATGCCAGAACTGATGTTAAAAGCAGGGAATGGCAACTTGGAGGTATGACCAGATGAGGTGGGAACAGAACTATCCTTGTCCGTGGCAGACATCTTAGGTAGCTTAACTATTTTGTTTGACTGCCTGTTTACCCCACCGTACGCCAGTGGGATGAGTTTTCTCTGAATTCAAGAAAGCTTTTTGATTAGCTCTTTCTGGGAAACTGGGAGAAGGTAACAAGTAGAGCAATTTGAGAATCTCCTAATGAAATGATTTTCCCTTTGAGAAAATGAGGATTGATTTAATTTTTTTTATATTATTTCTTTAAGTGGTAGGAAGGAAGAATAGGATATAATCTTTAAAAATTGGGAAGAATAAAATGAGCTACATAGGTTCATTAAACTGAATCTCCTAGCCACCTGCTGTGGGAAAGGAAGCCAGTCTTGCAGGAAACCTTTTATATAAGTAAGTAAAATAACATGATAGATTTCATCTTAAAATAACGTGATAGATTATACCCTCATGTTGCATATGCCTGCCATATAGGTTCTTACTCAGGGAAGTCATAGAGAACACTGGATTTTTACTGGATATTTTTCTTTTTAAATTTATGATTATAATCTTTTTGTTTAGCTTGTTTTTAATGAAGTGAATGACGAAAAAGAAAACAAAACAACCAACCTAAGATCATCTTTCCTATATACTTGCATGCTCTGTCCAGTCTAACTTTGGACCTTAATCTGGTGTACTTTTCTGTTTCAGTGAGCTTTTTATTTTATGAGTACAGACTCAAATAAGGAAGCTTTATAGTGAGTAAGTGAGTATAGTAAATGTTAGTTGTGAAATGCTTTGGTTAATTGTGTGTCTAAGCACAAAAGGCTTGCCGCATTAGGAGTGAGAGAGAATCTCAGTATTCTGGTGTTACTGAAAGTGCACACGCAATTTTAAATATGCTTAATATCTATGTTATTTCACTTTGAATTCTGGTCAGTGTTCCTAGAGAAAGAGTAGTTGTTATGGATGTAGCAGATGTTTCCTTACTTTAAATTAAAAAAAGAAAGCCAGATATAGAAGTCAGTAACAAAATTTGAGTTCATAATGAAGAGCTCTTGTGATTTATACTGTGTGTGTATTTAAAAGTATAGATGGTCATTAATACAAGGAAAGGCTCTGATTTAATTCAATATTGCTCGTTTTTATCATAAATACTTGTCTGTGGCTTGTTCCTATGTAGTGGCTGTGAATTTTGCACACAACTTTTTCAATGCTGACTTCTCTGGATGTGTTTTGTATCTGCTTCTCTACAGTATTTCAAGTGTTTTCTGGAACTTCTTCAGCTCTAGTGGGCAATTTTAGATTATGGATGCGATTATCAATTTTTGGTTGGTTGATTGACTGAATGCTTTGGTTTTTAGCCAAAACAAGACCTAGTTCACAGTTGGATCAACACTTTGCACTCCCACATCAAACTGGTGCTGACTTGTTTTCGAAGCTGAGAACTATGAGCTGTATCCAGTCTAACACATTAAGGTTAAATATCTCCCTGCTCAACATGCTGAGAAATTACTGGGGTACGTTTGCGTAGTGTGGCTGATGAAACTTAGTGAATGGTAATTTGCAGGCATCGTGGATTTTTTTCAGATAAGAATTTGATACAAGAATGCGCAGCAGTTGTTCCGAAGTTAATGCAAATTGTGTGTTTGGCCTTGAGAAGAAAAGAATAAGGTGATGTGAGATTCTTCATGAAATTCAGCACTGATGAAGTGCTGAACTCCTTTAGGGGTCACTAGATCATGACATAAACATCTTGAACATAGCAGCCTGTGACCCTGGGTAGTGAGAAAATGTGATGAGGAAAAAGATGGCTGAAAGAGTTAGGTGCTGTGTTCCTATAATCTTAAATAAACCTTATATTTAAGATGTGGAAAGCTCTTCTTCTTACAGAATAGAAATCAGCATTGTTCAACTGGGAACTTCCATCATCTGCATGTCTCTGTCTTTCAGCTCTGATCTGGAAATTGTTCTGCTCATCTGTGGCAAAAGTAATCACTTACCTGTTGTTTGTAATGGTATATGTTAACCATTATTTGCCTGTTAGGAAGAAAGATAAACATGACAAAACAGATCACCTGTCTTGAATAAATGCATAAGGTATAGTTATGATCTGCCAGTCTGTCCATATGCAAACAAGAAGCACTCACAAAAAGTTTGAGGAAGAGAGTTTGGGGATGTTGGTTATTTATTTAATTAGTCAGAGCACAAGTTCAGGTGTGGTAGGGTTAATTGCTGGCTGGACATCCCTTACCTGTTTCTTTTGGGATTTGGTCTCATGGTTTTTGCAGTCTCAATGCAGGTTCAAGGGCTAAAGTCCTGATAATTATTTGAGGCCCCACCACAGTAAAAGACTTAAAATTTAAAGAGCACAAATAATGCAGTTCTTATTAAGTAATCTCAAAGTAGTGCTAATATGTTGTATCTTGTAGGTATTAAAAAATTACCTGGTTAGGCCTTCCCCATAACCCACTGAAGTTGTTTTACATGTTTCCACTAAATTTCCTAGTCTTTGAATCTAGCTTGCTTGAGGTAAATATAAGAAGCTAACTAGAATTTTTGTGGAATATAATAACATAACCCGTATGTGGAAATTCACCATCCTTTCTGGAAATTGAAGTGTGCTGTCTGTGGCAAGAAAAAAACTTCTTGCAGTTCCTTGGGAAAGAGCACAGAATGCACCACAAAGAATGTTGTGTCTTCGGAAGAAACAAGCCTTCTAAAAATAAAAGCTGCTCTAAGGAAAATAGCTGAATAATCTGTGATAGCCAACAGGGAGTAGTCTTTTCCTAGCCAAGAGACTGTAGAAGGACTAATAATAAAAGACTAATGTGATGAAATAGATCTTCTTCACTTAGCTTATAGCCAAAGCAAGGCACAAAAATGAATCGTTGCATAAGGAGTGGGGAGATGATAGCCAAAGAGCAGAACCCAGGGAGTGATGATGGTCCAAAACCATGCTGTTAACTGGGTGTCGCAATCAATCGCTTCCTGTCAAGGTAACAAGTAATAACTCAGGGTTGTTGCATAAATACAGGGGATGGACAGCACAGGGCAGCGTGAGTCAGAACGTCATCGCAAGAACCTTGAGCAAGCAACCTGGGCTCTGCCCGCGGCCGGGGGTTGGAACCTGGGACCCTTAAGGTCCCTTCCAACAAAAGCCATTCTGTAATTTGAAGAAGTTTTTACCACAGCGGCTGTTGTTCTCAGATGAAACAAGTTTAGTATTTGTAAATCAAGTTGTAAATAGTTACTCTTGACTGTATAGCCTTGACTTAAAGTCTGGAAACAAGAGAGAGGTGGTATTAACCCTCTTTCTGTGAAAAGTTGATGTAGTTCAGAGCATGCATTTCAATAAGTATTTCATACGATACGTACAGCGTGAATTTTTATTTTGATAGTGCTTAAAGCCATTTGACGTAAATATCTTCCGCTGATGCTTATCAGCCCTAGTTAAATACAGTGCTTTGCATAGGGCATTGTACACTGTCCTTGCTCTGGTGATCTTGTGGCTCAGAAGTGTGGCAGTGTTGGCTGGAAGCGAGTTCTGGGGCTCACCTAGCCCAGCCTCTAGCTTGAAGCAGGACTCCTGCCAAGACTAGATCCATCCACCAAGGCTTCCTCTAGTCATGTCATAAGTAGTCTTCCAAAAGAGAAGGATTTACAGCCTCTGCATGCAACCTGTTCCAGCCCCGCATTACCTCCCAGTGAAGGAATTCACTGGCCTTCAGGCAGCTGTGTAGATAGCTTGTTTGCCTCCTGTTTGCTCATCTAAAAAAGCCTGGACCTGGACCCTTCAACCTTATCATTGGGCAGTTCTGCCTTACATACTCAGCTTTTCAACCGGAGTAGAAGCATCAGCTGAATTTCTAGCCAAGATTTTTACTCTTACGGTGAAAAACAGTGTGCACAGTTACTGAAGCATTCCAACTGCAGACTTGAGAAGACAATGTATCATCTGCTGATCCGTGCTTTATGCTTGGCAGCCATCCTTCCCCTCAGTGAAAGACAAACTTAAGTTTTGGGGGGAAGCCTAGATTTAGTAGATGATGACACAGAGCAAAAAAAATTAATTTTTTTCCTCCAGTGCTTTATGAATTTTGAAAGACCCAGGCTTCTATGGATATCAGTGTTAAGTTGATCATCTGACGTAGCGCTGTGTTACGCTAACTGCTTCAGGTGTTGGAAATCAGCAGTTCTGTGTGGACTGGGCGTGTTACGCTAAAAACATCAATTCGACATTCTGACTTGAGAATTAAGGATCTTTTATCAAGATATAATGGAATTCGAAATAAGATGCTTTGAAGGTGAACTTAGCTGGTCTGTGATTTTTTTTTTAAATATGACAGAACAAACCTATACCTGCCATATTGATACCAGAGGAACATAGCTATAAGCAGCTGCATTTGAGGCCAGCCTGAAAGGCTCAACAAAAGTCAAGCTGAAGATTTCACACTGTAATATTAGAAGCTGAATGCAACAAATCTCACTGCTCATTTTCTTTCCTACTGCTTATATTTATTTATTTATTTTTATTCTAAGTTTTTTTAAGGGGCTGTTGCATTGATTTTGTATATGAATCACCACCTCAGTCAGCTTGTTGAGGTTTTTGTAGAAAATGTGATTGGATCAGAACCTGCAGATGTTGAATGGGTGATACAGTCACTCCTGTAACTAAAAGCGTGTACTGCCTCAGACTTTCAGAGCCATGATACTGGCTTATCTGTGCCCCATTGAAAAACTGAAAAATACAGGACAAGAAGTTAATAATTTTCATGCCCATGGGCAAGTTATACTGGATCAGACAAAAGGATCATCTTGTTCAGTAACCTGGTTCTTACAGTTGCCTACAAGTACCTTCAGAGAAGTATGCAAGAAACCTCTACGAAGTTTTAATTTTTAATTCTAAAAAGGATTGCTTATCCTCTGCAGCCGACACCTTAGAAACCTCTTGGAGGCTAATATGAAAGTTTCTGTTAAATAGTTACCCAGTGCTTTATCTTTTATGGCTTCGGTTCCTTTTTGACACCACTTACACTTTTGATCTTCAAATCTTACATCATAGCAAGGAAGGCAATTTACTTCTTCACTGTACATAATCAATTACTACCTGTTATATGCTGGTTGGTATTTTTGCTGGATATTCACTAATTCTTGAATTATGATGATGAATTTCCCATAAATATTTTGCTTTTTTAATGTGGCTTTGAACATGGTGATTCACATTCTAAAAGCTGTAGGTAAATTTCAAGCACTGTGTTTCCTACAAAGGTGGTTCTGCTGCATTCTCCTAGGCAGAATGTTGTATGCATAAAATAAGCTATTTGATTATTTTCTTCAGCAATAACATTTTGTTTCTATTTACATGAGGCAAGCTAAAATTAATGTAAATTGTTTTCTTAAGGTGATAAATTTATATTAATCATGCAGTCTGTCTTGCATTAAAACCCAAGCAGTCAATATCGCAGATCTACATGTGAAAATTGATTCAGGTTGTGCACATCTGTGTTAAATCATTTACAAGAATTTTTGAGTGAACAGAGTGCTGTGATGTTATTTATTATTAAAATACTGTTTGCTCTTCCTGTTAGAGTGATGGGATATAAATACCTGGAAACAAGCTCAGCATTTTGATAACTTTCGTATGATAAATTGTTCCCTCAGCGTTCATTTTATGATTGTCTGCACTGCAAATTTACAGTGCAGAAACTAATAGAAATGTGGAACTTGGGATCAAAGGTAGAGCTTTGGAAAAATCTCTCCTCTTACCTAGGGCTTTGAAAATGTCATGGTCGGATGCCACAGTTGATCTGATGGCAAATACTGCAGGCTTTGTCACTCGCCGTAAGGCTGTCAGCCTTTCAGGTTGATGGTTGGACTTGGTGGTCTGGGAGGTCTTTTCAAGACCTTTCTAGGACTTCCTTGAAGGTCTAGGTGATTCTGAGTACATCTGAAGAAACACACAGTAAGCACTGAACTGGAATGATGAAGCTCACCTGAGAATAGGGTACCTGAGAGTGTGGGGCGCCTGCTGTAGTCCACCGCCTCCTCTGTTTAAGCAGGTCTGGACAGTGCTTGGAGCAGTGTCCCTACCAGAGTGGGACAGGCATCAGTGACTGACGAGACAGGAGGATGCTGCACATCTCATGTATCCAGCAGTAACAGGCATAACTTCCTGCAGAGCACCAGCATCCGCTCTGGGAAATGCGTGCTATCTGCCACTGTGACTCTGGGGACGCTTCATTTCTCCAGTTCCTGTCCACTGCTTTGGGGTTGGTGGATCCATCACCAAGAACTATTTAATTGAGGGGTGTCATTATGCTCCTGGCACCCTAGCAAAGCAGAGGTACTTATTAATGTGTTTACAGAAGTTGGATGCCTGTGATGGATCCTCTGGCGCCTCTTTGGCGTATGCACAGGAGTGGGGTGGGGAAAAGGAGAGGTCTGGGTGCATGTGGGAGGGGAGCTGTTTCTCCAAGGTGCTGAGGAATTGGAATGGTCTCTGACAGCATTACCACGGTGCCCAGGAACCCATGGTTTTTCTGTGGTAATCAGGGGATCCCTTGTTTTCAGCTTTTCAGGATGCTTGTGGCTTTGCCGTCTTCTTGCCATTTGTTTAAGGCTGCTGGCCTTTGAAGTCTCTCCTTGGACAGTAGAGAGGAACTGCTTCCTTGAGGAGCAACTGAATGAGAGACACATTGGTGTTTATGAGACTGAGGACTGGATGCACTAACCTGATGTCAAAGCTAGAAGCTGCTAAATATTACTTTTATAGTAGCTGTGTGTTCTCTGAGAGCCTGAAAGGATGAGGAAGTACACTTGCTGAATGTTCAGAAAAACAGATGAGAGGATTTTGAGAAATACTGTAATTAGGAGCCCAAAGATGGGCACAGTCAGCTGTTCCCTAAAACAGGGGGGGCAGATGAGAAGAATGAAAGGTGTGTGTTTGTAATATCAATGGTCATTTTTAAAGCATTTCTTAGAGTTGTGACAGCTTTCGTTTTGTTCACAAAGAGACCTGGTATTTTTATTACGATTTGTATATGTTTGTGTTTTGTAAGCTGTGTTGAAGTCATCCATAGCTTTCAAGTTCTACCTAAACCATAACACACCAACCTGTGCATTGCGAACCGTGCTCGTGTTTGTTGAGCGTGCTTTTGAGGTTCTTACAAAGTGGTGTAAAAGCCTCGTGCTCCACAAGCGTTGCCTGCCACGCCTCTCCCAGTGGATGGTGTTGGTCTTTTGTTACCTGCTGTTTCCTTGTTGTCCCCCCTCTTTTATTCTCTCCTATCTTCCCCCTTTATAAAACATTGTTTTGTATCCTGACTTCTGATCGGGACGGTCCTCAAGGACCAAAGGACACAAATGTTCATATTACATGCACGTGTTACACCATAACAAAGGTACCTTGAAGAGGATTTGGTAGATGTTTAACATTTGCCTCGGGGTGGGATGTGGATGAACTCATGTCACACCTCAGTAAAATGCTTTCAAAATGCCAGGTGACTCATGTCTTGAAAAATGAGCTTTGGATGCTGATCACTATCATATAACATGCACAACTTTTAAACGTGTATTCAGTGTCAATGGATCAGGGTTATCTTAGGTTCCAACAGTTTATTGGTATATGCTGACAATATTAAACAATTCCCTTTTTCAGATCTTCAGACAACTCCTTTTAATGATGTTTCTGAACCCTGTAATCTTTATTTTGAACTTAGCGATATGGTTTAGTGGAGGACTTGTTAGTGGTAGGTCAGAGGTTGGACTCGATAATCTTGAGGTCCCTTCCAAGCTAGACAATTCTGTGATTGTGATTTTAGTGTAAAGAGCAAGAGACCTTCTGGAGGATAATCCATGTTGTAGATTTTATAGAAAATCCAGTGCATGTGAGAAGCAGTTGCTCTATTTGCTTTCCTAGAATTTTTTATTTTTGTGTGGCTATTGGGCAGAATTATCAATGTCACTTGAGGAAAATCTTTTGTTAATAGGCTAATTTCAAATGCACTTTTCTGTAAAATCAGTACTTGCTACAGAAAATTGAGGTTTAAGAATGTTCTCATGTTAGCTGTCTTTATTTGGACTGGGTAAACAATTTGGGGATAATTGGGGATAATTTGGAGAATAAAATCAGCATAATTGCTGACATGGGACCAAAAAATATTCCATTAACAATCTATTGACTGTTTCAGTGGTATCTGAAGAGAAATAAATATTATTTGCCTTGTACATTTATTCTCTTTTCATAGAGGTTGTTCTTTTATGATTGAGTGTGTTTCAATCGGTTATTACAATAAGCGTTTTTCTTTCTGTATCTCTTCATCCCCCTATTCTCCAAATTCCCCCCAAACTACAGACCTATGCATTTGCTTGCACTAACAACAATACCTAGATTCCAGATTAATATGTGGAGGTATAGAAGCTGTGCTGTCGGCATTGCTGTCAGTGGGTTCACAGGATGTAGTAATTAAGAATATTTTTTTTCTTGTTAGTTTATTTTAAAGCTGAATTAGTTTCCTGTGCTACGGAAGTGGAAATGTCTGTAGCTGATACTCCCATTCAGCACCTTATTGTGAATTCGTGTCTCACACGCGTTACATGAGACTTGACTTCCAAGCGTGTAATGTGTAAGATTACCCTGCAGACTGGTGTTGATTTTTGCCATCTCAAAAATAGAAGGGTGCTGTTTTGGATATGCAAATTCCAAAAACTTTTAATTGCCCCTGGATCGGGGTGGGGTTGGTGGAGGATTGTTGGAGGGAAAGGCATGGTGAGATTTGCAAAATATTTGGTGTCCAAAAATGATCTTCTTGCTATATAATATTAGTACTTCACAAATAGAGATTACATTTTTTGCAAGTTACAAAATAGGTTGTGAATTCACAAAAATTGTGCATGATTATCTGAAATGCACATAACAAAGGCTGTTTCTGCAACACATTAGTTTGTACCGTGTAGGTCAAAGGAAATTGCTTAAATGGTGGAAGTGATATCCCCTGCACTCAGCCTGAAATTATCCCTGCCTGTGGCCAGGAATGCACAACTTTAGGAAACTGTTGTTCAACAGGAAGGGAAGAATAAGGCAAGCCTGACAGAAAACTTAAAACTGTTCTTCTTATATTAATTTTTTTATATCATTTATTGTTGTGAATCATCACTCTATGGCAAAGAGACCTAGTGTCACACTGAGCCCTGTTGTGTTACTGAGGAATAAGCAGAGCCTATACAGGCAAGCTATGTCTCTGGGAAGGAAGTGGCAGTACCATGCTCTTGAAAGATAATTTCCTTTTATTGGTAATGCTGGCAATGTCTGAAATGCTTTTCAGAAACGTAAATTTTAACATTTCTGAAATACCTGGAGAGGGAGGTATTTTGTGGTTATATATCTTCAGTCTATCAAAAAGATGAGTCAAGTTAATTGGTACTTCACTCTATGAAATTATCAAGAAAATTAAGTAGTAGGGTTCCTCTTAGCTCCCACTGTGATTCTGGGAGCTCTGCCTGCTTTAGTCCTATGTGCCTGAAGTACATCATCTAAGAAGGACATTGCACTGACCAGCCGCAATGTCTTGTCTAAAGATGTGCTGATTTCCACCTTCAGAAGCTGTTCGTTTCCTGAAAAAAAAAAAAGAAACCACCTTTATAAACAAATGTATGTTGAATTTCCTGCTTAAATTTTAGAAGGTACAAGTGTTTTAACATATGGATATGCTGTGTATGTTTGATTGCTCATGTACTTTGTTTATTGTTCATGGTCTCAGAACAGGGAACCAGTGCTGAGTTTGGTCGATGTTATTCCAACATGGACCATTTTGAGGAGCAGAGAGCTTACACAGTCCTTCCTTTCTCTCATCTTTCTGCATCAGCCCCTCTCTTATGGCTGGCACGTGTGCTTACACTGATTCCCACACAATTTTGCTGTTGAGTTGCAGGAGTAACACAGGAGCAAGAACGAGAGGCTAGAAATTCACAGCCACAAAAACAAATTGGCAGCAAACGTAGCACTGGTAGATGTGGCCCCTGTTGTCCAGTAAATTCCTTTTTTCATTTATATAGCACACAAGTACACAGAAGGCTTTAAAGGTGACTATAGTTCACTGTTAATCTCTTTAGCAATTGAAAAATATGGCCTTTGGATAATTAGAAGCTGTATGGTGGTCAGTAGGTCTCAAGGTTAAATACTCACCCAGAGGTTCAATGAATTCTTCTGTACATATTTACATGTTTGTTCTTTTTTTTTGTTTTCCCATGGCCATATATCGGTCGTGCTTAGGAGTGAAGAAAGCATTACTTCCAAGACTAAAACACTGCAAGAATGCTGTGTGCCTGCAAGACTCAGTTACCGTTGGTATTGAAATGGACAGGCCAGTGACATTTCATTTGGGGGGCAGCGGGCTGTGTAATCCATTCTTTTCCCCAATTTACTGCTCTGAAATTTAGCAGCATTCTGCAGAATTTAAAGAAGGTATAAAAACCGTCTGCCCTTACGGTTGTAAACTTGGTGTGTGTCCTGGTTTTGTGGCCTTTTGGAGAGCAGGGATAGCTATACGTTAAACTAAATGAGAAAAACTTCTTCAAAGCCTCTCATTAATCTCTCCTCATGCTTTCTGCCTTTTAAACAACTGATAAGGGACTCTGCTGCTACAATACTGAAATATATAGATAAATGTTCGGTCTTGCAGTTTTTATTGTATAGCAGTTCCTAATCAAACTGAATGAAATTTATAGTAGATTGCGTACCCTGGAACTGATTTGCATTGTTACGACTCCTCACCCAAGAGGAGTGCTATAAAGAAGCAGGAGTCTCTGAGAGCCGCGTCCTGCCTTAACGAAGTGGAAGGCAGAAATACGGCAACACCACAGGCCGCTATAGCTTATCTCAGTGCAAATAAAACGAGCACTGAAAATCCCGCACAGCTGCAGATCTTTTGCCCAGGGAACGTGCAGTTTTGTTTGACATTGGGCCCTATGTATACTGACAACTTAAAGGGGAAATTTGGGGCTCTTTGATCTGGGGCAGCTGGCTAACAGGAACTGTTGCAACGTGGTCAGCTGGTCAAGATTACAAAAACGAAGTTGTTAATGTAATGGTAGTAGCCATCGTATTTCTGCATGATGTCTTGTTAAGGTTGCTGCATCAGATTTAGGGCCTAGAAGCTTACAGAAGTATGCTCCTTGGGGACTGGGGCATGTGGGTTGGAGCAATTTGTTTAGTCATTTTCAACAATTGCCTATTCTGAGAAGATGACTTCTCTGTAGTTTTTGTATTTGGGGTTGCCAGCACTACTGGCAACAGTACTGCTTAAAAGCCCACCGTTTCTGTTGCCTGTTCTCTTACAGAGGCTTGCCATTGCTGCAGAAGTATTGTTACAAGCATCTCCTACTACTTTTCTTTACCAAACCACTGCAGTGCCATGGTGGGCTAAAAGCAATTGAGACGGACAGGTTTTTTGTAATAAAGTGTCCTCTTGGAGAGCGTCGGGATGTCCTGCCCCCTCTGGCGGCTGCTCCATTCAAGAGCCATAGTTAGGATGAAAACGCAGTATTTCCCAAAGTGGACATAGTGCATGCTTCCCTTTGTCCTCTTCGGCCAATTCAGCTTTTACAAGAGCTCAAGCTGAGGGCTGGGATTAAGGGTAGGAAGTTGGATCTGTGTCCAGAGGTAACTGCGTTGGAAGCTCCCCGCTCTCTTTGCAGGTTGAAAGCAGCAGAATGTCTCTTAACTTTCCGCTCCTTTTTCAACAGCGTTTTGTGTTTACTCTTAAATTTTTTTCTAGTGAGAGCAGTCTTTTCAGTAGAAGTCACTCTTAGCAACAAGATGCTTTGGAGAATATTGCAAAATAAACAGAGAAAAACAACGGCTCTCTTTGGTGCGGGCTGCCTTTTTCCCTTTTCTTTGCTTGTCTTCCAAAGACGAGAGGGAATGACTTAAAAGCTATTGTTTTCTGCTTTGGTGGTCGTTTTTGGCAAAAACTTCAGCTATTTTGGGTTTGTGGAACGACTGAAATAAAGTCATGTCAGTTATTTTTCTCCTGATGGTTATGTTTATACTTTCCTTGAGAAGAAAAACTGTTCTGTCAAAATAAAAGCAAACAAACAAGATAATTTTCCCATGCTTGAAGGCTAAGAAAGTCGCCAGTTAAAGAAACCTGACCCTTTCTAAAAGCAACTGGAATATGACATATATGTCTGCTGCTCAGTTTTGAATGCTGAAAGAAGGCGTAGCATGTCCATGCTACTGATGAAATGCACACAGTATGATTTTCTAAATAAACACCAGATTTGCCAAACAGTTGTGGTATGAACAGCAGATCTTTGTGTCCTGGTGTTTTCCTTGATTCTTCTACAGTGTTTAAAACTTGGCAGCGGTCTTCCCGACCTCAGCCAGAAGTCTCTGACTTCTTCCGCCTCATCTGCTCCACCTGCCAGCTCCTTGACTTCTTGCGCTGTATCCTGCTGCTGAACAAGGATAATCTACTCATCCACGCAGGCTGTATTGGTTAAAGGGCAGCAAAGGTTTAGGAATTCGTACTGTATTTGATGGTAACTGCACACGCAGTAAGAAATTGTATTGCTCGGGTAGTGCAGAGATGGTGAAAGTAGTCCAAGTATCTCATCTGTGGAAGCTTGTTTCTTGAAGGTAGAATCTGTCAGTGGAAGCATAATTCTTGCCTGCAAATTTCCTGTGTCTGCGTGTGGACTGCCTTCCTCATCGTGCATGCTAGTCCAGTGCTCTAATCTGACGTGCTCTTTTGCCTTCCAGAGTTTAGTATTGAAGGACATACGGTATCATACTGGGAACACATCGTGTCCCATAGTGTTTTCTGGGAATTTATTTCTTTGATGTGAGGGAAAATCTGTAATGCAAGATTTGATTTTCAGATCTTTGCCTCTATGCTGTCTTCTTGCTTGTTTCTCCTAGAAAAGGTTGCAAAAAGATCTTGGTTGTCAAAGTAACATGCAGAGTAAAAGAGCCAGCTGTGGGCATTCAGCTGGGATTTGGATATGCATTTATATTTAGTATGTACCTGTATGTGTATGCATGAAACGTGCAATATACATTAAGATTTGCCTGTGTGCTCATGTTTTAGAGATGTGCGACATTAGTTGCTTGTACATAATACCGAAACAGCATCCAGAATTGCAAAATTAAGGTGCTAAATAGAAAGAGTCAACTCTCTGAGTCTCTAATTACACTTGATACTAAACGAATTTAGAACATTAAATTCATAATAGCAATAAGCATGTACTCTTAAAAAAAACTAACTGCATGCTTGTAGGATTATGTTTCCCGCTGTTCTTTTTGGTAAGACCAGAGTATAGGCGGATGATGTTCCTTCTCTGTATTTAGCAGTAAACGAAATGTGTAAGAACAACACTAATGTTTTGTTTTTTCAATAAAATGAAGGAGAGAAGGAAATGCACTGATCTCCTGAGCGAGCAGGTTTCAGTGGCATGGCCAGGCTGTGGTGGATCTGCCAGTTGGACGTGGGCTGAGAGGAGAGCCCACATATGCTGTGTTTACATCTTCTGTGACTCTTTTCTTCTTCTCACTGGTACATCCACACTGCCGTGCTATTGGTGGGAAGGTTGTATCTGACTGCTGCTAGGTGGTGGCTGTGTAAATAACCGGGGACACTGGCAGCAAGCAACAGATGGCAAGCAGATTTCAGTAGGAGGCACTGCCTGCTTTGTTTGTGTTGTTTTTTTTTGCATACTCATAGGTAAATTGAACAAGTGATAAAGATGGAAGGAGCTTTTTCTGCGTGTCTTTGAACAACGGCTGCTGTAACTCTGGTTTGAGCTATCTCGTGCTGTTTCTAGCAAACAGAGTTGCATGCGGTGTGATGAAATGGAGATTGCTGTGAGTCAGAAACAGTAAATTATATGCTCTGTGGCTATGACAGCTCAATAGGAGCACCTGTGGATGGAAAAAGCATTAGTATTCCTTTGGGCACTGTTGACATGATCTTTTTTACCGCTTTATCAAAATGTAATCAAATGAGCATATAAAACTTGGGAGAAGAGAATATTTCTTCTGTACATGAGATAAAACTATACAAACAAACGTGCTAATAAAAGAAGAAGAAATTTTAGCTCAAGTGTGGAGCTTAGGGTTCAAAATACAGTCTGTAAGTATGATTTTTTTTTTTTTAAGAGGACTCTTACTCATCAAGGTAGGGAAGTTTTTCAGTAAACTGTTACTAACAGGGAAAATAGCTTTCTCTTGTCTAGACTCACAGATGGAATCAGAAGCAAAATCACAATGGTCAGAGTTGATTATATATAGGTGTAAGAACACCCTTCTAATTGCATAGTAGATCTTTTTGTTATAAATAATTTTAAACACTCGAATTTAAGAAAATATGTATTTTAGGAGGACACAAGTCTCACTTTTTTTCAATCATTTCAAAAATTTTGCGGTAAGAGATGTTCTGGACTTACAGTGTAACTGAGTGTGTAGATTCTAATAACATAATAACCTGTTTTATGATGCTTGTTTGTTGAATCTTGCTCTTAGAAGTGTTTTCTACTTTCTTTTTGTATCAGAGCGTTCAGAAATCAATCAAGATGCAGAAACATATCTGGGGATGATTCTAGGAACTAATAAATTAGTCAGCAAAAGCAGTTTATCTGAGGTCATGTGATTGTACTGTGTAGATATTAGTTGCTGGTCAATGTCATTAGTGCAGATAAGCTGCTTGACACAGTCATTGAATAAACAAAACCTTTTGTGAAAGCACAGAAAGATTCTGTATCTAGAACACCCCGAAGTCGAAGAGTTAATGACGGGCCTGCACTGGATTCAGTGTATTTGCAGATGTTGCTGCAACCAACTGCTGATTTTTCTCCCATCCTGTCAGGGAACTCTGCCAGCCATGATTCATGGAATGATTTTTTTGCGCTGAGTAATCTGTGGTTTTGCTTTTTTCCTCTTCCCTCCCTCTTATTTTTACCCTAAACTAAAGTCTTATTCATTTTAGCTAAAGGGAGGGGAAGCTTCTAAAGCATTAAAACAAAACATGAAATACACACTGTTTGGAATAGAGGAATTTTAATAAATATTAAGCTTGCAGTCATATTACTTTTTCTCAGGCAGAATAGTGCAGTGTAGAAAAACAGTTTTATGGCAGAATCAGCTTTTGTTTCTGCTAGTCCTGTGGTGTGACAGTTCTTTTAAGACTTTTGTGCTAGTATTGCTAAAGAACATCCAAGTTTTGTGCTGATACTATGCCTCCTTTCTCACAGATCGCTCTGAAAGAAATAAGCCAGACTGCCGCTCTTCAGGGTAAGAACCATATTCCTGTGTTTATTCTTCCCTTCTTTTCCTTTTTTTTTTTTTTTTTCCTTTACTTTCCTTTTATGGGGTCAATTAGGAAATTAGCCAAAAAATAAAAATGCCTTTCTTCAACTCCTCTGTTTTGGTAACAGTAAGAAAATACCCAAATAACTTTGTGATAAAAATAATTGTGTGATATTCCCTAATTTTTCAAGGAATTGACAGGGTTCACTACACTGTAACTCTGCGCGCTCAAAGTCGGAAAGGCTTGTTTATGTATCATGTACAGGGTTGTTTTGTAAAACTGTGATTTGAGACAAGAAGCACTTACGACTTTTGCTTCTGTGTTCTTTGGAGCATTTGCTTTTGTAGCAGGGAAAATAATTATTGTCTCAGTCAAGAATAGCAACACTTAACTCTGATCCTATCATACCTAAGGTTTCAAAATTGGGTGAAACAAACAGGTATTGAGCAAAACACATATGCACACATTTTATTTTTATCCAGAATTTCCATCAGGAATTGCCATAGACTTCGAAAGCTATTGATTTGTAAGGCCGCATTTTCTCTTAAGCTTCTGAAAATTCTCTAGTTCTCCTCCTTATATTCTCTCATTTGAGGAAAACAAAACAAACAACAACAACAAACCATCTCTTTCCCTTTTGTCTTATTTCCAAACTCTTCAATCAGATCTTCTCCACAGAATAAGATCTCCTCCATATCCCTTGGTGGATAATGGGATTTTAATGAAGTTTGGTGATTGAGCAGGCTAGCTAGCAGTGGTTCACCCTTGTGAAATGCCTTTCCAAAGGACACTGCTGGTGCCCAGCCTTCTGACATAATATGGCATGACCTTTTCATTTTATTTTAGGCTATTTTTTTTTTGTTGTTGTTACTATGTTTTTACAGTACACTGGGGTAGTTTTCATAGTTAGAAGAACAGAGGGAGCTGTAAGAAGGAACTTTTAGCACAGCTGATATGCTGTATCTACTACACATTGCAATGGAAGAGAGGGTGCCTATCCCGTCCCTCCCAAATCCCCAACAGCACTGTAGCTGTTTCCAGCTGTGTGCTTCTGCAATTGCAGTGGAATATTGTCTTTGATTACTCGTATCTGCTTGAAAGGAAATAGAGACTGGTATTTTATAATTAAAAATGCTCATTGTTTTTTCTTTAAAAGATGCAGTTGTTGTCTACATGCTTAAACTTTTATTAGATTATAGTACAATAAATTCAAATGTATTCAAATAATTATCAAAAGGAAATCTAATTTTATCAAAATGTTTAATACAAGGTTGAAACAGGTTCAGTCTGTTCCCACTTCATGTGGCTGGTCCTTCCCACCAGTACCGTTTTGCTCTGCAGTGTATTTTAGAAGTTCTAATTTGTAACCAAAAGAAAAGGTTTTTAGTATCAACCCCCCCCCCTCCTTAACAATTGCAAAGAATTGCAATTACAAACATGGACCAACCCTGACAATAAAATACTGCCCTAAATTGTCTGGGTTACAGATTGCAAATTCTCCCATGGAAAGCACAGAGAAATTAACAGGCTCATGCAAGTTGCTCATCGTGTTGAAGAAAATGCAGCTTTCCAGTATTTCATTCTTGTCAGTAGTGCACTTAGTTTCTAACCTGTTAAACATCTGTGTATCTTCTATCACCTTCTCAATTTCACTGGCCATTGGTGTCATGTTAGTTCTGCTTTATAGGATGAGCTGTGTGGAAGAAAAATGGCTGTGAAAAGGATAGCATGGTTTTGTGCATGTCCCGCTGCTCTTTCTAGGCCAGAGGTGACCAGAGCCAACCTTAGTTACGTGACGTACTCTGCTAATTGATACTGCTGCACTCCATGGTTTATCTTGTGTTATCGTGGAAGCCTAATCCTATGGTGACAAATTGCTGGGTGACGTTCTTCTTATCCCTAGTCTGTTCATACCATTTTTGGGAAGAGAGCTGCAGCCACAGGAAGACCAGCATTCCTTGCAGTAAAAACTGAGGGAAAACTAAATAGTGAAGCATCCAAGACTTGAAGTGCAGTGCAACACTGCTCTTAGAAAATGGACAACATTTCAGAGCTGTGTGAGTTACATCAAGGACCATTTCATGGCTTATGCCAATTTTTGATGGGCTACTGCATCCATGACCTCCTCTCTGGAGGCAGCTCATGACAAAGGAAGACAAAACAAAATGACCTAAAGGCATCTTTTCTATTTTTTTCCTTAAGCTGCGTGATGTGGGATGGATCTCAAAAGTGCAGCATAACATCCTTCTCATGATCTAAAGTTGAACAAAATGACCGTGCGCATCATTGTACTTGAATGCAAGGCCTATTAACGAGAATTTCTGCACTAGAATTAGTATGAAAAAATGGAGGTGGGCATGGGGATGCTAGCTGACCACATGAAGAGAGATGCAATGAGCCTTAAGAAAAGCAGATATCTGAAGATGAAACAGTGGGTATAAATGTGGCCAAGAGATGGTTGGAGAGGTAGTCCTTTATCCCAGTGTTCCACGCTCATGATACAAGATCACACCAGGGCTTTGTATGAAATAGAGACAAAAAAAAAAAGGAGGAAAAAAAAAAGCCCAAACATCACCACACCCCAAATTCTCCTGAGGCTCTGAAAGGCTACGTTTTAGTCCAGAGCATGATCAGCTTAGTAAAAAGATCATATGACAATATTTCTTGTGATTGTGGAGGCCTGGAGTGGGACCTAGAGTAAGGCTGGTAAGTCTGGGGGTTGGATGAACCAAAGATGATAGGAAATGGTTTTAAAGGAGGGAAACATACCCTTGATATTGCTTACAAAAAGTGCTTTTGATACACTTACCTCTCTTGACAATTAGCAACTGTCCACCTTGCAGGAGAGATTGGATCAAGTGAGGAGTAGCAGAAAAGAGCCTGTGGATATCTTCGTGTACCACTCTGCATGGATTTTTTGCGTTAAATATTAGCACATAAGTAAGATTGAAACAGATGTCCCATTAATCTAAATAACACCTATTGCTATGTTAGGTTGTTATCTGGAGACATTTAATTTCAAGACCTGATATTACCCATCCTCCAATTATTAAATTCCTGACGGTATTAAAAATGTGTCGATGCTGGCAACAATGATCTGTAATTATCATTATTTCTTGATTTTACTGTGAGGTCATGCACTGTTGGCTCTGATAGCTTCATGTCATGCACTGCTGTAACATGGGTCAATTAGGTCAAAAGAAGTAGACACTTTAGCCTTACGCCTCTAAATGTTTTCACACTGCAAATTACATGACAGTAAGTTAATAGAAGACTTCAGGCATCCACATGTTCACAGCTAATCCTGAACATGAGTAAATCTCATAGAAGGAACTGGATTAACTAGACTGTGCTTTTTTTTTTTTCCATGTGGGATAAGGATTACAGATCACAAAATCCAGAAACACAGCTGTGTAATGTGATCTAATTCATTGTAGTTGCCTCGACCTTGGAGATGAGAGGGTGAAGGTAGCTGAAGACTGCAACAATTTATTGACAGGTTTAGTAGCGTATCAATTGCTTGAAGTCAAATAAGGGATCTTGATTTTTAAATCTGGGAGACTACTGTGAAAGTTTGTCCTCAAAATGGAGAGTGTGGGGGGGAACTAGCTCATTCTAACAGCAGATTCTAGGTTTTACTGCTGTATAGTATACATTCTGTCTACATTGTTGTATAGTGTATATCCTGTCTATTTGTAATGTACTAAAGCTCTTTTCCAGCTTGTCATCTTCATTTGATTGAACAAAATTGGTCTGTTTTCATTTAAAATATGTCAAGTCAACAATACAAACAGACACAGCATTTCTTTTGTTCCTTTATAAAGAAGCACTCTAAGTAGCTGATCAAAGGGGCTGCAGATTCTTTTGGTGAGCTTCTGGTAAACCAAGCTGTCATTTCTATGAATGGTATTTTGTATATGACTTTGGTTTTAGGTTTTTGTGTAGCAAAATTCCATTAGCGAATGATTCTCTGCATTTCTCTTTCCTCTGCTATTTAATGTTGATTTTATGAAATTGTGTTTAATAAATATTTCAGTGATGTTTTAACTGTAGCTTAAAAATGTGTTTTGCCAGGCCATTTGTTGAAGCATCACCTGAAAACACCTTTTAATTAGGATCTCATGCCTTTAGCAGGGCAGGTAGCGAGTCTTAAGGCACAGTTCAGACAATATAGTGGAGCTCTACTCACTTTCCAGTTAAATTGATACACTTGTACAATTTGTACGATGGGTATAAATCAATACGCTTTTGACATCTTGAGAAAACAGACAATAGAAGGATTTTCTGTGTTGCAACCATTACAGTCAGTCTGCAGTAAGTCGTTTAATAATTCCAGCTTTGTGTATCTGAAGGAGAATATGAGTGACCTTTCTTTCACCCTACAAATGTTGCTAGCTCCCAGATACCGAAGTTTGTGTTTCTAGATTGAAGCCTTTCACAAATTGCTGCTAACAGCTGTGTGTTTAACAAGGAGAGGTGTTTTGTCATCAGGAGTAATTTCACTATTAATTTTGTAGGCCATTTAACAGATTTTGCACATCTTAGGTAAATTTCAGTTCAAGGTTAGTGTACTGGAAATGTGCATTGTAAAGAGTGAGAGGTACTCCTGTAACCCTTTGTTGGCCTCTAGGTTCTTTGTTGTATTTTAGTTAACAGTGCAATGTGGACAGACTTCTGATGCTACTGCTAGATCAGGTAATGTCTTTTTCTAGTCGAGTCTTGAAATCCTCCCCAGGAGAGAGAGAGATTGAGCCTGGTGATCCGGCTAATTTTCAGCACGCTGACAGCCTGCTTGCCTGTCTCATACTAACTCAACTTCCAAATGATAATGCTGTGGGAGTCAGTGTTAAAAGAACCAGTCAAAATCTAATTCTTTAGTTCAAACATTGGGTTGCTTTATCCAGGGGGACCACATTCATTCCTACAAGCATCCTGATACCTTGTTTTTCACTGTTGTCATTCAAAAGCTGTGCATTATCCCCTGGAGAAGTTTGCAATACGTTGTCAATGCAGCTGTTTACCCAGAGGAACATTTCAGTCTTTCACCCTTTCTAGCCAGTGTTTCAGGCTGTAATGCAAATCCGAAGTTTGAGACTTGGAACCTTGCTGACACTTGATGTGAAAGGGAGGGGAAAGGTGTGGATGTGTGACAAAGCGAGGGTAAAAGCCTTCAGGACACCTCTGGGTTGTGCTTAGAAAAATGAACAAATGTTGGGGATGATGCTTGTTTTACTGCTGCATTCTTATTCTTCATAATAAGCCTTCCGAATTTTTAAGGCTGAAGTGTAGCAAGTTGCTCTTACTCTAAGCATACTTCTAGGGTGTGGAAAAAATGAAGATCTTATGTTTGTGTGTTCCCAGTAGGTCAGAGATTGATGTATGAAGAAGTGTTTGTCCAGAAAGCTCATTTCCTTCCCGGGCCCTGAGGATACAGTTTCACAATTGCCACGAGCTGAGCTAAGCCTGTGCTGCTCCAGAAGGAGCGACCGTTCCCTCCTTTGGGCTGTTATCAGTGCTCATGTGGTTAGTTGGATCAGAAGGCTCATCTCCAAGGAGAAAAAGAGCTGCGTCTCCATTTTACAGATGAAGTGGGTTCAGCAGAGGGAAGCAGAGCCAGACAATAAATCAAAGGTAGAGCTGGAAGACAGGGTCTTGATAACATGACTCTTGTTGTTGACATCTAAAAAGTAGGATCATGTGGCTCTTTTTTTTTTTTTTTTTTTTTTCCTCCTTCTGAGACCTGCATTTTACATTCGGTCACTTAGAGCATGGTGTAATCCCATTGGTTAAATGTGGGTTCAAACTGGAGTAACTTCAGCCTGGAATCTGCTTATGTGTCTTTCTTCTGTTTATCGTGTTTTTCTGGGAAGCAGCACATGCTGTGCACGTCAGGGATGTGCCTCCCTGGAGAAGCATAAGCTGGAGCAATTTTGTGCAGCAGATTTCTTTGATAGCTGCCTTGCCCCAGTAAATCATTATGTTTGATTTCTTCTTTGCAATGTTAATTTTCCCTGCTCAGTTTATACACGTCTCTAAATGAGAAATAAAATATCACAGGTAAAGCAGAGGAATTAATAGCAGATGGGTTAGGCTTAGTTGTTGGCAATTAGGGATCTTGTGGATGTCTAGAGTCTATTGCTACAGATGTTTGTTTTAATGCCACCAATTCTTCACTGTTGTGCTGGGGATTTTTGGCTGTTCCTCTCCCAGATAGCAGTCAAGAGTTGTTGTGGAGGGAGCATCCTAGCCAAAGTTCCAGATTCCTTAACTCTAAGCAGAGAAGAGGGATTTGTTTTAATAAAAGAGCACTCTGTTCCTGGTTTCTGCGAAGGGAACTTGAAGGACTGGCTGCTTTGGTGCCCTGAACAACCCCTTCCGTTGTGTGGGCTGCTCTCCAGTGCTAATGCTAATTCATAATGGAAAATAATGCTGAGAATGAGGTGGTTGTTGAAGGAATAAAGAGAGAAGGGTTCACCCTCCTCCTTCATTCAGAGAGTTTCAGTGCTCCTTTGGGAGCCCTGTGAACACGAGCCAGTTTTGCTGTTCATCACCTTTCTGAGCAGGTTCCAGTGGAAGGTACTGAGAACCACCCGGGCACCAGGCTGCTCTCTGTGTGGATTGGGATAATTACCTGGAGTGTAAGCCACCGTGGCACACCTTAGTTCTACAAGGGTAGTTTCAGGAAGCACACAATTACCTATTCTAATTATCGTGCTTTCCTTTTAAAAGAAGTTTTGGGCAATTTCACTTTTTCCCTATAAGACAGCAATAATTCTCTTTCAAACAACCAGATGGTTTTCTCTTTAAACCCCGCAGAAAATACACAAGCTCTAGGGTGGATGGAAGCTATGGGGAGAACTGGAATTCTCTGTTTATAAGTAACATGAGAGGAGCCAAATTAATCAGGCATGGTTTTAATTCTCCTGTATGATTATTCGTTCGTTCCAAAGACGTTTAAATGACAAATAGCACATGAAATTCAGCCGGTGGATGGGAGAGAGGGCTGGAAGAGAATTCTTTCCAAAGGTATTTGTAATCGTCTGAAAAAAAAACAGTAATTTTTCTAGAAGGAGGAGGAGCTGCTAGGGGAAGCCCATGGGATATGTGTCCGGGCCGAGGAGGCAGACTTGCCTGGTTGTAAACATCCAGCTCAGAAGAAGCAGTGGCTCAGGTTCTCCCCGAAAAAAATCACGTATTGGTATTTTAAGAGTGCTGGAGCTGATACATGGGCTTTGGTTCATTTCCCCAAGGATCTGTGTAGGTTTCTTGTTGGACTCAGGTCAGTATCTACATTTTCCTTCACCTCTGGAATTTGAGTGGGAGAGTTCAGTTTGCGTTGTTGGTTTCCATGGCCTCTTTCTCTGATGTGCACAAGAGGCAGGAGATCGTTACTTTTTCCCTTTTTTCTCTTTTTTATGTAGTGCTTACCTACTTTGTCATTTTATTTTAACTTATTCTTTGATGTCTGCAGATCATTTCAGTACAGATAATTGGTTACTTTAAGTAGCATCTGATTTTGGCAGGTTGAACATAGAAGCAATTGATTACATACTCCTGAAAAGCATGATACAGTTGCATCCTGACTGTCTCGTGGTAGAGAGCTATTTCTAGTGAGGTCTGTCATATGGAGAGCTTCTTCCATCTTACTGTATGTATCTGGTACTTGATGTGCGTTTTGCACAGCTGTGTATTAGTCTCTGGTTCTGTCATTTGTGAGACAGGTTGCATTTCTGATTTTGCTACAAGATTTCTCCTTTCAAAGGCATTTTGCTCAGTGCAGGTATCGCAATTTGAACGTAATCCCTGTTCTGAACGTAGTCCCTGTTTGTCCTAGTTTTGGCCAGCTGCAACAAACCACAGGCTCGCCTGACCAAGTACTAACCCTTAGTAGGGCTGCGAAGGCACCAGGGATGAGCTGCTTTTGTGTCTGTTCCCAACTGCCTCGGCTGCAGGAAGTGAGCTAAGATTCAGCAGTGCAAAGAGACATCACCTCTTCCCTTGCAGGCCACAACCAGTGTGGTCACAGGTAGGTCCCTTGCTACAGAGGACTGAAGTTAGATCACACAGCTCTAACTGTGGAAAGTATTTTTGAAGGTAAGGGCCTTATAAGTACGTATAGTCACATCTTAATTTTGGCAGTTGTTACAAGAGGTTTGTCTTCTCTTCTCTATACAGTGAACATTCCCAGTCTCCTAAAGCATGAGGCAAAGGCTGATTTTTAGTTAAAGAGAGGATCCAAATCTAATTACATCATTCAAACCACAAATAATGGTTACTTAGTTGAATCTCTCTGTTGATCCACAATATAATACTTAGTAGTTCCAGCAAAAGAAGTACATGAGTGATCTCACATCACACTAAGCAATGTTCTTGCCTGGAATAAATGCTTGGTGGGAAGAAATAACTTTGTTTTCTTTATTACAGTCCTATTCCATTTAACATGGACTTCTGCTTCCCCGTCTCCTCACACACTGATGTTTAGTATCAGTACAGTACTGGCTCAGACAATTCTGATAGCATTTTGGGATTGGACCACTTCAGGAGGTTTCCCTCCTCTCCTGGGAACACAGCTTCTTATGGGCACCCGCTTTGAAGACCACTGTTTTTTTTTTATTAGCTTCTTTCCACTGCCTCTTCTAAAACACTCTGCCCATGATTAGCTAAAAGCTACTGCTGCTCCTAAAAGGTGTAGGTTTGACATCTTGGAAGGAAGAGCAGTGTCCTGAGACAAGGACAGCAGTGACAGGGATAGGAGAGGCTTTCCAGCCACACTACTGCTGTATGGGACAGAAGATCATTTTCATTGCTGCCCCATCTGTCTTTTTTCTTCTGAGGCATAACAGGGAAACGTGTTCTGTTAAATGAACATTGTACTCTGTGAACAGACTTCTAATGCTCTCTGTTAATAACAGCAGTTAATTTTTTTTTTTCAGTATAGAACACATCTGAAATGATGACTTAGTAATTCATGTAATTACTGTTCCCATACTATCTTCTGTGTTTGGTGGTTTTTTTTTTTTTTTTTAAAACGACGTCTGTTAGTATTTGGATTGACAAAAATGCTCCTTAGTGCAGTAACTGCCTTGCTGCAGGTGCTAAGCAGGTATTTTGCTTTGCATAATACAGATGTAGTTGAACTACAATAAAAAACAAAATCATTAATGTTCTTGGAGCTTAATTATAAATTGCCAAGAATGTTTTCACAGGAAAAAATAAAAAATAAGATTTTGAAATGTCATCAAAAGGTAAACAACACCACATTATTTACCTTTTAATTAGAGCAGCTGAAGTAACTGGAAGAAATGCCCAAGGTTTTAGATAGGCAACCTCCTTCCATCCTGAAAGACATCTAAGGATCTGTAAAAGTGGCCTTTCTGGAGCAGACAAAAGGTCCGTCTGTTCTAATGTTCTTACTCTGTCTTGCTTATGTCCAAAGCAGAGGCGTAGGGAAGAAGATGAGGAAAAAACCAAGCATGTATTGGAAGGCATCCATGTATTCTGTCAGCATCCAGATTTACGTGACTCAGGGGTCTCCTGAGAGAGATGTTGCTTTGTGTTTAATATCCCTCAATGGGTTTTCTTTAATTATTATTTTTTGAATGCATAGAGGCTTTTAGCATTCACAGTGTTGTGCAGCGAGAAGTGCCATAGCTTAACCTTGTGTTGTATGCAGAGAAGTCTTTTTGGCTCTTTTGAATTTGGTGCCAGCTACTTTTGTATAAAGCTTTCCACGTCGTGTAGTGTAAGAGGCTGAGCTGCCATTCCCTGCAGAACCGTAGGATATCTGCCCTTGGAAGGGACCCACAAGATCCACGGAGTGCAGCTCCTGTGGCTTTGCTGCTTGAGGAAATTATCATGCATTTCTTCTGGGTTTGCCTAGGTTGTGTTCATCAGTTAGGCAGTTGGAAGGAAAAGGTCACCATTACTCCTGGAGGCCCAGAGGCGTGTTAAAAGGGGAGAGGGAGGTAAAGTTGTTGGCTGACATGAAAAAGATTAGGGACAATTTCCTGTCTTTGGAGTTATAGGTATTGCTGAGAGTCGAGGTCAGTGAAATTACCTGCTTCGTTGTCTGGATCCAGAGCCCTTAAATTGCACTGGAGATTTAAAAAAAATAAAAACAATAAAAAAAAAATCTTAATGATTTGATTTGGGCTCAAGGATCAGAGATCAGAGACTGGTTACAAGGGTAACCCCACTGGTAGGTGGTTGTTCTGTCCTTTTGGTTGCCCAAAGAAGCTGAATCTGCTACTTAGTACTTCCTGAATTTCCTCTGCCTACCTGGCTGATATAAGGCAAATGGTGCATTGATCCAAGTGCAGGGATAAGCATGGGGAAGGCGATGTGTTTTGGGGATTTTGACAGGCTAGGGAGGAGCACTGATGTTTGTGGCTCTGAAATGTCCTGGCAAGGTGTTCCTTACAGCTGCTGCTCCAGGAAGGTCCGGTGCAGTCTGTTTTACAAGGTGTTTGCTCGTGAGGCTAAATTTGGTTGAGTGGCGAAAGGTGATGATAGTGATTATGTCTTCCGAGCTGTAACCATCCATTAGAGGCTGCAGTATTTATTATTTTGCAATGTAATTTGAGGTCCCAGATGTTTAAGGCAGCCAGGGTATATGACTGAGGGTGGAGGAAGTTCATTTTGTCGTGCAGGGCATTTTCACGGTGACCTGCTCGAAGATGGGATCTGCTTTACAGGGGAAGTGTCCCCAGTGGGTAAAGACCTTCTCCCGATTGGTGAGGTAGGTATTTTGAGTCCTCTTAAAGCAACATCATTGCCTGCCTTTCATTGCCTGCCTTTGGGGGGTTTTGTAGTGTGTTTGGCATAGATGCAGGTTTTGTAGGTGTAGGTGTGATTTTAAGCTTTGATGGCTGATGCCTCTGTTTCACTTAGAAAAGAATTTGGGTATCTAAAATCTTGAATCTTTTCCCCCACCTTGGGCTAAGAAAGATACCAGCTTTACCAGTACGCTATACCTTGTCTACATACTTGCACACTCAGAATAACAAGGCTGCTATTACCTGAAAAATAATCTGTGAAGTGTGTCTTTTGAGAATGGTTGACCATAATCTCAGAGTTGCTGAATCTTTGCAAATGAATAAAAAGCCACTGCAGTTTAAGATAATATTTGAACTTAAGAGATAGGCATTGTAGACCTGCAGATGTGTGAGTGTATGGTTTGTTGTTAAACAGTGCAGATTTCTAAGGAGTCATTGTCTGTATTTGTAACCAAAATCTCTGCCAATATTTGTGGTTTTGAAGAAAAGGAAGCATTTCGGTGTTTTTGGAGGCAGGGCAGGGGAAGAGCGTATAGGCAAACATGCTGTTTCTCTGAGCTGCATGCAGGGCACTTTCTGGAAAGACAGGTTGAGTGAAGGGTGTGGTTATGAGATTTTAATTTACAATTTCTGTGCTCTGTGCTTTCTGTAAGGGCCACTGTTGCGAGTTCATGGACCTAATGTCTTGTAGGGTGTAACTGGGTGAGTCAACAGTCCCCTGGAACAAGATGTGATCGCACACGAGCATAGTTTTAACTTTTGTGATGCTTTAACATGGGAGGGCTCAAAATGAGTTTCTGCTGCTCATAAATGATTATTTAAATAATCATTTATTTATTTTATGTATTTAATAAATGAGCAGTTTGAAGCCAGTACATCTCTGTATATGGATGACCTTGTAAAATTGTTACACAAATTTTTGGCTGCTGCTTCACATTTACAGTGTAGAAGGGTTTATGCTTTGTTGGGCTTCTTTTTGGTCATGAGTTAATGGGCTTCAGTCTATTGTATGCATATGTATTGATAAATCTGTTTTATAGGCCACCTCTCCGCAACAAATGTCTTTCCTCTCAACATATGCCTGCAATGAAAATAATGAGAAAATTCCTTTTGTTTCCTCACTCAGTTAAAGCTTAAACTCCAACACATTTCATGCCACTTATTTGGCTCAGACGGATTACAAAGAAGTAGAATTAGGCAAAAGGAGCGTGACAGTCCTACATGTCAGAGGGCTCAGCGTTGGCCAACACACTTAGAAATTCTCAGAGGTGCTCAGCTGATTTTTTGGAACCGAGGTCATGCCGGCATTAAACGCTTCTCCGTGATCCCACTTCTGTGGCTGCGGTTGAACTTTACATTTTGGATGCTTCTCAAACAGCTGGCTTTTATATTACAGAACTGGAATTGTGTGCTGTTAATCTCTGACTAGGCAGGATGCAGATAGTATCTTAACTGCTGAGTGTAAAAGCTATTTGGTAGTGTCCCTTGGAAGTGACACTCAATTATCAACCTGCTGGAGGCCTTAAGATGCCTCGAGATTCCCCTGGAACTCCTTCCTCACAGATATGCCAGCATCTTCCTTGAAGGATGCACAGTAACTGAAACAAACGGACCTGTGTTTTTCCAACTATGTTTGCACAGGAAACAGATCGAGGCAAAATAAGTAACACCTATGCCTTGCTCCCTCCGTTTGATTACAGCTCTGGAGTCTTTGAAGTCTGAAGACTTTCAAGTACCTGAGCTTTCTCCTCTGGATTCCTCACTCACAGCTCATTCCTGCAGGCAGCACCCTTAGTTCCTGCTCGTTCTCCTCTGAAGACATGCTCTGGTGTGTTTCTGCTCCTAAGCTTCATGGCCTTTGTTTACAGCAGGCCAGCAGAAGTGACTGCTTTGGGTGATTCCTCACCCCCCAGCCTCATTTTTTCTCTTTGTTGATCTGGAAGCAGCTGGTTTTAGTAGGGGCTGAAGATACTTCCTTTCTTTTATATATACTGAAGATACTACTTTGTTGTAAAGCAGAATGTTCCCTGTTTTGGTAGTATATCATTATTAATACTTCTAATCCTAAAATGAGGATATTCACATAACACTTTTCCCCTTTTACAAACCTTTAAGCTTAAAGATAACCTTGCCACTATAATTACATTCTCTATGAAGTACACAGACTATTGAGGAAAGTCTAATATCCATACTTTATAATAGTTAAAGACCTGTAAAGATACCTTGAATCCTGTGGATCTGGATCAACAGGTTTTTTCTAAGCCTTTGTCCTGCTCATCCTTCATTATTAAAACAGGTTTTGCTCATCTGTGAGGTCAATTACAAAGGTTCTGGAGCTCACTCAGCCACCAGATTGTGTTGTGATGTACAGAGATGTGTGAGGCAAGCAGGATGACTTGTCAGTGGCCAGTGAGGGCTTTGATTTGCTGACTGAAATGCCACTGCAAATAGTTGAATCAAAGAGCCATTCTTGAGAAGGAAGCTTCATTTCATTCTGCTTACCTGCAGAAGTAGGGCACTGTCATCTCACGCCATTTGTAAATGCACAATCTTTGTGAACTTCGATGGTAAAGAACTTATATCTGAAAAAGTTGCAGCTTACAGTTAAGTCTTTTTATCTGATAGAGGCTTCTTCATACACTGTTCACCCTTATTCTATTTACTACCAAGATTAAATTGTCATTAAAGCATTTGCAGTATTATTTCTAAATTTCCATTGAGATGTATTTGCAGAGGTATCACAAAAGTGAGTACAAATTGTTGCTAGATAGGTTAGACTGTAGATTCTTAGCTGTTACAGAGGGGCCAAACTCTTCAATAAGCAGGGCCCTCCGTTCTTGTCATACACATTTTGATGGGAGACGAAATCCATGAACAGACGGTGAAGACTGAGAAAACTTGAATAATGCCCTGACAATTTGCAGCTCGGGTTGTCTGAAGGAAAATGCAAAGTGAAAAGGGGAATTCTGCCTAGCGTGTCTGTAGCTCTGGATCAGGAAAGTGTTAATTTGGGATACACAGGAACTGAGTGATTCGGATTCGCACTAAAATTTGGGGTGTTTTAGCTTCAAGATCTAAGCTGGACATCGTTAAGTGGGGAAGCTGTTGCGGCCTGATGGCTGCAGTTAGCTGCAAGGATCAGTGGGTGAGATGGTATCATTTGCTGCCTTGATCTGCTTTGACTTCCTTCCAGTGTCCTGCCATGAAACTGAAGGTTCAGTGGCTGAAATACCATCCCCAAGTATGACAGTGACAAGCACATGAATATGGAATACGTGGCTGAAGCAATAGCTAGAAAGCCATTTCTGAAACCATCTCCCTACGCTGATCAATGCGAGCTGTTCTAATTAGCCGAGCAGCTGGGTTTTAGCTGCTTCTTAACTACGTCCTCGCTTATCCAGGCAGTGGGAAGTCACAGTTGCTCTGTTCATTTAGTGATGCAGAAGTAGACATCTTCAGCATAGCGATGAGGATTGAATTGTAACTGGGCTTTATTACTGCTTTGGGATTGCTTGCTTGTGGGGCCAGGCCCAAGAGAGGTAAAGTGGTACCAGGGTGAGTCTGATTTCCTAAATCTGTAGTATTGAGCACTTGATTTCTTAGGTGACTGGATCTTTATTAGTACCCGCAGAGCCACGGGGTGCAATACCCCATTAGCTAGCAGGGAAGGTGAGGGTGTGTCTTCATGTTCCAGAGCAGCCAGGGTGGTGCCAGGTTGCTGCCAGCTGCTTGCTGCTGGTGCTCATCTGATCTCCCAGCGAGCCAGCCTGGGCAACCAGCATGAGCAGAAAGCCAAACCACAGCAGTGAATCAGCTGATGCTGAAGGGCGAGAAGAACAGCTGACCCGAGGCAGAGCCAGCGTTTGGTGATTTGCTGCGTGCTGGAAGTGAGTCACGGGCTAAAGGTCGGGTTTTGTGCATGGAGGCTGAGCTGCTTCCCACAAGGACAGCCACTGGCCTCCCTGGCTGCCCCTTCCCACCACCTCTTGCATCACCCTGGTGCTTGTGGGGCGCTGCAGCCAGCTGGAGCAGTCAGCCTGTCTGCCTGAGAACTAATTGGGGTGTTTGTTATTAGCAGAATCACGTGGTAGATCTGGCAGACATGCAGCCATGTCAGCACCAGCCCAGGAGGATTGGTGAAAATGGAGAGCCTGTGCTGGCTGTGCACTCTCTGTTTGCCTTATACCAAGGGAGAATCTGAACCTCAGGTCCATGCGTCACATAAACTAACAGCTCTGTCCTTGGCCTGCCATCTGCGTGGTGGTAAACTCAATCTTTTGCACCAGCCTTAATTTTTCTTTAGAAATACTAACGTCTTTCCGGAGCTCAGTCTGCAGTGAAATCATTGCATTTTGAATATTTTGATTGGAATAATGTTTTCTAAATAATATTAACAGCTTCCTAATAAGCTTTAAAAAGATTACTTCGTGGTACGTTGGCTGTTAGGAAGTTAGTGTGATTTCTAGGGGAGCTGAGAGGAACAGATCATGCCTTTCATTATCCTAGTGTTTTACCTCACAGTGATTTCAACATCAGCTATTGAAAAACTCTTGGCTGACGTTCCAATAAGTCACAAGATATTAAAAATAGCAATGTTTTAACTTTTTGAAGTACCTGTGTAAAGAGTCAATAATTATCACAACTGAAATGTGTTAAATGCCTTTTACGCAGGTGTGTCAACCGAAGGATGGATATCTTGAGAAAAATCCTATGTAACATGATGTGAAGGATAAGTGTTTGGAGCAGATGCTTCAGCGTGTTTGTTTTTTAGAACAAGTGATTGTCCTTTTTCATTTTTTTCTCACTGGAAAAATCTCAAGGGCGATGTATGAAATAGGTGGAATCGGTTTTCCTGGAGAATACTCATCGCTATGTCAGCTCAGATGAAGAAACCAAAGGTCTCCCTTCTGCTAGAGGGAGGTTCCTGTGGGAGCAGGCACTGTGGAGGATCGCACAATTCCTGCAGAGCATCCCGTGCGTGCCACAGAATAGAGGATGGATGCTCAGAGGTGGACGAAGGAGGGATGCTGAGACAGGACCATAGTTGGGGCCATCTTCTGTATCCCGAGCAGTGCTGCAGCCCACAGGGCAGAAATCTGTAGGTAGCCTGGGGAAGATCCCCGTGTGAAATGCAGACCCTCCCAGCAGGCACAATTCCCTCTGCTGGTTTGGAGACACCTCTGTGGTTCGAACCCCGTGCTGCTCCCATCTGCTGCCCGGGGGCTGTTGCCTTGTTTCAGGAGTCACCCTGCAGGAGCAGGCCTTCAGGTAGAGCTGCAGCTGGTGACAATTTTATTTCCCTGATAAGTGGGCTTAAAAAATGCTTATGAAGCATTTTCTTGAAGTGTTTATATTTGGGAAATCTGTCCTTGAAACCTAGAATGCAGCCTGCAGGAGGAGTGAGGAGGTGTTTAACATCTGCAGATGAGCCATTCCAGGTTCTTTATCTTTCAGAAAGGGTGACCCCTGGGACCCTTGTCATATCACTGCTGAGTTGCAGTGCCCGACTGCTTTCAGCTAGCAAGTACAGCAGCTTTAAAGGTCCCCTCTGAACCCATCAAGACAGTTTGTTTGGATGCCCAGAGTTGGGCTAGGTGCCCCTTCTGAAGGGCTGGCCTGGGACACCCAACAGAGCTGCTCCTTCAGTTGGAAATGGAACAAAGTTTGTGCTTAAATTAACAGTGAGTGAGGTCCAGGCTAAATCAGATGTTAAAAAAAAAAATTGCTCTTGTCCTCTGCTGCCTGGTAAATAGTATGGGGGCAACATGAGTGGTTTGCATCTCTGCTTACTCCATATTAGGGGTGGCTTGAGCTAATGTTGATCAGGCTTTTATGCAGTGAAAGTGCCTGCTCCCTGCTGTCTGTTCTGTTTTCTTCCACCAGTTTGAGTTTGGACTGTGCACGCTGCAGGGCAGTGCAGGAGCTGCTGTCCCCCTGCGGGCTGGCTGTTGCAATGCCATCTCCTCCGTCATCCTGGCGTAACTGTCGGGAGAGTCGTGCTGGGACCAGGATCAGAGATCCCATGCAAATTAAACTTCTTACTGCTTCATCTTGTCCTTGACATGAGCATTGATGGTTGGTTGGTTTGTTTGTTTGTGTGTGCGCTCTGGTTCACTGCTCTGCTTTACAGACAGGAGG
The DNA here is from genome assembly GCF_964211825.1 of Aythya ferina. Lineage (NCBI taxonomy): Eukaryota > Metazoa > Chordata > Aves > Anseriformes > Anatidae > Aythya > Aythya ferina. The sequence continues at coordinate 44,415,004 of NC_140300.1, read as the reverse complement.
AGGAGGTGGGAAAGAGGCAGGGACTCCATTCAGCAGAGTCCTTGCTGCAGCTCCTACCACATCAAATAGCAGAACTAAATTTGCTTTGGTTATGCTAACTTTTTTGGATTCCTTGAGAGAAAATGTGGTCATTAAATGGGGGGCAGAGGAGGACAATAGCAATCTTATCGCTCCTCGTTTTGCAAGCTGGGATGGGACACCAGGAATTGTTGCCTACGTAACAGGGTGGGGTGAGCTCAGCATGAGGTGTGGGCAAAAATCACAGGCTGCCCTAAGAACAGCATCTTCCTTAAATTACTGGGGTTCTGTATGTAACAAAGTTAAGGAATTTGCAGTCCCCTTACAGGGTTTTGTGGGAAAGAAAATAAAAAAAAAAGAAGAAGAAATTTTAAATCCACTCCCATTTCTTGGCTTTTAAAGGGTTTAAATAATTGTAAGTTAAATGTGAATCAAACTCTCCTGGGGATAGCAAATACAGTGCTTTGCTAGAAGAGAGGAAGGGTGTTGATGGTGACCTGTTAATGGAAAGGGGGAAAGAAAAACTATCTGATAACAGTTTGCTTTTGCTGGTGAGTTCATAAATTTTCAAACAGAACCGTGTTATCTTGGGTTCTGAATTATACGGGTTGTTGCATGCTTGAACTGCCTTGCTGATGATACATCCATACTTCTGTTTCACCAGGTTAGTTTCATGAAAGGTCTTTGCACTTTGATTTTAAGGTCTTTTCTATACTCTTCTGGTCAGTTTAATGCACAGAAAACATGAATTTTTGCATATATGATGACTCCTATGAGTTCTAGCCAAAAATATGTGCTCACATCTAAAAGTGCTCATCAAATTCTGGGGCAAATTGAACTGGTTCCAAGTGCTCTTGCCAGATGAAGAAAGAACTTAACCTGCTCCATTTGGGTCTTACTGATACTTGAGTATGTATAACTTGTAGGTTTCCTAATTTCCTGCAATAGAATTTAAGAAAATGTTGAATTGTGAGTATGAAGGTATTTGTTCCTCCAGAAGACTTCAGATTCATGTTGCCAGACTTTAGTCTCCTTTCTACCAGTACTAAATATAATTAAAACCTTGAATATTGCAGTTATTCACAGCACTGAAGGCAAAAGAATAAAGTTTCAAATTTGAACATCCAAAAGAAAGAGTTTAGTTAGAAGGAAGAAAAAAAGACAAATCGGGTGCATCAGGGAGGGACATAAAACTAAAAGTGTTCCTTGAAGATAAGGCTGTATTGTGATGGAATAGTTTGAAGGAAAGCAAGAATCCTCTTCTGCTGAGAATGTGCAATAAAATATGACTGATAGAAATGTTTTCTAATGCGGCTTTGCTAGCTGTGTGGAGAGGGGCCAAGCCACAGTTGAACTGTTTCTGAAACCAGACAAATAGGCATTGTTTATCCTAGACTAGCCAAAGGATTTCAGAAGACAGTTCAGTCAGGGCAACATTCATTTCTAGTCTTAATTAGTTTTCTGAGCGAATGTAGAGGGAGGACATTTTTCATCCAAGTTCTTTGTAAGTGTCTCTTTCTTCTCTCCTCCAGCCCCTCCTTTTCTTCATCCCACTGGTGGAGCTGCAGCCAGCAGCAATCGCAGGAGAAGTGCAGGCGGCGCCAGGCTGAGCGCTGCCCGTGGCTGTGCGCTGCGTGCCTGCCCTGTGGTCACAGGATGCTCGTGCCCTCCCTGCACCAACCTTCCTTCTCCTACTCCAGCTACTGCTGAAGGCTCTGGTGCAGGGTTTCTGGAAAACACTTGATTAGCATGTCTTTCTGCTGTAATTAAGATACCGTGTTAATTTGAACCACATATAGTCTATTTTCAGCCTCTTAGAAGTGCTCAATATTCTTTTAAAGGCATCTCCAAGTATTCTTTACATATCATATCTAAGAAAGAAAGAAAAAACCTTTTTCTGAAGTAGGTTTACGTTTGTGGTTTGTTTGTTTTTTAATCTCCTCTCTAACTTTGTACACATGGCAGGTTTATTTATATGTTCATCAATTTAGCAACACTGCGTAAAAATGGTAATCTCAGGTTACTTCTAATGTGTACCTGCAGAAATAGTAAAGGCTGCTATATCTGTTAAATAAGATGTTTGGGAGAGAGACAACAGAAACCTTAATCTTACCAAGAAAACAGATGAGTTGGCAAAAGGAAACATTTTTCTGTCCTTGTGTACCAACGATTTTGTAGTTACGTCTTCCTGTCTAACCCCACCCCTGAGCTATTACTAAAAAATGCAACTCCAAATGAAAGTGAAGATCAGCTGATAAGAAATTGTTAAAAATATTTAACAGAGGGGCTGTAGGTGTTTTCTTGGCTGTGTAAATTTTCATTATTTACAGGAATGTTGTCATTAAATGCTAATAATCTGAGAGTATACACACCCACATGGGCTCTTCTCCAAGTTTTCCAGTCAAATGAGACAGAATGTGAACTTGAACACACAGTCGAGAGAACAAATGCTTTACAAAATTGGCTTTCTATCTTTTCAGAGTCTTTAAGCTAAGCTGCAACCTGGTTTTCATTAGAAGGGGTTGGGTGTAGTTGTATAATCTGAGAGTTTTGGACAAGTTTCTGTTAAGATAGCAACCTTGGGGATAAACCAATTTGGCAAGCCCAATACAACATATAGGGAACCTCAGATTGACGTTACATAGTTGTTTCCTCTTTGAGATGTTAACCACTTTATAATCATTTGTTCTTTCTTCACTAAGCCAAGGACCCTTGTCATCCATAAGAGCAGCAATCAAGAGATGTAAGTCTATTTTTCTTACTTTTTGAGAGTCATAATATTGTAAGATTGCTACATCTTGATTTTTATTAACTGGTTAACTTTTTATGTGAAAAGAAAGCTGCTAGCAATGTCTGTCGTCTTTTTTTTTTTTTTTTTCCTCCTCGTGTTAGACCATCTTTTTGCTTTGCTGGTGGTCTGTTCTTTCTTGACAGTTACTAACATTTTCTTACTTGTACACTAGAGCATTCGTGTGCAGATATGATTGATCCATCTCTGAAGAACATGGGTTATATATGCCCAGTTTTTCTCCATTGACAAAACAGAAGTTCAATTCATTTCAGGAGAATAATTTCAGGAGAAATCCGTAGCACCTTTCCATTTGGGACGGGATTTGTTGCATGCACATGACTCATTTCAAAAATAAATGAATAGTTTGTAATCTTGTATGAAAATACAGTCTTTTTGTCCCTGATTTTTTTTAACTCCTCTTTCTCTTTGCCTGCTCATGATGTTTCCAGATAGAGAATTTCTTCAGCTGCATTCTCTGAAGTACTTTATACTGTTTCTTTTTCTCCCCTTTTCATTTTTATTTCATTGCTGTCCATGATTTCAGTTTGGTACTCTCAAAACAACCTTGAGGATACTGCCACAGGGAGGAAATACATTAGTGTGTATGATTTGTTTCTACTGATTTGTTTCCCTCGATCTATTAGTAAGGGACTCATTAGTATGGATTAGGTTGGAGGTAGTCAAAGAGGATCATGAAAGCTTTATTCAGAGCAAGTCTACATGATGCTGTAGTTAAAATGCAGCACTTCATCTGTGCTATTGCTGCCACAAATAGGATACTGGAAAACAGAGAGCACCAGATCACAGAGGGCCTTTGTCATGGAGTCAGGAATTGATTCAGACTGCCTAAGCTCCAGACCCTCGTCTAACTGATAAACTGTGTAAAAGATCATTAAGCAGTTGATAGATGTATGGTTCTGAAAATACAGTAGCAAGAGATACCTTCTTTTGAGGCTTAGATAAAAAAAAAAAAAACTAAGTTCAAAAATTCTAGTCAAGAAGCCCTGACACATATGCTATATATAATTATACTTAATAATATTAATATGTGAATAACCATGATAAAATATGAATAGTATGTGAATTCTACAGATGATAAGCTAGAAAAAAATCTCCATGCACATATTATAGCATTGTACATGAAACTATGGTTTTATATATATATATATACACATATATATATGCCAGTAGCCACACCTGAAGATGGATCTAACTTAAAAATGGACCCTGAATAATTCCTAACTCTGCTTGCCATTAATCTGGAAAAAGTATGGTATTCTCTGGAAAAATATTTTTCCCAACAGTGCTAGATTTTTTTTTCTTAATCAGAGCTTTGGTGTGCTGTTCACATCTAATTTTCGAGAAACACAACAGGTATCTGCAGGGTTTCAACTTTCCAACCTATGGACAATGCTTAAGCTTACTTTATACTGCTAGGTCTCTTCCTGTCTTGTGGCCAAAGAGGAAGAAGGCTTATTTTCCTTTTGGCCACCCTGACTGCAACTCTGTATAAGAAGATGGTGTTGTTTTTCTTCTGTTGTTTGATAGCTCAGTAGAATCCAGAAAAGTGAGCCCAAGATGCTTGAAGAAAGCAAGCATGTGAAAACGAGATGTTCTCAGCAGTCATTTTTCATCTGAACTCTTCAGGAGTTACCCCTGGGTTTTTAATGATGATCTCAGCTGAGAACACACCTCTAAAGCCAGCTCACAATGAAATCAGGGGAATGATTTTCACGGACACCCGAGACAGCCACATGCCAAAGAAAACAAAAAGGAGCAAGCTAAGTGCTGCAATAGTGATACAAAGGGGAATGGGGCTTTTGCTCGCTTCTCAGCTCTTCCAGAACAGGGGGGCATTAAGGAACGGGCTGCAGAGGCAAGTCTGCTGCCATAAAATATTGGAAGAACCTGTAAACTTGTTCCTCATTCTGTCCTAAGCAAATATGTGGCTGAATGAAGGATGTGTAACAGCTTGTATGCACTTCGAGGCTGTGGCTTGTCATTTGGCAGGTTTGCAGCCGCTTTTGGCTGTGCGTTTTGTTTGTTTTCATTTTTGTTTTGTTTTGCTTGGGGGCTTCCTAGGTTCTTTTGGCTCCCATTTTTTCCTAACCAGATCAATTCCATGACCTCATTCGCTCCCCATCTGCACAAACATTTGGGCTGGCATAATGCAGGGACTGGTGCAGAGGCAGGAACATACAGCCCGAGGAAAGGTGTGGGAAGGGAAGGAGTGAAGTATCTTCATAAATCGCTGCTGTCAAATTTGAGTGAAACTGCAGGCTTTCCCAAAGGGCGTACTTAACACAGATTTTATTCAGCAACAATGCCAGCCTCTCTGGTGCCCAGCAGTTCGGTCAGCTGTGGGAATGTATTTGATCTCACTGTGGGTGGGGAGAGGAATGCCCATCATGTTCCCCCCCACCCCACCTCCGCCCCAGATAATTTTTGACCAGTTCCCTCACTGAAGTTGTCCAGAGAAGAACTGGAGCCAGGAAGGAGAGGCAGAGAACAGACCTCTGCTAGGGGGGCACGCTCCTTCCCCTGTGCTGCCAGTGGTCTGAGCCCAAGGTGAGCAGGGGCAGGGAGATAAAATGGACAAAAACCGTAGAGAAAGTGCTTAGTTTTACATATATTTACCATTCTGAACTCACTCACTGCGGGGTCATATAAGTGCTAATGTTGGTTCAAGAGAGGGAACAAAAGTCTCTCTTTTGAAGAGGAATTGGGCAGCATCTCTTTTAGCTACATTCAAGCATTAAATCAGCGTAGCTCTAAGGTCAGGCAGCCTGACATTTCTCTGAGGTGCCTGGAAACAGAACTAGAAGAAAAGGAGCAAGACCTCCCCCTTGTGCCAAGAAATATGTTCAGGAGAAAAGCCTCAAGCCTGTTATTTCAGGGATGTGTGAAAATTTCCCAGTAGTTTGAAACTCTGCTTCTACATAACTAGTGTTATCAGATCTTGGATGACATTAGGCTTTTCTGGCTTAGGCTTGAGGATTACCTCATCATTTTAGCACCCCTTGAAGAGTGCATCTCTGCATGCATGCAGCACCCTCACTATTGCAAAGGCCCTAAGTGTGGCCTCTTGCATAGAAGCAGTCTGTCAGCTTTGTTGGTGTATTACTTAGCAGGTAGGGCAAGGAGTGTTTGCTCGCAATTGTGGCTCTCTCTGAGACTGTAAGGAATAACTTTTATCCCCAGGCAGCTATTCAGGGAGAAGAATAACTTCTCAGTCTAATGGTCTGCTTACTTTGTAGTATTGGTGGTAGAAATTTCTAGCCTGGTGTTGGAAAAGCATTGAGGGAAGCTGTATTTTTAAATATTAGCACATTTGCTTGTTGGAGAAAGTAACATTATTACTTTAAAACCCATTGATAACAGTTAATATGAAGAAAAATCGGAAGGATCGTAAAATCATTAAGGTTGGAAAAGACCTCAAAGGTATCAGGTCTCACCGCCCCCCAGCCACCACTATTACCCACCAAACCATGTTTACTGACAGCTGCGGGAAGGGACAATAAATAAAAATCATCAGAAAAATTTGAAGCTTCATTTCACGCAAGGTTTGGGCTATTTGAGGCTATGGTTCCAATCTGTAATGGAAAATGGAACTTGCTTTTTTAAAGCAGTCTGCAGTGACAAAGCTGTTCAGTATTTCATACAGATTTGCTAATGGAAATATACAGATATTATTATGCAGTGTTTCTTTTGTGGAAGCACTCAGTGCGCACAGCAGGAGGCTATCTCTGAGCAGATCCTTGAATGAACTTCATAGTTTCCTCTATATTGCCTAAAAAAGTTGCCTGAAAGACTGTAAATTCTAGCCCAGCTCTTTTCAAAAGACTCAAAAGTGCACACCAGACTTCAGTTGCCACCAGCTCATCTGTATCATTGCAATTTACGAGTTTGTGGTGTAAGGGCTGTTAGAAAGTGTGCTTATACGGGCATCTTGATCTCAGAGCTTGAAGTGCCTCCAGCCCCATAATCGGCGTGTGTTTCAAACAGAAATGAATTGCCAAGTTCGCTTGCAAAATACAACCCAGAGAAGGAACTGTAGAGGAAAAACATTCTCAAACATAAGCATCCAGCACAGGCACTACCCTGCGCAGCCAAAACTATTTAACCAGCTTTACCCACTGATTTGTGTACAGAATGAATCTGTAAGTCACTCATCTGTTCCCTGCTTACAGTATTACCATTAATCCTTTATTCACTTGAAAACTGCTATAATAGGTTAAAAACTGTTTGTTTGTTTTTCTGTGGAAAAACATTTGGATGCCTCATTGACACTCATGGAAATAAATATCTCTAGTGACAATATTATGGGGCGATTTGACATTCTTTCTTTCCCTTGAGACCAATAAAGTTATAAGAAGAAAATGTGTGGATTTTATGTGCTGGGTTTTCCTGTCCCACCCCTTCTTTAACCACTTTGCTTACTTTTTACTTAAAAACCACTAAATATATGCTCCTGAAAATATTAGCACTTCTCACCCAGAGCATTTCTTAGTGTAGAAGTGGAGGTTTCTAGTTGTCAGTATGCAAGTCCACACTGAAATAATTTTTTATTGACTCCCCTAATGGAGGAAATGTGTTTGTGTTTTTTTTTAAATCTTAAAGCTGTCATAATTTGAAATCTGAAGGAAAAATTAATAGCACACTTTTTCAAGGCAGTCCGCAAACGGAACGAAGAACAGACTCACAGCATCCAAAGACCACTCCTGCCTTGGAACTCCAATGAATGCGTGAGAGCAGAAGATGCAGTAGGTTTCACCTCTGCTCCTCCTGTGGATTTAAGAGCTCGCAAAGTAAAATGCTGTAGGAGTGTGGTTCTAACAAAAATAGGAAAGCAAAAAAAGGGGAGCAAGTGATGGAAGGAGGGATGAATTTTGTTGAGGTCCCTAAGAAATGCGAAATGCTTATCTTAAATGCTTGTGCAGATGATTCCGTGAGTGTTCAGGACTTTTTGTTTCAAGCAGCAGAATGGACACATTTGGAAAACATAAATAATGGTGTAGGTGTTACTCCTTTTTGAAAGGATGTGTTTGTATCTACTAATGAAGTTATTTTTATATAAGTAATGTTAATGTGGTGTTTGATGTGAGTTTACTTGTTTAGTTGAAATTTTTGTACAAAAATATTTGATGGGTTATGTAGATTTGTATGCCCCACTGTAGTTTTTTTAGCTTCTCTTTAGAAAGTAAAAAGGTCTTACAGATATTTTTGTTTGTTCTAGTAACTTTAATAAATAGAATTATGTCTTGGGTCTCATGGGAGAAAATAGTGTGTAGTCTTCATCAAGAAAAGGAGAAAGATCGGAAGAAATTGACAGGTTTATCAGTTTAGTTTTACTTCCCTCATTAATTAGCTTTAATTTCCTTACCATTTCTTTTAATAGCCTTTACCATTTGGGTGTACCCTGAACAGTTATTAAGTACATTTACCAAATGAATGCTTCTTCCATCCTCTTTGTAAATCTAAACTTGGAATAGGTTGGTTTGGTTGTTTGGGGTTGTTTTTGCTTGTTTATTAGTTTTCCTTTTAATGTGTTGGTAGGATGAATGCTGGGTTAAGATCTGCGAACAGCAAAGTGAAGGTGAAGTGTCAGTTGTGTCGGGGATTTCTGGTTTTTACAGAACTGGGTTAGGAGATGTGCAGTTATGGCTGAAACTTTGAGGTGTGCCTCTTACCTTGGTCAGCATGCCTGACCGTACCTCTTTGTTGGAGTTTGTACTGTGGGATCCCAGCTTCTTGCCGGCTGGATCAGCTCCTCAATGTCACCCAGTATTTTTGGAGAGGAAAAAGCACAGACCCAAATAAACCCTGATTTTAAGCTAAATAAAGCATTCAAAATAGATTGGACTTCCCCTCCCCATGTTCCTACAGTGGCACTTTGTTGAGCAATACAGTGGAATTTTCCATATTCAGTTATATTCTTCATGGTTAATTTATGGCAGGGAAAACATCTGAACAACCATTGTTAAAATCAGCGTGGAACTAGAAATAAAATCTGATTTATTTCCATTTTTTAAGACACTGTATGGTGAATAGACGTTACAGTTGTCCTTTTAAATCTTTGGCACGTGCGCTGTCCTTGTGTGACTAACCCATTTGATCGTGGTTTCTGGCACTCTGGAGCCTTGTTTTTTTCTCCTTCACCCCCTCTTCCTCTTCTGTAACCCCTTCTTTTTTTCCTCTAGCACTCATGAATAGTGCACATCAAAAATGCCCCGTGGAAGAGGTATGTCTGACACACAACTCTGCAATTCTTAAATCAAGTGCGCTTTGCTGATTTCAGATTCCAGCTCTGAGCCTTTGGCACAGGAACAGCACAATCGTCAGCTTCTGCACAATAAGTCTCTACCGTTTCCTAAATTGTCCTTGCTATGCCGAAATCTGTCCCTCAGATAATTTTCTTTGCCCTTAGAAGAGATCAAAATGAAAACGTAATGTGGCCATTGAAAAAATCATTTGAATATAAATATGGCAAAAAGAAAAACTAAGGGGTCAGGATTCACTTATTTTGCCTAACTTAAAGCACTTTTTTTTTTAATGTTGCTAACCTTTAATGCACAAGAGATTAAACTTTAGGAAACTTTTTTTTTTTTCCTTTTATATAAAGGAGGGTGAAATACTTTCTTAGATTTTGTGCCTTAGTACTCTTCCTTCTTTAAAACTAACAAAAAAATAATTTAATAAAAGAGATAAAAGAACACATCTCAGAAATGAGCCATCAAAAACAAAGCCAGATATGCTTAACACTTCTCTGTTTTATTCATGGATTGTTTAAGCTAAAGAAAAACAAATTTCAGCTCTAGGGTTGCAATGCAGGAGGCAGGAACATAGGCAAGGAAGAAGGATGGTCTCTCTTGATGGTAGCTAGAACACAGAATGACTTAAACTGATGATGAAACCGAGTCCTAAACCTTTTTAAAACCTTCCCCTCGTATTTAATACAAATAATCTTTTTCAAAACCTTGGCCAGTCTTAAAATCTGGAATATATGATCGGATGCTGTGTGCTCTCTGTCTCATTTGTGGTGGCTTGGTATGGGCTATGCTGTTACCCTCATCTTACCGCTGTGGTGGTACATTTTAACTTCTTCAAAACTTCTGTTTCTTTTGTTTAAATAGCTTCTCGGACTTCTAGCCATAGTGAACAGCAGAGGGATAGAAGGTAAGATGCAGTTATTTATTTTGCATTTAGATGTTTCTCTAAAACTTGTTCAATTGTGTCTTATTACTTTCTACATCATTCTCCTCTTTTTTTTTTTTTTTTTTTTTTTTTTCCCCTCATCCTTTTTGTGTTTAAAAATAAATTGTACTTGGAATAAAATAAAAATACTGTGATGCTTAAGCACAGGGTGGACTAAGAGTTTGCGTTTTCTGGTCGAGTGCTGTTTGTGTCCTCAGAAAAGGAATGCAACCAACCAACAAACCTGCGTAGAACTGTTTCACTTTCCTGACATCTATTTACAGGATCACTTCACAATGAAAATAAGCACACTTTCAGGTCTCATTCCATTTTCTCAAAAGATTTGAGAAAGGAGGTCACCAACCTGAATAGCTGGTGAACTGAGTCTGCTGTTACTTCAGGTGTGAAGGAACTGCATCCCCCCTGTTTAAGTTTTTTTACGATCATTTTAGAAGTTATGTTTCTGCAGTTTTTCTGATAGCAGACCGAGGCTTCTGTAGCAGATGCTTCATCTACTCACAAAGCTCACTTCTCAAAATGCATCTTATGCAGCATTCTAGATTAATCAGCAGTGGCTTGGGGGCTGTAGCTGGGATACAGAGGCTCTCGCTGCAGCTTATCCTCTAAAGCAGTTGGTACAGTAATAAAACAGCGGCAGTACCTAGAGGTGCTAAAAACCCATGGCAATCCCTGTTATGCTAGATGCTCTAAGCAAATAGGCCCTGTCCCAAAGGCCTTATGAAGTGGGCTCTGGCTTTCCTGTAGCACAGTGGGAGGCTTCTCCAGAAGTCTTTGGGGCAGACAATCTTTCAGGTAGCCAGCCAGAAGCAGATTTGACTATCCCACTGTTTTCGCATTGCAGCAGGCTAAAGGCACATGCATGATTAGTTCTCATTATCCTGTGAAGACTAGGACTACTTCCATCTAATTGAGTTACACTTGTATTTAAGTACTTTAAGCATGTAAATTATTTCACTGAAGCCAATAAACCTACTTTTTGGCTTAGTCATTTAATTAGGTGCTTTGAATGGAAGCCTAAGTGCTTGTTAGAAAAGTCAGGTAAGTTGCTTCGAAATCGCAGAAAGATATCTTTGGTTAAATCAAAAAGACTTGAGCTGTTTTGATTTTCCATGCTGAGAAAACCTTGGTCTTTTACATTTAAAGAAACTATTCTAAAACATTTTAGATAATTATTCTCATTTGCCTTCGTCTGTAGGCGTCCTGAAATTACAATAGTTGCTGCTGAACCCCTCCGGCCGTCCTCCTGGTTTCCAGGTGCAAGCCCTGTTGCTCCTCAGGGATTAGGATTCCCTTCTTCTTCGTCTCATGCTCAGTGGAGGACAAATGAGCTTATTCCAGCTGAGGTGAGCATGGATTTACATGAGGTGTGTTTGAATTATAAAGGTAAATGAAAAAAAAGGTAAGAAGAGAGAAACAGTATTATCACTAGGAGTTTTTACGTGCTTAGGCTTTCATGACAGTGAATAATAAAAGATGGTGCTCTTTTCTTCTGCATATATTAATTTAGTATTTTTAAAATTACATGTATATTTATATATATATATTTTTTTTTTTGCTTTTTGTTTTTTAAGGATCACATCTGGACATACATTACTATTTCTCTCTCTTTGTCTTGTAGCTTCCACCGTCTTATGAGCAGGTGATAAAAGAAATTAATCAAGTGCAAGTCAATACAACAAATAACAATAATGCTGCTGCTTCTAGACATACCACTACTTCTGCAACACAAACTGACTTTCCAGAGGAACTAATCAGCCGTTTGCCAGCAAGTAATGTAAAAAACAGTGTGCCTGCACACTGGGAATCTGCAAGCTATCCAGGTGAGATTTTTGGATTTCTCATTCATAAAAATCTTAGGCTGTTTCTTGAAGATGTTCTTCGTTATTGATCTGTACAGCAGTTAACATGAACAACAGTTACTTTTCTGGGAGTGATTGATGCTGCAAATTCCTGCAAAGCTGCTCTCTTCTCAAGTACTATTGCATTCACGTTTAGACTACAATTAAAACTTCTTCTGCAAGGAAGATGAGTAGTATCATATGTCTTTATGACTTTACAATAAAAACCTTTAATGTTTTCCTCAATTCAGCCATAAGGGCAATTGCTTTGGGGCTAGTAGAGCTCAGATGTCCAATTGGAGTAACAGCAGTTACACATTCAGGCTGAAAAGTAACTGGCTGAATGTGCAATGCTCAGATGAGGAAATCACTGTGCTATTCCTTGGTCAAAACGTTGCTTGCATACCCTTCCTGCTGCAAGCTAAGAGGTTTTGAACTCATAGCATGCAGATGCCGTATGTTTTAGCAATCTTCAGCTTCTTCCTGGAGTTCATATATTTTTTTAATTTGTTTTTGTTTTTTTTTTTTTTTTTAGAAAGAGAATTGCAGTTTCACACACAGCACTAAGTTCTGAACAAAAATCATTGTTTCACACCCTAATGATGATAAAAACTAATATAAATCAAGTGTTCTAGAATAGATAACTGAAACCTTTTCTTTTCTTTTTGTAGGGCAAAGTCCTCTGAAACCTCCTAGGCCTTCTGCATCTCTTCTGAATAGGTCTTCAGAAAATGAGACTTCCTTAATAGGTTTTGATGCTTCTGAAGGTCAGAAGCACCAAGAAAATCCCAGTGCTGTGATATGTCCTGTGCCAAAGCCAAGATCAAGAACCAATCTCAGACCTGTGGTCAAAAATACTGAAAGTCAGATAAGAGACAATGGGGAAGAAGTGAACCAGTCTAACACAAAGAGACAGCAACCTTCAGCTGAGCAGTCGTCTGTGTTAGATGATAGCTTACTAGACAATCATTTGGCAGTGGACAGCATGAGTACAGGGAAGAGCCAAAATAGTATTGTTTCAAGGATCAAAGTTTTTGAGACCCAAGGAACTAATGATACCTCAGGATTAGCAAAGAAACCAGAAATTGCGCCTCGTTCATTCGCCCCAAGACCTGTACCTGCAAAGAAGCCAGTAGTTGCTCCAAAGCCAGGGCTAAGCAGAGTTTCGGGAGATTGGGATGCATGGACAGAAAGCAAATCAACACCTTCTTCCAAGGAATTGCAGCTTCAACCTGAAGCAGTTGGGAACAGTGTTGCAACCAAACCTGAACTGCCAAAGAAACCAAAACCTGGCCTTGTAAAAAGTAGTAGTAGTGATTTTCTTGATACAAAGAGTGGATCGGTTGCAGAGAACAACAACGGACAAAAGAAATATCCTGTTCCTGCTCCAAGGCCTCTCATTCCTAAAAAGTCACATAGTGCAGAAAATCCTGCCTTTTCTTTGGCCACGCTAAAACCAATTGCTGCACCCCCACGGGCTCCTGTATCTGCCCAAGAAAAAGTTTCCAAGTCTCTGGGGGAATTGTCACCTGCAGCCAACTCCTCAGCACCCACTTTGCAAAGTAAACTAGATGTGGAAGGAGATCTGATCAGTTTTGATGATGACGTTTTGCCCTTGAGTCCACCTTGTGTCGTTAAAGATAGCATCAGTTGTGAAGCAGCAGCAGGTAAGAAGAAAAAGTTTTAAACTGTCCCTGTGGTTACTGTTTGCAGGTGTCTGTTCCTGTGTGAATTGTGCCTTACCTATTCTGCCTGCCTTGACAGGGCCTATATGTGCATGAAATTCTTTGTTTTCCATTATGTCAAAAACACTATGAAATTACATGAGTTTTGGGACTTGGAAGGTTTTCGGGCTGTATAAATCTCAGAGGTTGCCTGCTGGATTTATTACACAATTACTAAAATAATGATAAAAGACTTCACGTTACACACCAGATGTTCCCTCCAGAATGTATCACAATTCTCTCTCAGAAACTTGGGACATCTTATCTCTTGCCATCTAATCTGCCTAATTTATTAGAGTGCCTGAAGCTCTGCAGTGGAAGTCTCCTGAGCATAGTATGTTTGTAGGTATTGTTCCATTAGGTCATCTAGAGAAGCAGCAATGTTTATTATTTAGGGAGAATGGTGATCAAACACACTGGAATACTCTGTTTCACCAGTGGCTATTTATTTTCTCTCTCCTATCTTTGTCTATTGTGTTGTCATGCAACTATATACTTGTTATGCAACTTCAGATTTTTCTGAAAAATTAAAAAAGTTATTTCGTACGGGTGGATTAATTACAACTACATCTCTCTCATAAACTTAGTTTGATTCCATCAAACAAGAGGCCGGTTAAGGCCATTTTATAAAACTATGATTTAGGTAGCTTAAGACACAAGTGGGTGTTCAGCTGTCACTGAATTTAACAGCAATGGGGTTTTCCCTCCTAGTATTCAAGTATATCAGATTTAGCACACCAACCTCTTTGCAATCCAGGGAGAGCTCTGCTTTAAAACAGATGGCGTGTCATACAAAATGCATGTTTCAAAAACTATGATTTTTAAATCCCCCCCCCTTTTTTTTTAACCTCATTTATCATTAAACTTCTCATCACTCTGCAAAGAGACACCCAAATAGTGTGTAGTTGTCAGAGTAAATCAATATTAATGATTGTTAGCAAGTGTGATTTCTTTACAGGTAGTGGATTATATTGTTAGCTGAAGTTCTGACTTGTTATCACTTCCATTTTACGTTGGCATAAAAAGCCCAAGGCAGATGTAGGAAGTCCCTTAAAGCTGTAAACTGTTCAGGTCAACACGTACAGACATACAAACCTCAGAGCAGCTTATGAAAGCAGTGAAATAAGGCAACAGAAGGTCCTGCAGGAGAGGTGATTAACTCTACAGGGATCCGCTTCTTTTTTCTTGGACTGATGGGCTCCAGGAGCACTGCAGAGACCGTAGCAAATCTAGAAGGAAGGAAAAGTACCAGGTAAGTGGAGAGGAGTTTTGAAGTGTGTGACTGACGGTACCTAGCTGGGAACAGAGTTCAGATCATCAGGTCTGGAGACTGCAATTGTACAACAGCCACTGTGCATGTGGTGGTTTTAGAAGAAAGTTAGAAGCAGGAGCGATGATTCTTGGTTTCTGTGCATTTGAGGGAAAACTTGTAGTTTCAGCCTTTTGATGATTAGATGCAATAAACAAAGGGAAAATGTAACTTCCAACTAGAAGGCAGCGATGAAAGAGAATTCTTGCATTTTGAAAGTGAATAAAAAGGAAAGTGATGTTTTGGCTGTGTGCCCTAAGAGTCTGCCTTTCCCCCACCCTGAAAAAATATATAATGATAATTCTGTTAAATCAAAAGTTCAGTCATCCCAAAGAAAGAAAAAATCAGCTTTCATGTTGAAACTATCATCTGAATAACACTTCTGTTAACCATAAGAATGGAAAGTATTTTCTTCTTAATTTAATCAAGAATAACACCTAGGATTCCAGAAAGGTTACTGATTTCTGGAGTCTATGATTTTATTCATTTAATAAAATGGCATTTTCACTGCAACACCTTCATATGTAGATAAGAAAAAAAGGCCTGACAGCATTATCACTTTATTACTCTGTAAAATTAGGAATCCTTCCAGATTTTTGCAGGCATTTGTGAGCTGAAGATCATACGCTATACCCTTGATTACTAATGCCATGCTACGTCTTGACAAAGCATCTACAAGAACAACACTGGCTTTCTGAAAAATGAGGCAACGCAGAGCACTAACACTAGCTATTTCTCATGTTCCCATAGGAACAGCTTAGGATTTGCAAGATGAATCCACAGTAAAATGTTTTGTAAAGGCAGGAAGAGAAGCTGTAATCCTGCTCCCAATTCCCCAGACCTTTGTATTTCTTACATATTTGTCATTGTCATTACTTAGCAAAATGACAGCGCTCTCCTTGTTGTTATGGCAACCCTAGAAAAGGAGAAAGGCTTTTATGCAGTGGTGGTTGAAACTAAGCACCAACAGATTTTTGTCAAAGAGCAGTTTTGCATCACAGATTAGAATGTTCATAATTTTTTTTTTCTGATACAGCACAAATGCATCTGGGACTTAGACTAATGTAAATAGATTTGGACAGAGATTTGAAAGGAAGAAGGTGAAGCATTCTGTTGATGTTGGGAAAGGTGCAGAAGTTGAGGGGAACATCTGGATGAAAAGGTGAAACACAAGCAAAACCAAATGGTTCTTCTAGTGCGCATTGAGATACAGGGTACCTGTATCAAGATCACTTTCAAAGCTTTCAGCACCCACTGTGCCAATTGAAGTCTGACGGAGGCTTGACAGCTAGGAGATTCAGAGGTAAACCATGGCAGAACGTTGCATCCAGCTCATGTCTCTGCTGCTGGCCCAAGGGAAGTGGCAGGAAGAAACAGTCAAGAATGACAAATCTGTGGAACAGTTCCTTTCATCAACAGCCAGAATTGATGCCAGTTTTAAGTGCCCGCATAATTTTGCACTCAAAGGCTAGAGATAATGTTCAAAGGCGTTTGTATCCTAATGAAATTGCTCCTGCTCAAGCCAGTCACTTAGAATGTGAAGGCGTCTACTTGGGACCATAAATCTTGACATGTTAATGCTTTGATGACAGTTGTGATATTTTGAATCATAAAGGATATTTTTACACTTCAGCTATAGCCGGTAACTGGGATTTGTGCGGTTCCATAAGGTTACGAGTTTCACTAATGTGTCAGGAGGAATCGTTTCTGGGTATTCCATATTTAAAAAGGCTAAGAAATGAAATCCTAGTATGAGCTGAGCTGGGTAGAAGTTCCGTGGCTTCAGTGGATCCATGATTTCACCTGTAACTCCCATCAGCTGCTGTGTTAAAGCATGTAGTGGGCCTGCTTGTTCAAGTCCTGAGATGGAAAATAAGGTAACATTCAAAATATGTGCATTTAAAGCACATATTTAAATTAAAACCTGGAGGTGATTTTGCTACAATATTTTAATTCTTTCTTATGTGTAGGGAGTTCTTCTTTTCCCCTTGCCTTCTTTCTCCAAGACATCATATAGTTCACTGATCGCTCTATTCCTGATGTACCAGAATTTAATTTAAACCAAATATTTTGAAAAGTAATTCAGAGAGTGTCTGTCCTTACGAGGAGGCAGTTTTCTGTTTTATTTTCCTCATATTAATGTACTTCAATTCTAACAGTAATGCAACAGATGCATTTCTTATTTCTTTTATTTAGTTACTTACTTCCTCACAGTATAAAAGTTCAATTCTGCCTGTATGGGCAGAAAAATGACCAAACCAGTGATTACTGTCTATTTATATATGTTGTTCCTTCTTGTGGCATGAATGGTGGCATCTGTGTGATATTGTGGCCGATTCAGAAAAACTGCTGCTTGAGTAACTCCAACTTTGTCTTCTGTGGGGATATTGCCCAGCTGCTTGTTTTTAATTGCTTCCTCAGGAAGGAACAGGAAAAAAAAAAAAAAGACCTAAAATGTTTATAACTGGTAGATTACTCCAGACCTATCTTCAAAATAATGCAGTTCTTCTCAGTATTCTGCTGTTACTCCTGATGACTCTTGTTGTGGTTATTTTAAATTACCTGTCTCCTTTT
Source organism: Aythya ferina (assembly GCF_964211825.1). Classification (NCBI taxonomy): domain Eukaryota; kingdom Metazoa; phylum Chordata; class Aves; order Anseriformes; family Anatidae; genus Aythya; species Aythya ferina. The sequence continues at coordinate 44,397,535 of NC_140300.1, read as the reverse complement.
GGACTTGCTGCCCAAGGTACCATCCCCAGAGCAGAGTGAGCTGCCTCATCCATTTCCATTTGGCTTGAGCCCCTGACAAAACGAGGTTTACCTGAAGGTGTTCTGCTGGGGCTGGAGTAGCTGGAGGCCTGTGCTGTGCCCTCTTGGTTTTGCTGCGGCGTTGGCCATCTCCAACACAAGTGGTAGCAAGCATCCATTGCCTCTTCGGGCCCTGCAGATGTTTGCGTAGTGAACTTAAGCTGGACCCCCAAGGAGCTTGTAGGTGGCTCCGCTCTTACCGCAGGAGAAGGCCTTATAGCCAATTCAGGAAACCAGTACAAATTTTAAATCATAGCCTCCTAATAGGTGATGAACCCTTTGGGTTGTAAAACTCAAACAAATTCACTTTTGAGTTCCATGTCGATACATGTTAAGTGGTAGCTTGCAAGTAATAATGTTCTTAATGATAACCTTCTTTAATGATTAAATTTTATAACACTTAAAATGCAGACATCTTTTGATCAGGAAGGTTGTCAAAAAACAACAAAATGCTTACTTAAAAGAAGCATTTATAAACAACACAGTATTTTTTCCTTCACTGAAAGCATGCAAAATTATTCTGAGAGGCTAGACAAATATTTTAAACAACATCATACATTCCTTTGTCCTCCAAATTTTCATTAAAAAGATTTTGTATGCCCTACTTTCTTCCACTATGGATCCTCTGCTCTGGAGATTTCCAGCTTGCTTGTTTTGGGGCACTTGAGTCTCTTACCAATGAGCGAGCATTACTATTGTTAGGCAAGAACGGGTGAAGCTGTGTTTCTTAACCTCTGGGGGTAATCTTGGGTTTTGGTTTTGTCGCCCACTGTATGACCAAACACCCTCCAGCATCAGATTTTTGAAGTTAGACCAGGTTGTGCAGCCAATTTTAGCAACGTCACCTCATAGCTGACCTCTTCCAGGCAGGAGGTTGGATTAGAGACCTCCTGAAGGCTCTTGCAACTTCACCTACCCTCTTCTTACCCTACCGAAATAGATTCAATAGTCCCCACACTCTTATGTTGTAACTGGTGCTGGTGTTAGCGGGCCTTTTGTGCCAAAGGCAGTGCAATTACCGTCACCTCGAGTGGTTCACTGCTAGCTTGCCCACATTAAACTGTTGTGCTTTTTTGAAGCACACAGGTAGTAAGTGTGGGCATTCACGCAGTTTCAGAGAGAAATGCCACAAACCTGATGATAGCCAAAGCTTGGAAAAGGTCTGTTTATAACTGTCTCTGTGCACTATATAGTGCTGTAGTTTTACACCCTATAAATGCTGGTATTGCCGTTAAGTCTTACAATAGCCCAAGAAATGTTGCTGTTCCACTAGTGGATTTCATTTATTTTTCAGCTTTCTAACGTCTGGATGAGGTATTCCATTGCTGTATTAAAGACATCTTGTGTTTTTAACAAGACTTAATACTAGGTCTTCTATTGCATCTTTTACCAAATTTTAATGATACCTTTTGGACAACATCAAACTCTGCATAATTCTGTGACTTCATGCATTTTGTTGTGCTGATGGCTCCTTCTGCACAATCTGTGTATATCTTATAGACATCATTCATTCTTCATATCAGACTCATTCCTCCAAAGTAACGATTGCTGGCTTCGAGTTGCCTTACCTTTCATCAGATGTCAGATGTCAGCAGTGAACAGAGAGCAATACCTAGTACCTGTGCAAGTGGTTCCCTGTATTTCCTCCGCTCTGAGTAGCAATAAATTTTGCCAGAGAAATTCTTCCCATCCATAAGTCTTTGCACAACACATTTTTGGATTTTACTAATGTGTGAGAAGTTGGAAATTTCTGTTTGGGCATCTGGACCATCTTTCTTTTTCTGGGAGGAAAGAATCCTCAAGAAGAAACTTTTGCAATCATTGCCTACTTGCTCTGGTGGTGTGTGCTTTTGGTACAGCATAAGTAGATGCAGAAATAAAGCTAATGCCTTGGCAAGAATGTTAGAAATACTACTTAGATGTAAAGCTTGTTATGTGTAAGAGGTTTGGAGCCCGCTCAAATACCTGCTGGACTAATTGTGCCTATCAGGTACCTCAAATCTCCCGGTCCTGATGCAGTGTAAATCTGTGAATGAAGCAGGACTACGCAGTCTGCTCATAGCAGCTACTGAAGTAACTGAGCTAGTCATGAAAAGTGACTGTGTAGGCTGGGGAGAAAGAAATCCTAGAACGTTATGATAGCAGGTTTGCTTGTCTCTGCTCCATTTTTAATTTTGAAATGATTTCTGAAGCAATATAAGGTCTACTCCTGAATGCTGCGTTCCTTCTATTTGCATGACCCGGCCTCCTCTCCTACAAGAAATCCAAAGAGCCTGAGTTGCACCTGAGCTTATATTTGTGTTAGGCACAGTGGACATCACAAAGAGCCTACATCTCATTGTCTTTTTTTTTTTTTTTTCCTCATTATTCTTTTTTTTAATTTCCCAGTCTGCTGAAAGACATGGATGTGATCAGATCATGGCAATTTTCTATGCAGAGGGACCTGAAGATTACATATTTTGAGAAAGGCAGCACAGACTCTGTAATTCTCTCTGGGTCAGAAATACCATTTTGAAGAATAGTGAGCTGGTAATTTCCCTGATGAAAAGAACTGGGAAAAACTGAGGTTGGGAAAATGGCTGATGCCGGCATTCAGTAGAATACATGCTCTGATCTGACTATTTATGTTTGCAGATAGGTTGAAATTCAGAATTTTCAGGAGAGGTCAGACTTTTGGTATTTCCCAGTGTTTCTTAAGCATGGACCCCATTCCTGTTTGGGATGCTATCTGTCAGACCTGCAGTGGATCTCCAGGTATATTACTAGGAGAGGTCTGTTATTGAAAATCTTCCCCAAGTGTGAACTAAATCTGCTTCCACAAAGCCAACAGTGGTTTTGCCAGGCTGGGTTTTAATAAAGCCGTTGTTGGTGGGGGTTGGCCTGTCTTCTTCTCCTGGGAGCCCCTGGTGACCCCGATGATAATTATGTTCCATGTGAAGAGAATGTGTGAGCTTTGCCTGCAGTAGCTTTTTTTTTATTTTATTTTAATTAAACATTGAAAGTAGACACAGTTGCATACTACTTCTGTAGTGACAAGTGTTGTAATGTCAGCATCAACACATTTTACACTCTGCTGTTTTTGCGTACTGAGAGTAATTCTTGCAGGACTGATGTTCTTCACAGTAGATGATATTATTCTGTGCTTCCAGCATATCACATCTGATTTGTCTGGAGAGCCCCCTTATTGCTGCTGAGATATCTGTTACCATCTCACTATCTTAAAGACCACCAATACGTGCTTCAGAAAGCTATCCATTTTCCTGTTCACAGGGATGAAAACGAATGCTTGTTCTGTAACCTGCTGATTTCTGATTTTAAAAAAGGATGATATATGGAAGTGGGCAAAAAGGTTCTCTCCTAAACTGGTAAAAGAAAGAGATGGTGCATGGCGTATTTGGATACATGACTTTCATTTGCCTTACCAACAAAGCAGCACAGTAATATATGTTATCAAATAAGCCTTTGAAACAGAAGCTCCAGAAAAGTGAGACCCAGAGAAACACAGGCTTTAAGCATCATTGTAAAAGTTTAATAAAAAAGATCAATTGAAGTCTGTTGATATGTGTTATGAAAAATGCCTTGCAGACTAATTTCCTTGAGCTGAGAAGCTTTAAATGAGTATGTTAACAATTCTGTTTTCACACTTCCATGAATTATGCTCAAACGATGCCCGATTGTTGTTAAACAACATAAAAATTTGATATGCTGTCAGTCCCATTGCACAAAGCAGCGCAGCCGTTTACTCAGCCAATTTCTGCTGCAAACCCAGCACTGGGGAATGGAATGACACAAACAAGGTAATGAGTTTTAAGCTAATTATGAGGTGACAACAGTGTAATTGAACATAAGATAATGAGTGGAAAACTAAGGTTTGTAGAACGGTTTTCTCAGCCTCAGGTTGAGAATGACGGAAACTGAGAGTTAAAAATAACTTTGCCCAAATCTAGTGATTTAGAGACTTCAGCCAACTGCTGAATGGTCAGGAAAGCCATCTTGCTTGTGCAAAGCCTTGCACAGAAATGGTTACCAGATGACAACCAGTACTTTTGTGCACTTGTAAATCTCCCAATTTGAAAGAATACAGACCTGTGGTTGTTTGAGGTGTTCAGGGTATTCCCATTTGGTGTTATTCTGTCTGTACTTCTATGAGATGGAGGCTTTGGACAATTATTTCCTCACCATCCATGCAGAGCTTCCTTCCCCTCTGCAGAAGGTTAGCCTGGGAGGTTCCCTACGGCCCTGCTGTGTCCAGGAGCCCGCTACCAGCCCTGCTCACCTTCCCATGGGTACCCTTGGCCTCAAACTTCCCCAGGGACCCTGCTGCCCCTATGGGTGTACCTGTGCTACGGTCACCAGGTAATTGACTGAGAGCGGAGGAAACCCTACCTTGGGCTTTCTTTTTTCAGTGGCACTGAAATCATTCTGAACACCATCATGCAGTTACGACTAGGTAAATCTTTTTGAATGCAATTCAAATTCTAGCAGTGTAGCTAGCAGATGTAGGTGTAAAGAAAGGAAGGAAAATGCTAACTGCAGGCTTGCTCTGAGAGTGGGGTTTTATGTTTGTTGCAACTACCGTACTGCCAGACTGCTCGCACCCCTGGTGTGGTCTGTGTTTTCCAGTCCTCTAGCACATCTCTTGCTCTGGTGCAGCTTTCACTGAGGGGACCTAAACCTTTTACTGACTAGTGCTAACAGTAACTTAACCAGGCTGGCAGGTTCACACTTACCTTCTATATGTACCTGATGTCTATGCCCGAAGGTGTTTACAAGCAGTCTGGCAGAAGGAATCGGTGCACTTTGATTCACGGCTGCAATGCAACATGAAGGTACCTGGCCAGATCTGGGGAGGCTGTAAGTAGCTGGATGTCCTGGCTTTGGGACAGACTGTGACACAAGCCCTGCGCCTCTGTCTGACAGATACACCTACAAAGAGCCTTGGGCCAGGGGCTAGCGGGAGATGAGCATCGGAGCATGCCTGGGCCATGCAGCATGCTGTCCTTGCTGGTGCTAGAGCCTGCCTGAAGCTGTTTGGGGCCTATTCTTAGTGTAAAAATAATAAAAAAGAGCTTAATGTGGTTGATCTTTCCCTCTCGAAAAATGCCAAGGCTTTTTAAATTGAAGGGCTAAAAGCTTTGTAATGAAGTTCATAAGTACTGTATTTCTGGATACTTTAAAATCTGATTTACACTCCCAGACACAGATTGCAAGTGTACTGATAAACTGCATTGGGTTGTATTGTTCCAAATTATCGATAGGAAATCATGACTTCACACTGCATAACTTCTGTTTGCTTGTTGTTGAACATGAAGATAGAGTTTTATCAAATACAGTCTTTTCAGCTTTGTCAGAAAGCGTGGTGGTGGTTTTGGGAAGAGATAAGTTTTTTTAAAAAAGCCCCAAAGAATGTAAAGAGATGCCCAGCATGCTTCCTCTCTGAGACTCTGACACTCCATAAATAACATCTCATTGAGCTACGCATCTAAAAAGGCCACCAGAGGAGATCAAACTCAGTTGTTGGGGCTGTGAATGCATGTCATGGAGAATTTATTGGCCAGAATGCTTCTCCAGTTTCTACCTTACACATTTCTGATGCAGTTAAGCATTGCCATTTTACTGCAGTTTTTAGTAATGCCAGAGAAAAAGGTAGCATCTGTTAACAGCATAGAACAAGTAGAAACGAAGTATTGCTCTTTGACATGGTGTACGTGAGGAAGAACCCTTTGATTTGGATTTTATTTATGTACGAGTATTTTTACAGCTGCCTTCTACATGCACATATGTTCCCATGCCTATTAATACGAGACCAGTGCTTAAGTTTATTAATCATAGAAAACATTGCTCCTGTCTTACTGATGGAATGACTGGACAGGCTTGTAGAGGAATGAGTGATCTAGGCAGGGACACACAGAGCTCAGGGACGACTCCGAGTCCTTGGTGTGAACCAGTCTCTCCATGACTTCAGGGTTATAATCAGCAAAATGACGCAGAATCTCCAAGGGGATTAGTTATTCTACAGCAAAGACATATTGTAATCGGTAATGGTTAAGTGCTTTCTGCTTTTTTGTTTGTTTCTTTCTGTAGGCATAAAGATAAAACTTCTGTGGAGCTGACCATTTAGCTTTGGCAAGATTTTGCTGATTAAAACTTAGTGGTGAATGTGTTCACAGCACATGAGAGGAACTGTGATGAAAATACATTTCCCCAAAGCCATCCTGATTTTGGGTCCTTATTATCAAGCAATGCGGTTGCTCTTCAGTGGCCTTTGTAATTCCAGAAGGCATCTGTAACATGTTTGTGTTAACTTGACTATGATAGTGGATGTACCTAAAAGATATGTTATTTACAAAGAGCTGACTACTCTATTTGCATCAGCCCAATGTTTGTCCCTGGAAACAGATTTATATATATTTTTATGACTTCCTTGGGTGTGAAATATTAATGTGCTTAAAAATGAATGCTATAACTGGTAAGATTTGTGTTCAGCAAATGCATATTAAATACATTGTGTTTTTTTTCTCCTTCTAGATCCATTCCAGTTCCTCTCCAAAAGTGAACCGGTGAAGGAACAGGCAGCTCAACCAGTGTTAGCACGGAAACCCACTGTTATCCGAATTCCAGCTAAACCCGGGAAATGTAAGTTCTTCTCCCAAATTGTCTGAAAAATCTTTACCAGGAAATAATTTTAATTGGGACTTACTATTTCCAAATCGAGTTGCTGTTAGCTTGCTGTATTAGCTGTCAAAGGAATCCCGCAGTGCAGTTGAACACGACAGATGGCCAGCAGTGGTGGGAGGCAGCAGTGGCTGGCAGTCATGTTCCTCTCTCCCTGTCTCCCATCTACCTTGTCTGGTGCCCTCCTTTCCACTAAGCTTGATTCTCCTCAAACCTTATGGAGCTAATGCGTATCAGGGGGGAAATGGTGGCAGGGAGAGATCTAAATGCTGGCAGAGAAGAGCTGGAGGAGACCCTTGCAGCAGAAGCAAACTTGCTCAGTCAGCTAACCCATACTGCTGAGCTGTACCTTTGGTCAAATTGACTTATGTGCAGACATCAGCTGAGGATATTTTAATGCTGCTCCCAAGCTTCCTGGGAGCAGGGCCTGCACTTGTCAAAGGAACCACATTAGTGTATTAAATTTTGCTTCAGGAGCTTAGTCAGGTTGTAAACATAGTTTTTACAGCTTCCATCAAAATCTGTGGTCATTTAAACTGTAGTGTTTTGGTAGTAATTGAGGGAATAAAAAAGGCATGCGAGCATTCGATTGCAAAGAACTGATTTGTTCTATTTTGTGGCAAGGTCCTCCTGTCTGTAGTTTTCTGATAGTTATCTTATCCCTAATGCCTTCCATCTCTAATCCTTTACAACTTTACAAATTACACTGACAGTATCTCAGAGTGGAAATTTGTCAGAGAGCCACAAGGTCTTTGTGTTGATCTTTTAGTCCTTGAGTACATAGCTGCTGAAGTTTAGCCTTATGTTTTATCCTCAAAACTTACGAAGAGGGATCAGAAAATAGCTCTTGAAACCGATATTTCAGACTCAAGTTGTACTAAATTGTGTAGGTATAGAGCCAAAGATATCCTGGTGGCATTGCTACTAAGACTTTCACTATTCCCTGAGATCCCTTCTCTCTCCACCTAACCCCTCCGGTTTTCTTTTCCTCTGTGTATGTGTGAAATGCAGTGGAAGTGATGAAAAATGCAGAAAAGAATGAAGATAAAGCAATTAGGAAAAGACATTCTGCTAATACATGATCATATATAAAAGCTTTTTTCAGTTAGAAGAATATGTTTACAAACTAATGGAAGAAACCCAACATAATTAATCTCCATAAAGGAGATCTTTCCTTTAAGAAAAAAGACTTTTTTCTTATCTGGAGTCTTTTGAACTTGTAGATAACCAGTCCCTTGCTGCTCTCTAGTGGCAATTGAACTTCCTACAGAGACTGCCAGTCAGAGTGTACTTAATTACAATTTTTAGAGGGGTGTGAAGGACTGCTTTATAAGAGGCTGTGGATGGAAGATTAATGGGATGTGGGGGAACAGAAGCAGGTTCCAAATAAACAGAGTAACCTTTTGGCAGATAGGAACTGCTGTAGAAATGTAAGCTGTTAAAAGCTAAAAATCCCAAGTGCAATTGGGCCAAAGAGTGACAAGGATATAGTAACATTCACCTTGTAAGAGAGCTACATGGTCTCGATACAAGGGGTCTTTTGCCATCCTTTGTCTGTTAGGAACCAGTGCAAAACAAAAAGAAAAAAAACAATAAACTGGAGAAAAACAAAAACAAAAAAATACAGCACTACCAAAAAGAGAGCAGAGCTGTATGTTTAAGAATTTGATCTCCAGTGCTTTAGAAGTTCCTCATTAGCATTTTTGTTGAGCTATGATTAGAAAGGAAGCATTAAACTTCCACTTCAGTTTTTACACTTAGAAATCACTGAAAGTAGCACCTGCTTTCTAGTTGTTGGAGGTTTTTTTTTCTTCCTCTCTTTCCTTTAACTTTAGTTTATAAACAGCAAAGACAGAGAAGTTAGACCATCTGTGCATATATCAAGATTTGAAATGGCATCAATAAATAAATCTCTCATGTTCTTTGTATATCAGTAAGGTATGTTGAAGAGAAGATATCCCTTGCAATTACGAGCAGGTATTGTTTTTACTTCTCATCGTATTACCTTAGAAGAGTGGATGAACTTCATTAACTTCTATTCCCTGTTCTCAGTCCCTGCCAACACAGTGACTATTACCTGCTCCTGAGTGTTATAATGTATTTATCCTTGAAATAATCCACTTCTAAACATCAACACCAGTCTTCTAGATCACAGTAGTACAACAGAAGTGTTAAAAACACCACCTCTCCTTCCTAGGTGCTCTTCCTTTGTTAAGAGTACTTTTCATGAAATGAGCAACTTAAAGTTGTCCTTTCTGTAGAATCTGTCCTCATTTTTGTCATTAGTCTATGAAAGCCCAGGCTGTCTGTACATCTTTTTATGTAACTCCAGGACAGTCTGGAAATCAGAAGAGTGTCTGAAGTTTGTGGCATGAAGGGAATTTTCTTGGTATGCAAATGCATTGTAAAATAGGTGACAACGTTTCAGTATATAAAGACAAAAATATTGGTGAATATGCTGATAAAACTTGACCAAGTCATTCCCAGAATTGGATGGCAGAGATGTTTATAACAAATCTCATGTATCTCAGGTTTTTGTATCTTTGTTGAGACTGAGATCATCACTCTTCCGTAGTAAGAACTTTACTGTTTCCTTTTATATGTCCTAAATTTGCTTAGCTCCTTAGAGACTACGAGGGAGCTCCCATCTTTCTTTTTGTTCTATCACCATGACTTTTCTAGAAGGCAAGAGTTTCTTTGCTTGCCTTTACCTTTCCGGAGATTCTTCCATCCTAGTCTCCTGATCTTTCAGGGTTACTTGAAATAACCCTCAGCTGTTTTCCAGCTTGAAGGATATTCCAGGAGCTGACAGCTGAAAAAAGTGAGCCAGTTTAGAAATGTGGCTGAGAGATGGTGATGGTGTTTCAGAGTATCCAGTAATGAGTCCAACATTCCCAAGGGTAGAAACTCTGCTGCTCGTCTAATATTATATCAACAAGTATTGCAGCTGAAATCCTAGAATAACTTGCTGGTGTCCTGAGAGTAAAGTGAAGATTCATTATGCAGAATGGGAAGCACTCCTACAGTCAACGTAAGAGGTACAATGTTCCCTTCACTAGTCTTTAGGTGGGCCTGCCCATTGGCTGCTCTGGCTATGAGGAAGAAAGTTGTGTTCACAGAAAGATGCACCAAAACAAGGTGGATTTTCTTATCTGTGTTTGGTCTGTGTAAAGAAGCTATTCATTAGATTTTCATTTGGGATTTTTTTTTTTTACAGCTTTAAATGACATCCCTCATAGCCCTCCACCACTCCCTGCTGAAAAGCCTATTGGCAACACCTCTGACATCACAGCAGGCAAACCCAACAGTGGTGACCTAGTAAAAAAATTGGTAAGTTAAAACTTTTCCTGCATTACAACTTTGTCTGCTTTGGGTAACAGATCTCTTGTCACTCTCAATCCTTTTTAAAGCAAGTTATTTGAGAGACCAAAGGATGAAAGGGACTACTCAAAAATATAAGGTTTTCTTCTTTTAATTGCGTCCTCTAATTTAATTAGGTAATTTAGACTGCTGTCAGTTCTGAAAAACACTTTGTTGATTTTACTAAACTTTGATCACATTTATCTTCAATTTTCTGTATTTTGCAGCTGGAATCAAGGACACGCTACAATTTAGTTTCCAAAGCACTGCAAAGCAGCTCAAACTGTAATGAGACTTTTATGGTCAAATACTGCCAAAGTCCTTTAGAAATACATACTTTTTTACCTTCATATACACAGTACTTCTCTGTGTCTGAGCTAATGTCCAGGCAGAGAAGCTGTTCTGTAGATGAATGAAGCTTGCTTTCTTCAGCTCTTTTCTTCCAGTTGTTTTCTACTGGCCCTTGTCAGACCCTGAGTAGAACCATCTTTCTGAAAAGTAAGGCTCTGCTCTTCACTCCTGAGCAAATAATAATGGTAGACATTGTAGCTGAAGCTGTAGCTTCATTTATAGCTGTATCCTATATTCACTTTGAAACAAATTTACTAAAGAGAATTAAAATAAACTAGAAAATGAAAATAGATTTTCCAAATATTGAGAGCTGTGATGGCAAGAAAGGCAGAGAATCTTGTGGAAACCATAGGCAGTAAAAAGATCAAATCAAATCAAAAGCCCTGACTAGGTGGACAGCTGCCAACAAATGTATTTGTGGCTACTTTTGTTAATAGGATAAAGGGGGTTTTAAACATCGTGGCTGAAGAGGCTATTCATAGAGGTCCTATCTTTTCTAGATAATGCTGTAAAAATAATTTCCAATACAATACATTAAATAACGTTTTACACAATACAATCCAAGAACATTTACAATATCCTTCAGATTACTGCGACAGGCACACAGAGGATCACTTCATACAGTAATCTTTGAATAATCTGTTACATATTTTGAGATCTCCTCCTCTAAACTGAAGTTCAAGATTGTATATGCTCATTTCAACCTTTTTCCATTGCCAAGTGGAGAATATTGAGAATGGATTCATAATAAAGTATTACACAAACCAGTGCTTCTGAAACTAGCAGTGTTCATCTGTAGAAGCAACAACAGAAGCTGTTGACCATAAGCAGCAATTGGCTCAGGTTTCATGCAGAAGAGGAGAACTTTTGATGTTAGGATACCAGTCCCATCTGAAAGTGTCAGGCAATTTTCTTTTTAATCAGAAGTATTTAATCAGGAGCAGTCATCTGGGGACTTAGTCAAGAGGCAAAGTTCTTAGTCAAGAGGCAAAGTCACAAAATACATCTAGGTATTTTCTAGGTGGAGAAAAATCACAGAAATTGTTTACCAGTTTCAAGCACATGTCGACAAGACACGTAAGCAAGAGCATTGAGCCCTTTTAAAAGTTACTGGTTCAGGAAGGTTACTTTTGATCGTAGATTTAACACGCTGATTTGCCGTGCTGTTGCAGACAGCTGCGCTTGGTCAGCTGAGCTGGCGGTACTCTCTGGCACTGGGATGAAAATGAAGAGCAGGAGGCAGAAGGATGGTAACTTGTTAATCCATTACTGTGGTCCAAGCCCTTCAGATATGTCATGTGTTCCCCTCTGTTGACTCTGCCACAGGGTAGCAATCTCTGGCAGGGTTGGGATGGGCAGCTGGGAGCAGCAAAGCCTTGATCTGCCAAAGCAAGATTCAGCAGGATTTGTGTGTTAGATCTCTAGGAAACATCCTTAGATGCCTTCTTGAATGAGAGCTAATGTTATTTGCAAGAGACTCTCTCCTGTGTGAGTTACATCAATGTCATATTTTCTGCTCTAAGCCTATTCAAAGTGTTTCATTTGTCAAAGTTAAATCAAAGCCAATAACGTAACTGCAGACAAGTTGGAATCCTATGGGCAGTGAAATTGTGCATTTGTATGATTCTCCTGAGTTTCTCTTGCCTGATTCCCACGTGATAGGATAAAGAGGGCTGGGTCATATCTAATATACAATTTAGGCTGTGATTCAGGTGAGTCAGCCAAAGTTATTTACATCTCCCTCTACGTACAACAATATGCTAGAACACACCATGATATTTATTACTTTAGTCCCAAAGTGCCAGAAACTCTTGTTTTTCTTGTCTGTAATTTAAAATAAGAAATGCATCATTTAAACAAGATCCTTTCTGTTTCTTAGGTTTAATGAAATGCCTTTTTCTTTTTAATCTTCGTAGGACTTGGATCATTCAGAACAGGCTGGAGCACCTCAGCTAGAACCTGCACTACCTCCAAGGTAAGCGCAATTTTTCAGTGATTAACTCAGAAACATCTCTTTTATGTGAGTATGTGTAGTTAGTCTCAGTGTAGACACCACCAACTCTGATCCTAACTCAAAGGGCTTGGGCAGGTTTTGCTTTTAATGTACTCACTAATAAATAGGCAGATCCAAGCTGCTAGTGGGTTCATACTTGTTTGTACGACATCGGTATGAGCAGGGAGATTACAGAAGGACAGCTGTTTGGCTCCTCAGCTAATGTGCAGTGGCTGCTGACAGGCATTCCTTTCTGCATCTTTAACCTTTTTACCCACAGCTGAACAGAGAACATCCCCTCCTGCATGTTGCTGACCTTTTGATCAACAGCACTTGCACTTGTGGCTGGCTTGGAGTGGTGGAGGAATAGAGGTGGCAGATGCTGCCACCCTCGAAAGGGCAGATGCTGGACCTTCCCAGTGTCTAGCGTTCACTTCAGGCCTAAAACCCCAGTGAACCATCAGAATTAATTATAAGTTGAACAGAAGTGGAAAATTTTTTTGAAATTGAAAAAAATAATTCCTATTCAAATAGGAGTAGGGAACTCTTATCAGGGGCATTAGTAAATCACCAATATCTTCTCAAGTGGTAGATGACATTCACAAAACATGTCAGATTCTCTGGAAGTTCCACTAATGCACATTTGTTGAGGTTGATAATTTTTACTGATCCTTGAGGAATTCATGCTAGCAAATAATTATGCTAATATACATATATATGTGTGTGTGTGTATATATATATGTAAAATATATATATGAGAGATAAAATTGTAGGAGAAAAGTGCAGTTACTCACGGAAGACTTCCCAATAAAAATTAAACAAACCTGTATTTTTGGAATTGTTGCAGTGCCAGGTTTCTTAATAACGTGAAGCCAAAGTTTTATGGGCACAATGCTTGTTTAAAACAGAGGTGATTTTTTTTATTAGCAAATTATTGTTCACTCTCTTTGATTCTGAAAACTTTGGTATTTTTTGTCAGCACTTAGTAAGGAGGAATTTTATTTTTTTTTTTCTTTTAAATTACCACTGTCAGTTATTAGACTTCTTGATTTTATTTTCTAAACTACTGGTACACTAATGAGAGTGTGGTACCTCTGGTATTACCAGAAAGCTTGAGCATTGCCACTGCCCAAAAGTGACTTCAGGTGAGTGAAATCCTAGAGTATGAGCTAGTCTGATTCCTGAAAACCAGCTGGATCAGCAGAGCTTCTCAGGGCTTCCCCTCAGGCTCTCCACTAGAACTCCTTGCTAAGGCATCTTCAGTCAAAGCTCTTTTTGAAAGTGGATTGCTAAAAAAAATCCTGCTTATGAAGAGGGCTTTTGAGAACACTGGCAAGCTGTTAATAAAAGTGGTGGGCAGACTTGGAAATGTGAAGTCAAAGGATCTGTAGAAGGACTTGATCATCCAATCCCATTATTTGAAGGTTTCGTGGATTCCTCGAGAACTTCAGATATTTCAAGCTCTACAGCCATGAGTCATGTTTCCTTATAGCATGCTCTATTGCTAGGGCTGTGGTGGAGGTTGGGGGGTGGCAGGCTTCTTAATATGCATATTTCTCAGATGGCTTACCCAATTTTTAGGCCTGCGAATGGAAAAATTGTACCAGCTCGACCTCCCCCACCTAAAGGAGTTCCTGGAAGGCCACCTCCACCAAAACTCTCCGCAATCAAGACCTCCTCCCAGAAGGATGCTCTTTCCCGATCCACTTCTGACATTGCTTCTGATAAAAGACCAAGCAAGTTCAAATTGGGACCCAAGAGAACAAAGAGCCAAGTATTAAAAAATCAAGATCCAGCTTTACCTCCAAGACCTAAACCAGGTCATCCCCTCTACAATAAATACATGGTGAGAGCTGAGATATTCTGACACTGGTGTTTATAAAAGCATGCTGGTGGAAATGGTAGTGAGAAAACTATTGAGATAGGTTACTGTGATACGATTAGTGCATCTATCAGCATAACCTTCCCTAGAAAATACTGATAAATAAAGAGTAATAAGCAGTGTGAGGTAGTACTAGAGAAAGTAATATATAAATGTGATGTATAGATGTATGTATACATGTAATTTTTTTATATTATTTTTTATATATCTCTATAGCTTTTGATTTGTTGGGGTCTTTTCCACAGGCATCAGTTCTGAATTCTATTTGAGTACATAAAATGATGCTAAATATTGCATCTGTATAGAGCTATACCTTGTGTATATCAAAACACTTAACAAAATTGGAAGAGCATCAAAACATAAAAAGTAGCTTACCTTGCTTAATCAAGCCTGCAAAGAGCGAGGAATGTAACATTACTTATCCTTGGTTTTCATTGTACAGATTCCAACCGTTTTCATTATAAATTTTATACTTTTATATATATTTATTTTTTAGTACTGCATGTGGTGTTAGGGGATAACACAGATCAGTGTTACAGGAGGGAGTTTTTCCGCAGATACTTAAAACTGGTCAGTGATCCGAACTGGTAACAGCTTGAACCAGTGCTATTGCCATTAAAAAAAAAAAAAAAAAAGTGCCCACAGAACCACAGCATGAATGACAACATCAACATGCAGCACAGACTAGAAGCATTCTGTTGCCTTCTCTCTGGTCCTCACTCTTGTGTTTAGGTTCTTGGTGGAACAGAGGAGTAAGAGAGAGAAAGGTGCATCTAAGTGATAGTAGGAACAGGTCTGACATAAAGGAAGCATCATGCTTCTTCTGTGGCACAGCCATTCCTGTTTTCATAGAAAAACATGTGACATATCTTGGAAATGAGATTTTTTTTTTTCAGTAGCAGATCGCCAGTAATTTCTTGACCTTGCATGTTACTGTCTATGAAATTGTCCTCCCGGCTCATTTTTCCAGTGCCCTCCATGACAGCTGAATACATTTCTGTATTAGAGTGTTGCTGAACATCATGTGCCATATGGGATAAGAAAAGTTAGGTGGCTAAGAAAATTTTAAAGCCGATGGCGAGACTTGGGTTTCTCGAAGTGGAGGGCTGTTAGCGTTAGGTTGGAGGTTGGACTTGATGACCTTGAGGTCTCTTCCAACCTAGAAAATTCTGTGATTCTGTGATTCTGTGAAATGGCAGGTCATATCACCTGCAATCCTGCTCTGAATGCTTTCCAAAGAAGCTTGTCATCTCCCACTAGATTCCTAAATTAGCTACCTGTATGAATACTTCCATCGCCTGTTTTCACATGCGGTGGAAACTTCGGGTGCTTAAAATTGAAACAAACTATTCCCATTTGCCTCTATTCAAGCTACCTTTGTCTCATGGAATTGCCAAGGAAGATTGCCTTCCCAGGAACCATGGGGAACCATCCTGTAAGGTAAGACGTTTTCTTCTGTTCATAAATGTTTAATGGGTAAGACTCCAGTTATGTTAAAGTATCAACTGCTTTAGGCTTTAAAGGTTGTACTGAGAAATGCAATAGTGGTTATTAAATCCTTGTGTTTCTTTCATAAAAACAAAACAACCACCAAAACAAACCCCAATAATGGTGATTTGCCTCATAGCACCAGGACATTCTGCTTATGAGAGCAACAGTGATTACTTGGAGTGCCAGAAGGGAGAGGAAACTGTAAAAGTTTCTCTGTCTCCTCTGAAGGTAATCACTCCCTGGCTGAGTATCTGAAAAGCAGGGAAAAGATGAGCGCTCAGTTTTACAAAGTGCTGTATGTGATGTGTCAGTGATTGACATAGGGACTTCAAAGAATTTCCCTTGTTCTGTGCTTATACAGAACTTAACCTGTTTTAGGGCATGACTGTATTATTATCAAACAGCTGGTGTAGATGCTAGCTCTGAGCAGCCTTTTTGATAAACAAAACCTACATGGCTGAAATAGGTTTCTGTGCAATCTGTTGTTATCTGTTGTAATTCATATTATTCTGTCCTTACCTTTGTCCACGCTGGGCTTTTTTGGTTGTTGGTTTTGTTTTCCTTTTTTTCCCCACAATGAATTACCTTGCTTGAAAGCAATTCAGGCACAGTGGTTTTGTCTATACTGAGGCTTTGTCTATACTGGGAAAAGTTTCACGCCCTCCCTTTCCTTTTGCTGGATCAGAAGTAGATTTTGGTGAAATGCCTTCTGGTTTACACTGGCCAAAGGCATACAGAATACAGGCCAGTGACCAGCACTTGTGCCTCCAGTGGTGGTTCTCTGGTACCACAACAACGTTGTGTCCAAAGTCAGAAAGTGACTCTCAGAGTATGTGACAGAGAATCAGTGTTACTATCTTCCATGATTTATAAACTACTTGGATGTATTTGTTGTTGTCAGGATTCAAACAACCCTCCAAAAGTTGCTGACACAAGTGCACCTCATGCTGTAGTCCTGCATGATTTTTCTGCAGGTAAGTAAATGTGAATATTTTCGAAGCTTATTTTTCTCCAAGACTTTCAAATGGGGATTTTCTTAGGACTTGGATCTTAAAAATAATCAGGAAGCTCAGTGTGCAAGGTCTGCACATAGAATTGTTCAAATCCATGGGTCTAGCTATAGTTGTGCCAGTCTTCTAGTTAAAGCTAATTTGTTTAGCATGTGTGACTAAGGTTTGACAAAAACTCATTCTGCTCTTGCCCGTAATATTTATATTAAGAAAGTTTTACTCAAAGAAAATCAGTGAGTGTGATAACTACCATTAACTGAAATGATGCTGTCTTGCAGAGCATGCTGATGACTTGGACCTTCGTTCTGGAGATACAGTTTGTCTTTTGGAGAAAATCGATGCTGAGTGGTACAGAGGAAAATGTGGGAATCGCACAGGGATATTTCCTGCCAGCTTTGTGAAAGTAGTTGTATGTAGGCTTTGTATACAGTACTACACACAATCCTACTGCATTGGTTTTCTTGTTCTATGTTACTGAAGCTCCTGTGTGTTTAATTCCATTCACTGTTTAGATAATCTCTTTTCCGTCTGGCAGTGCAGAAGACATACCAACTTGTTTGCATGGTATTAGGAAGATGCTTGATTTGGCAGAACCAATTTGTGTTATGGGGATTATTTTCCTATTAGTTTCAAGCCAAGTGAGAAAATCATGGCCCTTACCAGATTCTCTTTGTTAACTGGGGTAGTTTCTCTGGGTCTACAGAGCAGATTATTTTTCACAGCAACATGTAAAAATCAACACGCAGTAAGATGATTGCTTTGTGCTTCCATGTCAGCTTCTCTGGTATTCTTGTCCCCTTGAACTGTGCTGGAATCACCACTTTTGCAGCCAGGTAGGGCTGTACAGGGTCAGGGCAGCAGCTGAGCCCAAGCAAACATTTTTCTTCCTTCCTAGATTTTTTTTCTTCCAGCTGGATGTGTTCCCCTACGTGACAACACAAATGAGTGTGCTGGCATGTCGCAAGGAGATTGTGCTATTGCAAATGAGGAGCTTAAAGCAATCCTGTTACTAAATGTGACACTTGCCATTAAACTGCGGGCCAGAGCCGGGTGTTGTTTTGGAGCCCAGTGGAAATGGATTGAGCAGCTCAGGTTTAAAGAAGATACAATAGAGTTCACTACCTTGAAAGCTGAGTCATCTGTTGTAAGCTTGACTTAGAGATTGAAGTCCATTTTGTGTCAGTAGAAAGGGCCATGGGGCTATCCACCCCAGCCAGATGGACATGCACGAATGCAGAACTGGCACCGGGATGCAGTGAAGGTGTATGGCTGGGCATTAAAGACATTAAGGGTCTGTACTGAACAGGGCAGCTGACAGAAAGAGCTGAGAACTGCTGCTACGTGGAAAAATACCAAGTGTTTGGTAATTCACAGTGTGTTACAGAGGGTGTCTGTTTGGCTTGTAATGGTGTTACTGGAAAAGAATTTTAAAATTTGGGAAGTGCTGAAGAATTAAAAATAGACCTGTGGTTAGTAATCATACTTGCTTTCACAAGAAAGATTTGTTAGCTACATTGAGCCTCTACACAAGCCAACAATTTAAATCATCAATGTTCTTGTTACAACTGAGAGCTGATAAGGAAAGGATTTTATGTTAAAGTAGTGGAATGAAGATTTGACATCAAATTCATCATTGCCACAGAGAGATAAGGCTTCATAGAAGCTAGGGAAGATGCTTTTCAAACACCTATTTGAGTTTTAATGGCTGTTTACCCTTTTGAGTGCAAAAATAGCCTTTGAGCAAAATTAAAAAAAAAAAAAAGGACAGTAAACGTGGCTAATGCACTGAGTGAATTCTCCTATGTATTCATGTCAGCTTGGGTGTTGATCCAAGGCCTCCATCAGTACATTACTGTGTTCTACAATATTGAGCTGCATACTAGCTTGGTTGTCTGGACACCAAACAGTAATACATAGTTATTGCTTACCATGGACCTTTCAGGGCTCCACTGCTATGAGCTTCTCTAGCAAGAGTACTGCAGAGATTATTTGTCCTAAAAGTCAGCATGATTTCTTCCAGCACATCACAGCAGCAATGAAACGTTTTTATTGGTGTGGATGGGAACTGGCTTATGTGATAGTGAGCTTCACTAGGCTTGCAGTTTCATACTAAAGCTCCCTTGATATCATACCAAAAATACAGTTAGTCTTCTTGGGATAATGGATTGGTATATCCACGTGCTGATTTTCTAAATTATATTTCTCCCCTTCCTTTAATTAGCACATAGTAGTTATCTACAGCTGAGTTAGGAACAATTTGTTTGTTTTCTCTAAACTAACCTTTCTTTAGATGCTGCCTCTACAAGTGAGATTTATCATAAGCTTTTGTTTTGAGTACAGCTGGCTACCAAAGCCCAGAAAAATGTATGTAAACGCTAATCTTGTCTATTGTGGTATGTTGTGCTAGTAAATTATAGAGAGGAATTATCAATTGGAAGGTTGGAGCTACATGCAACAAGCCGTAGTACCACCTGGTCTCATTTTCTGTCAATCAGCTGTGCTGCAAGTAGGAATATTGAGAAAGGCTAATAGCAAAAAACATTTAGTGTTCCTTATTTGTATAAGATTGGAAAAGGAGAAATCAGACATACAAAACCAAAATCTACATTAATATGGTAAAATATCAGAGCATGTTAGTGATTATATAGCATCACATGGAGCCCATAACAGGATCTGTGCTTTATTTAAAATCAGGGGTGATTTTAACAAGTTGAAAGTTTATGGTAGTTGTGTTGCCATAAGCTTAAAATGGAATATTTGTACTGATTTTGCTGTCTTATTAGATTGATGTTCCAGAAGAAAGCAAAAGGAAAAAAATACCCTGCTCGTCACCATCTATTAAGTGAGTCAAATAAATACTTTCTTTCTTATCTTGATTTACTAGTAAGTAAAAAAAAAAAAAAAAAAGGATAGCTTTGAAGCAGGTGTTAATTGTGATGAGGTTGATATAGTTAGCAGTTTATCCATCTATTGTAAAGCTATTCTACAAATTAAGTTCTCAAGAATAAAAGTTGATGACATTTTACTAAAGTTCATATTCAGGTAAAAAAGACTAAAAGCTTACTTCATGTATTCAAAAACCAGTATGTCACTTCATAACAAGCATTTATGTAGATAGAGCCCCCTTGAACAACTTGCTGTAACTAAGTGGCGGTTTGTTGGCTTTCATAACTATTTATTGCAGCAATAAAGCACATTCAGAGGTAGGAACACAGTATGAAAGGAGTGTTGAGTTTGTTCTGGAGATAGAAATAGCTTGTCCTAGCTGAACCTTTGTTTATTTAAATGCTGCTTCTGCAACTAAGCAAATACAGCAGAAAATGCTGCCGCCACCCTAAGGTTTTTAGGAAGATAAGAATGGGGATGCGAATCAAACTTATATATTGTTTTAAACTATACTATGGAAAGAACTAAGCCTAGCTTCACTTTTTTTTTTCTTCACAGCATGACCTTTCTGAGAAACCATAGATGTTGCTTGGTTGCAACATCTTTGCTTGAGCAATTAATAAATGTATGAAATTATTAAATTGAGGAAAAAGATGAATTAGTTTTTCAGTGTTATACCAAATTGCATAAACTTTATCAGATACATTGATGGTTCTTTCCTAAATAATTTATTGCCCCACCCTGGGATGAATTTTACAGAATACAGTTTGTCAAAGTAAATTAAAACTAGCACACACACACACACACACACACACTGGATTTGGGATTTGGGACAAATACATTGCCCTTCCACCCCCCAGCTCATCCTTGTTTTACTGTACCTGAATTGGATACTGGTTCAAAAAAACATTAAACTCTTAACAGAAGTATATCTGAACACTGGCTTAGATATGAACAAAAGTGTAAAAATGCAAGAGGTAGCCCAGCATCAAAGTGATTGTGGTGGTGTTGTTTGGGATGTGGCGACTAATAGGAAATATACAAAGTAAGTTCCTTTCTTGTTTGTGCAGAGGGCCAAGATGCATAGCACGATTTGAGTATATTGGAGACCAGAGAGACGAACTCAGTTTTTCAGAAGGTGAAACTATTATCCTTAAAGAATATGTAAATGAAGAGTGGGCCAAAGGAGAGCTTAGAGGCGCGTCTGGAATTTTCCCCTTGAACTTTGTGGAAGTAATTGAAGATCTGCCTGGAACAGGTATGACTGTGTTAGCAAAAATCTTCAAGAACGTGGCTTTGTACTGTACATACATAGGTGGTATAGAAGGATAGAGTCCAACAGGACAACGCATGTGGAAAAGAAGTGGAAAGGGAGATGAGAACAATCAAAAGAAATACTAGGACTTCTTAAGAAGTTATTCTTAATAATCATTTTGAATGTCTAAATCTGCTCTCATTAGTACATTTTGAGTAGTCATTGCTACTGTTCTAACCTGTCCTTTGCTACATAGGTACAGGAGCCGCACTGAAGAACAAGGTGGAGGTTTCTTCTTCCCTTCCTCAGGTAATACAGCTTCACAGGCAGGGGCCAGAATTTACGTAAAGTTTCCATAGATTTACATAGAATTTCTATTACAGTGTCATATTAGCTGCACATCTTTAAACTTGAATGCAGTACAACTCCCACAGCACATAACGATGCGTGGTCACATCTAGAAGTCTGACGGTTGCTCTTAATTCAATGTGTAGCTTTTGACAAGTTAAAATTTGCAACTTTTTTATCCTTTGTGCTTAAGCAAGTTGTTAGTTCTGTTTTGAGTAGTGTTGCAGTGGGCTAATTTTGAATTTACTAATCCTAGCCTCTGCCACCAGTGATAAAAAGGAATGCCTGTAAGCTTAGAGGAAATTATGTAGTAATTGCTGCTATGCTGTTCTAGCCTACACCTTCACCAACAGCTGAATAGTGTGAGAGAAAGTGTGCATACCCACATCTTGTACACCAGCGTTCAGGAACTTAGTGCTGTTGCCTCTATTCACGCTTCTGAAATTAATGCACTTCTTTTCACTTGAACAGAACAACAGACACTCAGTGGAGTGGTGTGAAGCACTTCATGATTTCACAGCAGAAACCAAAGACGACTTATCCTTCAGAAAAGGAGACTACATCCAGATACTGGAACAAGTAGATTCGGAGTGGTACAGAGGAAGGCTGAATGACAAGGAAGGGATTTTCCCAGCAGTGTTTGTTCAGATCTGCTCAGGTACAGTGCTCTACTATATGACAACTCATTATTCCTTAGGCTCTGATGGTAACGATTTCTGGGAGAACCCAACTCTTCCATTGCCTTAAAAACCATATGCCGCTACAGTCTTTAACATCCTAAAGCTAAACTAAGTGTTGAACCACAGTCTGAAATAATGGCAGTATATTGCTCTAGTCATATTCTATCTGCACCTAAACTGTACTTTCAACCATTTCAGAATCTGTATTGCTTCCCAAATTATTTATTAACTAATTTAGCTGTCTTTACCAGGAATTCAGGTGTATAAAAAGGGAGGCAGCTTCTCCTGCAGCTAAAGGGAAATACCGCAGTACAACCGAAGATTTGGTATAGCTGTAAATAACTACTATAATTCTCTTAGGGAATCAAGAAATGACCTCTGTTTGCTCTCCTCAAGCTTCTGCTTAATCCTACAACCAATACAGTCAAAACCTTAACAGAGGACACAAAAGAATCACTTTTTTTTCCCCCCTCATAGCTGGCAACTAAAGCCATGAGTTAAACTTGACAGGAAATAAATATCACCTGTCTGACCAGTAGCACACAGTGAGTGCAGTTACACAACACTGCTGCATCTCCCGCTACACAGAAGAAAAGACAACTTTCATTAAGTTTCTACACTGGAAAGTTTGAGTAAATGGATTTTACTTTTAGCCCTTTTAGAAGGAAACCACAAGAATACGTTGGTGTTGTAAGATGAACTAGTGGCAGTAGAGATTTCAGTTCCACTAGGAACAATGAAATTTGCCCACTATCAGTAGTAATAACAGTTGGGCACCCTGCAGCACACTCATAGGGGGGGAAAAAAAAAACAAAAACACACAAGAATACCAGGAAGTGTCACTGGAAACAATGATGTATTTGACTTGAATCCAAATAACCTGTCTTCTCCATGTTCTGCAGCCAGAGTAGAGATGTCACAGTCTCTAGGAGGGAAGAAAAGAAAAGCCAAAGCTCTTTATGATTTTCATGGCGAAAATGAAGATGAGCTTTCCTTCAAGGTAAGTGCCTCTTTTGTTAGCCCAATTTTTCAGAAGATTTTGTGGTCATAAAAAAATGCTAAAATAGGATTTATCCATAGTGAAAACAGGCTTGGAATAGCAACGAATCAAACTCCAGAAAAAGGCATAGCTATTAGCACGTTCGATGAAAGACCTGCTCAAAACATTTTTTGTCCTTACCACAACTTGCTTCATACTGGCAAAATCTTCACAGAAGACGACACTGAGAAGAGGTCAGGAATTGAAGTCTTCCTCTGACTTATCTAATCCAGCAAATATGACGATACCAACACCTTTTTTTGTGGTATATTTGGTTCTTCATCATTTGTTAAGGCCAAGGGAGACTATTTTTTTGTCTGGAAAAATGGCAAGAAGATGATGTGATAATAGTAAGAGTGCTGGTGTTAGAGCAATGATGTCTGTAGGGGACACCTAGTACAGCAAAATCTGAAAGTTTGGTAGCACAATACATAGTTGCCATGGGAGCAAGAGGAAAATGAAATACTTGCTGCAAGCCCAGATAATATGAAAAAGCATGAACATGAAACAGCATGCCCTTGTAGATTAAAACCCATGATATTTAGGTAACTGTCCTCAAAAGCAAGTTTCTGAGAAACAACAGACTTTCACAGCAGGTCCAAAATTGCATTTATCAGCTGGAACACATTATTTTCTCTTTCTAAAGTTGGCAAAGTAATTAGTTTCTGCATTAACAGCTTGCCATACTGAAAGGACAGATGAGTCTTTAAAGCAGAAGAGAACTGAGGTACTGGCAGAAAGGCTAGACTTACGACAATACTGTGGACGTAGGGCAGGATGATGAAAATAGGAACAAGGATCAAACGCAGAAGATGGAGTTTATTTTAAAGGCCATGCTGAGCCACTTTGATGATTGCAGCCCTTTTGGGAAGTTTCCAAAGGAAAGAGGAAAGTTTCCAAGTGCTGGGAATCACTGGGACTGAATTGAAAGAAAAATCTTTGAAGCGTTTGAAGGAAATAAACCAATCACAGAGCAGGAGCACACACAATGAATGAGGCAGCAGCCTGTAGGCCATCTCGCTGGCATACCTACCCACCTTTAGACCCGCAGCAGCACAGGAAGTTATCCAGCAGTGCTACTTTCTCCTTCCAGGAAGCGGTGATTTTTCAAAACAGGACCAGTATTTACCCTCAGAGAAAGTTCAGCAAACATAGTTTCAAAGAAATGTAACAGGAGAAGAGAGGCCATCTCCTACTACCTTTTGGCTTGATTGTAACTGCTTCTGAATAACGTGAACTATGCATGCATTGCTGTTACCTGGTAAGCTGTCCAGGCTCACGTTACTCCTTCTCTTACAGGCAGGTGATATCATAGCAGAGCTGGAATCCGTAGACGAGGACTGGATGAGTGGAGAGCTGCAAGGAAAATCTGGGATATTTCCCAGGAACTTTGTTCAAATTTTAAGAACACCATGAAGTGTTGCCTGTCTTTGTACTCCCTATAAGCGGGAGAGAATGTACTCTAGCCTGACGGCACAGCAAAGACATCGACGTATTTTGACTATCAATGTTTTGCACTACTTTTTCTAGACAGTCATACAAGTATCTTGAAGTTAAACGAGACAATTTTAGTCTTTTGTGACTGTGTGTTTAGCCATGCTTCATGAATGCTCTGAGAGCAAATGCAAGCACGATTTTTAGTGGTTTCCAGCTAGGGAAATACTGTGGTGCAGCACCATTTTAACTTAAACAGCATTCTGCTATGTTTACTATCTGGTATTACATTTGTCATGCACAACGTCTGCATAAAGTAAGCTTCCGTGGGCTTCTTTTAAAACTGTTTAAAGAGTTGTTTTTAATATATAACTACAGCACTCAGTATGTAGATAAAGTTTGATATTCAGGTTTCTTTACTGCTTGACTTCCACATTAGCAGTAGAATCCACTTGTTTTTATGACTTAGAGGACAAGAAATGTAACTTATCTCATAGTAGAAAAATATCAAATCTAGAACTGGTAAGAGGGAAAACTCAAGCAAATCTTTGTTAACTGTTCTCCTAAAGCTGCTCATATGGGAAGATCAGAAAACACAGGTATTTTGCCTCTTAACTAATAGTATTCAAATTGGTATGAATTATCTTAAACCTCTTCTCCCTTACCCTAAATCTTTTCTAGATAGAGCTTTAGTTGTTCGACTACCCCGTTCTTCTTTAAGCGCCACCCTGCCCTTCTGTCCCAGCAGCAGTTAGCTGTGATGGACAGCATTTACTCAGCTTTCTCAGCCCCCCTCGTGCAGTAGCTGCTCTATTTCAACTATTTGCCCCTCCACCCCTTTCATGTAAGTGGAAAGCCAGACTTCACTCAGTCTGCATTTGATTTGTCGCTCAAGCACTGGAACATACTTCAGTAACACTATTCCTCTCCTTAACATGAAGGATATTATACAGCCTTGGTTTTAGCTTTCAGCAGATGTGGGATTAGTTTTCAGTTTGTTACCACGTACCAGCTATACTGAGCATCATTATAAATGGTCTGTCGTGGCCTTAAGGAAAAAATGTCTGGCAAACTGGTACATCAAGAAGCTTGAACAAAATCATTTAGTAAAAAGCAGCGGTGCGACTTGAACAACAGAAACTGAGACAGACGTGACTGCAGGAGCTGAGCCGGCTGGCAGTAAATTCCTTTTTGTGACACTTGCCTTCTGACAAAGTAGTTAAACACGCATGCCTTGATAAGCCACTAACCTCTGCCTGGAACAGGAAAAATAAAGTGTTGAAGCCAGCCGGGGGGGCAGCTCTCCTCCCCGCTCACTGCACCTTGGTTCCCATCGCAGCAGGCAGACAGCAGGGAGCGGGTGCACCCTGTTGGGGCAACTGGCCAGGGCTTGCCTGAAGTGAACACGCAGGGAGCACGCAGCACAGCACCAACACGAGGACCCCAGCACTCGTTTGCTCTGCAGATTTCACTGTGATGCTGCAGTACTCGCAAGTCTGGATGCAGGCTTTAGCACTCCAGCGTTTTTTCTCTAGAAGCTTCACAAATGTGGTGTGTAGTTGAACTTGTCACCGTCACGCAGCTAGAGGATGAAGATCACAAAGCTTTTGAGAGCTGAGAACTGGATTTTTACTTTCATTAAAGGGGTTAACATTGTAACAATAATTGTAAATCATGCACTGTTCCAGAAGAATGGAAATGTGATTGTTTCTACAGCTGTTATTCATTTTTAACATCCCAATGAGCCTATCCTGATCTGTGGAATTCAACTTCAACCTAAGTCCACCTCTGAGAACAACTCATCCCACTCTCCAAGCTCTCCTACCAGGTGCTAAAGGTTCTTGTTTATTCAGATAGAGCAGCCTTTTCTTTATAGGTCTCCGATTAAATGAATATGAGAGATTCCTGACTTTTCAACCATGAACTTTCAGGGGACCACCCTATTAAACAGGCTTCTTGCACCATGGCCTGTGCCCAGACAACTCCTGAACCTCTTGCAAGCAGAGCACAAGGAGAACAGCAACAAAGCCACCCCCAGAAGCAGAATAGCAGTCCTCAGAAAACACATTTAATCCTAGCGATGGTGGATGAGTCCAAAGCGGATGATGCTTGCTTGCTGTTTGTCTGGCAGTTTTCTAAGATTTTGATACAAGTCTCAAATTAGAACGGATTTCTTTTATATTTTTTTCAGTTTCCTCACCCTCGTTTCTATAACTGTGATGTAGACCATTTTTTTTCTAACTTCCATGGAATGTTTAAAGTCAGTGCCTCCCAGTAGTTCAGACTGCTCTTCTTTCCTATCTCCTCCGAGTCACGCAGGGAAGAGCAGCAAAGCCTTACATTCAGTGCAAGGAGTGCCACCTAAAGGCTGTTTACATTATTGCAAACACAAGCTATTAAAAGTCAGATAAAGACGGTTGGCTTCTACAGGAAGGGATTTTCTTAAGACTTGATGCCTGCTATCACCGTGAAACTGCATACAGATAATACAATTCCTAAGGTGTACAGTACATAATTTGCAGAAAAGCAAGAATGAAGTTGAGCACACATCTTACCTGCAGTGTAGTAGCAAATTTCAGCTGTAACCTTGGAATTCAGCCAGAGCCCCATGTGTTAGTCTAATAGAAAACGTTTTGATAAACAAGGCTTTTATTGTTTGCCCCACCCTCTGGAACTATCTTCAGGAAGGAGACTGTTCTGTGTACAATTAACCGTGTGGTAAATAAATCTTTGTTAAGTCCGGTAAGTTTGTTATGGTACCTCTGTAAATTAAAAATGTATTTAACCAATAAATTTTTATAATTAAGTCGTGACTGCAATTTTATCACCTTATGTTGCACAGAGCTGACTCTCCACTTGAGATGAGTTTTACAGATGCTACTCTTGCTCATACATTTAACCCACCCACCAGCAAAAAAAAAAAAAAAAAAAAAAAGCAATAAAAATTGCAAAATTGTATACCTACAGGAGCAGTTCAAGGCCATCAGAGAACCCTGAGGGCGGTTCCAGTTGAGTCAAGCCTTTGGACTCAGGTACATTTCCCACCTCTCACCTGCAGAACGCCTGGCGCTGCTACCTGCAGCAACCAGCCGGCCTCACGGGGTATGGCACAAGACAGCCATGCTCTGTGACAAGACCTCGTGACAATGACAGAGGCTGAGCCTCAGCTGTCAGCAATTGTGTGTGTGCTTGGTATTCATACACCAGGACTTTTCAGCTGAAATTTTGTACGAAGAATACAGTAGGTGCACGAGAGTTCCCTTTCTGCTTACTTCTGTATGTTTAAAGTTATTTCAAAGCATACATTTACACTATAGGTTAATGCTACAAAAAAAGAAAAAAAAAAAACAACATACACACAAAGCACTGCTTTTTGAAAAACTGGAAAAGCAAGTTTTTGTTCTTTCCTAAGATGCTCTTGTAGTAGCCCTCCTGCAACAGCTAAAGGACAATGTAACATGATAAAAGGCGTTTTTCACAAGCAGAAATAGTATCCAGGCTTTCTAAGTCTCCTATTATAGATGAGTACAGGCCAGTTCAGTCCCTGAGGATTTGTTTGGTGGAATTACTGCTAAGCAGAGGAAATACTAACAATTTTTTTTTACTGGAAAGCTCTGACAGATCTTTGCCCTAATGCAGAGCTTGAATATACGCATATACATGTACACGTCTGCACTAAAACAATTGTAGGTTCAAGGTTCAATTTTTCAGCCTTGCAACATCTACTCCAAACCCTGGTTTGTTTTTCACTCCAGTGAGTTTTTAGTTTTGCTGGAGAAGTGAAGAGGAATTGGTTCCAATCTATGGCTTCACAGTATCAGTCCCTACCTAGGACTCTTGGAGAACTACAACTGCCTCCTGAAGCACTACACCAAACCTTACAAAACTCAGCAGCTGCCAGTAAGCACTATTTTAAGATGCATCTTCAACAGCACAGAAAAGCAAAACAGAGGAAAGATCAAAAGCAGCACTCCCCCTTAGTCCTGTTTCAGTGTCAGCTTTGCGTACTCACTACCCTTCTGCTACCAAGCTGGAAAAAGAACAAGGATGCCTGTATTGGCCAACCAAGAAAGGTAAGTTACTCAAGTATTAAGTCACAGACTGTAATCCATCTCATTATTAAGACTTTGTTTATTAATGCGCAAATATTGCGGATGCTCTACTCCTTTATTTACGTTACTACTTCCAGTAAAATTCCTCAGACTTGAGTTACCCACTTAGTAAATCTACAGGTAGCAATGCCGGGCACTTGGCATGGTGTATAGCTGGGAACTCACAGGAGTAGGAACACAGGAAAGGGAGGCAGAAGTGAGCACCCTATCACATCCCTTTCAGCCAAAGATGTGCAATTAAGCTTTGAAGAATCGCATCATATTCCAAGTTTCCTCCGTACCTACCTTTGAGTCGAACGAAACTATTTTAACTTCCTTTCATAATCTTTAGTAAAAAGCTAAAAAGCGTTTTCTTGTACTTACTGGCTTTAACTGGGCACCTCTGCAGCAGTTTACACGAGTTCCATAGTACGGAAAACAAAAATCCACTCAGAGCCTATGTTTACTGCCTACCCAATTCTGGGCTGGGAGCCTTCCTGCGACAGCATTTAGAGCGTTTAATCCCTGACAAGTACATCTTAGACCTAAGCAGGAAGCCCCAAATCAAGACACTGAATCACACCAGTCCTTGAAAGATTGTGAATCAGCAAGTCTTCTGTTTACTGAAAGCTTTCTAATTGCAACCTAAGGTGTTCTACCATTATTAAAAAAACCCTGCCTTGTTTAAAGCCATGTACCTCAGAATAAAATATCCCAAGCGCCCCATTCACATACTTTTAAACAGAAGACGGGAAATAAAAGGCCTAATTCTTCCTGTTACAAGCTTGTACTCAGGCCTGTGAGAGTATCAAACTTAAGCACTCACCTGCATTTCAAGAATACAAAAGTCGGTGCGAGTACTCTTAAATGATCTGCTGAGTAATTTAAGTGCTTTATTTTTTAAAAAGAGACCATTGCCTTTTTACAGTAGAAATACTCCCGTCTCCAGCTTCCACAGGTTTCTCAAATGTGATTAGTAACCTCAGTTCTGACTGAAGGTGAATTACACACAACCCTACTCCTCTCAAGCATATTTTTCACGTCTACACTGCTTACAGCTCTAACACTACTTCCATAATCAAAACGTCAACTTTAATTTAAAAAGATGATCACTTTCAGTATCAGAAAAGTTATCTACCTCATGATAGATCGTATCAAATAAATTATCACCAAGAAGTTTAAACATATATATAATTCTGAAGTTGACTAGTAAACCCAGAAGACTCCCTTAGGATATTCTGAAACAAAAGTTACACCTACAGAAGTTAACACTTCTAGACAAATCCACAATAATTTCTTTTATGAGGACCAAAATTACTGGGGAAAAAAAACCACACAGAAATGTTAGCATTGTATTTTCAAATAGCACCTTTCAAATAGGACAAACCACCTTCTTCCACCTACCTTGCAACACCAGTCTTGAGAAACAGATCTCCAAAACAATCACTTCTTCCTTTTTAAACCAAGGCAGTAGACGTTTACCTCATTAAAAAAAATCCGCGTCCAGTACCAATATTGTCTAGCAGCAATACAGGCAACCAAACACTTATTCCGTATAATAAAACTTTTATTTTTGGTCAATTTGTAGTTTTAGACGGACTCTTGCACAGGCGGCTCATATCCATCAGCTCGTTCTACTTTAGCACCTGCCTCATCCCCAGAAGGCTTCCCGGCACCACCACCTTCACCATGCAGTTCCATCAGCTTGCCCACTGCAAGGAGATACAACAGTGAGATACACCCCTGTTTAAAGCAGTTTGAAGTTACCCAACTGCTCACTGCATACAAATTAAACCACCAGAACACTGAACATAGGATCAGCTCCATTCCAGCAAGTGCGTGCAAGGAAATGATGCTGAATTAACTGACAGTCAGACATAAAACAGAAGCCAGCAGTGGAGTAAGGTACAGCCACGTACATTCTTACAGTTCTAAGAACCTACTACATTTCATGGGAATGTCAGAAAATGGGGAAATTAAAATCATTCCGTGTCATCTGGGACCGAAACATTTTGTCATCATTCATTCCCAAGCCAAAGCTTTAAGCACCCAGTTTCAGGCAAGAACTTCAACAAGCTCCAAACTAACCACTGCTTGGCTTCCAGGCCTGCAAGCTAGATGTCTGACTAGAAGGGCAAGCCTTCACTACTACACCTACATAATCTTTTGATGCTGCTTTCGTGTATTTTTCCCAAAGCAAATGCATATTCAAGTGTTTTGCCACCCCCCCTCTTAAAACTTGGGACGTGATTAGTAATCGACTTACATTCAAACTTGGGCTTCTTCAGCATCTTGACTTTGCGGACATAGACATCGTGAAGCGGGTAGATGGACTGGCAGGCCTTCTCTATGTCTTTGCCAATGCTGTCTGGGATCCTGAACAGTCAGAGCAGTGATACAATGTTAAAACTCTGCCTGCTTCCTCATCAGCAACATGCACAGTAAGTAATTCCTAAGAACACATAACATTCCACAGGATCTTGCATCTATACTACCTTCACTCTCTGGCAATTTGGGTAAGCATGCTTTGATTACAAGATGTTACCTTCCTTGCAACATTAGCAGGAATATAGAGCAAGCATGGCCACGTAGAGACCAAGCCTGCGATCTAACTTCAGGCAGCAAACAGTATTTTGTAAGATGTCACAGGAAGAAACCAGAACATTCACAACCTCAAGTGATCAGAATTACCACTTTGGTCTTTAGAAACATGAATCCAAGATCTCTGGAGGGCCTGATTTTACATTTACACTAACGTGAAATGATGCAGGCTGACAGAAATGATGCAGAGAGTGTTCAAAGCAAACGGCACCTCAGCTCTTCAGTGCCAGAGACACACCTTGCCCGATCCCTGCTGGTCAGTCAGGGAAGCACTGGCCCCCAGTTAGCGCTCAGTAACTACCAAACAACTATCAGTACTGCAGCCAAGGGAGGAAAACCATCAGAGCTTACAGCTTGTTGACAACTTCCTTCAGGTCGTTGGTTTGGACCTCTCGGGTCATGATTTCCATCATCTTCTTGCGAATCTGCCTGACCTGCTGGTGCTGGGCGTAAGAGGTCTTGCGGATTTGGTTATTGCGCTTCTTCGTGAAACCCACGCAGAAGAGGCGCAGCAGGTAACCATCGGTAGTTTTGACGTCAACATGGGCTTCGATCATTGTCTGGAGAGGAGGGGGGGGAAAAAAAAAAAAAAAAGGAGTCAAGCACCATCACCCCAACAGGTTCATTTACACCTGCTGGTACCATTTCCACGACTGCTTTAAAACCCACCAGTAGCTGCCTCCTCTTCCTGAAGAGGACAGCAACCCCGCAGAGCTCGTTCCTCACGCACCTGCCACTTTTTGACCATGGAACACATTTTATCCCGGGTGAGGTCCATTCCATGGAAGTTGGTCAGACAGTTCTTGCCCTGCACGTCCTCAGTTATCAGTTTAAATTTACGGAAGGCAACCTCGTCGTTCTGCAGATCAGCCAGACTCACTTCAAATACACGACCCTTCAGTCCATCAGAGGCAATTTCTGATTAGGGAACAAAACAATACACCTTTTATTAATATTAGAGAAGTATTGCTCAAGTCAGACACTCAACTTCCATCTGATCTTTTCTAGTAGCAGGTGATGCCTCCAGCTTCGTTGTTTTCAAGTTTAAATGCATCTTGAGTAAGACCAGATCAACTCAACCAAGTACTGTCACTTGTTAAACTGAGCAATCTTTAGGTAAATTACACCAGATGCTGAGCACAAACACTGCTATACTATAAATTCCAGTATGTGTGTATTTTTTTTTTTTTCAAGTGGGAGAGGCTACGAAGTATTTTAAAATACAATAACGAAAAAAAAGCCACGTGTACTTATGAGAGATGAAACAGTAACAGGTATTGAGCACAGTCAGGTTGTTTCACACCCCTGCCTCTAACAATTAGCTATTTTAACGTCAGCAGACTCATTCTTAGTTTACAGTAACCCTAATTTTACTATTTCACATTACACAGCTTGAAATAATGATTACCTTCATAACTCAGTGCAAGCAGGAGATCAGAAAATAACTTTTTAGCTGCCATTCTACACAGCTAACCTTCCAAAAACACTGTTATTTCTATCCAGAGCTCTCTGCATTCCTAACAGAGGCTCCCTATTCCTCAGGTGTGTAGACCAAATTAGAAGTAACAAAACAAACAAAACTTTACCCATTCTACATATGCTGCTGTTAAGTTTGAAACTCCAGCTCTCAACAAAGATCTCTTAAGTAAAGGCTTTGAATTTCAACCCCTCCTATGACCCTGTTACAAGCAGGGTGCCGTGCAACACTGTCTCCAGATCTCGCCTTCTAACATTCAAAAGGATCACTTAACTTTTGTCAAATTCACCTGGTCACAGCAGCAGCCCATCAGAAACTTCAGCCTTGTCTTTCTGTAGCACATCCGCAGTTTGGTACTCTTACAGAAACAAGGGCTGTAACTTTGGGCTAACTCCCTCACAACCCCCCCCCCTTTTTTTCTTTTTTAATTCCAAGTTCATAATTGCGACAAGCAAAAACTGCTTGTCAGCAGCTCTCTGACGGAGTCCCATTTGCATGTCCCACATGGAGCACGCAACGCATGTGCTCTTCCAAGCAAAGCCGCGGTACTCACTGGTTCCTTGAGTCCTGGTGACAAGCGTCTTCCCGATGTTTCTGATGTTGAACATGGCTGGCGCCTTGACATCGTACCAGTCCTTTTTGGAGAACGGGTCCACCCTTCGTTGGGACAGAGCAGAGGCAGCACTCACTCTCCTTCCTTGATCAGACCCGGCCGGCACAAGCTCCCCTCTCCCTTACGGCCGGCCAGAGGAGGCACAAACCCCGCAGACACCCGAGGGGCCGCCGAGCCCCAGCCCCGGGCCCGGGCCCGGGCCCAGCCGAGCACACGCCACAGGTCAGGCCCAGCCCCAGGCCCAGTCCCGGGCCCGCCATGACAGCAGCCGCCATCCGCCGCCATCCACCCCCATCCGCCACCATCCGTCGCCATCCGCGGTCCCCCGCCGCCCCCCGGCCCTCGTCCCGCCCCGGCCGTGCCCCCCGCCCCCCCCCTTGCCCTTACACTTTCTTCTTGGCGCCCTTCTTGCCGCCCTTGGTGAGCCGCTTGTTCTTGCCGACCGCCATCGTGCCGGCCCGCCCGCCGAAAGGCCGCTCGCCGCTCGCGCGAGACTTTACGAGAGCGCGCCTCGCGCGAGACCCGCGGCGGCCGCGCCCGCCCTCGCGAGAACGGGGCCGGGGCCGGGGCGGGACCCGGTGCCCTGAGGGGCGGCGCTGCCCCTCCCGGCCGCCCCGCAGCGCCCCTGGGTGCGGTGGGCGCTGCGCCCTCAGCGGGCTGTGGGTCGGCTGCAGCTGCCTCGGAGCAGCCTGCCGTGTGAGTTAGCAGGTCACGGCGCATAATCGCAGCAGCTCCCAGCTTCGTCATGAATAGTCAGCTC
The DNA here is from genome assembly GCF_964211825.1 of Aythya ferina. Lineage (NCBI taxonomy): Eukaryota > Metazoa > Chordata > Aves > Anseriformes > Anatidae > Aythya > Aythya ferina. Next base: position 44,363,511 of record NC_140300.1, on the reverse strand, counting down.
CCATTGCCCCTCGTGCACTGCAGGGCACGGTGCCGTGCCTCACAGAGGGCACGCACTGCCGTGTGTATTCCACGCACTTCATCCAGAGGCACTTACTCCTCATGTCTAGCAAAACCCATAAAAACCCAACCTAGAAGCTAAGGAAGCACACACACTGTGTGATCCCAGCCCCCCAGGCTCTAGCAGTCACGCTGCAAGCACAGTAATTAATAGTACGAGCTGCTCTGGCTGGTTTCTCAGTAGTTTGCATTACACGAGAGATGTCTGAGGACCAGCTTAAAGCCCTGTGAGCGCAGCTCACTAATTCCTTGACTTCCCTCTTCCTGCTTTCACATTCTTCCACTCATCAACCGGAGCCACACGCTGAGGACATGGGAAGCACACCCTGCTACGTGGTGAGGAGCCTTCCTTCCAGCAGGGTGCCCGTGTGGTAGCTCCAGCTGCAGCGTGGGCTCGGTCCCACACCAGGAGCACAGGTGCTCAGCAGATCAGGGATCGAACCACCCGGCTCTCAGGCAACTGCTGCCCCCGGACAGCAGCAGGAGCCCTGCCTTGCCTGTGGTGGAGGATCCCAGCTCCGTCCCTCTGCAGCACTACAGCTGCTCGCCGGCAGCAGGGCTCTGAGGCTGGGGCTTCTGAATCTGTTCGGAGTCGTGAGTTACAACATGTCCAGGGTAATAAAAATCCTGCGCTTGCGAAGGGGTAGTTGTCAGCCACACAAAAGCCATCTGTTATGTTTTACAAATGAAACCAGAGCAGCAGGCACAGTTCTGATTACTTCATCAATTTCTTTCACGCTAGCCTGGAATTTCATCTGCATGCCTACAGCAACTGGATTCCATCAGCAGCTCACACTATCAGACAGAGAGCTTAATCAGACAAAAGCAGACCTCCTGCTTACTACCTCTTCTGTAATCAGGCTTCAAGGAAAAAAAAATAAAAGAGAAAAATGAAAAAACAACAACAGAACACTTCAGGTTTTTCTCCTGAATGTCAGGGAAAAAGACCCCCAACATGAGAAGATGAAGCCTCCTTTTCCAAGCTGTAGGACTGCAAGAGACTCTTTCCTATTTTCCTGCGTTGTTGGCACATTGTTAATTAGGATTCCCTGCTGCAGATTGACTTAACTGCAAAATCTCACCTGCACAAATAAAACACCTCTTCTAGTTCTGGAAATTATGCATCTCCAGAGGACAGCTTTTGAGGTTTTCCTAGACGTTTCGCAGTGAGATACCACCGATAATCTGTTCACCTGTCAGTACTTGACTTGCCCTTGTTTTGCCCTGCCCAGCAGCTGAAGGCTTTCTCCACTCAGAGCCTCCCATACACAAAAAGATCAGCAATTTTATTCCTTGGTACTTCCCTCCTAAGTGAGTTTGGAATCAGCTGTAAAGGAGAGGTGATCCGTGAGGCAGAAACAACAACAAAAAAAGCAAAATCAGTGGAGCCTAACAAACAGGGTAGGAAGCCCACTAGAAAGAAGGCCACACTGGATCAGGTCAATTGCCCTGGCACTTCAGCCTGATGCTTTTGCCCAGTACTTCAAACAGACAATTGAAAAGGTAAGCAAATACTTCAAAAGCCTCTAGCAGTCAGAGCAGCTGAAATGTTTACAGTTCTTTTCTTCTCTCTTTACACATTTTCTTTAGGAGGAAGTGACCATTTAACCTTGATCCAACTTGGAAACTAGCCCTGTTTTGAGCAGGGATCAGGCTAGAAGGCCTCCAAAGCCCCTTGCATCCTAACTCCTTCTGTGACTCTAGACTGTGCCAAACAGGAAGCTTCTTTTGGCCCTTGATTTTATGCCTCAACACAATTTCAGGCAGTTCCAAAATGGAACAGATTATCGATCAACTCCAAACTATGTCATCAAGAAGCATTTTCACCCTCCTTTCCCACCTTCTTTCACAATGAAAAGGGAATTTCCCTTTCTCTGTTTCCTTCTTAACTTGCACGGAGCTGTACAACTTCACCTGCAGTTCTGTAGCTGAGATGAAGGGCCGGCTGGTTTTATTTCTTTTACAGTCACTTCCCTGTTGGCTGTGATAATTCAATTCAATGGGGTTGGCTTGCTCTAGTTCTTAAAAAGGGCAAAGATTTCTAAATATAGATATCAGAGAACAGTTCATTAAATCAAGCCTTGTCGTTAAGAGACTTCTTTTTTCCCTTTAAGCATCCTTCACAACTGAAGTAGTCAAGGCAGAGGGCCACTCTTTACTCTGTTGCTATCGTGTTGCTCTAGGTAACAGGAAAAAAAAAAAAAAACAAGCACCACACACGACACAACAACAACAAATCAGTCAAGCTCTACAAGATTTCCCCTTGTGAAATCCTTTGTCCTTAGGGAATTTATTTTATTTTATTTTTAAATAACCCCACACATTGTTTTGCAGAGTTCTCTTTGCTTTAAGTAGCATTTTCCCCTCTTTTTTTTTTTTTTTTTTTTTACAGCTATAGCTGGCTACACAAATACAACCTAGCATCCCACAAGCCCCTATGTACATTTGTAGTTAAGCAATGCTCCAAAGGTGTTTTTTTTTCCTTTTTTTTTTTTTTTTCTTTTTTAAATCAGAGCAAGAAAATTATTTCTCCAAATATAAGTTCTAGGAAATATCAAGTAACATTTCTATTCTCTGATCAGGCTGCAATGAAGAGCTCAGACATAAAAGTGGAAGAATGGGGGAAAAAAGGCAAACATAAGCTGAAGAAAATGGCATCCTTTCTGCTGAAACAGTTTGATAACTCTACAGGTTAAACAAACAGCAACAAAAAAGGGAAACACAATTTATTTTGACTAAATTGCAGACAGCAGTATAGATTACCTGTAAGAAAACACTAGGCAAGTCAGATTCAAAATTGTTTGCAGTCTTTTACTGTAAATTATTTTATGGGTAGCACCACGAGGAAGTTGCTTTCTTTAGGAAACTTGCTGCTGCCAGCCTGTAACGTGAAGAGCAGCTCTGGCTTTAATGACAGAGGTCTACTTGTAACAGGAGGGCTTTGTGGCCAAAGGGAGCATTTGCCTCCTAGCATAAGGGACTGCAACCCCCACCTAGGGGTAGATGCACTTTCATAATTCAGAAGCGGGGACATTTTACGTTGCTCCCTATAAATCTTTGGAAACCCAGAGGAATCAACATTTCCTGTCTTCTCCTCCAGCTTTCTCTATTTCCCTTGAAACTGCTTAACAGGTTTGGGATTTCGTATCTGCCACCCTTTATTACTAGCCTTTGTAATCACATTCCTCAACATGAAGGGATTCTGTTGTACCCTTTCCTTCTAGTTTTAGAGGTATTTAATTATCAGAAACTTGCCTGTTCTCAGCTTCTCTAAACTAAATCAATCCCAAGCATCTTTCCACAGATTAGAAGAAAGAAGTTGCTATCCCTGTCACACGATGCAGATGAAATAAAGGGCACCTTTAAAGTCTCAGAGAGCTAATAGCACACATCTCAGTTAACGCTTCAGGATATGACTTTCTTAAAAAAACGGACATGCAAGTCTTGTTCACTATTGTCCTTCCAGGTGTCCAGTCTGAACAAAATGGAATTCTATTAATCCTGTTCAAGTGATCATCCTTTTTATAACACTTTCTTCTTGATAGATGCAAAAATTTTTTTAGAAATATATTCCAAAGGAGTTTCATCTTACAGTGCCTCTTAAACAAAACGAAACACCACCACCAAAAAAAAACTCAGCAAAGCCAGACCCTTCTATACAATCCTGCTTTATATATGTATAGACCATACATATGGTTATTAAGTAATCAACAGAAACCATGTTTTTTTTTTTTTTTTTTTTAAACATACGTATTTTAACTCACCAGGTTAAAACCCGAAGACCTACTCTAAAAATCTAACTGTAGTGTTGGGCCCTTCTTTCTGACCTATGCAGCCAACCTACTTAAACATGTTCAACTTCAGAACAGAAATTCTTTTTAAGAATCCAAGCAAATGCCTGTTTTAGTTTAATAAAGGGAAAACTCCAGAGACCTAGCTAGATTTTGTTGCTTTCTGTAACTGATATTTTTTTCTAAGATGTAATATTTATGAATATACTGCATAACAAAGTATTCTTACATAACTTATTTATGTACTCATGATCGAGGAAGCAATTACCGGCATTTTACTTAGTATCGAAACCAGGAAGATTATTCTGACTAGATGTAAAAAGGCAATCTTCCCTTCTATTTTAGTTGTTGTGAAGCACACATAATACACACTGTTCCCAGATTTCCCTTTGCTTCTGCCTGACTAGCAGCACAAAGCGCAAGCTGTTTGTTTTAAATTCCCCTCTCCCATTCTCAGATAACTCAAACAATTGTTCTGGCACTTCCAGGTTGGCGAGTTTCATTGACAAGATAAGCATAACTGGCATAGCAATAATAATATTAATTAAAATAAAATACTATAAAAAAGCAGAAACAACTCTGCATCTCTGCAGAGCTGTGATAGAACCTGAGGTCTTGCTTCCATGGCAAATTCACTTAGATTAATATACATAAAACCCTCCAGTGTAGGAAAAGCATTAGGGTTTGCTCTGTATAGCTCTTTTTACTTTTGTCTACAACAAGCAGTTATTCACGAATAGATTCATCAAGCCTAAATTTCATCTGCTTAGCTGTAATAGTTATCAGTTCAGGTGTAATTTAGGCAGAATATAGCAGGTACTGAACGCTTTGCCATCAATGTTTATTCTTGGTGAAAGTATATATTTTTGTAGCACTGCTATAGCTTATTTTATGTTCTGCCTATGTTTTTGCTTCAATTACATTTATTTAGCTAGCTATAAGTATTTATACCAGTGCCTAAGTCTGGTTGCAAACAGCCGTATGCCTCATTTGACAATATTTTCCTTAGCTCCTTGGAATCGTGGTGGTCACACCAGAACCTCTGTGTTTTCCCAATTCCCTTGCATGAATACAGCTTTCTTCCTTTGCAGGCCCTCATTAATTAAAAATACTTTAAATATTTTGAATCCCACTGTAGCAAAACACTGTGGCATAACACATAAATTACTGAGAAAAAAACTACTGCTTGCACAGCTCCCCTCCAGTATTACTAACAACAGGGCAGCACGCTGTGCTTCCAGCCCCTCTTACCCTAGTGTTGTACTCACTGCAGCAGCAACCTTCTGCTCTTCTCTCCCTCTGTTCCAACACCCAGGCCTTATCTGCTCTCCCCTTGAAAATCAGGCCTTCTGCAGCTGCTTTAGGGTGGTGATCCCACACCATAGGGTGGGGAAGAGATGGTAGCATGGGGGTATTTTTGTATTGACCCTGCTTTTGTCAGTTACCAAAATGTACAGAGATAAAGCTGGGAATGGGGGCTGAGCAAGTTCCTAAGACAGGTACATACAACCATTGTGCCAGTTTTATGAGGCCATGAGAGCTGTGATTTGGCTCAAAAAAAGGTGTGATAATTATTTGTATCATGAAGTAAGTGATTCTGAAAAGGGCATTCTATGTAGTGGTACTTGTTTTATTATTTCAGATTATTTTAAGTAGTCTATTTTGCCTGCTTGTTCTGCTGCTACAGCTGGTGTGTTTTTGTGTGGCTGCATTAGTTGCATGGTTTAATCGCAAAACATTGTTTCCTTGCAGGTACTTATTTTATTTGTTAGCTTTGATTGGTTTTAAGTACAGTTTAAAACCACGTATATTAATTTGGGTCTTTAAGGAATGGTTGTATGCTACCTCTTAATTTTTACTTATGGAAATGAAGCAGGATGGGGGCCAAATAATTCCTGTGCTTTATAATTTTCTGCTCTTTTAGATTTCACTTCAGTGGACTACTCGGGCTTACTTCTTTGAGGACATTTACGTGTGAAGTATTTGCATTGAGAAAAAACAAAAACAATCAACTATTCTCCCTCCTTTCCTCCCTGTTTTGGCTAAGCAAGTATATGTAAATAATTTATTATCAAGATTTATCAATTTGTTTCTATAATTTCTGATTTTCTGGGTATTTTCTAGAAGAGTTTGATATTTACCCATAATACTGGTAATTTTCTGCCTGTATTGACTTATTGACTTTTCCTGAAACTGTACTATCGGGCATCTTTTTTATACAAATTCTTTTTTTTTTTTTTTTTTTAAAATCTCATTATTATGCTTTTCTAAAAGCTCTGATTTTTCTCTGAAAGAGTATTTTTTTTTTCAAAGCGTACTGGTGAAGCGAGTGAATATTTTCTTTATCAGTTATTCGCTATCAAATTTGCCTATGCTGCAGGTTAAAGTCTTTCTCCCTTGACTGCCAACTCAGCTATCGTTAATCATGCAATTTAGTCTGATGATAATTTATTCCATCTAATGATGCATGAGATGCAAAAAAGCCCAAAGGAGGAGTCTGTGGGAGTGGAAATTAGGAGGGAAAAATTCCCAAACCAAACATTGCCATCTTTTTTCCTTGCAAACTCAGCATATCTTTGCTGAAATTACTGAGACACCATGGAGCCCTGCTTTTTTTTTACAATCTCTTGGTGGTGGAGTCACACTTTAAATCACTCTGCAAAAGCATGACTTAGTTAACACTTCATTATACGAGAAGGTTTCTACTATGCTGTATTTGGCAGAAAAATCTGACTTTTCTCATGCATTTTATCCATCATCCATTTCAAATTAAGAAAAGAAAATGTGACATTAAAAGTTTTTGTCTAAAAGGTACAAAGCTGAATGTCTACTTGTCTAATCACCAGTTGTGCTAGCTGGGCATTTTAAAAATATTAGAGATCAGGTAACAAAGATTTAAAAAAAAAATCACATAAATACTTTTATTTTCCTTGAAGGAATAAATATTTCAGTATAAAGCATTATTTAAAGAGTAACATTTCACCTCAAAGATCTTTACAATGTGGCTAGCTAAATGAATTCAGTAAGCGGAGAACAGGGTTGTTTGCTCAAATTAGGCTTTCCAAATTGTGATCTTCAGACTAGCAGCTGCCTGAAGTGTCAGAGTAATACACATGGTGCATACACGTTTCCAGAGCCAAACCATCCCTTTTACAGCTTGTGTTGAGGAGAGAGGAACCTGTAAAATATTTGAGGGTAGAAAACGGTGTAGGAAATCTGGCAGTCATAGGCTTAGTGGAAAATTCTTTTTCACAAAGCAGAAAATAGACTTAGCACTAGAATAATACCATATCCAGTTCCCAGCAACGTTCACACTCTTGTAGCACTGGGATTCAAGCCTGTATGAGTATGTGGATTCTTATGGTTATTTTCTGCAGCTGAATCCCAAGTCCTTTATTCATTTTTCCTCATTTCCTTAAACAAGACTCCAAATTGTAATATTCAAATAGTGAGATTATATACAACTAAATAATAGCACGTATTTTAATTTTGTATCTTTTTATGATACAATCTTAAATTTACAGAGATTGTTCTGAAATGGATAAGTACACTTGAAATTCTGTACTCTTATACAAAAGCACTCATTCTATACCCTTATGTGGAACTATATTCAATAACTACATAAATATGGCATTGTCATCTAAATCCATCTAGCTACGCTTCCAGCAAATGTGAACTTTTACTTCTGAGTCTAGTCCTTTTTTCGATCTCTTTCAGCAAAATAGCATGTTCTAACTAAAGATAACTCAGTGTTTTTCAAGAGGCACAGGCTTATGCGGAAAGACTTCTCAACCCTAGACTCAGGTCAGTAATAATGTGATATCCTGGCAAAGAAATTACAGAAATATTGTACAGGAAGTGGCATCAAGACGTCATCTAGTCCACTTCCCCACTATAAATATTTTTAGTCACATCCATGTAACTTGTTGAACAAAGAATGCAATGAATGGTGTAGAAAATGCCTGCCACTCTCTTATTATGCATTTTCCATTAAAACACAGGGATTTTTTTCCTGTGATGTGAATGGGTATCTGAAAATATTTGTAAACCTCTTTTTTTATATATATCTGCCAGTTTTCACAATGAGAAAACTTTTAATAACAGATTAAAATACCTCTAATTTCGGAATATTACATTATACCTTTATAAACTACCTATACACATTTAAAAACTACCAACAACAACAAGAAAAAAAAAAAAAAAAAAAAAAGCCCTAAAAGGTAGCCTCTGGTCTGTTTTTCTTTAGAAAAATCTCAATCAATTCCATCTTTAAAATACTCATGACAGTGTAGGTTCTGCTTTGAAAACTGACATCCTCTCTGAGAAAACACGCACACACAGTAGTACATAAATTTCATACAACTACTTGAAAAGAGAGGCCAACAGAAATGCAACAACTAAGTTTAAATTATGTTCAATTCCTATGTGTACATAAAAACTGCACGTAGAGTTTCTGGTCTCAGATGGAGAGGGCCCTGAGGCTGGCATGTATAACTGATTCTGTGAAGTCGCTGGGTAAGTTAGGTTGGAAAGGACCTCAGGACAGCGACTCCATGACCCTTCTGGGCAGTGTGTTCCTTCCAGTTCTTAACCATCTAACTCCATCCCTGCATACCCACAACACTTCTGTATCTACTGTGCAGCTCACCCCCACTTTGACCTCCATACACTTCCTTTTTCTCATTTGAACCCAGGTTGGAGTTTCCCATTCAGCCAAACTGTCCTCCTGCTTTGTCCACCCACTTTCCTGTGCCTGTGCTTTCAGGAGGCTGGCCTTGAAGACTGATGAGCTCCGTGTGGCCCCTGCAGGGCACCCTCCCATGAGATGCTGCCTGCTAGCTCTCTGAACAAGCTGGAGTTCAGAGATTTTACTCTGCCATTGCTGCTGCTTCTCTCTGCTGCTTCTCCTAGCTTCCACAAGAGACTACATCCATTTGCTTTCAGATTGTAAAGGTGGCATAAGCTTCTTCCTTATTTTTCAAAGTGTTGGTTTGCTTCAAGAAAAGAAAAAGATGATGAATCATTTGACATTTTTATGTGTGACTGTGCCACATGTGCTTATGAACTGGCAAAGAAGTGGCCCTCCAGAGCCAGAAAGAAATTCTTGGTTCTTCTTGAGACAAGATTACGGGTGCTTGTTTTTGTCTGAATGCTTTTAACCTGCCTATGGATTTCTACCACCCTGATATCTGCCAAGAGATGTGCTCTGACCCACTCACTGAGTTATAATAATCCCCAACAGTACTCCTCTAAAAATTAGGGTGTGTCACCCTTGAAGGGTCCTTACAAAAATTTCTCCGTATGCACAACTCTACTCATCTCTGGATTTGAGGATACATTTTATTTTAAATAAAAGGAGAATCAGGCAATAAACAAATGTACCTGGCTGAAATTGGCAAAGATAAAATAGGCATTTTGTCAAATATCACTTATTTGAAACTTACCTAAGTGACTGGTAAAGCTTTTAAAACATACTCAGTATTTCAGCTACTTACAGAAACATTGACTGCATATTAGAAGCTTTCCTAACCTGGTTCCCCGATATAGCACAGATATCTGCATGCATTCCCCGGGCGGTTCTTCAAAGGGTGAGTTTCCAAGAGTTTCTCCATTTCTGGTAGAATCTGAAGCCACTGAAGATACCCTGATGAAGATAGCTGGCCGAATCGTGTCAGAAACTGATGCAGCTTAACTGACTCTGACTTCTGCAGAGCTACATTCACTTGCAAGGGAAGTAAGCTCTGATCCCTGAGATAAAAGCAAAATGTCAGGGAGGAAAGATCAGAGATACGTTTCAGACATTTCTGCTGAGGAGAATCAGTTATTTCAACTCTCCACTTTAAACTTGAACTGAGTAATGTTCTTGTCTACATTGCGGGTTTTCCATGGAGATCTCCCAGTTTTTTTGAAGGAATAACCAGGCTTGAGAGTGAATGGTCAAAGGTGGTGTTACAACATGTCAAAGCCCTTTTTTTTCACATTATAAATTCAGCTGCCTAGGAGGAAACCACCTCATGCCTTGGAGCATTTTAGGACAAACATTAATAATAACAAATTCTAATTGGTCGTTATTGCTTGAACAGAAAATATCAGATTTCATTTTCACCAGGAGGAAATGAAAATGTCATGTACTGTAATATGACAGGCATGGAATTTACAGTAGTGATATGTACTTGTAATTACCTTTATATGTGTAAATGCACACAAAGCAGAACACCAGGGAGGCCGTTTTACAACAGATTTAATCAAGAGAACATCTACGTCTCCTCATAAACTTACTCAACCAACTTTGAAAAAAGAATGGAGTTGATTAGACAGGTTAATGGGGTGATGTCTTTATAAATGACAGATGGCCATGTTAGAACAGAAAGTTGTTCACTCTCCATTTTTTATTTTATTTTACTTATGAGAGTATTTTACTATTTTTTTTCTTTTTACTTATGAAAGCATTGCTCATACATTTTTGATTAGCAATGGTTCACTGAAAAAAAAGCAATTTCCAGTGAAACTGAACTTTTAACTGGATGGATGTTGTAACCACGCTTAAGTGGCAATAATCAAAACTAAAATACAAAATGAATTTTATGGAATTCCAGGTCCTTATAAACATCCTGACCTCCCCACATTGGGTTGCAAATGGCAAAAAGTGCTTACAGATTTGCAAGCTCATAAGAACGTAAGAAAGAAATGGGAACATGAAGAAGAAAGTTAACTTTTTTATGATAAAGGAAACCCATTAGTGATGAATTTGACAGAGTAATTAAAAAAATTAGAAGTTAAAAAGACAAGAGTCTTAATTAAGAATAATTAAAAGTATTACTAGTGCCGCATTAGCTACACTTGGAAAAAAAAAATCCACCTTGGACATAATGATTTTGCCTCAGAACTACCTAAGTTTTAGAATTTGGGCTAGCCTACATTGTTCATCTCCTTTCAGACATATGAGGTATCTGGAAGTGGATCCAGATACCAGAGTTAACTGAAGGGGGGCTTATAAGACCTCTGGTAGAGTGCTGTGGGGACCCTGGCCAGGTCTAAGGAGAACTGCGGTGCCTGAAGTAATTCTTGAAAGCCACCATTGCAGCAGCAGCTCCTGGCTCTTTTCTGGGCGTTAGGGCACTCAGTGACGGTCCTTGTGCCACTGCTGGCATGTGTGACAGCTCGTGAAGCTCTGATCTAAAGATTTCCCGTGCCTACTCAGCTGTTAGATAATCAAAGCTGCATGATTATTTCTGCAACATTCTCCCACTTCTCCTCTTCTCTCACATGAGAAATGACCATTCCTAAATGGAGCAGAAATAAAGAAAATAGGATACGCACTGCTAACCCCCTACTCTTTTTTTTTTCCCCTTTTTTTTTTCTTTTTTTCTTTTTTTCTTCTCTTTCAGGCTTTGATTGTACCACTATCTCCTTTGGCATTTGTCAGTGTTCTGCAGCTCCTTCATCTGATGCAGACCCTTGATTAAAACAATCCTATTGAATATCTCTCTAGCCTCCAGACATGAATTTGAAAAAAAAAAAAAAAAAAGCACAAGGTCTGTGAGGAATGTTTTCTGTAGAAAATGTTTTCTGTAGATTTCTGTGTGAATTTAAGATTTATGACAAGCACTAAACTAAATTTTGAAAAACACTCTGAATCTTCAGGGTCTTTTTTAATTTCCCAGGACTGTAATGCTAGTGCAGTGAAACTATCTATACGTACATATGTGAAACTCTGCAGTTTCTCTCTCTGAACCTCTGCAGAATTCTGCAGCTGACACTAATGGAAGACAAGTTGACATAGTCAGGACAATGTGGCTGCAGCATATCAGAGAGTCTGGCTCAGAATTTTTGTGACTTTTCTGAGTGCTAGCATATCACAGATTTAATTTCACTTATCTGTACGGATGCAAATCAATAGTTTCCATACTGGTGGCTAATCCTCATTAACAGAAATGGATCAGCTTATCTTTTAGGTTTGTGATTAGGTGGCTGGCAGCTGCAGATATATTGTTTCACCTTTCACTAGTAACATTATAATAAACAGGTTGGAGTGATAATTTTACAACATATTTAAGTCACTATGCAACTCAATCAACTTGTCCCACAGCTCACCCCTTATTAACATAGAGAAAACAAATTTCACACACGGTATTCATCTAGGTAATAGCCGTGACTGGCTTTGTGTACTGCATTGGCATTTCCAACAGGCTAATTGCAATAACGTCAGTAAAATCACTTATCAATGTGTTACCATCTGGTCAAGTGTTACCAAGCCAAAATGGACATAATGAAGTGGAGATTGTTTAGATCTACCCTCGCTCAATTAATTTCTTAAGTTCAAACAAAATTTAACCATGTACTAATACCATAGCCAACCCCTGCAGCTAGATACCAGATTTTTTCCAGAGCTCCTGTTTTCCCCAGAGTTAGCTCAATGCTCACAGCATTTTGCATTAGGGACACAATTTTTAAGGCTGTAGATGATAATAACTGCATCAGCAGTGGATCTCTGGTTTCATAAATGTAGCAAGGATAGAATGAATGGGACTAATATAGAAAGGATTATGTGAAAGATTTGTATCTTCAGGAAAGACAGGGACTTCCACACTGCCTGATGCTTAACAATAAGCAACTGTTTTTCAGAACCTGGCTGCTTTGCAAGGTGGTCTGTTTAAGTGCCTTTAAAGGCAAAATACCATGGCTAATCTATTCAGACAATCCTCGATCACTTTAGCTTACAGTGATTTCATTAAGTAAATACATAGAAGAATTTTCCTCAGTACATGGCTATTACAACATTCTAATGAAAGAGACTGTATTTTGGGAGAGCCTGGTAAATGCTACAGTTTAAAAAAATAATCTTCTTTCTGCTTGCATTCCATTCCTAAAACTCACTGATTCCCTTGACTCTTTACTGCTCTGTATCGACTATCTCCCTGTACACCTTCCCCTTGCCATTGATCCCTGCTTCTAATGCAACAATCTCTTAGTCTGCATTCCTTTTGCTTTCTGCTGTCCTCTGTTTAATTTGCCTCACCATTTTGAAACAGTTCCTCTCCTTTCCAAAACATGAAGACTGCCTCCTCTTTGTTTTCCTGCTTATCCTCCTACATACACCACTATGAAGTTTTCTCCCTCCAACAGAGCCTCCTCCTTATGAATCCTACACATGCATCTCTTCAGAGGGAGCTATGTTAAAAAGAAAATGAGATGATAAAAAATTAAAAGTAGTTATAATGTAAAAGTTTAACATGAGCCAAAGCTAACATAACATCCAAAATATATTAAAATTATTTAAAAAGAATTAAAACAAAGAGAGCACAAACTCTCAGAGAGTAGCCCCCCCCCTTTTTTTTCTTTTTTTTTTTTTTTTTGTTATCCACCAGTTGTTGTGCTGTCTCTGAGAAACAATGACTTAGCAGAAATCCTCAGGCTTGTCTGTTCCCTTGTTTTTTACCTCAGAGTGTTGCTATCCACAGAAATACTAAAAGCCAGAGGGAGATTATATAGTTTATGTGTTCATCACAGGAACATCTCTAATCTTTGTTGTTGTAATGCTACAATAGAGCCAAATGACTGAAGCATCACACCACATACCAATAGTGAGCTGTTTCCATAATAATCATGATGTTTCAAGTTTAATTTTGTGATTTATCCCCTTCTGTGATGTGTCACAGGCCTGTAACTGCATTCACCTCACAAATCTTAATCCAGCTCCTGTGAGAAGTGATTTGTAGGGGATTTCAAAACATCCTCTGAGATCACATTGGAGTTTTACACAGAAAACCTCTCATAATCCCCCTCAAAACTGTAACATAGAGCTATTTCTAGGTCTTTTGTTTCATTTGGGCTCCGTGTTTGACTCTTGCCTTTTAAGCAGCAAGACTGGGTTTAGATGGAGAGTTTGAACGCCCGAGAGAGGTGACCCTGCAGTGCGAGCCAGGTGCAACTAAATGGGTGGGTGGGCACGGCTCCTGCTGGGCTGGGAGCAGCTGCCCCCCAGGCTCATGGAACAGCACAGCAAGGCAGCAAGCACAGGCTCAACAAGCACAGGCTCAAGGCTGTCTCCCTCTGGCACACCATTCAAGCATACAGCTATCTGTTCTGATAAATGTGCCATATACACTCAAGTTTCAGTGTGTATGGCCTTAGCAAAGAAAAACAGCTTGTAGTACTCTCTGTACGCTAATGTTTTACATGGGTGTATTAGTTTGGCTCAAACTAATAGCGTGTAGGGTCTACCACCACGGCAGAAGACAACGTAAACATCTACAATACTGCCAGAGATCGGGTTCTTTCACAACAACAAATACATCTTTTAGCACAAATGGGTAGGGGGTAAAAAAAAATAGTAAGGGTGCATAACTCAAAAGGAAAAGTAAGGAGTACTCATTAAGAGTACAATACACAAGTATACAATGAGTTGTTTTGTAAGTTTCTTTAGAATTTACTCTGGTAAAAGTTTGCATTTCCTTTGATGGAGATGAGGTATTTCCTGACACAGCTTGGATATTGTAAGGAATTACACTGACATTCTGAAGATCCTTTCCAAGCTAAAGGAAAGAGAAATAAGCTAAAGCAGCTTCTTTAGCTCAGCATCAGCATAATTTCCTGAGAAAATGGATTTTTTTTCTAATACTACTAGATGAGACATTAAGAATTCATTCATTAATTCAGTGCTATTTAAAAACAACGATAGCAGCAATCCGCCAATCAAGAAAAATGAAGACATACTAATAAAGCGTCTAAACAAAAGTGAATAAAATTCACCATTTAAAAAACTACACTAAAAATGTAAAATTCTACATTATAAAAATACACTAAAATAAAAACAAAATGCTTAACGAATACTGCAAAAAAACTTCACACCTAACCAAAAGAAAACTTCCTCTTTTGTCAAGGCTAATCTTTATTTTAGGATTACATTGCACTCTTGAAGTATTATGTTCTCTGTAAAAACAGAGAGGACCTCTCATTTAAGGTCAACAGGATTTATAAGCAGCTTTTTTATTTGGATTTTTATTTCTAGCCAAGGATTTTTAAAGCAGTTCTTAATGCTTAAGATCAAGAAGCATTTTGTCATAAAAAGTTATAAAATGAAGCATTTTTTCTTCTCCTTCTTTTTGCTTAAAAGCAGAGTATTTTATTCCAGCATACTCTAGCTGCCAAAAGTTACTCTTGCTACAGATGCAGCAAAGCTGGCAGCGGGTCCAGTTCTTAGCTGCTATGTTTAATTTCCCATGTTAGGTATTTCTGCACACTGAAAAGATCCCCTACGAGCCTTCTCTTCTCTGGGTGGAATGGTTCCAGCTCTCTCAGCCTCTCCTGGTACGTCAGGTGCTCCAGTCCTGCCATCGTCCTTGCAGCACATCGCAGGCCCCACTCCAGTATGTCCATGCCTCTCTCACGCCATGGAGCCCAGGATGGGATGCGACATCCTAGGTGTGGTCTGATCAGTGCTGAACAGAGGGTTCAGAAGCTTTGAACAGAGCTTTGAAACCATTACACGTGATAGTACTTTCAGGTGTGATTTAAACATTTTACAGGAAGGATATTTTTCTTAAGTTTAGACAGTTTAGTGGTACTTTCCATAAAATCTTACCGAGTTCATTCCCTGTCTGTGGTTTAAATTCATTTTTAATCCATGCTTTGTGATTTTCTTTTGAGGTTGTCAGGGTTAGAGAAACCTTTATATTATTTTTTAATTTCCTTAGCTCGACACTTCAAATTTGATTGTGGAAGGTAGAACAAGCATTTTAAGATTTTAAGATTTTAGACTTGTAACCATACTTGTGAAGCCTAGGGAGAAGGATTAAGACAGGGTTTAGTCCCAGTTTTGTTGGGAGGTATTCTTTAAATATTTCTCAGATATACTTTCCATTAGTTTTACCTAATGTAGCCTATTTCTCTAAATCCTGGGTGGAGGGCTTTTGACAACTACCCTGGTAGTTTGAACCGGCCCAAACGGAGAACAGATCACCTAAAGATTTATCATTGTTTTATCTGGATGAAAAAAATCTAATCAAAACAATTGTATTTGGAACCCTAAACTGGCAGCCAGCTGAACTTTACCTGCCTTGACTGATGCACATACCCCACTGCCTTTAACAATCAAGGCCAGTCAAGCAGTATTTATTTATCTGCACAAAAATATAGTAAGATCTGACAGGATTCAACATGACACTTGTTGTCCTCATTGGCAAACTGGATTTGCTGGCTATTGGTGTATGCAGTTTGGACAAAAACATCTGAAATCCATTAAGATAGATTTTACCAATTCATTTTCTTTTCTTTTTTTTTTTTTTCTAAAGTGACTTTAAAACAGAAAAAGAAAGCAGAAAAAGATTAACAACAAACGTTGCATTCTACACAGATAACAGCAAAAGCAATAAATAGACTTGATTCTCCAAACAATTTTACACGTTCTTTCATTTCTGCTTTTGCCTGGTAATAGATGGCCTGATGAAGAGCTTAAAGATAGGAGGATACTTAAAAATGAGGAAGTAAAATTAGCATGTGAAAATGTGTCCTTAGCCAATTTAAAATAAAAATAAAAATTATAACATAAATAAAAATTATAACATACTTATCTACTTATCAAAGGCAAGGCAATACTTTCAGAAACTACACAACTGGGAAACCAGAAAAGGAGGCATCGAGGAATTCTAAGATTAAAATGTCAAGAATATATAGCACGTGTATAACTGCGCAAGCTCACTGTAGCTTAATATGGACTGAAAGTGTCGGCATTACGATTATAAACACTTCTGAGTTTATCTGTGCAGATTCTGAGGAAGAAACTGCAGATGTTTGCAACCCAAGTTAGATATTATCATCTCTTCCTAATAATATATGTATGTAACTAAGGGAGACGGGGAAAGAAAGGGAAAAACAAAGGAGATTGCTCCTTTGTTAATACTTGGAATTTCAAACGGGAGAGCAGCTATGGAATACTGTCATCTTAACATATGTTATATGGATAAATGTAACCATATAATAAAATTATATAGAAAGGGAACTGAAGAAGCATTATAACAGAACAAATTCCAGTGTATCTTTTTTTTCTTTTTTTTTGCCACTAAACCACTGGAAATTTAATACCAACACACACAAAGTAAGGCATTTCTACATCAAGCCACAGACCAATCCAGATATTATTAAACGATAACATACCCAGTTAGAATAATAACTAATATTTATTAATCACAGTCTTCTTTGGTATGTTTTAGGAACATTGCACATCACTTTAGAAAGCCATTTTCCAGAAGAATTGTGGGTCAATTTTCTTTGTACTATTTTTTTGTGTACGCACAGTCAGGGAGACGTATATTCAAACTATTCTTTCCCAAATGTGGTGTAATATCAAGAATAAGGAGCAATTTTTATTTCCCAGACAAAACAGTATTGGCCTCTTTGGAGTTTCATTAGAGTCAGAACTCAAAACACAAAAATTTCTGCCAATTTGAAGATTTATTCCTTTTCCCTCCATAGAATGAAACAAATGACACACACACACATTTCCATATCTATCTGTCTATCTGCAAGTTATGCCTACAACTCTGAAATGATCCTGCCTTTGGAAACCTTTGACGCTGTCATGTTCTGTGGCATGAATAAAAATCAAATCAAATTAGAAAGCAGAAAATACACAGTATTTATAAGTATTTCTGGTACCAGCCAGAGCTACAACAGATTTATTTTTCTTTGGGAGGACTAGCATGCAAAGCACATTTCAACTTTGCTTAAAGAGTTTCTTAAGGAAAGGTGCTGGCAGTCACACTAAGAAAATAAACATTTGATGGTTATTTCCCTCCCAGTTCAGGACTGCAATCAGTGCTTACTGCATTCTAGAAAAGGTACTAGTGAATGTGATTCTGGCTGGAATGTAACGTATGTCACAAAGGCATATCCAGGGTTTGTTGTGGGCAGAACGGATATGGAGAGAGGAAACAATGCAATCTAGTAACTAGTGTAATTTTACCAGAAATGTATATTTAGCCATATCTGTTTGGAAGATGAAGAAGCTATTGTCTATTTAGCATTTTAGCAAGTCACATCCTGCTTATATCTTTGCAGACAGTTTGTTGTCAGGCTGTCCATTGCCAGGATAGAGTCAGCATAACTTCCTTAATACTGCCAATGAGAACAGGGACGGGCAAGTGAGTTATAAGTACTTTTTACATTTCCCCCATGAAATTACTATTAAATTTGCATTTTGGGGGGAAGAGATCTGAAATATGCAGCCTGTACATTAATATATCCCACGTAGGTGCATACATACACTTACTTGAAAGTGACTGCCCGGTTTGTAATTTGTTTAGCTAGTAAAAGTTCAAAATACCATTTAAACAATGTGTACAACTAAAGCTCAAAGTAATGTAGAAGAAAAGAAAGGATCCAAGCAACCATAAGGTGAATCATCATGCAACAAAGAAAAAAATTTCAAGGAGAAATACAGAAATACATCTATAAAGATTTTGTTAGTGGCCAACTGTAAAAAAGCAAAACAAAACAAACCCAAACTAAATTTATAAACAAACAGCAGTTGTATATATATTGCTCTTCTGACAAAGGGCATTATTATTTACACAACAGTGTTGCCATAGTGGTTATCAAGGCCTCGGTGTAATCCACCGTATGCACACATAACAAAGGGACGTTTTTCTCTCAAAGAGCTTACAGCAACAAGTGAATTTAGAAAAAGATAATAAAAAAACAAACAACAACAACAAAAAACAACTTATATTGGGAAGCATGAGGTAATAATAACATGATTATAAACAGTATCATAAATTGCAATCTGAACACAGCAGCTGCATAGTCAGTGTTGAGTAGACAGAGAAAAAGTTGAGAGAGATGTTACAATGATCTTAAAAATGCTCAACTCATGTCTGTGCATTAGAAGTGAGTTTAGCTACATTTTACTGGGGCACTCAGGCAGCTGTCCAAATAGACAGCTTTAAAAAGAACTTAAAAAATGTTAACTTGTCAGCTTTTTCCTGACGTTATTCACATTTTTCAGATTACATGTATTTCCATACAGACCTTAAGAAGAACTGTAGTCACTGGAGCTCTTGAATTCACTTCAGTAAGATGGAGTCCTAAAATTAATAAAAAATAAATCAATAAATTTATAGAAATGGCTTTGAAATCTTCACAAATTAAAATGTTTTGCTTATCAGCATTTTGACTTCTAAAATAGCTGGACATTTGCTTTCCTTCCTATTCTGTCTCTGCCATATTTGCCAGATACCACCTTTACACAGATGGGCTTGATCAGAAAGTGTGGCTGGGCACATGGAGGAATACCACACATTCTTACAGTCAGCACAACTGAAAGCCAAATGTTGTACCACTGGTACTGGATTATAGCACACTAGGACTTGGAAGTGCGCAAACTGCAACTTGCTTAAAGATGTTGCAGTGCAACAGACTTTGAGAAGCACACATTATACCAAGTATGTCACATAAAACCAAAAGAATTTATTAAGTATAATTGAGTAATTACAATTATTTTTGTAAAAATCACATTAAAATCACACAAAGACACAGATTTTTCTCCAAAATATTCATATCCATATTAGAAATGAACAAACACAAAAAAGAAAAACTTTTATCAAAAGAGCTAAAGATATATATATACCTCCCCTTGGTATTTTCAAATGAAAACAGTAGTTAACAGAGAGACACGATGCTAATTAGAAGATGAGTATCTGGCAATTTTCATAGGCTAGCAGTGTTTGTTTATCAGCAAAACAAAATTAGAAATAAGCATTTCCAAGGTTATTTTAGAGTAAGACTTTTCTAACACCTTACATGGGGGCTGTTGTTGCTTAAAAGCAATATGATGAGTGTTACATTATCAGTGACTACTAGCTTAGGTTAGTATTACAGTTTTCTATAATCACTGTGGGCTGTGTATGTCTTTATTCCACCCAAGTTTTGGGACTGGCAATGCTTGAAGAAGAGTAATAAAGCAACTTCTTGGCAACCAAAGTTAATTACAAGTGTATACAGGTGTATTATCGTACTTGTATTGTTATGCATGTGAAATAACAAGGTAATTTAAAAAGCATACTAACACAGTTGAACGAATTTATTTTTTCCTTAGAAGAATCAAAAAAAAAAAAAAAAGTACTGTACTTCAGTGTGCTGCCAAGTTTTGTTGTTGTTGTTTTTTTCTCTACTAAAATATTTTGCTTTAATTTTATTCCTATTTCTAGGTCAGATGAAGTGAATCCAGGTTCACCTACAAAACTTTACTCTTTACGTAGAAGAATGACAATTTTTGGACACAACACAGTGAATATCTGAAGAAAACAAAAAGACCTTTTAAGCTGCTCAAGCAAAAAAATGCGTACAAACGCTTTAAGACAACCATCTCAGGACTAACTCAAAAAGGAGCTGATAGTTATTCCACAAAGTCCACTTAAGACTGTATAAACTGTTCAGTTTTATACAAAAGATGCTGCAATACCAGAGGAACGGACAGCAGAATTATCCCTGAAGCAGATCAGAGGGACAGCCTGTGAGCTAACAGAATTACTGCGAGAAGCAAATCTTTCTGCCGCAAAAACACGACTATAAAAACCAGCACTGGGAAAAGACAGGTGGCTAACTCTCAGGTCACTACAGAACCACAGACTCGTGTTATTAATTATTAAGAAACCGTAATCCCAACGCTTTAACCCATAATTGAAGGCAATTTCGGTGGGAATGACGAAACAGCAGCCGTGGCCCCGCTCAGACCAGCAGTCCCGTTGCCGTGCTGAGCTCAGGGCCACCTGAAGGCGCAGTTTGCAGCAGCCCCTGGCAGTAACTTTCCGCCACACACCGTGCTGCCTCTCACAGAAACACCTTTATTTACGGGGCCATCCTCCCAGCTGCCTGCTGACAGAACCCCCCCCTCAGCGCGGGGCTCCCCCCTCAGCCCACCCTCCCGCCTAACGGCCGCCGCGCGCGCTCCCGCCGCTCACCTGCCCGCACCTGTGCGCGCCCCCGAGCGAGCCGCGCACCCGCCCCCCCCCACACACGCCCCAGCGGTGTCGCCCCGCCCGCACCCGGCCGCGCAGGCGCAGGGCCCCGTGGGCCGGCAGCGCTGCGGGGGCCGCGCGCTGTCATGGCGGCGCGGGGCGGCAGGAAGCCGCGGCGCTGAGCGGGAGCGGCTGAGGTGAGGCGGCGAGCGGCGAGGAGCTGGCGGCGGGGGCTGGCCGCTGGCAGTCCGAGCTCAGCCGCCGCTGCTGGTGCCGCCCGGGGGAGGCTCAGGCGCTTCTCTGCGGAGCCGGAGCAGGGCGCCGGGGCAGCCCCAGCTGGGTGAGTGCGGGCGGGGGGCGGCTGCACCTGCCCCGGGCGGCGGCTGAGGGGAGAGGGCGGG
Organism: Aythya ferina; assembly: GCF_964211825.1. Lineage (NCBI taxonomy): Eukaryota > Metazoa > Chordata > Aves > Anseriformes > Anatidae > Aythya > Aythya ferina. Next base: position 44,342,305 of record NC_140300.1, on the reverse strand, counting down.
TGTGGAGGGGGGGGGGGTGTGCGCGTAGGGAAATAAAATGTTAAATAAAATGTTAAATAAAATATAAAATAAAATCAAATCAAAAGGCAGGGGGAGAGCCCTCCTCGGCGGCTGTCACGGCGCGGGGAGAGAGTGAGTGGTGGGGAATAACTCGGCTCGTCCCGCAGGGCCGGCCGCCCGCAGGCGCCTCCTGTGAGGGGCAGCCTCCTGTGAGGCGCCACCTGCCCCGCAGCCCCCGCAGGGGTCCCCGTCCCTGCTGCCTTCCTCGCCGAGCCCCCGCCGGCGTCTGGAGCCGCCTCAGGAGCCATGGCGAGCGGAGAGAAGCAAGTTGTGCGGCCAACAGGTGATGGTGGAGGAGGAGGAGCGGGGAGAGAAGGAAACGGCGCTGAAGGGGGAAGTGTGCTGCAGCCGCTCAACCCAGGAGTCCCCATCCGAGGCATCCGGATGAAATTCGCCGTGCTGACGGGGCTGGTGGAAGTCGGCGAGGTGTCCAACAGGGACATACTCGAAACGACGTTTAATCTGGTGAGTCGCCTGCTGTTTCAACCGTGGCAGAAATACACATGCAGAAGAATCCCTTGCTCTTTTGACGTGATTTTTCTGTCTTTAAATATACATCTGCGTGCTTATGCTTTCACCTTACTACATTTCAGCTGGGTTCTTCTCACTTAAGAATTACAAAAACTGAAGAAACAGCATACGAGCCTCTATATCCCCATTTAAACTTGAAGTAACTTTAACATCGGGCTTAATTTGCCTCAGAGAAATTGTTGCTCTAGCTAGAGCTGGTAAGTGTATTGTGATGTTTAAACATTCAACAGGTATACTCAACAAGCAAGTTAAATGTTGATGTAGTAACTCAAGCTGTCATCAGAACACATGTTGTTGTGTTCAGCCAAAACAACTTTTCCCATGAAAACGTTGATGCCCCTTTTTGCTTTCTGTTTGCTTTGAACTTGGATGTTCTGCCCACAGGGAAGTGGGGCAGGAAGAAATTCGTTTACATGCTTTACTGACTTTGTTTATTGGGAAGAGTAGGGCTTGATTTCAGTGCCCTCTTTTTTAATGACTTAAATAGTTTGATACTATTTTTTAATACAGTAGAAATGTCTTTCATACTTCAGATCTCACTAAAAATTGAGGGTACTACCTACTTATGTCTAAGCTACAAACGTAATATATGCTGTTAAAGTCCTTGGGCTGCATTTAAAACTATTCGGCTACTTGTTAAAGATTGCTTACTGAAGGACACCAAACACTAGGAGAAATCGTCTTTATGTTTACAAAGGCACTTTGCTGTTATCAGAAGTCTCAAAAAATCTCTTAAAAATGATCATTGTTCCTCCTCCTCGTTTTTAGTGAGCACCTTTGACTTTAAAATAGCATGGCTTCTGACGAACCAGGAAGTGAGACCATGTAATAGTGCGAAGTGTGGTAGAAGGAAAGTTGATACAAAAGGCACGTTGTTTTTTAAATGCAGTTGGATTTTCTGTTACTTTTTTAAAGAATACTTTTTTTAGTAGTGTTCTGTAACTTACATGTAGGTTTTAGTGGTCATTTAATACTTACATGTACGACATTCTCTGTTTTTTAACGTTATCTTCTTGGTTTATGATAAGTATGTTTTTAAAAAAATATTTACACAGTAACAAAGTATAATCCTGTAATTTGTTTGGCTGAAAGTCGAAACACAGTGCAATTGTAGTACTAACAAATATGAAGGAGGGTAGACATGTGGATGCCTTGCATAGGAGCAGGTGATTGAAGTTGCTTAGAGTGCACTTGACAATTGTTTTTAACAAAACCCAGTGCTCAGATACGTGAACGAGAGGTTCAAAAGGAAATTCTGGCAAATAGTTTATGATTTAGGGCACATGTAGGGGCGGGGAGAACTATTTCATGAGCGTGTTCAATTTTACTTTTTCTAGCATGCTCTTTTGAGAGGGTATACTGGAAGTGTACTTTTTGCAGCAGTGGGAAGAGGTTCAGCAAGATGGTAAATTTAAAAGCTTGTTCATTTTGGGATTCTTTTTCTAATCTGTTTTGGACAAGAGAGAAACTAAAATTTAGAGAATCCTTGATTTTAGATTTAAGAGGACTGGAGAATTTGACATGTAGGCTTCATTCTTCTGGATCTTCTTATCCCGTTTAGAAGCTAGGGAGAGTTTCCGGCCCTGGAGGTTCTTGAGATGAAGTCTTTTTCACTTGATGTCCAAGTGGTACAACATGCCTGACCTCTGTCTGAGAAGATTCTCCAGCCATTCCAGCACACCTGCCTGTGATTTGGGAGGCTAAAGTTCAAGCCTCTGCACCACTTTTTATTGTTAGAGCAAAACCACTCATTTGATACCTATCATAAAGCAACTAATAATTTGGCAGTAAGGGTGCTTTACCTGCATTATATAACAATGCAATACAATTTTTTTGGGGTAGTATCAGAAAAAGTAGGTCCCTTGATTTTTCTGAGTCTCGGGTAAACAGATTAACTGCTGGTGACTTATTTGGAGGGAGAGGATATCTCGGTATTTTGTGGTTTCATTGTAACTGGAATGCCAAAAAATCAAACCAGCCAACAATTTTTTGTAACAGATTTTGTTACAGGAAATAATTTATTTTCTGGAGTTCTTTATTTATTTATTTAAGAAAAAACTTTTAATCTGATTTTTTTGGCTTTCTTGGTTATGAGTGTAGCATAGAAGATGAAAATCTGAAACATCAGCGCCTCCCTGCAAAGCAGTACTTATCTGTCTGGCATTGGGTTGTGCCTCTGTTCAGTTGTTAGCTGCGACTTCTTTGTTTTGTCAGTTAATACCTCCAAAATCACACTGATCAGAAACCGAGGCGTGTGGGGCGTTGGTTGGCAGAGGTGTACTTTTTGGTGTGCATATGCACAAGCGAGCCATTTCTTCTGTGAAGCAGTGACTCTTGGTGATGGCTTTAATGAAAACCTGTTTCCCTGTGGCTTTTCAAGTGAATTTACTCTTGTGTATGCAGGTTCAGGGGGGTACGAAAATCATGCTGTGTTCTGCCATTGGTAATGGGGTTAAGCCCAAAATATCCCCTGCTATTGAGTTTTATTCAGTTCAGTGACTCATAACTGCACTAGCTCAGCGGTGTTAGCAGCTAGCTTTCTTCTTGTACTTTGAAAGGAGGTGATATACAGTATTTGGGGGATTTTTTGATCGCTAAAGCGAGATGTCTTCAGACCAGACTGAAGGAAGGGCTGGGCAAATCTCAGTAGAAAGGTGTGACTGCATCCTTGCTTCTTACCTTACAGGGTGGTTTTGCTACGAAGAGTTTCTTTTTCACAATAAGGTTAGCTGACCTATTTTTTTTAACTACTTGAACAAACATGCTGCTCTTGGTTCTGTTCTTCAAGTTTGCTGAGCACATGCAGGCTACGGTGAATTCTTTCATGTTTGATGGAGAATCCAGACAAACTCAAGGTGCTGCTGCTTTGATGTTCGTCATCTGAAGGATTTACAGAATTGTCATGTTTTATATGTAGAAGACCCAAAAGGTCAAGAATTAGAAGTGCACAATGATTGACTTGCTGCCTGTTAAAGAAATGTAAGCTCCTGTTGTCCCAATTACTTGAGCAAATAACTTGTTCAGTCCAGCAGTGTTGGATCTTGGAGCTGAGAGCCAACTATAACGCTTTCTCTGTCCAGCAGTATAACAGAGTGCTTCGTGAGCTTATGTCTGCCATGCATCAAAAAAATAGTAGCGTCATTTTATTGTCTTTGGACATGTAACTCTTGAAACTTACTAGCTCTGTTTTGGTCAGTGTTCTCTGAGAACCTAGTTTTCCAGTTCACCTTAGATATGGCTTTGTGTATTTCAGCATTTCTTCAAACTGAGGAGGAAAAATGCTGAGCTTAAGGAAGCTTATTTTTCTATGACATAGTTTGGGAATGCATTCTTGTTCAAGCATTTATCTATCTATCTGATAGACACTAGGCTAAACTATGGGCATATATTGCTTGTTCCTTTTGCATTATGTTTTTAATTGACCATGATTCTTATTTTTTTTATTTTGTTCCTCCTTAGCTTTTAAAAATAAAAGGGCTCCTGTAAGGAGAAGATGATAGAATGAAAAAAGAATTATTTACACAGAGATCTATTACAAACTTAAAATAACTCTGTGTTTTTTATAGTAAAACAGAAAGAGAAGTTGACCCCTCCTTCTATTGAAGAAATTTTCAGAAAGAATAGTAGAAATAATTCAGCAATTGGTAAAACTTTATGATAATAATTATTTACTTAATGTTCTGTGGTGCCGGTATCAGTGAAGGCTTTTAGGATCTGAGGTTTTCAAGTTCCAAAAACTATTTTCTAAGTCTGTTCTCCAGGCTATACAACCTGTGCTCGAAATATAGGAGGCCCTTCAGAATCTTTCCCAGGTCAAAATTCTGGATGGAGCTTCTGGTCGGCTCCATTCTCAGCAGGCTTGTCTTGTGTCATGTGTTGCTGTTATGTTGTTTCCAAGTTATTGCAAGTTTCTAGTTATATATAAAACTTAGGTCACCGCATATGCTTGTCTTTCAGTAGGTAAAAGACTGACTGACAAGTGTTCTGTTCGTAAGGAATGCTGTGAGCACAGGGGTTAACTGTACTGAGCTTGCAGGAGGAAACAGATATTCTGGCAAAATTCTGCTTTGCTTCAAGCAGATGACTGTATGGCTGTTGTCTTTCTCTGGGGTGTTGGTGCAATTCAGTTTGGGGAGTTCATGCAAGAATTTGCTCAGGTCTCAAGCTGACTAGTGTCTAGGGACATCAGCTATTCCAGGCTTTCTGCTCTTTAAGGAAATGCCATACCTTGGACTAAGCATTTTTCTTAAATAAGCCCTAGTGCTTTTAATTGTTTTGTTACCTATAATACAGATTTGGTTGTTTTTTGTTTTTCTTCCTCCTCTGTCTGTGTTGCAAAGGTTGTTGCTTTTACTGCTTTGTCCCTCTTCTCAGTGAGGAGCACGTGCTGCTGCTTCTGATTACATTCACGTGTTACGAGGTTGTCACCAAGTTTCTCCCAGTGAGAATGTACAAATGAGTTTTTTTTTCCTCCTCCAAAGGTGATTTCAAACTAACTGAATCTGTGGAGCAAAGACTAAAATTACTTCATAAACTTCATTTTGTCACCTCTCTCATTCTGCCAGACGTCACTAAAACCACAAACAAAATTTACCTTGAAGGTTTTTTAAATTCTTGCTGGTTACTTTCAATTTTTCTTTTTAAAGGTATTTTCTTCTGCAGCCCAGTTGGCTCGCTTTAGAGAACAAATGAGATGGATGTGGGGGCTAGCTCTTATTTGCCTTCTGCTGATGTGCATTCTGCTGTTCTTTGTCATTTCTCCATTGCTGTTTTCTGCACTATAGTGTCTGTTTACCTGAAAGCTAATGGTATCACATGCTGACACAGCAGGTTTCTAATCTGATACAAATGCTTCTGAAACACTTAACATAACGGATTTTATGAACTAAAAATTTCCTTTATTAATCTTTGGTCAGCAAGAGTCTTTTTGCATGTATTTCTCTTGTAGAAAATCCCCAAAGCTAATGCTGATAGAACTAAATGTATTACAGTAGTCAAAAATGTGTCACGAATGTTTCCATAACAGCCTGTTGTTTTGCCTACCTTGGCATGTATTTTAATAAGTGTTAGGGTTTATTTGCTCTCTAAACTTAGCCACATTGATGACAAGCAAGAGTAACCAGAGTTCCTAGAGCAGCACTAAATATTGTGCATTTCTTAATACATGCAGTGTTCCTTGGCTTCCCAGGGAGTGCACCTCTGGCTACAGTTATCCTAGTTCAGTCACTTCTGTCCATTTACAGTATAGATGATAAGGTAAGTCAGTGGATTTAGCTAGGTCAAGCTTGTAGGTTAAAAAAATAATAATAATAAAATGGACAGTTAGCTGTCTCACTAGTCACGTGTAGTTCTACGTGATTTTGTTTTTTTGATACATCTGTGGAATTCCACCAAAGATCTGTAATTAGTTTCCAAATCTGTCTCAAAGTGCTGTTTACAAAGTTCATCAAGTGCAAACTTACTTCCCTTTCACAATGGGAGGCTAGTGCCCAGTTTGGTGAATGAATTTAGATTACTTAATTCCAGGTCATCTTCATGCTTTTGAACACACCTAATTTGGGGATCCAGTAACAAAAGGATAATTTTGGTTACTTTACCTGAGTAAATAAGGCCAAGGGATGTCTTTCACCAGGCTTTACCTAGCTCAAGATTGTTAAGCAATGGGAGTCACTTGTCCTTCACTTAGAGTAAGGATTACAGACTTCCATTTTATTAAAATACATTCTGAGTAGTTATGTGTATACTTAGTACTGATGTGATGTCAATTCTTTTGTGTGTGTGTGTTAGGTGTTGATGCAACTTGGAAATCACTTTGTAGTTGGTAGAAAAATCACCCTGCATGATGAGGGTAGGAATTTAGGGAACTTTTGTGGTCAGTCAAGAAATGCATGGAATGTAGTGAGTGAGATGGTAATGGCAGTCTGGATATGCTATAGCTCCATGCTGAAACTATGGAGTTTAGAAAAAAAAAAAAAAAAACTACGTCTGAACTCTGAAGAAGAGCTGATTTGTACTTTGGCTGTGGTATCAACTCTGTGATTGCAGTTTAAAACACCCTGTAGGAGGTCAAAATATTGAGCACAAAAGTCCAGGTAGGAAAATGTTTTTCTTTTTTTTCCTCCAACTGGCTAATTCTTATCGCTTCTCGTGACCAACCTGAAATTTCACTTCTGTGAAAGCCTGTGCACTACTTGCATGGGCTTGTGCATAAGCACATAGCATCCTGTGCTATCAATAGGCTCTGTACAAACCTAAGATAAAGCTAAAAAGGCAAAGCAGAACCAGTTGTTTACATATATCACACCTTAATAATGCAATATTTGATGAGGACAGTTTTTAATTATTGGTCTGTTTCACAAGTAAGCCTGTTAAAAATGAGTTCATAGCATACTTTCAAATTTGTCTTCAGGGGGGATGCGTCAGTTCAGTGGCAGTTTTCTCTAGCTGATATCTTTTAACAAAGAAGAGAAAGCTGGTTATTTGTTGTGGTTACTTTGCTCTCCCTAAATAGTGTTTTGTATCACCTCTGTCAGAGAAGCTAGGGTGGGTGGACCCTTGTGTGACCTAGTAGTGCAGATAGCACGGCAAAGTAGGGGCCATATGGACTGGCTCAGGAACAGCATTTGCGGATTAGGGAATAGAATGAAATTAGTCAAAAGCATCAGGGAAATAGGTGGATGGCATGTCAAGGTTGGTACAAAGGTTGGACAATGCAGAGAGAGATAAAAAGAGGTAATTATTCATGTTCGTTGAAAGAGATTGGAGGAACAAACCAAACGTGCAGGTTCAAAAGGAGCGTGGGTAAGGAGTAGTTTTATGAGGTGGCTGTTCTGGACTAATGTTGTGGGCTGAAGAAAATCAGGGATGAGGAAGTAGTTCAATTCTTCTTTAAGGCTGCACTGGTTTGGTGAGGTGTTAGGTACTGAGTGGCTTTGGGTTAGTCAAATGTGTGTTCAGATGCCAAAGCTTCCTGAGAATCCAGTTTTCTGAAAATCAGCATGTGTGTTTTTGCATTCAGATTGCTTGTTTTTATCTTTCATCAGCATTCTCTGTGGTTTCAGTCACGGTCTATATCTGTTTTACCACCTATTGGGGAAACTGCGGTCATTCTGAACGGTGTCCTGCTTGACATGGTGTGCTGACTTTTTTTTTTTTTTTTTTACTAGACAACTTAGTAACTTCAAGTACTTGTAACTTCTGTCTTCACAGAGTCATGAAGTTCTCTGTGAGCCTTGAAGTAGCTTTAATTCATTGCACAGATTAAATAAGCTCTACGGTTTAGTCATTAGATGTGAAATAGCTTTTTGCCACCTTCAGCGCTTCTGTGTATAAAATGCTAAAATGTCTTTTCTGTCAAATTCAGTCTTGCGTGTGTTAAATTTATGCATATCTTTTTAAAGAACTTCTATTTATTTTAAGTGGGTCAATCTGGAAGAAAGTTCTTGTTCATAATCACTAATTACACTTAGCTAACTTTCTGCCATTCAAACCTCTTCTCCAGCCCCTAGAGGCCTTTGCTGGCCTCTTCATAACATTTTCATGATGGGTTTTTGGTATTAGCTTGACCTAATTAGTAACGTATTAATTTAGGTTACGCTTCTGCTTTATACAATTCTGGATTTTTCTGTTAGACTTGGTGTCATGCTAAAGCATGTTCAAAAACTAGTTTGGTCATCTTTTTTCTTTTATTTTCTCTTTTATTTTCTCTTTTATTTATTTATTTTTTTTTCCCTTTTGGGGGAACCTTCAGACTATGTCCATCTGGGAGCTCTGGCCATCTGCCAGGAATCTGATGGCTCTAATTTGCCTAAAACAGGATACTATTGCCACCTGCTTTTTTAATACCATGTGTGGTCAGTGGAGACTGCAGTTTCCAGTATTCAGTGCTCCATATTTAGAGGAGATAGCAATCGAGATCCATCCTTGCACAACTGCTGTAATCAAATTAATAACAATGCTGCATGAGCAGTTGCAATTGTACCTTTTCCGTAGATGCAGCAGTCCTTGTGCTGATGCTGGAAGGTCAATGTAACTTATGAAGAGCTTGCATTTCTACAGTGCTTTAGATTCCAAGGCTTTACAAGTAGGCATCGATAGTTTCTAAATAGAAACTAATTTGTAGAAAATGTAATGCCTTCTGTTGCACTGTATTCCTCTAGCGCTGACTGGAGGGCTGGGAACAGCTACGTCCCAGGCATGATTTTCTCATTAATAGCTGCCTTGAGATGATACTTAAATGAGAATAGCTAGTGGGAATAGGATGTGCTCTGTTGCCTTCTGTAAAGTGCTCTGCATGCTTAAACTGCAAGTCTCTTTGTAACAGCCTGCATATGAGTGGTTCTGGCGGTGTTCTTGTTACATACATTTAGCTGGAAAATTTCATGTGCGTTATACAGAAAATTCAGATCACTCTGATTATTTTTGGCATGACTGTTAAGCTGGAAGTGAGTTGCTTAGGCAAAAATCTTTTCTGTTGATGCAACTGCAGAAAACAACACTTCAAGAGCTACTGGGTTAGCTTTCCTTTGCAATTGAAAATCAAAACCAGAGTCGTGACTTAGGACTCATCTGCTCCATGGGAATGTGTTTTGTCCCCCCATTTCTCCTCTGTGCAATCAGCACTTGTTCTCTGTGGGATGGATGGAAATCAAGAGAAATGGATTAAATCAAGTCTGTTCTATTTGCCTCACTTAGACCTTCTGACTTTCTGGTTTTATACTGGACTTAGGCCTGTAGAACAGTAACTGTAACAATGCACAGAATGACCTTTAACTTAATTATTCTCTCTTCTGGGAATGCTGGAAAGGTAGGGAAGCAGCAGTAAGCAGCAGGTAAGATGATTGCTGCAGCTTGAGAGCCCTTTCACTTACAGAGGAGCAGCAAGAGAACCAATAGTATTTCGCAGCTAATTGAGAAATATGTAATTATAGGGTCCAGGATAATGAATGTTTGCTTGATAAACCTCTCACTAATTGGTTTATTTGTCAGGCAGTGTGCAGGTTTGGGTGGGAATTGCGCTGGTTGCTTTCCCAGATATGATTGGTATGGGGTTGGAGGTGAGCTGTTTGGTAGAAGGTGAGCTCCGTTGCTGTAACTTCTAAACTTCAGTCATCTGTTATTAGAGAAGTCTTTAAGTTAAGCAGAATGCACTTGTTAAGATTAAAGCTGTGTTCGTAAGAACAACTGTGTTTTATAGGATTATAGATTTAGGAGGACCCTAAGAAGCAAGCAGTGGTTTAAAAAACAAACACACAGTCAAAACCAAAAAAACCCCACCCACAAACACACACACACACACACACAAAGTTCCTTGTGCAGAATCATAGATGTAATCTCAAAAAGAACACAAGTCAATGACATAGAATTGTTGATAAGCCTTAAAACAATGCAATTGGGGGCGGGGAGAATAGGAATCAAGTGACTAATATTGGTAATGGTGCATGACTGTTAAATAAACAAGTGGAAACTATCAGTGCAGTCAGCATCTGTCTCCTGCTAATGTTTTTGTTGAAAGTAAGCGTGTGATTCGTCTGTAGTTGTGGTTGTGAACTTGGTTGAAAAAAACTTGAAAGCTTTTTTTTTTTTTTTTTTTGTTCTTCAAGTAGTGTCTTAGTTCAAGTCTATGATTTGGTTCCAGTGTATAACTTAAGTGTTATAATACCTGACTTCTGGGTATCTGATGCGGAGTTTGAAACTGAGCAACTGTGACTGTGTTTCAAGAACACGTTTCAAGGTAGCTAACGTGAGATGGAAGCTATTTATGTTTAATATATTGCTGATGTTACAGAATGAGAGTACTGAGGTGCTGGGAATGGTATTTTGATTTGCATTGTATGCTTTGTACTCTACTTCAGAATGTCATCTTCGGAAGCTGTGCTGTTCTCAGCACTTCAGATTTCCTTGCTTTAAGCTCAACTGCAAGGAGGTAGCAATCTCAACAGTCAAGTGCTGTGAAAGTGCTTCTCAGACAGCGCTTGCTCAGGCACAGAAATTGTCCCAGCAGCTTCCCATCTTTATGCAAACAGTGAAAGCCCATGAGGAAATTACTGGCTTGTTTTCTTGCCCACTTGTTCATCCAGAGTAGGGTGCCAACATTGTGCCATACTTGATAATCTGCAGTTTAACCTTGCAACAAGACACTGCTTTGTCCTTTCTGTGCTTTCTGCCGCTCTTTTGTGGCCTGGCATCAGCTGCTTTCATCCTGGGTCACAGAAGTGAGTCCCGAGCATTTACTGGGTTCTGTACTGGGCTGGGGAGCTGTGGACACCAGTGAGCAGCAGTTCCTGTGGATGAGCTGATTGGCGGTGGTGTTGCCTCTGAGGGAGATAATTACTCCGTGACTCATCTGAGACCTGGCAGTAAGAACTTGTGTCCTTTCTGAGGATATCTTTGAAAGTGAAATGTTTATCGTGCTCTGGGAATTTTGCTGGTGTAGTAAAGTCTCACCTGTGCAGGAAATGAAAGCTACTCTGCATCCTGTCAGCAGGAAGAGATTCAAGTTCTTGTGTCAAAAGTGCACAGCCACGGTGCTTTAAGTGACCTGTAAAAGGATGTTTCTAACACCTCTTCTGCAAAGACACAGCAAAGAACGTCATATTGATGGGTATGGGATACGCTTACGGTGTGCCTCTGTTGGCAGTGCTTTCGACTTCAGTAGCACTGTGTTAGACGATTTCTTGATGCTTCAATTTCCTGTTCAAGGTGGGTGTATTTGTAGAGGGAGATGAGTAGCTTTAAATGCTTATTTAAATTGTTTCTCAATTTCACAACTTCTAAGAGTCAGTTTCAGCATTTCCTGGAATTCTAACTACATCTCTAGAGAATTGTTTCTCAGCTGTGTCTAGGAGTTTTGTATATCAAGGATACCTCTAAATGGGTTTGGTTGCTTGTGACCACCCTGCTCGTGCTGAAAAAACTGCTTGAAAGCACATATAGATCCCTGAAACAGCTATTGATCACTGTAACAGTGGGATCAAAGCAGAGTAAAGGGTCTCTCAATCGCAGTGAGTTGATGTAGCTTCCCATATTAAATGGCCAAACCTCAAGCTTGATCAACAGTTCTGAAGGCCAAGACAGCTTCATTTTAAAAAAGTTAATAGCTTGGCTGTGAGGAGTTGTTAGCTCAGCGTGGGAGTTAATTATCTCTGGTTGAATGAATGGTGATATCAAAAAAACACAGGAATGAAATTATGTATGGCCATTATATTAATGGAATATTAATTACTCGAGCATGGTTTTGTCTTCAGGAAAGTCCTTTGTTTTGTGTGATGTCTGTGTGGTATGGTTCCGTGCTCTGATGCCGTGAACAAGCAAGGTATTTATACAGTTACTACCTCTTGTACAATGAAGTAGTAGCATACTCTTTGGGATACATCCATGTTTTTTGCTTGAATGATTTCTGTAGCAAATACGGGTGTTACAAAAGCAAGGAGCGAACTGCTATTTTTATTTGCTAATTCTGTGACTGTAGCAGGGCCTGTAAGAGTCAAGCTGTGTTCTTTTCTTTTCATCCATCGGATGTGATGAAGTTTCTGCAGATTGAATCAATTCCTACTTGCACCAAGTAGGCAGTCGTGACTGATGAGGCACGTTTGGTTAAATTTAAGTTTTCCAGGAAGAGGAATGGAGGTCCAGATTTTTCTACAAGATTATAGGGATGCATAGAGTAGCAAGGGACTGGAAAAAAATGCTACTACTTCTCAGGAGCTGTTTGCTTTGGAAGCATTCATGTAGATGACTGCAGGGAATTGGTAGAAATGAAACTAGTGATAATTCTGGATTCCACAGCACTCCATATGTGATACAAACTAAAAGTTCCCCAAGGCAACTGCCTGCAACCATTGCTGCTGATGGAAGATGCCTTCTTCCTGGGCTGTGCTTTCTGTGTGGATTCATCAAGAGATGCTTCACAATTGCTCCTTGGTTCTAATGGCAGTAGAAGTCAATGACAAGTTCTCTCTCTGTTCACAGTGTTGTATAATTTGTTCATAGTATCTAACGCCAACAAATACTGAAACTACATTATAAAATCCTTGGAGTTTAAAACTTTTTACTACTTGATGAATAAACAAGCAGCAACATTTGGAAAGCTGATGTCCATTTTCTTTCCCTTGTGAACTGGTCCAGATGTAAGCCGTGTAACATCTTTACTTCTACTGGGTTGCATGATGTGGGTCAAACTGTCAGAGCTCTGTGGTATGGCATGACTTGCTGACTGTTTGTTGATGGGATAATCTATCAATATATTCCAGGGTTCTAGTAATATGCTTGCTGCTGTTAGCTAAAGTAGTTGAACTTTCACTCATACTGTGTTTAGTTTTCAAGAGATGCAATTAATTGGATGTGTGTGTATATGTATGTGTGAATATATCTTTAGATATTTGTAAACTGTTACAACTGTGATTTAAGCTCTTTGGAAAAGTATAGAGAGTGTTGAATCAGCGATGAACTCAAACCTGAAACGAGATTACAGATTTTAAAGCTTTAGCATGGGTGGTATTGTTCTACAACTTGAACTATGATGGTGGAATGTGAGGCTGATTTTGTTGATGTGGTTGGGACCTGTCTCATAACAGCAGTTCTTACTGCAGGAAGTTTGTGAACACTTAAGCCCTTCTAAAGGACTTTTTTTTTTTTTTTTTTTTTTTTTTTTTTTTTTTTTAGAAAAAAAGTATTTTTTTTCCTAAAAAAGTCTTTTAAAAGACTTTCTAAAAGCTTTTTTTTTTTTTTTTTTTTTTTTTTTTGTAAATCCTCTGGGAAGATGACAAACCTCTGTGTTATGCTGAAACAATTTTTTTCTCCCCAACATTGACTTTTGCTAATTGGAGTAAATAATGAGAAAGTTGTAGCATCTTTACATGTTGAAACCTAATTGTCAACCGCTATGTTATATAATACTTCGTTAGGAAAGAGGAAATGAACACAAAAGCTGTTCTTAATGCCCAAGAGGTTGTATAGTCAGTGACTTCTCTATAAAGGCAGGAAATGGGCTACGTTTATCTTGATGTCTGCACAACAGCAGCTAAACAGAAGACTCTGAGGCTGGTATCCTAAAACTTCAAGTGAGTTTATACTGAACTTCAGTGTGATGCTTGCTTGAATCCAAGTAGTAGTAGTTGCATGAATACACAATGTTTCCCTTATTTCAGGAAAACAAGCATGAAGAATAACATGTAGCAGGAGCTGTAACAGTAATCGCTTCTCAGTGCAAAGAAAATCTAAAAAAGTCACAATGAAAACACTGAGCTGGTCCTATTTGTAATGTCCTAAAAATGGCAGTGAGAGTTGCTTTTCTGATTGTTTGCTAATTCTGTGCAAGTATGCAAAGCTTCTTCAGTACATAAAGGAAGATGGAAATGAAAACTTTAAGGACAGGTTTTCAAATCTGAAGTAGGAAATGTAGAATTATTTTCACCTAAAGCCTTTTGGAGTTTGTATATGTTACCTGAGGCAGGGGTGCATCACAGACAAATGCATAAAGGTCCTGGTTTTGCGTAGCAGGCTCCAAGTGGGAAAGATGATTTCCGAGGAAGAACAGATGTGTTATAATTTGAAGTGTCTGGCTTGCTTTGCTGTGGTGCAGCTGTTGTCACTGCTATCACTGCAGATGGTGATAAGCCATGGCTACTGCCAGCAGCCATCTGAGGCTAGAAACAAGAGCTTGTGTGCTATCTACTCCAAATTTGTAAATCTCCTTTAACTGTTCTCCAGACTAGTCCTTGTATATTTGAGGGGGGGAAAAAAAGCAAAAACTCTTGCCCCATAGTATGATGATCTTAAATTTATGAAAATTTGCAGATTTGATGTAAAGAATTAATGCTAGCATGACAATTCATGGACTAAATGTATGTTGAATGTTGAAATATGTAAATTGGATGATTTCATAACTGCAACATTCTTACGCAGTGTGTGAATGAAAACTGTTTTAGTTTTTGCAGTAACAGGAAGCATGAGCACAGAAAGTTACTTCTGTCTCCCCACCACACTCTTCAAAATTCTCCCTTAAATGGGTGCATATCCCAGTTTATTTATGATAGTCTTGTGAAGCATTGTGTTTTTTTCTGAATGACTTCATTCAGATATTTTTGGGTTCCAAACACATTGCTGATCCGAAAATCTGAAATTAGTTTTTGTTTAAACACAGTGAGAAATGGAACATAATAAGAAAAATAAATCTATTTTTTTTTACTTCTAAAGTGTTATCTCATGAGAGCATTCTTCTGATTACCTGGAATCACTTAGCACCATCTGTAATGCCATATGTAACGCTGTTGAAAGAGTGTAATAAATGCTGAGGATGAGCATAGTTGAATTAAAAATGGTCACTTGGCAAACGAGTATCTAATATTTTAGGAATTGAAGAATTATCCATGGAGAGATTTTTGTTTTTCTTCTGTAGACTGCTTTATTTTCCATAACCCACTCTTTTCCTCTTTGGGTCAGCGCAGAGCTATCTATGGCAGTGGTGTAATGGTTGCCATAGGTAGGTTTTCTCTGAGCGAACGTTGTTACTGCCAGTTTCATGTGTACTTCCTGCTCAGCAGAGGACCATATTGCTGCTTCAAGTGTTCTTTGCTGTAGCATTGTCTCTCTTCTTCGAGTGCCCACATACAGGAGAGAGAACAGCTGCGATCATCTTTCTTTCCTGCAGTGGCACCAAGAGTCGTACCGGTCTCCAGAGCTAGGCAGCTAAATTAGGTTCAAACATTTGCCAGCAGTCATCCCAAGGTGGCACGAGGACTGTTTAAAAAAAAAAACAGGCCCTGAATTCTAGTTAGTTGTTTTAATGGGAAATGTTTAAAATGTTTAAATGTTAAAAGATGTTAAAACGTTTAAAATGTTTAAAACAAAAAGAAAACCTTGCTTAATATGACCTTGTGAGCTTGAAAAGTGGTGACATTTAGCAAGATAACTGCATTTGAATAATGGAGTAGACTGGCAATTATGTTTAAAGGGATTTTGATTTCTCTTTTGCATACCTTATACAAAACAAAACACAAAACCAAAAACCCTTTACATTGAAAGCACTGGAATAGAATCATCCCTAGAATTATTTTTGCAGGGTTGCAGTCAAACTTTTTTTTTTTTTTTTTTTTTTTTCCTGGAATAGGCTGCCTTTATTCTAGATGCTGAAGGAGCTGTTTTGTTTTTTGGCTTGTCCATAAATTGACTTGTACAAAGGTGACAAAATTTAACTGACCATATTTTGTCAGAGTCTAATTGACTTTAGCGTTATACTTCAATATGTTTACGAATGCATGGAATTTGTATTTCTTTTATCTGTAATTTTTACTTTCATTTCTGATCATTTCCTTAAACATTTCATTAGGATTTGGTTGTACTGAACATAAACGTGTTTCACAAGTTCCAGTACTGTCTTTTGTATCAGAATTTGCACAAAGGAAGGAAAGTAGAGTTAAAATTTTTATATTGGCATACTTTTTAAATTATGAATAATAATGTCCATATTTGCATCATAGCAGCCTTTCATACTCCAGATGTATGATTGACCAGCTGGGTTAAGGTAGAAGTATTGTCAAAGACAGCATTGCACGTAAAATAAATCAGATGAATGACAACAAAGATGAAAGAAGTTTTAGGTTCATCTTGAAATAAGAACAGTTTCTTAAGCAAGAATTGTATTCTGTGCTCAGTGCTTTGCAAGACAGAGTGCGGTAATAAACAAAAAGCAGGCAACCTTTCCATACTTCTTAAGAATTTACAAGAACAGATTTCATTCATGTGTAATAATTGTTAAGAAAATCATATGTGCAGATTTTTTACTTTAACACTTTGCATTTCATCGTGCATCCATTGTTACTGTATTTTTCCCCAATATTATTTGTCTTTGGTAACTGAATGCTTTTTAATGGTTTCAGCATTGTATTAAAAAACAAATGGATTTTTTGAAAGTAAGTTGAACACTACAATTTCACTATATAAATACATTCAAGTAAGGATTTCAGCATTTAAAAAAATGCTACACTTGTATGGCTAAAGTAGTCATTCATGAAGCACTCGTGCCTCCTCAGAAAGTTATTCCCTTGAAGAGGGCTTACTGTGGATAAAATGTTAATCTGCTTTGCTCATACTGCATAATTCAGTCTTAAACAATAAATAGGAAAAAGTCAGTTAAATTTCAGAAGGGAAATTGAGACTTGGCTAGGCAGAAAAGACCTTACCTTCCAACCATCTTAAGGGTATTGCAGAACACTTTGGTTTTATAAACTTAATCTTCTGATTGGATTCTGAAGACATGATTGCATTTGCAGCAAGAAAAAAAGCTCCTTCATTTACTCAAATACTTGTAGTTTTTAACTTAGCAGTTGGTGCAGCTGAAATAATGTGATGGTTCTGCCAAAACCTGTATTTGTGTTACTTGCTTCATTTTTCAGTTACTGAAAGTGCAGTGTTCAATAATACAAAATGTGTGGTGTGCTCACCTGTAATGCCAGCAGGAGGACATGAGAGGTTTACTTTAGGTTTTTCTATTAACTCAATCTGGAAGACACAATGGGGATGTTTACATTTAGAGACCAATCTGAGTTAAGCCTGCAGTGCAGTGTAAAAAAGCCATCTGTAATGTATTTAGTGCACATCAGTCATACCAATTAATGCTTGAAAATACTTATATTCAAACTTCACAAATTTAAGATAAAAAATGTATGCAGGATGTTTGCGGACTTAATTCTTTAAATATTTTAATTTAATTTCATCTTGCCAGTAAAAGCCCACAATTTGGTTAGAGATTGCTGGAGTGTAAATCTGTATGGCTATGTACCTCTACCATCTATTTCGTAGCCTAGATATTTTTGCCTCAGTAATTCCCAGGTTTCCTGTTCTTTTTACCTATGCTGTGTACATGTTATTATTTACTCACACTTATTACTTACTTATTTGTGGTCCTACATGCAATCATAAAAAAAAAAAAAAAAAAGTGTATAAAAAGAGTAAGTGCAAATATTTGAGAGAAGAGTAACGTTCTTCCTAAAACTCAAGCAACATTCTTCCTAAAATTCAAATATGGAAAGGCTGATCTTGGAGTAACACTTAAAAATTTATATTTTCTGAGAAAAGCTTTCTTCAAAAGATTGTCAAGTACAAATTCTGAGGCCAAGAGGTGAAGGTGACCTACTGCGTAATATCAGCCTTAAGGCCAGCTAGTATTTTATGCAGTTAGTCTACAGACTATGCCAAGTGGAAATAGTAAAACCTCACCAAATGAATTGGGGGACAGCTTGGAAAAGTTGTCAATAAGCCAGCAGTCAGCTAGGTTCAAGTGATACTAAGTTTAACACTGGAAAAGACTTTAAAACAGCTAAATATTTCTTATAAGGTGTTTTTCTGGAGATCTAAGTTTTTGGAAATGCTGTACGTGAGTAAGCACTGAGTCTTACGGAGGGAGCGTGGCTCAGCCTAGTAGAGTGACATGCTTTTTAAAGGAAGTGTATTTTTAGTTGAGCTTTTTGGATTATGTGGAACGCTGTGAAAAATGATGCACAAACTTTGCTCGCAAAGGGAAGAAAAATCAGTGCTCTACTGCAAGTCCAACCAAAGATGTTAAAATGGACTGGATGTGTTGAGTGGAGCTCTGTTTTGTGTGTTTGGCCTTAACACTGTGCTCTCATCTCTGTTAGGGAAATCTGGAAGCCTGGGTGGTGTGATATTCAAGGTGCTACAGATCTGATGGGGTCAGAAAGATCTTGTAAAGTGTCTGGGGTGCGATAATTGTTCTGCTCCATACAAAATACGCATTGCCCCGGTGTTAACCTTTTATGTGAGATGTTGGGATGAAGCCGAGACGCTTGCTGCCAGGCAGGAAACCACTGTTGATAGGCAGGGTTGGTGACCAAATGTAATTTCTTTTGAGGTGGATTTTTATGGGTGGGTGGATAGTCTTGGCTATTAACACAACTAGGAGAAATATTTCAGCTGATTGAGAGTTCATACACTCGTCTCCATCAAAGCAAAGTCAGGGAAGGGCACCAGTTTTGATCCTGATAGCTTCACAGAGATTCACATGACAAGACAAAGAGGGTAACAGGAATTTATAACACAGTGCCTTCCTTCGTATCAATTTCAGAGGATACAGACTGACTGACTTGCTAATGTGTTGTGAGTGGGAGCTGGCTGCGCTTCAGTGCTGAGAAAGCGGTGCATGGAGATCGCTGGAGTGAGTTTTGGGAGGAAGCCAAGGAAACATTGCAGGGTTTACTCAGAAGGATTACACAGTCAGTCTGATCTGCATCTGAAATATTAGATCTGCTTTGACCCTCAGCTGCTGGGGAATGATTGCTAAGGTGGTGTAAGCAAGTGACACAATGCAGTGTCTGGTTGGAGGGCTGCGGCCTTCTCCTCCAGGTGCACATCACAGTGTTTTAATTAATTGCTTTCCCAGTGTTCGAGGCAGGGAGAGATGTAACTGTGCATCGTGTCTTTCCAAAACTCCTGTTGCTCTATAATTAATAATCTAGTTTTCATAGGGAAAGCTTTGCCTGGAGCAGTTTTGTATATGCTAGCAGAATCCACAGTCCCTCTAACTTCATTTCTGCAGCGATGCTTAAAATACTATGCTTAATAGTATCCCCCTGCCTTTTTTTGTCTTAGTGGCATCCAGCATTAAAAAACAATAAGCTTACATACAATTATGTTTATCTATACACATTGAGAGAACATCACTATCGATACTACCTTTATCAAGAAGTGCATTTAAAATGCCAAATGAAATTGAGCTCATTTTGCAACATATAGAAGTATATATTTTTTTTCAAGAGCTGAAGAAATTTTTGTTTGGGAATTAATTCTCTTTGGACAGATGTCTCAAAAACAAACACACATACATGTACAAACCAACCTTTCCTTTGTTTCTAAGACAGAAATACTGTGGTAGTCTGGAGTGACCGGTCTTCCACTTCATAATGCTCTTAAACCAGAGATTTCACCACTACTTTGTGGTAGTACCTTTATTATATACTTTTTGTTGTTCTCTCTCTATAATGCTTTATATTACTGATCATAATATTCAGTAAATGAAAGTTTGCAGTTTTAAACTTTTCCATTAATGGAAGAAAGATCAAGATGTGATGCGCTACAAGAGGAGAGGATCTCTGTAACCTGAACTAGTGGACAAGTGAATAGGGATGTTTCCTCTGAGGTATTACTATTACTGGGTAACATTTCAGGTCACAGAGGAACTGTGTTGTTGAATGTCAAGTACTTGAAGTCCATAACTGTTTTTAAGGAGTTTAAAAAAAAAAAAAAAAAAAAAAAAAAAGCACCGTTCAGGATGGGGGTAATTTTATGTATGTGCTTGTGCTTATAGGTGTGTATTTTAAGTCCTAAATATTTCTAAAGTTCTTTGTGGATGTGATACAGTTCCTCCCAGTTGTATTTGCGGTGACTGATTCTTAGAGGAATCTTTAGCTTGTGCAATATTTTCACATCAAAGCACATGAAAGCTTGAGATTATGCTTCTGTCATTCAATTTCAGTGTGTTTTTAAGATCGATATATTGGAGACTTAACACAGACATTTTTCCTGTTTAGAATCTGTTACCTGAAGTGCCCATGAGATGGTGCTCATCAGTCTTTTTTCTGTGTAGCAGCACATCTGTGTAATTCTGATTTACAACTAAGAATGCAGTGTTGGGTAGTGCTGTCTTTCTAGAAGGAGAAAACAAAACACAAAATCAACAGTGGTCAGCATCTTGAATTAATACACAAAATACCTGTTACTTCATTATTTTGCTATGTGCTGTAAAGACGGTCCTGATATCCCATCATTGGGAAGATTGATCTGATGCTAGATTATAGTTTATACTTTACCGCTTCGTTTTTTTACTTAAAAAGTTAAAAAGTAAAAAAAAAAAAAAAAAAAAAAAAAATCTAAAAATTGACTTATCCTTTGCCTATTTAGACTTATATTGTTTTGTTGCTGCTGTACTTCTTTCTGATTTTCTCATATAGCAACATGAAAGTTTCCTTTATAGAAAACACACTCTGCTAGTAATCCACATTGGTGCGTTCTGTGAAGTGATGTCTTTCTATGGGGCTTTCATCAGTTTGGGTTGTTTGTTTCTTCCCCGTGCCTTATGGCAGCAGTAGCACAGAACAGCAGAGCTCAAGACAAATGTCAAGCTGTTATGAACTAAGGCAGGAGGATACCTTTCTTTGGGCTGGACTCAGTGTTAGGAGCTCCAGTGCCATTTTTCAATGGTAAACTATGTAACTTCAGAGGGAAGCTACAGAAAAAGAGCAAATTAAGAGGAAAAGGTAAGAGTAAAATGTCTTATGTCTGAAGTAAGGTTCCAAAAACACTTGAACTGGGCTGCAGCAAAGTAGAGCCAAACGTGTTATTTTACATTTGTTTTCAGACCGTTCTTATTTTGAGAGCAATAACCTGAATGGTCTTTTGGGGGAGGTCTGGAAGAGAACACAAGTGACGTAGCTGTACTCCCAAGGAAGGAGTTATTAATATTGATAGGTAAGAAAACAAGAGTTGTTTGTATGAAAACTGGATTGAAGTGATTAGCATTGCTGTTATAATTGGTCATGTGAAGACATCAGTTATAAAGAAAATATCTGCTGAGTATTAGCAGAGATTATAGGCCTCTGCAAACTGTTTTTGCTTCAATGTGGTGATGGATGTTTCTTTTGGGTGTCTTACAGGCTTTATTTTTTAAATCTCTGTAGCTTTGACCGAATCAAAAATCAATGAATGTTGAGAGCAATGTTAGGCAGTTGTAGAAAATATTAAGGTGCTTGAGAAAGGTGCATCTTGACAAAAATGGGTGAATCATCTGTACCGAGGTGATAATGTATGTGTATGAATTGTATTGGGAGAAGAGAAATGATTTCAGGAAGAAAAGGGGTCAAATACTTTTCTAACCTTCATGCTGAGCAAACAAGCCTGTACAAAGGAGTCTTGTGGAAAAGCTGAATGAGGCTAGGGGTTGTAAGTACCAGTGTACGTAGAAGAGGAAACCAGGGAGAGGTACAATCAGAAGATAACTCTTCAGAAAAGCAGTCTTGCCTTCTTCTTTTCAGACTTCAGCATTGCTTTTAGGTTTATTCTTCTCAATATACTGTTCTCACTGTGATGGAAGTCTGTAATTTTTTTTCATTGTATTTACTCACTCTTTCATCATTCCTTCTTCTTTATATCTTCAAATTTTGTCTTTTTTTATGCCTTCCTGAGTACCACTTCTTCAACCTTCTGTATCTTTATACTTATAATTCTCAAAAAACAAAACATAAAAAACACCACCACCAACAAAAAACTGAACAACTTCATTATGGAAATGCTGTAGGTAATTTTCATTTGGAAAAAAATAATAATTGGAAGATTGCTGCTGTGCTTCAGGGGAGTTGGTGATTCTGGAATCAATTGAGAATGAATACAAGAGAAATCTAGAGGTTATTATTTTGGTGGCAGAAAAAAGGTAGTTTGGCTAGAAGTAGGGTTAATATAAGGGAGGCTCCAACTCATATGATAACACTGATTTTGCACATAAAACACTAACATTCTTGAAAATGAAATTTATAAGATTTGTTTTTATTCGAGAAAGTATTTCAGTTCCATGGCCCAGAAAACCAAACATCTGTCTATTTCATGAAGAGTATAAATTTCATCTTGAACAATTCCAAAAAGTAAACTTTGAGAGAATTACATTTACGTGCAGTTTGCCAGGAATCGATATTTTTGTTCTCATAGAAGAGTATATGAGAGACAGGGGTCTTGCAATAATAATTCCAGCAAGATGGCTGTAGTATATCTGAGGAAATTAATGTTTTATAGCTTGGTATACCATGCAGCTTATAATGCAACACTGTTTACACAGCATTGTTTGTATTGACTATTTTTAAAACTATTACAGTTGGGGGGGAAAAGAAGTCAGAAAAATGTGGAAAAAAAAAAAGCAAAAAAGCTTTCTATGTAAACTTGTGGCTCCATAATCAATAAAACAGATTGTCTAAATACATCATCGCTTACTAATCTGATCCTAGTTTTAAATTTATTTAGACTTTGTGCGTTAGAGTTTTGTTCTGAAGTTCTGTGGCAATGTAAATACCTGATTTGAACTTCGTGTTGTGCACCAAGGTAGCTGCTGTACACTGAAATGGCCACTGAAGAACCTGTAAGCTGAGACCTGCTTTTTTTTTTTTTTTTTTTTGCCATGAATCAAACATTACATGGGAACAAACTATCCTGCATATAATATGTTGCAGCTGAGATGAAAGTAGGTTTTGGAGTAAACCTGTTGGTGAATTGTGAAACAGTGTTATCCTTGAACCAACACCTGCTGATTCTTTGTGGCAACTATTTAAAATGGATTGTTACTTTACTTAATGTGACTATTTTTTTTTGGAGGCAATATCCTGAAATTTAATATTTTATTACCCCCTCAAACAGCAGCTAGCCTACTGTTCGAACCATCTTGTCTGTACTTATCTGTCAGCATTGTTTTTTGTTTGTTTTTTGAGAGATAGAGAAAGCATCTGACCCTGTGAGTTTGATTTCAAGCCTGTTTAGTTTTCAAAGGGATCAAATTAAGCAGGTGTAGAATAAGTGGTTGGAACTCTTGTTACCAATTAAATTGTTTTTTAAAATTTAAAAAAACCTTAAATGGTGATGTTTTCTGACCTTTTAATGTACGTGATGTTAGGACATGAGTGACTGACTTCTAAGAAATAATTGAACCGAGAGCAAGTATGCTTTTTGTTAGTCCACTGCAAGAATATTTTCAAAATTAAGTGGGAATAAATTATTATAATAGGGGAAAACAAACACAAGTATGCATTAAAGAGGGTCATAGTATACTGATAATAGAATTTTTCATGTTCTACATCCTGATTATGCATATAAATTAAACTGATTCTTTTATTAGGTTCTTCTATTAGGAAATGTATTTGAAGACCTTAGTGTTTTCCCTATACCTCCAATTATTTGCAAACAGATCAGGTTCATGTTTACTTGTTCATACTTTCTGTGATCTGTATTCCTGTACTCCTGTATTGGAACAGGACTTTCTAATGAGTATTAAAAAAAAAAAAAGTCTGAGCCTGACCATATGTGGTACTTCACTAATGGTTCTTTGATAACTCCTCTTATTTCTCTTTTATAATTATTAAAATAATATGTAAAGACCGTATGAAAGTCATAGGATAGACATTATGAAAAGAAGAAGAGGGAATACATAATGAAATGCACTAATTTGGTGTTGGCAATAGAAGTTTGAGGTACGCATACATCTGCTTAAAGATGTAGAGGAATTTGGCTATGGGATGAAGCTTAATATTATTGGGTAATAAAAAAGGGGGGAAGGATATTACATAGAATGTATGATTTCCCCCTATTTAAATCTTTACAATACGAAGTGGCTACTTTTTAAGTTACTCAAGTAGTCACATGTGCCAGCTTACCTGATAGATCACCAGTGACATCAAAACATAGGAACTTGTGCAGCTCCCATGTTCCCTCTGTGAGGCAGTGAGCAGCTTGGAATTTGGGGTTGTGGGGTATCTTGTTGGCCTGGCAATTGGGAAGCAGGAAGGACTGCAGTGTCAGTGCATGTGTGGCAGCAGCTGAGGAGTCCAACAGCTCTGGGGTCCTCAGGTGTCTCTGGGTAACACAGCAGGAAACCAGGGTTGTCTTGGGCAAGTTTATAATCAGATTAGTGATAAACAGCTGAAAATGTGGTGATGGTGGTGTCAGTTTCAGTTAGTAATATTTTTTCACCACCCCCCCCCCCCCCCCCCCATAATTGTTTCTTCCAAAGTGGTGGAAACAGGCTGGAACTGTAGGCTTGAGGAAGCTCACTGTTTCTGCATTTCTCTGGCTTTGGGAATAAGCTTATGAACACTAAAGCTGCAGCAGAAAATAAAGTAGTGATCAAATAATTATTTTCTTAACATGTATTTTCTGTGCAGAAATAGAGGAGTGAACAACTACGAATACCGTGAGCTGTATTCTTCATTGCAGGATGTGGTGTGAAAGAAAGGAACACCAGGGTTTGGGTAGGCCTCTCACAGAAATGGGTGTGCTCTAACAACTCTGGAGTTCTGCAGCAATGCCATTTGTCTTCATCTGTGGTGGGGAAAAAAACAGAAGCTTAGCATATAGAAAAGTTGGTGCGACTTTGATGATAACTTAATCTCATGAAGTTACAGCTACCACTTCAAAGTTGTCTTTCTACTTGGAAAGCTTGGTGAACTACACGAAATTATACATGTCCACACCAGTGTTTCTGCTACGGCAGCCAGTACTTGGTAGCAGTCAGAAACTCAGCTTGTTTCAGTTTCTTGCTTCATGATTTTTGTGGTATTTGCTTTTTCTCTTGTTGTACTGAAAAACCTCTTTCTCTTAGAAGTAAACATTTGTGTGTGTGGGAAGCCACAGGAAAACATTGTGACTAAGCTTGATTTGATAAGCATTGAGGAGTGCATGTGATCTTCATATCGTAATGAATTTAGTTGGCAAAACTTTAGAGAGAATGTGCCAGCAGAAGGAAAGAAAACAAAACAGCTTCTCTGTTAGAGGCTTCAATAAATCTCCAGATTTAGTCTTTAAATCAACATGACTTCCTTACAAGCTGAAGATGTTTTTCTATGTGCTTAGATGAAAAATACTGAAGTCTTATATTATTTACAAAGAAATTCTGTAGTTAAAGAAAAAAATATTTGGATATGGATTAAAACAGGTTTTCCTAAAAAGATTAGTGTTTGTTTTCATAGCATTAACCTCTCCTTTTATAATGGCACTTCATTTGTGTTCAAGCTGAGTAGCTTTTCTTAGTGGCAGATGTTCTTTCCTTCGCCATCTCACTGAAGCAAGATTTACTGTTCAGTTAATCACACTTTTTGCAGGGAAAATGACATTTTAAGAAACACCATTTCACATACTCCTACATGATTTGGATATAGCCTTTTTCAGGTTATGTATACTATCATTTGTGGATAATAATTCAGTTTTCATTCACAGATTTGTATGTGGAAGATATTTCTGCATTCTTAAATCCTTTTGATTGTAGTAATTCCAGGAAAAGCCTTTTCGCCTTGGAAGTCCAAATACATGGTATGATGGTGTTGGTGAAGGAATGCTGAGATTAATAACTCCATTAGTGTTGTGGTTTTTGTCAGATTTTTTGATAAATCTGGTGATATTTTTTTTTTTTTTTTTTTTTTTAAGTTAAAAGTATCGGAAGTCAAGCTTTAAAAAATGCTGCCTTTACTGGCTAGGTGCTTGTTTCAAAGTGTAGTTCAAAACCCTTTTGTCTCACAAAACTAGTTGTTGCTCTCCTTCAGTCTAAGCTGTAGTTGGTCACAGGATGTGAGAGGTTCCTGCCAGGTTTTCTGGAGAATATCTATTGGTTTCTGTTAGTGGTGTTTGAACACCTAAAAATAAAAATAATAATAATAATAAATTGTTTACAATTCTAAAAATTGAGGATGCCATCATCTTAGGTCTAATTTCAAATGTAGCTCCTAGAGGAATGGGAAATGTAGGGTGTGAACTGGCTGGGTACAGCTGCTCAGCCAAAGACAAGGCAGGTGTTGTACAGCTAAGTGAGAATGCCTTTGTCTGTGGGAGTGGGAAAAGAATTGGTGTACAGGGTGATCAGCGGACCTGCTGAAGGTCATTTGGAGAAGCACTTAGCAGGAGAGGAGTGGAGAGATTTTAAGTGGAAAAACAGGAGGGTGTATTTTTAGGCAATAATAGTGATGACGTATATGCATCATTAATAGCTTGTCTTGTATCTTTTATTTATTTCTTTATTTACTGTTATAACTATTCCTTGAAGAAAATCTCCATTCAGTCAATGCCTGTATAGTGAGAAAAGGGACAGAGACAAGTGGAGTTGAGAGGAAGAGTCTTGGGTAATAGTAGGAGCTTCTGTATCAGGGGAAAAAAACAGAAGCAAACAGCAGTGATGTGGCAAACTGGGGAAGAAAAAGCCAAAAAATTTAACAAAACTTAAGTGATGGAGTCTTATTTCATTCCTTGCTTTTAGTATTGCTGTTGAAAGGGGAAAAAAAAAAAGGCTGGTCTTCTTAATGGAGGCTTTATTAATGTGTCTATTTTCACCAAGTGAACTTTTCCTCCTTCTGATATCGTTAGTAGAAATTACCACTTTGTCCATAGCACTCATGCTGTTACAAAAACCCAGGTGGACAGAGGTTATCCAAGGATAGTCGGATATCTGGATATCACCCCCGTGAGCAGTACAGATGTGCTGGCTGAACTTCTTGTGAATGGTCAAGGCTTAAATCAAATAGAGGAAGTGAGCAACAGCACTGTTGGTAGGTCTTTGAGCTTGCTCAAGTATTTCTGGTTCATTGTTTGGTAAGAAAATGAATATCTGTTAATCCTTTTAATATCCTACTTGAATTCTGTGCTTTACTTCTTTAATATACTTACAGTTAAGTGCATTAAAACAGTAATACAATGACTTTTTTTTTCCCTTCTCTAAACACAGCAGTAGTGTCATATTTTTAGAGAGGGGAAGTCGCTTTTTGGTAAGAGTAAGTGTTGGCCAGTTACTGCTGTAGGCAGCCTTCTGTTCCAGCCAGGGTCATCTGCGTGGTTCTCCCATGTTGATCACAACCATAGTAAGTTTTTAAAAAAAAGGCAACAGGGAAACTTAAGTGTTCTCACTTGCAATTACTGTTACTGCCCTGGAGACCTGAGGATTCTTGACCTGCCTAAATTGACAACCTAGTTATCTGAATCCATGATGGCTTTGTTTCTCTTTGCTGTGAAATTCCAACTTTCTTACACCCAAACTCTTACCAATCTCTTCTTTAGCTGTGGCAGACCATCTTGGCCAGTTCTGAGAAGGCAGGAGTGCTGTTTTCCAGCTGCTTTGGATCAAGGTGTTATCACAAATGACAGAAACAGATGTGCTGGGTTCTTGGTTTCTGTGTAATTTGGTGCCTTTAGTTGTGCTGAAATTTCCTGCAGTTGATCTGTTGAGCTATGAAATGCGTGCCAGCTCCTCCACTGCCATCACATTTGCTTCTAGCATGTGCTATATGAGGGCTGTGACTTACAGTAGGAGAGGAAATACTTAGCATTACTGTTGCTAAATCTGATAAAACCTGTCAGCTTTAAAAGTAAACTGATTGCTCACTTCATTCTGTGTTCTCTTTTGGCTTTTTGAGCTTCAGTGTTTTTTTTTTTCCGCTAGTAAAGTTATTTTTTGCTATTCTCTGTAATCCTGTGTTTGGAACATCTTCTGTTTTGCTCGTTTTCCTTGATTTCCTTTGTTCCTTTGGCCTTTCACCCCCTACTTGCTATCCCTGTGTCTCTATGAGCTTGCAAAACTCATTCACGCATGTTTCCTAGAATAAGCTCATGACCTTGTTTAACTCCAGCGTTCCATTGTTACACTGTTTTTAGTGAAGGACTTTGCAAGTATGAAGAATTAGTCACTGTTTCAATGAAAAGTTATGTGAAGGGTTGCTTGTCTGAGGCTTGCAGGACAGGTTCTGTAGCTAGAGTGGTGGCTTCTTGCTCCTACTGGCATGATCCCCTGTAAAATACCAGGCAGATGTGTTGTTTCTGTAGAAAATATCAGGGTATAGTTTCTGTTCTCTGCCTGGGGCAGCAGTATCCAAGCTTTTCTGATCATGCAGCCTACCTTGAGCATGCAGCCTTTGTGCATGTGCGTATTTATAAAATATTTTTATGTTTTGCTCTACCAATATATTAGATGCGTTATAAAACACACAAAAATAGAAACTAAAAGAAGTGAGATGAAAATAGTGTTTTTACGTTTTTATGACTTCATTTGCTAATGATGCAAAAAATACTTCCTGCACCCCGAAGAACCATCGTGCACTCCCCTTGGGGTGCATGCACCCAACTTTGGAGACCACTGATCTAGGTGACTGGTGATTTGACTTCCTCTGAGTTGAATAATTATGTATTTGCTGTGGAATAGTAAGCCCGGGGACATATGGCCTTCATTTCTTTTCTCCCATCAAAACATGCCCAGTGACCTTGCTATATACAAGACCTGACTGGAGTACAGTGGGTGGTGACATGAATATACAGCTTTCCTTTTGCCTGCTCTGAAAGACATCATTTTATTTTTTCACACTTCAAAAATACATTCTAAGCAAATGTTTAATTCAGACTACCTGACAAAGTTTTCCTTTTACCACTGTTTTAGAACAACCAAGATCTGCAGTGTGTTAAAGGATAAAGGAGCCTAAATGTAAGAGGAAAGTTGACCTATGTGCTTTCAAGTGTACAGTTCAAATCTTGCATAAAGAAATTGAGTAAGGCCTTCTGCATATTAATTTACGTGGTTTAAAAGTTTGATTGAAATGTACCCATCAACTTTGTCATTGTTCTGTTTTTTCTTATCTGGGCTATGGGCATAATGTTCAGTTTATGGGCACATGCTCAATGTAGAACGTGAATGCCGTAACTGATGGAGGTAGGCACAAGCAGGGTTTTTTCTGTAAAGTCATCCAGACTACAACGTTTGTTCTCCACTCCAGACTTGTTGATTCAAATCATATTGCTAATGCTAACTTCTGGGCTGCTTCCTTGATTAAGACAGGACAGGATGCAGCCCAGCACAGCTTGATGACTGATGTACAGTTTAGTCCTTTTCTCTAAGCAAACAGCAGATTGGTTTTGTTTGCTGATGGATGATATTTCTAGATTTGACAAACAGTTAAGTACTGGATGCGAAGTTATGTGTCTGGATCCTGAAAAAATCAGTTTTTTGTTTTTCTCCTAAATTCAGATAAAAATGCTAGGTAACTTTTAGAAATGTGGGTAGGAAGGCAAGTGCTGGGATAATGAAATGAATGGCATGGTACGGTGCTTTGCTATCTGCGTTTCATGTCTTTGAGTTTAAATTCAGAGTATTGTAACTTGAGCCGACTTTCTACTGGCTGTCATAAAATGACAGATTTCTGATTTTTAAAATGTCACAACCATAAATCATTAGTTTGCTAAGATTGCACTAGCAAGCTATTAAAGAACATGGCAATATTTACTGTAGATAAATGCAAATTTAAAAAGGTTCTCTGTATCATGGTTTAAATGATTTATTTGCTTTCAATCCATATATGAATCTGATGTGATGTAAAATTTAGGATATTTCATTTCCTGTATGGAGCTACGAATTTGCATATTATTAAACCATCTCCTGGAGTCATATCTTTCTTGTATATCTTAAACGCTATCACAGGTTGAGATGCACTGGGGAAAAGAGTTAATTAAAACAGAGGCAGAATATAATGCTATTAATACAGAAATGGGAAAGATGTGAGTTTCAGGTGGATTTAGATATAGTCTATATCTATGCTAATATATTTTGAGATATATAATACAAACCAAACTCAGGAAGCTGACAGGTTTTGTAAATGTTTTAGCCGCTGTTTGGAGTGTACTGCAAGTCAGCTTTGTCTTGAAGTTGATGTGCAAGATATCAGCTGGGTAACCTTTAGTTTCTTCAGGAATTCAAGTTAAAGCTTACAGTAGCACAGCCTCCTCAGGTGCAAAGGGCTGCTGCCCTCTGGGTTCTGCATTGAACAAAAGCCCGTTGAGCATTGCTTTTGTACCCTGTCCTGCTTTATTCTCCGAAATGATAAAGATTGGCTGTAGCTACACCTGTCAAATGGCCCCTAGATGTGCTGGCTGAGCCTGCTGTGCCAGAGTGTGGATTTCTGGGCCCTCAGGACTAGTGTTTTGTGTTCTGTTGTTGGCAATCCTTGCTGTATCAGCTGTCCTGCCTTGAGGTGGGTCTGTACAGATTGGGAGGAGGTTAGAATTTGTGGTACTGGACTTGTCTCTGACTTGCATTTTGGAATCGGTTGTTGAATTTCTAGGAGAGAGAGAGAAGCATGATGTTACAAGTTGCTGTAACTTTTTTTTTTTTTTAAATGAATGGATATCAAAATGATAAAATAAATATGGATTTCTTGAGGGAACCTGTTTTTGTAGGAGGAAATGTAACTGATCGCTTTGTAAGTGAAGCAATTAGCAATCAGTCCATGGTCTGAGAGAGAGATTGAATTTCATTCTTGGCTGTGTACTTTAAAGTAGATTTAAGTACCAAAAACTAAAATTTGAATTTCATTCACGTTTGAAAATACTGTATAGAACTAATTCATCCTTGCTCTGTTCTGCTTGCCTTGGGTTTCAGCTGCACACTAGGAACTGATATTAGAGGACTACTTTGACATAAAAATGCTTGCGAGCGGAATGAAAATGCATTATTATTAGCTGTAGTAAACAGCATCATTGTTGGCAGCCCTGTTACCTTTTAGAACTTTCCTCCCTTCTTTGGCAAGGAGAACCCCATAGGTAAGCATCACCACCAGAAAGGTGCTTCAGATGTGTTGCATCTACGGGGACTAGAATTATACTTTTTTCCATCTATTTCAGCTGATAGAGTGATTTTAATGTCAACTTTTCTGCTAGTTTGAAATCTTATCCAGTCTCATTTACTAGAAATACAGTTTTCTTCTTTGTGGCAGAGCATGAGGTATGGGCTGCTGATATAAAGCTGTGTTGGGGAGGAAGAAATTATACTGTGCAGAGATTCTCTTTTTTTAAAAAAAAAAAAAAAAGCCAAAAAAAGACTAGTGCTGGTTTAACGGTTTCTAGTCCAACATTAGGTGGCAGTAGTAGACTCTTAACACCATGTGTGCACTAGTTAAATTTACTTTTAGGTCACTTCCCAGAGGGGAGAAAGAGGTGAAATTCTGTTTAATACAGAACATTTGTCATAAATCACCACAAAGGGAAGCAATGGGGATGATTTTTCCTGAATGATCCAGGTTTGATCATAGTTACTAGCAGTATTGAATCATATAAAACATCTGGGTTTGGGTGGGTACAATACTGTTGTGCAATGCCACTACTGATGTACCTGTTTTAAAATGGACCTTTCTTATTTGCCAGGTAAATGAAGGTGTAGGCTTTGTTAGGAACTTGGCAACGGTGAGAAAAAGCATATAATTAATAAGAAAACTTAAAAATGTCACACACACACCCCCCCCCCAGCCCATCCTTTTTCCTTCAGAAAGTAGGGGAGGTAGCTACTACCCGTATTTCATTTTTTGGAGTGTGACTTGGGTTGTGTTGGATCAGAAAGTTGCCGTTCACTTGCAGAGGTGTCACCGGTCACTTGCAGATTCATAGTCTCATGTTACTTTCAACTTTGAGCTACTGCTATGGGTAGCAAATGGCTTTTAATCTTCTGCATCTTACTGGAAGGTGATGACCTTGCCTTTCATGAGAGGATCTTCCCCACAGTTCTTTGTGTTTGCTCTAGTTTGATTGCATTATTGTTGGTATAGTGGCAAGACACTGAAGAAAGAAAAGTTGACATCCAGGCTTTCTCATTGCCTTCCTTGCCTCTCTGTAACCTCTCTGGGTGTGAGCCCTCTTTGCCATGATCTCTGACTTGACATTGATGCCAGTGCCACTGTTTGATATGATTATCCGAACTGTCAGCAGACTTTGAGAACAAACCTTCTCTTAGCATCTTACTCATGTTTTAGTATGCTCTCGCCTCCAAGTGTTGCAATAACAAAGATCACATGAAAAAATGCAAGGTGAGGGACAGAGAATGGATTGCTAGCCATGATAACATGTTAGAGTTATTTCCCCAGCTGCAGCTTCTGGTCTGTACAGGCACTTCCAAATCAGAACAATCTTTTTATCACACCCAGGATGTGTACCAACAGTACTGACTTTGTTCCTTTGTGTTCCCAAGGGATTTGACTGGCTTGGGATCACTCATGATGCTGTGAGATCCTTGCCCTTAAGATACTGTAGTTCTTATACTTCCCAGATCTTTGGCAAGTCTTTCTGATGATACATACATTTGCTTTGAGTTCCTGAACATGTGCAAAGGTGTGGAGACCAGTCTGTGGGTTTCTGCTTTGGTGGGAGATGAGAGTAAATATAGGCAACGAATATTGCATTGCTAGTTGCTGTTAATTGTAAGCATAACGGCTAACATGAATCCATCTTCTTTGGGTTTGTATTCTCCAGAAGTTGGCTTCAGGTTTCATCGTTGAGGGTTGAAAAATGTTGTTTGTATGTTTGTTAACCATGAGTCAACTGATTAAAATGGCAGTAAGAACAGGACTGTTTTGCGTAACATAGCTCTTTTGTAAATAGAAAGAAAATGTAAGGTGTGTATCAAATGCTTAAGTGTTCACATAGCTGCTGGTTTAGCTTCATCACATTTTTCTTAAAGTTTAGCTTGTGTAAGGACCTTACTTGAATAGATTTCAGTCGTTAGCTTTGTGCATCCAGCTTTGTGGCTAAGCATAAACTTGAAAATTTCCTTTGAGATAGAATTGGTTTGCTATTTGATTGACTTTTTTTTTTTTTGCATGGGATAGGCATTGTCTGTATCTGTTATCTTGATACACGTAAGACGCAATTTTGAGATTATGAAATGAACTCTGAGAGGAAAAAAAACGAGGTCATAATTTGCATGGTGAATAGTTCTTTACTACATGACTTCAGGGAGCAAAGAAACTTGTCTTTCTGTGTAGGTTATTTAGTAACCAGGCGGAGGAGGAAGTTCTATAGAAGTGTAAAGCCTTTGAAGGTTTGACGTAAAACTCTGGAAATTCAACTCTGTAGTTCTCCCAAGTATAAATAATTTGGATTTTCACAAATAAATGCTGATTGTGGTCTCAGACGTGTATTTTTATTTTTTCTTTTCCTGTTACGGTGCATTGAAATATTTTCTTACAAGCTTTTGAAATATTTAGTATTTAAAAATGACTTGACATAGGATTCATAATCTAGATCATGATATTTGAGGAAAGTGGAGTTTGTATTTATTGAGTAATTTTCTGCATACTCGAGTTTGGAATTTGCTCATCCATAGGGTGCACCATCTCTCTTATATTTAAGATGACTTCTCCTACTTTAGGTTAAATGAAAGGTTCATGGCAAAGAGAGGTCTGATGTTCATTTTTTTTTCTACTTAGAAATGATCCATTTTTTAAAAATACACTCTAGAATTAATGTAATTATGTTGACTTCTCATTTGTTCGGTTCTTAAAGTTAAGGGGAAAAAACATTATTTGAGTGTGTCGCTGACAATGGCTGTGTTCTTCCTGCTTTCAGCCAGCCAAATGTAGAAACATTGTACTAAAAATATATATTAACTAAACCAGTAGCTGCAGATTTTCAAGGTAAATATAAATGGCAAAATGTAAAATTTGTGAAGATGTATTTGAATACTTTGAAAGTTGCACTTTAAAACCATTGCTATAAGCTTACACTTAATTCTGCATGCCAAAGGAAGAAAACGTTATGCCACCCGGTAGGTTGCTATAAAGATTGTTTATGCAGCTCAGCATAAGACTTAAAATACGTTGAATTGGAGAATTTTGAAAAATGTACTGTGCGACATTAGAGACCAAATCATGCTAAAGTGCAAGGAAAGACTATACATCAGTTCAAAGGCTACATTATTCAAAAAAATACAACCATAAAAAAGGTAATAAGATTACATTCTCACACTTCATGGCTAGTAAGGTGCATTAAGCTGCTCAGATATTCATAACTTACTGTGACATTTGGGAAGATTACATTTTGCTGTGCACAGCCATTACTGCAGCTCAGATAATAACTAGCCAATGCATGGACCTGGATTATGATCCCTGTCATTGGAAACAAATTTGTGTTTTGAAGGTTGATCAGTTTCAAATCACCATTAGAAAGGGTTAATATGACATACTGTGGTGTGTGTGTGCTTATGTGTATCTAATGGGTATGCATACATATAGTACATCAACCGCACGGTGCCTTCAGTATATTGCTTTCTCCATCATTTTTTTCCTCCTCGTTTTCCCTTAAAGGAACTGTTAAAATAGTAATTATTTCTACCATAGCAGATTATTGCTAGAATGGACTTGCTGAAATGCTTATTTTTGCAGATTAAATTGGAAACCTAATTTGACAGCTTCCTGGATGGGTGGTTACCGATAATAGTGTATCTAGCCAAAAATGAAAGATTGGTGGTGTAGACTAAAGGGTGAAGGTAAGGTCACCTCTAGTAGTCGTATAGGGTTTGGGAGTGATAATTGATGGTTGGATGGTTAGTTAAAACCAAGCGCATAAAGAGTTGAATTTCTTGTCCAGAATTAGCAGGTGTTTTTTGGCTTGAATTCAACTTTGAGCTGTTCTGTTTGCACACACAGTGCAGTGTTCGCTTTGTTTCTCAACTTGATGGTGACAAAGACTGGCTTCTTGAGGAATACCCCAGTTTTGTAGAGGGTGATACATCGAATGTAAAACAAAGCATAACTTGTATTTTGTTTTCCAACATTTTGTTCAGCTTTTGAAGGGGTGTGTACCTTTTTCTTGGCATCTGTTTTGTAATGCTTCTGCATAAATCCAGCAGTTAACTGAATTAATCAATGCTCAGCATTTTCACTTACTCTTTAATTCTACCTTATGGTGCTTTCTTGAGGTAGGCCTCTGCTCCATCTTAAGGAAGGGGAAAACAGGCTTGGGGATAATGACGTGATAGATTTGTTTGAGTGAGTTGACAGGGAGAGTTGATATAGAGAAGCTGGGAATATAATTTAAGTCTCCCTGTTTGCTTCCTGCGATTTCCCTAGATATTAAGGAAACATCTGATAGTAAATTGCATAATTACTTTTCATGACCAAGAGAGGAGAAAATGGAAAAGTGTAAATTACTATTTAGAAATTGTTACCATGAGACATTGTCTATTCTGTCATAAAACCAGGAAGTTTTTCTGTTCCTTGTGGTGCTTGGCAGTACCGATTTATGCCCAGAAGACCAAAGATTGCTTCTTCAAAGTGACAAGATTTAGACACTTGAGGAAAATGTATGGTAATTTCAGTAGTTAATGAAGAGCATATATTCTATTTCGTTGAGTAAGTTTATCTTCAGATCCTGCTCAGCTGAGAGAAGGTGTAGGAGCTAATACAGAAGCAACTTACTGTATGTATTTTTGGGGCAGTTTTGACATGGTATGATTTTGGTGAGTGACACTATTGAAGCTGTTAAAGAACAAAGCTTGTGGAAGGAACAATACATGTGGCAGAAATAATGTCTTTTATTAGGTAGTCTTGTAGAACTGAGAAGAAGCTGATATTTGAGTCAACCCTACTTGAATTCTTATTTGTAGGTTATGTCATAAGCAAGTATGGCACATTTTAAAGTTTAATATAGTTCCAATATAGGTCCAAGAAAAGTTATAGAAATGTGGGGATTGGGGGTAGAGGTTATTTTATTGAGTACAAACCCCAGAATGAAGTAGGTTAGTTATTCATTCCCCCGTCCCTGTCCCACACCCTTTCCTGGCACATGCGATTAGTTACTAGGTGCATGTTTAAACAAAACCTGCATCTAGGAGACCTGAAATAGTACAGGATTTAAGCACCTGAGCATAATCAAAGGTTTCAAACAGTGCTGCAGTTTCACTTTCATCCAAGTAGAGCAAGCCTTTACTTCCTTTTCATACCTGTGACTAATGAAATTGGCAAGTAATACCGTACCAGCCTTATTCAGTATCTCAAGAATGACTCTTAAACATTTGTAAGCAGCAATATTTCTTCTTTGGGCTAGAATTGCCTTATTTGAGGAGTATTAAGCACATCCACAGGGAAGCTTTTAGGGCCACTCTAGGCCATTTAAGGTATCTTAGTTGACCTTGCTCTCTCACCTGCCTTGGAACCTTCCATTGATCTGTTCACTTCACACCTGTGTGCGGCAGCTCCGGACATCCATATCTTAAACTACCCAAAAGTTCTTTTGCAGCAATTGTCTTGTAGTAGCTGACACCTTTGTTAGATCTTGAAGTGGAAGTTGAAACAGGAAGAATAAGACTTGATAGATTGACGTCGATCTCGTTTTGCTTTTCAGCTTGTGTTTGATAGTTTTCTCCTTGCAGATGGAATAACTGCAAGAAGATAGTAACTGAATAATTAAATGTGGAATGGTGTTTTGATATATGTATTTTTTAATCTTTTGTCTGAAAGCTTGTTGGGGGCGATTTTGACCTGGAAATGAACTTTATTATTCAAGAAAAAGATGGCATTACCTGCATGGTAGAACTGTTGGATAAATGTGACGTCACCTGCCAGGCCGAGGTGTGGAGCATGTTCACAGCAATCCTGAAGAAAAGTATACGCAATCTACAGGCATGCACGGAAGTGGGGCTGGTTGAACAAGTACTCAAGAGGATTGATAGAGCTGACAACATGATTGCAGGTACAGCTTCACCTAGTATATGAGTCAAATTGTGTTCCTTTTACGTAAAATCTCATGGGAACACTTACTTATTAATGAAGTGATAGAAATTTGACACTGCATTTTATTAAGTATTATTATATTGTTCTCCTTTCAGATCTCTTAGTGGATATGCTGGGTGTGTTGGCTAGCTATAACTTGACGGTTCGAGAGCTCAAGTTATTCTTCAGCAAACTTCAAGGAGAAAAAGGGAGATGGGTAAAAGAAAACAAACCTGAAACCAATATTTTTGTAGTGTTGTTGGTGTTTTTTTGTAATGTTTCCAACTTAAGAGACTGTGTGATAACCTTAAAATACGTATTTTTAAAATATACCAGGAAATAAAGGATGCCTGCTGCTGTTATATCAATGGAATCTATTTTTACTTGAAAGCAATTAACGCATGTAGAGTAGAACAGTGATGAAATTAAGTTTAGATTTTGGATATATTGACTGGATTGGTCTTCTTGAACACCTGGGAATAATATAGCAATACTACGCATGTGTTTTTATGCACGTGTTTTTACTTTTATAGCTTCAGTTATGTGAAATTGAAGGAAAAAAATATTTTTTTTAATATAAAAGAAAAAAATAAATTGCATACATATGCACATTAATGTGTTCTTATTTTCACGTTGTTTATCTTTACCTGAAGGCTGGAGAGTTTTATTTAGTCAGCAACATGAGAATTTATATCAAAAATTAAAATGAAGGAAATAAGTGCTAGCTGAAAACTCATAGTTTTGTGTGATCTAGAAAGGAAGAAGAGGGTCCACTCTTACTTTTGAGAGCCTCCTTCCCTAAAGATTCTTTTCTTGTGGAGACCACCAGATATGTTTTCTTTAACCCTCAAATTGTTGTTTTGCTGGAATTTTAACAGTGGTTTACCTTCTTGGACTTTTAATTCCACTCCTGTTATCTCTAAATACCTTGCCTAGTGTAGGCAAAAGGCATCTCAGTGTTTTTGTTGCCTTCAAATAATTAAAATATATTTAATATAAAAGCGTGGATGCACAAACAACAGATTTCGAAAGGAGCTCTTGAAATAACTGGTTCACATAAGACACTCTATATAGGGTTTAAATTTAATAATTGAACATACAGATTATATTTAACTGTAGCTGAATTAAAGTTGTCTTTGTAACATTAACTTTTTCATTTCCTGGCTCTCTGCTATTTGCATTTAATTTCCCTTTCTTTATTAAAGACTAAATATAGAGGAAGGGAAGAGAAAAACACCATAGTTGCATTGCTATGGAGTTGCACAACTCCATAAATCTTAAAATCAGCAGTGCTGTAAAGATACAAAGTATTTGGCTACAACAAAAATTACCTGGTTGAATTCTGTGGTGCTGAGGACATCTAAACAGATCTCAGTGTTTCCTCTTCGATTTTTTAATTCAGATTTATGAAGCAGTTTATCTGACTATAATTTTGGTACATTTGAGATACTTTGTAATGGATCATCCAGTGCTTTATTTTCAGAGTGGCTGCTTACAAGAAGGGAAAAAGGGCGCTCAGAAAAAGATTGGAAAAGTAAAATTGTAGTTTGGAAATAGATCTACTGGAAAGCTAGGGAGTGGTAAAAGAAAACGCAGAAGTATTCTGCCAGTTTGACCACTATTTGCTGGATTTCTGTTGTTAACTCACATTTGGAGTTTATAATTGCTGAGTATTACAATGACATTAATGCAGAATTAGGGTTTTGGTGGGGAAGCATTAAATATTCACACTGAGCGGTCAGTTTAGGTGCTTGAGACTTATATCTGTCCATGAATTTATATGAAGGGATATAGCTAACTACAGTCTCTTTAATCTGGTATGTCACTGTAATCCTGATGAAAATAAACCTGCCTGCTGATTTCTCCCTTCTCCCTCTTGCGAGCTTTTCCACATCTCTCATGTGCTGGCACAGGTTTCCTGCAACCATAATCTAAGACTGGTTTGAGAATTGCTTTTTTTTTTTTTTTTTTTTAACCCAACAAGTTTTCATCTGGATCAGTTAATTTACTTTGGCTCACTGCAAATCCACCCAAACAGTAATGCTGACGGGCATCAGCAGGCAGAGGTAGTATCCAACGTTCAGGGTCATTTTAGCCTACGCTGGATGACAGTGGCTATGGACTTCAAGTCCTTAATTTAGTTACGCAATTAAGTACATTTCAGTGCACCTACTGTGTACTGTGTGAAGGAATCCATGACTCTCTCTTAATGTTGTTTATTGAAAATGCTAAATGTTGTAGCAGAGTATTATTTAACCATGAGCAAAGCTTTAAAATGTGTCTTTGTGTGTGTGTGTGTGTATAGTCTTATTGGTGTGTTTCATTTATTTACAAATGTAATAATTCTTTTTGTCAGCCACCACACGCTGGGAAGTTGTTGTCTGTGTTAAAACACATGCCTCAGAAATACGGACCTGATGCCTTCTTCAACTTTCCAGGAAAAAGTGCTGCAGTATGTAGATATTTGAAGTATTTTTTTCATTTGTTTTTCTGTTACTAACATTGGTTGTTTATATTCCTGTCCTTTTGGCTCATCCCTCTTTGTCATAGAGGTAGACTCAACAGAACTTTTTTTCTCTGCCTGACACCTACTTCATACTGAACTAAATGATGCTTATAACTAAAGTGCATTTTCACTATGGAAGGACAAATAGTGTTACATAAAGAATAGATATAGATGAGTTTTTTTCACCTGCCTTGAGTAGTTTAGTTATATCTTGTTGCAAGGAGAATCTGGGGAATCTGCTTGCTTATTGATATGTTTCTGTGGTAATGGTGCTTGTGTTAGTATCCAGTATGTGTGGGGAATGCCTTACATCTAGGAACCTTCACTAGTGAAGCCACAGAAAAATATGGCCATACTTGTGCCATTTGTTATTTTTCTAGCAATCAAATAACATGAATTATGTGCTGTGCATAATAATTCTCTGAGAAGATTTGGATCTTAGATAGTATAGGTTGAATACTACTGAAAGATGGCACTTCGTATATTTCACATACAATGGAATTTGGCAATTGACATGTTTCTGTTTGTTTTGGCTGTTAATGTACT
The DNA here is from genome assembly GCF_964211825.1 of Aythya ferina. Classification (NCBI taxonomy): domain Eukaryota; kingdom Metazoa; phylum Chordata; class Aves; order Anseriformes; family Anatidae; genus Aythya; species Aythya ferina. The sequence continues at coordinate 44,302,402 of NC_140300.1, read as the reverse complement.
ATTCTTGCATTTAATTTCTGATAATTTTGTTAAATGCCTGAATATTGGGGTGCTTCAATAACTCCAATGTCAATATTGTCATTTATTTTTAAATCGAGAAGTCTTAGATATTAAGTATTGAATAAAATACTCCAAAATCCATTGTGATTTAAATGAAATGATAGTACTACCAGTACCCAAAAGTCAGCCTCAAAAACGTGCAATTTGATTAATTAGCTGGTATGTAGTGAAGGATTTATTGCATTTTATTTGGTCAAGGATAGCCGAATGGAGCATGGGAGTTTGATGACACTCAAGTTCTTTGTTTTTTGTTCATTGGCATTGATTATCTGGACAGCATCTTTGATCAGAGTTTATGGCAGTCTTAGTTGTAGTGTGTGTTGCAAGAAAGTTGATGGTAATGTTTTTAAAAAAAAAAAAACAAAAAAAAAAAACAATAAAGCTTAACTGTTTGAAACAAAGGGCCCACCTATGCAGTTTACAACTTGGGAGCTTTTAAGCTACTGTTTATACAGTGCTTGATATCGGGATTTTGGCTGGGGATTGTATCACCTTTCTTTTAAGGAAATTTATAGGACTCTCACATTCTAACTGGAAGGCTGTCTGGATGTGAATTTCAAGGAAGATAAGAATCTGTTGATAAATAAATTCTTATATAAAATCATAAATGCTTCTCTTTTTTTTTTTCTTGCCAACTTCTTTTCGTAATTATTTTCCTGACTGCCAACGCTATGTGAAAATAAGTTCATAAATATGTTTATTCTGATAGGCTACCACAAAAACAAATCTTGAATTTACATTTTGAGGAGTTTTTATGTTGTAATGATTCCACTGAAGCATTTAAATTTTAAAGCATGGTTACTATTGATAGTCTTATTTGAGATATAAAGACCAATTTTTAAATATTTAAATTAATTCGATATTTAGCAATGGAGTACAAAGAATGGTGTACAGAAAAAGTATGGAAGTTAGGCCAGATTTTTTTTGGTTAGAGAAACAGTCCACACTCATCGTGTACACGTCTGTAGTGCATGTCTTAAACTGTGTATTCTTTGTATCATGATGTTCAACAATGTACATGAATAACTTTACTTTTTTTAGGCTATTGCCTTACCTCCTATAGCCAAGTGGCCCTACCAGAATGGATTTACTTTTCACACTTGGTTAAGAATGGATCCTGTAAATAATATAAATGTGGACAAGGATAAGCCTTACTTATATTGGTGCGTATTAACAGAAAACCATATTTCTGATATCCAATTATTACTATTTGTTCAATGATTTCTATTTCCATCTATGTACAACGCTAACTTTGTTCTAATTTGATAGTTTTCGAACGAACAAAGGACTTGGCTATTCTGCTCACTTTGTTGGAGGCTGCTTGATTGTAACATCCATCAAATCAAAGGGAAAAGGTTTTCAGCATTGTGTTAAATTTGATTTCAAGCCACAAAAGGTGAGTAAAAAATACTAAAATCTTTCAAAAATGTTTAATGAATTACAAAAATGTGCATGTGTTTACATGTGTGTAACTAGGAGTTTAACTAGGTACGTGCGTAACTAGGTGTTATATTTGTAGAATATATCTTTAAAAATGTATCCTAGAGGGACTGGTGTTTCTATTTATTAGGTTTGCCCCTCTGCAGAAGAATATTTACGCTGGAATGAGCAAAATCATTTTTTGTTCTAATTAATATTTCTTTTAAGTTTTACTTAAGATACGTATAAGGAAAAACTAGAAAATGGAGTTTACAAGAGGTTTTATGAATTTTTGAAGCTTGCCTGGTTTCTCTGATAACTCTATTTTTGTGTGTGTTTTATACTGTGTTTTATCCTGTCTCCAGCCTTTCTCTTGTTTTCCACAAGTATTTTGCTAAGGCTCATCTTTAGGTCATTGCTTGACACTTAGTGCGGACAAACGCAGTGTTATTTTAGAAAGAATGTTTACTAATCCATATATAGGTTTCCTTATCAAACCAGGGCAATTACTGGGAGTTTGCTCTTTTTACAGTTTGGAAAATAACAGATTCATTGAATTAATCTGTTACATTTCATGTTCATTGAAATTGTCCAGAACATACTCTCCTTACATTTGGAACTTTTCTCTGCCAATCTTATCAAATGTAAGAACTTAAATGTGAGTTGATTCTATTATTAATGTTCAAGACCTGCTTGTCTATTAAGCAGTATTATGCTCTGTTTAGAATGTTTTCCTTTTCAGTTAGAAATTCTCCTAATGTTTCTGGAGCAACTGGTGTAAACATTTTGTGTGGGACAGCAGGCCTCCTCAGGAATTTCTTATCAGTAATCCCTTGCTGTAAATATGGATTCTGTTTGTGACAATTTGACATGTACAGCCTTTGAAAGTCTTTAAAGTCTGGAGCCATCCTTGCTCTTTGGAATGACAACATTTACAGTAGTCCATCATTCTAAGTGTAATCCACCTTAGAACTTACTTACACAGTGGTTTCAGTATAAATGTTTCTATGTTGTCATGATTTTTTTTTTTTTTTTTTGAGTTTTATGCCATAAATATCTTTTAAGCTTTTAATCTGTGTCTACTTTTTGTGGAAAAATAGGTTATCCTTTGATAGAGCTGTGCAGGAAAACTCAACAATGTCTTTTTTACTTAAAACTTTCAATCTTAGTTTAATTCAAAGAAACTGTTGAATGTGTAGTGTGCTCCACTTCAATGATTGAGCTACATTAAGTGTCTATAGAAGTTTATCAATTATTTTCTTGTTGTTCAGTGGTATATGGTTACTATTGTGCACATCTATAACCGCTGGAAGAATAGTGAACTTCGATGTTATGTGAATGGGGAACTGGCATCCTATGGAGAAATAACATGGTTTGTCAACACCAGTGATGTAAGTAATCTCTGTTTACCAGTATGTGTAGTTGATCATTTTGATGGATTAAATAGTTGTCCTTTACCGTATTATTTTGTTCTTTAACTAAACCTCCCCTATTTTATGCATTTGAAAAAAATTAAAAGTCAGTAGTAACTCTTTGGTAAGGGAGTAGGTTCTGCTTATACATCTAAAAACTTACTATTAGTTTCTGCTAAGACCTCAAAAGATTTTTTTAATATAAAAATGATAACCTATATTATTCTCATAATTTATTTGTGTAGCTTAATTTAAACCATATTTCCTTTTCAGACATTTGACAAATGTTTCCTGGGCTCTTCAGAAACAGCAGACGCCAATCGAGTGTTCTGTGGCCAAATGACATCTGTTTACCTTTTCAGTGAGGCTCTCAATGCTGCTCAGATCTTTGCCATTTATCAGCTTGGTCTGGGATATAAGGTAGTGTGGAATTGACTATAAAGCCCCCAAAGTTTAAATCTGATAATGTTCTTTATGGTAGATTTTAAGAATGTTGTGACACCTCTGTGCCTCTGAAAATATTTTTACCACTTCATCTTTTTATTAAATTGTTCTGTAAGCCTATGTATCTTCTCACAAACTACAAGTAAACATTAACCCAATTATTTAATCGGGTTCTTGTTTACATATCACAACTTCTGTGTTGATGGTTGGGAGAGGGATAACAACACCTTTCTCTGGCTAGGTTAACTTCCTCATTGAGGCTGAAAACTAGATCAAGTATTAAGTATTTGTTTTAGGAAAGTAGATTTGTAGTTGATTTTGCTAGTCAGTTTTCCTTGATGTGTGAAGTTAGTGCTGAAGATTAGTTTTGTTGCAATGATTTATTATTTGTTTTGTCACAGCCCTGAGGGGTACTAATTGAAGACTTATTCCCCAACAGCTGTACAAACAAACGCAGAAAAGATGGTTCCTATTCTGTCTGTTCCTCAATTATTAGTTCCTTCTGAGTGAACATTGTTGACTGTCATTCTGTTTCTTATCTAATGTATTTCTTCTACATTATCTACCATTTTGGCAATGTCACTCCTCAGGGGTCAAAAAAGAAATCTTGCAGTTTTAATTCTGTAGAATTGATTAAGAAACAATATTATTTTCTGTTAATAATTGTGTTCAAAACTGTATTTTCAATGTATATGATCTAATTTTTTTTAATTTTCTCTTCTTCAACCCTGCTTCTCATTCCAGGGAACATTTAAATTCAAGGCAGAAAGTGATCTCTTCCTTGATGAACATCACAAATTGTTGCTGTATGATGGCAAACTCTCCAGTGCTATTGCTTTTATGTACAATCCAAGGGCTACAGATGCACAGCTCTGTCTAGAGTCATCCCCTAAGGATAACCCTTCTATTTTTGTTCATTCACCACATGCACTCATGCTGCAGGTATATAAACATTTTCATAGATTTGGAGGATATAGATGATTTCTCTTTGAAAACCTGAAAATTGAATTTAACAGGGATTTGGATGAGATGGACAGTAGCTGCTGATACATGTATTTTCTTTTTTTCTCTCTGGGTCATCTCAGTTCTTTTCCTCTTGCAGTTCATAACACAGCTGAGCACTTTACTACCTCAGTTTCCAAAGCGATGTGGGTGGTGAGGACTCAATATTAGTTGATGAAATTACCAAGCCTGTGTATACTGTCAGGCCACGTGATGTTTTTCTGTGACCATTATCTGAATTACAACATCTGTGTTAACTGCAGTCAGGAAAATAACTCATCTTCTCTCATCTTACCTCTATTTCATAATTCTACTTCAGTTTGTAATGTTGTATGTATAGTCAGATGGACCTTTACCACACTGGTGTGTGGACATGGCATCTGCTTCTTGAATTAATATGGATGCACATCAGTTGTAAGAAAATGTTTCTTTAATGAAGGTTACAGCCTAAAAAATCTTAGTATTACTAAGAGACTGTGTTAACCTGTCAGAAACATTCTTCTTCCTAATTTGTCACACACTTCTGGTCCTCTGCAAATATTGCCTATCTCCAGCCCTTTGCCCTGTTGATATGATACTCTTTTCTTCCCTATGCTTTGAATGCATCATTCTTTTAATGTGCTAGAAGCATTTTCTAGAGTTTCTGTATTATTAAATGCTTGTTTTAGAGTTTGAAAGCTACCTCCTATATATTCATCTGAGTATCTACAGTGCAGATTGTCTCTAAAGCCAGACTGGGCATTTAGGGTGGCTGTAGCTGTATGTCTTTTTTTGGCAATAGTACAGTTTTGTATAGAAATTTTGAACTATTTCTAACAAACTTTTAATAACAGTTTCTCAAAGAGACATCTTTATTTCTTTTTTGTCAGGATGTGAAAGCAGTCTTAACACATTCTATCCAAAGTGCCCTGCACTCTATTGGAGGAGTGCAGGTACTTTTCCCTCTCTTTGCACAATTGGACTACAGGCAATATTCATCAGACCACGTAGACACAACTGTTTGGTGAGTGTGTTGTAGTTATTGTGTTCTGTTCTTTGTTTCTTTTTTTATGTGGATGAAATTACCTCTTGCTCTAATAAGCAAGTTAAATTCACTTGTGGAATAATTAGTTCCATCTAAAAACAAAAAGATAGTGTTGTTGTTCAGCATATAGTGAAGTATGTTTACTTTGTACTGAATTTTCTTTGACAGTTCATACAACCAAAAGGCACTCATTTTCTACCTCGCGTTTTGTTGTGTAACAGAATTATGGACAACTCTTTCTGAGCTGATTCTTGTCACAGAGAAAATCCATTGGGGAGGGCTTCTGTAGAAAGCCCTGAAAAGATGAAATTTTCAGTTATATTTAGTTGTTCCTTGGATTTTTTTTTTTTTTTTGTCTTCAGACATTATGGAAGATGGATCTTCAAAGCAGAATAGAAGAATGAAAATGTGATCTGTTTTCAGCTCACTTGTTAACGCTCTTGAAATAGTATTTTGATATTTGAAGTAAAACCTAAAACAGTCTAGAGCTGTCATTTTTCTTTCCTCTACTACTCATTACTGCTGAGCTTTAGGAGCGTATAAATCTTCTGGCTTTTCCTCTGGTTTCAGCACTGTTTCCACTCAGTCCAACTTCTGAACAGGCACAGAAACTGGTGTAGTTCCTCAGAGTAGTAATAAAGCAAAGGAATTGCTTTTTAGAATCATGGTTTATTTGTTCTGTTTCATTGCAATTGTAGTTTCATGGCTGTTGAAAGATGATCTACATCCATACTATTGTGAAGAGGGAGTGGTTACAATGTTCCTTCAGCCCATTTTGTACATCTCAAGACCTCTTCTGAGATGGCTCAGTCTTGTACATCTATGTGATGAGCTGAGGATTTGATCCAGATGCCAAGTAACCCATCAAGAGAGGGTTTTTCAGCTGGCTGGTGAAAATACTTGCTCATTGGAAAGCAAAGCAGTAGCAAGTGGAATAGCATTTGTCTCTGAACTTGAACTTCTGTAACTGAAACATGAAGCAGAGAGAACCACACACAGTGTTGCTTTTCTGCAAGAACGTGTTTTTAGAAGAATTTTGCTATAATCTCAGAGTCCAAAATTTCAAGTTAGAAATGCATTAATTAATAGCAAGAAATTAGAGCTATCTAAATTTAATCTTTGGTTTTAGAAATTCTGATCTAAGCACTTATTGCGTTACTTTTATTTCTGATCTTTGTGTTGGAAGAGTTAATTTGAAAATACTTTTTGTCTCATTGTGGTAACACTTATCTAAAATACTATATTTTTCAGTTCTACGTTATTGGCTTTCATCATGGAGTTGTTGAAGAACTCCATTGCTATGCAAGAACAGATGCTTTCCTGTAAGGGCTTCCTTGTGATAGGATATAGTCTGGAAAAGGTAAAGCAATACTTTTTTTATGTCTCGCATTAATGTTGTGGGTTTTGGGGGCAGAAATAATCTTCCTAGGCTGTTGCAGGGTTCTTTCTTAAGCAGATTTTCTTTTACAGTCTTCCAAAGCCCATGTTACACGAGCCGTACTGGAGTTATGCCTTGCCTTTTCAAAATACCTGAGCAACTTACAAAATGGGGTGCCCTTGCTGAAACAGCTGTGCGATCATGTTCTCCTTAATCCTGCAATATGGATTCATATCCCAGCACAGGTAAAATTGTTTATTCTTATGAATAAGGTACCTTTTTGATATATCTCTTCGGAAGTTTTGAGACTAAGGCTTGCCTGCCACTGTTAAAGATCCTGGCTCCCAGCAGAAATTACATAGAAACTGTTGTCAGGCTACTTTTGTGCATATAGTGGTCAAGTATTGCAAACTCCCAAAACATTCAGGCAGTTTGGAAACCTGCAGCACTCAGCAGAGCAGAGTGTGGTGACTTCTGGGGTTCCTGACCCAGTCAGCATTCGGATGGATTAATAGGCAAACCACAGCAATTTTTAAAAGAAACCATGATGGGTGTCTAATTTGAAGTCTTTGTTGAAACTGATGTTGTCCCTGAAGAGTTCTTCTGTTTTAGTGAATCTTTGCTCTTTGTGAGTGAACTGTTTGGATTGGAGCTTTCCAATTAATTCTACTTTAAAAGTAGTTTCAAGTTTAAAAGTAAGTTTCAAAAATTTCTGGATATAGTGTATATACAAGGGAATAATTAATGGAAAACCTTGTGTAGGTTATTGGTTTTTCAGGAAGAAATTGTAGGATTACTCATGGCTTGGAATTTACTATATTTAAGTCTATCTCTTGTTTTAAGATCTTTAAAAGGTGTATTTTGATGTAGTACAGCATTTTCAGTCCTTTATTCTTGGAGAGGACTTAAAGCCCTCACACTTTTTAAGGAATATTGCTTTGCTTTTTAAACAGATCATTTCAAAGTTTTATGTTAATCCTTTGTCAAACTTCAAAAAAAACATGAAATGTGGTTATACAAAGCAGTCATTCATTTCAGGTGCTGAACTATTATCAAGAATCAACACTGTGGCATAAATATTACAGATAGCTTACAAAAGAATTATTTCCTCTCTGCCAATAATTGTACTGGACATTTCATTTGTCCTTTCTTTATGTTGCTCTACAAAATATAACATTTTATTAGTATCTTGAAATTTCTGGTAGCTAAGTGTTCTGGTAGCTATTGTTCTAACTGCAGACATATGAAACAATTGGTAAGATCATCTGTGAAGGAGGATAGGAGTGTACATATTTTCTTTCAATATGTGAGCCAGCAACATGCCTATAAGGCCAAGGTAGCTAACAAGATCCTGGGCTTCATTAGGCGGAGTGTACCCAGCAGGTTGAGGGAAGTAGTCTTGCCCCTCTACTCAACGTTGGTATGACACATCTGGGCTGCTACATCCAGTTCTGAGCTCTCCCCAGTATAAGGGAGACATAAACATGTTGGAGCGGGGCCAGCAGCAGGCAGAGGAGATGAAGGGACTGGAGCATCTGACACATGAGGAGAGGCTGAGAGAACCAAGACTATTCAACCTGGATAAAAGAAGGCTCAGGCAGGATCATCTTGTTGTGCCCAAATACTTAATGGGGGAGGGAAGACAGATCTAGATTCTTTGTGGAGGCCATTGAAAAGGAGGAGAAGCAATGGGCACAAATGTAAAGACAAGAAATACCACGTAAATGTAAGAAACAACTTTCTTACTGTGAGGATGAGCAAACCGGAGCAAGTTGCTCAGAGAGGTTGTGGAGTGTCCATCTTTGAACATTTTCAAACCCAGCTGGGCACAGTCCTGAGCAGTTTGGGGTAGTTGACCCTATTCTGATCAGGGAGTTTGTATGATCTCCAGAGGTGCCTTCCAACCTTACCTATCTGTGATTGTGTGAATGTTGGGCTTTCATGTTCTTTCAAATGTGCACCACCTTTAAAAAACAAACAGCAACAAAACCCACAACAATCTATAGTTTTAGAAATAAAATCATTTTTTTCATCAGTAAGTAAGAGCTTTCAGAGTTTTATGACTATGCTGAGAAATTCTATTCCTTTAAGAAACTTTAATATATGAAATTTAAGAATGCAGTTGCTTGATGTGCTCTAATTTTCCTTTAATGATTTTGAATCTCCTAACTGGGTGTTGTAGGTTCAGCTGATCCTGTATACTTATTTATCTACGGAGTTCATTGGCACCGTTAACATCTATGGTGCAATCCGGAGGGTTGGGACCGTTCTTTTGGTCATGCATACCCTGAAGTATTATTACTGGGTAGTGAATCCTCAGGATCGCAGTGGTATAACTCCCAAGGGCGTAGGTATGTATTAATTTCTACTCTCACAAGCTAATGTGTGTTTTAAGCAGTACTGTATGCAATGTATAGAGAAGAACTATAAGTGTTTCAGATACTGTAATGGAATGGGTTTGCTGGAACAGTTCAAGCAGAGTCCATAGGATATTCTTGAAAAAGGTCTTTTTAAGAAACCAATGAAAACATTTGAGGAAAATAATATCCTCTGTGATCAAAGACCCACATGAAATAATTCTTGATGGAAGTGATTGTAGAAATGGTAGGGTTTTAAAAGGGTAGACTTGCGCCTGGTTGCAAAGAATATTTTGTAGTATTAAGCGTCCTGTAAGTAGCAAAGCTAAATTATTTGCGTATTTAGTGAAAATATGAATTTACTTAATTATTTTTTGAACTGATTTATTGAGCCTAAGGAAAGTATATACGTAGGGTAGTCTTATTTAAATTAATAGCTGATTTTCACTAGGCTGGTCTGTATTGAAAATAACTGTTCTTAAACCAAATATTCCTGTGTGCTTATCCTGTATAGGATACATACGCTTGTCTAATCACTTGCATTTGCTACTTGATTTGCTTTTCTCTGATGAATAAGATCATAAAAAATGTGAACCTATGAGGAAATGTAAAAAATACTCCTAGAAATTTACTTGCAACTGTTCACTTGCTTTTGGTATGAAAGCTTTTACTTGGCTTTGACATTTGGTTGCACCTGTTGTTTTAACCCTGCCTCTCTTGGGAACTTCTCAGTGTTTGAGTATTCAAAATGTTTTAGTGGAGGTCTGCTCTGCACAGAAATGGCAGAAGCAAGTCCTCCTGACTTGGAATCTACAAATTAAGTCTATGGCTTTCAAGGTAATCTTCAGATATGGCATTGTAGGGTTGATTTTTATTGTGTGTGTAGCCTGTGTGTAATAAAGGCATGTAGCTCTTCCTTTCAGCTTCAGTAGAAGAACTTTTAAAAACAATTTTAAACTGCAAAAATCATCTGGGAATTGTGACAAAGTTCTCATATCAATCTTTTTCTTTGCATGAAGTTGGTTCATAGGTCCTGCAAACAAATGATCAAATTCTGAAAAGAATGTAGAGTGTAGAAAACCATATTTAATAAAAGTTTACTAGAACCTCACTAGTCAGGGATTTTACTAATAAATAGTAATAGAATGTATTACTACTATTTTGTAGTTAAAAGTGAAAGAAAAATAACTGCCTAGCACTGTCTTCTTCACACAGTGAGTGCCTTTTATGTTCTGTATGTTAAAATGTATGCTATGCTATTAACCACTATTAATTTGCATTCCATGTATCTACTTTTCTTTCTTCGTAGATGGGCCACGGCCTACTCAAAAAGAAATTTTATCTTTGCGAGCATTCTTGTTGATGTTTGTTAAACAGCTAGTGATGAAGGTAGGATATCCAAATCTACTTTCATAAGGAAATCCACTTCAATATAATATTTTTCCTAAGCATGTTGAGTTTTGTAAACAAACAAGTAAATAGAAATACCATATAAGGTGCATCTGTTGTTGTGGCTCTTGCCACAGACAGCAGTGCTGGAAAATGCATTTTTCTCCTCTTTAAGCTGTTTTAATCAAAAATAGAGCTGTTACATTGTTACCTTAGAAAAAAGAAAATGCCACATTTTCTGAAGTGCTTCAAGACTAAAGAGCAGTATTTGACATTATATTCTGTGGGCCAGTTGGACAGAGGGGGGGATGAGAGAGAGACTACCAATACATTTTACAACCATTTGTTACGCAGTAGAGGAATACAGAAATTCAGCAGCTCTACTGTGTATAGAGTTGTCTTAACCCTTTCCTATTGTAAGTTTTGACTTCTCTCTTCTTCCTTCCCTCCTGTATGCCATGTCTTCTGTGTTTGAATCTAGCTCCCTTTCCTTTCTTCCTCTGTGTTGCTAATGGACCCTGTGCTGCTATCCAGAGCCCCAGCAACTGGAGGAGTTTTATTTATTTTTTTTTGTCAGAGATTTATAGCTTGGACAGTTTAGGATGGAATTCCACAAAGATAGTAAAAGATGTTCGTGATAAAATGCTGATTTTTTTCTGCAAATTTTCTATTTGTACACAATGGTGCAAAATCTTTTGGGGAATTCTGAGACTGACTTTAAAAAATGAAAGCCCTAGAAAAGAAAAAAATGTGCTCTTGATCCTGTTCTTAGAAACTTTTTGTTTTTATTTTCACCAAAAAACCCTCAAGGCATATTCCTGATGTTAAATCATTTATGGCTTTTAATTCCTGTGAAATTGAAAGCAACTGAAGTTAGGATTCCATAGTAGAAAGTCAGATGCGAAGTTGGCTATAGGCCTAGCTAACAGGTATATAATTAAACATCCAGGTCTACTATGAATCCTCTTTGCAACCTTAATTTAATTATTTTACTAATGGAAAGCACTCAGTTCATATTCTATGTATCAATTAACATGCACTGTTATGTTACTGTAGCAATTTCTTATACTATGTTACTATCCAGCCTATTTTTACACCTGTATTGGAGTTGTCTTAATGTACTTCTTCTAACCTTCAGTGGGTCCTTTCTGTGCAGATGAAAAGCTATCTTCTATGTATGAAACTATTATAGAACCAAACGAAAGTGAATTTGCCTTGTGAGACTTGCATTGTATAACAATAATGGCTTGTAATGATGCTCTTTTGGGAATGATTCTTTTGTACTTGAAAGATGATGCTTAAAACTTGATTATTTTTAAAGGACTATGGAATAAAAGAAGAAGAATTGCAGGCAATCCTCAATTATCTACTCACTATCCATGAGGTAATTTTTTAATGTTTGTTTTTCTGTGCAATACTTCTGCAGTTTGTGATCACAAAAGTATCTGTATTTCCAAGTATTACCTTCTTTATGCCACAAGATGGCTCTGTAGAGGAAGTAACAAATACTATTGTAGTGTGCCGAACCGCCAATATTCTTGCAGTGATTTAAGCACTATGTTCAATGTTAAATTGAAGTTCATTAAGCCAGTAAATCAGAATGGTTTCCTATGTTGTTCTAAAAACCGATTTGCCAAGCAGAAAAACAGATGGTGAGACTGACTTAAAAAACAAAAAACAAAAAACAAAAAACAAAAAACAAAGACAAAATGTTGTTTTATGCTGCCTAAGTAATATTTTTTGTTTTGTTTTTCAGTCCTTTTTATTTTGCTTCTTAAATAAAGCAATAAAATTGAAAACATGCATTAAAAAATAAAGATGTATGTTAATGGCATCTACAAGAAGCATATAAACTTAATTGGGAGAAAATGTTGGTTACCACTGATACGTCTGCATCTTCATATTTTAGCACCAGGAAAAGGCACTTTATGCCAGATGCAACATCAAAGACAAGGGAAATGGGGACATAAATCTAACTGATCTCATCTCTGTAAGGGTGCTTGAAATGGGTAAAATAAGGAATTAATTGAACTTCAAGCAGTACAGATTTTCTTTTTCTTTTCTGTTTACACCTATATTTTTCTTTTATTCTCTGTGCTTGTTACTGGTCCATACGCTTGGCAGTATCATGGTGAAGCAACTTAAGTCATTCTACTTCATATGGAGATGTAAAAAATAAGACTCTTGGTAACATATAAGAGTAAACCAGAATAGCAAAAGCTTTATGTGGCCTTCAGATGAGAAGGTTATATTTTTAACTTTTAAAGTTTGCATGGTCAAGTCTACAACGCCGAATCCTAAAGAATTAGGTATCTAGTGTATATTCGGAAAAAAACACCAATAAAAAAGTAAAATTCAGCCTTATCATAGGGCTTATTCATCAGTGATAGCGTATGTGATAAAAGCTAGTAGTGTCTTTAGGTGAAAACAGTTCTTCAGAGGGATGTAAAATAGATTTTCTGATAGGGAAAGAATCAGAATACTTCTTCAAAAGTGGAAAATTCTGGCAGCGTTCCTTTTAATACCATGAAGAATGGGAAAAGAAAAAACAGTTGCATTTTGCTACTTCATAGGTTATTTTTAGTTATAATTAACTTGGAACAAATTCATAAGATGTAGTTTGAAGTGCTTTGGACTATTAGTGTGAAAACTTTATTGAACAGCTTGAATTACCCACTTTAAACATTGCCTGTGGCAAGCTGTGGTATTTTTTTTTCCTAGGGTGGACATTTATTAGTAGAGATTTTGTGTTAAACACCACCCTCTGTCCCAGAAAACGTGCAGCATTTATTTCTAGCTCCTGTGCAGTAAAAGAGAGGGAAATGTGCATACAAATGAGTATGTGCATGGAAGGAAATAACATAGTCTAATGGTCCATTCCCTGTCAAAGGCTTACTTCCAAGACACAGATGTGTCACTTTTCACTCTATAAAAGAAAGTATTTTTTTCATAATATTTTCTCCTGGTTACGTGCACTTGCCTTCCAGGTCTATAGCTCTTTTGATCCTGGCCTAATTGTTTTGGTCCTTGGTTTACTATTAACTCTCCAGATAATTTTGAATTATTTTGTAGTGATACTTTTAACCAAAACAATGCCCTAGCATAGATGCATTTTAATTCAAATGTATAACTTTTATTCAACAGGATGACAATCTAATGGATGTCTTGCAGTTGCTTGTTGCTCTGATGTCAGAGCATCCAAGTTCTATGATCCCTGCTTTTGATCAGAGGAATGGATTACAGTAAGTTGAATTTTGTAAGTGGGAAAGGAAATAGTATTTTGACCATACTGTTGCTTGCTAGAATTCCCATGAAATCTGAAAGGTCCTCATCAGTGCATGTGTTGCAGTCTCAGACTCCTCCTCTTGGGAGATTTTTGCATCCAGGTGTTCTTTTGACAAGAGGTGATGTTGGATTTATCATCAATGAGGCCTTTGTAAAAATGTTTCCAAGCTGCTGGTTGTGCTTAAACAGGTAGTGATCAATTTGAGTTAGTCCATACATAGAAGTTAAGTCTTCATCTACAAGCATTTAGTCTTTTGCCTCCCGTTCTTGCATATGTTTTTGGAATGGGAAGGTTTGACAAAAAATGTTTCAGGTTTCTTCTTATCTTTGTTAGCTTTTTTTTAAAAATGCGTTATCAGAGCATTATCAGACTTTAGCAGAAGAAACCTTTTATTTGTTTAAATTGTCACTTTGTTGTGGACTGTTCAGTCTGTGTTCCCAACAAAATGAAAGATACTGCTTAACACTACTGTGATATAAAATAGGGAAAGTAGCAAATTCTACCAACAGTAAAAGCACAGGAAAAGATCTGCTAGAAAAAAGCTCTTGTGACGCTGATTTTTTATTGTAGTTCTTAGAGAGTCATCACATTATTGAACTTCTCTAATTTAAAATGAATCTGCCTGGACATGGCAGGGAAAAGATTGGAACAGGCAAGCAAATAGAAGAACAATTCCTAGAAGAGTATGTAGAATAGTAATTCTCTTGCTATGTAAAGGCAGAGTCTCATTTCATACATTTTGTTGCACCTATTGGTTAACCCCCATTTATACATACATTTTTTTCAGTTGCCCTTTCTCAAGAGACAACATTCAGGCACGTTCATAATTGTTTTCTTCCTTCTTAGTGCTAGGCTGTGTTTTTTTTTTTACCGATTTTCTTCAGCTTTGACTTCATTTGTATGGTAATGTATTATGCTATGGGAAACTAATAAAAACTCTAAATAATAAAGTATTTGAATGTCATGTTGGGTCTCCAATGTAATATGTTTGTTTTTATTTAACAACTGGCAGTAGACATTTTCTTTTTTATTAACTAGTATATGGGCAAGTCAGTATGAATAGTGAGTCCACTGTGAGAAATCATTTTGCTTTCCTGTCTCGTTTGTTACATGCCTTGCTCTGGTATCGTCTCCAGTCACTTAATGGGTTGCTTGTACTCTTAGTGATATACCTGCTCTTTGCAATTTTTTATTAGTTAAAAATTTAAAATGAACCTATCTGAATAAATAATTGTACAAAAATATATTTTTAATTTAATTAGGTAACCCTCATACTGTTAAGAAAAGCAGGGAGATGGATTATGTCCATTGGATGAACAGGGTATATTTGGCATGCTCAGTGGTTTGGTTCTGTAGTTGATGTGCTTGCAGCTTTCTTCAAGATAAATTATTTGTTGTAAATTACCTTTTTTTAATCACTCTTGGGATTTAATTTAAGTTCTAATATAGAACTAGATTTTATTTGTCTTAGTTGTCTTAGGTGAGGTGTCCTGGATTTCTTTATCTGTTCCTGTCTTTAGCTATGTAAAAGGAAAGTAATATATAAGTAGTGGTGAATGCTCACTTACATATAGATAAGGTCTGTATATTCTGGGTAAGTCCTTTGAACTGTTTATGACTGACTGAACTAAAATGCAGTGTTGTAACACGGAATATTTTTGGAAAGGCTCTAGAATCACTGAGATCTTTATTATAATAAAGCTATGCAAATTTCCTCAAGAATGTATTCAGGAAAATATACATGAAAAGGTCCAATAAGGCACTGTGCCTTCTAATCCAATATAATTGCTATGGAACATTAGGACATTATTATTATTATTATTATTATTATTATTATTATTATTATTATTATTATTTTGTAGAGAGAGCTTAGTAGTCCTTGTTGTTGTAATCAAATCAAATTTGGCAGATTCAAAGATCTGCCCAATATCGTGGGCTATAGCTGCATCAAAACCAATCTTCATGGTGGTGAGAACTGTACTGTCTGAAAAAGAAATGAAAAAAGTAGATGTAACTGATAACAACATGAGAACTAAAACTAAAGTTGTTTATGGGAGATTTACGAGCATTGAGAAAACATTGCATTCGTTATTTTTCACAGTGATAGAAGATCAATATTAGAACCTTTCACTATCTCAATAAATGTGTTTTATTAAAAGATTAAGTTTTAATTAGTAACAACAACTGTTTTTTATTTATGAACATAGTAAGACGTTAGTAGCACTTAAACATGGATGAATACATAGTAAGCATGCACTGCAAATTATTATTTAGAAGTTAAGGTAAATACTAGTCTGATTTATTTCAGGAAGTAGAAGATGTACACGATGAGATCTGTGCGGTATTACAGATTAAATTAGTAATGTCAAATATAGTTAAGGTTTCTGGACTTCCCACTGTAAGATGGCATTTCTAGTTGTTGTTAATTTATCTAACTTTCATCTGTTGTGTGGATATTCTCCTTGCTGTGTTGACTAAACCTGTTTTGTACCCTGCAAAAACTATTTTAGAACTGTTCGGATAGCTAAGTCTAGTACTTTGCTACAAATGCCCCTCACTGTCTGAAAGTTGCTTAGTGGAGAATTGTTAGCAGGTATAGAGCAGGAGTTTGGCACTGCAGGTGTGGCGAGAGTCTCTGAGTAGACCATGGTCAGCAGGATGGGGAGGAGAACCATAAGAGCACATCTGAGAAAAATCTGTGGGTTGAGATGAAGACAGTTGAATAAGTGGAGGAAAAGAGGGGAAAATGAATGGTGCAAAGGCAGTCACTTGGCACTTCCTGGAACTAGTTTGATGCCCAGCCAGTGTCTGAGCAATGACTACCTGGGAAAGATTCCCCCCAGTTTTATTGCTGAGCATAATGTACATGTGTCATGGAATATCTCTAGTCAGTTTGGGTCAGCTGTCCCAGCTGTATACTTCCTACTTCTACCTCAGCCTACTTCAGGGATGGGCAGAGAAGGTCTGCATGCTGTGCAAGCAGTGCTCAGCAATAGTTAAAATACTGGTGTCTTATCAACACTTCTGGTCACAAATCAAAAATGCAGCACTGTACAGGTTGTTCTGAAGAAAATTAACTCCATCCCAGGCAAACCCAGTATAGACTCACACTATTGTCTGATGTGCTTTTCCATGAAAGCTTCTCCCAGTTGTTGAAGCAGTAAGCTGCTGAAATCTGCTTATGGCTCTTGCAGTATGAGCTGGAGATGCACTTCTTTGAAAGTAGGGTGTCAGTCGGTTCACTCCAGTCCTTGTGGTGCTGGACATGAGAAACGAGAACAGGTTTGCACAGAAAGGTACAGAGTACAGGAGACAAAGGTCAATGCGGATAATATTGAAAGGACAGGTAGGAGGGAAAGAGATACAGGCTTTGCACACCAAGCGGAAAGGTTTGTTGTTGGTAAAGCACGTATTGCTGGAGGGTGTATTCCTTCATCTAAGGTCTGTGGTCAGGTAGTGCTCTATTGTCAGCAGAGATCTCTGGAGGCACTGGATAAGTCTTTTAGAATCACCTGTAGCAGCTGGTCAATAAGGAAAACAACTCCTACCAACTAGCTTAAGGTGTGGATGCCTACAGCAGCAGAATTCTAACAGTGAACTGTTCAGCTTTTTTTGAAAATACAGGTAAACTACATTGAAGACTATTTTACTTTTGAAAACTCCTTCTTGTGGTTACTAAATTAAGAACTCTGAAGTTAGAGACTTCTGAAATATGGGCTGTTCAGGAATTTTAATTTGCCTACTCCCCTTTTCTACACTAAACAAATTTTAATATAATTTAACCCACTTTTGATTCAATGAATAAGGTAAATTTCCTGAGAAGGAATGCTGCTTTAAAAATGTAGAGATGAGAAGCTTTCTAGTAATCTGGGACAGTTGAATGGGCAAATGATCCTGACATAACTTAATGCTGCTTTGGAGAATGGGTTGCCAGGCAGATCATTTCCAACGCATGTCCTTAGTTGTCGCTAATTATTGGTTTTTAATTTTTCTGTGGCTCCAACCTGAGAAACCTGATTTCTAGAAGACATGAGTATTTGCTAGTATAGCTGTGTTCAGCAAGAGCCTCCTTGTATAAAGAGGGTTGTATAAATGAATTCCTTTTCAAGGCCCTTGTATTTCGACTAGAATGCTACCTTTATTGTCTGCAAATGTTAGTGGTAGTAAAAAAATAAATAAATTCATTCGTCACTGTACCTATACAGCCAGGTATACATTAAAAGAATTGCTTGTTTAGTTTTCTGGGTAAATATCAGATTAATAAAGCTTTGCATATAGGAATCGCAGTAGCCTTTTTACAGATCTATATCTATCTATGTATCTATCTATCTATATATATGCTTTAGCTATTGATATTTGGGAGATGGTTAAATTTGACTATAAAATTTTTAAATCTAATTATAAAATGTGAAATCAGAAACTATTGTGCAGTTGATTTTATTAATAGTCATCCTTTTAAAATAGCCTCAGAAAAACTCATTTGCGTTTTACTTCAGTTAATTTTCCAAGCCAAAAACTGCTGTATATTTCAAATATTTTAGGAAGCCTTATGTTTTCTCTGCTTAGGGTTGTCTACAAGCTTCTAGCATCAAAAAGTGAAGGCATCAGGGTGCAAGCTCTGAAAGTGATGGGATATTTCTTAAAGCATCTTGCTCCAAAGTAAGTACTGGTTTAAGTCTATCAAAAAGAAAAAAGAGAAGAAGGGAAAAAAAAAATGCAATCATCTTATGACACTTATAAAATCATGTACATATAAAATCACATATATGTGGTATATATGTTTATATGTACATCATGTATTTGAGTGTATGCATTTTTTTGTAAATAAAATAAAACTATGTTGGTGGTTAATAATTAAATACACTTCACCAAATAGCAGCTGCTATTCTTTAAGTACTCTTCACTTTGTCATTAATCCATTTCTGACATGGTTGTATTACTAGTGTCTAGGTATTATCGCTTCCTTATCAAGTTCATTTATTTCTTACTTGCATTGTCTGCCTGCTTTTTAAAGTGTACTTTTTGCATAATACCAGTGAAATCAGTAGCAAGAATTAGACTGTTGAGATTGAAACCCATATTGCTTACTGAAAATTAGGTTTCAGATTTCTCAAATGGCTTTTTAAACCTTCTTAATAAAATTGGTTAAAACTGCGCTAATATTGAACAAATTTACTAATTTTTTTTTTCATGTGCCTGGTTGCCTGTGTGTCTAAGCCGTTTTGTGATGTGAATTTAACTAAGATAAAAGACTATATGTGGTTGTCATGGCTCAAGAGTCAAAGCAGATAAATATTTATCTTTACTCTACAACAGAAGAGTATTTTACAAATACATAAAAGTTTTTGCCCTTTTACTGAGGTGACTAATGTAGGAATTGCTAATCATTCTCAGTTGAGCCTGCTTGGTAATTTACCTGTGAAATTATTTGTAATTCAGTCATGACCTTCACGTCTGTGTTACTAAGGCTATGGACATACATCAGTGCTATTTGTCCTTACTTTGAATAGTGGAAGTGTTGCACAGATTTCTCCACTATTTTTTGAGATATATTTTATCAGCATGTTTTTTAAATTTGTTTCTTTTTATCGTGGAAGTCATGAAATTGTGGAGCTGTGACACACAGTGTGATACTGATATTCATTAGCTGAGTTAGCTGGGAACTTTGCTACAATGCTAGATAACGCTTGAGATCGCTGTCCATGGTTAAAACGTGTTTTTGAGATAAATGAGGACAAAGATGTATTTGCCTTAATGTTTATCAAGAAAGGTGTGTTCCATCTTTTTGGGCCCATGAGTGAGTGGACCACATTTATGAAAAAAAAGATGTCTGTCTTCAGGGAGTGACTAGCACTTCCAGAATTGTTACACTTGCACTTTTCATTACCCCAAAGTGAAAGATTTAAGGTGCCAAAAACAACACCAAAAAAAATGTTTTCAGTAATTTTAGATTTTTGAGGCATATTTTTTAGCTATTTTAATATGTAAGCTTATTTTATCTTTCTGTACAATTTTAGGAGAAAAGCTGAAGTCATGCTTGGACATGGATTGTTCTCTTTGTTGGCTGAAAGGCTGATGCTTCAGACAAGCTTAATCACCATGACCACATACAATGTCCTATTTGAGGTAGTAATATACTGTAGTTAGGATCCAATCTTCATAATTATTTGTAAGACATTGTTAGAAAATTGCTTACATATTTGTGCTGATATGTTCCAGATGACACCAAAACCTTTGTGTGATGTAGCTGAATGCTGCTTTTTTTTTTTTTTTTTTTTTTCCCAAAGCTCACTATTTCATTTTTTTTGGCCTAAGTTGGTTATGCTCATTATGAACAATTCTAGATAATAAGTAAGGTGAAAATATATTACTGGATAATAAGTATAACTATGATGAAATGATGATGCTGTGTAAAAGATGGATCCAACTATTTTTCAGTAGGCTCTCCTTATGGACATTGACGTGGCATCTTCTTTCTTCTCTCTAGATTCTGACTGAACAGATTTGCACACAAGTGATACATAAACAACATCCTGACCCAGATTCAGCAGTGAAGATACAAAATCCTCGTAAGAATTTATATAAATTTCCAAGTGATACCAGAATAAAAGTCTTCTGAGAGTGCTTATTAATTACTTTCACCAGTCTTAATTCTAATCTCAGTTATACACAGGTTTTCATAAAAGAGATGAGATAATGTACATTTAGTTGGAGCTATTTAGGAAGCAAGTCTTCAGTCTTTTGAAAGGCATTTTACATGTCTAACTGTGTATGGAGTTCATAACTCACCCCTTTTGGCTGTGCAGTCATGTTATGAAATAGTTTTTCAAGACTTGTGTGCACAGAATATTTTGATTTAATACATGTTAAGGTTCCAGCACAATTCTGATTGCATTATTTAGTGATGCCAGACTAAATTACGTGAAATACGGAAACAGCCTTCATTTTAAATTACCTTCAGTGCAACAATGCTAGATGGAAAGTAGGGGAGAAATGTATCTGCTCACTCTTTTGCTTAGGTTACTTTATGGAAAAATATCTTGATATGAAACTTTAGATGTCTTTTGAACTAGGAGGAAATACTGACCTCCTTTCTTGATTTCTATGCATTATTAATATACTCTTTATACAATACAATAGAGTTACGGTAGCTTTGGGAGTTTGGCTTTTTTTTCTGGAGATATATAGATTTTTTTAACTTCATAGCTGCTTTGTTATTAAATGTAGGTCACAGTTGTGGGTTTGCTTCATGTGGAAAGTGGGGATGAGTAAGGAAAGCAAAGCAGATGGAGAAGAAAAATCTGGTTGTAGTGTCATATGCTTTATGGTAAATCCGTATGAAGCAGATGTGATGAGATTTGTATACTCTTAATATTTTTGAAGTTGGCATTTACTGCTGTGATTAATACAGCTTATTTGCAGTGTAAGGTTTGAGTGTGGAATTAGGGACAACTGACTTATAGATCAGTTTTTTAAGATTGGTGCTGATTTTAATACAAATTTAGAGAAATTGTACAAGAGGGAACTAACACAGTGATTGTGTACAAATTGCATCTTAGTTGATTTACAAAGTGAACTTAATTTTTTTAAAGTAACAAGAACAGCGAATGTCCCATTGCTTCAAAAAGATAGCCACAGTTTTGGCTGTTTACGTGGAAAACAAAAAACAGTATGTTCCTAGAATATAACGAGAGGTGAAACTTAAAATAAGGAAGGTTTTGTACCCGTCCTTGAACATAATTTTATAACAAAAATTGTCAAGAACTATCATGAGTTGGTCGCATTGTTTGAAAATTCACACTTAATAAAGGAGAGCAAAATTTATGAATTTTTCTCATATGTTGATTTTATACATGATGTATTATGTGAACTTTGTCTTCTTAGAAAAAGGTTCTGACACGTTCTGATACTGGCTTGTTTTAAAGTCATTTGTCATTCAGTAACATTTGTGCTCCTTAAACCTGGTAATTCAAAAAAATTCCAGATTAATTTAACTCTGTTTCAGTTTTCTTCAGCTGCATAGGCCTGCAAATCCCCCTGAAGGGTGAGCAGGTTTGTGAACTCTCTTAGAAAAAGGGATTTGTAATAGTTAAATCTTCTACTCAGATAGAGATTTGCTTCTTTTCAGTGTGTGTATATATTATGTAGTATTATTTTTCTTGTAGAAATCAGCATACAAACAGTATTGGAAGGTGTCCAGTGTTTTAAACTGTGCTTAGTACTAATATTTCCTTGCTCATTAACTGTTTTACAGAGATTTTGAAGGTTATTGCAATCCTGCTACGTAATTCTCCACAGACACCAGAAACTCTGGAGGTTCGGCGAGCATTTCTCTCAGATATGATTAAACTTTTTAATAACAGCAGAGAAAATAGGAGGTAAGATGACTTACTTTATGCCCGTATATACAAATATGCAGTGTAAGTAACAAGGTATGCTAGTGGATTAGCCTGGTTAAACAGACAGAGCTGTTCAGCAAATTCTGTAATATAGTTTTTGATACATAAAATTAGATAATCTTACATACAGCAGTGGTTTTAAAGATTTTGGATACCATACTTGGCTGATTATATATTTCTAAGATGTATTTTAAAATTTGATTTAATAACGTGTGTGTATTTTGCAGGAGTTTGTTGCAGTGCTCTGTCTGGCAGGAGTGGATGCTTTCTCTTTGCTGTTTTAATCCTAAGACTTCTGAGGAACAGAAGATAACTGAGATGGTGTATACCATATTTCGAATTCTTCTCTACCATGCAATCAAATATGAGTGGGGTGGCTGGCGTGTTTGGGTGGATACGCTGTCTATTACACATTCAAAGGTGAGTGTTTGAAATAATTGGGAAATTTTGTTATGCAATATAATTAATTTTCGTGTCTTAAAGTGGTAGATCATACAATTTGATAGTCTTGTAGTGAAGATCAGTATTTAAAATAAATAAATAAATAAAAACCAAGGTTTGTTTCTGTTACTGGATATAAATGTTTCAAATATTTGACAAAAAAGTATTAATTTTGTTATTTGAACACTTCAAACAAATATGTTTTGTTGTTGTTGCTGAAATAGTTAGAGTATTGATTTTTACAGAAAATGGCACAAATATTTTGGAAAGCGAGAACCGTTTGAGGAGCATTTTCTGAATAATTTTATTGTTGGTGTGGGTTTTCAGTAATGGAATGAACACAAGGGGGCGCACCGTATCTATTCATAAAAATACCTTTAAGCAACATGAAAAGGCTGTAAAACAAACCAGTAAAAAGCAAAGATATCAAAGTTAAGACAGATGCTTCAGCTGTTAAGCTGTCATGGGATGCAGAGTGAGAACGCAAATCCTTGCAGTATGAGAAAGACTATTAGCCTTCTTCTTTTTGTTGTTGTACTTGCAACTAAAATTATATTCTCATTATTTGTGGATCTCCAAGCAAATAACAGTAATATAAAATATAACTGCCCTACCTTTTTCTTAACCAAAAATTGAGGCCAATGTGAGCCTTGTAATAATTACGGTTTATCAGAAATATTTATTGAAGATGACTTAAACTTTAAATTGCATCTTTCTAAATGCATGGAAGTTAACCACGTAAAAAGAGAACATCTGCAAGTCTTTGAATCCTAGTGATCATTTTATGATGTTAAGGAATCGTTAGCATTTGAGGGTCCTTGTTTTGTATGAATTACTCCAAGAAAGTTGGTCTTTGTAGACAGTAAGAATACTGTTATTTGGCAGTTCTGTTTATTCATAATATGCATAGCTTGATTGTGGTTATTTGGCTATGGAGACACAAATGTAGAAATCTATATAATAAAAGTGCATAGAATAATATCATTAAGCAGGCACTTGGCTAAATGGATTCCAGGTGTGAAGAATAAAGTGCCAAATTTTAACCCTTTACAAAGATTACATTTTAGTTATTGAAATACCCTTAATCATCCATCTTTTCTGTTGGCTGTGCAGTCCTCAAATCTGTTTGTTCTCTTTACCTCAAGACACAGAGGGTGTAGGTGGAGTATATCGTTCAATGGCAAGTTGTAGCCAGTGTGAAGATCCCTGATGTACTCTTACAGAAACTGGCATAATTTAAAACATTTCTGTGCTTGTTTGGAATTGCTGGGAAACTAAGCCTGGGAAAAGATAGAGAGGTGAAGAAAGACCACCTTTTTACCTCTGTTATACAGGATTTTGGTGTATTGAATTTAAAAATTACCTTCTCCATATTCTATAAGCTTTAGCTCTATTCTTTAACTTGTTTATGAGTTGTAAGATAACTCAATGTATGAAATCCCATTTAAATGGCTTCTGTATGAAAGTAATAATATAGATTTTTTGTCAGTATCTTAATTTAGTGACTTAATGTGGCTAATCAATGGTCTAGAGTTCATAGACTTAAATCTTTTTGTTGTTGCCTATTTTTTTTTTTTAAGTGATCCCGTGGACAAATATTATGACGAGATCTGGTTTTACAAAATACCAAAAATATGAGATACAGGTTATGATACTTCTGACCTTTTTTTGATGAAGGCTGTGTATGGTTTTTATGCAGTACCATGGCAAGTGAGAATATGATGTGCTTTATGAGAATATGTGCTTTATGAGAATAGTGAGAATATGATGTCCTTTCATATTCAGTTCCTGGCATGCTGGTATAGCAAGGTATCCTTGGTGGTAGAATTAACTTATTGTATCAGTTGCCCCAAGTCTGACTTGTTGGCTTTCTGGTTAATATGTAAGGATTTTTTCTTCCTCCAACCTAATTTGGAGGAAGTTGAACAATGGCAAGGTTGGAAGTGTGCGATTTCAGGCAGTGCTAGCAGCAGAGACATATAGTAATTTTGAAGGAATTAAAATGAATTTGAGGGAGATAATTTTGTTTGAACGTTGGTGCTAATATTATCCACCTCAACAAAAACAAAGGAAAATGATTAAACAACAAAAGCAACCAAAAACTAGCTTAATAACAGCAGGATGAATAATACTGCAATGATCAAAGGTTTTAAAATGGGATTTTTTTCACCTTTTTATGCTTTTACTATTTTAAGGTTTTTAATAAATAATATTTGCATTTTATGCAGCTAGCGGTAAAAAGCTAGGTGATTTTTCATAGCTGTCTTTTAATTATATCAACATAAATCACGATGAATTGCTAAAAAGCTCCATGGCAAAACCTTACTAATCACTTGAAGATGTCCTTATATATCAATATCTAATGATAATGAATTTTTAATCTGTCTAATTTTATTTATAATATTCTTGTATCCTGTTATACCAATATTGAGATTCATATAGAATCACAAAAATAGACTCATACGTTACATGGTATAGACATAATTCAGAGGGCAAATTGTTAGGTGCTAAGTGCATCTCAGATGTTTTTGATTTCTAGTATGCTTTCAAAGTAATGCGGGAGTTATGGGAAGAAAAATATTTCCTTAACACTGGTAAGAGAATAACCAATTTGCGTTTTTATTATTTCATCTCTAATTGTATTGGGTTACTGCTTATTTTTCCTTTTTACAGCCCTTTGCTTCTTTCTTACCACTAATTTATAACACCATTCTATGATAAAGAACTAGTATATAAAGGAATAGTGTTACAGAATTGGATAGGTTTTGCAGAGCTACACATCAAGATACATGCAGCTGCTATAAAAAGCCAAAGAAACTCAATTGCAATTTTATTGTCCAGTTTGATAGATTTCCTGCCACCTTTGTAGCAGGGAAGCTGTTTGTCACTGTAACCCTCTCCTCCAACAGCTGCACAACGTTTTATAAGCAGCAACGGCTTTTCTAGCATAATTGCACTACATTGGTTTCCTTGCACGCAGAATTTAAAAGGTGTGTGTAACCTTTTTAAAGCCAATTTTTTTAATGTTACTCATGTATTCTGCTATTTCCATATTATATTTCTTACTGGTTTTCAAATATTAACATGTTGCATACAAATGTGCTTCATCTGTGGCTTCTAGATCAATAAAAATGTTAATGAAAAAATTAAATCAAAACTCAGGTTTGTTGTAATCAGCTAGCATTGAATTTATGAAAGCTTTGAAGAAGTTGAGTTTTTTAAACATTATAACCATGGCAGCTAGGCTCTAGACTTCATTCCTGTATTAGTGTTGCTTGGTGAAAAGAACAAATGGTTTTGTGGTTAATAATAGGAAACAAATAAAGAATAGTGGACAAGTTGCCTTTTTGACCTTTCAGGTTCCCCAAGTTTTGAAAAAATGTAATGATTTACGCAGTATAATATGCTCCTGAATTATTTCAGGGTTTTAAACTACTGGAAAGAACTAACGTTTGCTTATTTTGGGCTCTTATATGCATTTTATTACTTAAGAAGTTGCTTCATGTTATCATATGAATTGGTTAAAGAGAAACATTTGGGTAAATTCTGAATCTTTTCAGTAGCTCTAAAAATTTTAGTATGACTCAGAAATTTTAATATGTGCATACTACAATTTTACTGTCTGTTAAGTGGAAAATATTTTATTATTTTGTTCACTGATCTAAATAGAGAGAAGTATAATCTTAAAATATTACTACTTGAAAATACAACGTATTTCTACACAGTTGTTAGTTTTCAGTCCGAAGTATGATTGTAATAAACATTGGTAAGTGTTAAGTAAATTTGTATGGTTTTAGGTGCCCCACTCGTGTAATGCAAAAGAAAGAAAACTGTGTGTAGGGCTTACATATGTTGTGTTTGCCTGATTTTCATCACTATGTCAGATGCAGGAAAATGGCAAAAGCAGCAATGATGAGGTGGTGAAGGAATTAATATATGATGGAAATGTTAAAAACAACAACAACGACAAAAAAACTTGAATTTGTAGAGAGGGAGACATGGCTCAGTAGTTTCAGAAAGTAACGGTCTATCAGCATCTCTTGAGTTCAAATCCCATTGGCATTCCTGAGCTGCTGAGAATGGTTTTCCCCTGGTTAGGAGATGGTCTCCTACAGTGGTGGGGGCAGGAATGTTTAACTCTAAGGCATTTTGAAGGCTTCAGATGTTCTTCATCTGAGAAGTGTGTCTGCATTGTCCTGAGGGAGAAGCAGAGGTAGCTAGTCAAGGGGGTTATTGTATTACTGTAGGTTTTTGGAAGCAAAGCTAGGGGAGGTACAAATTACTTACAGTAGCAGGATTGAAATACTTAAATATGGGGTTCATTCTTATGGTGTAAATAGCTATTCATAAAAATATTGCTTTTTCTAGATCTAAATGAATCTCGGGGGAACCACCTGATTTCTGGTGAGCAGAAAGAACTTCATGAGTAGAATGTGCATCCTCGCTTCAAACTGTGATCCTGATCAAGTTGTCCTTTTCTAGTTGTTCCCTTGTTAGTTTCTTTCGTAGGTGGCATATGGAAAGGCTTTTCCTGATCAGTGCCCCTGAGAAGGAAGTGATTTCATTATTCAGCAGGCAGAATAGTTGGAAGGAGGGATATAAACCACTGATGGGCTCTTATGAATGCAGCATGTATGGTTAATGCAGAGCTCTTCCATCTCACTGTTCACTCAGTTTGGGTGAATGGAATGTCATGGCTAAAGGCAGGAAGTTAAAATTTGATTAAACTGAACTGAAAGTAAAGACTGAAATGGGAGGTAGGAGTAGAGTGAGCAAAGTAGACTGAGAACTTAGGAGGAGGAAAGAACAGGATCAGGTGAGTTGATGGAGCTACGCTGAAGCCCTAAAAGAAGAAAGTATAAAAGATACCTACCTTTTGTTGAGAAATGCCCAAGGCCTCAAAAAGAAGAAATGGGGAAACACATGGGCAGGGGAAACAACTTCGGGGGGGGGGGGGGGGGGAAGTAGCAGACAGGTATGAGATAGTCTTCCTAAGAGGACTTGAAGAGAAAATGTATTCTCAGATGTATAACTAAATGGAAAAGCATTGGAAGATGGGAACTGTCTGCAGCCCCAAGAATTGTTTGTGGCCTCCTTTGGAGTTGCTGCAGTTTTTGAGACATACCTCTGTACTTGCTGCTACCTGTGTTTGTTGTGGCTCTGGGGACCAGAGGAGATAGCACCTCCATGCCATAACTTGTGGTCGCTTCTGCAGGGCTTCCAACAACATATGGATATGTAGGAGAACAGTGACCAGAAGGAGAGCTGCACAAGACCTCTAGCTGGGTGTTAAAACATGCACAGTGGTCAACACTGCATTTAGCTACAACATATTTTTATTAATAATGAAACATCAAATGGGCACAAGGCGCAGTAGTATTCCTTGGAGACTTTCACTATTGAACTGTAGGAAAGTTGGCAGAAATTGGAATAGAAAGGAAATAAGTACCATGAGAAGATAATGTGCTTATGTCTCGTAGTTTAAACAAACTGGAAGTAATAATTGCATTAACAAAAATGAGTGAATGTGTTTGGTATGCTGTTTCCAGTTGTTACTATGAGGTGATGTAACACCACCTACTATAGGCATACTAATGTATACCTTGACTAGATTTGAAAATAAAACACAGCCAATATATAAATTTCTCCCTCAGATAAACTAAGACTTGTACCAGTCAACATAATTTGTATTTGTTTTTTTTATTCCAGCAACTATTTGCATGCATATTCTTTCTCAGGTTGAGGAGAAAAAAAGTAATAAATAAATAAATAAAATATTGCTACTTAGATGAAAATACAGGAACATAAAAATGTATTGGTACGGTAATTTTCACCCTGTTGTTTTTCACTTTTATGTCGGTGAATGCTTTTTGAAAGCAGCACGGATGACTCCTAGGAAGTTCTTATATGTGGTGCCCTGCATAATAAATGTGAATTTGCTTTTCTTGTCTGTCTAACATAACTGTTCAGAAATAACCCTGAGATTCCTCAGGTCAGTAGGTTATAGACTGTAAGTCAGTGTACGGTGCACACTGCACCTTTATATCTTTCACTTCACTGAATTGAAAATTAGGTTTGATATCTACAGACATTGCTGCCACCAATCTCAACAGACCTGTTTTTGTTTGGGGATCAGTATCCACTTTTGAACAGTTACCGTTGCTAACGGAGAAATGGAAAAACAGGTCAATAAAGTCCTTGTTGAGATCTAGAAAGTTGTAACTCTTTCTGGAGTTATGAAGAGTTTATTGATGGTATCAGCAGCACAGGAACTAGTTTGCACTGAGCAGACTAAAAGGAAAGAGCAGTGCGGTGTAATTGTCTGGCCTGTCTGGGAGACTTTCCCTGCCTCTACTCTACAAAATTGCCCACCTGATAATGGAAAAAAGGACAAAATCTTAACATGTAGTTAAAATATTTTCTGTATGTTCTTTAAAGCAAATGTCAATCATCTTAACCTTTTTCCTTGCTGTACGCTAATTTTTCTCCTTGCCAATTAGTAAATGTTGGATGTCAAATTAAGTTAAAATTAATGGCAAAGGCAAATGTTGCAGTTATTAGCTCACAAGTGTTTTTAGCTACTGGTATGTAGACATGCATTCCGAGCGTTGCAAACAGCTATGGATTACCCATCAAATGATGGTGAAGATTAATGATTGGCCTTTTAGCTCACTAATTTAGAACAATTTCTAGTAATTAATTTTGTATTATCAGCTTTACAGTTGCAAAGGCCTTAAGGAAAATAAAAAATGACTTTACTTAAGTACATTTAAGGTTTTCCAAGCTGATAGTAGTCTTCTCAGTTGTTGCAGGTTTGCAGGTCCTAATGTTTAATACTTTTATATATTATCTCTGTCTACTTGTATTTAATAATTTCTGTTTAATTTTACATTCTTGATGATACTGCTTTTGTTAATCTTAAGTATTTTCTAATGGGGTGTATTGTTTGGCTTCAAACTTGTGTACTTCATAAGTGCTATGACACAGAACGAAGTATGGGGGAATTTTGTTCAATGTCTTCATTGTAGTACCACTGTATCAAGCCAAACGACAATTCAATATAATAAGCAGAACTGTTTACACATGCTTGTTGAAAAGTTGGATTTTGCAAATCAATGTTTTCTAGTTTTTTTTTGTACAAAGGAAACCCCAAACTTGACACACAAGTTAGAAAAATGCTGTCGTACAGGTAGTCGGCCTTATTTTGTATATTGCTATTTTAATTTGAACATTATTTGAAGCACACTGTTCAATCCATTTATTATTAAATGATATAAATCTTTCTGATGTTTATGGTGGAACTAGAAATGGCTTTCATTTTGAGGTGGCTTTTTTTGTGTGTGTGTGATGTGCTCCTGTAGTTCTGTGCTTTCTAATTTTCTTTCAGTGTCACTCTCCTTGCGGTTTCCTGCTTTGTTCTTCAATCAATATAGATTCTCATCAGATTATGCTTGGATTTATTTGCCCAGAAGTTTACATTGCCCATCTGTAAAGATAACAGTTGTCTGTATTGACCTTCTTGCCACATTCTTTTTGGTAGTAGCAATTAACAATCTTGAAGAGCACAGTTTGGTTTTCAGAGTGTTGCAGGAGGTTGCTCTATAATGCCTTCCAAACCATTGTTCCCTGTTTCAGATGAGACTGTAAAATTTTACTGTGTCCCTCTGTCATGTGGTGTATTTTTAGCTATTGACTTAATGCGGGCAAAGAAGATGTGCTGCAAAGTTGGTTGCATCTCTAACATAAGCAGTCATTACAATTCATACTTATTTTACAACAGACTTTGCTGGAAAAACAAAATTGCTCAGTTTATTGCTTATGATTCACATGTTAACATTCAAAATTAATACAAACACGTATGGTACCACTTTGACTTCAAGCACATGTAGGTTATTAGGAAAAACAAAGCATGCAACAGGAAACTCTCCTGAGAGAGAGTAGCATGGGATGATTTTGATTAATCAGTTGAAAGTATATGCCAACAGTGTTTTCATTTGTTGACTCTTTTTGAAGTTGTTACAATAAAGCTTTTTAGTAATTGTGGAAATGGAGGAATCAACAGAGAGAGGGAGAAGAGCGAAAGCTGGCTGTAGATCAGCTCAAGTTGTCAAGTTTCCTTCTACTCAGTAAAGTAATGTATTTCACCAAAAGTATCGTCTTTGCCTAATTGTGTTTTTGAACATTAATGTCTAACATTGCTTATTAAGATCTACTTTGGGTTGTTTTTGACATCTGGGCTTTGGTGTGGTTCAGAGGGGATTTGGAAAGAAGTATTTTTGAAATTAGAAACAAGCAAGCAAACCAAATCGAGTTAGCAATACTCAGCAATCAAATATTTTGTAGATCATTGTGCCAGGTGGGTGAATCTTTAGTTTTTTGTAATCATTCACTTTTTTGTTTGTATATAACAGATATGAAACTAGTATGGAAAGACTTTTTTTCTAAAACAGAACGAGGATTTCCCAGTTCTGTTGCTAGAGATTCAAGTTTCAGTTACTTCAACTTGAGCAAATAACATGCTTCAAATAATGTGTTAGCAAAGTATACTGCTCCTACAGTACATTAACGTGTCTGGAAAAAATAGTTTGTTAAAGAGCTAATATTAACAACACAACTTGCTAGAAATATTAATTGTTATTAATATTATATTTTATTTATAATTTATTTTCATTATTAATATTAATTATATTTATCATTAATTAACAATACTAATCTTTTCTGATTAACTAGAATTTCTATTACCTTTTCAACCTACGTATTTAGCTTTTGACTAATGCGTTTGAGAATTTAACTAAGAAGAAAATGTACATTCATATTTAATAAAATGTACTACTCTATGTTGTTTAAGGAAAATGTTTATGATGAAGGAAACAGTTTAAGAGAAACAAAACAATATGCATCTGCAGTTTATATGGGGGAAATGTTGAGAACTCAGGTTATGGTTTCTCAGCTCTCTCAGAATAAAGGGAATAAATAGGCATTTCTGATATAGGAGAAAAATCTAAATCTTAAACAGGTAACTATGGATAAACTAAATTTGATAACAGAGAAATAAAAGCTTCAGTTAAGCAGTGAGATTTTTTTTAGCACCAAGTTATTTGTTTGGGCAAATGACTTTTGTCAGTATGTATACAGAGAGTTTTTCTACCTGGATTTTGTTTTGTATACATAAAAAATATTTGCTTATTTATAGGCTGTCTCACTTTAATCAGGCTTTGTAATTTATTTATTTATTTATTTATTTTAGTCAGAGTGAATAGCAGTTTGAGGCAAAATCCTCTGCAGAATTTTAGGTATCATTTAACAGTCCCCAGGATTTTGGCTTTGTTACATGATTCTCTTTGCTGCTACATTTTCAGATGTTTTTTGTTTGTAGTTTTTTTTTTTTTTTTTTTTTTAAATATAAACTGCTTAGAAAAGATTATTCTTCTTTGCCAATTGTTGAGAATGGTTAAAGTGCTAAAATGATGTGAAAGTCCAGCCACGATAAGTGCCCCTGTTACTTATTACAAAGCATCCCCACTTACAAAATGTTGAGATTATCAGCTAACTCAAATCTGGTAATTCTCTGGATGTTATATTGTTGCATTTCTATTTGCATCCTGTACAATTAAATGAATGCAAGTAGCATGGATAATGCAAATCACAGATGACTGTTATTATCAAAGGAAATAATACCAGTGTTAATTACAAATATTAAACTTCAAATGTTTTAACTTCTACCAGAAATATTCTCTAAAACTGAGTAAACATCTTAGTTCCTGTCATTGGAGTCATTCTAGGATTTTTTCCTTAAGGTACTACTTTTTTTTTTTTAAGTCAAGAATATCAGATACCCTTAAGAAATTCTTGCTGTTGGTTGAAGCGATATATGCAATATGAAATTTATTTTTAACCTTGTATTAAATGTTATCACGAGGACAGCATCCAATACAAATTTGTGGTGTAACTCCATGATTTGAACAATGATTTTGAGTTTTTCAGAGTAAATGGTCATCGGTATGTAATTTTTAATGTACTTCCAACTCTGTTCTTTTAGGTAACATTTGAAATGCACAAAGAGAGTCTTTCTCAAATGTACAGGGAATACCAAGAAAAAGGAGGTGAAGAGAGTGCAATAGGTCCTTCTGCTCCAATAAGAACAATTTCTGGAATTAGCAAAGGAGCAGAAATCGCAAGAAAGCAACAGTGTTTGGAGATAAAAGAAGCTGCTGCTGCTGCGGCTCCTTCTTTCCAGGATGATATGGAGTCCAATACTGAAAAAAGTGAGTCTGATGGTGACCTGCAAACACATTCAGTGTCTGAACAGACAACGGAGGAAGACAGGGAGACTGAACAGGATTTAAAAGCAATGCCTAGTTCAGAATTTTCTCCAGAGCCAGAAGCAATAAACCCCAGTGTTTCAGAAATTAGTAGTGGACTAGCTGAAGCAATTGAAGATTCTCTGAGCAAACCTCGGGAACTTACAGAAGAAACAGTAGCTGCTTCATTGGAAATAGAAACTACTTCGGAAGGAGAAACTCGTGCAAGTCCAGAGGGAGTGGAAAAATTAACAGTAGAGATGGAGGATGAGGATGACTTTGTTGATTTGAAAGAGGAAAGCAGTGTGACTCTACCTTCAGAAGAATTTGCAGAAACAGACAAAAAGCATAGCTCCAATGAAAATCAAGTGACAAAGCAGGAAGAAGTGACAGAGAAGCAATCTGAATCTGTGCTTTTAAAACCTCAGGATAATGTTGGCATGAATGGGAAAAAAGAAGAACTGGCATTATCAGAAACCGCAAATTCTGCAGCTCAGGAAGTAGCGACTCAACTGGATTCAGAAGGGAAAAAGAAACTGGAAGAAAAGACTGTTCCTAGTGAAAAATCAGCTGAAAAAGGAAATGCACATGCAGCAGAGCCTGCTGGAGCATCTGAAAAAAGAATTGCTAAGCTGGATGTTTCTAGTGTTGCATCAGATACAGAAAGACTGGAACTGAGAGCCAGCACATGCCTAGAAGCACCTCTGCCCGCCAGGTCCATACCTGAGGTAACTTCTACCTGTCTTTTGTGTGCCTAGCTTAAAAATAAAAGGAGGTGAACTTTTTGTGAGTTATGTAAAGAACACTTTCAACCCTTAATTAAAACAGCTGTAATTCTTACTAATTTGTGTACTGTGAAGTTTCTAAACTTGCATTCTTTGTCTAGCCACTTATGGATGTTGGTGGAGTATTTGGCTAGCTGTATCTTTTATTTGTGTCACTGCTTCCATTCCTAAGTTTGAAGAATAGAAACATTTATGTATTTTGACATGATTTTATTTAGAATTTTTCTGCTTTTTTACTTAACTTTCCCTTACCTCTTTTCAGTCTAATCACTTACATGCACAACTGTTACAATTATTGATAAACAAACAGTACTTTTGTGGAAAAAAAACAACACTAAAGTTCTATGATATCCTGATGGAACTTGTGAAAATATTTTTTACTCTGTCTTCTCTGCAGGCACACAAAATAGATATTTTTGAAACTAAAATTTGATGTGGTTATCACTGTCATGTCAGCCTACGTTTTAATGCAAGTTGAAATTTGGGCTTCTGTTGTCTACTGCTGTGGTTTTCATGATTTTCACTGCTTTTCATGGTTGAATGGTCATGTATTTGAGTACTTCCCTTCTGCAGAGATACCTGCTAATGGATGCTCTTCATTCTGCACCATTCTTCCTTAAAGGAGGAAAAGCATTGTCTACAGCAACCTATACTCCCCTTGTGGTAAGGTTGAGTTGCTGCTTGTTTATGCCTAGACTGACAGGTGTGGTAGTGCAGCTGTAGACTAGTATTTGTGTAATAGTTTGAACTTTATTTGTACCTATGTGCAAAGTCTAAACGTGCAGTATGTATACTCTTAAGTCTGTGAAATGCCATTCAGTGTATGCCATAGAAGCCAATAACCAGGGTGTGGGGATTTTTTTTTTTTGTCTACAAATTGTGTATTCAGAGCTCAAGACAGCAAGATTCTTCAGGACAAGAGCTAGCTGCTACATCAGATGGACAGAGAAGAGACTCTAGGTCAACTGTGTTCCGTATTCCTGAGTTTAAGTGGTCACTGATGCATCAGCGCTTGCTCACAGACTTGCTCTTTTCCATTGAAACAGATATACAGATGTGGAGAAGGTAAATTTATGTGCTTTCCATGGAATGATCTAGACAGGCATTTCAACAGTAGTTAACCTGAGGTTTTGTTGAAACTGCATCAGAGTCGCTCTTTGACTTTGAAGTCTGTACATCTGGTATTTTACTCATTATTCAATAACCTTATTTCTTCTGTGGCCTATACCCAAATATTCTTAGATTTTGTTTAAAGACTCCTTACAAACCTAAATGTATATTGGTGCAGACCCTCAACCTATATTTTGGCTGACCTTCTAGCCACCATTAAGTCCTGATGGCAGTCCTGATGATTTCAAGTAGACCATGATTTTCATGTTCCTGATAAAGGCGAATTATCTTTTACACATATCTAAGTATGGACTAAAAAAATTCTATCCGAAATACATGTACTATTTACTACTTCCATATTTACACAGATCATGTTGCTGCTTTATTAGGGTTCTGTGAACAGAAGTATTCTAGTTATATGCATTTAAAAATGAATTTGTAATTGGTCTGGAATGTAATTATCAGGATGGTTTTAGTAAAAAACAGAAACTTTGAAATCAGTAATAATTCTGCATTTTTAAGTTAAGATTTACTAACTTAAATGAAATTGTCTATTATCAGCTTTTAGTACTGAATGTCAAATTTAAATTGAAATGTATAACTGAACTGACCTAATAAAAATGAATGTAGGAATGAATAAATAGTTTTTAAGTGATTGAAATACAATTTCAACTGAGGTGGATTTTTGTTTGACTGTCATTTTAAAGTTGTGAGTAAATGAACTGCTCAGGACAACCTCAGATATAGCTAAATACATTTCTAGTGTAGGTTTTGTTTGGAAAATGTTTCCTTTTTTTTAACTGGATTTGTTTGTGTTTTGTTGATTTTAATTTCTTTGTATTAATATTTAATAATAAACCTTTTTTCCAAAGATTTAAGTTAAAATCTAGTTTGTACCTCCAGGAAACTATTGTATTGACAGATACAGTGACTTTCACTATAGCAGATAATCATAGAACCAGCCTAGAATGCATCTTTATCCAAATAATGTTTAAGCATGCATCTTGATGTTTTTAGCAAGCTGTAATCTGGAGAAGTTTCAGAACAGAAGGGGAAGGTGTTTATAGGTTTAGGCTAAGGTACATCAGTTGAATCTTCTGGTGATATTTGCTGTCCTATTCCTAGCTGTTTTATTTATTTTTTAAACAAAGATGCTAAAATACCACAAATACAGCTGTGTTCTGCAAGTATTTTTGTGAAACCTGCTTCTTTGTTTTGGGCAGCCATTCTACAAAAACTGTGATGGACTTTGTGAATAGCAGTGACAATGTCATATTTGTACACAACACAATTCACCTCATCTCTCAAGTGATGGACAACATGATCATGGCTTGTGGCGGTATATTGCCATTGCTGTCTGCTGCCACATCGGCTACTGTAAGAAATTTCATTTTTATTTTAAAATTTCTCTTGTGGGTATACACCATTCTTTATGTAGTATATTAACTACTGTATCTGTCCTTTTGGGAAACAGGAATATGAAGGGGGTGTTTCCACAAATATCTTTCCTTCCTTTGCTATTTCCACGCTTTCTCTAAGATAAATTGGGTGTCTGCCCTTGTTGCCTGATGAGATAAAAAGAAGTCGCTTAGCTTCATTGTCCCACAGAGGTCTGGAATAAGATTAAATCTCAATACTAGTGATTGTTTCTAGAATATGATGAATTGCTACTTTTGAATTTGACTGAAAACAGACTTCCAACATACATTTTTCTTAATTTGATATGTACGAATTATCATCTTTGTAAAGAAGTAAATGTTGCTTGCAATTTTTTCCTCTGTGCAGCATGAATTGGAGAATATTGAGCCGACTCAAGGACTTTCAGTAGAAGCATCTTTAACATTTCTCCAGAGATTAATCAACCTTGTGGATGTGTTAATTTTTGCAAGCTCTCTTGGTTTCACTGAAATTGAATCTGAGAAAAATATGTCATCTGGAGGAATTTTGCGACAATGTCTTCGTCTAGGTAAGTAAATAAAACCACTTAATAAGCATAGGATCTTGCTATCATGAAATAGTTAGCTACTGATAGCTTGTTCTTTTATTTTCTATTTTTTAAGTCAAGACTAAATTTAGTCTAAGATGCCTTGGGATCTCTTACTATTTTACTATTACTCTACTCTATAATGCATATGCATGGTTTTTTTTTTCTTCCCTTTAAGAAGTTTAAATAAAACAAATGATTGAAGTAAGTTTGGTAGCCTGACTGTTGTGGATGTATATTTTCATTTTACCCATGAAATTTTTTTTTTCCAAAGTTCCCTAAATAATCGAGACTGATAATACAGGATCACTAAGAAAAAAGAAATCTTGTACCATGTATAAAAGCGTGAACATTCCCAGGTTTACCTTAGAGAAGAGGTTTAAATCTTGTGTTCAGAAGGTGAAGGAATAGTGAAAATTAGAGATGTAAACTTCTAAAGGATTCAAAGTGATTAGTAGCTGTATCCAGAATTGTAGTATGTTTGTATCAAATTAGATTGAATGAAAGTGATCATTACTTAAAAATAAAATAATAATAGTAATAAAATCACAATCTCCATCCAGTTAATACAGGAGAGTATTCATGCCAGTTGCATGCTGTAAGATTTTGCAATGAAAAGTTTAATTTGCATGAGTGCCAGAGCAGCTCAGAGCAACAACAGTAACTAGCCTTCCTCTCCCTTTCTAGGCAATTAAAACTTTGTGCAGGTAGAACAAGATTTATGGGATGCAAACAGGTATAGAGGTGGGGTAGTTCTTTTTTCCTTTGAAAATAATATTAGAAGACAAAACAGGTACAATTTGAAGCTTAAAAAAAAAAAAAAAAGAATGTCATGTAACGTAAGAATGTTTAGTCCAAGAGCATTGTGAAACAACTATTGACATGTTTCACTAGTGTATCACTTCTTTCTTCCTTGCTAGCCTGTGAAATTTAGCTTCTTCACCTTTCCCAGCTCATGAGATTGAATGCATGGTAAAATTTCAGTGAGGGATGAAAAAAGAATGTAATAATGCTAACGTAATAACTTTGAAGCATTCATTAGATATAACTTATGTGTTGTAATAGTTGAGTATTAATTATTGATGTATTTTGAGCATTGTTTTGCAACTATGTAAAACTTCTGGAAGCAAAATATTTTTACTGATGTGCTTAAACTTTATAGCTTAAGTAATAAACAGATGTATTATATATCTCTGTAAGAGATATAGAGAATACTGTTTCCCAGGGTAATTCCTAACATTTCTTTTCCCTTCAAGTATGTGCAGTAGCAGTAAGAAATTGCTTGGAGTGTCAACAGCATGCACAGATGAAGCCTGTTGGAGACCTTGCGAAGAACCAAAAAACAATGCAGGGCTTTACAGGAACAGGAAAATCCACAGCAAAGGTAAATATGTGCTCTACAAGAGCACATTGTAGAACACCAAAGTTAATAATCATTACTGTGTGAAGAGGGATAGACTTTTAAATTTATAACTGTACTACTGATACTTGAATAGAGCTGAAGAACATGAACACATATAACCTTCCACGGTGAAATAATTTTGTCACAAGAAATTTCAGATTTCTGTTTTCCCTTAAAATATGAAATGCATTTGTGACTTTGTTCTTCTAGTTATGATAATATGATGTACAGTGGGGATTTGTACATGCTTGATTGTTCATAGAATGCTTTTAAAAACTGATTTTGAAACAATTGCGCTTTTTTTAAAATAGAGTCCAGTGGACATTGTGACTGGCGGAATTTCTCCAATACGAGACCATGACAGACTTCTGCAGGACATGGATATTAATAGACTTCGAGCAGTAGTTTTCAGAGATATAGTGAGTTACAAATTATGTTGTACCTAGACTTCTATTTGCTACATGCTTGCTGTGTTATGCAGTTGTCTGAAGTTGAACTGACTCTCTGGAATTCTGCCTATGGCTTTCAAGACTCCTGTATGTTAAATATGTTGTTTCTAGTACAAATATATTCTTCCACATGCTGTACATAGACAAATTGTTTATATATGCTATGTATCAGGAAGATGTTTATGTATACTTTTTGATGAGTATCTTTCTAGGTAGTTATGACTTAGAGGCCATCTGTAATTCCTTTATGTCCCCTCAGAGGAATCAATTTGTGTGTATGTGCTGTATATATGCATATGCTTTTTCGGCTTGAATCGACTAAAAATAACTTTGCTGTATGTCAGCAACTTTATAGCTGATATTGAGGAAATTGAGATTGATTGCTAAAAAAAAAAAAAACAAAAAAAAAACCCTCTGTAAGCAAATACAGTAGCTACAATGGCTCTGAGTCATCAGCCACAAGCTGGTATGCTAGAACTTAGTTTACAATATTTAGAGTATTTAGCAAGTATAATGAATGACCCAATGGCTTTTGTGCTATCCAGAATAGTTTGGATAGAACTATTGTTTTTCACACTTACAGGCATTACTGATTGAAACAAACTTCATTCAGTACAGTATCACTGTTCAAAAGAGTAATGAATAGGTAGTTAATCGTCTGTACTGGTGGCAACTAAAATAATCCTAACAATGCAATTTTCAAAATTGAGCACATCTTATATTCTCACTTTTTTTGTTTTAAAAAACAATAATTATGTCTGTTCACATCAGGCTGCATAGGTCTTTCCTGTCTTTCAGTAGGAGTGACTGAGTACCCTGAAGAGGCACTTGGAATAATTCACGTTAAAATGTTGTAGAAAGATTTAAAAAAAAACAAAACCTTGAAAACGTTATACCAGTAATGCCAATGCGTATTTGCCTCATTTGTTTAAATTTAACATATTCTACATCCAAATGGACAATCTGAGGATGAAATAAAGTAACTTGGATTCTGGAACTTATTCCACTTCCTTCACTGATATATAATAATTTAGAAATACTTTTTCAGTTTTCTTGACTACACTTGTCTGGTACTATTTCAGCAAATGTTAATATCTTGGCAAATATGAGTAATCATGCAGTAGAGGAAACACCTGTAAATAAAGGGGACCTAGTCCCTGCACTAAGTGGAAGCATGTAGTCAAAGCACATAACCTTAGTCAAAGTTGTCATATATGAAAAATGAAGGGATTAGTGCCACTTGAATACAATTGCTGTATTCTCCAGCTTTATGGGTGAGGCAAATTGTGACTAGAGAATATTGTTCTTCCATTGTTGACATATCAGCTTACTTTCAGTCTGTTTATGGTAGCGCTGGGCATACTTTACAGAAAAATAAGCATGCTGCTGAAATTGTAATAGAAAATCTGTGTGTGTGTCCTTTTCTACAGGAGGATAGTAAACAGGCTCAGTTCTTGGCTTTGGCTGTTGTATATTTCATTTCTGTGCTCATGGTTTCAAAATACAGAGATATTCTGGAACCCCAGAATGAAAGAAGACCACCGAACCATAGCCAGTCGTTCAAGGAATCAGAGAATGAAAATAATGGAACTCCTGCTACAGGTGAAATGGTCGTTATTTGGCTAAATGTAGTAATGTGGCTGATGCATCTTAAATTTCTGTAGAAGGCCACTTCAGATTGTACAGAAATATATGCTTTATTTATAACCGCCTAAATAAATAACATGGAAGTATCCCATTTCCCTCTTTCTCTTCTGAGAAGAATCTTATAAATAAATAGAGGTGTGTAATCTCACTGAAGTAGCTAAGCATTCATGAATGCTTATTGCAGAAAATTGCTACCTTGCTTAAGGTCAAGCATGCATAAGTGTAGACTGGCAGTTTTTTGTGTCCACTGGAAGACTGTATTTTTCTTTCTGCTGCTACTCGTTAGGGCAATCAATTCATTTTCATTCTTTGACTGAGTCAGTATTTTCTGTTTCTTTTTTCTCAAATTTTGGGTGTTGAGACTTTTTATGCTTCTTAGAAATGGGAAGGATTTTCTTCTGTTTCAAGTTTCATATTAAATATTTAAATACTAAATCTGTAGGTAGGCAAGAGGAAGTAGTTATAACTGTGTTATTTCCTTTGTCACCTATTAGTGTTAATTTTTTAGGAGCATTGTAGTGAATCCAGTCGTGTTAATAATGAACTTCAAATTTGTTCTGTCTCTGGTATGAACAGATGTGGAAAACCCATCTGCTGCTCTCACTGCTTCAAGTTCAGCCTCCACTGAAGTTTCAGAAAGTACAGCATCTTTACGAAGAAGGGACTCTGGTCTTGGGGAGGAACCAACTTCAGGGCAAACAAACAGTTCAGTTGGTGGTGTTGAAGCAGGACCTCTGAATGTCAGTGCAGGTCCAGATGCTATCAGTGAAGTACTTAGCACTCTCTCATTAGAAGTAAATAAGTCTCAAGAGGGAAGAAATGAGACAGAAACTGAAGATAGTAAGCCCGCAACTTCTGTGCCAGCTGCAAAAAATGTTAATGTAAAAGACATCCTGAGAAGCTTGGTAAGCACACCAGGTGATGGAACAGGAGTGGATCCTGCTCTTCTGCCACCAGCCTTCCTTGGAGTACTTGGTGATGGAGGTGCTGAGCATCATGTGCAGTTCCATTCCTTTGACAGGTAATGTAACTTCTAAAATATTTGGACTATTTCAGTTTGGTTAAGCTATCTGGATGGAATAGAAAACAAATCACAAATAGTTTCAGCAGATCTCACGTACAGTGTCATCTAGTACTTAATATAATCAAGATGCTCTGATACTTAAGTAGAACCGTTGCCTACAAAGCCCACTGACCTCAAATGGGTTCACCATGAAGATACTGTGGTATTCTCTACTATTCATGGGATGTTTTGTTGTGCTGGAAAACGACTTGTAATTGGGTTATACTTGAAAGTCACAAAGCCATCACTTTTTTTTTTTCTTTGAAAAGTTGACTATTCTGTCTCCATGCCTGTTACAGGTCAGAAGCAAGTATGGTAAGAGGGCCAAGAAATTGTCTAGAAATGATCACAAGAGTAAAAGAAAAGATTGAGTGTAGGCTGCTCTCTTGTCTTTCCTGTTTTCCTATTCCTAACTGCAGCACTTTCAGATGTTTTTTGCCTCCTTTATCCTCTGCTCTGCATAGTGTTTGTTAACTCTCCTCTCAATTGTCTCCCTCTCCCTATCATCCTCCCTCATGATCATTGTGCTCTGACATTTGAAGTGTCTATGTATTCCAGTGACATACTTACCAAATCTTGATAGATGAGGTGCATTTATTCAAGCAGATAGCTTTTAGAAATACCAAAGATAGACTGGTGCTTCTTCAGGAGAGTGCTTTACATTTGGAAAAAAAAAAAAAAAATCCGAGTGTTCTTTTTTTTTTGCTGCACTATCAGGTGTTATCTCTCTTCATATTAATGCTAACTGTAAGACAGAGCAGATGAAATATCTGCAGGGTGAAGACTGATACAACAAATCAATGATATATCAGGATAACTGATGAATAAACTTCTAGTTTAATGCTGTCATGTGCCACTTGAGAAGATACTCAGCTCATTAGCTTCCTGACTACATTTTTTCCCAGTTTGAAGAAGAGAAACCATACATTTTTTGTTTCCTAAATTAGGAATTGGCACAATCTAATGAGTGCTGCTGTACTGTGCACATTTTTTTCCCGTGTTTTTTAAAACTAACTAAAATTGAAGTTGAATAATTTCAATTATGTGTAGATTAGCATGTGCATTATCACATACCTACATGTATATATAGTTTCTGTTACTGTGGGCCTGCGAAAGAATATTGGCCTAATAATAGCTAACAAATGGACTGAGAACAATGGAGGTAATCAGCTAGGTGTCCTTCCACCAGTGCAATACTCCCATACTCCTTTATGAAAATGCATCTGTCTTCTGCCAAGGGCCTACTTCAAATCTTTCAGGCTTCATTCAATAGATATATCCCTAGCCTCTTAGATTTGCTGTGTTATTGTAATAGCTAGAACCCTTTTTTCATTTTCTTTTACTTTAATAAACGTTGCCTTTCTTAATACTCAAATGTACAGTGGATTTAAAACAGGCATTTATTTTTCTTTTAGATTGAAATCCCTCTTTCTTGATGATCATTTTGGTGCCCTCTACATCACAATCTTATTAGCTCATCTTTTCACAAGTATAATAAGCCATATTGTCTTTTACTATTATCGTCTTTTACCTCTACAGGATTTCCAAAGACAGTAAAGAAAAAAAAAAAGAAAAAAAGAAGCAATCTCATGATATTCCTGCCTCTAGCAAAGCCTTAGTCATATCCAGAAATTGTGCAGTGGATCTGGAGGGAGGGTACCCTTGTTACCAGTATTTGATCTCCTGGTTATTGATGGATATCCTTTGGCTCTAATGTCTTTGCAGTCCATGGCTGCTGTGCTCAAACTAGCAAACTTAGATGACTGAAGAAAGAAGTGCAGCTCTGCCAGTGGTATGCTACAGCTGTCTAACATGTCTCCTCAGCTCAGATCTCTGTATTGCTAAAGGGGGAAGAGATGGTGCTTGTTTTCTGGCTAGGAAGCTTACAGGTGGTGTGTGCTAGCTTATGGTCCACTTGCTCTGTCTCAAAGTAAACAATGTGTTCTGCTCACAGTGCTGAACAGGAGGAAACGTTCTGGGAGCAGTAGGAGGATGGAGGCAGAAGGGGCAAATGGGGAGAACAGAGATACTGAATTACAACTTAGTCTCTCTGTCCCTACTGCTTTTAGCACTTCCTTATGAATACCTGTTGTGCTCTTTAAAACAACTGGGCAATTGATGTGAAATAGCATGCAATTTTAGTCTCTGACACGTGTTTGTCCTCAGGAAATTCTTATGGTTTGTTGTTGAATGATAGATATAGGAACTGTGAAAAAGTTGGACTGTGGTGTAATTGGATTTGGTGAAGCAAGTCACTGAAAAGTTGAACTGCTTTCTGGTTTGCCCTTCTACCTTTCCAGTCTGTCTCCACACTGTCCCAGATGGACACTTCTCTCCTTTTCCCACTTCCAAAGTGCCAGCCAGCCATTTTAAATTGCAACTCTGAACACTG
The DNA here is from genome assembly GCF_964211825.1 of Aythya ferina. Lineage (NCBI taxonomy): Eukaryota > Metazoa > Chordata > Aves > Anseriformes > Anatidae > Aythya > Aythya ferina. Next base: position 44,258,658 of record NC_140300.1, on the reverse strand, counting down.
CTTAACCTTGAGACAAGAACAATCTGATATTTACTCTATCAGCTACAGAAAGGGAAGTAGTTTGGTGAAGGAATACATACAGACATGTGAAAGGAGTGCTTGGAATTGTGATAGTGGTGCGTAGACTGAAGCAGTATGGCAGCAGCATGCTTGTGAATGGGAGAGCAGAGGGCAAGCAGTTTTGTAGGGGTTTATGTGGCCCCATTGACTGCTCCACACCAATGTGAGGGTATTACTTGTCTTTGACTTTGTGTGGTTAATGGGAGGGGCTAACTATGTGAGGAGAAGGTCATGAACTAGTATAAAATATTTTGTCCATCAGCATTTGCATGTGACCTTGTTAAGTCAGTGGTTCTTTGTTTCTCAGTGGCTTACTATTTCATTTCATTCTCTTTATGGGCCTGTCAGGTAGACAAAAGTGTACTTAATGATGTAGAAGTCTTATCCCTAGACAATTATAATCTGGTAGTGACATGCACAATCTTGCATCTCTGGTAAATAAGTTGATTTGTGACGAGGCATATTGCTAGCTAGTAAATCAGCTAATCAGAAAGATAGAATAACTGCATATATGAAATATTTATATTTAAAATGATATATAGAGAAAAGTTCCATGACCACTTCAAAGTGCCGATATCTTTAGGTAGTGTGACTCTGCTTAAAATACAAGTTTATGCTCTGAAATGACAGCACAGTATTTAGTGACAATAGCATGAAGGAACCAGCAAAAGAAAAACCATTTACAGGAGGTTGTAAAAGAGCTGGAAATAATAGCTTTTATCTCTGGGATACACAAAAATACTAAGAGTATGTAGGGAAAGTTTGGAAAAACAAGCTTTAGGGTGCTCTCTAACTTTCTGTGATAGTTTAAATATACTCTGATAGCAAACAAGGTCCATGAGCTACTGTTTAACTTGCTTTTCTTTAAAAAACAACAAAACAAAAAAATCACTTCGGTGAAAGTTGTTCCCATCTAGCAGTTTACCAGTGGGGTATCTCTGGGAATTTCAAAGCATCTCTCTGATCCTGCATTTATCTCAGGAATGCTGTGTCAGAAATCAAAACTCTCCTCATATCTTAAGGATTATCAACTTCCCAGCCATAGCTGGAGAGTATACAGTAACAGCTCTGTGAGTGAAACCTAACTGAAAGGCTGCCAGGTTGCAAGCCTTTGCAAACAACTAGGTGTGTGTGTTCCTTCCCATGCCAAAAATCTCCCCCTTATCTTATGTGAAGATACAATCTTGTGATTAGTGGGTGCCAAGGGTTTATCGTGATGAAGTTCAAGACTCGCATTGGCTTTTTCCCAACATCCCCAGGGACATGAATTAATGTTCCAGTTTCAGTGGGTCCTACAGCAAGAGTTTTCTTACTTGGCCATAATCTTGTAGGAAAAAGGGGGGACTAATGCAAGCAAATTTAAATAAAATAGCAATAAAAATAACCAAAGCTAGGATTAAAAAAAAACAAAAAAACAAAAAAAACAAAAAAAAAACAAAACCAACAAAACAAAACAAAAAAAAACACAGAAATTTCTCATTAGTTAGTCTAAGAAAAAACATAATCTATAGCTTGCCATTTTTGTTGTGCAATGTAAAATAAGAACTTTGGTCTCTCCTGGCTTCTCTTGCTCTTTGTGGAACCGCTCGATAATCGTGTCATTATAGGAAGCTGATGCTGAGGGTTCTGAGGAATATAGGCTCTTAAATCTGCGGCTAAGCTGTAACTTACAGAATAGGTATGTTAATAAGCTTGTTTATCTTTTTTGGAACATTGTCTGTGAGCTGCTTAGCTTGGCTCCATCAGCATTTGTGTTAGTCATTCAGTGATATGCCTGTGCCTTTGTAATGGTTAATTGAAGTATTTCGCTTAAATACCAAATTTGTCTTTATATGGAATTAATACATGTAAAACGTCAGTGATTTGGGCTTCAAGTGTAGAAGGAATGAAGTAGTTGTTTATAATATTGAGGCTACCAGGCACAAGTGGGGACAGAATATGAGAATGGGGAATCTGTAGATCAAGGTGCAGGCAGTTACGAGAAGCTCAGCTCCTTTGGCTCCCCAAAAATCTGCATTCTGCAGGAGCTGAAGAGGCAACTGTTTGAAGTCTTTTCCCTGCCAAGCTGATTTTAAAGCTTCCTCACAAAATGATTGTATTCTTTTTATCATCTTTTCCCTCTTCCCTCCTCCCCCCTCCTCTGATCTCTCATGGTTTTGAGGCTCTCTTATTCTTCCTTTCTCCTTGGGTATTTCAAGGGAGACATAAGAGAATGGGTATTATCTACAGAGAGCAGAGCCTATAGAATGACACTGACATGGCAGGCTGCTTTCCTGGCTCACAAAGTAGAGGTAAAATTAAGTCTCTGATCCTCTTTACTGGTCTTTTGCTCATTGCTTAGGAGCCCTGCAGTGGTCATCGTTCTGGTAGCCTTGAACAAGATGAACTTCTTTTGGTTTTGAAGGAAAACCATTATTCCTTAGGGAAACAGACGAAACTCTCACCTGTATTGCTGTTCAGCACTAAAAAAAAAAAAAATGGAATGCTGAGATTTAAATCCATATAAATTCCTGTATGTCAAGAGGAATTAGAGGTCATGTAATTTTTTTTTAAATTATAGTGAGGTCATCAGTTTGGCCTGGCCCATGTTGTATTAGGAATATTTGTCACAGTCCCAAGGAAAATCTGTAACTTAAAATATATTTAAGATTAATGGCAGATTTGCCAACTTCGAAAGAATAAACATTTGGGAAAAATGTGCTCAAAATTTAGGAGATAATTATAGTTATTTTGTATTTTTATGTTGAAACAAAAATCAGTGATCTTAAACAAGAAAGCTTTCAATAAGTAAATCCTTATAGAATTTGGCAGAATAGATCATTATTGTGTAAGCCTTTGTCTGTGATGGAAGTCAGTGTTCAGCTCAGTGGTCTGTGCTCATTCAGCAGTGAATAATTGTCTGCAACACGAAGGCTTCTTACACTTCAGCATAATTGGGACTAATAACACACTGACCTTCTGGCTAAGATGTATTTATGGTGGCTAGTTCTCACTATGCCTGACCTACGTTTATCAGTTCACGTGCTGTAAATTCCTACTTTAGACCTTAAATTTGATTTTAAATTAAAAAAGGAAAACATCTGATAGTCACATGAATGAGGCAACTAAAGTTGCATTTTACAATAGTGCTGGAGGTCGGCTTGAAACACATCTTAAGAATGTTTTTGTGCTTTTTTTTCTGGATTATATTATTTCTTCTTTATCTGAATATTATGACAATCATGTCATAATTTATAAATGCAACCAGAAAGTATAGAGTTAACTGAAATGATGCAATACTTTAAATGTAAAGGAATAAAATATATTGATGGTTTTCTGCCATATAACATGTCAGTAGCCATGTATGAGGTTGCTTAGTGTTTGTTGTTGTTCTGATGAAATTAATGCATGATTACAGAAGTTTTAAAAACATTATTTTTGTAGATCTACTGAAACATACTGCAAGGCCACCTATTTATGAATATTCTATTTACATATGTAGCAATTTTTAACTTTTTAAGAAGTACTTATTAGATTAGCTACAAAAAACAAGTCTTCTCTGTACTCTTTGAAAGCAAGTGCCCTGTTTGATAGAAGCTGAAAGCACGTTAATTTCTAAGATATTATTTATTAAAATGATATATTTATTATATTTACCACAGTTTGTTTATTGCAATATTTATCTGTGATTTTTCACTGTCATACGTTTTTGTGCTAGTAACGTTAATTTTACTTACATTAGCATTTAAATAATCATGTAAGAAAATTCTGTTTGAGCAGTTACATTTATACCTAAATATTGAGGAAAAAAAATGTTGGTCAGTCATGCGGTTCAAGATGTACATTACAATAAGTAAACTTTACAACAATTAATTCAGTAAAATAATTAAGTTGCATCAGTGTTCTACTTCATTGTTCTTGCAATATTTGAAGGATTTTCGAATGAAATGATTTTGGCAACTGGCGAGAAGACAGAGGGAAAGTACATACAGGGCTTGGGATTTCTTTACATTATATTATTGGACAATACTTGGCTCTTCTTTTTGCTGTGTGCTTCAAATTGATGCTTTGGAGAGGGAAACGAACCTTTTCCAACCTTCGTAGGTTTAAAGGTGAGAAGGTATGCAAAAGACTAGATGGCAGAAAGGACTATTTTGGTTATTCACTGCTGTCTGTCACAGTGAAGAAAAAAAGTAGCCTCTCTAATTCCTTTGCTTCAATGTACCTCTCCTTTACTAGCTGTACAGGATCTGGCAACTTATTGCAAGTGCTCCCTCAGTGCAGCTACACTTAAGCATGCTGAAGGTCAGTAGGAGTTTACAGGAAGGAATGATAATATATAGTGTTATGTCAGAAACAGCACAGAAAATGGAAAACTGTTATAGTTGGGATTTCCTTTTGTCTCCACTGATTGCCAGGTACAGAGGAGCAATGTTAAGGTAACAGATCCATCTGTACACAAGCTTCCGTACTGCCAGTCCTTACTGACTTGTGCTGTGAGGAGCTTCTTGCGGTAATGCTGTCCCTGGCTAAAACTCCTTGATCCTTCAAGCATGTTCATTTCTGCGTTTCCCTCCAAAAGGGGGAGACATGTAATACCTGAAACTAGAAGAATTTCAGCCAGTTATGTATGTATAATACATTTAAGATGTAGGTCAGAGCTGGCCTTGAAGTCTTTTAATATCAGCTGCTTCAGAGTTGCTGGGGCTCTTAGTGGAATCCTGCAGTAGGATGAGTAGTATTCATGGACATTCAGGGGACACGGCCGTTCTGATTTGATGTTTTGAGAGAATTGTGCTGGACTTCAAGCCCTAGAAACAGAAGGCCTTCTAACTGTAAAAGAGACCCTAGAAGGTTACCTTGTCTTCCAGTTTAATTTTTTTTATATTAATTATATATATTTTGGCACTAGAATTTGTCACTAAACATTCTCCCATACCACCTTGTATCAGATATAATTGTGGGTGTATTTCTTAGCAGCAAATGGATATTTGTTTCTGTAACTTAGTGGATATGCAAAGAAATGTTTTCATCTCATGTATTAAGACCACATACAGTCCAAATCAGTAGACACATACCTGTTCAATTTGGGTTAATATTATTGGTCAGTATTTCTTGAATTGGGTACAAGAACTTAAAATCGGTAAAGGAATACACCTGGATTTCAGTGCTGCATCGTGGATATTGGGGAAATATCCAGATGTTTATTGTGTGGATGCATCTTCTTTCTACTAAGTAAACTTGCATTAATTTCTGAACCCCTTTGAGATATTTGAATGTGCATTACAAAATTGCAGTAACGGCTTCCAGACAGCTAATATCACAGAATATCGAGCAAAATATTCCCTTGTTGTACCTGGGTAATGCAAAATTAATTAGTAATGTGAATATAATTTAGAAGTCAATCTGAAAAAAGGATTTTTTTTTTAGATTGCTGTTTTGGGGACACTGCCATGAACATATCAGCAAAATTCATGGCTTAGGCACAGTATCCTGACTTGGGGCTCAGGTGTTGTTGCTTCTATTTTTTTAGCGTATAGTTAACATTAGCAGTCACCCTTATAATGATGTGACATGTACTACCTCCCAGTATGGCGGCTGCCTACACCTGCCATTAAGAAGGGTTGATTTGATCAGTAACATGGTCTAGCTTCTGTGACATCCTTTGGATGAACAAGGGAGTCAAATAAACATCCATTCTTTTCTTTTTTTTTTTTTTCATGCTAGCAAGTATGATTTTAAAAATACTGGGCAGAACTTTTTTTGATTATTATCACACCTGAATTTGGGTCAAGTTTCTAAGTTACTTTATTTAGAAAATGAATATTTTAAAGCTATTAAGGGAATTCTTTCGGTGTGTAGTTATAGTACTGTCAACAAAAGATGTGATTAAATAAATTGAATGTTGAAGACTTTCGGCTTACGGTTAACACCAGGTAATTAAAAGTAAGCGCTGCTGTGGGAGTGCATTATATATCAGCTGTACTCTTTACCTCATTAGCTGGGTTTTTGCATGTTTATGGAGCTAACTTGCAATTAAAAATGCCTTTAACGTATGCTTAACAAGGCCTTTTAGGTATTTGGAATAAAGTACTACAGTTTAATTGAAATTGGTATAGCATAAATAGATGTGTTCATAACATATGAGATAAATCTCCATGCCTAACTTGTCACTTTGCATCTTTTCCTCTTGTATAATCTTTAGTGCTGACTATGAGGCCTGAAATTAAAGTTACATAAAAAAAAATGGAGATTCTCTCTTCAACTCCGAAAAACATTTTGACTTATCAATCAAGTTTTCCTTATGTAACAAGTTATACTCAAATTTATGTTATTAGCTATATTAGTATTTTCATATATTATTATATTAGCTGTATTTGGGAGTTGTGTGTAAATGTTAGTAGGTGCACCTACTAACATTTCTGAGATTTCTGAGATTGCTGGGTGATCTATATATATGAACTATAGTAGATCCTTCTTTGATTAATATTCAGTTTTGCATTAGAATACCAGTAGGAGTATACTGTCTAGGCAACCCTCACTGTTGACTGTGTCTCTGTTTTCATTGTGAATCCTGCGATATCTTTTGTAAGTAAAAAAGCAACTTTTGAAGTTAAAAGCAAATCTTGGGAAGCTAAGATGATAAATAAAGCCTACTTGCAAGTCAGTTATCCTGCTGAACCCTGTAATTATATGTTTGTTTCTCAGTGATTTTGAGAAAGTGGATTAGATATTAAACTTCCATTGAAAACTAAACCACAGTGAAGTGTCCTTCAGGTTAAGAGACTGCCAAAGACAATGACAGAAGAAAATAGAGAGGGAACAGTAATTTGGCAGGAAATGGAAATATATGTCCTAGATCTTGTGTGAACCTTCATACAGTATGATTTGTCAACTTTTTGTCTTCTGTAGGAGTGTTGTTGTACCACCGAAGAAATCAACCATTTCCTCTTCTACATCTGCTATGGGTATTCCTGCAAATGCTGTCAGTGTGGTTTCTTCTTTGGATTCAGCCCAAGCCCTAGATTTGTCAGGAGAATCTCCTGGTGAGTAAAGATTAATTAGATAACAAAAACCTCAGCCCTTCCACGCTTGCTTCCCCTTTCCCCACCATCCATTTGAACACAAATGAACAAGTTTTTGTTCTATGTTCTTCTAATCAAGGTGAGTTTTTCAGTATGTATCCGGGTATTAAAACAGGTGAGAACAACTGTTTTTCAGACATGAAGTCATTAGTTGTTTTCAGTGGTAATACTGATTTGAATACATATATTAGCTGCCTATATATCTGTCTATTATCTGTCTATATGTGAGTCTTGCTTATATTAAGAACATTAATAATTATTGCTCGTTAAATTTTCTTATTGGGTAGTGTGTCGATCTGGGAAGATTGTATTTCATACTTTTTTTTTTTTAAACTACTGGAGTGTATGTGGTATAACATGTCCTAAATTATCAGGTCAGATAAAAGGGCCTTAGAGACCTCTGTATCCTGCGTGCTACGTTGTCTGTATCTTTGTTATATGCTCTCATATAGCAGCTTGCAGGCCTACATTTGGTATCTGTGTATCCAACGAAGACTGGTACCAGATACTTTGCAGGAAAATAAATGTGACTCTAGGTTAAACTGGACCAATTGTCAGTGACATTATGTGGGTTCATGGATATAAGATTTCATTCTTTTGGATGTGTTGTGATCAGTTATCACACAGATGGTTTTATTCTTAGTTTTGACGCTGTAGATACACAGAAGTTAAAAAATAAATAAGGAAAAACAAACTAAAAAGCAACCCCAAACCCTTCTGTTCAAAAAGCAATAATTTATAAAAATAATGCTCTATTTAAAAAATGAAACAAAACTTTTTAAAAGATTTTTTTTCTTTGGGGAGGGGGGTTACTCCTTTTACCTCCTAGCCAAACAAATGTAAATGTGTGATCCCATTAATGCAGTATAATTATAAAATTTCTCAAACAGATAAAGAAAAACAGGTATGCTAAATTAACTCACATTTAGTGTAAATACAACATAACTTTTTTTTGTTACATAAAATATATACTTATTTATAAATTGTAGGGTATGTGTCCAAGGATATATTTGTTAATGATTAGTAAGGCTGGAAATTATATAGAAGTGCTTCCAATAGCTTTAGCCTGAGGTCAAATTCAATGTTGATGCTGAACTAATTGCTTTGGACAGGTTTTTCAGTGGGGACAAAATTGAGTACGTTGTTTATAAGCAAGTGGTCCTTTGAACCCTTACTCTCTAGTTGTTCCATACGAGATAAATGATGTTTAACCTTATATGCTGTGTCAAAGGCATGCTTTTCTACTTAGCCATGCTTAAGTCAGAAGACTGTGTAGGCTCTCATGACTGTTTGTGCCCATGAAGTTTAATGTCAAGACTTAAAACTGATTTGCATCTTAATCAAGGAAATCTCAATTTATGTCTGATTATTGGTGTTTCTTGTCAGTGTTTGAGCTTCCTGTTTTCTGTTTTTATGATCTTATATCCAAATTTCAAAGATGGAGGAAAGAATGTAATCCATTCTCATGTCCTTTTGTGTCTGGAAGATATTTCTTGTCATTTTTCTCTGCTTCTTACATTTCTTAGGGAAATCACAAAGATTTTGTTCCAGCCAAGATAAGTGAAATGAAAAGCTATTGAAATCTAATACGTCCTTATTCTTTGCAAAAGGGAGAATCCATTTAGTCGCTGAAATCACAGGGGGATAGCACTATGCTAGTCCAGGAGTAATGTTTGGACTAGGAAAATAAGCTGTCTTAAAATGCTAAAGTGGTTTAGGGAAGATTGACTCTTAGCAGCTAATCTGTTTTTAAAGCTATAAAACCTTACCTGCTCGGAAATTGTTGAAAATAATTTCTAGTGCATTAAATTCACGTCTATTTACCCAGGTTAGATATGGGCTTAATTGTTACGATTTCTGAAGTCAGTATTTATTTGCTTTTAATTGAAACAAATCAGATAAACGCTGATCTTCAGTTTCATTTGATCTTTTAAAGAAGCATAGAATAAGAATAAATGTCCTGGTGCCTGTGGAATGTATAAGAAATCCAGACAATAAACAATACTGATGTAGTTTGTAACTGTGTGGCTTCCAGCATGTCTGGAAGTTTTGGCAAAAAATGGACATCTAATCTGAACAGATATGAATAAAAAGAAACTAATCAGGATTAAAAGTATAAGACATGTTTAGACTGGCAATCTAATTAATTAAAAGAAGTAGTGAAGGGATAAATGAAATCATGCCTTAAACCGATTAAAATGTAAGACTGTTTCTTTTTTTTCTGTAGTAAAGTAATGGCATGGAAACAAAAAAAAAAAAAAATAAAAATGGAGATATGGTGTAGTTTACATCTGTGTGGCTCAGGTGAATAGCACACATTTAAATTTAGAGTGTGGTTCCGTATAAGGGCTTTGAACTTATTGGAGTAAGTGAGCTTCCTATAAAAACAACATTAAAAGAAATTTCCCTAAGTTCAAATCATGTTTCTCACTCACTTTTGTCTCCCTGCAGCAGACACTCAATGCTTTGTCCTTATTTTTTCTTTCTTTACAGTTAACATTTATTGTAAGTCTGTTTACTTAATCATTAAGGAAGAAAAAATCTTTTTTTTTAACAGCAGCTAAGACTGGGGATATATGTTAGAGAATGTAAGTTGTGAGCTTTCACATTTTTATATGAAGGCTATTTAAAATATTGCTACTTTTAAAAATAAATTTTAGCTGTGTTTTCTTATGTCCATGTATTTTATAGTGTTTAATAAGCATTTGTTTGATATGTTTTAAAAGTGACTAAGCAGATAAAACCTTTACATATCATGTTCTATTGTGTAGCTTTGAGTTCCTTTACTACAAAACAGAAATTAAAGGAAGATACAGACACTGAAATAAGATTAAACAGCAAATTACAGTGTTTTAGTTGTAATGTTTGTATAAGCATAACTTGGGAATAAGCTTTATGCAGTATGTGAGCATCCTCAATCTGCAGGTGTGATATCAAAATTGCGTGTTGCAGTATCAGTTGGTCCATTTAGTTCCAGAGTCTTCATTCCTGTTTGCCTGTGCTCTGAATTCATCAGCTTCCTTCCCGATGTTTTCTTCTAAAATTTGCATCTTGCCTGTAGCTCAGGGTCCGTGAGTATCTCAGATATTTGACCCTTAAGATTGTCGCGAGCTCACTGGACTTTATATCGAGTGGATGTGACATATCCTGGCCTACCAAAGAGGAAGTGCTGACAAGTTGGAAAGATAACCATCTAAGATCACTGTATATCTCTAATATTTTGAAAGAGGGCAAAAACATGCTTTGGTCTCATACAGTGTGGCCTTTTTAGCACAAGTTTCTTCTTCCTCACTTATTCAAGCCACTGAGGATTTCACAGCACAAAAGGCTTTTCCTCAATACAAATCTGCCCCGTGTGGTTGAAACTTGCCTTTGACTATGCTGCTGATGATCTTTGGGTTGGTCTTCTGCTGGAGTTCTTATCCCAATCATTAAAGATCCTGATAATGGATGGAGAAAATAAAGCCTCTTCACGGCCCATGTTGAGCTGATCATTTGTCTCTTGCAGAGAGAGCATGGTATTGAGCAGAAGAGTGTGATTTACTAGTGATTACCCAAGGTGCAGGAATTTGAGTTGTTTCTTACTTGAATTTACTGTAGTCTAAACATGAGATTGGGGTTTTGCACATACAGTGTCCAGAAGGGCTATTGGAAAGGCAGGACTTGGTGAAGGTTTCTGAGGTATTGTGAATGTGCTAGTGAGATGCTTGTAATTTTGTTTGTCCCTTAGTTTTCTTTTTAAATGTTTCAGTTCCAGTTGTAATGTTCTGAAGTGGCATTAACTTTTTTGAACTCTTTTACAGATTGCATTTGCAGTTTTATGTGATGCTCTGAGCATTTATGTTTATGTACTCGAAGGATTTCATATGTGTATTATTACTGTTTCACTCTAAGGAATGCAATTTTGAGACTTTTCATGTTCAATTTGCTTGCTCAGGTATCATTTTTTATAAAGAGGGAGTATGGAAAGTCTGTAGGAGGCAGGAGTGAATTGCATCTTGTCTGTGCTGGCACTCCAAGTATAGAAAGTGCTGAGAAGTTCAACTCAATTTCTGTTGCTTGCTTCCTCCCTCTCTTACCAGTTTTTGAAGGAGACAGAGAGGGAGGGAGAGAGAGAGAGAACAAAAACACACGCACGGACACTTTTTTTTTCTTTTTTTGCCTCTAAGCCATACAGAGCTGCTAGCAGGATTTCTGCTTCTCCTGAGTAGAGGTGTGGTCTGTTACCTGAAATAATAAAATAAGGCATGAGAAATGCTGCGGTGAAAAAAAAGGAGGTGGGTGCTTAGAAGGAAGCTGGGAATAAGCACTAACATGAGATTTAAAAAAAATGTGATTCCTTTCTAGTCCTACATACAGAAAAATGTAAGTTTTCTCTCACAGCTTGCTTATTTTGCCAAGAAGAATGGTGTTTGATTTTTAGAGAGGTGAAAATAACCTTGAAGTCTTGCTATAGGATAAATTAGTGGGAGACAAGCAAAAGTAAGAAAAATGAACGTGAAGTGAGTTACCATCAGTGCAGTAGTAGTTCAAGAAACTCATTGTACTACAGTAACTATTTCCAAGAGCATTCTGACTTGACAGTACCACTACTTGAAGGCTAGTTACCAAGAATTTAATGATGCTTTTTAAAAATCTTAAATGTTAATGATATGCAATGGAAATGGTTTATCACTATTTCAGTATAAAAACAGATTTAGAACAACTTCACTTTAGAGTGCACCGTTGTTTTGTGAAATCTGTTTTGGTTTAACCTGCAGACGTGTTTATGTAACAGATCCCTTATATTAGCTCGTAAAACCTTTCATTGTATTCTTTCATTTTACACTTCCAGTCCTGGAAGTGTATTTCTGAATGAGCTCATTATTTTACCAGGTACTTGTGTCATAAAGGATATCAATGTATTTCTGTATGCGAGGTCTGTTGTACAAAAATTAAGAAGTGTAGTTATTTAATTGTTTGTTTTTTACCTTGTCCCCATCCTCCCAGACTAAAATATATCATGCACTGCTTCTGTATTGCCCACACGTACTTTATAAGTGCTTATACAAAAACATAAGAATCTTAAAGGATCTTTAACAACATTTTATTGCTAGAAACATTATTTGTTTAGACCCTTGGGGACATTGAATAAACAATAAGGTTTCACTGCAAGGGTGCTAGACAGATGATCTATTTGCATTTTCTTTTATGTTCTTGCTAATGTCTGTAAAACTGTCAGTTTGAAGGAGCCAGTTTATCAGTGAAAGGATAAGGAAGAGATAAGTTGGTTTAGTTCCACATGTTTGAAGTAGCTACTGCACTTACCCACATGTGTGTTGTGGATGAAAATATGCTACTGAAGTATTTTTTTTTTTTCTTTTACTAAAGGCAGAAAAATATTGGAACAAAAAGCCATTGCTGAGTTATTTTTTTTAAAGTACTTTTACGAAACAACAATTGAATACAAAAATTACTATGCACACTAATCACATCTAAAAAAAAAGCTGAAATTCTCACCTGTGATAAATCTGAGATTCACTTTTTAGTGAAATCTATCTGAGTTTGGAATGTGGATTTATGCGATGATAAGCATGAAGAAATATCACTTCATGTGGATGCCTGACTTATGCTTTTGTCAAAATCAAATTATCAGTGCTTTTTTATGTCTGTATTTTATAGTTGATTTTAACTTAAAACTTACTAGTTTTCCACTTACACACTTATAATTGATCATTCTCTGTTATGCACAATTTGTTTTGATTTCTAGAAGGAAAAGTAATGCGCTCTCTGTGTTGTCAGAGACTTCCTTTACCTGCCACCATTTTTGCCAGTGCTATTGTGTGTTTGAAAAAAAATTACCTCTGACTGAGTGCAGGTCTGCTTATTGGCCTCATGATAGCTATTATAGCATTTCATTGTCCTAGCAAGTGTTTTCCTTGATTTTTTTTTCTAATTTTTCCTTCAGTTATTTTGCTTGTGGCCTAAATACTCTGACTCCTGACACTGTGCTGTGCTACTAAAGCCTTATTTATCTATAATGATAAACTGATCCTAGTTTCCACTGTGTATTTGGTGTGGTGGGATTTTAGTTGTATATACTTTTGATGACCTTGACATACCCAGTAGCTAGTGCATTAATGGTCACAGATTTTATGTGTAATAAAAAGCATGGATGCATTAGGTAACAAAATAGTCTGTCTGCATGTTGACTTTCTTATTTTGGAGGCATTGGCTACAATGTCAGTTTTGTATTCTGTTGAACTTCCCTGAGCACTGTGCAGCTTTCCACATATGGGCAGCGTATTGGCGTAAGTCAGTTATTGAACATGTGGACTTAACAGTTTTTTTCAAATTAAAGATACTTTTTTAGTGAGAGCGGAGATGCTGAGCATTAGGGAGAAAGCTGTGAATTACAGTTGAAGTTACTTAGATATAAAAGTTATCATTAAGATCAATTGTTTTCAAGTCTCAGCCTAACAGGCAGAGGGGAAAAGGTGTTGCACGTATTTAGGTTACAAAAGTGTGTGTGTCAAAAAATCAATGTCAGTGGCTATGCAGTATCCCACAAACAATTTGAGTCTTTTGAACAACTGAATCGTGGCTTCTCCCTTTCTGTGGCCTTTGTTTTCCTTTTCTGTAAAACAAACTCTGTTCTAATTTTCAGCACATCATTTGAATGCTTTTCCTTTGGGAATACCGAAAATGCTTTTTGGTGATTTGACTGGGTGAAACTTGATTTTTTATTTTTTATTTTTTAAGGCATTCTATCTATGAATGCTAGTTAGCAGCAGTAGTTTAAAAGTTAAGATTGAAAAATACTTGCAGAATCTAGCTATCCTCCTTGAAATTTTCAGAAATATATCTGTTTTTCCATGATTATATGAATTATTTTGGAAAGAATGCACAAAAATTAAAATTCTACCTTACTTTCAGCCAACGTTTTGTTCCCTACTTTTTTTGGTCCCTCATTCTGTATGGCCTATCTGAGTTTCTTTCTGACCTCATCATCCCATACAAATGTCAAAATAAGAGCTCAATGGTCAATTTAGGAAATGGGTAAGCAAATGACATTCATAAAGATACGTCCTACCTATGAAGAAAAAGAAATAAGAACTTTTCAGCAGTTTGATGCATTGGTTGAATTTTTTAGTTTCTGTGTTGCCTTTGTAACAAGATTAGAGAAAAACATCTTTACCCACACTGAAAAAATACATTCTTGAGGGCAAACTGTCTGCAACTGTTTTGGAGCAGAAGTCTGAAATTTGGCAGGAGAAATAACCGCAATATTAAGGACATGTCCTTTGCCAACCTTTTACAAATTTATTCCACTTCAGTCAAGTAGAAAGACGGAGAAATTGTGATTGACGCATTTTGGTAGACATTTTCAAGATCTTAATAACATATTTCAGAAAGGTTGCATTTAGCTCAGTTTGTGCCACTGGAGATGGGGTGATCAGGATTTTTTTTTCTGTAGTTGTAATTCTGAGAGGGGTCAGGTCTTTGCTAAGCTAGATGTGAGAACTGAAATGATTGAACTCTTTTCTTTCATGCTTCCCCCCGCCATCCCACTCCAGCAGCACGGGAATCTGAAACTGGCGAGGTGAGAGGAAAGAGAATAGGACAGGGCCTTAAGTTGGGAAAAGATAGGATTGCAGATGGACTAGAAGCAGTCGTGCTCCTGGGAAATGCACAGAAATCTGTCTGCTAAGATTCATTCCTTTCTATAGTTTGGAATGCAATGCAAGATTTGTGAGTTTCACCATTCCTATCCTGTCAGCAAATATCTGTGAAATCTCTGGCTGTCTTGCTTACCCCCTCTCCATCATTGCTAATACCAATCCATACTGCAGTATGAAGTTCGTGCTTCTCTTTATATACTGAGCAGAAGAACTTAGTATTTACAGATTCCTACCCTGCCGCGTAGTGTCAATGTGACATAACAAAATTGCATTTTTTTTTTTGTAAGTGTAGGATACATAAATGACAGGCTTTTCTATCAACCTTTGAATAATTGATGTGGCCAAGTTAATAACACATAAATGAGGTTATACCACTGCCATCGTGCTAATGATGCTGGCAGTGCAATGGAGAATGTTGTCATAGCTGTCTTCTCAGAATCCTGGTGTGGCAAAAACTTAAACTAGACTCAAAGAAGCTCGATGATTTTGTGTTCTGCCTCAATTTTACATAAGTTTTCACCTAAAATTATAAAATATATATATATTTTTTTTAACTTAAAATTGGATGAGCTCTTCTGGTAACCGAAGGATGCTATAAATGTTACTGTTGGCTTTATATTAATCTGTAAATTATATTAGTAGTAGCAGTATAACTTAGTACTTTAAGGGTGTATTAGGTATGTAAGACATGGTGTGCATTCCCTGCTTGAGGCTGTAAGTGTTCTTAAATTTATTCAGTCAGAATCATAGCTGATAAAGACAGGACGGATCACTGCAGTTTAATCTGAGATCCTTCAAAAAATAATCTGCAGGGCTTCCTTGAATCACTTCCTATTTGTGCTAGAGAAAAATTTAAAAAGCTTGCTGTGGCATATCTGGTAAATGTGAATAACTAAATAGGGGTCTTCTGACACCCAGTTTGAGGTACAGAGAAGTACAAAGGTTTACTTAGTAACACATGTATTTTAAAGCAATGGCTTCTCAGAGTTTGCACCTGAGGCTTTAGTTTCTGGTCCAGTTGTCTAAGCTCTGCCTTGTTTTCCTATATAATTGATTTGTTTATTACACTCTCTTTTAGGAAGGGGATCATCTAATTCGAAATTGCCATCTGTCCCTACAGTTTCTTCAGTGCCAGGGGATTCTGCTTCAAATATGAGGTAACTTCTTATGTATCTATACCAATTCAGTGTTGCAAAAACCCATGTTCCTTTCTTAGAATTTCTGCAGCTACCTTCTTGCTTTTTGTTTATTTATTTATTTTTGCTCATCATATGTATTTTTCTATTAGTATTACAGACAGGCTTGAACATGCTTTGGAAAAAGCTGCACCACTTCTGAGAGAGATTTTTGTGGATTTTGCTCCCTTTCTTTCTCGGACTCTTTTGGGTAGTCATGGGCAGGAGTTGCTGATAGAAGGTACAAGTAAGTTTCCATTGAAAAAAAAAAAGTGGCTTTTTGGTTTTATTTTATCTCGGAGATTAAAAATGTCTGTTTTTAATGCTGGCTCTGCCCTAGAAACTTTCTTCCTGCCTTCCCATGCAGTGCTGTCCACAGGATTTTGCTGCATCTTCCGTCTGTCTTTACTCCTCTGCCAGAGGTCATTGTCATTGTCTCCTCATCTTTGCTATCCATCCTGCTGCCTCTTTGCCTACATCTCATCTGATAGTTTCCTATATCTCATTATGTCAGACCAACTGCTGTTATATCTTTCTTAGTTTTCTGACTCTTCCAGGGAATTGTCTCATAGAAGTTGATGTCTGAAATAATGTTATGTGAGCATTAAAAAGAAATCTTGGTGTTAAGGTCAACACTTCAACACAGAATTAACTGTAGAGTCAGTAATGCAGGTAAGAATACATTGAGAAGAATCCTTTGCCGCTTCTGAGACGATGAAGATTCAAGTGTACAGCAACAATTGTGGCTCTTCTGTGGGGTGGATTTCAAATGATTGAGATTGGGATAGTGGAGTTCTTTCTACTGTTGTTTTTCTGTCTTTTTAAAAACTAGTCTCAGTCCTGTGAAGTAGATGTTAATGTCCTTAATTTAAAAAGTCATGTTTGTTGGAACTATGTGCTTTTAGCAGTGAACACCAGTTCGTCAGATTTCTCTTAATTGTTACATCATACAAAACTGTTCTTACCACCCATTTTTAGTTTGAAAATTGCAGTTTCTGTATCCTATTTAGTTGCATTTTCTCAGTCTTAAGATAAACATAACCTGGTTTCAAAGTATTTTGACTGTGATGTAGATTACATATATGCAGAGAGATGAACATACTGTAGTTTGGTTTATCAAAAAAAAAAAAACAACAAACAAACAAAACAAAAAAACAGCAAGAAAATGATTGGGAGAATTTGAACTGACTAGACAGAAACAAACACACCAAACCATTTTGGGGGCCAAAAGAAAAGTTACAATCTCAAAACAAAACAACATGCAAATATAAATAATAATAAGTCAAAATCATTTATAAACAGTTGAGAATATTTAATAGGTTACTGCTTGTGCTTCTGCTAAGGTTTAGTG
The DNA here is from genome assembly GCF_964211825.1 of Aythya ferina. NCBI lineage: Eukaryota > Metazoa > Chordata > Aves > Anseriformes > Anatidae > Aythya > Aythya ferina. The sequence continues at coordinate 44,241,347 of NC_140300.1, read as the reverse complement.
TGGGGTTAAAGGTCAAAGTACTAATAAGAGTGTTTGGGATGTCTGCTGCCATGAAACAAAATGGAAACTTGATTGATAGCTGGGGGCTGAAAGGAGAATGCGCAATGGAGAAAGCAAAGGTCATAAAGCCATTTCCCTTCTCTGCATATATAATGACCCAATCCTTCAAGAAATAGCGAAATGTAGATGCACTGGATTAATATAACATATGTTAACCACACTTCTGGTCATTTTGAAATACAAACATTTATGAAACTCTGAATATTGGAGGTAATGTATTATAATTAGTTGCATCTTTAGATGCCAAGCTTTGAATTTTTGATCTTCCTCACATAGTTCTGTTTTGTGCTGATAAAGTAAAAACAAACAAACAAAAAAACTCTAAGTGGTTTGTGAATTTCATGCTTCTAATCTATTGTACTTCACAATATTTTGTGTTAACAAGTGATGCTGTATAAGCAAGTGTTTACGTCTAGTATTTTTTGTTTTTCTAGGTCTCGTGTGTATGAAATCTAGCAGTTCAGTCGTGGAGCTAGTGATGCTTCTTTGCTCTCAGGTGAGATTTACATAGTGTCTGAATTGCTGTCTTTGAGCACAATGGGAATTGCAGTCGAAATTTTACTCTTAAGACTGTGTAATTATTGTAAAAAAAAAAAATAAAAAATTGTATGCAAGGCCTTATTAACTTCCTAATAAAGTTTTGTGATACTAATTGTGACTAGTGGGTAGGAAAGAGAAGACGCTAAGGGTTTTATGTTCCCTTACTGTTGAGCGTTTACATAACCTTGATGTTGGTATGCCTAAATAATTCTATGCTGTCATTTTTGTAAGATAAAATAGGATCAATAAAATATTAAGGGTATAGAACCAGATTGATTTTTGAGTCTTGGCATGTTGAATCCTCTGGGATGAGTAGAATTTTTCCTTTTGTGTCGAGGTTATGAAATGAGTGATAAATACTTTTGAAACCCTGTCATTCTTAATTGATTTGACAGGTAATAAGAATTTGAGAAAAGTATAAGAAAGCAGTCCTGGTTGTCAGCTGTTTGGGGCTTCCTACGTTCCTAAGAGCAAAGTGATTTTAGATATTTAAGAACCTGAAAATCACCTCTTTTTGTGCATAGGAAAGAGACAGCCTAGGGAACTTTCTTAAAATTGCGATGAAGGAATTAATTGGGTTTTCTTTTTGCTTTCTTTTTTTTTTTTTTTGTAATTAAATGGAAGAATGTTTTTATTGAGCTTTTCTTTTGGTGCCTTAAAAATGATACCTTTCTGGTAGTAAATTCCCCTACTTAAAACTTTAAAATAGCCTTTTTTAATGGGAATGGTATTGGTCTAGAGGTCAAGGGTTCTGACCCATTTCAAAACCTTTGACCTTCATTTACAACCCTTATGGTTTGCTTGCCTGACGAATAAGGATAATGCAAAATTAATGTTTCTTCACATCGATTTATTCGTTTTAGTGCCTATATTGCCAAATTTATTTAGAGTGTGCTGATAGACATTTCATGAATACAAATGAAAGAATCATAGAAGGTGTGAAAAATCGATAGTCTGCATTGTCAATAAAATGCAATAAGAACAATTACTTCTGGAGATTACACCTAATAGATTTTTACAATGAACTAGTGAAGAGTAGTTATGTTTTCCAGTGAGCTTATTACTAATGAACGTATGTAGAACTTTGCTCATCTAGTTTTCCATCTTCCACGGGAAAAAAAAGTAGATTTAATCTGACAGGAATTTAATATTCCTCCTGGAACTTCTGGAATTCAGTTTATTTAATGTCATGTGGACATTGTTCACAACTTCTAAAATTTGAATTTGCTGCTGATATAAGCCAAAGAATCCTTGCTCCCAGGAAATTCATATGCAAGTTTTAATATTCATTTGTTAATGTGTTAGAGTAAAACTAATCTGAGTACTAAATATGTGTCTGAGAGCTTGGTGTTACCATTTTAAAAATTAGGTTTTGGAATGTTTGCTGCTTGTTTCAATAATTAGTAGTTGACCTTTTCTTTCTTTTTGGTAGGGTAATCTAATCTTTCAAAAATCATGTTGTGCTCTGTACTGTACGTCACTTGTTTGGTTTTGGGAAGTGGAAAGGATAAGGAATAAATGACGTGCTCTAATGCATCTATTTGTCATATGTGTCACAGTGCCACTTAATACTAATCTAATCAAATTGAGGATATAGTGATTGCTTAGCAGTGCTAGTTGCAGAGACTTGAGGTTGTTCTTTGTGAAATAGTAGAAATAAACCAATAAAATCACAAAGACATGGAAGTCTTTTTAGAGTTGCATAGCAGCTGTAATTTTTGGCACAATATGAAAAATGATGTGAGAAATGAATCTAAAATTAGCTCCAGATGTATACAGATTGTTCTGGGGTGATAATTACATTTTTCACTTTGAATTTTCCTAATTCAAAGAGGTCAGCATGGCAATCACAGAAGTGATTTATTTTGTTAAGAAGTGAACTGTCTTTTGCTACATGAAAGCCTGAGAGATATGAAATTGAATTTCAAGACGACATTTTACAGATACTGGGAGGAGATGGGGATGAGCTTGATTGATTTTTTTTTTTTTCTTTTTCTTTTTTTTTTTCTTTTGGCCAAAGATAGGGTGGGAAGCTAAGTGATATCCTTTTGCTAAAATTTTAATTAATTTTTAAGAGGAGATGGAGAGGATGAAGTGCCAAAGATCAAAAGATCAGGTCAAAAACTAGTTTTTAATCACATAAATAATGTGCCATAGTTGCAAAGTAAGTATCTGCAAATTTGATTTAAAACTTCACAAATTTGTCAGCCATCATATTGTGAAATTGAAAGACTGCTCTGATTAATAACTTTGGTGTTTTTGTTAACCTCTTTCTGAAAATTAGTTTTAAACATTGTATATATGTAGTAAGCACTTGATTTGTTTTTCTAAACGATGTTGATTTAGATTTATGACTGGAATATTTTCTTCTTTCTCAGAAGTGCAAAATAGAATAATAAAATCTCAGAAGTAATTTTTCCCCATAAAAATGAAAAAATGAAACTCACAGGTGAAGTGATGAAAAAAATCAGGATGATGAGAGTTCTATGAAATTGTTACACCCTGCTCAGACCTTTTCTTGTTTAAATTTTGTGTATTCGGGCATTTGGAAAAAATGTACTGTTTCCGTGTTTTGGTTTTGTGTTTATATTTTGACGCATTGTTTTATGGTTTTCACAAAGTAAAAGGAGAAACAGGTGGTTTGAAATCCAGACAAAAGGCTTTTTCTAAGACAAAAACAGTTGCTTTTTTGATAGACACACTACATTTTGAGACATGTGTCTGTGTGTATACTTACATTTATATAAATCTATCAAAACATAAAGAAATCCTTCATTTAATATTACTGCAAAGTGTTCTTGCTTATTTGACATTAATATCATTTTTGAAAGAATCGACGTTGCATTCAAGGCCACTTTATAAACGCGTTGTGTTGCTCATCCTAATTCAGTCTGACACACATTCCAATAACACTACCTCCCTTCTAGGGTTTAAAACTAAATTTATGGCTGAGCATTGTGAAGTGCATCATTTAAAAATGGTTTCAACCCAAAACATCTAATAAATAAATAATGTGTATGGCTACTCAGTAGCAGACTCTCCAGACTAGAAATCATTCCATCGGATACTCAACAGTCCACTATCGGAGAGGGCTGTCAGATAAATCTTACAGTAGCTGCATTCATGTCCTGTAAATCACATGTTATTGTCTGAGCCTTCTGCCAGGTCATCTATTCTTTTCCCATTTATCAGAAATGCATACAGTACAGTGAACCTAGAATCACCATCTAGTCTGGCCTGGCATCCTGTTGAGGTAATTAAACCAGCCAAAAGAGTGAAGTCCTGTGTCTACTATCCCTTTTAAATAAGTGACGTCAGGATGTTAAAGATGCTCACCTGCTATTGTGAGGCAAGGTTTCTGCACAGGGAAACTGTGATATCATCCTTGAAAAAAGCATTTTCATCTGAAATGACTCTTGCTCTATGCCCTAAAACTTAAAGGGGCACATATGAATGAGTGTGTGTTTATCCATAAAGTAAATTTGCTACTGTGCATCCTCTCGTTTGTCAGCTTTTTCCTTGAAATACTTCAATGAAATAGGAAAAGCTGTCTTCTTCCATACTCCCATGAAGTTCCTAAAAAAAAAAAAAACAAAAAAAAAAAAAAACAAAAAACAAACAAACAAACAAAAAAAAATGTTCTCCATTACTTACATACATGAAATGTTCATCCTATTATTGTAGATCCAAGGTGAAAAGGTACAAGAATAGGTGAAGCAAGTTCCGTTTTTTTCCTTGATGCCTTTGAATTTACAGAATTTGCAGCTCTTGAAAAATTCTTCATCCTTTTTTCCTGTGGTAAATCAACTGAATTGTCACTGAAATATATGAAAGAGAACTAACTAGTTTCTTGTCAGGTACATCTTTTACTTGAGAGCTTTTTTCTACTGCATCTAAGTTTTCTAGACCATTATCTTCCACTAACTGACTCCAATACTGTTCGGCTCTTGTAAAATTTTCTAAAATAGGTGGAAAGCCACTCAACCTTTATAAAAATTTGCCAAATAGAAATTAACAAAAACTGCGTAATGTTTTATGACCCCAGCACCCCTCCCACACACACAGATAACCCTGTTTGCTGGTTCAGCATAGAAAAGCTGTGTAGTTCCTCCCTCATCTGGCCCCTGTTGTTTCAAAGGGATTAAGGACATATCCTTAACAGGTGATGAGATTTAGGAAACCAAGACCAGTGTTTTAATACGCGTAATCTCTAGGTATTTTATCTTCTGGAAATATGTATGTGGTGTATTGCAATACAAGCACATAACTGTAGCTACTAGATTCATATTAGACCTTAATAAAGTACATCTTTCATTGAGGAGATGGAAGAGGGAAGCATAAACTATGATGCTCCAGAAGCTTGTGTGCAACTATAGCATCTGCTCATATGGCTCAACGAAAGATGATTACAGTTGAATATGTCATGTGCTGTGCTGATTTTGGGATTACTTTTTTTGAAGAGGAAAGCATGATTCAAGGCTGTGTGCCTTAACGTAAGGCAGAAAATAGGAAAAGAAACGGCATTAAAGCAGAAGAAGGAATTATAATTATTTAAACAATATCAACATGTGCCACGCACTCATGTACCTGTGAACAAACAATAGGATTTTGTGTTTCCCCCAAGGATGCATGATATGATGGTGGTTAAGATTTTGATTTTCAGCACACTTTTTGCACACCATCCCCATTCTTCACCCTGGTATTTAGATGTTTGTAAAATTTCACAGGATCTTAGAGCTTTCCTGGGTATTCTGTACTTGGAATTAAGTTTTGTATCAATGACCTAATTTCATTACCTCAGGAATGGATTTTTGCAGTGTTCTAAAAAGTGGTAAGCCTTTGAATTATTTGGAGACTTCAGCTGATGTAGATAATGTCTGGTTTTAGGTTTTTGTTACGTGCAGAGAGAACATATTGTGGTGATGTTGTGTGATCTGCGCTGGTTCCTAATTTACTTCTGAGTGCAATTTCATGTGATGGATAATTATAGTGATCACTGTGAAGTTTTAGTTGAATTGGGTAGAGGTTATCTAAAGGGCGATATCAGTACCAAGGCAGCTGAAATCAACAGAAGCACCAAAACTCTAACAATATCCTGGTTTAGATATGAAGAGAATAAATGCTGTTTGAATGTTTGTGACCCATCATTTAGGTCATGACATCTTAAGATGACATTTTTCCATCCAATTACTTTGTGTTCTAATAGCTGAAAAGTAGTTTAAAGGGATCTAATAATCCCTTAGTTCCACGATCTGAAAAATGTATTTAATTTGTTACAGAAGGCACGTCTTGTAGGACATTTTGCAGCCAAATGACTTTATATTTATTTTAATACATGTTCTAATTTCACTTTAAGGCCACTTAGAATCTATAGCAGTTAATTTAGTTCTTTGAAGCAGCATGGCTTTATCTTTGTGTCTTTTTCTTATTAAAGATTACAGTCAGGATTGTGTAATTCTGGTAAGAATGAATGATGAATGCAGCTATATTTGTGTTAAAACAAACCCTAACCTTGAGTAATAAATCGATTTTGTGATAAAATACTTAGAAACATAATTTTATTAGGCAAATAGAAAGGATTAACGCTGTGACAAATAAAAAGTAGAAAAAAGGACTTCCTAAAGTCTAAATGGATAAGTTCAGGAGAAGATGCTCTATGAATCATGCCCATAGGTATCCATAGGTGTTTGCCTTCTGTTAATTTTCTTTGCAAAATTGTGAAGTATTTAGTGTTTCCAGTTTAGTATGAAAGCAGTGCAGTGAGGTGCACAAAAAAATGCATCACCCACAGGTGTGCCAGTGGGTATACGTGTTGTGGGTAAACATGTTGTATGTTTGTTAGCTTGTGTTATTCTGAAGAGTTTGAACATTTAAAGAATATCTGCTAGCCTAGCCTGTAGAGATGAGCTAGCTGTGGTAGGAAGCAAGAGTATTCAAAGTCACAGAATCATATCCTAGAATCACAGAATGGTTTGGGTTGGAAGGGACATTAAAGATCACCCAGTTCCAACCCCCTGCCATGGGCAGGGATGCCACCCACTAGATCAGGTGGCCCAAAGCCCCATCCAGCCTGGCCTTGAACACCCTCCAGGAATGGGGCATCCACAGCTTCTCTGGGCGACCTGTACCAGTGCCTCAGGTAAGTGAAGAATTTCCTCCTAACTTCTAATCTAAGTCTCCCCTGTTTTAGTTTAAAACCATTTCCCTGTGCCTTGTCATTATCTGACCAAGCAAAAAGTTACTCTCCGTCTTTTTTTATAAGCCCCCTCTAAGTACTGAAAGGCTTCCATGAGGTCTCCCCAGAGAGAGTCTTTCTTCTCCAGGCTGAACAGCCCCAGCTCTCTCAGCCTTTCTTCACAGAAGAGGTGCTCCAGCCCTCTAATCATCCTTGTGTTTCTTCTCTGGACCCACTTGAACAGCTCCACATCTTTCTTGTGCTGGGGGCCCCACACCTGGACACAGCGCTCCAGGTGGGGCCTCCCGAGGGCAGAGCAGTGGGGCACGATCACTTCCCTCTTCCCTGCTGGCCACTCCTCTGGTGATGCAGCCCAGGATGCAGTTGGCCTTCTGGGCTGCAAGCATGTACTGCTGGCTCAAGTCAAGCACTTGTCCACCAGAACCCATGAGTCCTTCTCTGCAGGGCTGCTCTCAGTGAGTTGTTCTTGCAGTTTGCCCTCGTGTCTGGGATTACCCTGACCTAGTTGCAGCACCTTGCACTTTGACTTGCTGGACATCATTAGGTTCACATGGGCCCATTTCTCAAGCTTGTCCAGGTCCCTCTGAATGGCTTCCCTTCCTTCTGTTGTACTGAGTGCACAGCTTGGTGTCATCTGCGAACTTGCTGAGGGTGCACTGGTTCCCATTATCTATGTAATTGATGAAGATATTAAAAAGTACCAGTCCCAAGACAGACCCCTGAGTCATCTTATTCTGCTATTGATTATCTAGATTCTGAAGCTGCCTCAGATCTACTTTATTCCAAGTGGAGCTAGGCGTATTATAAAGCATGTTATTAGTTGTTATGCAGGTCGAAGTAGGAACATTCCTAATGCAATTTCATAACAAATATTTCACAGGCAGTGTAACCGGCATACAAAATAGAAGATTCTTTTTCTATCTTTATGCTGCTATTGTATGGAAGGTATTGGGAAATGTCTGTTGAGCTTTACGTACAGTCTACTTCAGGATATTTTCAGCCAAGTGATTTTACATTAGGAACTATGTCCTTTTCAAAAAAACTGTTCTTGTAATTTACCCCTTTCAGTGTGTATTTTTATCTACAATCACTTTGTTTGGCAGGATAGAGACTGATGAAAGCTAGGTAGAGTGGAAGATGGGTCCCACAGAGTAGCCAGTACCCATGCTATCAGTGCTGTCCTCCCATAGAAAAGACTTGCACTTCAATTAATATTTCAAGTAATAGTTGTTGTTATCATCAAGCAGAACAGACAGAGGAAAAATTTGAACAGAACTTCCCAAAGAAGTTGGTAGTCCAGAAACTTAAGGGCATTCACCTGGCAATGTGGAAGACTGCAGTTCAGAAAGGAATTAAACTCTTTCAGTCTGTAAAATCAACATTGTGATTCATCTGCATTGTCCTCAGTTGTAGTTTCCACCTTTGGTTATGATTTATGAAGACATCCGTTCTTCTCTGTAAGGCGTTGGGGATAAAGCTGAGGGTTTCTGCATTCTTCTGCATTACAAGGTACTTGATATCGACGCAGAGAGCTGTGTGGTGAATGGTCAGTCACAGCTTTAGTTGTGGAATCTAGACTCCTTAAGCATAGTCCTTTGGCGCTTGGATTTTAGATACTCTCCTGTCAGTAAGTTTTCTTTTAGCAAAACAAAGTTAAAATAGCAATCTGCCTAGATCCCTTGGATTCTCTGTTATGCTTTGTGTATCTGCATATTTGTAGACACAGTATAGCTTCTTTCTTTCCTGACTTCTCATAAAATCATTCTGAACAAATTTCCTGCGTCTCTGCAGATCTCACTTTGGGTGCTGAACTTCCATAGTTGGTATATATCATTGAGCAGGGTACTTGGAATGATTACAGAAGGATTACGTCTGCTAAGGATATTTTGCTGCTTGCTTCATTGAACTGCGTTATATGTTTTAAATGTTTGAAACTGGATGCCAGCTTGGTAGATAACTGTCTGAAGTGCAATTTTGATAAGATTTAAATAAATGGAAACAGCTGGAAATCCTTTCCTTTGAACTGGAGTATGTTGAAATTACATTTGGAATTAACTATGTATATTTTTTTCTCATATAAGTGCTGTATAGACTTAGAATCTCCAGGTTTTTTATTGTAATAAATTCGGTGTGAAACTCTAAGTTAATGCATTTTTTTTCTCTTGGAACTTCACTCCTACTTCAATTTCCCATTGCTTTCTAAATTGTTTGAAACATGCATTGCTTATAATTGCCTGCAATATTTAACCTATCTCATTCAATGGAATTGCTTGAATTTCATACAAGGAATTTTTCATAATAGTCACTAAGCTTTATGCTTCTTGGATTCCACATTAGTTTGCTACACTTAAGATATGTTCAAGCTCTGTCTTTTTTCTTAGTTGTAGTTGCTGGCTTCAGGAATAATATGTTTTGTTAGCTCTAGTATGGCTTACAGGAGTCTAAAACCTCTGTGTCCATCACTGCCAAGGTTTTTTTTTTTTTTTTTTTTTTTTTTTTTTAAATAAACTAATAGAGGGAATGGTTTCTTTCATAAGTCTGTGAAGTCTGTCTTGATATATTGACAATATGCTTAGTAATAGAAATCAAAGAAGTGTATTTAAACTAGGTTGTTGCTTTAAGTATGGAAAAAAGATTAGAATGTATTGGGAATGATTTGCCAATACTGTATGAATAGTAAGTGGCCTATTTTTGACTTGATTCAATAAGCACTTTTTAGTTACTTCCCGATAAGTAGTGGTCAGTAGTTAAAAGGTACAAGATACTGCTTTGGCTTTATCTCCTCATATCTTTCCATAATTCTTAGTCTAGGAGATGCTTTAAAGGTTTCCTTACTCCCCCATTTAAAGATGGAATATATGATGTGGAATTTTAAGCTGAGCAAAATCTACGATGTGTTACATTTAGCATGTGAAAAACAGAACAATATATGATTTTTGTCATGCTTTTATTAAGTGGGGTTGATGTTTGTGCATATTAGATCTAAATAATCATCAAAACAATAGAAATGGCTTCCTAATAAAAACTCATTTTCTGTAGACCTACTTTTGACCAATTTGGAAATGCCCTATGTAATTTTCAGCAACTTCACTTTGAAGTACTTAACAAAAGCAGGCTATGAGACTGAGAAGATAGATGAGAAAGAACCGTTGTTTTTTGTTCTGTACTACATCGCAGTTTTTTGAAAAGTGAGTGAGTTTTGGGGTTTTGAACAAAAATAAGCATATGTAAGGAAGTTGGCATGTGTGCTAAATATTCAACTGAGAAGGTGTATAGATAGGCAGGTAGATGTGGATAGGTGTAGTAAAGCCATGATGTTTTGGTGTGGATTTACATGATGCATTATTTCTCAGGACAATACACTTGTCAGCATGACTTGCGGACTTCAGATAGAGGAAAATATAGAAGGTAGGGTTAAAAAAAAACAACACAACAAAAGCCCTCTTAGAAATAGTTTGCCATCCTGGAAGAGAGGTAGATAAACTTTCGTAAGGTCATCTTACTAAATTGTAAGTCTTACCATCAGTAAAGTGCTGGGGGAAAAAAAGGAATTCCACCTCTTTCCTCCCCTTTCCTCCCCCCACCCTTTTTTTGTGATATGTGCTTATATACATATGTATGCACACTCTCATTAGCGGTTGTTCTGTAGGCTTTTCAGATGATACAGACTCTTACTGAGAAAATTTCTCTTATCAAATGAAAATTACTTGAATTTGGTCAGGAATCCAGGCTGTGGTGTTAATGGCAATTTAATGGAAAACATGTCCACTACAGCTAAAAATATTAGCCTTTAGAATTTAAAACTAGGCTGAAAGTTTGATTAATGTATAATTTTTTTCTCTTATGAGAGGATATTGTAACACAAATGTGAATTTTGGGGGTCTGAGAGGGGTACAGGGCAGTTTCATTTTCATGAATGTACATTGCTGCAGATGTTCAAAACTAAGGAAACATAATTTAGCTACAGAAGCAAGACTTTTCTGAAGAAAAAAGGCATCCTGTTGCTTCACCAGCACACTAGGACTTAAAAAAACACCACCATTTAAGGTGAGTTTTGTGCAGTGAGAGCACACCCTGTGGCTTGGCAGTCTAGTCAGAAGGATGATACCATGCTGACTTTATAACTAGATCTTTGAACAATATTCTCATGGGTGGCAAATGCAAAACAAAGTAATATCAACTGGCACTTAATTCTGTGAGCTCCCTGCTGATGGGGCTCTGCACTGAAATGGAACTCTTCCTGCCAGGAAGTCAGCCGCAAAGTGTGGAGACCTCTGAAAATAAAGCGTGCCTTAATTTGACACCCTGCTGTTTTACAGCTAGTCTGTTTAATTTGAGACTATGGAAAGAGGTTTAGTGGAGGGGAGGGGAGTGGGATTATGGAAAGTTCAGAGAGTAGCAATGCTCGTCTCTGGCTTCATACTAATTACATGTGCGTGAACATTTTTGTTCATGTTAACAAACGAAATCGTTTCTCTCCGTTGTCTCCAAGTAAAACTGTTTCAGAAGCATCTGGAGAGTGGTGGTGTTTGCTGAAAGTTACGGCAGTAGGTGCTTTGCATAGTGGTGATATTCAGTTGTAGACGAAGCTTTAGACTTACAAATTCTGTGCCAAAGTCTGTGCCTTTTTATGTTTCTCTTCAACTCGAAAAATATCTGTCTCATCAAATATGTTGCTGATTGACTAATCTTTCTATAAATATTTAAAAAAAACTCGTTCAAGTGAAAAAGATCTTATTCTGGATAATGGAGCCGTGAATATGATGGAGGTGCATGTCTGTTAGGTGTTAGGTCCTAGTTCTGAGTCAGAAGAATTAAATAGATTTTCCAGCGCCTTCTAACAATTTAGTTATAGACTTTTTTATTTCTACCTAAATATAAGTGGTGGTACTTTTTCATTTTGGGGAACTTACTTGGTAAGTACACAGGAGAATTTGTAGTGAAAGGAACAGAAATTTATTTATCGTGTGTTCTTTTCTGAAGATGTCTGCATTAGGATGTTTTAACGATGAAGGACAGCTTTGGATATCCTGCCTTTTGAGAAAGGAAGTGGGAGTGGTTTATCACGTTTGGTTTCATTCCCTCAAAGTTTGCTTGCATTCATGATAAAGTTTTAGTTGAAACTAAACTACATCTGGAGAAAAGGTTAATATTAAAGGGCTTTCAGTTCCAAAATAGCATTCACCGTTTATGCTATTGAGTTTTTTTTTATTGGTTAAATTTATTTAGATAAAGCATATAACACATTGAGCAGGAAGATTGCTGCTCTTTGGTGATGATAATGAATGTTGGTATCGGTGGGATCAGTCAGTCACTAGTAGCGCAACTGTGCAGCAGTAAGTATATTGTGATTTTCTTGTCTTTATGACTAGTAGTCTACCTTGGGCAATAATTTTCTTTCACCATGCAGTGGTTTTGCCAAATCTCAGGAATGAACATTACAGTCAAACAATAAGCACTGATCAAGAGGCAATTGCCTTACACCCTTGCCATTCTCTGATTTGTTTTCCTTTCACCATTAAAAGATGCTAGTACTGGAGCTTGATTGTTCACATCTCTTCCTTTTGTCTGTCTCATGTCCCTTTTCCTTACTTCTGTTTTTCTGACTCATTTCATTTGACTTATAGTTTCTTGCTTTCCATTTCTGCATATTTGCAGAACTGCTCTTCTACTTTTTCTCAATTAATGTTTAAGATCTGTTCTAGTTCTTCCTGAAGCTATTGCCTTTCATCTCTGCATAGAAAATAGCTGATGGTTACAGAACCTGAAGAGGAAACTGCAGTGGAAAAGGTTTGCTGCTAGATGAACTCAAACCTGACCCCTAATGTCGTTTCATGAGGAGTCATGGCAACAGCCTGCTAGTGGGAGAGAGAAAGGGGAGAGGTGGCCCAGGCAAATCGCTTCCTCCATCAGAAATGTAAACCTGAAATCAGTGATCCACTTACTTGTTTTTTTCCCATTCTACAGTTTGTTGCTGTAGTGGGAATGTAGAGGAGCTGGAGTTTAACATAGACTTATCTCTCTCATCTCAGTGCAATGTTGGTTCTAGGGATTTAATTTTATGCATCAAGTTGCGATTTAGATTGCTACAAATGGCATGTAATAAATGTTTTTCATGTACATGCTCATAGTTTTTTGCCACCGGATATAAAAATTAAATTTATGAGTTCTGGTGATATGCAGATTCTGTGCTCTGATAGTTATTACTGGTAGCATTCTATTTATTCTGACGGTTATATTTTCATCATTTTTATGAACTTTTTTATTTTTTTCTAATTCTTAAAATCCTGCTTTAAGAATATTTAGTATCGCCTTAAATTATGGCAACTGCAACTTGTGCCAAAATTTTATGGCTGTACCTAGAAGTATATACTCTGTAGTATCTTATGTAGTATAACTTTCATAATACATAGCTTTCAAGATGGATGCTGCAATTTGTAGAGAAGACAACAGCTGATGCTTCAAAAACAATCTCATTGCATAGAAGACATTGTCTGACACGCTGACAGTTTATTTAGTATTTCAATGAATAACATAGCATGTCAGTATGCAAACTATTCCAGCCCTGTGTGTATAATTTATTTTCAGAATCTATAAAAAATTACTGTGAGTCAGACTCAAACTTTTAAGTCTTGAAATTAAACTCACATTATAAGGTAATTTTAGGCATTTACCGCTAACAACATAATACCGGTTTATAGGAAGTTCTGTTTACATGGAATATCCCAAATGGTTAAACAGCAGGGGAGTCTTCTGCTTTTAGTTAAAAAAAAAACCTGCTGTTTCTCTATGGCTTATTTACTGCTTGTTTAATTCTTAATGTAGTGTGCTGTGGAATTGAGCATGCAAAAGTCGGCAAAGAGTTCTGTTTTCTGCGTCTAAGGTTATTACTTGCTGTACAATAATAAAGGAACTATTTTATTGGGTTAGTTGTAATTAACTTCAGCACTAGGCCTTGGTATAAATCATTCCTAATCTGTTTTCTTTACATTTTCATTCTTTTTAACTGGTTCAACATAGTTTCTTTCTGTCATCCTTTTACATAAGGACTAGGGTTGTAATTGCTTTTTTGAATTAGGCTGTCGGAAGCTAATGTGCATGTTGATCCAAGAATTGATTAAGGAACACTAATGAATTTCATATAGCACTTTAAAAAGATTTGCAATAAATACTATGTAATAAATACTCTATAGCAGTGATCTGTTATACCATTAGAATTCAATACAGTGTTGTCATGCTGTGCAGCTGGAAAAATAATTCAGTAAAAAAAAAAACTTTGATTTGGTTTCATAGTTAAAATTGTAAACAATTGTGGTTATGAATTAAAAAAAAAAAAAAAAAAAAAGGAAAGGAAACTGTTCCAACACCTTTTAGAGAAGCATTCCAACACTTCGCTAGAGTACATTTAGTGAAAGTAACTGTTATTGTTATAACCTTTGTTTCTACATTTTATCAAAGGGAAAACACTGAAACAGCTTACTTCTGGTTTTCAGTTCTTTCGTCTCGTTGTTTGATGGCAATGGGGTGTACGTAAGTATTTTCAGTTGTTAGTTACCAGTACAAGTTTGAAACAAATAAAGAATATTATGGGTTCTTTTCAGTCAGTCTTGCAACAGTGATCTCACTTTTCTTGAGTTACTTGTCGTTTTCAGCTGCAGAAAGTCACACAAGCTATCTCAACCCACTTTTAGAGCTCATTAGTAAGATTTGAGTGTATTTGGAATATTTTGCCACAACTATATTCTTGATGTTATGCATCCACTTGAGAAATTATCTCATCTAGTTAATTTTTACACAACTTTCTCCTAGAAAAAGTTGTTTCTCTCATTAATTTTTTTTTTTAATACAAAGACTTTAGCTCTGTACTGTCACTAGCTGATTTTTTTTTTTTTTGACAAAAAACAATCTCTTTTTAATGGAATGCCAGCAGTAAATACTTTTTATTGTAACAGAGTGTGTTTGATAGTTTAAAAGTCTTATAAAAATAATTAGCTCTTTTATATAGTTCTAATGGCAGCCTTGCAAGTTTCCCCTGGAGCAGTCTCTAATGAACAGGCCTTGATTTTTCGAGTTGGGCTTTCAGATTCCCTGAGGACTTGACTTCAGACCTTGAAGGGCAGCAGCTGCCATTTGTCTTAAGACTGAAGTTGCCAAACAGACAGACCATGTACTAATAGGACACATTTGTACAGCCTGAGTATATGGAACCCTGATAGATGCATAATGATGATCATCTGTTGAGAGCTTGTAGCAGGCTGGGGTTAGAGTAACTTTTATCACCCTCATTGCAATCAGAACCTCTGTATTGATTAGTCAGATAGCTTGACTTGTTATGTTGATACCATGTTAAAGCTTTCACAGATGATTTTTGATAAATTTTGAGAAATTTGAAGCTGTTTGGTTTTACCTTGACAAAATGTTCTGAGTTCTGGGATAGTAGTAAATGTTTTTGCAAGCTACCTCTTTTCTCTGTAACTGTCAAGATTCAGCAAGAGCGATGTTCTTATCTATGGAAAAGAACATGAATAGAATTACTAAAATTATTTTTGTCTCAATTTCAGATATATCTTTCGTTATTGTTTTTTCCTCACTTTTATTTGGGTATTCAGATATGACCTGTTTAGTAAATACTAAATGCACTAAATACGGTTGTCTCCAAATGTGTTTTCTTGTTGCTCTTACACTTAAAATGTGCTACATCCTTGCAGCATGTTGCTGTTTTGTACACTATTTAGTATGGGTTAAGTTGATATCAAAATACTGCATTGGGTTTCTAGGTATGATTTTTCAAATGTTTTATGTTGCTTTTCCTTCTTTAATGGAGTTTTGTAGATTAAAATACATATATTTTAAGCGAACTTTCTGCAAGTTGTATGTTTGCCAACATTCTGCTATTCTAGTTAACATGCTATCTAGCTTTTTTTTTAATTATGTAGTACCCAGCTGAGATATAATCTACTTTTCGCTATATGTTCTTTATTGCTGAGTTCATTCAAGCCTGTAGTGTATGTGGTGCTGAGAGAGTGGTGACACCAAGTGCAAACACTGCTGAAAAGTTCTTGATAGTTTACTTTAGGCACTTAAAGATTAGTGTATCTCTCTATGAGCAAGTTTTTCATGCAGATTTGACCTTTAGTCTAGGATATAATATGTCTCTTAGTCATATGTTAACACGTTTTCCCACCCTGCTCCTTAGTGCGCCATTCATATTTGTCAGTACCGAAGTCATCCTTCTAATTAGTTTCATAATCAAAATAAATTATTAAAACTCTACCAGTTTTTTGGGAAGTATGGATTAAGAAAGAATTTCCTATCTGCTTTCTTGCTTACAAGTGTGCATTTCAAATATTAGATGCAGTTCTTAATTTTGCGGTATGTTCATCTTGACAGAAAATTTTTAGAAAAGTTTTTGAGAAATTATGTATAAATATATGTGTGTATATATGTAAATGTATATAAGACAAGACTTGCAAATAACAGTACTAGTACCGTTTGCTCATTGAAAATAAAGCTGTTTTCATCTATTGGAATTTTTTGCATGTTCTGCTCAAGGTGCGTAGTTATTTGTTTAGCAATCAGACCAGTTGCTGGATTGGACTCACAGATGTTTTTATATAGATATTTCAAACAACCAAATATATATGGTTACGTTTCTTAGAAGTGTACGCAGGAGGAAGGATATGTACATTTACCTGCGTACTTCGAATTGCAAACCAAAAAAATATTTGTCAACAGAATTATCTGAGTGATTAGAGTTACAAAATGGCTATAATGGGTTAGATAAGGGGTCCACCTTGCTTACCGTTGTATCTCTTACTACGGACCCAAAGAGATGCTGGAGAAGAATAAAACAAAGCAAGCATGTATGACACTCCTTCATGAGTATTCTTTCCCTTCCCGCTCTTTTCAACTTGGGCTATTTTCTGAATTGGATGTAGTCTCTGTGTATTTACTAAATATCTGTGAATTTGCCTTGCATCCATTTGTGCAGTCTTATCTTGAACCTACTGAACATTTAGGCAGCACAAGCATCCTTTGGTGGTAGGTTCCACTAGCTTGTAATGCAGTGTGTGAAGAACTACCTCAGTTTCTTTGTTCTGAAACTGTCTCCTAATACCTGCTGTTTGTAGAAAAGGCTTTTAGGCCGGTGCAGGTAAATTACAAGATTTTAGGGGTTCTGCTCGATCAAAAGCTTGACATGAGCCAGCAGTGTGTGCTTGCAGCACAGAAGGCCAACTGCATCCACCAGAGGAGGAGTGGCCAGCAGGCCGAGGGAGGGGATCGTGCCCCTCTGCTCTGCCCTTGGACGGCCTCGTTTCGAGCCCTGCATCCAGGTGTGGGGCCCTCAGCACAAGAAGGATGTGGGGCTGTTCGAGTGGGTCCAGAGGAGGGCCACGAAGTTAATCAGAGGGCCAGAGCACCTCTCCTGTGAAGAAAGGCTGAGAGGGCTGGGGCTGTTCAGCCTGGAGAAGAGAAGGCTTGCTCTGGGGAGATCTTATTGCAGCCCTGAAGGGGGCTTATAAAAATGAAGGGGGCTTATAAAAAAAGACGGAGAGTAACTTTTTGCTTGGTCAGATAATGACAAGGCACAGGGAAATGGTTTTAAACTAAAAGAGGGGAGATCTAGATTTAGGAGGAAAATCTTCACTCCCTTCCAACCTAAACCATTCTGTGATTCTAGGATTAGTTAAGGTTAATTAAAGGACGACCAACAAACACTGATAAATAGGTTTGTTTGTTTGTTTGTTTTTTTAAATGTGCTCAAATGGGGCAGCAGGAGGTCACAATATAAACTTTGAGGGAGATTTTTTTTCACCTGAAAGGTTGGTTTTAAGACTAGTGCTGTTTAATGTTTTCATTTAATGATCTTTGTGCTCTCAGTAAGAAAGCGTTAATGAAACTTGTTGACGATATAAAGTTAGTGCTATAGGGGACTGTGATATAGCTTTTCTTATGTCAGAGTTGTACAGTAGCTCCAGGAAATATAAGATGTTATTCCATGTAGAATTATAATTCAGATGAGACTTGAAACACCATTTCAGGAAATGATATAGTACTTGTATTTTATCTAGAGTACTTATGCAAGTGTTTACAGATTCCATTAAGGAAGTAGGTGAAACAATGATGAGCTAAGAAATTTCCATGTCAGGCATAGTATTTGAATAAAATGTAATTTCTTATTTGTCTTCTTGTAATGGTTGGTTTTCATTGTAGCTATTTGTGATAGCATTCAGTGCTTCAAGTTTTTTTATTTTTTGCTTCACTATTCTCAGTCTGCAGTGACCAAAAACATTAAAAGTAGATTGTCTCTCAGTTACTAAACATTTATAGCCATAGGAAATGATGGTCAATTAAGTACAGCTTAGAACAGGTATGAAATTATTGACTTTGTTGATCTTCCCTTACAGTCCTTCCTTAGGAAAGTGCTGAAATGTGTTTTGTAGTTATTTAGTTGCATTAGTGGTTGAGTTTGAGGCTTTTAACGTGTTTTTTCCCTAATGCCTTTGGGAGATGGATAACTAAGATGTTGATATAATAATGCAATATGCATACTGAGTGTAATTGTTTGAGAGAGAACATATACTGTGGGGAAATATTGAAGGGATCATGAAAGATGATGACCATTAGTCTTTTCTTTCAGCTATTAAAACTAGCTTTAGGGTGTGTTCAGCTGTGATTTATGAAATTGTTTAGACTAACACCGCCTTTGATGATGTCTGATGTAGAGAAAAATGCTGAAAAGTATCATGATAAATGCCCTTTCTTTTCACTTTTGGCAACCTCCATCTTCACCAATTAAATTTTCAAGTACTGTAGTGAGTTCTGTTAAAGAGCAGAGACATTACTAACACAGCAACAGATGGATGATGTCATAAATAGAAAAAAATATTTTGCTTTTCTTGAGCTTTCACACATTTAAGCTAACAATCATTTTAATTATTGTCATGCAAAGCTAAATATTTATAACTTGATATTACATTAGAATAACCTCTTGTGAGAATTAGTTGCATAGATTATTTTGTTTAGAATATTAGCACCTAAAAGGCTTTTTAAATAGGAATAAATGCTTCTTAAAGCTATTTCAGACAGCTTACATGGTAACCTGAAGTCATGTAGGCAGCAGTAGGAGAGAACTGGACAAAGAATGGTGGGAGAAATATCAGTAAAATATATGTAGCAATTAGGACCAGTGCTGCTCGTGCTCCTCAAAAAATCACTACCACCAAAAACATACATGGTAATATGTAAATGGAACCTAGCTGACATTTAGAATGTTGCTTGCCTAGTAATGCATATAAACTAGTTATATAAAAAGTAATGAAATACATTTATAATTCATGAGGAATAATACATCACAAATTCCAATTATTCCACTCTTAATTCTGACTACAAAATTGCAATATGGTGTTGCAGCTTAAAAATGATAAAAACATGTTGATCCTGGAACGTTTCAAGCCATGGAAGATCAGTGTTACCAGTGCCCTACATTTGAAATCTGGAAATTTTTTTGGGGGGGGACGAGGGGAAAGGATAGGAACTGAAATCATAAAGGAACAACACTTTTCTGTTGTCTTTTGTGTATGTCTGATCAAACCTTCATGTCACTGACTGAGAGAGGTAACAGAATTTTGCAAAACTGAGTAGTGAAAAACCTGCTCTGGTGATACCTTCACTATTGAATACTCCTAGATTTAGAAATCTGAAATTGATTTGAAGAGGTATTTGCGATTTTCTATTTTTTGCCTGTTTTGGAATTGACGAGGTTTTTAAAAAGAATGACCATTAGGATTATTATTTCTTACAACAAATAGTGAAAAATCAAGAAAGCTGATGTGGAACAGCATACTAAAGTATCTGTGTGCTACAGAAACATTGCTTTCTATATGTTTAGAAGGAAAACAAACTCAATTACAACTTAGGACTTTTTAAAATGAACAGTTATATCTAGTCTGTTCTATCCAGATGCTTGTATATTTTCTTCAAAATCTACGGTTCACACGTGTTACCCTGATATTTTTGTAACTCTGTCAACTCGCTGCTGTTGAGTCTAGGATTAAAAATCTTGGTTGTGTTTTTGTTAACCAATTCTGCTTTTGTGTCAGCTTTCAAAAGTGGAAGCAAGCCCCACTGATAGATCTGAGTTAGTTGCTTTTCAGTGTCTCTTTTGGGGGCCAGGCAAAGCCCGCACCAACCTGTTTAGGGCATGTAGAATTTTGCTCTAGTTCAGGATTCTGTTGCAGGTGAGAAATGTTCATTGCCTGTCTCTATGCTGCTACAATTATTTCAGTGTGTTATTGTTTTGGTGGAATATACTGGGTGTCAATAACGCAGATATTTATTTATTAAACCAGATATTTAGAGCAGAAGTGGCAGTATGTTGTTAAGGTGAGAAGATTATCATCAGTATATATGTAATATAGTATTTAAGTTATAAAAGAAGTCTGCGTTTGAAGAATGAGTGTCACATTAATTTGAGATACTATGTTAACATTACCTAAGGCAAAGAGCATCAGTGAACCAGAGTAAGTTCAGTATTGGTGTACAACACAGTGAATTGAAAGAGTCATTTGTGGGATGTTTTTGTGTTTTCTTTTTTCCTCCATAAAATACAACTGAGTGAATGATACTGTTTTGTTTCCTCTTCCTGGCAATGTTACTTGATCTTCTTTTTTCAAACAACTATTTTTTTTATTTTTTTCCCTCCCAGGAGTGGCAAAACTCAATACAAAAGAATGCTGGCCTTGCCTTTATAGAGCTTGTTAATGAAGGAAGGTAAGTCACAATATTTGATAGCAACTCTGACTCTCTGACTTAGCTTTTAGGAAGTTAAGTGGCTTGAAATGTTTTAAAAGAATTTTGCTTTTGCTTTTTTTTTTTTTTTCTCCATTTTCTTTGAGTTTCACAAGCATGAAATCGCATTCTTTAATATTCCTGTTTAGTTCTAATACTGAGTAAGAGATTTTGCAGAATGTGAATGCTCTTTGGTTTCATTAAATATATCACTTATCAGTGTCATGGATTTTCTTTCTTCCTGTCCTTGTGCACTGGTTAACATTGAAACTATAATTTGTATTCGGCTAATCTCTTGAGGAAGGGAATTGATATTTGGAAGGCATTATAGCTAGAAGTGTAAGATAAGCCTTTGTCTCAAAAATTAGATTCCAGTTTTCTCATTTATATTCTATCTACTTCATAACATAGAAAGGAAAAGGGTCCCTTTAAGGTATAAAAATTCTGTTACTATTACCAATTAGGTTTAATGTTTTATCAATAACTATATATGTATATTAGTGGGACTTAAAGAACATGACAGAGCAGGTGATGGGGCCGTGATCTTTAACTTGTAGTGAGTATTCAGAGTCATCAATATTTTCTTCATTAGGAATTGATTGCTGGGGCAGACTAAGAGCAATATTTACTTTTTCTGAAGGATTTTTTTAAGATGTCTTAATGAATTAGCTAAGAGTATTATAAGAAACATCATTTTCTAAACCTAAATTCTGTTAGCGAGCAACTTAAGCTAGTAAAATCCCAATAGAAAATCAATTTTACAGCATTAAGACAGCTACTGAGTTAAAACAGAATAATTTATCACATAAATTAAAATGCTTCATAAATATCTTTTTATCATTGTAGAACTAGGGAAAATGGCTGTTGGAGATTTGTCTTTTAAAATGTATGGATGTTCTCAGGATGCATAGAAGTAATGACCATTTTAATGGTTGCATTTCAGTTTATGGTGAGGGAAACACCATTGTGAGGCAGAAAAAACATTTTGCTACTAGTCTTGATCCCAAGGGCCAAGGTAAAGTAACAAGAGTGTTCAGTTACAGTGTTAAGATCTAGCCTGTAGTTGTTTCCTATTATGTGAGGCTGACCTGTCTTGACCTTACTTATAAAGTGCCTGCTATAAATTTGGCCCTTGATTAATGTTTTATTAGCATAGATAACGTAGAGATCCCACACACACGTAAACCACAATGTAAGGTTCATCTGGGTAAGATGATTATCACGAACAAATCAGTTACTGAGACTGAGTTGTAAGTAGCAGTTACCTAGTAGCATGCTTGTTCAGGTCAGGCTTTCAGAGAGCATTCTATCAGTGAAGTGTTTGGAATTGGCTATTTTCTTTTAAAAACCTACAGTGCCCATCACAGACAGATGGAATCACTCCTCCACCTCCATAAACAACATCAATAACTTACAGTCTCATCTTAGCAGAGTGGTTGTCTGAGGGACAAATGATCCCTTAAAGACTGAAAAGTGTGGTTTTGGTTAGCAGAAAATATCTAAGTAATTGTTACTTCATTTTTTCATGACTCATAGCAGAGTTGATTTTTTAAAAAAGTGGGAACATAACTTTTATTATGGGGAAGAAGAAAATAGATTCATTTCTTAAAAATGTCTCCTTTTATCTAGCTCCATTTTCCTCCATTGCTGTTTATAGGAGCCTTTAACGTTATTGCTGAATTGGTCATTGCAGTACTTTGTGGCATTTCAGCATTCACTAAAACGAAACTATTATCCTTCTTACGACATGAACTGCATTCCAGAACTACTCTTTTCTTCTCTTTATACAGGTAGCACGTTATTTTTCCTGCATGTATCTTAACATTATACTAAAGCATTTCAGGCTGTGTATTTTTATTGTTTTTGTGATTGTTTGATGTATTTTCACCATAACATTATAATCTTAAGAACTCTTAAAGGTGAAACCTTCTAATTATAACCTAAAAAATTGAAATAGCTGAGGGACTTTTAGACTTTCCACTGCACAACTGTATAATAATAGTGGAATTTTTAAATTGTCTCCTGTAAGTACTCAATAAAAGATGACAAGGTGGTTGTACAAAGGGCAGAACTGGTTTCAGCAAGTAAGGATGTCTGTGGGGTACCACGACACATGGAGTGTTAGAATAAATAAAATAAAATTAGGGACTATAAGAAGTGCCTGGAATTTGTGGAGTCCTAAAATTGCTGTAGTCTGCTTTCTTGGTGGTAGAAGTCTTAGTCATTTTATAACTTTGGTAGAGCATTTTCTTATTCCCCATGTTTATTACTCATTTTTTAACTAGTTTTAAAGATATCAGTGGATATTCCAGTTTCAAGTGTGTCCTTCTGTTTTTCTTTAACAAGCAAATAAGACAACTGAAAATGTGTCTGGACTTGAAAGAGCTCTAGAAGAAGAGATCTAACTCTCTTATTTTATTTGCCTCCAAGTGTGTTTTTTGCTCTTACGTGAAAGGTATGAATGTGCCTCTCTAACTCTCACCAATTGAAAGTTTTATGTTTAGACTTGCCATGTTTTTGCTAGGATTCCCTGTCCAGAAATATGTAGAGAAAATTTTTCTTTGGGACTCGTAAGATCTAAAGTGTATGTGCTGCAGTCAGAATGTGCTGGGTTGAATTTCAGTACATTCACAAGTAACTAATGTGTAACATACCTACCTAGTTGCTCCCAGGCTTTCCAAATGCATCATGTCTGCTGCATGCGTATAGCAGAATTGATTTGTTTGTGCCCAGAGAAATTTTGGATCTCGGGAACTGAAGAAAATCTCTAGACGGTGGACTAGTATGTGACGATACAGAACAGTAAACCTACCTAAATCTGAAAGACACAACTGAAGCCTTTTGAAGGCTAGGACACATAGTTTAAAAACAACCAACCAAACAAAAGAAACTCTGCAGAAACACGGGAAGGTGCAGAATGTAAGTGAAAAACAGGAGAAACAGGTATTGGAAAATAATCTTCCTGTGCATGGAAAGAAATATAGATTTCAAAACATTGCTACACTAAATAGTAATCTGTTTTTAATAAAAAACAAAAAGCATTATTCCATAATACTGTGTCTGGGACCACTGTCACTGTTCTTTGAAAACTTGTTAAAATGATGCCTGTACCCATTGTTTCCCTTTGTACTGAGCCATGTGTGCAGCAGAAGTATAGATTGTCAAACATTTTCCTTAGTCTGTTGAACTTCTGTCAGTCTAGATTTCAGTCTTTGTGCTTACCTTTCACCTTTGCGTCCTGCCTTTTGGGAGTCTGTTTTTGAGCCTCAACCCAAGACCTTACTGATGAGAAAATTTGTTCACTGTAACCATCCTTTAGGTGCAATTGGTTCAGCTCTTGTAGCCAGTCTGCTGCTTTGGAGACTACCAAGGTGTCCAGGCAGATTCCTTTTTTTCACCATGAAACTAATTATCTTTCCTACTTGTGCAGGAGATGGACAAACTCCTATTTCTGATCTGGAAAACAAGAACAAACACTTGGTTTTACTTCCTGGCGTGTATAACTGTCTGTTTGGTTAGACTCTGCTTTCCTCTACTTGACTAGTTAGCAAACAACTCCTTTGCTCTGTGAAGGTTAAAACTCTCCTGTCACTCTGATTCATTAGCACACTTAAGTGTGAAACATCTCTTATGCTAGACCTTATTTTCTGTATCAGTCAGTGCACTAACAAATGTACTTGTGCTTGAGACTAGGCATGACAGTTATTATCCCCTTTGGAGTGATAATGGGTTTGGCATGGCAGGGGTTGAGGGATCAGTCTCCTAAGCATGCTGCAGCAATTACTCTTTCAGATTTTCAGTTGAAGAGACTCTGGGACATGATTAGTTTTAATTTTTGCAAGCACAGTTTTCTTGGTCATCCAAAGAATGAAGTGCTGTGTTCTACGCACGGTTATATATCTGTAAATGAATATTCAGACAACATTGGCTTTAAAAAAAATGTCACAGAGTTTAATGGAAAGCTAACCTCATTAAGCGAACAGAATATATGTATAATTTCCTCCCTTTTGTCATCCCCCTTTCAATTCCTTAACCAAACCCAAACGAAGAAGTCTGAGGATTCAAGAGTATATCCAGGAGAAGCAGCACTAATGAAGTTTGTGTTTCAGTAGCTTTTTCACATGACTAGATTTTCTGCTGTCTAATGAGGAATGAAATCGCATAAAAAAAAAATCTCTGTATCAGAATATTCTCTTCCAATATTGGATGACTGGATTTTTTTTTCCAAGGATGCTTTCAAGGGTTTTTGTCCTTTGCTGGATATAAAACTAGTGCTTTTTTTAAGAAATTCCAACCTTCTATTAAAAAAAAAAAATTGTTGGAATTATGCAAAGAATTCAGTAGTTACTGGGAGGAGCAAGAGGGCAGGCTGCATACATACCCAATATCCTTAGAAAGTAAAAATTCCACTAACAGCCAAAAAAAGCCCCAAACTTCCCCAGAAATAACCAGAAGTAACCAGTGGTATTCTCCCAATACTTAACATCCAGTAGTTTAAAATCTGGAATGCTGTGATCATCTCTATTTCCATAGCACTTCTTATAGAAGTACTATGAAAATTTTGACATCACCTGCCATGCATTCTCTTAAATTGCAGATACTGTGTTTTGCTGGTAATAGATGCAAATACATATATTTTTAATATCGGAAATAGTTGGTAATCAGACAAGTTGTTCAATTGCTTACATGCTTTCCTAACAGAAACCGGGACAGATGCAGGCTGCCCCATTCAATTGTCTTCCACTCACAGTAGTGCGGTCACTCTCAAGGAATGAATGTTAGAGAATGTGTTGCCATAGGAGCAACTACTGTGATGGAAAATAGTTAGAAAAATATAGCTATTAATGAAAAAATGGATGATAACTGACACACTTATGCTTTGTGCATAATTGACCAAAAAAGGCTCAGGAAAAAATGGTAAATGTAGTCACGTCCAAAGTAGAATTGATTCCTGCCAGACTGCTCCTCATTGCAGGCTCTCTGCCCTGAGCTTCTGATAACACAGAACCTGCCCCTTAGTCTTGATTTGTGGGAGGGGAAAAAGCATTTTCCGCATTTCCTTGCTTTTCATTTTTAGCAACCCCTTCTGGTTAAGTGGTACGTTTTGTGAAAGGGATTTTCAGTGATTTATGTTCTGAGTTTTTATGCTATTGTTTTGGTTTCATAGCAGAAGCAGCTTTTTTAATGTGTGAATGTGAACCGCAGAAGATTGTTCATCTAGACTTTAAGCAACATTTTAAATGTGCTTAAAATTAGAAATTGTAGCCTGGATGTGTTTCAGAGATGGATAAGTGATTTGAGGTGGGGTTCTTGATGCTACATGACTATTTTGCGCACTATGGTACTTTGTGAATAACACAACCATTCTTAGAACAGTTTTTTATTTCACGGGGTTTTGTTTGATCATCTGTGCATGGATTTAAATTGCATCTTTTTATGTAACTGGAAACATATGAGCTTTGCTGCAACTTAATGAGCAAGCAGAAGCTTTTTGGGGAAAACAGTTCTAATGATTAAAAATTAATGCAAGCTTTTATTATTGGAGATGCTAGTAATTGTGGAGTGCATGTATGTGACAAAGGTAGGTTT
The DNA here is from genome assembly GCF_964211825.1 of Aythya ferina. Classification (NCBI taxonomy): domain Eukaryota; kingdom Metazoa; phylum Chordata; class Aves; order Anseriformes; family Anatidae; genus Aythya; species Aythya ferina. The sequence goes on along the minus strand of NC_140300.1, from coordinate 44,215,171 downwards.
TGCTTTGGGGAATATGTCATTAATTTGTTTTACAAAAAAGCAAAATCATAAAACGCTTTTGAGTGCCTGGGAATTCTTAAATGTTTTTTTATGTAGAGTGTTTTAGTAACATCTGCTTTTAAAAAATAAATCGATATAACAGTAACAAGAAGGTATTTATACTGCACTCTGTGAGCATATGGGGATTGTACTATTACTATGATCTAAAATTTTCAGAAATCATCTGTCATGCTACCAAGCAGAACTTGAACACAACCTGAGAATTATTTTCACTTGGTTCTTACGTGTGGCTATCATAGATGCCACACGTAGTGGCTATCATAGATAGAAAAAATGGGATTAATGTGTCCCCTCCTTGCTGTCCTTTCTGAGTGCTATTAAGGTTTATATAGAGACAGTTTTTTTTGGTGTCTCTCCACTGTTTATTTCCCTTCATATTTTGAGGGGGGTAAATGTGTTCAAAGTATGGGCTTGTCTGCGATTTTTGATGATGGAATAGGTTATCTGTAAAGTATCTGTTCAACAAAGCAATTGTAAAACTTCCTTGCAGCAGTAATTCCAACATTTAACACATTGAGCAGTTAGATCCCATGAAAGGCTGCATATCCATGTATATTTTATCTCCTTTTGAAGAAAGAATCTCTTATATGCTAGGTTTATGAGGAGTACAAGTAGGAAAGCTTACCATTATCCTCCTTTCTCAGTTATCTCCAAGTTCTCTGTTATGGTAGTCTCTGGAACAATCATAGTCCATCCCTGTGGTACTTTATGAGACACTTATGCCTAAACAGCTGTTGTAAATGTCACCTATAAAGCCTTTGCTATATTTTGAATAAAATTGATAATTGTTGGGCAACAGTAATACTAACCCAGGATTTAACCGTTTCTTTCTTTTCTTACACACATTTTTCTGTTCATTTTTTTTTCGCTTGCACTGTCTCCTTTTTGCTTGTTCTAAGAAGGCTGACTTTTTACTTGACCATCTAACCATTCAGCAGCCAGAAATCAGAGTAAAAAGACTTCTTGCTTTGTCTCCCATAGTTTTCTCATCCTGTGTAACAATAAAAATCAGAATATCTCATCTGTTTGGCTGGAACTCCATCCCTCAGTGGTGTTAGCACTTCATTCCTGACCTAGCAAAGTATGCAAGTATATATTTAACTTCCCGCATGGGATCTGCCCCATTGCTTGTTTTTACTAGACAGTTCGTCTTCTCAAAGTTCATCACATGATTAAATGCTTTGGTCCGGAAACCAAGTGCTCAGGCAGAGGAGGAAGAGTCTGAGACCTTGAATCTGGTGTACGCTGAAAGCAGAGGAGTAGGCCTGGTATTCAGTGTCATTACCCATATGTGTTACAATAAAAATATTACAAAACATCTATGTCCATCCACTCTCCAAACATACCTCTTCTCATGTTAACGATCAGAAAAATGGCAATTTAATAACTTCACTGTAAATAAAGCCAAATCAAATGGCAGTCTAACAAGGGGGAGTGCAAATCACCACATTCAACAGCATTTCAGTGTTTAAAAACAAAAACTAAAAAACAAACAAACAAAACCCAAAAAACTTAAAGATATAAATAAAAGTGGTATAAGTGTTACAAGAAGGCAAACATGGCCCATTGGTCTGCATAAAGAGATTGTGGAACCTAAGTAACAAAGAAATTACTAGGCTGCAGTTTTACTTTCAGCTTGGGTGTACATACTATGCTGGAAATGGCAAGAAATTCAAATGATTTGATTAATCAAAGAAATGAAAATATATTCTTTTGGTATGAATAAAGTATTTATAAAGAGAAGTTTTGGATAGACTTTTTATTTAGCAGAAAGATAACTAATGTAATCTAGTTTTTGGAAGAAAAAACAAGAGGGAAGCATACAAGAAATAATGGGTTATTAGTGTTATTTTTTTAATATTGACAGCAGTTACCTTGTTATAAAACTTACTTATAGAAGAAAGATGTGTAAAATCTCTTCAAAACTTATAATATAAAATAGAAATGAAATTATTTAGTGGAAAACATGCATGATGAAGTTCATGTAGAAGGCCAGAGTAGATAACAGAAAGGATTGTTATGACACTTTTATATTCACAAAATGTAATTAATGTTTTAATAAGATAAAATTTTCCAAACGCTGCTTCTTTAGAGGAAAGTATCCAGTGACTTAACTGGTTTGTGATCACATTGTCTGTCTCCTTCAGCTCTTATGCTGCAGTTTTCTTGGCCCTGTAGTGTGAGAAGCAAGGAACAAAGAAGTTTTTCATCTTTGGGTGTTTTTCTGACTCTGGATTTCTTCTTATTGTTTGCTTGTGACCTGCAAGCCTACTGCAAGTGCATAATCATGAATAGGGTAGGAAAAGGGACAACAGAGCATTAATGATCTTACTATCAAACATACGTATAGAGACAAGTGGAGCTTTAGCTCAGATAAGTTCTAGGTAATAAAGTTGATGCATTAGAAGGCACCTTGTATAAGCAAGCCTGCCTTCCTAAAGAAAGGGTCTCGACAGAACCTGTGAAATTCTTGAAATGTATTTTAGTTTCTATGTGCAAGGCAAGTGAGTTTGTTTTTCTGCTCTTTTCTACATTAGCAACTGAAGGCCTTTAATAAAACAAGTTAGAATACCAGGTATTTTGAAAAAAACTAACTAGTAGTAATGAATTTGTCTGGTTTATTTTTGGATCCTTTGGAAAAATGCATCTTCTAAAACAGTGTAGCTCCTGAATTTAAACTTTATGAATCCCAGTGTAACTAATTAAAAAGGAAATGTTTTTTAGTAACAATATATGAACTCACAGAATAATTGGGCTGTAATTCAATCTGTCAGCTCTGCTACCATTCATAAACTCAAAGTTTATGAAGGCCTCAGAAATCTCAGATTGAATTACAGCTTTCTTCTGTGCATAACCTGAAACAATGTATATCAGCATTTTATTTGTGAAACTGAGCATGTTCTATAATCCTGAAAATATTACTTAAATGTATACTTGACATACAATTTCAGTTTTGCATTTGGAGAAAACTATACTTCAACGTAATTCATATTTTTTTTAATTGGACTTCACATTGGTTACATTAGGGCATTCATTCTGAATGTTCACATGCATAAGCTTCTTACTATTTTTTAGCATGTGTTGTATATGAAAGATTTTCTTAGATATCTATATTTCAAGTAAAACAAATGGCTGTTTAGTGTGTTTGCATTTTGTTTAATTCTTAGCTTGATTTATGATTGAAATACAGTTTTGCAAGTTGCCAGAAAATTACCCTTCAACCTTATTTATGACATTTTCTTAACACAATAAAGTCAATATTGTGGAACAGAGTTCAAAATATTTGTATGCATACCATATTTACAAAATTTTTCTTTCAGGACTTGATTCTCTTAAGGTTGTTCTTCAATATTTTCTGTCCACAGGTTGATGAGTCAAACTATGAAGGACCATTTGGTCAGAGTGGCTAACGAAGCAGAATTTATCTTGAACAGGCAGAGAGCGGAGGATATTAACCGGCATGCTGAATTTGAGGTAAGAAATAAAATCTTAAAAACAAAACAAACAAACAAAAACCACACGTACACACAAAACAAACAACAACAACAAAAAAACACACAACACAACCACCAAAGAACAAAACACTTGAACAAACCTCCTATGTCTGAGGATTCCAATGTGTGATACAGTCTTTTCAGGTATGGGAGACTCCATCCTAAAAAAATACTTAGCGGTCCTAGGGAGTTTTGATGGTTTGCCAATAACAGTGATGGAAAAACAGGCTGTGTAGAACAACTCAGAATCTGCAATCATATTTTGTGGAGGAAGGAATTATCATACCAGTGCTCCTCTTTTCCTTGAAGCAAATAGTGCTGTATGTCTTACAGCTGCTTAGAAACACAGTGAAGATACAACTCTGGAAAGGAAAGGGGGGGGAACCTTCCTGAAGATAAATGATAACAGCCTGTTAAGTGCAAATCAAGAAAGTACTTTTTGTATAGTTTACTATTTCATTTAATCCATCTCTAAAAACATTTTACTTATGGTTTGCATGCTTCACTATAGTTTTGTTATGTTTTTGTATTTTCATCCCACTTAAGGGATTCCAAAGTGAAATATAGGTCTTTGCTTTTATAGACCTGTAATAAAATACAAGCCTTTTTTCTGAATCACTTTAGCCATACCTCCAATTTTGGATCTTAATTACTTCATGTAGCTTCCTTCTGTTTGCTTTAATTAGGGGATTGTTTTAATGAAAATGAAGTTAAATCTCACTGAATTCTCTAATACTCTGCTTATAAAGTACTTAGTCTTTCTTCTGACATGTGATACTACTTGTGATTTTGTTTTTAAAATGAAGCATTAAGAGATTGAAGGCACATTTATGTTTAACGTATTTCTAAACTGTTTTTCTCTTAAATCTTTACTTGAAAAAATACTCCCCAAAGATGAAAGCATATTTGTCTTAGACAGTGCTTATGTTCTAAAGGTCATCTGTGTTGGCCCCAGGATTCAAGCTGTGCGTTGTTTAATAACATATCTGCACTTCATCTAGACCTAGTTACCCCCTCCTGAAAACAGAGATGTTGTAAGATATCTACAGTACCATTTTGCAATGGTGAAATAGCAGGCATGTTTCATTTATTACATCAAGGGTTTGGCGACAGTCCTGTGGAGATGAAAAGTGCATCTTTTTACTTCCTTGCCTGATAATCATTGGAGTGGGACATGCTTGACATCTTTTCCTCTGGATTTATGCAGAAGCTCCATGCATGACATGGCATCATTGATTACATGAACAGCTCATTTTTTTTTCTTCAGATGCAAACTATACACAAAGATGTGGGTATGTGAGAGAAATCTGCGTGAAGTATAGTATTCTGTCATGTAAATATGAGCTATCAACCAATACAGCATTTCAGTGACAATTTCTCTATTAGCCTTATTTCAGACTTGGAACACCTTTTCATAATGTCTGGAAGAAATTTACACTGAGCATCCACTTACATTTTTAATATAACTCTGAGTTCTGCTGTGATTTAATTCTTTAGGATAAAACTTGGCTGATAATTTTCAAGCTGGTGCTGTTTTGAATCTGTGCTATCTCAGTATGATGGCTCAAGGGGTTTAGCTCATCAGGTTGAACTTAAACAGAAACTAGTGTACTAAAATAGCAGCAGTGTGTTTACTGAGCTTGGTTTTGTCACTGTGTTGGAATAAAGCAGGTCTAACATCACTTCTGCAGATGTATGAAAATCAAGATAAACAACTGTTTGATTCTACTAGATGCTTCAATAAGAAATCCAGTGAAGTTAGCATTCCAGTAAGGTCTGTGGCAGGCTTCACTCAGAAGTACGGTGGTGTGTAGTTTGTTTTTCATTGTGTGTGTGTAAGGGAGAACAGGTAGTTTAATTTGGTAGAATTTGCAGGTATCATATCAGTGATGAGAAATTCTTGTGTATTGTGTTGTATCTGTGGTTTGGTCTGTTTTGCATGCTTCCTGTCTACTGTGCTTGGCTTGTAACAGTGGCATTTTCTAGTTATGCTATTCCTTCTAGCCTTTTAAAATGGTGCTCAGGGCTATAGAAATAGCCTTCCTTTCTTCTGTCGTGCCCAGAAATAGGCACTGTCAGGTGACTTGATTGGAGCTGTTCCATCCCTTAATGGGAATAGGTTTGTGCTGGGCTGCAGACATGCTTTGTAAAGTAATTGGTAGGTCTGTTCCTCTTGTGTGAGTGTTGATGCCTGTATTTCGGTCCTAACACTCATGTCATGACAGACTTACAGGCATGTGAAAGGAAGGACTAGCAAGTAAGTGAAAAGGGGCTTTCAAAACAATTTATACAGCCTTTGATCTGGTTCATTTCTCCCTTTTGAGGACATGTGAGGATGCATAGCGGACTTGTGAGCCCTAAGCAATAAGACTGTTTTGACTAGCATGACTGGTGTGGTTTGGTCTTCTGTGTGCACCCACTTCTTTGATTTGCTGCATCTTCCATCTGTTCTTGGGAAGTGAATTCCTATTGGAATGGAGGTGGTGTTCTTCTGGTCATGAGAGAGATTGTACTTGGTCCATTAAAAGCAATATCCCATCTGCCATGGCATATACCTAGAAAGGAGCAATTGTACAAGGAAGCAGATAGGTCACACTTTTGTAAATACTGTTTTATCATATGGAGATCTGTGAGTCAGGGACTTCCTTAACCAGAGATTGTGTCTTTAATAAATAGCAGTGTGATTTTTCTGCTGTGAATTTTTCCAGTTACATTTTAAATTTAATGTAAATGTTTTGTACCACTGTCATCCTAAGGCAGAGAACTTCCCTGCTGTTATAGTTGAAGAAAGTGAACGGATCCTTTGTACAACAAAAAGTTTAAGCATTTTTTTGGGGAAATAATGTGATCCTATAGCACTTAGCCCTGAAGAATGGTGTGTACAAATGCATTTTTAATTGCATTTTAAAACATTTTGCTATTTTGGTAATTACTAGTTGGAAAGCTGCAACTTGTTTAAAAAATTGCTTTGGACAAGCATTGGTGGTTCAGATCAGAAGCAAGCTTTACCACCTGTGCTATGTGGAGGAAAGAGATGAGGCTGGTTCATTGCGGGATAAAGACCCAGAGACAGCTGAGAAATGTGGCAAGAACTCTTACACATTTTTCATTTTTATTCAGTTCTAAAAGTCATTACGAAGATGAGCCTTGCGATATGAATATTGGATTTTGGACAGGTGTGCACCATGGCGAGAGAGCAGTGTAGTCTTACAGAATTTACTGGAGAACATTCTTTTCACTCTTTTTTCTTTCTTTTTTGAAAAGCAATGGCAGTTTTAAAATGAAAGGCAAAATATCTCGTCACCTTTGAAGTCTGGTATTTGGGGCCTCCAGAGGCAGAAGAAATAAAATGGAAATTCAGACAAGCTTCATAACAAAGCTGTGTAGTTGTATATTGTTGTGTATTATTATGATTATAAATTATAGCAAATATTCTATAATTTATAACCATAAATGGGGAAAGGATGATCCGTGTAGAAGGAAGGAACAAACTAGGAAAATAAGAAGCTCTTCCTCAAAGGAGAGGCAGTCCTTAGCTGAACAAGTCCACTTTGGAAATATGATGTAACGAAGTATGTTATGTGCCATTTTAGAAGTTGCACAGGGCTGAGAGGGGATGTTTTCTTGCCAAAAATGCATGGAGAAGTGTTCACTGGTCAATTCAGAGCCAGGAGGAGAGAAGCAGCAGCAAATAGGGCATGTTCACTTTGCCGCATGAGATCTGATGGGGCCTTTCTTCACTGTGATCCCATGTGGGGGGACGAGAACGTTGACAGAAAAATGTCTATGCCCTTTCTGTGAAGTAGGGTACCAGAAGAGTGAGATTTTTTTTGGCATACTGTTCCAGTTTCTGTTGTCACTTTAGATACAGGAAACTCTGAGTACCTGAAGCAGATAGATTTAAACTTTGAAAAGCTTTGAAAAGAAATCTTTCCTCCCTATGTCTCTTCAAGGCAAATCTTTCTTTTTAAGGAACTTGAAGTGTCTTGAGGAGCAGCAAAATCTGCACATCTACTTCTGTCTCTGGTGGGAAGGCGTCTGCCATCTTGGCTGTTTTTGTGTTCCTTCTGTCAGGAGTCTCTCTGTTTGTGTTGCGGACTCCCTTGATCTACATGTCTCCTTTGCCTCTGCAGTCCTTCATGCCAGAAACTTTTTCAAACAGGAGGTGATTAGCTCCTCTCTAGGAAGATGCAATTTCTTGCCCTTTTTGGTGGGCTCCACATTATGACTCAGCAGTCTGCACGAAGACAAAAAAAAAAAAAAAAAAAAGTCCTTGTCTTGAGTTCCTGATCATGCCTTTTTAATAGAAGATAATATAAGTACCATAGAGGATTATGATCAAATAAGTTATAATACTATCTTTTTTTTCTAAGCCTGAAACGTAAAAGCTGTTGCAAAAAAAAAAAAAAAAGACAAAATAGACAGTATTTTGGAGTTGAAGGATAGGTCTTCTATGGTTGAATACAGTCCGTCTTATGTCCTTTTTTTTTCCCCTGATCCCTCACCTATGTTTTCACTGTTACCTCTATAGGTAGTTCCATCTATGAACATATGAGCTATGGCTACATATGAGCCATATGAGGCTACAGAAAAAGCTGAGATACTTACAGTTTTACAGTACGATTAAACCTCAGACAAGCTTGATGAAGCAATATTGGACACATTTCTCTAGTGAGGTGGCAGTGAAGCACTTATTTTTACATTGCATGTGGAAATGTAAGCATTCCTAATGCAACTTATAACCTTGTAACACTTAAAACCTTACATTTTGCCCAGCGTCCCTGTCATATTTATGCACAGGTCTCTTAGGCATTTATAAAAATCTCACCCTGAGTTTTGGTAGAGCTGAAAGACCTGAAGAGGAACTTGTTTATGCCTGAATTCTAACAGCTGCTTTCATGTTACCACCTAGCATGCTTTCTATAAATGACCTTGAAAAATCTGGTGATTTGCACTGTCTTTAGATTATGTGTGCAGGCTGCTGCAGAGTTGGGCCTAAGAGAATAATTGGATTTGGTGTGAGGAGGGGGAGGGAATTTTGTGCTGTAATTGACTTTATTTTATAATTTATGACGAGAGCGCCCATTGTCTTGGATATGCATCCTGTCTTATATAAATCTCTTCATGTATGTGTGTTCGAATATACATATTTATAGAATTTTAAATATGTAAACTTGCAAGTGTTTTAGGTCTGGCATATTCAAGCATCATAAAGTTTCATCTTTCTGATAGAGGTTTAATTTGCTATCGGATAGTGCTAGTGAATTTTGACCCAAACCTGTGATATAACATCTCAGTTCTTGTCCATTTTTGATGAGTTCCAGCAATGTCTTTTTTTTCCCCTCAAAGATTTACACGAAGGAATTAGAAAATGGGGGTGATGGTGGGAGTTGCTACACTGAACCATCCATATTGCTACATATTGCGTGTATAGAGAAGCATTGAATAGCACAATACAGTTTTCTGGAAATTATCTAAAACACAAGGATTCTTCCCTTGGTTCCTGACAGAATCATTTTTTTTGCTGTAAAATTGAACTGCTTCCATAATTTTCAAAGTAACCTACCTCCTCAAAGTGCCATTTTAAAATTTGGTCTGGTGTTGTCATTCTCTGGGCTTTTTAGTTGTACTTTTTCAAATTTTCATCATACCTAGAAATAAAAAGTGCTGGCATTCTTGTTATTGGCCGTTTCTGTTGATTAACTGAGAATTTCACATGGCTCTCCCTTTGCATTTGCTATAAATCATGCTAGGCAGCTAACTTCTCTGCATGATTTCTCTTCAATAATTAAATCTAGCATTTCCAGCTGCTGTAGAATTTGTTGCCCTTTTCCGTTCAGTTATGTTTTTTCATGCGGAAGAGTTAGACTTCCTCATAGTTTTAATTCTTATTCAGTATCAATTTATAGGCTGTGGTTTAGCTGTAATAAACTGAATGTTTTATTTTATGGCTCATGCTGAGAGAAGAATCTCAATGTTAATACAAGTATTGCCTTGACAGAGGTAAGATACAAGGCTTGGCAAGTGTTCTGCTAGTGACTTGGTTGTAGCTCTTCTATTTCCTGCCAAGAAAAAAAAATCAGTGGTTGAGTTGATTGACAGTCTTCTGTATTTTGAACCTTTTTCCCTTTGGTGTAACTAAACTCTGACTAACATTTAATGTTGATTAGTATCAGAGGAAGTAGCTAGGAAGTATTGCAAATCAGTTGCAGCAGAAAATCCCAAAGTCAAAGAGAATGTTTTAGAGCCCTTGAAAGAATTACGAAAAGGTAGTTGGCGTCTTCCTAATTTCTGTAGATGATAGTTAACTGTGGGAAAGAAAGTTCTAACCCTTGACTGGATCTCTATTCTCTGTATAATTTTCCAGTGTTTTTAAATAAAGGCTATTTTGTTACAGAGCTCATGCATCAAATAACCTTTTTGTGACTCTTGCAATGTTGTTTTATACAAAGCCTTATTCAACACACTTAATGGCAATGACCTTGTTTAATGGAAAAAATAGTTTGGAATACTTTCAATTGGTATTTTGTCTAGTAGGGTGGGTTATCAGCAATTAATCTTTAAAGAACTTAAGGAGATAATGGATAGTGCAAGTTGTAGGCTACCTGTAGTAATGTAACCAAAAGTTATAGTCCTTTGTATTGTCATATTTTATTTTTGCAATCTTATGGAAGTTCAGTGTATCTTTGCACAAAAATACGGCTTTACACGTATTTTATGTAAGGGCTTAATTCTATCGCAAAATTACATTTTTAAATAAATGCTACCTTGTGCATTGGGTAGGTCAGGCGTTATACCACCATCTTTTGGTAGAAGAAATAATTTTTTTCTTCGATTTCTAAACACATTTTTTAAATTACTGTAAAAACTGGAAACTCTTCAGTGCTGAGCATGGAAGAGTTTTTTTCTTCCATTGAAGGATTAACTAGTTTTGTACTGCTACAATGTGTTGACAAGTCCCAAACTGGAAAATTAAATTTCTTATGTTCCTGAGGTGGGAATTGTTTGGAGTTCTTGTTTCATGAGTCAAAAAATAGTGAAATGAGAATTCACTTTGTGCTTGAACATTATAACATCTCCCCTTTGCTCTGGGAACTGTGGGAATAAAGTATGGCTTGGTTATGAAAGAAGGAATGAAAACTTGTGGTTTCTCTTATGCACTGCTTTACTAAGCAATGGGAGAAAAAGGAATGAAAACTTGCACTAGAATGCTGACACATCTTTTTTGTTATATCACACATTTAAATCAAAATACAACAAAAACAACATGTCTAAGAGCTACGAAAGATATAATATTTTTGTTTCTGGGCAAGCTTAAAACAGAAATTTTATTTTGGAACCTCCTATAAACTTTTCTGATGAAACAATGTAATGTTATTTTCATTACCTTTTTTGGATATTTTTGACAAATTATGCCAAAAATTGAAGAGAGAACCAGATTTCTTTGAAAAATTAGACTTGATCATGATATTTTACTGCTAAAAATGAGCATTACAAATGTACAAGTTCGGTATTCAGCTAAGCAGGAGAAAACTGCTATGGTTCATTCTTCTGTTAGTACTTAACAGGCTGTTCAGTTTTTATAGGAATTGCAAAGTATCTATTTTTCTTGATGTTTTAAAAGATTAAATAGAAAGTGTATATGGAAACAAAAGAGTAGATAGAAGTAATTAAATAATTGTGATTCTGTGAATTACATATATTTAACTGTTATGTTTACTCTTAAAAAAGGGGGAATTGAATTCAACAAAAATACTTATTGGCCTTTAAAATCTGTTGAATATAGATACAAAGTAGACCTACTAGCTGTAGGTATTTCATATTATAATTTCCTGTTCTAGTTTTTCTGATGCAAATTAAGTTTATTGCTTTGTAATTGTTTAGCAGTATCATGTCAAGATTATTTCACATTTATAATGTGTTGTTTCATTTATATATTCAACGTAATTTGAAAAATATTCAGGAATGTGGTATGGTTATGAGTGTTTTCTGCTCATTCTTTTATGATCCTAACTGTATGAGGTTTGAGCTTTTTTGTTGCTTTTACGTATTTAATACATCTACTTATTTCCCACTTCCTGCTAATGATTGACTTTGCTTTGTTTTAGAAACTTTGTATCCCCTTGTGTAAGTATTGTTACAGCTGATTATTTTCACTAGAGATTATCACTGAGTTTAATTAATCTACTCTCCTTCACGCTGGAAAGCTTAATGAAACATGATCTACAAGTCTTGTTGTTTAGCAGTGGTTTCCATTTGTTGTTTTTGCTCTTTAATTACCAATTTTAAGTAACACAGCTCAATTTCAAGCTTGCTACTTAATAAAACTCCCCCAAAATAGTAAAATATTTTATATATATACTGTGGAATACATCTTCCACAACAGTTGACTTAATGAGCTACTTTTAAGAGGTGATGTGTTAGGAAATAAGTACAGAATTATGAACGTCTGCTCTCATTAATATGTGCAAGATTTGTGTATGTCAGTTCCACTCATCACAGATAATTATTTGTGAAAACTGTCTTGTGATGGCAATTGCTCAAATACGCAAATGAACATCTTTTTAGATGGTGGTATCTTTGAGTGGCTTGAACTTCGTTTTGAGTCAAAATCCAAAGTCACTTACAATGTTAACACAATCCACTTGGAAATACCATGCCTTTTTTATTCATCTACATAATAAAGTTCTTCTTCTGTACAGATAAATTGTATGCTGAGACGTAAGAATATCTATACTGGGTTAGGCCAAAAGTCCATCAAACTCAGTATCCTGTTTTTATCAGCATCAAATCGTATGTACCTAGGGACAAGTGTAAGAACAGTGCAATTATATAGGGATGCTTCCCTGGTTTTACCCAGATGGCAGGGATCACACTTGGCACAAAGATTTGGATGGATTTCACCTACTGTCTTATCCCCCAGTCAGCATTTTTTGTTTGTGTTTTTTTCTCACTACCCTAAATGATGGAGAACTACCAGGAGAATTTGACTCCAGTCATGTCTAAATATGTTTAATAACACAGTGGGATTGACTGGTGATTTCCCTCCACTTCAAAGACTATTCTTATTTTAAGCCTGTTTCCTGTGTTTTAATTAATTTTTATCCACACAGGGGTGTTCCTTCTTACTCTATGGCTTCTTGACTTTCTTTAAATATCTTCTTGGCATTCAAACAGTGGACTTCATAAACTGGATCTTTCTTGTCTGCATCCCCAGTGACTCATTCAAGGAAATCTAATGAAGCATGACTTCCCTTTGCAATAGCCATCAAGACTCTTGCCAGTGTGTTTATTTCTTTTTTTTTTTTTTTTTTTTTTTTTTTTTTTTTTTAAACACATCTACTTATTTGTATCTTACAAATTTCAGAGTTCTTGCCATTTAGTTTCCTGCTGTCCTCTGGAGTCCATTTGGCACATTTCATTCTTCTGGCACTAAGGCAATCCGTACAAGAATGCTGTAGCTAATGGCTCAGCTGCTTTCATCCCGAAGTTCTTGTAGATCACCTGAGTGAATATTGTCTAGCAAATGACAGTTGGTCACTTGCTAGTTGTCTTTTATAACTTCTCTACTAGCACTTCTCTGTGGTGGTCTTGTGTTCCAAGAGCTCTTTTTATCCTTTGATCATCTATTAGATCTACAGACACCTTAGCACCTTAGTTTTCCTGATTTGTTTGAAAAATAACTTATTAGTGTCATTTATGCCTTTTCACAAGTATTCCTCCAGCTCTTTTGGCTGGCTTAATTTTGTTCTTAAACCTAATGTGCCATAGTTGACACATTTTTCTATTACCCTTGTTTGACCAGGCTTCTTGAAGAATAACATTTTCTTACAGTCTTACTTTCTCTGCAGTTTAACTATTGCAGCTTTTTTTTGGTCTTTTCAAAAGCCTTTTGATGGGAGGCATACATTTCCTTTGAACCTCAAATATTGTATCTTTTTATACAGGTTTTTGTGCTGTCCATAAAAACTATTTCTATGTTTGGCTGCATCTTTTTATGTTCATGATCTAAAAGCTAAGCTAGCTAGCCAAGAAATTTTTGCTTCAAATTATGTGTTCCCATCAGAAATGTTGTCGTTCTCACCTATTCATGAAAAATAAATCAGTAGTGTTTACCTTATTTATTATTTATGTACAGACTTTCGTGGAAACTTATGCAAGGCAGTGATTCTAAAATGCTCTGACTGAAGTAAGAGATTTTGTACGTAGTGTCAATTTCTAACATTGACTAAGCAAGTGTCCTATTGTTGGATAGGAACAACAGTTATTGATTGGAAATTTTCTTCTAAAATTTTTGTCCAAAGGTAACTTGCATTACTTATGTGCTTCTTTAAGAACAATGTTAGGGGTTGTTCAGCTTTCAAGAAAAAACACTGATGACAGTATTCATCTCTCCGATGTACTTTCTCATAGATAGGTTTGACCTAAGTGAGAAAGATGTTGTGTTAAAACAATTCTGATGCTGGTGCTGACAAGGTCACAGAGATTTTCAGGGTCTGAACACATGAAGGTGTTTTTTCTCAGTATTCCAACTGGTAGGTTGTACCTGTGTATTCTGTTAAACTGTAACCTTTATCTAATTTCTTATTATATGGTTATATACGATATGATATGTTATTATATGATGATTATCTTTTGGCTTCAATACTTTTTTTTTCTGTAGCTCTTCTAATTTTTTTGAATCTACTGTTTATCACATTTCACTTCATTTTCATAAAATAAGAGTTTTACTCTTTTTTTTTTTTTTTTTTTATAATATGGTGTCTGCATATTCTAGATCATCCTAGTAGTTCCACTTTGTGTCTGTTGGAAGATTAATTCCTACTGGAATATGAATGAGTAAGAATAATCACACTCAGTTGAGCTTATCATCCTATCTCAAACAGTGGATACTTAGGGACGAATTTATTAAAATGGCAAGCATAGTAACGTTTTCCCTGACTACACTCTCACAGTTCTGCAGTTCGGGGACTTCAGATTCTTATGGTGCCAGAAATTCTTGCACAGTACCCCTTAAGGGATCATTCCTTCATTTGCATGGTAAATTCACATAGCCTTAATTGTCACAATACTCTGCAGCAAAGAGTCTCACTGAGTTAACCACAAATTGTACTGGCATCTTAGTTTCATGCTTGTGTTGTAAAATACCTTTTCTCTGGTAGGGACTGGAGTTGGAGGGGACACAGACAAACCAAAATTTTTTGGACACCTTCTGTTCATTACAGTGTTGATGTTAATAGAATAAAGCATTTGCTGTTAATAGTTCATGACTTCACACAACCCCATTGCTTGGACATTTACGGTTGGAGCAACAGTTGGGAAGCTATCTTCAGCTGTGTAGTGCAACAAGTGTAAATGAAGGGTTTTAGTGGTGGCCAATGGCTTCTGGGATGAAGCTCAGAAAGTCCTGCAGAGGGTTCTTTGCTTCCTCATACATATATGATGAATATATATGTATGTATGTATACACACACCTGTAATGTTATCTGTACAGAGCAGAGTATCCCTCTTGGATCTGTTTGAGTAACACAATCTGCTGCTGGTTCTAGTGTGTGGTAGTCGTGGTGTACAGATTCAGCAGATCTATGGTATTATGAATTGATGAGATTTTGCAGATACAACAAGATTGCAAGTCCCTAGAGTTTACCAGAACCTGGGAAACTTTCACATGCTACCTTCTCAGCATGCACTTGCCCTCTCTTCAGCCTGCTGTTTTCCTGGTGACAATCTTGTAATGAACTATAACTCATTCACAAAGGTTCCCTTAGAAAGGGTCCTTTATACCATGATTTAACAGGATTCTCCTATCCCTCCTGAGTCCTTTTCTTCACAGTCATGAAAAATTCCTACTTTTACATCGTTATTTCATCTGTAGCAGTGATTCCAATTCTGGAACCTTCCAAAATGTTTTTAGTTCTGTTGTATTTTCTGATGGAAGACGCAAAACTGCACACAGCATTCTAGATGTGGACACACCAGGAATTTATAAATGCACATTGTTTTTGGTGGTGTTACCTTTTCTTAGCGGTTCCTATTTTTTTATTTAATTCCTGCATGTTTGCTTATTATCCCAGACAAAGCCTATGTTTTCATAAAATTCTCTCTCGTTATACTGAAATCTCATTACGGCAAAAAGTAGGAGTGAAGATAGAGGTGAACTCAAACCCCATTGTTTTATATCTAAATTCAGATTGTCTTCTAAATTTCTTTTATCTACAAAGAAGTTCCTGTGTTTTGTTCCTATGATGGCTTGATCTTTCAAGGTCTTTTTCCAGTTCCTCACAGCTCCTTCGTGATTTTACAACTCTGAATAACTTAGTGTCAACAGCAAACTTTTGTCACTTATTTATTATTCATTCATTCTTGAGATTATTTATTTATTTTAACTTATCTGTTCAACAACCTGAAACCAGAATGAACTGACAGGAATTATACAGCTAGTGTTAAAATTGGACTAAAACCTTAATATTATTTTCTCGTCTCTTCTTCTGGAATTAGCTTTTCTTATTCTTGTCATTTACCTTTCTTTTGGCCGCTTTGTTTTGCTGTTCTTTGGTGAAGTTGACCTAGATAAGTGACTATACTTTACTAAGGGCTTAATGACTTTTTAAATCAAAGTAGTTTGCTTCCATCATTAGATAATTTGCACTTACAGATGTTTAAAGAGCTTTCATGTAATAAAAATTTGAGGTATACTTTTGTTATTTGTAAAATTAATATTTGCATTGAGTATAAAAATATAAATGTCAAAACACTTCTGAAAAAATATGAATGCAACATGACATGATAGTTCGAGTTTTTGTATACCTACAGGAACCTGAAAGTACTGTGACGCTCTTCTTTGTTTCTGCTAAAACAGAATGGTGAATCAAACAGTTTATAATAACGTTAAGTTACAGATAAAACATTTTCAACCAGTCTTTATAATTCCAGAATTACTGGAAGCATTTATGTCTTTGGATTCTTCCATCAAGGCACAGGGAAGTGAATTATTGAAAAGATAAAAATAAATTTGTTTGCTTTCTGTCAGAGTTCATATCCACAGCCAACCTTGATAGAAGACCAGAATGATTTAGACAAGTTTGCTTTGGAGATTCATAACATATGCTTGCTGGACAGAATTGAGTTATCTCTGCTCTGGAGAGTAAGTTATTGTAGCAGGAGCTGACAGAGATGAAGATAACTGAGGGAAATTCAATTACCTTTTAGTGTTTTCCTTCTAATAGGATTCTTAATGTGAAAAAGATCCTTAGATGATGCGCCTATGTTGCTTTGTGAGATCTGCTTTGATACCTGCATCCAGAATAAAGTGAACTCTTCTTTTCAGGCCTCCATTAAGGATGAAATATGCATCTGCTTGCTAAATGGGTGTTAACTTTTGATCCAACGTATTGTCATTTGTAGCCCAGATATATTTGACAGTCTTTTGGCAGTGGCTTTGGATATTCTCTCAAATACAATTTCACTTGTTTGTATTTTTTTTTTTGTGAGAAGCGTGTTTGTAGCAGGAATCACGATACTTTCCTTGTATTTTAGTTCAATTCTGCATGTTCAGTTGTTTCCTTTTCCTGGCAAAAGCACTTGAGCTACAAATACTCCTTATGACTGACCTGAGTTCAGGCTGTTGGGCTGAAACCATCCCAGTTGGCTACAGCTGGATTTCATGTGAAACCTCTGCAGATCTGAATTTACTATAGCTTACTATAGTAAACTAGTGCATACAGGTATTAAGACGTTACTGTTTGTGCTACTTCTAAAAATTTCCCTTTTTGATAATGGGTAATGGTTGAAATGAAAATTTAGAAGTGAATCTATGAAGCAATCTTATTCTGTAGCTGTATATATGAAAATGTACCACATACGTTTGCGTACTTGCAATATGCTTTCTTTTACTGACCCATTGAAATACTGTATGTAGCTGAATATATTTATGTGCATGTCTTCCACTATATTTTATTTTGAATATCCTGAACCTTACCAGCTTTAAAAAATAAAGTTCGCTTTTTAACTGGAGGATTTATTCCAACTGCTTACACGCTGATATTTCCATAAAAGAGAGAGCAAGTATCTTCATGATAGATTTATTTGCAACCCCAGAACAGGTTTGGATGTGCCTAAAAGCCATAGCATCCCTGACCTATAGATGTTACTGACTACTTAACTCTTGCATTGACCTATGGCTTCTTGACTACGTAACGTATAGATACACTTGTTGTTAGCTTGCTTCCAAACAAAAAGTAGTATGCATGTTCTCATTTTGTAGTTAAAGCAGTCTTCTCATTTACTTAGGCAAGAGAAAGTTTGATTCAAATAGGTTTATTTTTCGATGTTCATGAAAGGTGGCTTATGAAAAACAACTTTGTTGGCAATGTGGAAAGTAATTTATGTTTCACGTGAAGATACTGAAACATTTAGTTAAGCTCACCAGTACAGTTTGAAGGCATTTAAAATAAAGGTTTTCAAAGTTACTTTTATTTCTCAGTCACATAGGTTATTTTTTCCTCATTCATTTATTGGAATATTATTGAGAAAGTAGTGGAAAATATCACATCTATTGTAATAGTTCCTCCTGAGTCAATATTTCTTATTCCAATGCAAGTTTCATCCTTTCATTGATAATACTCTGTTCTGAATACAAAATGTTGTTGTTTTGCTGAAATAAATACTTCTGTGAGTGATAGCTGTAGAAACAGTAATTGTTTGAAGAAGGATTTTGTAAATAAATTGTAAAAACATCTTTATCGTACGATAGATACATAATGCTTGAAGTCAGCCTGGGATCCAGTGGGGAACATGGTAGAAAACTGTAAAGCGCTGTTGGACAGTATTCCTGTTAACTTTTTATAACAGTAGCCTTTTATTTCTGAGTAGACCTAAACAGATTTCCAGGAAAGGAAACAACGCTAATCCAAATTCTTAATAGCAACTGACAAGTCTTTTCACATTGCAGAACAGGGGAATGGGATAGGCACTTAAGCTTTTCATCTTAACTTTCCTGTTAGATTTTTATATGGAAATGACTACAATAGATTTTTTTGAAAATCTGTTCCCCCCTCCCCCCCCCCCCTTCTGATTATTTTATGGAAATGTTTACAGAAAGAGTCCACCTACTGATTTTCCACTTTCAACTGTACAGGAAAAAAAAATGAGCCAATCCTGTTGTATAGAGATGGTCTTAGATTATGAAAAGGAAGCTCTGTCAGTTAAGTCAGTCTTTGGATGATCACTGTGTTAGGGAAGATGCCAAGTGACTTCGAGAGACTGCTGGATTTCACTGTTAATCTGAAGTCCTACTGGAAGTGTCAGAGTCAATTCTTAATGAGTCTTACCGTTTAGAAGAACAAATTGTCCTTGCTATTCTGTTTAGCATAGGGAACAATATAGGTTTCCTGATACTTTCCTCACCACTCCTTCTCCTTCCCAACTTTTTCCACCTTATTTGTCTACAGTTCTTTTGTTCATTTACTTTTTTTAAAAAAAAACGTGTGTTCAAAGATCTCTGGCATTCTAAAATAAATAAATAAATAAATAAATGGCTGTTTCTTGGAAATAGAGCTTGGAAGGAGATGATAGTGACTATAAAGATGAGCAGTCCAAGTGCTTTGGATATCATACTTTTTTTTTTCTTAGTGCCTTAGTGTCAAGAAACTGTTTTTTGTCAAAAATTCTTTGAAGTAAATTATGGGTCAAAGTAGTGATGCCAAGGTTATGGCATCATAAATAATAACTGATGTAATCTTTTTGGATTTCATCAAGGCTTTTGATATTGTTTCTCACAGTATCCTTCTGGACAAAGTGTCCAGCATTCAGCTAGTCAAGCACATAATGCAATGGTTAAACGATTGATGGGTTGAGCTCAGAGGGTTATAGTAAATGGGGTTATATAAGCCTGGTGGCCAGTCAGTAGTGGGGTTCCACAGGGCTCCCTTTTAGGGCCAATTTTCTTTAATGTTTTTATAAATGGTCTGGATGACAGAATCAAAAAGTGTATTTAGTAAAGTTTGCTGATGATACTAACTTGGAAGGAGTTGTTGACTCCCTTGAGAGCAGAGAGGCCTTGCAGAGAGATCTCTCGGACTAGAGGGCTGGGCAATTGCCAGCGGCAGGAAGCTTAAAAAGAACAAGTACCAGATTTTGCACCTGGGATGGGGTAGCCCTGCTATGCATATGGACTAGGGGATGAGAGGCAGAAGAGCAGCCCTGTGGAAAGGCATCTGAGGGTTGATGGTAAGCTGAGTCAACAGTGTGCCCTGGCAGCCAGAAGTGCCAACTGTACCCTGGGGTGCGTCAGGCACCACATGGCGAACTGGTCAAGGGAAGCGGTTGTCTCACTCCGCTCTGCGCTAATGCGGCCTCACCTCGAGCACTGTGTGCAGTTTTGGGTACTGCAATATAAGAAGGACACAGAACTGCTAGAGAGCTTCCAAAGGAGGCCTATGGTAATGGGGCAAGACGTATGAGGAGTGGCTGAAGTCCCTTCTTTTGTTCAGCCCAGAGCAGAGCAGGCTGAGGGGAGGCCTCATGGCGGCCTGCAGCTCCCTCATGAGGGGAGCGGAGGGGCAGGCGCTGAGCTCTGCTCTCTGGGGACAGTGACAGGACCCAAGGGAACGGCATGGAGCTGGGACAGGGGAGGGTCAGGTTGGATGTTTGGAAAAGGTTCTTCACCATGAGGGTGGTTGGGCGCTGGGACAGGCTGCCCAGCCTTGGTGTCACAGCGCTGGGCCTGCTGGATTTCAAGAAGCATTTGAACAATGCTCTCAGACATAGGGTCTGATTTTTGGGTGGTCCTGTGTGGAGCCAGGAGTTGGACTTGATGATCCTTATGGGTCTCTTCCAACTCAGGATATTCTATGATTTTATGTTTCTATAATAGATTTTGAGATGATCATACTTTGTTCATACTTCCTTACTTTTTTTTACGTCTGTTTTCACAGAAACATGAGTTTTAAAATCTCATAAAAACTATCCTGAATTGTGTGTTGCCCACAGAACAATTTGAGATTCCATCGTTAGTGGTTAACAATAATTCTTGTCTGAGAAACATTTTGTAGAGGTGACAGACAAAGTGAGCAAAACACTAAATTATTGTACGGGTTATTAGTGTTTTAGAGAATACTTGGAAATTATGAAAACAATTTTGTCATAACGTGGGATTGGAGGTTTATAATACTCTGTCAGGGTGCCATGAGATCTGGCAGTGCCCTGCAGAGCGGGTAAGTTGGGCACCCACTACAGTACCATGGCTGCCAAAGTGGGGCCTTATCAACTGTCCCTATCTACCATCAACCACAAAGAGAAGGGCAACCTCAGCGGATGGCAGCCATGGCCCACTGGCTATGACCCCTTGCCATAGGGCAGGGCCAGCCTGAGGCTAGGAAGCCTGCCTACCTTGTGACTGGTGGTCTGGGAGGATCAGGGAACCCATGGCAAGGTGGTGGGGCACCAGTAGGACTTGCACCATGGCCTCTGGCCAGCCTGTGGGGCAGTCTTTCTGTTGCCACCAGTGGGATAGGGACACTCTTGGCTGGCTTTGTACAGGCCTTCAGCCCTGGCAGAACCTCACATATGGCACCCACAGACACCTGTAAGTTGATATACAACTATATTAGCTTACGCTAATGCCTGTATCATTAGTCCTGAGCATGTCTAACATTTACAGAAGAGGAAGTTGGATATTCTGACTTCTGAAATATTGTTGCTTATTTTTTCTTACACCGCCTGCTAGAAACTCCACATATTTCATTTCTAAGCAGTCGTTGATAGCCTTGAAGACAGCATCACCCATCTTGGCATTGAACCAATACAGTTTTGCAAGGCAATTTCGTATGGTCAGTGGCAGAGGAGGACGGAGTGTTTCTCAGAAAAATTTTAAATGGCAGTTGTTTGAAGCTACTTATTGACTTGATCTATTAAAATTAGTCAGAACTAGATTATTGGCTGGAGTGTAACAGAAACTGTTAAAGTGCATAAAAAATGCTGTTACGTGGCTTTTTGGTATGTTCAGTAATTCACATGTGTTTTATATAAAACATTTTAAATAATGTCAGTAGTTTTTTTCTTTTTTTTTTTTTTGCATGCTTGGTGGAAGCTGGTGATTTTGATTAGTCACTGTACTTTCTTTCAGTACCTATAATATTAACGAGCAAACAAATTCAAATCAAATTCCAGATTCTTGCTTTAAAATTCCTCATTATTGGTGTTGCTTTTTTATCCTATGTTGCTGGTTTTGCTCCCTACTTGAACTGTTATGTTTAAAGTTTACTGTTTTACATTGAATTAAAGTCAATTGATGAAATGTAGTTAAGGAGGATTTGCACAGTTGTACTGTGTAATCTGTCTTGTGTGATTTCAGCGATGTCCAATGAGTTCAGCTGTTTGTAACAAATGCTGATACTATTATCCAGGGCCAGTATTAAAATGCCTTCACAGGCATTTTATTTTTTCAAAAGTTTTTATTTTTTTCTTCACAGTTTTTATTTTTTTGGGGGGTGGAGGGTGGGGAGGGAGGGAAGATAGGGAGAAGGTGAAACAAAGGGAAAAACCCTTCACTAGCTAAACTGAAACAAAGCCAAAAATAGAACTTGACAAGAACATCAGACCCTTGGAATAGAAGGTTTTGCAAGTTCTTTTGTTTAATAATGAAATGGGAAATAAAGATAAATGGATCTATGTTCTTCTTACATAAATGAGTATGTTTATGGGGTATTAATTCAGTATTTTTTTAACAGTGAAAACAAAGGATATTTTCCGTAGAAACCACATAGTGCTTCATAGTACTTTTTCTGAAGGTAACGTCTGTGGCACTTAAAATACTGACTCTTGCATCACTGCAGTCTTCTCACTTAAACCAAGTGAACAAGAAAACATAAATTTTAAAGCAATTCTTATGGAGTATTTGTAGTCCCTTGTTCCATATTGTTCAGTATAAGGTTCTAGAGTTGTATGAGTGGATGTTTTTAACTTAGAATGCTGTACATTAAATCAGAGTATACTGCCATCTCACATTCTGAATAGTCTGAATATTTAAGGTGCTGTCTTTTTATGGATAATAAAAATCACACATTAGTTTTAATGAGAAATTAAATTACCATCTCCCAACAATTTTTAGAGCCAGCTATGTCAACCTTTCAAGGGTGGTAGAACTTTTTATGAATAAAATGTTAATTGAAAAACAAACCTATTCATACCTATCTCATTCTCTTCTGAACATCCAAAATTGTGTTACATAAATGCAGAACAAATCACAAAGTAAAAAACATCATTCAAACTCCTATGCTAGTAGGAATGAAATATAAAAGACAGACTACTGAAAAAAAAGCAAAGGAAAAAAAAAGTTGAAATAATTTACTTTTTATGGTTTGATGCTATAGGAATTCTGACAGGAAGTTTTAAGTTAAGGCAGAGGTTAAGCTGAAGCTGGGATTGTGACTGTTTAACATGTTTCCAAGGTAAATGGCTGGGAACGATTCTAAAGAATAACTGCTATAAAATACCATGTTTAATCATCCCTCTCATTTGGTTCTGGATTTTTTTTTTTTTTGATCTTTGCAATTGCATCATCTTAATCAAAATGTTCGGCTTTTAAAATAATCAGTCATTGAAAAAATAAATTTTTAAGAAGTCTTAGCTTGCCATAACGTGAGGAATAAGTTTGGAGTGAAAGTGAGGGTCTTGAGGATTGTTCAACAGCACTGAACTTTTTATTTTTAATTAGACTTCTGAATAAAATCCTCTATAATCCTTCATTTTTTTCCCCACGGATGCTCTGATAACCATTTGAAATTCCTCTTACAAAATAAGTCCTTAACACTTAATGACTAATTAAAATGTTTCTGCAGATACAGATGAAGGTGCAGTAACTTAATGGCAGAAACTATTTATTTTTTTCCTGTGTGTTGAAGGGGAAAAGCTTTGCCAGCAAACGTGTTTGTCCTACTTAGCAGTGTTGCTCAAGGATATGTGCTACTCAAGGTGATCATTCTCCTGTGTGAGGGAAAGGTCCTGAACTGTCAGAAATCTAGTCCACTAAATTAGCTCTTGGGGCAAGCATTTTAGAAGCTGGTGAAGGACAGATAGGTTACTTTTTGGGTCACGAGTTCATGTGCATTTCTTAATGTTTTGTAGATGAGGTCCTACAAAAGGTTTGCCAAATATGCAACAGAATACTTTTAAAGCTCCTTCTGTCACTACTGCAGAATATGTGATCTACCACAATCACCTTGTGTATACCTTGATTTTATTGTGTGCTGATGGCATTTCTCCCTTTTTTTTCCCTTATCGTCTAGTGAGTACTAAACTAGCATTTAGAGTAAAATACCTTCAGAACGTTCCTTGGATTCTGTTGTCAGAGAAATCAGATTCTGTCATCAGAAAAAATTAATAGAAACGTATACTACAAATACTTATTTTTTCTTCTTATTTAGCACCAGAATTGACATCGTAAGGAGTCCAGTCAGGTCTAAAACTAACTTGATATTCAAAGTACTGACTCTTTATTAGAGATGTACTTGTCATTGGCCTGTAAGCAGTCATGGCAAGATAGGAAACTTATGCCTAAATGTCTTGTTACCTCAGATTAATATGGTTTCTTTGTTCTTTGCTCATGAGCCCTATATAAGAACACACTTTCCTGTAAGGTAAGAATTGAGACAATTAACGTAAGTTGTATTAAATTCTAGTATAGCTAAATATTTATAGCTGTATGTTTGATAGCTATAGAAGCAAAATAATTTTATCTTGTGTGGACAGCTTTCACTCTCTTAAAGCCAGAGGCCAAAGCCACATTTATGAATCAAAATTGCACGAGGTATTTTGTAGTAAGGCTCCAAAATATCTTTCGGTTTATCTTGTTACTTGGATTAATCTGTCTGGATCGTTGTTTTTTTTTTTTGTTCTTTGTGGCCTCAGAGGTTGACTAGAATAATTACTTTTCTTGTTTTGGGAAAGAATGGAAGGAAAAAGCTTTTCAACGTAAATCATTTAAAAATCTCGCCTCTCTTTATTTCTATTTTTCAAAATTTCCAATTTTTCCATGCTTTGGGGTAGTAAAATTTCCTCACTGTCAGGAATTTACCTTTTGCCCTCCTTATGAAAACTGATTCTGAATCTGTCCAACACACAACTTGTGAAATTATCACTCTTTATGTAGAACCTTTAAGAGCTTTTTAATTAATAAGTGACGCTGTTCAAAAATACTCAGTGTTATCTGTCCTCTGTTCTTAGAGACTTCATTTAAGGCTTAAGTGTGCTTTCTGAACTGCACGTGCCTGTTCAAGCATCGCTCCTGTGCCAAGACTTGGTGCTGCAAGTTGTAAAAGAACTACGGTAGCGGAAGGATGTCTGGAAATCTGAATCCTTGAGCAGTAAATATTTGGGGCCAAAATTGCTGGGCTACTTTATTACCTGCCTTACAGATAATAAAGGTCCTCATTGTGTCTCAGTAGAGCAAGGCAATTGGAGAGGTTGTGGTGGCAGTTGGTGAATAAGGACATTTCGGAGCTTTAGTTTGAACAGAAAGAAAAGCTGGCGAGTACGGAGAGTAGGTTTGGGATTTTCCCTAGGCCAGTCTCCCCTGCATCCTTGGAGTCTGTAACTAAGTATTGTATTTCTCTTATGGCTGTTAAGAGAATGATGGCTCAGGTATCTTTACTTACTGGCTGCAGACAAGGTAACAAGCTAATAATGCTTTGCTTTGATTAAGTGATACAAGTCTTTGTATTTGGCCCACCTTGAGACATATATGTCTACTTTCACATGATTAGAAAAAGGTCTCCTCCACACCCTCCCCTTTTTTAAAACTTAAGTTGTATAGAAATTACGATATGAAAAGCCTGCAAAACCAAGTATCCAGCAGTTTTCAAAAATCAGAGCAGTGCAACCATAATTTAACCCTCACTAAGAATATGTAGTTAAGTCTTAAATCATGTAAATATTTCTTATTTGTTGCACAGTCTGGATATTCCTTAAAAAATGACTTTTTTTTTTAGTTCCAGAATTTTTTCATGGATCGGATTCATGTGTTGTGTCAGAGTAGAAGTTCAGTGAATATAGTACTAAACTCCTTGATGAGGGTAGTGTCACAAAGTTGATTCAGTGTGGTGGTTGGAAACAGTTTAAACTCTTTGCAGATCATCAATGACTCGTTCTTTGCTAAACATCTGATCTGAGACCACAGACCCACCTATGCAGAAATGCTGAGCTTTATATTTTCTAGAGCATAGCATTGATTATTTCTAGCTTGACAAATACATTGTGCCTGGAAGATGAAGACCCAAGGGATCTCAGAGGTAATGCCCAGGAGTAATGATTTTAGCATCTTGGCCTATTTTAAACAAGAATAGCATGAAGAGACTGCAGACATAAACTGGATTTGCAAATGAGAGAGGGGAAAGTGCCGTAGTGTGTGCTTTGAGATTTGCATGCAAAGCATTTGGGCATATATACAATAAGAACTGGCTTCTTGGGTTAAAAAGGAACATTTCTCTTGGTGTATTGTTCATGAAAATGGTTAGCAGTGATGCTTAGAGAGTTAGAATATTGACATAATGTAAGGCATATATAGCTCGTAGCAAGGAGTAGGATCTCGTACTTGTTTGTGTGAAGTCTTTGACTCTGATTCAAGGGTGTGCCTGTTGCAGAAGTAATAGGCAATTAGTCGAGAATCAAAATTAAAAAATAAGAAACAAAGTAAGGGAAAGGTATATGGTACTGCAGAAGAAAACTGATGTTATTTATTTCTGTTCTTTACTATTTATATATTGTTAGTTATATTTACATCCAGTTGTCTTGTTAGTTCAGTTCCTTTACCTACTCTGCTAAATAGGGTTAATTTGAAAGATGCAATCTTTGATAAAAGTGCTGTTGCTTAGTGTTTAGCTGGGTTTTCTAAAGCTTAATACTGTGAGACTTAAAGGTAAAAAATAAAGCTGTTGACTCAGTGCAGATTAAAACCAGATGTCTCTTGAGATCCTTGCCTTTCTCTCTAATCACTAACCCAAATTAACTGACTGTGGTAGGTTTTTTCTTTTTTTTTTTTTTTTCTTCTGGTCGTGACCATAGTGTTACCAGTTTGTTTGGTATGATCTAATCAACAGCATAACAGCATTTTTTCCTGTCTTGGAAATTTTTAAACGTGTGGGGTTTTTTGTTGTTGTTTTTTCTCTCCACCCGGAACGTCTGGCATGTTCCCAGGAATGTCTACAAAAACACATTTTAAATTTCTGTTTTGTTTTGTTGCACATTTATATTAGAAGCAATTGATTTAGATTCAGATTCTTTTTAATCTGCAAATCAGATAAGAGGCTGGAAAAGTGGATAAATGAGGTTTGGAAGACTATAGGTTGCTGAGATGAGAAGCCATTGCATTGTGTTCAGTCCATTAAAACAAGAAGAAATAGAAGAGATATTTTGATAAGTGTTCTGCTGGTGTTAACCTTGATGGCTATTATCGGGGGGATGATGCTATATCTATTTCATTGGCTTAAGCTTTTTTCATGCTGAGAGAAATCAATACTTTGAGTCGTTGGATGACAGAGGCATCACTTCAGAATTGACGGTGGCTGTCAGACGTTGTCATTGGTTGACTTTTGTTTGCTGTTGAGGTTTTAAGCTTTCATTTTTCTAAGTCTTATTCAGGAGTCTTTGTAAGATTTCCCTGGGTAGCATTTTTAGTCCAGACTTTAAACTTCAGGCCAGAGGTCAAGTGCAAAGATCTTGGAAAGCAGAGGATTGAGGAGCTCCTTCATTTACTGAAATATCCTTATTTGTAGGGAATTTGCATTAGTGGCAAGGCTATGTGTTATCTTATGGATGACTTTTCCTCTGAAATGACACCCACAGAGATGGGTTGTTCACAAAGCAAGTAGCTTTTAGCCAAATTAGACAAAGGAACTGGCATATGTCAAAGTGTTCAGTGATCTGAGCTGATGAATAAAAATAAAAAAAAAACAGTGCAATATTGATTTAAAAACACACACACACCATTAAACTTACAGATAGTTTGCAGAAAGCATCGTGTTGTAATTTTGAGACTGTGAAGTTGTACATGCAAATGTTACCATGCAGAGGAAATCTTTTACTTTTAGCTTTATTTGACATTTTTATAAAGATCAAAGATAAAACAGTTCAAAAAACACTAGATTACTCCTCCTTTTCAGTGTAATACAGAGAGGCAGAATATGATAATTCATCTTGTTTAGTTTATATTGTAGTAGTCTGCATACAAAATAAGTGTATTTTTGTATCTGAAACTTGCCTTTGGATGACCTTGTGCCCCTTTAGAATTACTGTTCCTCAAAAACAAATCTGCAGATAACCTACGTGTTCAAATAGCCTGCAGCCTAGTTCAAGGGGGGAACAGGAGAGTGGGAAAAAAATATCTCTCTTCCTCCCTGTGATAATGACAAAGGAAAAGGTTTTTCTTCTATCCTGGGTGAAGGGTGGGGAACCAAGGGTCTCCCCCCTGCTCCGTGTCATATCAAAGGATTCTGCTTCATAAACATGCCCCACTTACCACTTTAATTAGACTTTTTTTGGTAGATAACCTGTGGAGTGGATATATGAATATATATTTTTCTCCTTTCAACATTTTTGTTTCATCGTGAGTGTGACTGTGCAATTACTCCACAGTACTTTTGCAATTGTACTTTCCCAAACACGTAACAAAAATTATGTAGGCCAAACCAGTAATGGAAGGAGGGTTTGCCAATTCCTTTGCATGTAATTGTGTATCTAATTGTAAAACTGTATTCAAGCATAACAGGATGTATACTGCAAGTGCAAGAAACCAAATAATAACAGAAATAAAACTGTACAAATCAGTTTTTGAGCTTGTGCACAAACAGAATTCAAGCTGAACTTCTGTTTTACATAAATAGAATAGTTGGGATTTAGTGTGAAGTATTATCATATACCACTTGATGTCCTGGTATTTAATGCCTGGTATTTTATGCTGATAAGATGAACCTGGAGGCATCTGGAAAATTGAAAAATACAACAGAGAAACAGGGAGACTTTTAGTGCTTTTAAAACAGTCCAGTGTGACTGGCTCCTTTTGGGATGGATCTCTCTGTCTTCTGCAGTGGAGCCACCGTCTTTTTCTCTTACGTTAATAATTATTTGCGGCTGAAAGAGAGAGAGAAAAAGATCTTGTCTTTTTCTGAAGATTGGTCATTTTTTATCGGGTGAGAACTACTGAACAATTAACAAGTCACCTGTAAATTAACGAGTCACCTGCATGACCAAAGAGGTCCATTAAAGGATATTGGGAAAAGGAGAACTCTGACAGAGTAGACCACGCAAATGACAGAGTAGGTTAACAACACCCAGTGAACTTCCCAGTGAAAACTGGGGTTTAAAATTCACTAAATAGTAATTTTTCTATACTAGTAAAATTTTAGGGTTGTGCCTTACAGGAAAGCCAAAGGATGTTTTAGGAAGAGATGACGTTAAACCAACGTTCTTGCAGAACTTTCTTAATGTTAGTAACTATGCGTATGCACCTGCCGGTATCTGATAGAAACGTGGCTTCTCCCTGTTCTTGTTTGCAAAATACTTTCATGGTAAAGTGTGTGCAGTGATTAAGAGTCCCTCCTGGAGTAATGTTGTAATTCGAAGAGACTGTTGCGCATGGGAATCTCTCAGTTCTGGGGTTAGTTGCAAATTTTTGTTCATAATTAATTTGCTGAAAAGTGGAGTCCTATACATCTCAGTTTCGTAACAGACAGATTCTGTTTTCATGGAAGTTGTCAGGACAACAAAATGCCATTTTTCCTTCATTTAAATGTCACACCTACACTCTGAAAATCTTCAGTATTTAATGAACAATGTGTTAAAAATTACATTGTAAAGAGACCTTTTTTTTTTTTTTTTTTTTATAAAGAGGTACAAGTTCATTATATCTTTTACAAAACATTCTAGTTTGATTTCCATTTTATCATGTTTTAAGGTCAAATGTGACTTTAATGTTCCATAAAGAGACAGAGATTGATAATGGGGAAAGAATAACCCTCTAATGTGATTTATATCTATGGATTTTATGTCAGATATGAAAAGTTGCTGTTCAAATTGTAAAGGAGGATCCATTAAAGAGCACTTTAAAACATTTTACTACTTAGCTTACCTTATACACTTGTTTTTAGAATTCTGCCCTTTCAAGCAACTTAAAAATAACAGCTTATCAAACATTTACAAAGTGCTGAAAAGAACTCAGAATCATCATGGGTGCAAAATAGATTTTGATGTATTGGAAAAGACAGGTGTATTTATAAAGGGCTAGAAAAATCTTGTTTAGTGTAGGTTATGATTTAGCCATCTTATGTTTTTGTGAAGAGGGGTGGCAGAGTGCTTCACATGTGAGTACAAAAGCCAATTTTTGATGTCTCATTGACTTGGAAAGTCAGCTGCTTATTCTTCACTCTTTCTGGATGTCTGTTCATCAGGTGAGCATTGCTCTGAGCTATGGGAAAAATTAGGAGAAAATGTGTAAATATATTAGAATTGTTAAAATAGGTCTCAAATGTGTTCATCTGTTGGTACTTTTTTAAATTTAATGTCTGTGAAAATCTACACGATCACAAATTTTATTTCACGTGTGTTTTTTCCACATTTCTTCCTTTCCCTCATTTTAGATGACTGAACCTATTTTGATATATATATATATATATATATATACAAATAAAATCTATAACCTGTTTTCTTATTTGCAAAAATTTTCTATTAGATATTTTGTATAGATAGATTTATATAGAAAGAGCATTGCTACTGTTTTAAACATAAAAATTGTTATGATACTGTGCTGTTATCTAAGCCCTAAGCAATAATTGTACCAGTGTCTGCATCAGCTGTGCTTCACAAAGAAGCAGCAATTTTTTTTGTTGTTAGGCAGACATTTGTGTCCATTCTACTAACTAGATCATAGAGTAATCCAATCATTGACAAAGGCTGAAATGCTTTGTCTGGCATATGTGATCTGTGGAATTGCCAGATGAAAACTGAAATTAGAAACAGGGCGTGCTGAAGTGGGGAAAAGCTTTTATTGTTTCCTTACCAGTATTTGAATTTGTTCTGTGTCTTCACGTACAGTGGTTTGATGAGGGGAGGATCTAAATTTGGTGTCCATTTTTTGAGTTCTCTGTTAATAGACACATTTTCAGAAGATCAAGAAAAAAAACACGAAATGATAGAATAACGAAGAATCTTCTGTGGTTTTGCTTTCTGTTTATATGTATGCCTTTCAGTTCTTATTTGT
Source organism: Aythya ferina (assembly GCF_964211825.1). NCBI lineage: Eukaryota > Metazoa > Chordata > Aves > Anseriformes > Anatidae > Aythya > Aythya ferina. The sequence goes on along the minus strand of NC_140300.1, from coordinate 44,184,370 downwards.
TAGTTTTAAGTTCTGAGTGCCTTGGAAGATAGAATATACTTATACAACAGGTGTAGTACAGATTTAAAAAAAAAAAAAAAAAAAAGCTTTCCTTTGCTGGCCTGCTAATACGCTGGACATATTCCTTCCTATGTAAGGAAGCCATCTGGTGAAGACAATTCAGTCTTTGTATGCGTTTAGTCTCCTGCCCAGCTGAAGATATGCAGATTTTCTCCATAGCTTTTATAGTTTTATATTCATATAAATAATAACAAATGGTTGGCTACGCAAATCCAGTGGACAGTTCTGGAAGTGAAGTAGACAGCTAGCTGGCATTCATGATTCTGAAACTTGCTTCTCTGTTTACTATTCACTTTGTAGTAAAATAGAAGTGGTTGCGCCTATGTATTTTATTATGCAATCAGGACACTAACCCGTTTTCCAAATCTTGAGTGTGTAAGGTTAAAGAATTGATGACAAACCAAAATGCTCTGCTTGACTCTATGAACTGATTTACTGTGGGCAGCTGCGTAATGCCTCAATTCTCAAATCTGTAAAATGGGGTTTATTCTTAACTCTCTAAGTGTTTTTTAGAAGTGATCAACTGTTATGTGCCTAAAGTTCCTACAGGTGGTATAATTAAAATGCAAAGTAGTAAAGTTTTTATTTTTTTCTTAGTCACTGTGTGCCCAGTATTCTGCTGACAAACGGGAAGAAGAAAAAATGTGTCATCATTTGATAACAGCAGCTAAGTACCGAGACCAAGTGACTGCAACTCAACTAATACAGAAAATTATCAACATCCTGACAGACAAGCATGGAGCCTGGGGAAGCTCTGTGTCGAGGTAAATCATTTTAAAAATATTTTTTAGAATTGGGATATGCTCAGCTGTAATCAGATGATTTTGAATTAATGTCTTATGGACAAATTTAAGGGTAATTTTTTATTATTTTTTAAAGAAAATGATAAAAGGTAAAATTAACATGTCTTCTTTAGTATAAGTGGAAGTTGGAAAGCTACTGTTTGTTAGAACAGTAAAAAAAAAAAAAAAAAAAGTGATTCTCTCATGGCTTTAAATTTTTGGTATGGTGATGTGATAGAATTGATTTTGAATTTCCAATTCTACCACTATCATATATTTGAAAAATAATTTTAACAAGTCGATATTTTTCTAGCTTTCTTCATGGTGCATTGTGTAGTGCAAGGTTGAACCACGATGTAGTGTGTTACTTGTTTACTTTTATACCAAACAAAAATAAATCAATAAATAAATGAACACCTTTTTAAATTAGAGGGAAACTATGAGTTCTGTATTAGTAATTTCAAGGTGAAAACAATACCACAAAATCTATTATCTTGTTGGAATTCTCGGTATGTGCCTTGATTATGATGATAGCTGTTTAGCTGTGACTTGTGCTAAACAAGTTAAAGTTTCACTTGCAAATCTAAAATATGAATTCAAGTCCTTGTG